>NC_090802.1:60550174-61800174 GCF_036512215.1 Solanum lycopersicum | reverse complement strand
AGGCGAGGTAACCCGCACAAAGCAAGTCCGGTGCGACGGGCTCGACCAAGAAGGCAAACCCTTTTTTCTAAAATAGATAAATTCTAAGCATGAGGTCAATGGACAAAAACCATTTATTTGTACTCTCAAAACATTTTTTTTATCTCGTACTCTTGTTGAAACAACAAACTATATTATATCAATAACTCTTTCTTTATTTTTTAAGACATCAAATATCAATAGATACAAATTGAAAACCAAACACCAGGTGATTAGCAAGAAAAGGGATGTTCAAGGCTTGTATCAGACATTTTATATTTTTTTTATTATAAGTAGGGGAAGCATGAAAAAGAAAGTAATTATTAATTAAAACTTTTGCTAAAATTGCGTCTTGCAACGACAACTATTTGATATATTTTGCAATATAAACTCATGTATAAATGTATTTATTTTTTTCTTCTATCATGATATTTTTTTTTCATTGAAGCACTTCAAATTTATAGGAGAAATTAAATTAGAATAATATAGATTATAGGGATATGGAACGAAATGAAGACAAACGTAGAAGTATCATGACCTTAAATCTGTAGAGAATATTGGTGTATTTAATAAACAAATAATGGTTCATTTATATAGTAGTATTAGTTTATTTCATATATCATCTCCTTAAATCCGTAGAGAATATTAATGTGTTGTTTAAATGGTAGTGAATATTACTTAAGGAATGAGAATTTGAAAAGTGGGATATTCTTAAAATGTTACGAAGAGGATGATGACGGAATTGCCTTGTGAATTAAAAGTATCTTTTCGGAAAGAAAGGAAGACACCAAATGTATTCATTGTAGCTGTGTAACTATGAGACGCGCGGTTCTAACTTGTAAGGAAGAAATGATTGGAAAACAAAGGTATATAATAAATGATTTTAAGTATCATTTCCTTTTTTGGTTTTTATATTTAGGAATATATATTTTTAGTTTATTCCGATTTAATTTATATTTTAGGATTTAATTTATGCCATATATAAGAATAATGTAGAGGAATACTTAAAAAAGTATTAGTATGATTACACAACAATAACATCCCATAAGGAGCCAACAACAATAATACAATAATGTGATAGTCGAGACATACTAAATAATAAACTAGGATACATTAAAGAAAACGATATTACCAATGATAAACTCAACCACAATAATACTAAACACCAACCACCTTAAGTACAACAATACAAAACACCCCTGTTGACCTTTTACCGTAATATGTGTCTTTCTCAGCTTCCTATTTAAGGCCATGTCCTCGATAGCATGAAGATGCATCATATCTTGTTTTATCACCTCTACGCAATATTTTTTTGGCCTACCTCTGCCTTTCCTCGTGCCCTTTATAACCAACTTGTCGCACCTCTTCATAGGTTTGTCTATGCATCTCCTCTTCAAATGTCCATACCATCTTAGTCTTGCTTCCCTCATGTTGTACACAATCGAGTCTACCCCATTCCAAATAACCTCATTTTTAATCTCTATCGGTTTAAGGAGATAATATATGGAATAAACTAATGCTACTATATATGATACAAACTAAATGAATCATTATTTGTTAATTGAACACATCAATATTCTCTATAGGTTTAAGGAGATGACATCTCTATGTTTGTCTTCATTTTTCTTCCATATACCCATAATCTACATTATTCTAATTTATTTTCTCTTATAAATTTGAAGTGCTTCGATGAAAAAAAAAGTTGACATGACACGAAAAAGAATATTCATACATGAGTTTATATTGCAAAATGTATTAAATAGGTTGTCGTTGTAGGACAAAACTTTAGCAAAAGTTCTAATTACTAATTTCTTTCTTATTCATGCTTCACCCTACTTATAATCAAAGAAATATGAAACGCTTGGTAAAAGTCTTGAATCACCTTTTTTTCTTTTGGCTTATCACCTAGTATTCGATTTCTATTGATATTTGGTGTCTTGAAAAATGAAGAAAGAGTTATTGATATAATAAAGTTGTTGTTTCAATAGAAGTACAAGATAAAAAAAATGCTTTGTGAGTACAAAAAATAGGTTTGGTCCATTGACCTTATGCTTAGAATTTACTTATTTTTGAAAAATAGAGTGAAAAATAATTTTATACCTGAAACTTTATGCATAAGCTTTAAATAAGGAGAGACATAAGCATGAGGTCCTAGTATGAGCACCACATCCTCACCTTCGCAACATGTATCTTTTGGACATGGGAGTTTTTGACTGGCCAACATTCAACCCTATGCAACAACATCGGCCTAACCACCACTTGATAAAACTTACCTTTGAGTTTCGATGGTACCTTGTCATCACATAGAATTACAAAGACAAGCCTCCATTTCATTGTCAATGTCCCTTTTCCTTTGAAATATCTTTGCTAAATTGGTTGGTATTATATATTACTTGTCATATTTCGCTTCTTGAAAGTCAAACTACATGAACTTTAATATTGTTTTCCGATAGCTAAATCATAAATATTATATTGAATTATTTTGATTCAAGTTAGCTTCTAAAATTAATCAAACTAACTCTTGTAAAATATTGTAAATGAAAGTAATTATTTTTGTAATTTTCATTGTGTATTTGTGAAACATTGTCAATTATATCTCGAATAACTTCTTCTAAGTTGCTCGTGTGCGGGTGTTTGATATGAGTGCGGATCTAGAGGTTGGATCTTTCATGTTCTAATGTTAAGTTTCAAGGTTATGGATCCATGTGCGGATATGGATGTTGGGATTCTGCTAAAAAATAATTAAAGTATCTAAAAATAGAGCTATAAAACCTAAGTTATGAGATATTATGTGGAGAACTTGCGGAAGATTCTAGAAGAAGATTAAAGGAAAAGGAGTGACATAGAAATGTCTCTATAAAAGGTATTCCATTTTCTTCGTTTTCACCTTAGCTTTTGTATTACATAAATCAATTTTGGCGAGAGTATCTTGAATCAGACACGAATCACACACGCATGTCGTGTTAACATGGCTGCGGCACCAAAAATGAAGAGTTAAAGCAACTTAGACTTCATGCAAGATTTTATTTTGTTGATATTGTTTTTGTAAATTCAGTGATGCTCTTTACATGACCGTACAAAGTGCAGTTACCCCTTTTTGCCGAGCTCTAGTGTTAGTTCCCATGTCCTTGGATCATTTTCGTGCCTTGATTCGTCAGTTCACTAAATAGATTAAGGGCTTAGTCCTAGAATTAGCGTTGGGAGGGCTTTGTGCAAGTATTAAGTTATGAGGTCACACATACTAACCAATGGATGCATTGTGTGCAAGTATCAGTTAAATATTGGCGTTGTGGATGGATCATTAAGCTTTATTATGCTTCCCAAAATAAATGAACTTTTTCATTCACAATGTGTCACCACGAGATCCCTGGGAGAACTTATGTAGGCCAAATGCTTGTTGCTCCTTTACTTTAATTTCATTTAATTCTTCTAATATGTGCAATGTAATTTTTTCTATATTAACTTTAATAGATTTTTTTACTTCTACTTCAGGTCGTTAGCTCTGATTCTGAAGATGAGTACAACACCTTTTCTAACAGGGTATCACAACATTTGGAGATGGATATTGAGAATGTAATTCAACCATTTTCAGACCTGAAAGTTAATGATGACACAGGCATAACAAGTATAATATTGTTTTCCGTCGCAAAAAATTGCTGTTTTATTTCTGGAGATGACTTTTAATCATCTTTGAATTTTTACAGGTCAAGCTAGCAATAATTCTCACACTTGGAGGGAAGAGCTTTCAAAGATTGATATATGGTATGCCACGTTTGGATCAAATATGAAGTTATCAAGGTTCCTTTGCTATATTGAAGGAGGACAGGTATAGCTATAATTCATTGTTTGAAATGCACATATTCATTATAATCCTCCTGCGCCAGAGAGAAGTGAGTTGTGAAAAAATATTAAACTGCTACTTTGGCCACTCCTCTGAGTGTGTGGCTTTATTCTTCTTGAACTTCTACAACCTTATCTTCCTTCTTAAATATCAGAATGATCTTAAAACTTACTCATGTATAAACCGAATACTTGTGTTCTACAGTAGTATGGAAAAGTTGTCCTAATGGTTGATAGTTTCTGAAGAATATAAAAAAGAACTGAATAAATTACCAAATATGTTTCTCTAAGAAATAGACTGAATACATAATCAACCCCCTAAACTTGTCCTGATTTTCCATTCAAGCACCTCAACTGAGGGCATGATCTATCAGGTCCTAAAAATATCTATGCATAATAACCTATTGAACCTTTCATGGAGCAACAATGAAAAAAATAAAGAGTGGGAGCTCATACGTGGATGATGTGACAAAGAAGTCAAATAAAGAAAGGCATGTGGCTCTTCTTAAGTAATTCTTAATCAGAAGATCTTTTGAAAAAGATAATCTATTTTTACACACACACACATAGTGCCCACCTTCCCACTCTTGTTTGTTATTCTTTGAAAATCCCCAAATCATCTTTCCTCCTCTTCCTCATCCACTCCATGATAAGAATCGAGCTAAGAACATAAGTTGCTTCACTTTGGATGCCGCAGCCATGTTGACACGTCGTGAGTTTGGGATTCATATCGGATATGGTCTAACGATTTTGGGAATTTTGACCAAAATCAATAGAAATATCCGAGACAGATATAATGATTTCTTATTCAAACTTTCTATTCAATAATAAAGAGATGCATCTGTACTTCATAATAGTTATAGAATCAAACTTGCTCTCAGAAATTCATGCATTACTTCCCCTCCAAATAATCTGCCATAGACAGTGTTTATAGGTCTATAAAATGGCGCATTACTTTCCTTCCAAATAATCAGTCCATAATCTAGAGATTCTTTATAGGTCTCTTTTTATATAATTAAATTATATTTAGCCAAATCCTCACACCTGTATCCATATCTAGATCTGTACTCCGGAATCATAAAATTTAGATCATGAAGGATTTGATATCTAGATTGCATCTGTATCGGACACTCGAGTCGGAGAAACTTAGCTAAGAAACCCTAATTGCTCTCAATATTAATAAAGTAATGGATTAATGCTAAGTTGTTCATAACTTAATACTTTTGGTTTTTATTAAATTAAACTAATGGACTAAAGCTAAGTTACTCATAAGTGATAACAATTCCATATGGATGCACTGTTTAGAGAGCAGTTCCAAACATGTGGCCTTTAATGCAAACCAGAATCAGCTTCACGGTTGGGAATAGAGAGTATAACTGCTTTCTACAGTACAATGGCAGTTTTTAACAACCTAACAGAGGAAAAGGATAGGTTGGTGTTGTAGAAGGGGACAGCACAGGAACTAAACTCAACAAATGAAATGATTAGGAATATTCACCTTCATTTCAGAATTACAGTATAAATGGAACTAAACTCATCAGAGGGACACAAGGAGGATTGAATAGGAGATGTTTTAATTATAAGTAGTGCAACTTGTAGGAGTTTAAAATGAATTGCTTAGCTCTGTTATATTTTTGGTGTAAATAGATAGATATTCAAGTTGTAAGTTGCAACACTTTTGATTCTTTGAAGTGACTACATATTTTAATGTAGTAAATCCGTGGATATATTAACTGTTACCATTCTCAAAAAAAAATATCTTTGTTGTAAGGTTGCAAGATAATTTCATAGTCACCACAAACAAATGTGTAAAAAAAGAAAAACCTCTCAAATAATATTCAAAGAGTTGTGCTCTTCCAAAAATAACAAAATCCACCCCTATATTTATTAGGGAAAAGCTATCCTAAATTACATGGGATTGAATCTTACTTAAATGGAAATAATGAATACTAATAGAAACTTTTAAACTAGGAAAGCTTGTCAAATAATGCGGAACTTCTTCCCTAACCAATTAAGGAGAGAGGGATAATATCGACCAAAAAGCACGTCTATCCTTTACTCAAATTGGGTGTGAATCAGCCCCCTTTTGGTATGAATTTTCAGCTCCTTCCTGGGCTCTATGTGGGTCCAATCTTCCTCCTCTTGGACTTGGACTGGAACCATGAAATAAGTGTAACACTTGGCCCACTCTTAACCATAATTTTTGGATTTTTCTTCAACAATGAGCATCTTATTGGGCTCATCCCTGCAAACTTCATCCACGTAAGCATCTTTTTGATTTCCCACTCAAACCCGACAACCCTTAATGGAGGTATGAATCCATGAATGCTATTGCTCCACCTTCTTCATCAGGAAAAAAAATGGACGCCTACTACCAACTACCAAGTGCTTATCTTGCTCTGCAGTTCTTCAATCAGTTTTGCTGTTCAATTATCTCTAAGGAACTTCTCTTTCAAACAATCCTACTGAACGATTTGAATTAGATTCCTTTGTCAAGCAGAAGGACAAAAAAAGTTTTAAATTATAAAAATGATAAAATTAATGATCAACAATCTGGTCCTAGAAATGCCAAGAATGAGCGGTTCAAAGAGTGGCTGATTTCTGTTAATGACCAACTATCTTTGTCAAGTTTAAGGTGCTATCTATGTATTCTGCTAAAATAAAAATAGAACATTTCAATGATTGGGAGGTTCAAAGAGTGGCTGATTTCCTAAACAAACTTGATCAATTTCCTGGGGTTCAAGCTGGTGAAGATCATTAATGGTGGCAGGGTAACTCCCAGGGCATTTTTAAGGTCAATGCTGCTTATAAAATTATGTATCAGTCCAACCACCAGATAGCAAACTGGCCATGGAAGCAGATTTGGAGGATAAAAGTTCCCACGAGGTATTAATTTTTGAATGGTTACTAGCAAAGGAGGTCACTTTAACAGTGGACAACTTGATGAGCAGAGGTATGACACCATGCTCAAGATGCTTCCTGTGTCAAGAAACAGATCTATTCTGCACTATGTATACACAACTCATTTGTGGAGAACCATCCTAAACCTTAAGGGGTCGTTTGGTGTGATAGATAAAAAGAATTAATCACATGATAAATTTTGCGTATCCTAGGTCACTAATCTCCTTAAGGTTTAGGATGGTTCTTTAGCAATAAAAATTAATCCCGAATAACTAATCTCAACATAACTTATCCTAGTATGGCTTATTCCAGCATAACTTGTATTCAAATCAAACGACCCCTAAGGTTATAGCATGGACAATGCTGAGCAAGATAACAAATGCTGAGAGGGAACATATTCACATGCTAAGGATAGGAGTAGATGGAGAATTTCCCAGCTTGTATCTGGTGGACAATTTGGTAGGGGAGGAATTCCAGATTTTTTGATAGCTAAGATAATAATATGCTGAAGATCAAGTTCAACTTCATCTTACTGCTATGTTTTTGGTGTAGTCAGATTTACTCTAATGATACTGTGGTTGTGTCTATCATAGATGTTCTAAATTCTTATAGCTAGCGAGGGAAGACACTAGAGCTCTATTTAAATATGGTTTCAGTACTACCCAAGTATTGTTTTGATACTTGATATGATAAAAAGTTACTGATTTTTTTAAAAAAATGAATCAGCGTCCTAGTGCGATTAGAACTGAATGATGTGAGAATATTTCTTACTAGATAAGTGGTTTGGGCTTGGGACGTCTCAAGTTCAAAACCCATTGCCCCAGCAAAGGCAAGGGGTTTGCCTTTTGGGTCGAGCTCGTTGTAACGGGCTTGCCTAGTGCTGGTTACTTCTCCTGTGTTGTTTGCGAGCTATTGCATAGGAGCAGAGGTTTTACCCTGTGCACACCCAAAGGGTAGCAGCTGCGGGTTTCCCTTATCATAAAAACACAAAAAATATTTCTTACTAGATAATAGTGTTGAACGTTTGCCATGTTTATTGCCTTCTTGAAATGGTTTTACATATTTGGGTGATAATGATTTCGCAAAACTTTAATGACTCTCAGTTGCTCAGGCATCTTATGATAAGAAACTAATTAAATGTTAAGATGAGATTGGTGCTGAACTGCTGATGAAAGGGTAAAGAGTATTGACCTTTCGGTGTGTCTCTACGTTCTTTGTATGCATTCCAGGTGGAAGGCATGCGAAAGCCATGTATTGGTTCTTTGGATAAAAGCAAGCCAAAGGAGATCAAATGGGAATCTTTTCCCCATCGCCTATTCTTTGCTCGTGAGCATACAGCTACCTGGGGTCCGGGTGGGGTTGCTTTTCTTCACCCTGAATGCAACAGTGATGAAAAAGCTTACTTGTGCCTATATAGGATAACGTATGTCATTCTTTCCTTTATCTGAAATGTTTCTTCTTTCATGGTAATTAGGAGTTTGTCATTTTGTTGGCATTTTTTAATAAAGACCTTCGACTCTTGGTGATTTAGAATTATAATATTCTTTTTTTCTTTTTACAGGCTTGAGCAATTTAATGATGTTTTACTTCAAGAGAATACTTCAAGCTTTGACATGAATTACCCTTTGTTTGACATGACTGACTTACAATCTATTGAAGAAAGAAAATGTGTTCCAGTGGAGGCTGTCAAGGTGTGATTTTATGCACTCTGTATTGTTCTCATGAGTATTATTCTCTTCACTCCCGTATTAATGGTTCAAAAACTAAGATTCAAATGGGCATAAAAACATTGGTAGCATAAGATATAACCATATATTTTCTGCTAATTAGTCACTAATAAAACTCAAGGCTGTGATGGATGGAAAATTTTATACCGTCCGTGAAGGATAAGTATATCGGAAGAAGATTGTGGTTGGTTGATACTTGACAGCTAGCTAAATAAAGTTGAAGTATTGATGAATCCCTTAGTATGCAATTCATGAGGATGTTCTCTCCCTGGCATCCGTCAGCTTATGCCTGTATTAATGAATTAACCATGTACGGATAAGGGTGAGATTTCGTACAATAACAACTTATCGATAGTGATCCCACAAGTGTATGCGGACTTTACCATACCTTGTAAGGAAGATAGATTGTTCCCGATAGACCCTCGACTCAAGAAAACCATTTCAAAAATTAATTGAACTATTCACCTCATCAAAAAGGAACTGAAAGGACTGATATGGGAGAGAAGGGGAAGATATGACCTTGTTGATCTGTTGAATAATAAGTAGCCAAGCAATATAGAAATAATAGAATCATCAGTTCTCAGGGATGATCATTCGAAGACTAGTAAATCCTAGGAAGGAAACCATGAATTTGTCCCCAGATAAGCTCAATAGGTGGTCAACAAGAATACTATATCTTTGGTTAAGTAAAGTCATTATGCGAAAAAAAATATACCGTGTAAAGATAAATTTATGCAACTCCAGATGTCCGTTATTTTGTTAGAAACAGCAAACATAAGTTTCTCTTGTATCTTAAGTTTGTTACCTCTGCCAAGAAATTTCGAGCCTCTAATAAGTTGCAACATCATTTTTTCTATTTATTTTTCCATTTTCTTAATAAACAAAATCCTTTACCTGAGCAAAATCTGAGCCTGAATGTTTACTCTCTGGGGGTGTTGAACAGTTTGATAAGTTCCATTCTTTTTTAGTTTTTCAGTGTGAAATTTAGTGAACCCCGAATTTGCCAAACAACTTATTTATATTTAAATGACATGAAACCAAGGGAGCAGAATAGTAACAAATGACGAATATTGTCTACCCCAGTTGATTTAGGATTGAGGAAGTTGATTGATTAATAGTAGAAGATGACGAGTATTGCTTTAAAAAAGAATGTAAGAATCTTAGTAACAGGATAGAATAGTTTTTATCCTATCCTAGTAGTGTTCATTCTTACCCCCTGCCCCAGACCGTCTGGTCTGGTCTGGTCTTGACATAACGCTGAGCTTGATGATTGTTCTCATTGTATGATTTTGTTTTGACTTTCATGTAGAATGGCTGGTACCATAATGTGCTTTACCTGGGAAAGGAGAATGGTATTCCTATTTTGACAATGACGTAAGCATGTTGCCTTTAATTTTGTATGCTCTTTTCATTTATGTATTTTCTTGTCCAACTGAATCTCACTCATCACTTTTCTGCTTCTCTATCAGATGCCAACTGTCAGATGTTGATAACTTCAAATCAGGTAAAGTAGGTATGTGCAAACCATCTAAAGAATATGCCAACACTCTGATTAGAGGTTTGGTAGAAGGGAAGCAGTTATCAGAAGAGGAAGCCACCACTTACATACAAGAAGCAGCTAGCAGAGCATTGTAACTGCCCTATCCTGCTTGTTTGTTTGTACAGTTGACAATTATGTGAGTATAATGCCTAGCAACATATGAACCAGAAATGTTTTTGTGCCATATTTTTTGCGGAAGCAACTTCTTCCTATTTGGTCAGGGTGTATATAACTTGTTGGATCGACGTAAATTTTTCTGATTCCTTCTTTCAACTGCAATATTTTTGGCTAAGCAGTTGAAATGTATTTTGCCCACAAACTACTCTGATCATGTCCATTGAATGTGGCAGTTAGTAGCTGATCCCAGTATTTGTGAATGAATGTGCGTCATTGTGTTGTTTAGAAACTTGCAAGAGCAGTTCAAATAGACAGTTTTTGATATTCAATTATGGCACAGTTCTGCATCAGCAGAGAAAAACTTTCAAAATGAAGAGACTACTGAAGGCCTCAATTTAACCATAACGTAAATAATAGTGTTGAGAATGAATTCTTGTTCTACTGGTTCAAATAAAATTTTTTGATTATACAGTTGAATAGAAGGAAGAAGGAAAAATTTTGAGCCCAGGTATTTAGACTCATCAATTAAGTGTAATCTACTGTCACGATACAAAATTCTTTGGTTTTCTCAACTCATTTGAATATGGTATAAAATGATGATACTAAATAGTACACAATGATCTATAAACCATGAAGAATAAGGAACAAATAATCCACCCCAACAATCCAGCCATCAACTTGAGCAATATCACCGCGATTTTAGTTTAGCATGCCCTGTTGATCCTAGATGCTTGTGTAATTGATTCCTGTGGGGAGAAGCAGATAATTAGATATGAACAAGAGGAAATATAAACTCATTAGTCAAAATAATGATTGATGACTGAGCCTGCATCCAGACCTGGAATCGAATTCTTCCCCACATGTATCACACAAGTTGCTAGAAGATTTCGATTTTCCCTGAATTCAAATGAAACTGTGTTACAACACATAATTCCAAATCTTGGTTTCATTCACAACCACATCACAAGACAACTAGTATAAGGTTCTTAAAAGATTCACTTGAAACAGGAGGAGTAGATAACTGTGGAAATGGAGTTGTAAATTCTCAAAAATTAACGAAGAGTGTGGATACGAAAAAGAGATTGACATCAAACTAGACAGGATTATCTTATTTGAGTACCTTTTGTTTCCTTCCTTTGGGTGCATCTTTGGTTGTATCTTTTGATTTGTTGTTTTTGTCTTTCTTTGTGGTAGTTTTCTTGTTTGTATCTTGGCTGGGAACTTTTTCACTGTTTCCTGAAGAAACATCATCTCCTTTGTGATCATTTGCAGTTTCTGCTGGAGACTGGGATGACAGCCCCTGGCAAACTGAACTATCATTTTTTGCACTATTTATCTCGACGCCAGTATCAACTTCATTCACATGAGATCCTACATCTCCTCCTCTTGCTTCATCTTCTTGTTCTTCTTCTTTTTGTGGTCTCCTGTTTCTTTGTTTCTTGCCACCCCTATTTCTCCTAGTACTTCTAAGATTATTATATTCCATGAAGTCCATTTCATCATTACTAGCTTCGTTCTTTGCTGAAGTTTGACGACTATGGCCTGGAACTGCATTCTTCCTACTTTTGCGGCCAGATATCATAGCTTCAAGTACACTAGCTTCATCATCATCTAATCCAAGTTCATCAGCCACCCCCTTTATATCACTGGCACTTTGATAATTAGTGGTTTCATCTTCATCGCTACTCTGAACCTCATCATCCTCGAGCTCATCTTCTTGAATTCGTGTACTACCTTCTAAATGCTCTGCTAACTCATTCACACCATCATCAGCAGATAAATCAGTTGTTCTATCAGCATCAGCTACATTTAGTTCCTCACTTTCCCCATCCTCCACCACCTCACTGTATTCATCATCTTCCTCATCAAAAGCTTCTCTCAAAGCTGCCACCTTCTCCTTATGCTTCTTGGACTGCTCATGATTTTTCCACTGTTTCTCGCTCTTGAACTTCTTCGAACACACAACACAGTATAATTCATTCTCATCTGCCTTCTTTCTCTCGTGCTCATCCGATTCCTCCTCAATTCCATCATCTGCTAACTCCTCTGCTTTCGTCCACTCAGGCTCTACGTAATTTCTTGCTCTCTCAGCCTTCTCTCTCTCCAGCTCCTTCTTTCTCTTGCGTTCCTCTTCCTTTTTCTTCTCCATTTCCTCGTTCCTCTTCATCTGCATGTCAATCACTCTCTTATCTCTCTTTTTCACAAACTCTGCTAATCCTCTAACAGTCTCATTGTATTCCCTTCGCGCCTTTTTCCTCAGCTTCTTGTTCTCATCCTCCATCACCCTCCTCGACTTTCTATTAGGTCCCGCCATCACATCATACTGATCTGCCCAACAAAAGTCCATCACAGTAACGAATCCTAACCAATAGCTATAAAATGCAGTCACCTGAGCATAAGGACTCTCCAAATTTCCCATTAGAGGAGCTTCTTTTGGCAAATCTGTACCTAACTTCCTCGCGAAATTTAAATCGTGTTGGTAGATTTTCTCGAAAAGATCACCATACACCTTGTAAAATCCCTTCCCTTTATCTGAATATCCAGAATACACTGAATTTGAAAAGAAGGAGAACAGGTCGGGGACAGAACCAGAGTTAGACGAATTCCCTGGACCGGAATTAGAGAAGAGTATCTGAGAACGGTGTGAATCGTACCAAGCCCGCTCCCGTGCGTCCGACAAAACTTCATAGGCATTCACGAGCTCCTGGAATGCAGCTGTTGCTTCGGATTCCGGCACGCCGGATCGAACCAGCTTGTCAGGGTGGCGTTGCAGCGCAAGCTTTCTGTAAGCGGACCTGATCTCATCGGCGGTGCAGTCACGGCTCACGCCGAGGACCTCGTATAGGCACCTTTTCTCCGACGACGACGCCATAATCGCCGGGAAGAAAGATTAGGTTTCTTTCCTCTTGTTTGGGGATTTTTAGGGTTTTTCGATGGGGAAAAATAGGAGATTAGTCACTTAGGGGCTGTTTGGCTGGAAATAGTAATGGTGCCGTGTTTAGAACGGACTCTAAAACATGGTATATATATATTTTAGGCAAACGAAAAAATCCATTAATGAGTAATGTAGCAAAAATAAGTTCAATTGAGAGGCATGAGTTTTTGTTCAGTGACTATTAATGGAGCAAAATCGTATTTGCAAAATTACAAAATCAAATTCGATTAGAATCAGGATTAGGAAATTTATTTATAAACGTGAATAAAACAGATATCAAATACCAACTCCTAAATAACTTAAGTTAAACTCTTGGTTTAATTTATTTCCTACTTACATATACTAAAATATTGAAATTAATTGTTTTATAGAAAAAATAATAGAATAGCTAATTTCACGCCAGATTATTGGATCCAAAAAACCATACAATACCTTATTTAATCATATGCCTATTGTCGAGTACTGAGTATAAGTAGTATGTATTTATGAAAATATTGGAATCTAAATTAAAAATTTAACCAAAATTATTTTAAAACGTTATTTGAAAAGAATTCAAACATAAGTAATTTAAAAACATCCTTCATATAAAATTATGCTTCAATAAAATGTAATGTCTATGTGGAAAACATGATAATAAATCATGAAGGGGTTCGTTATGAATGATTTTCGATTAGTAAACGCATACTGCAATTAATTACCTAAACATAAAGCGTGTACAAATAATACAAAGAGATAAAAGAATTAAGTTAAAAAAGGTATTGGTGGAAAAAAAAAAAAGTTGAATAGGGTTAGCTAAGGTAAGAGCTATAAAGATCTGTCATGTGAATACGTAAAGTGTATTTAAAATGTGACGAAAAAATATTGATAAGGTAAACACACATAAAAGAAAAATGACGAAAATATTTTTATAGACTCTTGAATGAAGACAGAGACGTGAATATTGTGATGGAAGAGTTATCGCAATCTGAAGTCGTGAAATTTTGGCTATTGTAGGTGCATAGTGGGAGTGTCATAGTATTGTTTGCAGATGACATAATATTAATTAGTAATACAAATTGGAGTTAACAATATAATGAAAGCTTTAAAACATATCCTAGAATCTAAAAGTTTAATTCAAGTCGGACTAAATGCAAATTTAGTAACATAACACAGAAAACAAAAGTAGAAGTGAAGATTGACACACAACTTATACCAAAAAGAGAAAGTTTCAAGTATGTTGACTCTATAATCAAAGGTACTTTTTTTCGAAACAAATCGAATATCAATTAACACTTAATATATTTAATATGTCTAGCATTATTTTATTTATTTATTTCTTGTTAAATGGCATTTTTTTTGTTTTAGTCTTGACAACGTGAAGTTTCTAAAGAGATTTTATGGAAATGTTTGGAGTTTAGAGATGTACGTATGACTTCTATTAAGATCATTAATCACATGTATTATAGAGCTATGGCTCACATAAAAATAATTAGGTGATTCAAATGCTTTTCGAATATGATACAATTACATAAAAATTTAACACCTAATCATCTCTTAATAGACAAAATGGCACAATACATTCAGAAAAGTGTAGTAATTTATATATTTTGCATGTGATATAGTATTAATTGGTGAAATATACAATGAAATTAATGATCATAGATTTAAAGTTTGAAAACATACCCTAATTTTTTACTTTTCAAGAAAAAATTTGAGATTAAACTAGACTGAATAAACTACTTGAAATACAAATTTAAATAAACTACTTGAAATACAAATTTAATAATGTGACACATTTCGTAAAGGTGGAAGTGAAAAATCAGCAAAATTTCAAATATATTAGATGTCAATTAGCAGTTCATGCATACCCTTCTCATGACATTATTTGTTATTAATTTAATTTTGAAAATAGATTTAATGATATTTTAATCTTAACAACATAGTTTAGTCACAAAAAACCATAGGATATTTCAAATAAAACACATCATTATTATTATGTAAGGTCAAAAATTATTTTATTTGTATTAATTTATATGATATTTTTTATTTTTAAAAAATTAAATAATTTAAATTTAATTAAAAAAATTAATTTTTTTAAAATAAAATTTATGATATTATAAATTAACATAATTAATAATTCAAAATATTCGATATATAATTTTTTTAATCTCAAATTAAAAAAATGCAACATAAACTTACACCGCAGGCGACTTGCTCCGTCCATCATCTTCGTCATGTCAAAGCTGCCATTTTCTCATTTTCCTTATGCTTCTTGGACTGCTCGTGATTTCTCCATTGTTTCTCACTCTTGAACTTCTTCCCACACACCACACAGTACAATTCCTCCTCTTCGTCCTCCTCCTCCGACTCCTCCTCTTCGATGCCTCCATCTTGTAATTCCTCTGTTCTCGTCCACTCAGGCTCTACGTAATTTCTTGCTCTCTCAGCCTTCTCTCTTTCCAATTCCTCCATTCTCTTGCGTCCTTCTTCATTTTTCTTCTCAAGTTCCTCATTCCTCTTCATCTGCATCTCAATCACTCTCCTATCTCTCCTTCTAACAAACTCCGCTAATCCTCTAACAGTCACATTGTAATCCCTTTTCGCCTTTTTCCTCAGCTTCTTGTTAATATCTTCCATCATCCGTCTGGAATTTCTGTCCGATGCCAAAGTCGATTTGTACACATCTGACTGACAAAAATCATTCACAGTAGCGAATCCTAACCAATAGTTATAGAATGCCGTAACCTGAGCATAAGGACTCTGCATATTTCCCATAATAGGAGCTTCTTCTGGCAAATTTGTACCTAACTTCCTAGCCAAATTCAACTCACGGTGGTAGATTTTCTCGAAGAGATCACCGTACACCTTGTAGAATCCTTTCCTCTCATCGGAATATCCAGAATACACTGAATTTGAAAAGAAGGAGGACAGATCGGGAACGGAACCGGAGTAATTAGACGAATTCTTTGGATCGGAATTGGAGAAGAGTATCTGATAGGCAGAGCGCTGGGAATCGTACGAAGCACGCTCCTGCGCGTCTGAGAGAACGTCGTAAGCGTTCACAAGCTCCTGAAATATAGCGGTTGCTTCAAATTCCGGCACGCCGGATCGGACGAGCTTGTCAGGATGGCGTTGCAGTGCGAGCTTCCTGAAAGCCGACCTGATCTCGTTCGGGGTGCAGTCGCAGTTCACGCCGAGGACCTCGTAAAAGCATCTTTTCTCCGACGACAATGCCGTTATCCCCGGGAAAGAAAGAGAAGTAGGTTTAGGTTGGTCTGTTAGGGGCTGTTTGGCTGCAAACGGCAATGGTACCTTCTTGAGAACAGACTCCAACAGCCATGACCAAAACATGGTTGTATAGTTTATAAACGAAAAAATCCAATACCAAAAAAAATAAAAAATAAAAAATAAAGAGGCAAGAGGTATTACTCGATGACTTAAATTTTCACTATAAGAAAAATTTAATGGAGCAATCGTATTTATAATAATAACACTACAAAATAAAATTTGATTAGGATTAGGATTAAGAAATTTAGTACAAACCAAATTGGATTAGAATCACAATTAAGAAATTTATTCCAATATAATATATCAAATACCAACTCCTAAATAACTTTGGTTAAACTCTTGATTTAATTTATCTCCTATTAGAAATATACTAAAATAATGAAATTAATTCTTCATATTTTAAAGAACAGAATAGCTAATTTAATAATAAATGACTATTCGATACCGAATACCAAACAATACCTTACCGTCTAGTACTTGGTATGAGTAGTATAATTACTGATAAAATAATATAACTCCTCGATTATTCGATTTTATACTTTATTTTGCAAAATAGAATTTTGAAAAGTTCAGAATTTGGATTAAAAAAAAAAGCTCAACAAAATTATTCAAAAAGAATTCAACATAAATTATTTGAAAACATCCCATAATAATATAAAGTTTTGCTTCAAATCAAATATTTCAAGAAAATAAAATGTATTGTAGGTTTGGAAAACAAAATAAAAATAGTAAAGGGGTATGTCATATGTTATAAACAACTTTCGATTGATATACACCTACATTATAATGGAACTAATTGCCTAAATATAAATCTATACAAATAATATAAAAAGTAAAGAGAAAAATGGTTTGGCGGGGAAAAAAATTGGAGTTCTATGTTCGAGTGTCAATTGGAGTTTGATTTTTTTCTTAAATTTATCAAGTCCAAAAAATAATAAATTTCTAAATTTAAAAGCAATTTAAGTATAAACCTTTCATTATTATTTATTACTATAAAAAAGAGGTTGAATAAGCAAACAACATTTCATTAACATGATTGCTTGCTTATTTAGATTTTAAATAAAATTGAGATTACGTCTATTAATTTGCAATTGTATTTGCTTATACATATTTACGTAGCAAAAACTACTGTGGCTACTTGAATATTGTCCATTTACATTCTAGGATCGATGAATATTTGCAATTTCTTCCATTTGTTAATTTTAGAATTTGTATGGCTTTCAAATTCTAATTGATATTACTATTTTACCGCAATACTTATATTAATTGACATAATTATATGTTTTATTAAAATAATTTGAAATGAGTAATTAATGTCGAGGGTAAAATATGATAAGAAAAAATGAAAAACTTTGATATGCTAACTATATAATTTTAAATAAATACTCCATTAATTAAGAAATTTTGTTTTTTAATTATTTCATTTTCTATCTTACATAGAATAATATATAATTTTTTATAATTTATACATATATTAATTATGTATATTTTTAAATTTACAGTATCAAAAAAATCATACTAAATAAGTACTATTTAAAATATAGAAAATACGCCTATGATTTAAATTTAAATTTTTGATTTAATTATCCAAAATTCTATCATAGTTTATTGTTATTAATTAATAACTAAGAAATACATTTGCTTATTATTTCTCAAATTCTCTTATATTCATAAATCCTCTTTGATTGCTAATGTTAAGTAGTTCGTTGATATTATTAGTAGAAAATAAAGAAATGTTATTGTGTTTTAAGAAATAAAAAATATCATGAATAAAAATTATAAATATCAAATAAGGGAAAATTGTATAAAATAGAAAATTATTAATTAAAATAAAATGTTATAATCACAGTTCCATTTAATAATAATTCGTAGCAAATATTTTGTCATTCGCCTATCTCTCGAATATCTCGCTTGCCATTTTCTCTCGCGTCTCTTACTTTATACAAACACAAATATATAAATTATGTTTATATTTGTATAAAACGAGAGAAAACTATATTTACACATACAAATGCACATCTTTTTTTCGCCACTCTCTCACTCACGTCACTTTATATAGCACAAATATATAAATTGTGTTTGTATTTGTATAAAACGAAAGAAGACTACATATACAAATACATATACATATCTTTTTGTTCTATACACTTATAATTATACAATATAAATTTTCACCTGCCCATTTCTCTTTTTCCTTTTTCTTTGTTCGTTTTATACAAACACAGATTAGACAAAAAAATACTTTCTTATTTGTACACAGATTCCAAATATATACTTAATACAATTGATCAGTTTATATAAGTGTACCAAAATATACATATTAATAGCCATAAAAAAATTGTAAATTTCATTGTAAAGCGCAATTATGCAAACTATAACTATAACATATAAGTATGATTTATATGTTTGCTAAAACTAAAATTTTTTACTTTTCTAATAAGACTAACTTTCACATATAGCAAACACAAATTTTATATTTGTATGTTATAACAAAGTTTGCATAATTGTGCTCCATAATATATTTATAATTCGCCATACATACACAGAGGAACCAAGAAAACAGTTGTATACAAATCCATTGTATAATTTGTGCACGTATAAAATGAGAAAGAGAAAAAAATAAAAGAAAACTGGGCAGAGAAATATTTGTATTGTATAATTATAAATGTATAGGACGAAAAATATATTTATTTGCAAGTGTATATACAATTTTCTCTCGCTTTATACAAACAAATACGATTTATACATTTCATTTCTATTTGTATAAGTGATAGAGGCGAGGATGACGAGTGAGATTTGAAAGAGTGGCGAGAGGGGAACGAAAATACATGTATATATACAATTTTTTCTCGCTTTATCCAAATAAAAATACATTTTATACACTTGTGTTTGTATAAAAGTAAGAGGGAGCGATCGAGAGATGAAGCGAGAGAAGGAGAGTGACAAACGAGAATTTGAGGGAGAGAGGTGATTGGCAAACAGTTTGTTACATGACACAATTAAATAAAAGTGTGGTTATAACATTTTTTGTCATTGTATACAATTTTCCCTTCTAATAATAATGATTGGCCCCGTGCGGAGCACATGCTTTCCCTTTTCTAGTATTTAAAAAAAAAAAACTTCCACGGTATAAATATTACAACCTATTTATTTATTTAAGATGATAAATAAATCTATAAACATTTAAATTTTTGTACAACTAAATAAAAATAAATATTATAACCTATTTATTTAAGACTGATTAATAAATATACAAACATAATTTTTTTTTAAAACTAAATAAATATATTCAAGATCTGAAATATTAAAAAGTTCCTTTTGTTTTTCTCCTAAATTTCGTATGAAGCTAAATCGGGCAGGTACTTTAATAACTTGACCCATTCGTAGCGGAAAACAAACGACACCGCATTACATCCAGCTTTAAAACATTTTCGGGGCAGCGACTCGGATCCTTACTGTGTCTCAGCTGACATTTCAAGCGACTGTAAACCCTAGCGTAAATTTGTCGATCTGCGAAGAGGATAAGCCTGAGGAGGAAGGTGCCGATCAGATCGAATCGGATCAACAATGGCCATGGCTGCGTTGAGGCGTGAGGGAAGGCGTTTCGCCACACCTCTGATTTCTCCCAATCCTGCCACTGTTTTTCGTTCTTCAATCATTCCTTCTGAGTTAGTTTTCTTCCAATCCTACACTCTTATCATGGTTTTTTTTATTGTATGTGTCGAATCTGTTGTCAGTAATGACTCGCATTGATTCTTTGTAGCTATCTCGTTAAGTCAATCTGGCTCTGTCGTTTTTGTTGTGATTAGATATGGAATGTATATTAGTGATTCGTAGAGTTGATCCCAGATAATTTAGGACTGAGGGGAAATGAATTGATTGATGGCTCTATTTTTTGTTTTGTTTTGTTGTAATGGTGGTGCCTGCGCTCGTTTTGCCGTGGAATTTGAACCTTGGTTCCCCAAGGTTGCCATGTTGATTTTTCAATCGCTGGGCCACCACTAGATGGCAATTGCTTTGTTTTGTACAGGAGCACATTTATCAATGATGAAGCCTCTAGCAATTTAGGGTTGAAATCACCTCATGAGTTTTGGACAACAATTTTTATATCTCTATGAGGTTAATTATTCAGTTGGTGAAGTAATTTGGTTTGAGGAATTAGTAACATTCGTGTTGTTATCTTTGACAAGGGGGAGTTTCTCCTTTTCTCTTCAGTTAAGGGAGGTAGCTTGCTTTTTATTCAATCTAATAGCAGGACAAACGCTAAAAGGTTGTTTCTGCTTCTCCTTTTCTTCCCAAAGTGGTCTGCAGTTCTAAATCCTAAGAATTGATGGTTTATGTTGTTAAAGCTTGTATGAAGTCCACTGGATTTCGATTTGTTGGTGAAATGGTTATATATATATATTTTCAGATTTAAGAAAATATTACTAGTTATTTGGGCAGAAAGTAATAGGTTGCTTTAAATTTTGACCCTATATAGATTTGTAATTGACATGATCTGAGCTTGGAGAGTGATTTTGGATCTTGGAAGAAGTACAGAGTTCAGAGGTTTTTGAAACAGAAGTTGTAGCGAGAACAATGTAGAAAAATAGATGTAGTTCAACTAATGTCTATAAATTGTGATTTTTTTTGAATGGATTATGGGGGTTGCTGCACTGACATGAAATTTGTTCCATGGGCCTGTATGTTCAACAGGAGACTGATGATCTCCCTATCTGCATTTATAACAGGCTCATGCTCATCATCTTGGCTTATATTAATATATATTATTATCCATTAGCTTTTTTCAAAAAAATTATGTTCTATTTTGTAGTGTTTCTACCTTTTTAATGACCTACCTTTATATGCAGGGAACCAGTCTTGTCAGGAGTTCGATGTATTTCAACTCAAGTTGGTAAGAGTCAGCCGTAATCATTTGATGCACCCCATTTTCCTTTGCCTCTCCTATATTCTCGTGATCTTCTCTACCAATTTTCTTGTTGCTACATTAAGTGTTCACATTGAGCATTCCCTTGGGCAGTCAGAAACCGGATGAAGAGTGTCAAAAATATTCAGAAGATTACGAAGGCTATGAAGATGGTTGCTGCTTCAAAGCTCAGAGCTATTCAAACTAGAGCTGAAAATTCACGCGGCCTATGGCAGCCATTTACTGCCCTTCTTGGTGACACTCCTAGTAAGTTCATGATTAGATTGTTTGGATCTAACCAAATTCTTGAATCAGTTGTGAGAGAAATGGTGGAAGGATAGGGATGGATCATATTATGAGAATGCTATTCCCAGAATATTTTGAGTTGACATACTTGATAAATGTGGGAAAATGATAAAATGAAATTGTTTGCCTCTCTCTGCCTCTTGATTTTCAGTCCAATGTCAATGTTCTATGTATTTGATGCAACAACTGAATAATTATCTTGTGGAAATGTGTGTCGTTGATGAGACTTTGTGAGATATCTTTAGTTGCTCCGGAGTTTGTAATTTGATGCAGTCAACATTAAGCAGTCAATTAGATTTCAATATATGGCTGGTAACATCTGTAATGTTTGCTTCAGGTATTGATGTCAAGAAGAATGTTATTGTTACCATTTCCGCAGACAAAGGTCTTTGTGGTGGAATCAATTCTACATCTGTCAAGATAAGCAGGGCTATGCATAAGTTGAATTCTGGTATAATGCTAGATTGTTTAATCTTAAGTATATCTATTCTTGAGGAATTAGTTCATTATTGCTTTATTTGTAATTGCTAGGTCCTGATAAGGAAAATAAGTATGTTGTCTTGGGGGAAAAGGCAAAGGCTCAGCTGGTGCGAGATTCGAAAAAGGACATTGAGCTGGTCATGACTGAGTTGCAGAAAAATCCTCTTAACTACACACAGGTTATGATGCCTTAAATCTTCTTTCTTACTACTTTGTTTGAAGCACACCCACTATTTTTTTTAATTGTTGCCAGCTATTTGCTGAAGTTGATGCTGCTGTAGGCTCACTCTCTGGTACATGGATTTTTTTGTTGCCTTAGCGTAGCCTTGTCGCTGGTGTGAAATGGGTGATGGTACTTTGTGCATGATATTGAAAATACAGGCAAATTAGCAAGAGACTTGATGTACATTTATCGGAGCTTACACACAAACATTGCATGTACCTGTATCGGATACTTGCACACCGCCTTTTTTTAGGATACTTGCACACCACCTTTTTTTAGGATACTTGCACACACCTTAACTTAACCAGATCATTAGCTGAGTCCATGTAGTATAGGCTCACATTTTTTTTGTTAGATCTGTTCATGAATCTGTGATATAATTTATGTATTGCATTTTGTTACAGAAATAGTAGATATTGGAAAGCTGTCTTACTCTTCTTTATTTTTGTTTCCAGAATGTCAACTTTGGCAGATTTACATTTTTGTTAGCTTTACTCTTGTAAAAACAAACTTGCCTTTTCTTCAAAAAAACATGTGCAAAAAGCAAACAGTTTGATTGCATTGTTGCAACTTTAAATTTCTGTGTATTAATTGAAAATCTTATAGTGGCTGCAATACTTGTGCACTGAAAAAATATAGCAACAACTATTTATATTGATTTCTATAACCTTTTCCTTCTACTGATTTATGCCATTCCTCTTGTAGGTTTCTGTGATGGCAGATGACATCTTGAAGAATGTTGAATTTGATGCACTGAGGATTGTGTATAATAAATTCCAGTCAGTTGTCTCATTTTTGCCAACAGTGTCCACTGTACTATCTCCTGAGGTGCCTAAACTGAAAGATCTTGTTGTTCACTATGTTTCTTTCTATTGTGAGTGTCTGTTTCTTGGAACAAGTCCTTTGTGGTTTAATGTAGGTTGTGGAGAGGGAAGCTGAATCTGGTGGAAAGCTTGGAGATTTGGATTTATATGAAATTGAAGGTGCTGAGACAAAGGGTGAAGTTCTTCAGAACCTAACTGAATTTCAATTCTCATGCGTAAGTTTCGCCTTCTTAGTGTTAGAATCCTCTAATAAGCTTGTTGTTTGATCTTCAGACTTCTAAGTACTGATTTGGTAGTGGGAGAATGAAATCAGTCTTCAGATAATTATATTGACTGCTAATAAAATGATTTCTTTCAAGGTGATGAATATGATGTTCTAAAATTGGGTAAATGGCAATCTGTCTTTTCCAGATGATGTACAATGCAGTTCTAGAGAACGCTACTAGTGAGCAAGGAGCAAGAATGTCTGCCATGGATAGTTCCAGCAGAAATGCTGGTGACATGCTTGATCGTCTCACTCTTACTTACAACAGGTCTTACTTTTCACCCTGTCCCTATCACACACATTTGCACTGCCAAGCTCTCATAGATGCATACTTTGTTTACCTCAGATGATTGTTTAATTATGAGGATAACTTATATTATTGATAGTTGATCAGCTCTTTGTTGTCTGTCATTTAACCAGTCTTCTTCTAATTTTTCTGTGAACCAGAACCCGTCAAGCATCTATCACCACAGAGTTGATTGAGATCATATCAGGAGCATCAGCACTGGAGGGTTAATTGGACATGCTACTCTGCTTTTATTTGACGGAGACAATAAATGATGTGTAGGTTTTCTTAGCACCTTGTGGTGACCAATTATCAGTTTTGATTATGAATAATTACCAGGTTAACTTTATTTCTGGGAAAAAAATTTGTTTCTCTGTTGCAAAATCGTCAGAAATGCCATTTGAGCTGTTCTCTTTCGTTCTTTGTTGTACCGGGCTTGAATGGCCGTAACTTGTTCAAGAATATTTTCTTGAAAAGCTCTTTGCCTTTATATTCATGTTTTTTGGCTTGTAAGTTGAAATGTAGGCCCTTCCGTCAAGTTTCTTCCCTATGTGAGATATTCTGGTCCACTGTATGGACGTTGATAGTGTTTCTAAATCTAATCTGGTTCTATCAGCCTAAAAAATTGGCTATGGAACATTTTTCAACCATGTGTAGCTTATATTGGTACACTTGCAAAGGTACCTTATTTCTTCAGAATGGAAATGCATTTAGGTGATTGTTATCTCCTGAAAGATGCTTAAGTTGGTTTTACTCATCCAATATGGATGGAGTCTGTACCCTAGATTTCTCATCTCGAATGCTGCCTTGGAATTTATCATGGGCAATATTTTTGTATTCCATTGTTCAAAATTTTGCAAATATTAGAAGAATATTAATGCTCAGTTACTGCTGAAATACAAGTGCATCAGTTTAGTTTAGGTTTTCTTTTCAGCTCAACAGCAGTGATGATGAGCTCTTGCCATTATTTTTTACGAGAAACCATGCTACAATCTATTGTTGCAAAATCTTTGATAAGGATCTAGAGATTATTACATTTTATCTGCTGCAGATAACTATGTTATATTATCTTTTCTGCTACACAATTGTCACAGAAGTGTTTCATTGTTAATGTTGCCTTCATTGTAATGTTACTGTAGGCGAATGTGTGTTTTTGGCTTTCATAGCCCTATTCATGAACAAGCACAACATGGATGGTAATTTGGACCCCCTTTTCCTCTCCATACCCTCTTAACCCTCCTAGAATGCCCCGATCATTTCATTGTGTTTTTTTTTTATAGAAATAATTTGAAGATTCTCAAAGAACTAACCGGGACTTGGAATTGTGATATGCTTGTAACTTATGTGATAATTCGGTACAGGAGCAGCCAAACTCCTCTTGTTAGTACCTTTAAAGATTGTTTACTTTGTTAGATGCTTATAGCCGGCTAAGAAACTGCTTTCTTTATAGTCTATTCAAGTCTAAATAGTACTGTAATTTGTTAGTTACTTAGGCTTAGTCTTGGTGATCTGTTTAAAATATCAGCTGTATACCAATGATCTCTTAGTACAGGAAAAAGCAACCAAGATATTTCTTGAAAGCTAGTGTCAAACTCAATTAA
Organism: Solanum lycopersicum; assembly: GCF_036512215.1. Taxonomy (NCBI): domain Eukaryota; kingdom Viridiplantae; phylum Streptophyta; class Magnoliopsida; order Solanales; family Solanaceae; genus Solanum; species Solanum lycopersicum. Next base: position 61,774,938 of record NC_090802.1, on the reverse strand, counting down.
GAGGGGTGAACATAACCCTTGATATTTTTATCTGTCAAAATAATCATGTTGTCAATTCTTATTTGTTTCTTGTATCAATGGAACAATAAGTTTTGGAAACATTTTTGATGCAAGATGGAATTATCTCTACTAACTCTTTGTCAATTAGCAAAAAGAAGTGAATGGTAATGGTCCCTTTTGTCTTGCTAGGTTCTTTACAACCCATGAGAGGAATGCCTAGTTACTAGCTACATCCCCACTACGTGACAACATGTCTTTAACTTCACCTTTATAGGCCCTTTTTTTTTTTAATTCTTTGAGTGTCTCTTGGTAGGAAAGGAGAACACGTTTTACATGTTATTTTCTATATATTTTTCTGAGTGTTTGGTAAGTAAATAGAAAATAACGTGAGCATTTAAGTCGTATAGGTTAATGGTAAGAGTTTTTAAAAATTGTCAATGTAATATAACGTGTTATAAGTAGTACGTTATTATTATTTTGTCCAGGTTGCAAATATGCAACTACCTTTTAAAAGTGATTTTATTGTGATATTTTTAGAACTGTCTATTAATATTGCTAATATAGCTTCAATCCCTTGTAAATAATATATCTCTCTCTAAAAATTCAAATACAAATACCAAATCATTAAATTCAGTAGTGGCTGTGGGTTTTACCTGTTACTCTCATTATTTTTTTTCCCTTCTAAGACAGTCAGTTTCTCATGATAACCACTAGTGCTCCATGTGAATCATGTTCTTTTAAAGGTTTAAGTACTTTACAAAATTTTCAGTAGCTATTTGATATTCATATTAAAATCGAATTTATTTAATTTATGACAAATCTAAATAAAGACCATGGTTCCAACTAAGTTGACATCTCAACTCCACCCTCACCCCTCAACAAACCCCCCAAAATAAAATAAATAGATCAAATAACTATTATAATATACACAAATTAATAAAAAGTTAGCCGTTGGATATTTTGAAATACACATGATATAAAAGTATTCCAAAATCACATGGTTCTCATGACCTTTTAGTTATATATATATATATATATTCCTATGTTATACTGTTGAACTTTAAATAGTTTAAAAATAGGATATTAAATGAAAATAGAGACGGACAGACCTGGTCTTTTGGATTGACAATTACAAGAATGTGACATTACATTTACATTATTTCATCTTCAAATAGTTGAACAAGTTTTGTTTTCAAATATTGACATTGGTTGAAAAATACATAAAACTCAAAACTTGAGTCGAAGTCATTTTTCCAAGCTATCTACTGTTATATTTTTAAGGGCATTATAATTTATTGTAATTGAGAATGTATCGCGGATAAATCACAATGGTATGGTAGGTGAACCAAAGTTGTATTATATTTTACATCCTAGTAAATTTGATAAAAGTAATCTTCCAATTAATTACATAATCTTCCAATTAATTATCATCCATCTCCATTTGGCTATAAAAATAAAAGACCACTTTCCTTATGTTTTGAAGGAAAAAACAAGAGACTTTTGTTATAATAACTAAAAAAAAATAACATATTTTTTGTCCAATTGGAAAATTTTCTTTACTGTAAAAACCTGCGCCTTTGTGTGTAGATAATGGGGCAAAATGAGAGGAGGACCCAAATCTCCAACAAATGCCCCAGCACATGCCTGCTCTAATCTTGTGTGACCCTTTTCTCACCAACCTCTGAAAAAGAGTGAGCTTTTTTCTTTATCTTCAACACCCCCAAATCATTTTTCAAGATTACAGTCCCTTACTTTATAGTGGTGGCTGAGTTCGGTGAAGTTTTCTGGTGAAATTGGTTAGTTTTTTATTGGTGGGGTTTGGACTTCACATGCGTCTTTGAAATGGGTTGTCTTTAGATTCTTTTGCTTTTTTTTTTTTAATTGGGAAAAATTGATTCTTTTTTATTGATGCGTCGTGCGCTGCAGAAAGGGTGTTTTTGCGTATGTTTTTTCAGGGATTGAGGTTGTTGCTCGTGGTTATTGAATATGGCTTGTGATTGTTCGTAAAGTTTACAGGTTTGACAAGTCGTATTTGGTCTTTCTGGATATTGCCGCTCTTCAGAAAAATTGAATAGTTTTGGATATTGATTGTTTGATTAAAGAGTAATCTTTCCTCATTTGGTGATTTTTCGCTTTTTCTTTCCCATTTGCATTAGGGTTCTTGGCTATAGCTCCTCAAGAACAGAACTTTTTTTCCTTTCTACAGAACCTAGATAAGTTTTTCTTTGTTTCACTTGGAGAAATTGAGGCAATCCTAGCTTTTCTTCACACCCTTTTGAATCAAAGCACAGAGGTTTAGTGTTAACTTCCTGTTCATTGTGATTTCTCTGGCACTTATCTTGTCTTAGCATTGGAGTAGTTTTTGCCTTTGCCGAAGATGATTCTAACAGGTAGATTCCGGCTGTAGAGCTAGGTTAGTATAGCTGCTGTGAGGATTGCAGTGAACATGGATATTTGGGTTGTGGCTGCAGCTGCTGGTGCTGGTTATGTAGCCCAGCATTGGAAGAACCTCTTAAGAAGCCGGCATGATTTGTTAGAATCATCTCCTGGTAGTCCTAGTTTTGTACGAAATGATTCATTAACGCGTATGCATCAAGTCTCGGATAAGAATTGTTCCTCTCCTGTGGAGACACCGAGAAAGAAACTAGATGAGTGTGCTGCAGAAAGATTGGCTTTCCATGATCCAGAAGTGGCTTGCTCCAGCAGTTTGGCTGATGAAAGATTAGGGATGTTGTGTGATTCTGATGATTTCCATTTGAACTCTGGGCTGCCGTGTGGTAAAGAACTTCAAGGAGATCAGGGTGGAAGCATATGTGGTAACATCAATGAACTGGGATATGAGTCATCACTCCCCCCATCTACTGCTGAATTGACATTTTCTTATGGTACTTCAAGGAAAAAGAGCAACCTTCGGAGTAGACGAAAAATTGGGCATCTTATAAAGCCTCTGAATTCTCTTGAAAGTTGTCTCATGGCTCAATTATACAAGGAACATGGTGATGTTGAAGACCATATTTTCAGTTCAAACTCTTCACCATGGACTCCAACTGCGAGGCCTTTTGTAGTTACTGACGGGAGCAAAATTATAAGCAGGGCTAGTTCTAATTCTATTAATGCCCCAAGAAGTGCTGGACATCAAAAGCAGCAGGATAATTTTTCACAAATGAATACTGTATCGGGAGTCCCTCAACTACCTAGTGTTGGATCCATGGAGCTCCTCAGGAAAGGCAAGGTGAAGGATCAGTCCAGCAGATTTAGTGATTCCATTGGAATGAACAATGAGAGAAAAAGCAGTTTGCAAGGTACTTTTTTCTGTTTGGAGTCTGATTTTGTCATGCTTTCCTTGGTAAAATTTAATGAAATAGATACGTATTATATTCCAATATATTGAACACTGGAATAGGAGCATTCTAGGAAGTGTTCAAAAACTGTAGGGGATGTAGCTCCAGATAGTTCCATCAGGATATTATTCTAGTGCAAACCTGTGCAAGTGATAGTTAACTAAACTCTCACATAATGGAACTCATGACTGATTCATCCCTTTACCTGCAACAGTTGATGGAACAAAAATAATTTGTACATTTTTTACCTTAGTGTCATGTCTGTTTCTTTCTTTTGAACTTCTACTTGAGATACTAAGACTTTACAAACTCTCTACTGTCCATGGCATTCCTGCTAATGGCACAATGAGTGAATACTACTTGTTTACTAACTTCTAAGTTTCTTTTCTTTTTGGAAAGAAATACTAACATCTCCTATAATCCCACCCTTTTATGTTTCTCTTGAATCAGGATCATCTCATCGTGTGCTTCTTTTCTGTCTTGGAATATCTGTGGGTATGATATCTTCTTTCTGGAAAAATAGAAAGGAAATGGATAAGTTAAATGAGATGCTGAGACAGTCTGAGAATTTGGTTCAAGATCTACACGAGGAACTTGAAATGAAAGAATTATTAACTGTGAAAGAGCTTGCCACTGAAGATTGTGGGTCACAAGATGCACATAATGATTCATCCAATAATGGAGCTTTACAGGCGCCTTCCCCTAAAGGAGAGATGGATAAGTCGCCAACAAATTATGATGAAGACTGTCAAAGCCAGAAAACAGAGGAAGAATCTAGGAGTAAAATTGAAGCAGAGCTTGAAGCTGAATTGGAGAGGTTAGAATTAACTATGAACTCGTCTAAATTGGAGGGGAAACTAGCAGAGCTACACGAGGTAATAATAATTTCTGATTTATTCATATCTATGCTTCTTCTTTTTTTTCCCGTGAAGCAACTCTAATATGCAATACATTTGCTTACTTGGATACTCCATTCTTGAAAATACAATAGTCTTATCAGAGAAGTTAACTTAGTCACTATATGCACTTAAGCATTTTGGTTCAAGATCTACCAGTTGGTTGACTTTGACAGCTTATGAACTTATGTTATTTAAGGAACCCTAGAGCTTATGGTTGGTAATAGATAAGCTTGATTAGTGTTTTATGGGTATACAGTGCTTGAATTTTCTCTCACTTCCGTTATGTTTTTCGATCGGCTTTGATATGCGTTTCCTTGAGCAGTGGGTTTACCGGGAATACCTCTCTACCTCCCAAGGTACGGGTAAGGTCGCTACATTCTACCCTCCCCAAACCCCACTTTTGGAGTCACCCTGGGTATGTTGTTATTGTTGTATAGTGCTTGAATTTTCTATTATAGTTGGCATTGGAAGTAGGAGCTGAAGGACAATGGAAAAAGAATCGTATGCTAGAAATTAGAGTTCGGATATTGAAACTATTTCATAAGGTTAAATCAAGCATCGAAGGGTGTGGCCTTGTGGACAATGAAGTAGGAAGAGAACCATGGCCTCAAGTTAAAGCCGAACAGAGGCAAAAGACACTAGGCGGTTCCTTCCCAACTGCCTAACTTTGGTGGGATAGAAATCTGGTACCTGTGTTGGTGAAAAGTAACAAGTATTGGTGGAATATCTATGAAGCACGTTACAAACACTACAATGAAAAGTATGCCTCAACCCTAAGTTGGGTTTGCTATATGAATCCTTACTATCCATTTCGCTCCATTTAGATGCTTAACAAACCCTAAACTCGTTTAAACTTGTCTGTTATGCAAGATAGATACTTCCATCAGTTTTTGCTATTAGAAATAACTATTCAGGGGGATATCTGTTGCTTATTGATCTCTGGTGGGCATATTGCATATTGTTGCTGAGCTCTTTAGTCTCTAATGCTTCTGTTAGTAGGATGTGTACCTTATAGTTTTAGTCATATGATCAGAAATAATGTCTTAATTGAACTTTATAAAAAAAATTGTTGTTCTCTTAGCCATTATATCCTGGTGCTGTCTTCAAGTCCTCCCAATTTTTTCCTCTCGCAGCTCTCTTGATCTGGATAGTATAGGAGGTAGACAACTTTGTTTCAGCTTATACTATGTCAGGAGGGCTCTTCTTTAGAAAGTTGAGAAAATTGTACGTCATGATGTTTCTGGCGAATAGGTTTCTGTGCTTTAATTTGCTTTCTTTGTGTTGGAGATCTTCTTAATGTTTTCAAACCAGTTTTTTGTTGAATTTTTTGTCGGTCTATTATCAGTTATCAGTTACTATGGATTCTAACTTTTCCAAGAATCAACAATCTCAATCTTCATCAAGTTGCTCTTTTCCTTGATCCTCCAATGAGGAAGTTTTGATGTCTTTATTAGGAAGACCATTAGGTTATGCTTTGTAGGATCAGTATCATCCATATTTGTTTTCTAGAAGGAATCAACGTTTTTGTTTGAAGAATTCACAGGAGAGTCCCTCAGGAGAGACTTGGAAGTTATGACTGGTGCAACTCTTTTACATCCACTAGGAAATGAAAATGAATCTCATTGCTGTACAAATTAAGCTACACATGTATAAGTCATCTGCTATATTCGAGAAGCTTTAACAAGTGTTCAATCTTTCGCAGCTTGATCCAGATTTTGTGACAGATCTAGCTAAGGGGGAGTTAAGAACTGAACTCTTTAATAGACAAGCCGGAGGTCAACCTTATGCAGATCAGGATGGTAGCGGGACCTCAACTCCTCATCCTGCTAATTATGCCGTCTCACCTAGAGAGCTGACTTTGCGGCTGCACGAAGTCCTCCAAACACAATTAGAAGACCGGGTCAAGGAGCTTGAGATGGCACTTCAGAACAGTGAAAGGAAAGTTCGTTATATGGAAGCAGAACTTGTAAGTTCATGGAGGGACTCGTCAAATAGTGAAGGGGGTTCTTCTTCCACCCATGGTAGTCCTGTAACTAAAGTTGAACAACGTACAGCAGACCAGCCAATGACAATCAACTTACGCGGGGATGCTTTAGATGCATATAACGAGGCTTATAACGTGTTCACAAGGTTAAATTCAGAGGAGGAGGATGTTGCTGTTGCACCAGGAGTTATGGACATCAACCATCAAGAGAACTCGCGTTCACGTGAGCATAACTTTGACTGGATTGAAAATGATAGGATGAATGATGAAAGTGATGATGAGATGGAAAAGTTGTTAATTAGGCATATAGTGGAGAAAGCAAAGAAAGGTTCTCCAGCAGTTTTAAATGTGCAGAGAGCATTGTTCTCCCTTGATGATAATGAACATTGATACATTCACAACATATAGATAGTGAAATCAGATTAAAGATTTTGCAGTTAGTTGACTGCTTTTCATGAACACAACTTATGTGCTTGTTTGCCTGTGTTCTCACAGAAGATGCCTTCTTCTGACCCCCAAAGTCCCTGCCCCCGCCGACTCCCTTGTTATCATGTCACCAACTTCCTCGACCTTCCGGCGGGTCGGTGTCAGCCCCCTGCCCCTAAGAAAATGGATAGACAATATCTAAATGAAAAACAGATATGACTTGAAAAAGGAGTTCAAAGGCAAAAAAAAAAGATCTATAAACATTAAAAATAGGATAAATCATCTATATACACACCTTTTCTTATGTTATTTTTCATTATTCCCTACCTTTCTATTCTTATGTTATTTTTTATTATTTCCTACCCTTCTAAAATATTATATAGATTCCTTATTTCTCCCAATTTTTAACTCAATTTGATTTTCAAAATGATTCTCTTTCATGTCAAATGAAATATTACCTACTCAGCAAGTATTTTTCTCTTCTTTGCCACAACAAGGGCTCAACAACGAAGCTTATTTTTAACGTGTTATCTCTTACTATTGAATAGTTTTTCATGATTCTCATTGAAAAATGAATCTGGATCATGGGATCTATCATCAAGCAACATGTAAATTAAACAATTCATATATATCATTTGTGTTTTTTGGTTTCAAATTTTCATACTCTTTTTAGAATTTTCGATGATAAGGTAAATGCATATATATATTTTTTTTTAAAAGTAATATTTCTGCTTCTCTACATTATCGTTCATTATTTTTCCGAAAAAACTACCTAATTACACATGCATTACTGCCATATATACTATATTTACCTTTAGTTTAAAATAATTAAAATTAAAATATTTAAATAGATACACAAATCCCTTAAATTGATATTGAGGAGGAAGGAAGAAAGAGCGCTGGTGGACGTGCGGTGGGGGAGAAATGGCAAATATAGTAGAAATTTTTTACCCCTATTTAAGGAGTTCTAATTTAAAATAATTATGTTATATCAATTTAAGGGATTTGTGTATTCATTTAAATATTTTAATATATATAAAATAAATATTAAAAATGGTAATATATGTAATTATTTTAAACTAAAGTTAAATATAATATATATATGGTAGTAATGTATGCATAGTTATGTAGTTTTTTCGATAATTAATGACATGAGTCCTTCATCTCTTATGACTCAAACACTTAACTTTTAGTCCCATTTTTTTTTAAGCCCAAGCTATCCCCAATCTCTCTATGTATGTATATATTTAGTATTGGCGCATGATATTAATTTATTAGGTTTCTCTATTAAGAAGAATCGGCAAACGTTTTAGACTTCAAAAGGTTAGCCGTCTCTCCCTTTTTCTTTTTGCTTTTCGATAATGATCGATCACAATATTTTTAATATATATATCTGATTTGTTTAAAATATATTGAATTCTCGTGAACGGTGGATTCTACATCCGTCATTGGTTCATGTAGGCATGTTTTTGCAAATTATGGAGTTCAATTGTTTTTTACTTTTAAATTTGTCCAAATAAATTACTTTAGTTTTTTCCTCGGTGTTTTTATCATTTAAACTTTATTTTTGATGTTCAATTAAATCAAATAATATTTACTATATAAATATCGTTTTGTCTCAAATTAGTTGTTTTTTTAGAGTCAAAATTAATTGATCATCGAAATGTATTACTTGATGCAATTCTTTCTCAATTTAACGAAAAACACATATAAATTTTTTTTTTTCAAAGATAGTTTAAACATGATACATTTATAATGGGACACATGGGTACAAATCTAAAAAAGTCAGATTAAAATTAAATAATAATCTTGAATTCGTATCTGTATATGATTTTGATTAATCAAGCTTTTAGTTCTCTCGTGACTAGGTATGGAGGAGGAGAAGAAGACGATCCTCAATATGATTTCTAGTTTTTTCAAGCGCGGTAACAAGAAAGAAGAGGCATGTGTAGATACTACTAGTGGTGTCAGTGCAGATACCACGAGTAGTATCGCATGTGTAGATGATACTACAGGTAGTATCGCGTGTGCAGATGATACTACTGATAGTATCGAGACACTGAAAGATGATGAAGAAGAAGAAGACGAATGGATCTTGCTCCTTGTTGAAAGGAGAGCGAATGTTCAACAAATATCAATTTTCTTGATTGTGCTTGGTATCGTGTTGATTTGTTTCAACTACTCTGATGTGGTGTTTACAATATTTGGCAAGGAAAGTGGTTACATTGTCTCCAGAACCCTTAACTTGGGGGCTGCATTTGTTATTACTGTTACTGGTTTAATTGTTTGGGATAATACTGGGGAGAATTAAGCCCTTTAAACACTAGGTATTGTTTATCTTGTCAATGGTTCCTTAGTTTATATAGTATGTATGCTTTGAAAGAGAAGTTTGATCATTCTATGAGTTAATGTAATTGGTGTCTTGATTGCGAAAAATCCTCGAAATTTAACATTACCTCTTCGTATTACATAAATATATCTTTTAACTTTGCTTCAAATCACATTTACGTCCTTCAATTTTGGGTGTGCACAAGTAGACACTTATAGTTGTATAAAGTTAAACAAATAGACACATGTGTCCTACATGTTTTTTTGTGGTGTTCTACATGTATTTTGTCATGTAGGACTCATGTGTTTATTTATTTAAAAGTTGGATAATTAAAGTGTCTGTTTGTGCATTATGAAAGTTGGAGGTCAAAATTAAAATTTGAAGTCAAGTTTAGGGTCCAACATATGTATTATGCCAAAAAGATTGATATACAAGGCATAATACATATATTAGACCATAAACTTGACTTTAAATTTTAACTTTACCCTTAAACTTTCATAGTGCACAAATAGGCACTTTAATCATCCCATCTTTCAATAAATAAACACGTGATTCCTACCTGGCAAAATGCGCGAAATGCACGCATTCTGCGCGAGTGAAGGGTAATTTTCGAGGCCCACAAAAATAAAAAAAAAATGTCGAAATGACAATTCTACCTTTAATGAATCTCTTTTATATTTATTAAAATTAATTTTAATTTTTTTTAGTTTCAAAATAACATGTAAGATATTTTTTTAAAAAAAAAACGACATATAAAATGTTTAGTTAAAGTGTCTTATTTGTGCACTATGAAAGTTTGAGATCAAAGTTAAAATTTGAAGTCAAATTTAGGGTTCAATATGTATATTATGCCAAAAATTTATATCATTAGCTCATTTAAAAGATAACTAAGATAATAACAAATAACTTTAGTTAATCAACATCAATAATAACTTTAGCTATGGAATATAGCTTTTACACACACGAGTGACTGAGTTGATATAACAAAGATATTCTATAAAGAAATTATGAATCTATTATGTATTCTCAATCGAATTTGTCACACCGAGCTTGAGGAGAAAAAAACTTGTATTTACAATGTGGCCCAATCATTGCTAAGTTTGGGCCGGACTCGTGGATTAGGCCAGCTACACATATTCACAACTCGGGTCGGGTTTACCGTTTTGTTGCAATCTCACAAGATCCAACGTCAAAATTGGAAATACCCAAATTTTCCCAGACTATCAACTGAACACTGAAAATCCAAAAAATTGTTCTCGGAATCCGAAGTTTAATTCAATTTTAGGGTTCAGATGGATGAAAATTCAAAGCCCAGAAGCGTTCTTGATTCACTGGGTGAAGAAATAGTGAGAATTGTAACACCAGTCTCAATTTGTATGCTATTGGTGGTTATCCTTGTTTCAGTACTAAACAATGATTCAGATTCTTCAGGTCCTTCATTTACCTCTATAGCTACAGTTGCCTATAGTGAGAGCAGCTCAGACTCAAACTGGGACAAATTGAAAGGTGCCCTTTTGAATGCTTTAGTCTTTGTTGTTGTTGTCACTGCTGTTACATTCCTTTTGGTCTTACTTTTCTACTTCAGATGCACCAAATTCTTGAAATACTACATGGGTTTCTCGTCTTTTCTTGTTTTGGGATTCATGGGTGGTGAAATATGTCTGTTCTTGATCGGAAAATTCAGGATTCCCATTGATTGCGTTACTTTTGCTTTGAGTTTGTTTAATTTCACTGTTGTTGGGGTTTTGGCTGTGTTTATGTCAAAGACGGCAATTATAATTACCCAAGGATATCTGGTTGTTATTGGAGTTTTGGTTGCCTATTGGTTTACACTCTTGCCTGAATGGACGACTTGGGTGCTTTTGGTTGCAATGTCATTGTATGACCTTGCAGCTGTGTTGTTACCGGGTGGACCTCTAAGGCTACTTGTTGAACTTGCAATATCTAGGGATGAAGATATCCCGGCTTTGGTTTATGAAGCTCGCCCCATTATTAATCCCGACTCAGTTCAAAGGGGTGCTGTTGTGCAAAGGAGAGTTTGGAGAGAAAGAAGGGACAATGATATTGGCTCTGATGAAAATTTGGATTCTAGGTCTAACTTGAATTCAACTGTCTATTCTAGTTTGGAATCAAGTACTGGTCTCGAAAGCCTTCCATCAATCGGCGAGAGGAATGCTGTTGATGTGGAGGATGGTGTTGATATGGAGGATGGTCAAGTTTCAAGTTCAGATTCTGAGCTGGCTGCACCGCTAATTCAGCATAGGATAAATGTCCGAATGAATTTACAGGAAGGGTCAAGTGATGATTTTGCACTTGAAGGGATTGGTTTGGGATCGTCAGGTGCTATTAAGCTGGGGCTAGGAGACTTCATATTCTACAGTGTATTAGTTGCCAGGGCTGCGATGTATGATTTCATGACAGTTTATGCATGTTATCTTGCTATTATAGCTGGTCTTGGTATCACTCTGATGCTTCTTGCATTTTATCAGAAAGCTTTGCCTGCTCTTCCTGTGTCCGTTCTGCTAGGTGTCTTATTTTATTTGTTAACTCGGCTATTGCTTGAGACCTTTGTTGTACAATGTTCGATAAACCTGTTGATGTTTTAGGAGCATGATTTCCTCGTTGACAATGTATTACTTTCAATTAATGATATTTCTCCCGCATATCTGTTATAACATCTTTTTTTATTGTTTGGACCATGCTCCAAGTTGGCCAAACTGCAACTCTTGATCGACTAGTTGTAGCAGGCAAAAATTGTCTGTGAAATAAAAGGGAAGCAGGTAGTGATTCAAGATGTCTTCTTCAAGATGTCTGAAATGAAGAAGTGCCACTCAATGGATATACGAGCTAGCTGCACTAGAAAATCATTAACACCGCACCAATAGGTTGGCATATAGCTTATGCCTTTTATAGTGGTGCATGCATATCATAGAAAAACCAATTATAGTTGGCTCATGACATTAACTATCGTTATTATTGCCCACATGCAGAGTGACCAATAACCTAAAGCAGGAAAGAAATTGATTTTAGGAAAGCACAAGGTGACAGGGACAGTGCTCAAGTAATTGTGAGTCAAGCTATATAGAGAGGGAGGGATGAGAAAGTGAAGTATGGCTGAAATGATTATAGTTCTTTCTGCACAATTTTTCTTGAATTTAGTGAGACCCACAAATATGTACTATAGCTATAAAGTGTGTTTTCTATTTTTTATTGAATCAGTCATAGAAATGACTGATATCTTCGATCTAGGAAAAATGATCTTGGGTGATCTTTTTTGTTTCAGTCAGATGCAGTTTTACAGTTTCATTAACAGGGAGACACATTTCTGTAATCTAACTAAATGTTGTCTTTCATGATTGACCTTCACAAACACAAAAGTGGAACAAAATTACAACATTGATCATCATCGTGTCTATTTTGCCTTCACTGTGTTACTTCTGAGACATATACTGTACTCAAATTGCTTGAGTGCCTTTGACAATTTTTAGGGTAAGTTCCTTCTTTTTGTTGCAGAGGAATGTGCTTCCAACTGGCTGACCATGACTTTGGGGTGTGAAAAATAGCTCTTTTATCATTAAAATGTCAGCAGAAAGTATTGTTTATTCTATAGTTAAAGTAAGTTTTGAGTCTTGATGTCTGTTTGAGACAACATGGCCATTGGTAATGTACCTAACCACTATGCTAGGGAAGTAATTTGATTCATTTGACAGAATGGAAATACAAAATTAAGAGAACGATGCTCTTTGAAAGCCACAGTCATTGGATCTATAACTTTGGCTCGAAACCACGACTGGAACATTAAGCGCTTAAGAAATCTTAGTCCTTAGTTTCCTTATTGCGAAAAAGGTAATATGGAAACTGGACAATTATTTGACACTTCTGCCAAAAAAAAATCCATGAAGTTAGTAGGAGTGATTTCATGTATAATACGTGTGGGGGGGGGGGGGGGGGGAGGGGAAGAGGAGAATATTAAGGGACATAAAGATAAATGCCAAAGAAAATCTGAAGTCTCTGAAGCTAGAGTTGGCATCTTATGTAAGCTCTGCCTCACATTCTTTTCAAATTGATTATGTCTATTCATTACACTATTTGTCCTTTATACTTGTGAGTTGTGATTGCTTAAACAGATAAGTGTTAGATTTTATTGTTATTTGACACTACTGAAAGTAAGGTTACTGAGAGAAACATGTATTTATTGTATAACTCATCTGAGTAACTACAGTTGCCTGTAATGACCAAGTTTCTGTTGACTTGTAATTTGTTTGAAAAAGGATCATGATGTGTCAAGTACAATGGAGTGATTGAACATGAGTCCACCTGATCATTGGTTACGTGTTCTGATTAGTTAAAGATTATGAGGTTTTGTTTTCGTTACTGAAAATACTTCCAACAGTGTCTTTTCATGCTCAGGAGGTTTAATTTCTAACTTCACTTGTTCTTTCTTGTTTAGGAAAATCACCTTATCAGAATAGTTGGTGTTGTTTGGTAATCGGTAGTTATACAAAGATCAATTATAATGGAATCTAAATATTATTTTGTGACTGTTTAGTTATCCATCTTTTATCCTGCATAAAATATACGTAGATTCTCCAACTTATATATGTATTAGTTTTGTCGGTTTCTAAATTGCAAACCGAACATTATATTAGGTGTGTTGTATTTTATGCATAGCAAAAAGATGCTGCCAAACATGGTGTTACTTATGCAAGATTACTTAGCTCTTCTTAATCAGCTACCAAATGACCCTATAAATGTATCAATCATCATTATATTAGCCCCTAGCGCCACTGTTCCCTCAAAAGAGTCAAGACCTTCACACCAACATAGGTTTTAAATTTGAAAACTACAGATACATGTACAAGAAGAAGACTTGAAACGACTTTTACTTTAACTATGAAGCATAAATGATACAAATGTTCAGTGATAGTTATGGGGTGCTGAACTTCTGCATTATTAACACCGAGAAAAGAATAAATCAATATGATTTGATAGGTGGCTGAGCATGTGCTCATACAAGTTTTCTCTTTTACCTGTACAGATGTATTGAATGCCATGACTTGAATATCTAAAGTAGTTAGGCCTGTCTATCAGACTTAAATATCTGAAGTCATCTTCTGTCTTCCAACCTTTATGGCTCAGTGGTTTTGACCACTTTTAGCCTACATTGTTTTGACTTCCCAAAAATATCATCAGATTAGTGTTGGATCATCCAAAAATAGTGCCTTCTTGATGGATTCTGATGAGGATGGGGCAACATTTTTTAGGAATCTGAACGACATAGCTATGACAAGTGATTTGGGACACTCGTGTTGCAAATGATCAGCAACAGAGTGTTAGCAAGAATGAGAGTGGAACACAGATGAAAAGGAATGCATATACCATTAAGTTGCAATACTAGATTGAACTCGAAAACTATGGACAACTATACATCTGTGTGGTGTGTGTTAGGGTGGGGGTGGGGGAACTACAACACTAATGTTGATAAATTACAAAAGATAAGACAATTGAAACGCTCAATGCAGGAAAATATACTACTACTGTTATTCAACTTTCACCTCCTCCAGTGATGATTAAGAGACTTTGCTGAACCTTGAAAAAAGTCCAGGAGATACTCCTCCAAGTCCTCTTCTGTGTATTTGATGTGCTTTTCACTGAGAGATTTTCTCACCTTTCCAGCGAATGTACGGTAGGCATGAATGACCCTTAATCCGATTGAAACATTCAAATCATCTCGAAGATCAATATCTGGAATAGTCCATCCTGTCTGGTTTTTATACACTTCCTCAAAAGCAATACTGAAATTTCTGCACCTCTCCTTCAGAACTGCCTTCCCTAACTTCTCATAACCGGTTATCAAAGATATGATTGAATTCCATGTTTTTCTCTCATAGCTTTTTTCGTGCTGCACATATTTTACAATATGTATTTTTATCCACTCATCACCAAAACAGGTTCTGAGTTTGGAATTCTTGATTTTCTGGACCATGTAATGGATGTTGTTCATCAAAAAGATGTGCTTCAAAGAATCGTCTTTATATAAATTGGACCTATCTTCAAGGTTGGATTCGAGCCTGGATGTTATTGACTGCAAGTGAAAAGCCAATGGACATGGGATTTCGGATGAAATGTCGAGCTTGACCAGTGTATCGACAACTTCACCCGAATTCTCTACCTCTCTGTCCTCTAAAAGGAACCTCAGGGTAACATAATATTCTGACAGAAGCATGAAATAATTGATAACATACTTGGTCAGAGGATGAACACCTCCTCCTTGAAAGGGAGTTGTTGAAGTGTTTGAAGCAATTCGATTCCCCAACCCCAGAAAGATTGCCTTTGCAGAATCTCCAAGATTTTTCATGAGTTCATGGTACTCCACTTGAATGGAATTACCATGGTTTACACAAAACAAAGCATCCACATCTTGACAAAGACCTCTAAGAAGCTCATACATGTCGAGTAAACAAAAAAGACGTTCTGGTAGAAGGGGACCAATAGCTACAGCTTGGCCAAAATTCAAAAGACACATCATGGCATCCTTTGAGACCTCAATGAAACATGTTGAACTGACAGATCCAAACTCACCAAGAATCTGATCAAAGAGGTTTCTCTCACTAGGGAGATAGAATGCAATGACATTCTTCGTTGCCTGACGCCACTTCTTAATTCTGCAATTCAAGCTTGCCCAGTCCATTCTCAGCACATCTTCAATGCTGATTTGTTGCATACAGAAAAGCCCCAAGTATTCATACAATGCATCTTTCCAGAATCTGATAAAAACTTGGCAAAATTCCTGAACATAATGTGAAGCTAACATCAGATCTGCAATGGACTTGATATAAGGAACAACGCCTGGATGGACCAAATCCATTATTATACATTCTTCTGATTCAGCTCTACTACTATCCAGACAAGATGTTCCCTCAATTGAGTCATACTCAATTGAGACCATCATTTCCTCATCAACTACGGTCTCTTCACAAGAATGGAACGACACATATGCATGCTCGAAACACTGCTTACTCTGCGCAAGAATATTGATAACTTCTTCCTGCAGCCTTACCATTGCAATCTGCAAAACACTGTGAGCTTGATTAGTAAGTCTGCTTTGTTTCCTGTTCTTGTTTAGCACCATACTTTCCAAGCTCACTATTATACTCCGAACTTCTTCTACATTTTGCAGATACTCAAGAAGTTGATTAGAAGGACCAGTATCCCATAACTTCAGACAATTTGACTGCAAGGACATGATCTTTGCCTCAGCTGACTTCAACCTACCTTCGATCTCTTTGAAACTTGTGGTCTCATCCTCTTTTGCTTCAGTCATTGCAGCCAAATGAATGTCAAGATCGGCTAGAGTTCTTCTAACTTCATCGCTCAAGCTTGTCCTGTCTTTTAACGCCTTCACAAGGTGTTGAGCTGCAGCAATTACATGTTGATCCGTCGATTTATCGCCTTCCATTTTCAGGCAACAGGTAAAGTCAAAAGTAAACTTTGGATGATCCTTCCTTCCTGAATCTTGAAACCAACCTCAAGCTCTAATTTTTTAGGTAATCAAGAAGGACAAAAGACTGCTCCCCCCACCCCTTAGTTAAACCCCAAGTCCTCAACAGAATTCAGAACACAGACTAATGACCAGAAAATACCCCCATAAACCTCAAGTCCTAAAAAAGGTCAAGATTCTCTAATGAAATGTGACAAGTTTCAACAAAGGACACAAAATTGGGATGTACATCTCTTAAACTCTTTCAGGGTCACTAACATTAAAAGATTAACAACCATCAAAGAATGGGCATGAAAGTTACTACCAAAACATAACAAAACCAAAGTTCAAGTGCTAAAAAGGGATTAAAAGACTATGTAGGTAAAGCCAAGATTATGCTTGTTTCTTGGAGCTCTCTCCTCAAAGATTGGTTCTTTGAGTCAAGAAAAGAACAAAATATAGTAAAAGGGATGATAAGATGTGAAGTTATTGAAACAAGAGTTAACTGAATAGAAAGATCACACCTCTACGCGTTTTAGTGGAAGATAATAGCCCAATCAAAACAAGGACAAAAGGGTACATCGCATAGTGGTAGTATTGAGGAATGAGATTTGTTGCTGATTTTCCAACAAGTACTTTTCCATTAAAATACAGAGAAAACTTTAGTGGTCAAAAGGGAAGAAGAAAGAAACTTCTTACTTATAAAAAGTAAGCAAAAATATATTCAGCTAACCTAGACTAAAGACTAATATTTGAAGTTGTTTCTTTCTCATTTAACTAAAATCAAACCAGCTAACCACTCGGGACTCTAATGTGGACTCCGGATATTGATTAGAAACATTAACAAACTAAAATCAACAACAAATCTAGAAAAAAATCTAAATGGGATTTCTATAGAGACGTTGTTTTCGATAAATACTCAGCTCCAATACATCCAACCCTAGTACAATACAATAAGAAGAAAATAATTTCCAAAGCATAACTAAAATCAGAATTTTCTAATTGATACAGTAAGTAATTTTTTAATTCTTGGGAGTTGTCTATGTTTTTACTCAAGGTGCCTTTGACTATTGACTATGGTGGAGTATTGGGAGAGAAAACGGGTCGGGTTGGATGATCGACCCATGAGATTACTAATTAACGTTGACGTATTAATGATATACCTAGTCACATTAACGTAAGCGCCTAGCTAATACATTTTCCTGTCGCTTGCGTCACTTCCACAACCGGAATATATATAAGTTCACTTAAGTTTTATTTAATAATTTTATTTTTATTCTCTCTTCGTTTCAAAAAGATTGGTCTAGTTTGACTTGGACCGGAGTTTAAGAATTTTTTTTTTTTTTAATCTTGTGGTTCTAAATTAAAGTTATGTCAAATATTTGTGGTCTTAAACATGTCATATGAAAAGTTAAAGTTAAAGTATTGCCAAAAAAGGAAATGAGTTATTCTTTTTTAAATAAACTAAAAAGGAAATAAGGACTTTCTTTTTGAAACGGAGGGAGTAGTAAATTTATATTCATATTTTATTTTTTTATTCTACATATTATTTTTCAGAATAACAAAAAAAACTGTAATAACAATAATTTTGCAAGGTTAGAAAAAAGAAAAAGAAAACGATTAAAATTTTCAACTCTCTAAAAAAATGTGTAATATAGATTGAAAATTTGAATATGAATATTTTAATTTAATAAAAATAAAATTTAACTTCTTTTTTTTTAATAGATGTTTAAATTGGTTTGTCTATATGAAATAATATTAATGTTAAAAATATATTCATAGTTGTCATTAATCTTAATTTGATTTTCAAAACACTTTTTAACAAAGATTAGCAAAACACAATTTGCTGACAAAAATCACTTTTGGATTAGCCAAACACAAGGTTTTTTTTTTCAATTCAAAAAACAATCTCTTGAAAGCTATTAAAAAAAATTAGCAATAATGTCAAAGGAGACTCGACAATAATAAAAACATATTTTGACTTTATTTGTTTGACTACATGACATTATGGTATTGCTTTTACAGAAATATCGTATTAGAACGAGATACTTTTCAAAAATATGAGTTGTTTGATTTGTAGGATAAAATATTTCATAATTAAATTTTTGTAGTTAAGTTTCTATTTTATTTGATTAAAACTATACTAACTAAGTAGTTAATGTTATTTTATTTCATTCTAAAAGTGAAATTAATTACTCTCACAATAATAAACCAACATTATTATTTTCAATAATTTTGTAACGAATTAAACAAATTATGTTCAAAAATGCTTTTACATACACCCCAAAAATATCTCGTGGTCATCTCATCACTCATCCGTTTCAATTTTTTTGATTTTTAAATCAAAGTTATGTAAAATATATTAAAATATTTTCTAATATTTTGATATTAAATCTGTAAGCAATTAAAATTAAAGAATTGTTTTTTCTAAAAAAAAAAAAGTAAACTTGGATAGAGTTATTGTGAATGGGGCCAAACACGGTGTTAATTTCGTAACCGTAGTCCGTACTCCGGGAAAAAAGGAAGTTTGGGCACCATGGAATCCAGCGAGAATGTCGCTGCTCTGTGAAAATTGCCGTTCAGTTTGCGTGTGAAAATTTTCGTTCATTCCACGCTCTTCTCTTTCCCCATTCTTTCACAGAATAAGAGACTACATGAATAACGACGAGGGCCAAAGGGGTCTTTTGGTTTTCAGATCAGCTCCCAGGTCAGTCGTCGCCGGCCGGCAATTACCGGTTCGACGACGACCCATTCCTTTTGCAGCGCTTTTAGCCGTTTTTTGGGCTCCATAGTTGGACGGTTCGTGATTTCTCGATTTATTCATTTATATCCCAAATGTTACAATTTTTTTTCTTAATTGTAGCATTTTTGTGATGGGTTTTTGCTTTAATTTTTATTTCGGCCTAATTGCTGGGTAATTAGATGGATGATATTCATTAAGAGAGCATTGCACCAGTGTTTCACTATGTTTATTTGTTCTTTTGAGTTAATAACTAGATAATGCTGTGTGAAAGGTTTTGAACAATGTTACTCGGACTCTCCAGAAATGCACTACTTTTGGAGAATCCAACTCACGCCCGAGTAAAGAGTTCGAGCAAAAGTAGGTTTTGAAAGCAAGGAGCCAAATAGTTTCTTGAAGTGATGCTATGATAAACGTATTTCAGAACCATTTGGTGAACTTGTGTGACAATTCCATTGAGGCTGCTATTCTTTTTCTGACTATTCTGTGGAGGCTATTCTTTTTTTGACAATTCCGTGGAGGCTATTCTTTTTGCTGACAATTCTGTGGAGGCTATTTGGTTAACTAAAGTTCTAATTAATATATAAACTTTTTTCTTGGAAACCAATGGACTGGAATGTATTGCAAATTCTTGACCCGGAAAGTGTATCAACTTCCTTGATTTAGTCATAGATGGAAAGATTGAAAAGACTAGTCTCAACTATTACACTTCCGTGTGATAATAAGCATGCGAGAGTGCATTTCAAGCTCAGTCGTCCGAACCCTTGTCTCCTCTGGCCCTTACCTTTGGTGTCACCTTGTAGTTTTTCTTGTTGTTTTACTTGTACTGTTTTCTGAGGGATGATTCATGATTTGAGAGAGGAACTCTAACTATTAGAACTCGAAACACATATATCTTGCTTGTTTTCATCCTTCTATTCAGTGCTTGTCCCTTTGCATACACACAGGCAGTCCTTGGGCTCAGGAATTCTTATAGTTGCATATTTTTCAAGATATGGCGACTCCATATTTGTTTTTGCTAGTGAAGATTATGATGACTCATTTATGTTTTTGCTAATGAAGATTATGGTGACTCATTTTTGTTTTTGTTAATGATGATTATGGTGACTCGTTTTAGCTTTTACTTTTATCTTTGATGCAAAGGAATTGTTTGGTCTACAAGAGCTTGAGGTGAAAATGTCAAAAAACACTGCTTTTGTATCACACAAACTGTACACCCTCTTATGCATGTTCTTGGCAGCCATTGAATTGTTAAGACATCTTTGTTGATTGTATCCTCTTATGTTAAACATTGTTGTTTAGTATATTGGAAGAGTGGGTGTTTTAAAGAAATTTTTAGGCCTGGTTGCTATACTTTCCACCAAAGTTCAACAGTTTCTAAAATTTTAAGCAAGGATAGAGGGGTTGAACTCTTAAATGCCAAAGACAACAAATAAGACTGAATAATGGTTTTTTATGGCACTAGCATACATACAAGAATTATGTAGTACATGTTTTTTCTTCTGGATTTCGCTGTTTGCCTTTTCAATCTCTTGTTTAGCACGGGCTGTAAAAATGCAGGATTGCCTTGACTGTAACTTCAATATTGGTACGACCTTGTCCTAAATCAGTAGCATAAGAAAGTCGGGTTTTCACATGGAAATCGTTGTTGCAAGCATAGGGCCAAGCAGAAAGCTTGTTGTAGATAATTCATACCTGAAACTTCAATTTGAAATTTAATCATTGATCCATTTGAACATTGAATTGACTCTGATTTCAGTTCTTTCTATGGCAGTAGAAGTTTGACTCTTTGGCTTGGTAAAGGCAACTTTGCATGGTGAATTGAGTCAGATGTCTTCAGCTATGGAGCCTAAGCATGTTACTGCAACTGATGGAAAATCAGGGACACCTCCTACCCTTGCTGTTACAGGACTTAAAGTCTCCCCTCGCGGGAAAACTTTAAGTTCCTCAGACTCTTTCTACAATACATCACCTGACTCGACACTGAATGACCCCTTTGGCAAGGTTAATTATGAATCTGATGATTCCACTGTTAATGCTAATAACTTACCCAAACTTGGTAAGGATAACAAATCACAGTTTTCAGACAACAAAAATCCTGTTTCTGGGAGCTCTACCATTAGTAGTGAACCCTTAAACCATGAAGTGTCACCTTCCATGTCAGAGTCAGAAGGGACTCACTGTTTTTCCAGGTCATGCTCTGACAATTCGTCAACCACAGAATCACCTCCCATGCAAGTAATGGAGCACTCCGCAAACGAATCTTATAGGATCCCTTCTTCAGTGTTTGCTAGAGATGAGTCTGCAAATCCAGCAGAGTGGAGTGTAACTTCTCATGAATCATTATTTAGCATTCACATGGGTACTACGAGTTTTACCAAAGATGCTAGTTTTTGGCAGTCGGATGAGCTGGGTGAGCTAGGAACTCCTCAAAACTTCCCGGCATCCCCTGCTATGTGTGACTTCTCACCGTACCAGTCAAGTCATGAGATGGAATTGGCTGAAGTGAAGATCTCAAGGGGAAATGAAGATTTAAAGCATGAAAGATCTCTTGCTGTAGGACGTGTTTCTCCTAAGCCAATGGAAAGTGGAACCAATACAATGTCTTTTGCATTTCCAGTGTAGGCAGTCTACTCTCAAACTCTCATATGATACATTGGCAAAATTTTGTCCTTACTGTTCATTTAGAATGTCGACAATCATTTCTAGTGTGAACATTTCTTCTTTCTATCTCACTTTCCGTGCATACAATTATAGTGGGACACCTACATTTTGACTCCAAAGACTAATGACAAATGCTCCATAAATTATTATCTCTACTGCATGACCTGTTGTGCTACTTACTATGAACATATCTTGTGGTTTCAACATTTAAATAATCGACTTTATATCTGGACCCTGATCTTCCGCTAGGTAACATAGACATGTATCTATAGATAGATTCTCTTTTTCTGACTTGAATAGAATGTAAGGGAAAAACTGAAAGATTAAATGAACTGTTTCTGCATAGATATGACTTTCGGAAGGTATCAATGTGAACATTATGCTTCTTTGCAATTTCCATATGTATGCCAGTATTAATGAGAGATTGACTGACCCATCTGTCTAAAAATAAAGGCTGTCAGGGAATCTGGATAAAAACTACTCACAGCGCATGGCTGCTCCAACTGAATCTAGCCCAGAGCAGAAGCAACCTCAGTTAGAATCAGCTGAGCTGCATACAGAATCGTCCCCTCAATCAGAGCCAAAGACCCCGACAACAACTGAAGGTTCAGGGAAAACACAATGGTTTCCTTTCTTCTCGTGCTGCTCTTCCGGTTCCTAGGATTGCTTTCCTAATAGTCCCTTTGTTTCTGACAATGCCATGGTTCAAGGAATAATACGATTAGCCCAGAAGTGCTGATGTGGTGCATGCCCGGTGAGTTTAGTAGTAACAACATTCATAAAAAGGACTTAAAAGTGCTACTTTGATGCGTTTTGGTAAAGTATGATGACTTAATCATCCAGTTTACTTGTCTGCCCTTTGGACCACTATGTGTTTGGTCCCCAGAGTTCTAATTAGAAGATCACGAAGACCTTCAACTTGTGGGATTCTGATTTTTCAATTGTTTGTGTCAAATGTAAATAAGCAGAAGTTTTTTTTTTCCAGATTTTGTTTGATGCTGATAAGTCAGAAATTAGAGACCTGCATGTTTGTAAGTTTCCCCCATCCATTTTTTGACATACAGTGTAGATGAAGCTCTTCATTGATTATCAGTTAGTTGTAAATCTTTTTTTTTTTTTTCTTTTATAGAGAAGGAGAAAATCTCGTTTCTTCCTACTACCCAGAATTTTATATGTTCATATACAATCTTCTCCCTAAAACTTGAATATTTCTCCATATGTGATCTTATAGTTCGTACTACTTTATGCCCTTTTTTTAGTTAGAGATTTTCATCTTTACAAATAAAAATCTTGGAAAAGTTATTTGTTATTGTAATTGGTCACGAGAAATCACTTTACTATATGTTTTTGAGTTAGATTGTACATCCTTAATGAACTAATCAAGCTCTTGTTTCAGTAAAAGCTATAATCATACATAGGTTTATGAGGGATCATTGTACTGATTAATAGGGCTGTTCATCGTTATGGTTAAACAATAGAATTGTAATTCAAACTAAATCGATATTTGGTTTGATTTGGTTTTAAAATTTTAAAAATCGATACTATTTGGTTTGGTTTTGGTTTTACAAAAGCAACTGCAAAAATAACCAAAGAAAATCGATAAATTAGAAATGTAAATTTTATAATTATTTATAAATAACTATAAGGAAAAAAAGGGTATGATATACCCATCAACTTTGTTATTTAGAGCTGATATATCTCTTGTTATGAATGTGGCTCATATATACCTCTACTTATAAACAAATCGCTCACATATACCTTTTTTCTCTAATGGAAATGGGAAAAAAATTAATATAACTTTTTATTTTTTTTTTCTAAAAAATATAGTCCATATGAGTAAATTTAATCCTCGTCAAACATATTTTTTTAATTTCAATAGCTAATTCAGAATTATTATTTTCATAATCAAATTTATTTATGTTTCACTAATATTCTTGTAAAACTTATTGTAAATGGACCAAATTTTTTTCTTCGAATTACAAATATAGACAAAAAAATAGTTTAAATTTTTTTCTTTAAACTAAGGAATGAAAGAAAAAAAAAAGAATAAGAAACTCAAATAATTATAATAAAAAAATAATTTATGTATGAAAAAAATTAAAATATACCTTGAACATTGATAGAAGGATCATATATTCCCCTAAATAATTTTTTTCAAAAAATTAGAAGTAATAAATATAAATTTAAAACTAATTTTTTTAACTTCCATTAAATAAAGGATATATGTGAGCCATTTTGTAACGGCATGGGTATATGTGAGCCGTTTGTATAACAATAACGGCATAGATGAGCCACTTTCGTAACGAGAGATATATTAGCTCCAAGTGACAAAGTTGAGGAATATATCAAACTCTTTTCCCTAAATATAAATACTTTGTTAAATTTAAGTAACTTTAAGTCTTTAACTTTACATTTTTCTCAAGTCTAAAACTTAAATTTTAGTCCAATTACAATCTTAAGTCCAATTCTATCAAAATTTATTACCTATCATATCTTTCATAAGATAGTTACACACTCTCTTAATTTAACAACTTTGCTCGTGTAATGATAACTCTAATATTGCTTAATTGAACAAACAATACCTTTTATATCGATTTTTCGTGTATTAGATGTTTTTTAAATCAAAATATGTATGTCGTCAAAAATTTATTATTTTCAAATTAAAAAAAAACAGAAAAACTGAATCAAAACAAACCAAATCGATGGTTATTTTTTTCATTTGATTTGATTTGAGTTTATAAATTTAAAAACCAACTAAATTAATTTAATTTTAATTTTAACCAATAATCAATCCAAACCGAATTACTAATACCCCTACTGATTAATGCAGTAAAGTGATAAAAATTAGAAGTATTGTATCTTTTTATTATGTAAAGAGCTCTTTTTTTTTTTGGTAAAAAATTTAAAAGAGCTCAATGTCATACTACACTTCAAAATTATAAATATGATGAATTCACCAAACTACAAACTATCATACCATTTTATTTTGATTTTCATAAACAAAGTTCATATACATTATAAGAAATCTTATCCTATTTTATAGACCTAATTTAGCTAGCGTTTGGTTATAGATTTCCAAATATTCTTGACAAATATTATTTGAGTGAAAATTTGGGTGAAATTTCACCACGTGTTTGGCCATAAAATTTGGGAAATATATTTCACCTTTTTAGAAAAATATGATTTATACACACAAGTTTTAAAAACTATCAAAACTAACTAAAAGTTTGTATTACAAGTCAATTGAATGTTAGTTACAACAATAACAAATAATGTCCATGACAATGAAGCAATGTGATAATTTGGAGTGAGTGCAACAAGAATTATTCCATACATCGTGAAGTAGATAAAGTACATGACTTTATTACCTAAAGCTAATTTTTAATAATTTTCATCAACAATCATATCATTATTTAATATTCACTAAATATTTCATCACTATTTTGGTGTTCACGTAAAAAATGATGTAATACAACGCAAGCAACTACTAGAGAGGTGTTTTTGTAAAAGATAAAAAATTGGGGTAAAATTTTAATTTTTAAAATATCCCAAATAATGATATTTGGTCCAAATACTAGAAAAAACTAGTATTTGGAAATTTGAATATTTGCCAAAAAAATATTTGTTAAATAATGACAAATTATATGGACAAACATTATTTGTCAAATTTTTCTCAAATATTATTTGAAAAATTTATGGCCACACGGCCCTTAGATTTTTTTTCCCCACAACCTATCAGAATTAAAAATATTTTAAAATTTTAAAACGCTGTAGAAATAATAAATAGAAATTTCTTCAAAAGTTTCCCTATTATAAAATATAAAATAATTGTTTTCTCACTTTATAAAATTTCCCCGCTTCCAACCAAATATATGGCGGCAAATTTAACTGAATCGTCAGTTTTTCCCTCGGGAATTAGAAGTTAAACATTTTCCCGCCAGTAAAAAATCAAATGAATAATTTCGCCAAAATACAAAAACAAATCCCCGCCAAAAACTGTCAAGTACAAAACCCCCACTTCTCTTTCATTCTTTTACTTCATTTCTCAACAATTTTCTCTCTGCATTTCTTTGCCTTTAACCTTCTCAGAGAGAGAGAGAGAAACAATGGCGAAAATGGTCAGCCCAGATGCTATTTCAACTATTTTAGCGAACCCATCGCCGGATTCTTCTTCAGATCTTCCTGAAATTATTGTTCAAGTAGTGGATCTCAAGCCCACTGGCAACAGATACATGTGAGTCTGCTTTTCATTTTGAGTTGGTTTAATCGATAAGGAACTTGTATATTTTATTCAGATCTATTCGTTTATCCAAAAGCTTTTGCATATGTTACTGTACAGGATTTGTTTGTGTAGAAGTGAGGGTAGCTTCTTTGATTTAAATCGATTGAATGAGTTTGTTAGCTTGTTGCTTTCCATTAGGGGGATGCACTTGAAATGGTGGATTGTTCATTATACAGGTTTAGGGTTTCTCACATGGCTTAGCTGAGTCTCATGTGTGGTTTTCTTATGTTGTAGGTCTTTAATCATTAAGGGAAATCTTATTGTAAATATATCATTTGCAGGTTTTCAGCCAATGATGGGAAAATGAAGATTAAGGGGATTCTTCAATCTAGTTTGTCATCTGAAGTTATATCTGGGTCTATACAGAACCTGGGTCTTATTCGGGTTATTGATTACACCCTCAATGATATCCCAACTAAGAATGAGAAGTGAGTATCTTTATAATGATTAATGTTATGTTTATTTGTATTGAAGGTTTATATTTGATACTAATGAGTTGATTAATTTGATTTAGGTACTTGATTGTAACTAAATGTGAGGCAGTGTCTCCTGCTCTTGAAGTTGAGTACAAGGCTGAAGTGAAAAGT
The DNA here is from genome assembly GCF_036512215.1 of Solanum lycopersicum. NCBI lineage: Eukaryota > Viridiplantae > Streptophyta > Magnoliopsida > Solanales > Solanaceae > Solanum > Solanum lycopersicum. The sequence continues at coordinate 61,748,206 of NC_090802.1, read as the reverse complement.
GAAGACACTGGCATTGTCTTGAAGCCAAGGCAGGAAGAGACTGGGATTGTTTTGAAACCTAAACAGGAATATCAAACTAAATCTGCTGCTCAAATTGTACATGAACAAAGTGGAAAGTGAGTTTTTCTGGTCATTTTTATTTTTCCTGGCTTGTTAGCAGATGATATGTTGTGATATGGATGTACTGATAAAGTTAATTGTGTTATATGTGGGTGATATTTCAGCATGGCACCGACTGCTCGAATGGCAATGACAAGAAGAATTCAGCCACTTGTCTCTTTGAACCCTTACCAAGGAAATTGGACCATTAAGGTTCGAGTAACTAGCAAGGGTAATATGCGAACCTACAAGAATGCTCGTGGAGAAGGCTGTGTGTTCAATGTTGAATTGACTGATGAGGATGTAAGCACATTTTCATTCTCAGTGATGAAGTTTTTTTTATTTGATTGACTGTGTAACTAACAAAGATTTACCTTTTATTACAGGGTACCCAAATACAAGCTACAATGTTTAATGAAGCTGCAAAGAAGTTTTTTGACAAGTTTGAATTGGGGAAAGTATATTACATTTCAAAGGGAACTCTTCGAGTTGCCAACAAGCAATTCAAAACTGTACAAAATGATTATGAGATGACTTTGAATGAAAATTCCCAAGTTGAGGAGGCTAGCAATGAAGAAGCTTTTATTCCAGAGATAAAGTTTAACTTTGTCCCAATTGATGAATTGGGCCCTTATGTCAATGGCAGGGAGCTTGTTGGTAAGAACTTGTGAACCCATAGCTTGAATTATTTGTGCTGCATTTTCATACCCTTTGACCATGGAGTAATGTTTTCAAACAATGAATTGTAGATGTTATTGGGGTGGTCCAAAGTGTATCTCCAACAATGAGCATACGGAGGAAGAGTAACAATGAGACAGTCCCAAAGCGTGATATAACTATTGCAGATGAGACGTATGTTTAAATACTGTCAACAACCTATATTGTAGGTTTTGGCTTTCTCTAGCAATGTGAAGTTAACATCTTATACTTTTCTGTATCAGGAAGAAGACTGTTGTTGTTTCTCTTTGGAATGATCTTGCCACCCATGTTGGACAAGAACTGCTAGACATGGCTGATAAATCTCCTGTAGTTGCAATCAAATCCCTTAAAGTTGGAGACTTCCAAGGTGATTGCTTCATTTCATACAACAAAAGTTGTTCTATATGCATGATATCTTCATCGTCCCAATCTCATAGTTCCTTAAATTGTGTTTCAGGATTGTCTTTATCAGCATTAAGCAAAAGCAATATTGTTGTGAATCCTGATTTACCCGAAGCCAAAAAATTGAGATCTTGGTATGACTTGACTTAATGGGGTAATTGATTTTCAGTTGACATATCAATTGACTAAAGGCCACACTTTTATTTTTGTTCAGGTATGATTCTGAAGGTAAAGAAACTTCATTGGCATCTATTGGTTCTGGGATGAGCCCTTCTACCAAGAGTGGAGCAAGATCTATGTATACTGATAGGGTTTCCTTGCTTCATATAACCAGTAACCTGTCCCTTGGTGAGGAGAAGGTATATATACTTAACCCTGTTTGAGGATAATGAACTTGATTTCGAGAGCAATGTTGATGCTATGTTCTTCAGAAGATGAAGCTTATTGTACTGAGAAAATAGCACTCATTAATACATAGAACTATATGTTACATTATTGTATTAAATTGTTTTTTCTGTTTGGCAGCCTGTCTTTTTCAGCTTGAAAGCATACATAAGTTTCATTAAGCCTGATCAAACCATGTGGTATCGGGCTTGCAAGACATGCAACAAGAAAGTTACTGAAGCTTTTGGGTCTGGATATTGGTGTGAAGGATGCCAGAAGAATGATGCAGAGTGCAGTTTGAGGTGAACATTGGATATATAGTCATCTTAAAACCTCTCATTAACCTATAATGCCTACTTATGTCTTTACCTTTATTTGTCTACCACAGATATATAATGGCATTGAGAGTGTCTGATGCAAGTGGTGAAGCATGGCTCTCTACATTCAATGATCAAGCAGAGAAAATACTTGGATGCTCTGCTGATGAACTTGACAAGCTGAAATCAGAGGTAAAACAGTTCATACAACTTCTCTTTTTTGTGCTTATTGTATGTCTTGACAGTTTGTGGTCAACTTATCTGAATGTTCCTGTTTCTCAGGAAGGAGAAACTGCATATCAAATGAAATTGAAAGAAGCTACATGGGTTCCTCACCTTTTCCGGGTCAGTGTTGCACAACAAGAATACAACAATGAGAAAAGGCAAAGGATAACAGTCAGAGCTATTGCTCCAGTTGATTATGAAGCAGAATCCAAATACTTGCTGGAAGAAATGTCTAAGATGAACATTGCTATTTAATGAGGCTAGCCTAACATAGAATATTTTTAGATTTATTTTTGTTATATTTAAGTCTGAATGCTCACTAGGATTCGTTAGTAAAACAGCTGTATATATGTCTCATTGCCTTTGCTTAATAGCAATTCAGCATTTTGCATTTTAGTGAATGCACCTTTTGCAGTTTATCATATTTTGTTATGTATTCACTATTTAATGATGGTTCTACATTTTATCTAATGGAGCATTTCAATTCTTGTGATCACATCCATGATCAGTTCATTTATTTGTTTATTTTGTGTACTGAAGGAACTTTGCATGGTCATACTTGATAAGACATACTTGTGATCACATCCATGATCAGTTCATTTATTTGTTTATTTTGTGTACTGAAGGAACTTTGCATGGTCATACTTGATAAGACTAGGGACTTGGGTTGCAGCATTTCTCTGAAATCCTTTCAGTTGGATCTTCAATATTGGATTGTTTACCAAATTTATTATGCATACTACTATAAATCAAGAATCATCTGAAGAAGTTTACATAATCTGATTGATCATAAAGTTTTTTTCTCCTTTATTAAATAAAAGACAGCTTTTTAAGCTTTAGTTGTGAAGTTGAGATTGGCACATGCAGTTTGGTGTAACAAAAGGGATGAGCTAAAACCAAGTGTTGATCTAGCAAGATCAAACTGTAGAAGATTGTCCTCAAGTTGATATCCTCCTATAACTATTGAAGCAGTACGTTTAATCCCTCCATTCACAAATCCTAAGCAGATCACATCTTGGCTAACTTTCACCATTGAATTTGCGCCAAAAATCCTCCAATAAACTCGTGTAGTCTGCAACACAAGATCAATGGTAGGAACAGCTGGTCCAACCCTTGTGCTACCAACACTTTTTGAGCTGAAACATATCTCGAAAGGTGCCACAGCAGCCACTCTGGTTGCATTAGATAACTCATCGATGAATGCTTTAGTCACAACATCATAGATGGAAGTTTCCAACATTGAATAAGGAGTTCCTGTGCTTATTTTGGTTCCACCATTTCCGTTCTTGTCAACCCCAAGCAATTTTTTGTTAATTGTCACTGGTTTGGCATTGACTCTAATAGATTTCACTCCAATGTAGTACTCTGAGGAAGGTTCATTCAGTGAAGGAACAGATCCAGTACCAAAAGGGTTGGTGATCAACGGCGTAATGATGAGATCTTTTGAGATATCAATATTTGGAAGCATCATGCCATCACCAAAAAATATGACACCAGAGGATTGTGTGGATGAACTCAAACAAACAGTAAATTTTCGTGTAAAGCTGAAGATTTCAGCTAATTGGGAAGGAAGCGCGATACGATTCCTTCCCAATCCAACTGTACCTTTCACCTCACTAGCTAAACCATCAGTCAAGAATGTAGGAGCACAAGTGAAAATGAAATTTGGGATCTTGACAAACTTACCAGGATTTGATCCATCAGTGGATTGAATCGATAATACATCTTCGTTAAGTTGTCCACCACTATATAAAGTCTTGATGAATGGATTCTCAGGGGTGTTGTAACATGCATTATCGTTGCAGCCAATCTTGGGAGCACTGGTGCTGCAGTTTCCACAAGTGTCAACTTTGGCAATGGTACATTGAGTTGAGCCACAAAGAAGCGGTTGATAAGTGGAACTCACATAACCATTCTCACAGTCTACCCATAAAGTTTGTCCACCAAGATGAATGGTTAACTTGATAGGCACAAGAGGAGTTCTTTGACCAATTTGTGTGATGTATTGGAGAGTAGATGAGTCTTTTTTCACAGGAAGGATGAAAGCTTCGGTCTGAGGAGAAGTTTGGCCTATGCAATAAGAAGAAATGGAGAGGAGAAGTGAACAAAAGAGGATGGAATGATAGGTAGTGAAAGCCATGATACAAGATTAAGATGTGATGTGGTAGTATGGAATTGTGAAGATTATTCATATTTTGTTTTATAGAAGGATTGTTCTCAAGTCAACTACATTGTTTATTTAAATCAGTCAATGATTTGGGAATGGATATGATTATGACAGAGATAGATATTGAAGAAAAAGTCAGCAAATTAGCATACAGCTATGTAGTTTGACATTTCACCTACAGCTACAAACTACTGATGTCGACATAAGTGAAATACATTTCAAACCTAGCTTCAATTTTCAAATACGCCACGACAGGCTACTACGCTCAGTGATAGAGTGCACCAACTCGAGCAAATTACTGTTAAAGCAGATGTAAAAGTGCACCTTCCTTAAGAGCCTGTAGCCCCTTTTGAAAGACGTAAGGCTACAAACGAACATAGCTGAATGGTAATTTTGGCACTTAAACAATCCGATGCACGTTCACATATCAAACGAAGTGCCGAATAGTGTCACTGCCAATGTAAGGAGTGTTTCCAGGGCGGTTAATAACCAGCATTATTGCTGCAACCTGGACCAGGGATGTGAAATGTGAGATTTTGGTACATGATCAATAACCGGTAGTTCTGTTCAGAGTCCATCAAACAAAAAATTGACAAAAAATCACGAATAATATGGCTCAATTTATTGGTCCTTTGTTTTTTTCATTCTGCTCTTTCATTTCCATGTCACAAACATATAAATAGCCAGAAATTTCAAGTACTTAGGGCATCAAAACACAAGATGAAAAAGCTGTCCTAGACAATTGAAGATAAGCTACAGTTTCTAGTTCATAATATTTCATACTTCCATAAAATGGGGGGGGGGGGGGGGGGGAGGGGAAGGCAGAGATTAGGTCTTCATCCGACTTGAATCTGAGGCTGAGAATGAATATCAATCGTCCTTCAGATAGCCATGAGATCCCCATACTGGCGCATCAAAATGATGGACCCAGCAAATAGAGCAGTAGCTCGAAGCAGTTTCTGCAAAAGCAAAGTGCAAAAAAGATTAAGGTAATCTCTATTAAGCCCAGAAAATGAGAACATTGATCATATCATACACAACCAAGAGTCTGAAAAAAAATTCACAGGTATGAATCTCTCTCAATATATCTAATCATGAAAAAACAAGTTACATTTTTTATACACACATGTTTACATATAAATAAAACACAAAAATCTAAACCAAATATGTAACCAACCTATAATTCTCTACCATAGTTTTAGTCAAGCAGCCAAATCAGATCCATATCCCACACTCACGCCTAAATCATGTTGGGTCAACATGAGTGTGACACGTGGTCTTGAGGTATCTGGGCCACATAGATATGTGACGCAATGATTCAAAAATTATACCAACCACTGTGCCGTTGTTCCTTAGGAGTTATCTCATCAAACAAATAGTTATTTATTGTAACATAGATCAGGGTTTCGCCAACATAAACCTAGTAGCTTAGCATTGTCCTAAGCGTTTAGGTCCAACCTGCTACATGGCAGTGTAGCTTAGCACTATGCAGAATTTCTCTTTCCATTGATACCCCAAAACACATTGATTACAAGGATTTTTCTTTCATTCGCTGATAAATATCTCTCCCACAGTGAAATCATCTCTAGCCACCTTTTTTGCCTCCAATTCCTTGTAGCCTAGAGAAATATCTATTTTTGCAACACCTTTTCCTACTGCTGCAATCTTCAATCACCTACTACATGGTCATAATAGGTTATCAATGCACCCAGCCTGTAGTTTCCTTAAATGTCCTAACATCTTATTTAAGAAGTGTTAAGAGTACGAGGGACTTTTTTATTGTTCCACCAAAAATCTATACCCAATTCCCCTTCCTCCTTTTTACTTTATTCACTGTCTGACTCAACCCTATACCAAAGCTCTTCCCATCAGTAATTGTTGCCTATCAATTCAAAAGTTAAAGCTTCTGCAACCCATATTTGACAGAATTTATTGCTTCTCATAGAAAATCATAGCCATAAGTCTTTGTTTCTGGCATATGCAATACAATAACCTTCTTCTCACGAAAGATTTGATTGTTATTTCTGTTCAGGCTTATCACCTTGTTATAAGTTTACAACAAAATACTCTTATACTCCATTAATAATGCTTCGTTTTGCTAGTTGAAGAAGAGAAATGCCCGCACAATTTTAGTTTGGCAATCAAAGAAATGCAGGGACAGGAACTTTTTACAGAAACAAAAAGATGACTTCTACATATGCTAAAGAAGATGAATGTTTTCCTCTCTGCCATTTCATGATCTTTACGTTTCACATTTGAATTTATCCTAATTTGAATTCCTCTCACATCAACATGGTTATAGTAGGTTAGCAAAACACATATATGCATGCATAAGTTCAGTGAGTCATTGTTACAGAGGATTTAAACAATAAAAACACACTAAAGATATATATTTACACAAAACAATAAAGAACAAAAGTAAAAGATTCTATGCTTATGTGTTTTGAGAAACATGTAATCAGAATTAACAAGTTAATTCTAGAAATCAAACTGAAATTTTATTGAATTTACTTATTAATTCTAGTAACACTGTTTAAGAAAAAAACATATAAGATCCATTCTTCTGAATATTTCGCTTAGGCAGCAAAACAATCAAATTGTCAATCACATTTTCAGCCAAAATATTTCTAATCCTAACTCAAATCTCTTAAGATCCAATTATAACGCGCTTAACTCGTTGTTCATTACTATAACGAGTATAATCGGCCATAAAATCCACAACAGAAGAAAACAAAACAACGAACGAAGCAAAATTTTCTCTGGTTACTGATTTTAATGAATAACGTGTATCTAGAAAAAGAGATAAAATCATGAAAAGGAGATACCTTGTTGAGATTCCATTTCTCTTCGTCATGAACCTGAGAGTGCCAGAAAGCTTTGACCTTGTCAACTGATATCACAGAGTCCGCCATTGAAGCTAGTCGAGAGAAGGAGAGTACGACTGAGAGGAGGAGCAAAAATCTCTAAGGGGTTAGGGTTTTAGCATTAGGGCCTTGCAGGTTTTATTCTAGGCAATTTGATACAATCGGGTTCTCTTCACCCACAAGGGCATTTTAGGTTTTTTCTTTCTATTTCAAAATTCCTTCATAATGTACTCGTTTTTTTTATAATTTTTCCTTTTTAAGTTTTACCATAGTATTTTATTTGAGTAGTCCTATTTAATTAAATAATTTATTTATATTTATAACTATTTAATAAGTGAAAAATTTACAGTATTTCATAAATTTAATATTATGTATTTTCTCTATCCAAAGATAGTTGTGCTATTTGTTTGATTTCATTCAACTAAAATTGAGTTTGAATTGCTTTATATATGATCGAGAGGGTTTTTATTCGTAATTACGTGTTATTTTTGGAATTTATGCTTTCTTCCCCTTCATTCTTCGTTGATGATCTTTTACTATATTAATCTAAAATTATAAATCTATTATGAATACTAAAAGATTTTTCGTAATTTTAAATTAATTTTATTATTTTCTATCAATTTCACCAAAATAAGTGATATCTACGAGTATTTGGCTCTCCATTGATTATTTTATTGATTAATACTTATTACTAATAAATAATTTTATATTTTTCCAAACTATCGAACAATTATGAGACAAGTTTGAATTTATCGAAAGGATTAATTTGAAAGATTAATTAAAAGAATTTCCATGGAGGCAAGTGAGTGGAGGAGGCAAGCACGCATAGGACCAGTATATATCCAACCAGGAAGTGCCACGTGGAATATCTAGCGGCTAGAATTTGATCAGACATTTCATGCTATCTTCTCCGGGGTGTGGCCTCACAAAAATGGGAACTTGCTTTAGCTTTCAACTCTTTTAGCACAAATAATTGAACCACTGAAAAAGAAGAAGATGATGATGATGGACGGCGCCGTTGCGATTTCACGTTTCTCTGCTTCAAACGCACCACTTCTCATCCGATCCATGGCTACGCAAAAACCAACTCCATCCACTAGTAAAAAGGTTTGATTTTTTATCTACTTCACTGCATTATATCTCAACATTTTACATAATTAGTAATGCAAATTGTGGGTGGGAGGGGATTTACAAAGTGGGAAATCGATTATCCCTAGCAAGATGAAAGTTCAGATAGATCAATCAACTGAGCTATTAAAATTCTCTGATGTTTCACGGGTCGAATTTGTAACCTGATTGATCATTGTATAGGTTGCTAAGAAAAATAATTTTATTCAATTTTTGGGGTATCAAAGGGGCGAATGAAAAAGAGATGTAACTCAAGTTCCTTTGGAAATAGGTAGAACAGTCTTATTTCGGTTGATCATTGACAGTTACTCTTAGTTAAAATCCAGAGATGGTCATTATCTCAGAAACTTTACTTTCTTTGTTGAAGAAAATTGGAATCATGAAGAAATGTGTGAGTTGAGAAATGGACCTGCCATTTCTATACATCCAGTGTACTCTATGGACAGAGGAATATGCACATACGATGAAAATTCATTTGTGTTTTAACATTTACTGCAGACAACAACTGTATTTCCAGTAGGGGAGAAACCTAGGCCGGGCAATTCTTCGTCTACACCACCAGTGAAGTTATTGACAAGAGTGGAGCAACTGCGACTGTTAACTAAAGCAGAGAAAGCTGGTTTACTATCAGCTGCTGAGAAATCTGGACTCTCTTTATCGACAATTGAAAGACTTGGTCTTCTTTCAAAAGCCGAAGAATTGGGGATTCTTTCAGCAGCTACTGACCCTTCAACTCCATCAGCACTCTTCAGTTTGAGTTTGGGATTGTTGGCTGTGGGTCCTGTTTGTGTGTATCTGGTGCCGGAAGATTACCCTTGGCAAATCGGTTTGCAAGTTGTGGTTGCTCTACTTTCTGTTGTTGGTGGCTCTGCAGCTTTTGGAGCCTCAAATCTTGTTTCCACTTTGCAGAAAGTAAATTGAAATGTAAGCTGAAAAATACTTTCTCTGTTAGAAAATTTCTATTATATATAGTATAAATGTTAATTTTGCTCAATCTTGATTATTTTTTGTTGATCCCTTGCAATCTTAGATATACACTGTCCTTCCTGGTTGTGCATTGAGTCATTACGACATAGTCCTTGTCTGGATAAAGAATCTTGATCTGCAGTTTTCATTTCAGATCAAGATGATAACTAGCTCCGATACATCTTTGGATCTATCGTATACTTATTGTGGTACGGTGTGTGAACTAATTGTAGTGACAGTTAAATTGTATGACTACAGAACATCAGTTTAGTTGCTCCTTCCTAGAGTTTAATATAATTATCATTGTCCAGCAGGAAACTTAGATGAGCATGGAGCACGAATAGCTGAGGTTAAAACCCAAGGCAATACTCTTTTATCATATCTTGATTTGTGCATGGGCCATGTCAATCTTCTCTGTATCGTTTCAGTTTTATCGAGTGTCCAAGATCGGATGCAAAACTCTTAGTACACATAAAAGGAAATTGCTAATACACGTGTATATCTTTTGAAAGACACTGTGAAACACTTGAATCTTGATGAACTTTGCCAACTTGTTGGGGATAATGCTGTACAATATAACTGCACTGTTCTGTGAAGGGCTCAGAAACTTAGACGTATTTTAGTTTTTTTTTTGCACTGCCATGATGCTATCTATGTTATATTAATGAACATATCTTCTATGCATCAGACCAAAATGGGATTAGAAGACTATTGAACAGTCTTTTGATTTATACAAATGGTTTGTCAACTAATCTGGATGTTATTGTAATTCCGGAATCTGGTGAGATTGCATGAGTTGAGAACATCAGTGTTGTTGCTCTTCTATAGACTCAAACATAGGCCAATATGTATGTGATAATGACAATGACAATCCTGGTGTGTCAAGTGAGTAGTTTCTGACTCTCTAAAGACCAAATTAACAATCATCATCCATGAATCAACTCACTGAATGTGGAGTGCGTGAATATATACCTGAGGTTGTCACCATTATTCCTATAGTTATCTGGTCTAGATAACTATAGGAATATATACATTTGAATGGGAATTGCTGAATGCTGATACACATTCACGTCTTTCAGAAGTCGGAGGGTCCTTTAGTTCTAGCCGCGATTCTTTAACACACTTGAATCTTAGATAAATTTCGCAAACTAGCTGTGGAGACTGATACTGTGCAATGTTAACTATACTGTTCTTTTCTGTTCTGTTCTGTTGTGTGATGGCATCATCTTTCTAGTTTGATAGTCAAATACTCTTATTTGGAATCTTATAGTCTTGACAAAACATTGACATTTTGAATTTTGATCACAATGCTATAGCTCCACTAGTGTTGAACAATATTGATTATTTCAGTACCGACTAAAAAATGAAAAAGTATACCAGAAATGAGAGAGAGAATAGTCTTCATACACGTCAAATCAGTTAATTATTTAAACTTTCATTTTTTTCTCGATGAGCGTACCTTTCACTATCCCCTATGATTAAAAAAAAAATAGTCTTTATTACTTTACCAAGGATTGTATTTAGAGATGCACTCTAAATTAAGAAGGACAAGGAAATTAGAATATTGAGGGTTGGAATTGAGACTATACGTCCAAACAAAAAAAGGTTTTTTTTTTTCGTCCATCTCGAAAATAATAGTTTTTACTCGCATATCAAATTCAACAAAAAAAATATTACTTTTCTTTATACTGAACACACCTATTAATTAACGCTTTGATATGACGCCGCGATTCAACCAAAGGAGCTAACGCACCCTATTATTCCTATAGTTATCTAGACTAGATGTAATAAATGCAATGATCAAAATCACAATTAGCTAACTCAAAAGTCTTGATTGTCATTTGTAATTATTTGGTATGTTCTCAACAAGCAAGATAGACAATTAGTCTTAACATATGATTAGGACCAAATTTTCATGTGTCCAAAGATGTATATAACAAAGTACAACGACATTAGCCTTTTTGATCTTGATTATCTACTAATCAACATTTTAATTATGCTATGGGTGATCTAGTCATCTATTGTGAGGTGAAAGTCGTAACCTTTAAACAATTAATAGGTTCTAGATGATTAAAAGTCATAATCTATCTTAGCTTAAGTAATTGTCATGAGATTAATTTGAATTCAAATTTTATCTTTTCTTTTAATACATAATGAATACGCACGTAATTTTCTTCTAAGAAAAGTATGATCAAATAAAACTTCTAGATTCAGCACAAGTTGCAAATGTTATATGGTAAACGTAAAATTTTGAAATAATCATCCCGTCAATTTCTATATACCTCGACTAATTACGAGATATCCAAGACTTTCGTCACTAATCATCAAAGCATTTTTTACAATATAATATTAAAAACTTGCTCTCCTTCATAATTTAACTTTTTAATTGTGAATTGTAATACTTTTATGAATCTTTTAAGCTCATCAATGATTACTAGACCATTACAATACATATATAATGATGTATATTAAATAGATAATTATATAGGTTGAGATCTAACTCATTAAAATTCATATATAATCATGTAATTGTATATACTAACTCAATCATTACATAAAATGAGATACAAGTAATTAAAATACATATAAAGTGAGAGAAAAGACATAAATTTACTCCTAAATTGTATCGAAAAGTCAGTTACACATTGAAACTATTAAGATTACCTATTACACACTTATACTACTCAAAAGTGAATTTAATATCACCCTCAAAGCTGACATGAAAATAAAATTAAATAAAAAATAAATAAAGTGCGTTTGAGTAGAAAAAAAAAGATTTCCACCCCTACTCTTTTCCTTCACGTTACCTTACTTTTCTTCTTCCTCCATTTTTTTTTGTTATCACAAAGACTCTTTTTGCTATGGCTAATGTGAAAAATAATATTTTTATGATAAATTTCTAAGAGATAATTAGAAAACAATATTGCGGGATATAATTTCATTGTAAAGATCGTGAAGTTTTTCAATTGATTAGGTTCACTGTTGGAAAAAAATTTCGTCGAGACATTTAAAATTGATCAATCCTTACTATTTCCACATCAAATTCGTCAAATCAAGTCCAGATTATTTAATTTATTTTTTTTATTTTTTTTATTGATTGTGAGCATTAAAAATAAGAAAATTTTCAAATCTTGTTTTTTTTTCTTGAAAAAAGTTTTTAGAGTTTAGCATAGAAAATCAATTTTTAAATATATATTCGTAGATCTTTCTTCTCTCTCAGAAAAATTATCTCTAGGTTTTCTTGAAAATCAGTAGTAGTAAATGGAGCACTAGTTTTTCAATGTTTGACTAAAATCTTTGCAAAACAAATATTGCAAGTTTTCACAATTCTCCTCTTTATGCTCGAATGAAATTTGTATATAGTATTAATTTTTTGTGTTGGATTTGGTGATGAGTAAAAAATTAGTGGTAGTATGAATATTAATTTCGATAATGACAATGAAACTCGTGATTTTGATGTGAATGGTGAATTTATAGTTACGTTTGTGATAAATTTCAATGACAGTGATATGGTTCCAATGGTCAATTCAGTTAAATTTATGATGTTCGTTATCGATTTTGATGACAATAGTTATGAAAAGATTTCAGTAGTAAATTTGATTATGGATGATGAAATCTATGGTGGTGGAGAAGTGGAATAGCATCAACGACAGTGATTTAATGGTGGGTTTGATGGTGAATATGAAAGAAAAAAGAAATTGGACGACATAAAAAAATCCGATATAATTATAAATGTGACAGTGACATGGTGATAATGGCGCGTGTGTGAAACACTCTCATCATGTAACTGATCGTATGTGCATCAATATTGAAAGAAATTGACTTTTAAGTAATTCAAATATGTAATAGATCGTCATAATAGTATAACCGTGATAAATTGAAATGGATTGTTACATTAACTGAGAGAATGTAATGGACCTATTGGTAGTTGTTGGCTTTTTTTTCTTTCTGTTTTTCTTCTTGTTGAGTAATAGTGTGCATTATTGGAAGCATGCATTTATCATTAAATTCATCACGTCTGCCTTCCTTTTGCATTTTTTGTTTTTGTTTTTGTTTTTGTGAATAGAAAGGAAAAGAAAGTAAGTGTGTCAGTGTGGGGAAGGGGAACTTATGTGTATTGGGATCTGAAAATAACAGTTTCAATTGAAAGTGACACTACATATATAAGATCCCCAAATCCTTACTTTCTTTTAACACTACTGCATGCTCTCTAGTCTCTTCTCATCTTTAATTCCTTATTTGATTATTTTCATTTATTTTTATTGGTTCGGTATTAATTTTATTATAAATAAAAATGATGTTTTTATTATATCTCTTTTGGATGTGTTAATTTTGATGTTTTGGAAAATGTATAAAAAATGACTATAAATTAAGAAGTAAGAGCTTGTTTGGTACGAGAGACCATAAGAAATAATTAATCTTAGAATGAATTTGTTTTTATATTTGGTTCTGATTAAATTATGGAATAACTTATCACGAAATTATAATGTTTTTTTTTTATCCCATATCAAAGCTTGGAATGACAATTTCAAAATAACTTATTCTCAATCAATGAGCTCGTGATAAAGTGAAAATTGAACCGAGAGAGTAGTTGAGGAAAAGCATTAATTGCCTCTCCGGCAATTAGAGGGTGGGACTGGTTTGCAGACTGAAAATGTTTCTCAATTTAGAAATGACTTTCAATAATTTTATTAAGTATTGAAAGGGTTTTAAATAACAAACATAAAATATATAATCTGCATAAAATGAAATTTAAACAACCTAAAATATCTCAACAACATAAATAAACTATCTAAAATTTAAATTTATTTAAACTAAATAACTTATTTTGGTAAAAGTTATGCAATAACTAAAAGCAATCTTCAACACTCCTTTGCTTTAGTTATTGCAATTTTTTTTTAAAAATAACCCTTCTCAATTTTTGCTTTGATACTTGATGCTAAAAAAATTTCATTATTCTTTAACTTGCAAAATTTCTTTTTTTTTTTTCATTTGGTTTTGTTTTTTAAAAAATACATGTGATGATATTGTCTTATGTAAAAGTTTTTTTGAAATTGTTTTAATCTGAACTTTTGTATAATTTGTAGAGAGATTGTAAGGGTTTTTCTTTCGTCACAACCTCACATATCACATAGATTTCAAAATATAATTTTATTCTCACACTAAATTTGATAGTTTTTGTATGTGAAAATTTGTGGGGCATGCTTGCCATTATTTTGGTTTAAAAATGATTCAAAAAAAAGTACGTGCTTTGAGAAAAGCACGGGTTAAAAAGGTAGCCTTGCTGGGTTAAAATGAATAGTCTTCATGGGTTAAAAAGGTTGTCCTTACAGGTTAAAAATGTATGATAGTTCTTTGAAAGATTTCAAAAATCACTTAAGATCAATGAAGTTCTGATACCATTGTTAGTGTTTTTCTAAAAGATGGGGCACCACAAAATGATTGAAAATGTTTCTTAGGATTGAAATAGTTAATATAAAATATATAACCTGCATAATTTAAAATTTAAACAATCTGAAATATCTCAACAACGTAAACAAACTAACTGAAATTCAAAATTCAAATTTATTTAAACTAAATAACTTATTTTGCTAAAAGTTACTGCAGCAAACTTCAACAGTTAATTATTCTTTTTTCGTTTTAATTTGTTTGATGCTTAAGAAGCTAAAGAAATTTTTTGAGTGTTATTGTCGAAAATGTTTTTAGTCTTGTAGTTAAATATCATTTTAAAAAATTGAAATTAAAGAACTGTTTTAAAAAAATTACTATAAAAATAGATCAAACAAATTAAAACAAAAAAAACTATCGAATAGGTAAGTGAGAGTTTATCCTTACATTTTTTGAGGGAAATAAGTGGTGATGATGCTGGCCAGTGCCCACACGTACTCCTTCTGGGCTTGAAGTTTAGTAGCAGTTGATAGCACAGTCCATTATTCATTCTGTTAGTCTGCAGGCCAGAAAAATAACAGATTCAGTACTAGTATTATATATGGGACGAAAATAAAAAAGATTTTTTAAATCTTGTAGTCTTATATTTAAAATATAATTAATATATTTTTTAATTTTGTAATCTTAAACATGTTGCGATGGAATTAAGTTGAAATTAAAGAGTTATAAAAAACAGAAAGAGATTATTCTTGTTTCAACAAATTATAAGAAATAGGACAAATAAATTATAACGAAGGAAGTAATTGTAATGTTTCTTAACAGTGGGGCAATAAGTTAATCATGTCAATTTATGATTTATTGCAACCTCTATTTCTGTTGTTGCTTAATTTGTTCTATATTTGGTATAACTTAATTCAAGCACAAATTAGATGAATATGAGTATTCTCTTAGGGCATGTGTGTTTTGACCTAATTAAATTGAAGTTCCTTCCTTCTATTTCTGAATAAATTTTGTGTAGTTATTTTTTTCGATATTTTGAACTCTATTTTATGCTAAGTGTTAGATTACTCACCTTTTTTTTCTTTTGTTGTCTGATTTATCACTGTTTTGTGAGCTTTCGCATGTCACCTAGTTATTTGGTAGGTTAACTTAAAGATTAAGATTAAGTAGGTAAATAATCAGTTTTTATCTAACAAATTAGTTGGGATTTACTAGTGGAAAATTTGACTAGCAACTTGTGAAATTTGTGGCTAGGGTTGTAAACATTGGATGCTTTTTTTGCTCAATATTTATGAACTAAAATTCAGTAATTATAGTATTAGCCTTTGGCCTGTTATGATTGTAGCCAACTCTACTCTTAGAGCAGATTGTGGCCTCTCAAAATATCCATTTTCATTATTGTATTCCTTAGGGTTTAGTGGTGGTAGAAAATAAAGATTAACCTATGAATCAATTATACATCAAAATTAAGTCTTATCGTCTTATAAGTTTGATGACAAATTCAAAATTCATATACTTCAATAGTAATTCTACCTCTGTCAGCATTAACATTTCATCATAAGCAAATTCAAAATTTAAAAATCAAATTTTATTCTACGTACACATACATTTTTTTTATAAAAAATATTAATATATAATTCGAAATCACAAAACCTTTCTCGCAATATCAATATTAATATATATTGAATATTTTTGGTGAATATACCTTCCCTTTTCCAGTTGATTTAATTAGCCAATGGAACAGTAGATTGGAATTTGATCATTCTAATATTTGTCCTTTTCTTTCTACCCTTGTTATTGAATGATAATAGTAATTAAATTTATTAGTGTTACAATACGGTGGTAAGATTGCTTTATCCTTAATTAAAAGTGTCACATTCGAGCCTTAAATATGAAGAAAATCTTGTTAGGAATATCACTCCTAAATGAGCTTGCAATACGCATCCAAATTTAATCAGGACTTTCAATTATTAAAATTAAATTCATTAAGTTAATCAGTGGGTTAAGTCCAAGTTGCTGCTACTGCTGCATGCAAAAAATCTCACTGCAAGTGGCCCATTTTTATATATATATATATATAATATATGTGTACTAAGTGCAAAGTCTTTTAAGAGGTTGTATATTATTATTATTGGTTTATTGGTCCCTCATCTACAATTGAGCATATATATAGCTTTGGGGATACCACTACATCTCCACTAGTTATTCTAATTACTAATAATTTGTTTCCTTTTTGAAACTTAAATAATTAATTACTCATCAACATTCTTTATTTTCATGTGTTTCCTAATCTTTAATTTCTTCATCATAATTATGTTAAAATCTTTCAAAAATGGCACTAACAAATTGTACATATATAGTTTCTTTATAAATTAAAAGATATTAATGTACAAGGATTTCTGGTATTTCTTTTCTGCTAATTTAATTGTGCATGCATATGTAGTAAAAGCTTTTCTCCCTTTTCTTCTATTCAATTTAGGTGACGTACTCGATTAGAAATCAACAATAACAATAACATGTTTAGTGTAATATATCTCATAAAAAAGTTTTGGAAAGGATGATATGTATATGGAGTTTCTCTCTATCTAGTGAAGATTAATAGATATTTTCCGATAGATCCTCGAATTAAGTAAAATATATTAAAGTTATTGAGAAAGGAATAATATAGTGAAGGAACCCTTGTAGAAAACAATGGAGAAAAGAAAATTATAAATAACAAATAGAACGATATTCGAAGTAATAAGAAAATAATAAATAAGTAGAATTAAAGAATAAGATAGTATAAGAGTACCCATAATAATACTGATAAAGAAAATTGGATCACTTTTAAATATTCTCTTCGATCACTTTTAATTGTCATGATTTTTTTTAGAGTGAAATGATAAGAACTTCGATTAATATTTTACCATGATTTTTTTTATCTTATTGATATGCCAAAAAAATGCAATTTGTAGTACTTCTAGTATAATTTTTGAATATCTAATAATCTAATTTAACTTTGAAAATTAATCAAATTGACTTTTTAAAACACAACATGACAATTAAAAACGAACAGAGGGAGTATGAGATGAGTTTAATTAGGATTCGCTTGGACATGCGATACAAATTATGATTTGAAATCAGATTAATTTGAGATTAAACTTTTGTTTGGATGAGTAATTTATATTTCTCGGGTTGTGTTTTTTCTTATAAACATGAAAAAAAAATTCTACAAATTGTATAAACCACCGAAATTTCTCCCATTCTTATACAATCTTAGCAAAGAGTAAAAAATAATTCATAAACAAGAAACTATAACATCCTACGACGCCACATTAAAAAATTACATATCTCCATATATCTTTTTTTATAAATAGAATATTACAATTAAAATTTTTAAATACACAATTATTTTATAAAAATCCACTATTCAACAATTGTAATAACGAGGGAAAAGGTCTGAAAAATACTTCAATTTTGATCGAAATTGCTATTTCGATATGAAACTTTATGGAGAACCTTTTAACCTTCCCCACTCCTCCAAACTATTTAATAGTGTATTTTAAAGGTATATTTATGTCCACGTAGACACATTACTATTTATAATTATGTAATATTTTTATGTCCACGTAAATACATATATACCTTTAAAATACACTATTAAATAATGTAGGGGTAAAATGTCTTTTCTAAAATTTGATACTACAACAATAATATCAATCAAAGTTCAAATGTATTTCACATCATTTTCCCTAATAACTGATTATTATTTAATATAATTATTCTACATGTAACCGACAATATCTCACAACAAACATATATATATATATTCAAAATTTTAAATTCGGATGATTAGTCATTTATTTTAATTTGTACTACTACTATAGTTTGCAGAAAAGCAATAAACCCTTTTCTTTTTTTTTTCTTCTAACCCTAGAGTGGTCCTTGTGAGGTTAACAGTGTACCTTCCTTTCTTAGCATCATTAAATAGAATCAAAACTTAAAATTAAAATATGAAACTACTACAATAACTAGCTTCTTGACTAATAGACTGTTAAAAAAAAAAAACTATTCATGATGGAGTAGTCTAAATACGAGAAATTAAATTTCTATTACATTATTATTTGTAGCCTATGGACAAAGAATTATCGCGATTATATATACAAATACTATAAAAGTTTATATACACAGTAGATACATAATACTTAAAACTTTACATTTTTCTCAACCCTAGAATTGAATTACACACGAGTAAGCGCCACGTGGCCTTCTACTTTCCTCTTTTGAGATAATATTATAACATAGTGAGAATCTAACATTGCTTCTTTTTCTACAAACCATAACTTATCCTTGTAAATTTATTCTCTCTTGTTTCTCTTTTGGTCAAATTTTGTCCATAAACTCATTTTTTCCCCCAAGCCTTGGGAGAAATTATTATAAAAGAAGTTAAATGTTATCAAGAGTTGTTAATTCCATGTTGAGATTTTGCTAGCCACTCAAAGATATATATACAAGTTGTAGTTTATCTTCTACAAAACCTAATTATGTAAGTACAATTCATGATTCTTATAGTAGTAATTGTTTATACAAAATTTTAAACATCTATTTTTTTAGATCTTAGTCATTTTTACAAAGTCTTGGGTGTTTAGTGAAATGATTTTGGAGGTTACCCTAATATTAATCACAACTCCAATTTTCCCCCAAAAATTGCACTATGTACACAAGAAAATTTCCATTGATGGAGTTTTTTTTTTTTGTGTGTATAGTATAATTTGATAATATTTTATCTCGATCTAATAGATGCTTAATATTTTTCTTTGATTTTTACTAGATCGATGCTGATGAAGAACGATATATGATATACATATCATGAATTCATCGAGTGGAAATAATTTTGAGACGAAACAAGAATCAAATAATGATAGTAGATTGGCCTCAAAGACGACTAGTGCACCACCATCGAGTACTTCAAGGCAATGGGGAGCTAATAAAAACCCAAGAATAGTACGCGTATCGCGTACTTTTGGAGGGAAAGATAGGCATAGTAAGGTGTGCACCATAAGGGGGCTTAGAGATCGAAGAATTAGACTATCAGTTCCAACTGCAATTCAATTGTATGATCTACAAGACAGGCTTGGCCTGAGCCAACCTAGTAAAGTTGTAGATTGGCTCTTAGAAGCGACTAAACTTGATATCGATACTCTTCCTCCACTTCCTGTACCACCTGAGTACTTCACTCGGTTTCAACAACCATCTCATGAAGAGTTCTCTGATGTCCGTGCTCAATGGTTGAACGCGAACACATCTTATTTGGAACATGGGAGGAACAAGTCAATCGCTTCAAATGAGGAATCAAATCAAGAGGATAATATGTTTACCTTAGGAAATCAACGATCATCTAATTTACCAGGCATGCCTTTCAATTCTTATAACTATCAATGGGATCATCAGCCTAATTCGAATTTGTCTTTAGGTCATTTTGGACATAATCATTCATTTTCATCCCAAATAGATGATGATCAATCTCATCAAAATACTAGTTTCCCTCTATCTTTGGGATCATCATCTTCGCCTTTTCCCTCGAGTTCTCAATTGTATTTCAATCCAATAACAACAACATTTCAACCTATAGTTCCATCTCCTAACTATATAACAAATCATCATCCCATTGAGAGTCATGATCCAAGGGCTAATATGAACCATTTCAATTTCTTAAGCTCAACTACTTCACACAATAATCAACTTGTGATGCCAACTCTTAATTTGATTAGTTCCCAAATGAAACCCTTTAGTCTCAATAATGATCCTAGATGGATGAGTTCCAGAGATGATGAAGATGACGATGATGACGATGATGATGATGATAATCAACCACATGAAGGTCGCGCAATTTGATTCTAAGCCAAGTGGAGGAAATGAATCTTCGTCTTTACTTCAAATATTTTGAATTAAAGTTGTTGTCCTGGATTATAATCATGCTACATTATTCCTTCTTCACAGGTACAACAAATAATTAAAGTGAATCATTCTATTTCTTATACCATATAGGTTTATAAAGTTTTAATCTCTATTCTGAAATATACAAATATTAATCTGTAGTTTTTTTTTTTGGGTGATTCAAGTGGTATAAATCTACATTATTATTGGTATTGGATTAACCTTTAATTTATACAAATTGAAAGTGTGTTTAGCATTAATTTTTTCAATTTTGTTTTTCTTGGATTTGCATCATTAATATGTCATGGTTTAACCGAAATCTCGATAGTAGAAACTCTAATCGAAGCAAAGGTTGGGTTTATTCTCGACTCTCACAACCTTAAGGTAATTGCAAATATGATGCAACAGATCTGGAACTATAGTTACGTAGTCAAGTCAATCAGTTGTTGTTGGTATCTTCTTCTCATTTTTCTTTATTTCATTATCAGAGCTCCGAGAAGTAAGAGATAAAGATGTTGAAGAATATAGTGAAAAATCCATAATAGGATCTAACCACAAAGTATGAATGATTTTAGCCAATAAAAATATTTTATAGAAGGTAAACGAAACTATTCAAGTTCAATTTTGTCATGTAAAATTGATACATAACATATCATGCTTAGCTGTGTACTAATGATAGACGTAATAACTAGTAATATAATTAATTACTCCATTAATTTGTTTTAATCTAACTAGAAAACAAAAAGTTTCTTTCATATCTAATTAGGTTTTTAGACGAATTAGTTGGAAAATAAGAGGAAGAAACTTAAAAGTTTTACTCTTTTAAGAATGAGTCTTAGGTCTCATTTGTTTTCATTAAGATTAAGATGTTAGAATCTTAATGCTTGTCTGAACATTAAAATGTAGTTTCTAGATTTGAACACTAAATGATTATTTATTTTCAATATATGAATGTGCATGATATTTTTTAAAAAAATTAGGAATTAAATATTATATCAAAAAAAGTTATAATCTAAACCAAGAATACTTCTTCTAAAAAATTGTTTCAAGAATAAGATTATAACTCATCCCTAGAAAAGACGATTTATTTGTTTTCTCATGAAACAAAGATAACTTTTCCAAAGAAGTTTTGACAACAAACGAATTGTGACATGAAGAATTTTTCATAAATATCAATTCACCCAAGAATATTGTATACATTAAAAATATTATGTAAATACTTGTAAAAGATTATGAAAACTTACTTATTCAAAAGAAAAAAAAATATTTGGTTGGAAAATGAGAGGAAGACTTAAAACTTGTCCTGAAGAGAAGCAAGGAAGAAGAAAATGTGTTTATGAAAGAACTTCTATTATTTCAATAGAGTAAGATGGTATTAAGACTCTGTTATAAATCTGATTCATTCAGATTCATTAAGACCCAATAAGATTTTTTTTAAAAAAAGAAACAAATAGACTTAATGGAATGAATCTTAATGATTAAAATCAAACCTAAAATCAAACGCACTTATGGGTTGAATCTAAATGATTAAGATTCAGACTCTCATTAAGTGCAAACAAATGAGGCATGTCTTACGTTATAAAGCATGAATAGGTGTCGAGTTCAAGTCTCAATGCCACTCATTATCGGATTTTCACGTTATTAGAGTCGGGTGGTACTAGAGACATACACTACACAAAAAATGATCAATAGCTTAAGCCTATCTCGGCATTGAATCTAATAATATTTAACTAATATCGGTAAAATTTTTAATACTTTTGGTAAATATTAATGTGCATATTTATTTTTGTTAAAAGTTATTTTTGTCGTAGTGATATAGTGATCCATCACTAACATACTTCCTTATTTTGTTTTTGATGCAAGCTATTCTTATAAACAAAATTTAGTTGTTACTCTTCTTCTTTTTTTTTACCCTCCTCGGAAGTTCTCACCTTTTTGCTTCTTTGGTAACTAAAACTCGCAACCTTCGAATTGAAAGTGAAGGATACTTTTCATGCGAGCAACTTTCTCTCGTCTAAGATGTTTCTCTATAAATTGCAATCATTTTTTTTACACTACTCTAATTTGCTTGTTATTTATTGGAAGTAATTAACCTGTATGAGTTAGAATATATTGGCAGATCTTGGACTTAATTGTTTGTGAGACCACAACGATATTTGGGACCAAAAGCATCTAAAAGTTGCTTCCTGGAGCTTGAAAATAATCTATATTATTATTGTACAATGTTGACAATTCCTCTCCATACTATATCCACCTAGCCTTAAATATCATATGAGATGGTCACACACTTTTACATATGGTATCAGTGTCACGTGTTTGGCCTACGAAAAGAGAGTCACGCCCACACATAATCACGAGACATATTGAATATGCTTTCTCTAAGAAACTGATAACTTAAATTTTTAGATAAGATGATTACATATTTCAACGTTCCTAATAAACGGAGTTGAATTTTATTATCTGCTATCTATGAAACTGCATGCCTGCAAAATTGAAGAAGTAATTCCTTGTTAGTTGTTACTATGTAGTATATTAGTTATTATCAACATGGATTGTGGTGTATTACTAGTCGGGAGTGTTTTATTTTTAATCAGAGATATTGGGTTCGAGCTCTTGGTATGGAGAAAATACTATTTGGAGCGTTACCTTGAATGGACCCTGCAGTGCGCGATCTAGATTTAATTGAAGTTCTAATGTGAATTCTAGACACTAAACGAAAAATTAAAAAAATAATAATTATTACTATACCCTATTTGCCGACCTAATCAACCCTTTGTATCTAAATTAATAATTAATTAGCTTGATATAGACATAGATGTAGAATAATAGTATAGTCATATATAGGAATGGTATATTTCCCCGCATGCATATAGATGCATGTTAAAGTCCACCTCCTACGCTCATCAACCACTTAATTAATGTTGTCAAGATAAGTTTAATTTTCTCTTAACTAATTAAACATGTAATTGGCATTCTACGTATATTATGACAGGTAGGATATATATAAGTTCATTTGTTTAATTTTATATACGTGTAAATATCTACTTGTGTACGGAGCATAAAATTTTTTGAAACACCTTGAAGTATTAAAAATGTCATGTTTGTTGCTTGTTAAATTAAAAAGAAAAAGATACAGTCTTTTTTAAATAGTGTAAAAAAAAAAGAAGGTAAAACGAATAAATTTGTCCATGTACTCTTCGAAATTAATTAAGTTGTCCCCTGGTTCTTTTCTAACCCTTCTCTACAAGCTTCGATCCATTTTTGCTCTCTTGGTTACTCAAACTTACAGTATTTATATTATTGAAAGTGAGTGGTGTTTACCATCTCTCTCGTTAAAACTGCTTTATTTACTTTTGGTCCTTTCATGTCCATTGTCATCATTAGTGAAGCATCTAGTATTTTCCCTTATCTGATGAATCTCCAACGTGAAATATGTTATAGAATTGGAATGTGCAGGTGTAGAGCCTAATTAATTAGCTTAGGATTAGTCTTTAAACATTGATAAAATTGATTGATATAGTAGAGTCCAATCCCAATTGAACATAGAAGACATAACTATATATATATATAATATAATGAAATTATTGTCTCGAATAGAGAGGTAAGAAAATAAAATATAATGGAAAAAGTTTTTTTTTATGTCCAAATTTACCCTTCAACTTTTTTGTATGGTACAAATGTACCCTTCAACTTTTCAGTATGGTTAAAAATTATCCTAAGGTTGAAACTTTCACTATGGATCAAGGGCTAGTACGCAAGACAAATAAGTTATTCGATCATTAAGAATAATATGTTATACCGTTAGAAGACAAATAAGTTATTCGATCAATTTCGTATTTATGATTAAAAATTGTTGGTCAACATGGTGAAGTATATATATAATTGTAATAGTGACAACTTAAAAAAAGAAACCCTAGAAGAAAAAGAGTAATTGTTCTAAAGAGGAAAAGGAAGGGGATATATTATTATTATTATTATTATTATATGAAATGAGTACAAGCATGGAAGGAAGAAAAAGGAAGTGAATATTGGAATCTATATTTCTTCTATGTATGAATGAAAGGGAAAGGAGATAAAACAAATGGACATAGATTGGATTGCATCAATACTCTATAGTATTATATAGTATATTATCAACATTATATTCATGACACTAGATCCAAGAATTCTTTTTTTCATTGAAAGGTGTTCTTTTTCTAAAGTAGAAAAAATAAAATAATACTTCCTTCGCTTTAAAAAGAATAATCTAAGCTAATTTTACATTAATTTAAAAAAGTAAAAAAGGTTTTTCAATTTTGAGATCTTAAATTGAAATTATAACAAATACACCAAATTGAAATTAAATTGTTACCAAAATAAAAAAAAATCACTCCTTTCGAAACAGTTAAAAAAAATAGATCATTTTTTTGAAAAAACATATGGAGTACTACAATGCTATTCTATTACTTTTATTATTGTAATGGTAAGTTTGGAGATGCATGAAAAATGGAATCTTGAAATTAACTGATTGACATAAAGGATAGTATGTTACAATTGAGAAGTATTTTTAACTTTTTTTTTATATATAACTGGGTAATTTTTAGGAAAATAAAATTAGTTTTTTTACAAAAAAAAAAGGTTCTTACTATTGATGAAAACAGTTATTTTTCTTACTTTTGAAAAAATTATTTTCCTATAGAAAATATTATCTATAAGATTTAATAAACTAAACAAGAAAAATTAAAAATGTTTATTTTTCTTGGTACAGCACACCTTTAATGGCTCTTTTTCCTCTGGCTAAAGGAAAATATAATTTCCACGTGAAAAGGCTAAGGTTGTATTAATGTTACCAGATGCTGTGGTCCAATATTAATTTGTTTTATATATTTAGGGTTACTTCTAGTATTGCGTTTGATTGCACAAATCCCTTATTTCTATTCGTACAATTTTAGATAACTTTTTTTTAGCGAGAGTTCCTTTTTGGTTTGCGTTATGTTCAAAATTCATTTTCTTTTCAATGTTGAGCCCCCATTTATATTACTCATGCTTAAGTGTGTGAATTTGAATCCCGTCTCGATAGATTCAACAGGTCCCTTGACTTGACTCGCTCAAATTCAATTAAATTCACCTCTTAACACCCTCACGATGGTCAAGGTCCATTACATCTTTTCTTATGTTTTATTTTCTGAATAATTTCATTAAAACTTGAGTTTTAAAGCCCTAAGTCTGAATTAAGAAAGAAAAAGGCATATGGAAACACAAATTCCAAAACTTTTTGATTCAACAGTCCCACAAAAGGATATGTCAAATTATAACTTTGCTTCCAAATTTATCAAAGATGGAAAGATATATTCCAAATGTTGAATGAATAGTTGTGTAAAGGATGAATTAAAGCTGCCATTGGTACATGGGGACAACTAAAAAGTTGCAAGTAACAAACTACTTTTCCCTCACTTGAAGCATGTTACTAATTGAGATTTGAGAGAGTACACCAAAATTAATCATCTTTTAACAATAACTTAATTGCTAACGGCCATTAACACTCTTTGTAAATGTCTCGAAAGTCTATACACTGATATTGAATCTAATGACAATTGACTAACGCTAGTAGAGATTTAGCGCTCTGTATTAACGTGTATATATATCATCGCTAAAAGTAACCAAGTGGTTTATGCTCCCTATGTTCCTTTTTTACTTCGTCACATTTCCTTACAACAATTATGACTCATATTTTAACCTAAATTGAATTAAATTAATTTAATATTTTAAACTTGAATTTTTGAAAAATATATATACATGAAATATACTATAAATTTCAATTCTTCTCATATTAGTATGATAAAAATATATATCATAAAACACTTAGCAATTTCACCTTAAAAGAAAAATATCACAAATACATAAAAACAAAGAGAGTATATAATTTTGCAAAATTGTAGCCAACAAATAACAAAATTCAACATACAAACTCAAAATTGTATCCAGCAAATAACAAAATTCAACATGCAACATGAGTTGTTTTGCATTAGTTATACATTAATACATATATACTTTATAATAAATAGAATTTATTAATTTCTCAAATACATGTTATCAAATAATCCCTTAAAATTTTCAATAAATAGGAAAGAATTGCATCTTAGTTCAAGATAAAATACTAGACATAAAAAATCAAGCAAAGTCACGAAATAATGTCTTAAAAGGTGACTGAACTATGAGAATTTATTAAGTGAAGTCATTAAACATTATTTTATACCAATAAAATCACTCAACTTAAAATTTTTATCATCAATCACTCAACTACATTTTTCATTTATTTAATAAGACAAAACAAAATACTTTATAGGTCACTTAAAACTCCATAAATATATAAAACTTCAAAAATCATATTTTGTTTTTTCTCTTCCTTTTTTTAAAGAAAATTTATCCTCAAATAAATTTAACATGCCATATAAATTATTTTACATATCACATAAATGTGAATTTCAAAAGTCAAGATTTTATATTCAACCTCCGAATAAATCCGCATTTCCCAAGTTACTTCAATTTTCATTTTTTTTATTTTGTGCCACTATTCGTAAAAATGTTCTTTTTTTGTTGGCTGAAACAATCATTATCTATTGATTACTTTGTTTAGATGGTCCAAGAGTCCAGTCTCCATATACAAATATATTAATGATTAATACAACTAAATGAGTAAATAGTGTATAAATCAAAACAATTAAAAAGTAATAACGGTAGAAATTCATATAAAAATTTCACGTAGAGTCCTAAGTTAACTATACTTAGAGTACTATTAAAATACATATTACTATTACTATAATAATAATAATAATAATGCAATTATAAATAATTTAATCCTAGTTGTACTATAATCCTGATCATAATATAATTCTAGACGAGATATAATCCTAATTAACATAGGCAGTCTAATCCTAGTGCGACTCTAATTCTTCAGCAGTGCTGTAAATTTGCCAGACTGGCTTCATTGGACCTGTTCCTTTGACATGTTCCAATAGTCATCTTCTAGTCAGTTGCGTTGGACCTGTTCTTTTGACATGTTCCAAAATCGTCAACTTCCTTCTTCTTCAACAATAACGAATGGTTTTTCTTTTCAATTCCTTGATGTGATTTATGAAATTTCATTGATTTTGTATTGCTAGGCTCTAGTTGGTTGTTATATGATTGTGGATCTCTTATGAATATGTATTTTACACCCAAAATTTTATCATTTTCACTTGTGATTGGACAAGGAACTGAATAAATTGATAAACAGGATAAATTGGTTTTAAAAATATTATATTTATTTTGGGGGGGTCATGTTTATATAGCCAAACAAATAATTTATTTTGTTATATTAAATTTATTTTAATAATAAATGTAGTTGAGTGATTTTTATATATAAATGTCAAGTTAGTGAGTTTTGTAGATAAATGTGTTGAGTTGAATGATTTTATTGATATAAAATAAAATTTAATGACTTTACCCGATAAATTCACATATTTCAGTGACCTTTTAAGATATTAACTCGTTATACATAAGTTAAACTCAATAGCAAGGAATTACATATATAACTCTGATTACAAGAGTAGCTCTTAATTACATCAAACATAATAAGCAAAACTTAAATTAAAAAAAAAAATCACAAATGAAATAGCTGTTGATCCTTTCCAATTTAATACTTATTGTTGATGGAAGGTGACAGATATCTCGAATAAAATATCATATAAAACATTTACTATAATAATCTTGACATAAGATTGTTAAGAGCTATGACAATATTATCATAACATTCCCATAGACGTGGCACATTCCTATCCCTAGCTGCAAAATCCATTTTTGTAACATTATTGAACAGAATTGAATACATTTTCCTCAATTCAGGTCTTTGTATACCTGGTTTAGCTTGAATTATAGTATACATATCTTGTTTCAATAAAGCTGAGCTTTTTCTCAATGCTTTTTGACCTTCTTTCCAAGATTCTCCCTCAAATAATTCTTTGACTTGTAATAAATTTTTGGCATGATTTTTAATTCCATCCTCTGCTTCTTCAAGTGTTTGGTCTGGAACTGTGATTCTGAAATCAAATGCATTGGCATTTTGTTGTTTACTTAAAAGGTTGATTGAAATTGCTGGGCAAAGAATTAGTGTTGTTCTTCTGGTGAAATTGAGGGACATTTGGGTTTTGGGTTTTGGTTTGTTAGAAATATTGGAAGAAGGAAAAGGGGTTAATGGTTTTTGAACTAAAGGTAGTAATGCCATTTTTTTTTTTTTTTGAAGATATGGTGTTTTTGATTGTTTATTTTTTCAAGATTGAATAAAAGATGTATTGCAAAAAATTAAAGTTATGGTGAAAAAGAAGATAACAGGTTATGGTTTACTTGTGAAAGTATTTCATTCTTAATCAGAAGAGCTCTGGACATCTGATTGGAAAAAAATGATAAATAAAAATAATTATAGCCCCCGGCGAGGGTCGAACTCGCGACCTTTCGCTTACGAAGCGAACGCACTACCACTATGCTACGGAGGCACGTCGATAGTAAATTTCAATAAAAATTATAAATCTGATATTCACAAATCATGAAGTTTTTGCACATATTTATCACGTACGTTATTATACTAAATACCTTTGCGATATAAATCACTATTATATAAATTCTTTTATCTTAAAATTAAATACTTAAACTCTTAAATCATATCTAAAAAGAATTCAAAACACCTAAAGCCCGATAAGAAAGAGAAATCCTTACATTTCAAGTATTTACATTACATTTGATGAGAAAATACAAATTTAGCTTTCTTGGAGGATTTCCAGGTTCGACTAAATTTGGATCGCACTTGGCAAAGGCCATTCGAGGATGAAATTCCCAATAGGATTTTCTCCATACTTAGGACTCGAATCGAAACCTCTAGTTAATGACGTAAAGATAGCCTAATACCAACTAGGAGAAAAGGAAAAATCAACGTAGGAAAAATTATGATTTTTATAATGAGTTGAAAATTGTCTAATACTATATATCGTGGATTAGTGATACTACAGGAATGTTTAATTTGCACCAAGCAAAAGCTAAATAATACAGGATATAGTACATTTTTCTGCACTGGTGATCTTGATTAGATATGTTGGTAATACAATTAAGTGACAATTGTTCCTTTACAATACATCACACAAATGAGTATTCCTGAATTATTTTACTACTCAATATAATTAGCTGAAAAGGAAAACAAAGAGAAGTCGAGAATGGAATGATACTATTTTGCAAAGAGCTGTCTACGCCTAGTTGGTTTTGCTCTCAAACCAGAACCATCACCCCTTACTATCTCATCAACTAAATCTTTAAAGATCATCCGCTCCACGTCAAGGACTACACTCGATATCTCACCTGTGAAAATCGTCCAACTCTCTGAACGATGCACCACGTCATCCAGCAGTATGTTTTTCCACTCATCCTCCTCATCCTCCATGTTGCATTTTGATGGTTTAGCTTGAAGTTGTTCTATCTCTGAGCACAAGTCCCTTAGAAGCCTTTGAGCATTCAGGGTGCTCTTTGCTAGCTTCTGGGACATCAACCATGGCTCGTACGAAGGTCCCACTAGCATTAGTTTTCCAGCAAGACTCTCATTAACAACATCAAAGATGAGTTTCCTACGGATCTTTTCCTTTGGATTCGACTGCCTCATCTTATCATTGCAGAGTTCCTCCTTGAGTAAAGTGCTTGCCTTGGTTTGTTCCAAGACTAGGAACAGCTCAGGGTTGATTGGGTGACCTGATGGATGGAACTGGAAACTAGTTAGGCTTGAGCCGAGATCCCTGAGAAGGAGTCCTGAAGCCAATAAGATCTCTGAAATGTATCTGTGGTCAGGGTTTGTGTTCTCACAGAGAGACGCAATGTAATCCGTGCGAGCCTCATCATGGCTGGAGTTCAATCTCCTGAGCTTCTCAACTAAATTCTCAATGTTTTGCAACTTTTTTCTATTGATTTCTGAGGAGAGACCAGAACTGGTGGCATCAATCGCAAGAGTATTAGATCGATCACACTGTGGCGGACTGGAAAATTTATCAGCAGTGTTGCAGCTTTCATCTGTCACAGAATAACAGAAATGAGACAAACAAATAGAATCCAACTTCTTAAGCAGTGTATATATTCTGAGACCTGAATAGTCAGGACTGTTTTAATCTCTAGACAAGGGACTCTGACAACATAATAGAGACTCATATCTGATATTTCTTACTGAATGTTCACTATAAATTCATTTGATCATCTTTAAAATATTTGCTATTGATCTTACTTTTCCTACTAGAATTAGAACTCCAATATGTTTAGTTTTGAAAAACAAAGGAGGTTCAAGTGCAGTGAATAAACTGGTGTCCAGTGTGGATGGCCTGATCTTGAGCAAGCAAGTTCTTTTCGGAGCCAACATTGTGATGAGAAGAATTATTTAAGGTTTACTACCATTTTCCGCTATTCTAGCTGACATAAGTGACCAGAACATGAAAGCATAAAAGCCAGAACTGAAAAATCTAGTGCATATAAAGACCATATAGATGTACATATAGATGTAAGTGCCTTCTTAGCTTAACATGTTACTATTCATGTTTCACTTTGTTCTCTCAAAGTGATTATAGTCTCTTGATCTAGTTGAGTCTGAACTCCTAAGGAGCCAAGTTTGGGCATTTGCTATCGCTGTTATTGGAGAAATCCTGCTCACACTTCAACATCCCAAAAGACTTAACTTCTAAATTTCCTTACGCTGTCCTTGGCCTATTTTATTCAGAGATTTAGTCTCTCTTCTACTTATTTTTCCTTTTGTATTATTTAAAATTCTGCTGGCATTCACTTATTTGTATAGCCATGGATGGATAACTGCAAAGTGAATATTCCTGATCAGATGTTTAGTTTCAGCTAACAAAATCTAAAAATATATCCCCAACATGTCATCCACATAAGGAGCTAGTTTCATTTATTATTTCCACTCATATTTGCTTATGTAGACGTGCTTATAATTTCTTCACAAAAATACTAAGGGAAAGCAGCACCTTTCATGACTTTTGGAGTATGCTTCACAGGAGAGGGTGATTCATCCATATATACAGCATTATCAAGAACCGATACCGGACTTGGATACTCTGGAGCAGGTTCAGTTAACATTTCATCCTCAGAGAGCACCCGAATTGATTTCTGAAATGGAAGTCACAGTGTCAAGCATGTAATGGCCTGCTTGAAGTACTCTATAAAATGCACAAATAAATGGAAATTTCTTACCTTCTCTACCAAGTCACATCTCAGGTAACTGGATGCATCAATAGATGAACTCGGGCTGCTTGTCATCTCAAGAGAGCGCTCGAAACTAGTAACTTCGAAATCCACTTTTGATTCTGCTACCACATTCCCATTGGATTGACCAGAAATTTTATTCCCGTGGCAACTCAAATTCCTTGATTCACTACTGATCTCACTCACATGGTCATCATGTTGCTGGATGTTTGAAATTCTTGGCCTTCGTCTTCCGCCTGGGGAACTAGCCTCTGTATGTTGCTTGTTTGACTGTCTCCTCGATCTGTTGGAATCAGATGGAGGTGTGGGTGGCCGAGATTTTTTCTCTAGCTCCAGTTTATTCTGTTGCAATCTTGGACTGATGGATCCTGAGCTCTTTATTGAGCCTGAGATGATCTCTTTAGGAAGCTGTTGGGACCTTGTTGAAATCTGTGGAGGTTTCGAAGTTCTTCTTGCTTCATTGGGATTCACTGGACTGTTTCCATGACTAGTTCTAGGTTGATGTTCTTTAGCAGCCCTGCTCACAGAATTACCCTTTCTACTGACAGAGTCACCACCATGAAGTGGAATCATCGAAGACGAAGGAATGTCAGATTTTTCCACTAATTTTGCTGGCTTCATGATCACTATTGGGGATTCAAAATTCCTTGAAGAATTAATCCCCCTCTTTGTTGGAGCAGTCACTTGATCAGTCTGCCTCATTCTCTGGTTCGCCAGTTTTGCACTCTGTGCAGGACTTGCAAACTTCTGGTGATGCTCTTTCTGACCAGTAAAATTTGAATCCTGCTCCTCTTTTTCTGTCTCTAGGAGGCCCTTTGCCTGCATTGCTTCCAATATCTGTTTAAGAGCTCTTAGATCCTTGCCTGAATGGGTGAATTCTAGATCCTTCCATCTCTTTTCTATCTCACTGTAAACAGAAGGAAAGGGGTGGGCTGGCTTTACTGGAGTTTTTGTTGTCCTGGATATCGGTTTCTCATACACTCGAGTCCTATCAGGTTGCTTCCAGGGTGCTGGTTCAATGGGAAACCTGGATATAGGTTTCATAGCCATATCAGGGTTTCTCCACTTAGGAGAAGTAGGTTCTTTCCACAGGTTCTTAGAGGTATTAGAAGTTCGGATAGGTTTGCACGGATCAGATACTTCTGAAGACCTTGGAAAAGAAACAGGTGCTTCAACTTGTGAAGAAGTGCTCAACCCCATCTTGTTGTCAGTTGATGACATGGAACCAGGTAGTGTATCAAGACCCATTAGCTTTGCCACAACACTAGGAGGACGAGCCGGAGTCCCAGATGTTTGCTGCAGAGTTGGTGACTTTGCATTGGTATTACCACTATCCTTCTGCATAGATTTTGAGGAGAAATTAGATTTTGGTTCTGAGTTCAAGCTTCGTACTGGACTAACTCTACTGTCCAAGGAAAGTCTTGGTAGCTCTTTAAGCTTAAGAGTGGATTTGGAAATGTCTCGCTGTTCAAAGGGTACATGATTTGTTTCTCTCCCATCATATGAGAAACGAGGAGCATCTTTCGAGACTGATAATGTAGAAGTATCCTTTGAATGATATGATAATGATCTTGTAAGTTCCCTATGTTCACTTGAGTACCAAGGAGCTTCCCGAAGTTTAGCAAGAACTCTGAGAGATTCCTTAAGATCAACAGACGAATTCTGCTTCCCATTTGGGCCCGAATCATAAGCCCCGTCAAAGTTTTTCAAAGTCTGAACTGGCCTTGGGGAATCCCCGGGCTTTGACATCGATTCTGCCACCTCTTCTTTCACTGCAGGTCCAGCTGAGAACCTCTGAGCTTCTCTATTCATAGAATCCTTAACCACATCCCGAATGTCAAGAGATTGCCTACCAAATTGTGGTGATGCATTTGGTTGGCCTGCAGCTGGTTCTCTTGAAGGAGTTTCAGCAAAACTTAGTCGATCAAAAGCTAAGGGCTCTTGTTGACTTGTTTTATTACAATCAAGAGAAGAAAAGGAAGACGAACGTGAAGAAGATGAGAATGATGGTCTCGACGATTCTGTAGACAATCTTTGTTTATCTTGCACAGTCTTGTTTGTGTGGCTTTCCTGCAATGAAAAGCAGTGCCATCAAGCTTTCAGGATATGATATCAAAGAAATTCAGCTGTCAAAAGATACAAGAGTCGTTAAACATTCAACAGACTTGGTGAGATGGAAAAGAAATTAGTGGATTCAAATCTAACACATCAATTATCTGAATTGCTATTTTTAAAAGAGAGAAAAAATGAAACCAAGTTATCATCAGACATCACTCAGAAGTCTTCCTATGCAAACATACAACTCAGTAGTGTCTACATCGTTGTCAATCACATTCAAGATGAACTGTTTGATGCTAACGACCTCATAAACATTCCAACTGGCTCAAATGAATATATTTTTCAAAGTCGAAAGAGAAAGAGAGAGAGAGAGAGGAGAGATAACAAGTTAGCACAAATAACTCTTACCATAGCTGGTGATTTTGGATATGTGCTAGTGTACTCTTTCTCAGAAGTACCACTGCCAATGTGAGAGCTGCCTGTAAGAAGTCATTCACATGATGTTACAAAACTTGTACAGTAAAAAAAAAAAACAATTGAAGCACCCCCTTGTTATATATAAGTATGATATCTCGAATTTCGTTTGAAGAATCCTAGAAAATTTTACATGAGAACATGGATGAAATATTGATTTTACATTTTCAACAAATAAGCAAACACCATTATTCAATATTGTTGTTGACATAAGAGAAAGTAAAACACATTCTAGATTCTACAATGAACATGTATGATATAATAGAATTAGACACAACACAATGAAATATTACCAGAAGTGAGCCTTCTGGGGCTGTTGCCGATTAGGCGCCTACTAGCAAGCATACTTTGACGATCAAATATGTGCAAAATCCCTGTCATACATCCAATTTGCTTTTGCAGATCTTGATTATCTTCAGTCAATGAATGTAAAAGCTTAGCAGCCATGGTTCTACTTGTATTCCTCTCCTCTTCAACACAGCACAACCTATAAAGTCAAATCCCTCTTTAAACTATTACTCACTTTTTTTCATTGGCCAATCAATGCATTATCACTCATATCTCTAGATAGTCAAAAGTCAATATATCTTCACAATCACAGCTGGAGTCAGTTCCTAACCACACACAACAAAGAAGAATTGGAAAACCTCTCCTAGGCACCATTACCACTAATGCTAGGGATTACAAGCCTGAATCATCTCCAGCAGCATACTTTATACATGTCAAAATCATTCAGTTTTCATCATTTAGCAACAACCCCAAAAACCAAGATTTGATTTTTACAACAGAAAATCAAAGGTAATGAACTTTGTTTCTCCAGTACTTCAGAAAAATGCACAAAATTTTAATCGATCTCTTACTAATGAAAAGTGGAACAAACTAACACACCCCACAAGAACAAATCAGGTTCTTGATTTTTCTTTAAAGAAGCCTAAAAAGTTGAGGAAAAAAGCAATGGTAACATCAAATTGTGAAAATCACAAAGTAGCTCTCAGTTGCCAAGAAAGTGAATGCACTAGTGCAAAAACTGTAAAGGGTCTATCACTGTAGATCCATAGGTAAATGTTTGAAATGCTGTTTTCTTGGAGAAAGAAGAAAAAGCCCCAGAGATTGAAACAAGAAGTAGTACTAGAGAGAGAAAAACTAACAGGGGTACATGTGCTTGCCAATGAGTTGATAGTGAGGGAGGAGTTGGCAAGAAATATTAAAGTACTATAATCAAGATTGATACTAACAGCATAATTAGTACTAGTTTTAGTATTATTAGTATGCATATCTTGATGTGGAGTGTAAAGAGAGAGAAGATGTTTTGCAGTGCCTTACCCCTTCCCTCTTCCATGTGAGTTGAATTACATGGGTATGGGGGTGGGTCTAAATTTGTCTGCATCTTCATGTGATGCTGTCTTCACCTCATTTTGCTTCCACAAATTTGTTCCTCTAAACACCATTTTAGCTAACATTAATCTAATTCATGTCCTTAAGTTGTTACCATTCAATTCCTATCTTCTTATCTTACCTCGACGTTCGGTACTTATATTGAAGCCTAATTAAATTTAAATTTATCTCAGGTTGTCGCGTATTGAGGATTAAACTCTTTCTAATGAAGATAACTCTATACTCAAAAGAACTCGAATCTCAATCCTCTAATTAAGAATAAACCCTCGGTGTTCAATTCATTTTAGTTGTTGTAGATTCTAATGTCAGTCTCATATTAGCATTGTTTTTTTTATTTTTCAATTTGATATTCGTATTAAGATTTGATTAAATTTGAATTCACATCAAAAAAATTATATTAATAGTAAAATGCTTCTTAACAAAGAAAACTTTACATCCAGTTAACTCAAACTCCCTAACATTAGCTATGAATAAGTTGTTTGATCTCCTATATGATTTTAGATACAGAGAAGAATTAAAAATACCCTTAACCTATTCAAAAATGTTTAAGTATATCCTTCATTTACCTATTTGATTAAAACTCCCTCTATCTTTTTGATGCACCCTTACCCTTAAAGTCTATTTTTTTTAATATAGAGTTAAATCAATTTTAATTTTTAATTTATCAAATATTGACCTCATATTATATTATTGATATGTCCAGACTTGGACACGTGGAGGGTGTCAAGTCGCCATATAAGTGAGTTTATTAAATAGGATCATGGCTAATTTAAGCTATAGTTTATATGCACATTTTCTTATCAAAATGCTTAAATTAGTACTACTTTGCCCTTGAATTTAGTGATACCCACCTAACAATTTACTTTGGCTGGTGAGATCTGATTTTCCTTTTCTTTTCAACAATATTTATATTTTAATAAACACATTAAGATATAACGCGTATAAACAGGAAGAAAATTTCAGTATTTATTTGATTTTAACTTGATACGATTTTTTAAAAAATAAATAAATTATGTAATCTTACACTAAAAAATGTAAAAGGCAACATAATACTTTTTAATTTTGTCATCTTAAATATATCAAATGGAAATTTATAATTAAAAAATTATTTAAAAAACAAAAAATATGATAAGCAAATTAAAATATATATTTTAACTCTCAACTGCTAATGGTATACAAGAATCAATTGGCTTTTTTTTCTTTTTCTTTTACAAATGAATGGGAGTAATAGTTTGGTGAGACATGCCACTTAAAAAATGAGATTAAATAATGTCAACTTACATAAAGAATGAGCAGACTAGGTTGTATTTTATTTATTTATTTCCATAGGAATTTTTATTTATTTATTTTAATAGAAATAAAAAAAATGGAAAAAGTGTCAGAAATCCAGATTAAAAAGTGGGTATTTTTCTTGTGTAAAATAATAATTTTTGTATTAATGGGCTAATCATGGTTTAATTAGGACAGCCTAAGACTGCAATGCACGCGTTTACACAAACTGGCACAGAATTAAATGGATGGCCGGTATTAATGAAACCACTTATTATCTTGTTGGTACTTAAGGGTTCCTTTATATTTGATTATACAATTAGGTGTTAAATAAGCGAATTAAATTATAAAAGTTATTTGTATTAGAAAAAAATATGAGTTTTATTATTATTATATCAATAAAATTTTCTTTTTTTAGAAGAAAATTGACAAGGAAAGCATTGATTAATTTGGCCTACGTATCAATTTAATTTTTGATAAATTGAATAAATTAATGGACAGGTTAATAATACGTCCCCCTTGCGTATAAACCAGGAAATTGTAAGGTATAATTCACAAATAGTCATTTTTAATAAGAAATAACTAGTAGTTTTATCCATAAATTAAATTTATATGACAACAAAAAAATTTTTTAAGACAATTAAGGAATCCACTTATAGCTTTCAATCGTATTTTTTTTAAATTCTAATTTATTTATCTTCTTTTTTTTTATATATATTTTAGTGTTGAATATATGGATTAAGGAATTAACTTACTCTTAAAAATTAAGAAAAATTTTAACAAAGAAATCTTAATAATGATGTTAATTAAATACTCTCTTTGTTCGGTATTGTTTGTCATGGTTTGTATTTTTAGAGTCAAACTATAAAAAATTTGACTTACATTTTAAGAGGTATTTTTTCGTCATGTTAATATGCAAAAAGTTGTAATTTATAGTACTTTTCATATAGTTTTAGAATATCTAATTTTTTTGTTTAAAATATTGAATTAATGTGATCTAATTAACTTTTGAAAATTAGTCAAATTAATTTTCGATAAGCACAACATGACAAATAGTTTCGAACGGAGAAAATACTTTTTAGATTTGTGAAACATTTATTATTCTTGACCAATTTTAGAGTCTAGAGAAGGTGTGTAGGGGGGCATAAACGGAAATTCAAACTAAATACAAATTAATGAGTCACAATTAAATGATGAAGTTAAGGCTAATTATTGGCGATTTGACCCTATTCTAAAAGCAGAACCCTTGGATATTTTATTTAAAAATAAATTCAATTGAACTACAATTTTGTTTTTTGGCAATTTAAAAAGACTGAAATATTTTAAAATTATGTTTATAGTATCACTTTAAAAATTAACATATTTCAAAATAAGTACGAGTAATTTTGATTAGAAATATGAGAGCACGATATGAAAATTTAAAAATCATACGAGCTAAAAGTTGATCAGTTAAAATAATTTGTCCATAATATAATTATAACATCTTTGAGAGAAGAGCAAATTATACGTACAAAAAATTTTGGAATATATTTTAGTGGATGAGTTCCACAAAGACCATACAAACACCTAATAAATTGCGTAATTAAACCATCACTTTTGATTTTAAATTAAGTGATTTCTTTTGATTACTTTAAAACTTGATAAACATAATTATTTAACAAATACATTGACAGTATATAAGATATTACCTATCGAGGGCTCATAAACTGATCTGAATACTAAAATTATCATACGTAAATTAAAAATGACTAATACCCTTAAAGAGAGAGATCAATTTACATTTAGGGAAAAAAATATCAAACTCTCTTAATTAGAAAAAAGGTCACCTCAACAAATTATGTATGTAACTAATAAAGATTTGATGGTGATTTCCCCTTGCATCCGTGCCTTATATTACTATATCTTTAAATTATAATTATCTTTTATATTTACGTTTTTAAGCAAAAATGGTTTGAAAAATATTCTAATTTTGATCGAAAGTGTTATTACGATATCAAAGGACCTTTTACCCTATACACTATTTAATAGAGTATTTTAAAGGTGTGTATATATATATATATATATATATATATATATATATATACCCACGTAGACACATTACTATCTATAATGATGCAATTGTTATGATGTTCATGTAGACACATATATACATTTATAATATACTATTAAATAATACAGGGTATAAAGTCATTTCGAACGTTTGGTATTGTTACAACAATTTCAATCATGATTCAGATACATTTCAAATCTTTTTCTCTTTTTCTACGTTCGATTAAATTTAAATTTATACATTAAAAAGCTCATTTATGGAGGTGAGCCCAATGAGATTTTTTTTTAAAAAAATTCAAATTCGAAATCTTTAATTAAAAATAAAAAGATGTCGACATCCGCTATAACTCATTATCTTTTGTGCTTATGGAAATGTAATTTAACTTACGTTTCAATGCAAATATTATAGTTGAAATGTTCAACTCATTTAATTGGATTAAACTTTCATTTTCATCTTTCATTTACAACTACCTTTAATTAATTTCCCCAATTTTTTATGATATTGATTGAAATACATATAGAACCTAATTAAAATACAATGTGAAGAGAAAAAAAATTATTTGTGGTCCATGGTCACCCAACAAACCTTATTTGTACTTGGTGTCAAACCAAAGCCTTAAATTAAAAATAGGTAATTGTTAATTAGATCTTATCTTAATTTAAACAAGAAATTAATAGGTAGCAAAAGCAGTTGGCGTACGTACGTGTTGACTGTTATTATTAGTAATAAGAAACGGTTCAATTATATTCTTATTAAGTTATTCTACAATATTATGGTTATGCATGCCACATGTGCAAAATTGTGGTCAAATCTTTGGTCCTAATAGTTTAATTATAAGGAGAAAAAGATGAATATATTTTCAAACTATTGTAAATAATATTCAGATATTTTCTGTCGTATTTTTGAGATATTTGTGTCCTTGCACCATCTGTACAGTAGAACATATATATTCTTTATATTAACGGACATACACGTGGTATAATCTTATATATTGAGCCGATATTTATCAAATATCGAATCGGCGTTTAAGATTATGTGATGTGTCCCTATTAAGTTTTCGTTAGAGTAAGGGTAAATATGTAATATGTTCTAGTTTTTGGATGACAAATACACTAGTGTACCAAAAGTGTAACGGAGAGTATGCGCATACCGATTCAGGATATCTTTATTCTTTTTTCTCGTAATTATATATCAATTGACATTCTTTAAAAAAATTAAAAAAATCCCCCTACCCCCACTCCACTAAAAGAAATACGTATAAACTCCCTGTTTTGGTGTTTGTTTTAATTTGACTGTATACAAAAAAATTTAAAATAATAATTTTATGATCATAAATTGAGAAGTTAGATATATAGTATATAATTTTTTATTTTTTTTTTGTGATCTTAAATATGACTTAAAACTTTTAAGGGAACGGTTATATATTTTGTTTTAAGAAAGAATAAATGACAACGTTTGATGATGACCGTTCAACAACATTAATATTCTCTTCTGTCTATTTGAATGTCCTTAAAATATTGCAGACATATTACGAAAATTATTTAATAACATTAATCATAAGGGTTAACTGATTAAATTACTTTTTTAATCTCTCCTTAAATATTCATAAATTTTCTTGAATTTTATATAAATCATTTATTAGACGCTGAAAGTAACTGTGTTAAACATGACTTGAAATTAACAAATCATAACCATATGTAGCAAGTTTGTGCATACATAAATATAAATAAAAATACACTACAGTAGTAGAACCTATGACATTGGATAATGATGAAATAATGAATATCTCGTATGAAGTAGAAATTTGAAAATTTGAATTTTCGTAATTTGAAGTTATATTAGGATATATATTTTTTCTTTAAAAGAAAAAAATAGTAGTTTTGTGAGAAAAGATCATAGAAACTTCAATTATTTTCAGTATAATAATCTTATCTAATTTCATGATTGACCGAAATAAATTAAAGATAAATCATCAAATCCAAAAAATTTATGACGAAATGCTAATGGAATACAATATCAAGGGATCAATAAGGGTTGTGGCGAAGTGGTAATTAGTACTCCTTCATCCTTAACTAGAGATCTCATATTCGAATCCCCCAAGTAATGAGTCTCCTTTTTGTTACAAAGTTTATATTTTCGATGCAAATTAACTATAATCAAATTTTAATATAGATATCGAACACTAGAAGAGAAGATACAAATATAAAAATCGAGCACGAGGAGAGGAGATATGAATGGAAAAGCAAATTAAAATGATGTTGATATGTAGGTGTAGACAAGAGACAGAGTGGTTTGAGCAAAGGGAAATAGGTGAGAGGCACATGCAAAAAACTGAATAATTAACAAACCACTCCACATGCATGTGAGGTGCCCTATAATATAATTTAACTCTATTAGGCAATAACAACTCAATCATATTAGCCCATGTTCTAACCTAAATTTCTTTCAACAACCCTACTATCCTTTGATTGCTACATTATGCCCAACCTTTTTTTTTTCTCCTATTACTTTAATTTTATATAAATCTTTGTGTGTAAAGTGGACATATCATTGCATTGGGTTGTGTAAGATAGTTTTTTTTTTCACCAAAAGTTGGGGCTCAACCATTCATAGGTTATCCAATCTAATCATTGATGTGCAATCCTGAACTTGTGAGGAGTGATAGAGGTCCCATTAAAATTCAATTGTATCTTTTTATATTTCTATTCTGTGCTTTAGGGTAATAGGATCTCGACTAATTGAAATTTGCATGGCTAAAGTTAAGAAAAAGAGTTTTTCATAAGATATTTTTTTTTTCATTTTTAAAGCTTTAATCGAAGATCAATGGCGAAGTGAGTGGCATGTGACATTTATAATCATATACGGTATATATAAGGTCTATTTTTATAATATATTAATCGTTGAATTATGTTGATTTCTTGGTATATTAATTCTTTTTATCATTCAATTTCTTTTATTATCTTTTTAAAAAATTTATCGTTAGATTTTTTTGTATCTAAAATGTCTAATTAAGAAAAAAAAGGATATGGAGAGAATCTTGCATAAGCTTTTCTTCCAAGTTCCAAGAAAAGAAGAAAAAGACAAATTAAGACTACTACTCATTAATTATTCTCAAGTAATGATATTTCTTGAAAGAAAAAGTTCACACATAATTAACTTTTGGCTATCATTTTTAAAGTAAAAAAAAAAAAGTAAACCCTAACTTTCGCTTTTTGTTTTGAAATACCAAGTTTCTAAACCTAATTTTTTGAAGAATATATTGTTTATCATCAAGATGCACTTTTTTTTTTATAAAGCTCTAGATTTTGTT
This sequence comes from Solanum lycopersicum, assembly GCF_036512215.1. Lineage (NCBI taxonomy): Eukaryota > Viridiplantae > Streptophyta > Magnoliopsida > Solanales > Solanaceae > Solanum > Solanum lycopersicum. The sequence goes on along the minus strand of NC_090802.1, from coordinate 61,705,839 downwards.
TACCTTTTAGGTCATCAAAAAGGGGCCATGACTCATGTAGATGTAATAAATACAATTAGGTATAAAGCAATAGATTTCTATCTATTTGTGGCACTTTCATTAAATTGTAATTCATATAAATATTTATCACATTTTGTAGTTATTGTGAAAGCAACAAATTGACAACCCAAATTTATTGTGCCCGTGACACTATAGGGACCATGAAGGTTGAGTAAACAAGGTTTTTGTAGTTACACATCACTAAAAAAACAAATAATAATTAAAAAAAAAAGAAAAAGGACATAGATCGTAAATAGTCGTTCATCCAAGAACTTAAAACTAAAAAAATAAGCAACAGATGTATAATATGTATATCAGTTAGGAAAAGTAAACGGTGAATTCGATCAGCTATATGTCAATTGAAGAGAAATAGATGAGACAAGTTTTTTTGGATGGAAGCTACAAATGAATGCAATTAAGCTAAGCCAGATCATAAAAATAAATTTCCAAGTCTAAAGCACGTGTTGATTGTAATTAGTTACCTAATAACTTAATTAGTGAGTTGGTTGATAAAGGACAAGGCACCTAAAAAGCATTCTCTCATTCTAACCACAGACACTCATTTACACTATCCTCAACCTATTTGGGCTCTTCGTAGCTGTCAAAAGGACCCAACTATGGACCACGACCACCATTATTTGGTTGATTATCACTATCATAATTCATAATTGTGGGCTCAATTTTTGTATGTGTATCCAGAAATGACAAGTATAAAATTAAGTCCAATGTTTCTCTCCTTATTTAGTTCTTTGTTATATATAGTAAAAGAAATTTGAAGTTGGTTTAATGCACATGGAAGCATATGGTAGTACATATAATGAAGTTAAGCAATAAATAGATTCTTAATAATGTACTCTAAAATATTAGAGTTGAGTACAAATAGACGTGTAATAATAGTATATTGGGTTAAGTTATTTACTATTAGATAGTGATATGACTAATAAATTCTAACTACCACATAAGAGAATACAAAGAGAGAGAGAGAGAGATTGTGATGTTGACAGTGACGAGGAAGGTGGGCAACTAAAATCTTGAATTCAAAGGGGGGCAAAATATTGACTACTGAACAATTTTGTCAGCTATTATTGTATTGGCAGCTAATTTACTTTGCTGGTCACAGTGCACCAGTCTGGGATTTAAGGGTACAAAATGAAACTAAGATTTAATGAAAGTATGAAACTAAAACCCCATGTAATCCCACAAGTCGCGGGTCTAGGAGGGTAAGATGTAATCAGACTCGAGAGAAATTCAATAAAACTAAAATCCATCATCCATCAGGGGGAAAAGGGACAATGAAAAAACTTTTGTCCAAAAATACAACAAAACTATTGTGTGTACCTGTGAGCTGCACGAAGCCAGGACTAACTATACGTCTTTGTTCTTGGATGGAATAATACTACATGAACTTGCCTAGGTTACAGCTTGCTACTAGAGTATACTTGATGGGGGAGGATATACTTTACAGTTTTGGGTCAGGGATGAGGCTACTGTTGCAGTTGTTGTGTCCTGGGTGTAATGCTCAAAAAATATTGAATCCCAACCAAAGCAGGCATCCCCCAACTACAGCTATCCGAAAGATAGTTGCAAAAGTTTAAGTGTAGCATCGGTGTTGTTAAGTCGAAATTGTGTTAGCACTATGTTCTGGAATGCATGAAGTGGCTTCAATGACTTTGCGATAGTAACGCCAAGATGCGTTCTTTTCAGTGATTGGTCGTTGACCAAATGGATTACTCTCTACATACTTCTGAACATTTTCAGCCCTGGACAGTCCATCAAGATAAATGCGCAGATCACCCTCTGGCCCTATTGAGAATAATGAGATGAAGCTTATTTAATCTTGACAGAACTGGATGGATATAATACAACTACGTCATTACTAATAAATTGGACACAATAGTATTCAATTCATATTTTTTGCACTCACAGGGAATACAACTATCATTCATATCCCACACAAATAGACGAATTACTTGAACCAAATATATTCACATTAAAATAAAGCACTTGGTTATATTGAAAGAAGTTGAAATGTGGGAAACTATCAAGTACAATTTGAGACCCGTTCAGAAAAGATGAAAATTCAAGGACAGCATCTATTTGCACGATATATATGAAATGCCCAATCAGGAGATGCATAAAGTGAAGTCCAAACATAATAGTCAGATTACCTATCATGTACATGTTTGGAAGAGAGAGAGATACGCACCTAATGAATCATCTTTCTCATCCGTGTAGAGGTATGTACTTGGAAATACTGCTGTGTTTGGCTGAAAATAAATAAACACAGCGCAAAATCATTTACTTAAAGGTCATGGAGGAAGGTTCTTGGCAACAAAGAAAGGGTTAATACTCACTGGATTACACAAGGCCTTGTGAGGAGAATCATCCAACAGAAGTGTGTTTGACTCATCATATTCACCCCTCTCCCATGGAAGATCTGGTTCAAACTTCTCCCATAATTTTTTAAGCTTCTTCAAAATAATAGACTTGCTTCTCTTCTTACCAACAACAGGGAAACCAGTATCAGTGCAATGGGATTGATCCTGCATGACATTCTAAGTTATTATACAGAGTTGAAAGCTACGAATGAAAAAAACTATAACAGGACAAGGCTAGGTTATCAATTTAGTTAATTCAAACTCATAATTGAATTTTATGAAATACTGTAACAAGTATTTCTCATCTTTCATTTCGTTGAATATGTAAGAAAAGATGCCAACATCTAAAAAAACATTTTGAGGGAAACAAAATATTAATTGATTAGGATAAGCAATGTAGCATGAGAGATTAGAATTAAGTGCTTCAAGGGTTTTTTGGTACTAAAACGTCAGATTCAAATTAAATGCAAGAATAGATTATTCAGGGGATATTCCGTTGGTACAATTTACCAAAGCATTAGATCCTCTCCTAACAATCTTTTTATCCCAGGATGTCCTTCATGAGGCCTACTAAACCAGCATCAGGGATTCTAAGATACTTTTAGGTCCACAAGCAAAAGGGAAAATCAAGAGCAAGAGACAAGAGATGAGTTGAAGAAGATCAATGGAGAAAGAGAGGGAGAAGCTCCACACCTACAGTGTCACTATATTGTGAAGCAATAGTTACTACAAATTTCAAAGGACAATGCCAAAAAAGAAAATTCCATGCATGTAAGTATGCTAGAGCCTTCAGTTATGAATTGGGACAGATTTTGGATAGTGTTCACTTGGTTGATGTAGCCTGATAGATGGTGGTTACTCTTCTAAGGAGGTGATCCTTTGAGTATTCTCGGAATTCACTCAAAGGACTATATCTCACACACTGCTCGCAGAATGTTCACCCAAACCCTGTATAGACACAAAAGATAGTGTATATCCATGAATATTTTATTCGAGAGCTATTTCCTACCTGACCCACAGAGGCACCTTTTTTTAAAAAAACTGGTGACCTCACAAAGGCTTTTTTTTTTATAACCGAGAAATCAATCTGTGACTCGCCACCATTTGGACCAATCACACCCTTCTAAACTCGGTGGAATATGCATTATCAAATTTCTGGAAAGAATCTCCTTAAATGAAACAAGAAAGCAAAAATCCATGTAATAGCCTTAGCTCAAATTTATTAGTTTACAACCCATCAATGGGATGATCGTATATACAGCTTCATAATTCCATAAAAAGACACGGGAAAACAGTAAAATGGAAGAAGAGAGCATAATACAATCCTGGGTGCTCATACAAGAAAGACCATACTGAAATCACATGTGCTTTTTCACATGGACTTGATTCTTGTTCTAAGTGTAATTTCCTAGCGCTGTTTGATCTCCAGAATTAAGCGACCATGCTCACAAGATTATTTTTTTTGTTCCTGGTGCTTTCAGATTAAAGTTTGCAGACTTGCACTGACGCTAATTTACGATATTGAGGAAGAACAGATTCTTACCCAACAAAAGAGCAATTTTTCCTTGGCATTTCCCAGTAGAAAATCAAGAAACAACTCTACATTCTTCCTGCAAATTTTTGGACAACACACATAAATATGTTAACACATATATGAACTTCATAAATATGGAAGTGAAAAAAATTCAGAAACTACCTGATTCTCGACGACCAAACACCTACATTAAATTTCTCAAAGCAGAATTGCAGAAAATCATCATGAAAAGGCCTTTTGAAAACTGGTAAAACAGATGATCACTCAATTAGAAGATTTTTCAAAAGACAAAATAGACATCAGAATGAAATTATTGGCGCCACTACCACCTGCTTTCCCTGAAACAATGATGTCCACTTTGAAACCACGCGGCACAAGTTGAAGCGGAACAATATCAGCAAGAAGTCCATTCAGATCAAGTACAAGAAGCTTTTTATTTGAATGTCCATTAAGCGCTCTCCTCAATGGAGGGACGGTCCTGATATTTGCGATTTCAGTGTTTGCATCTATGAAAGCACACATATTTGACGGAGAAGAACTACTTTCAGCTAAAGATTGTCTTTTCTCATCGAAAATTTCATTGGTTAAAGACCCAAAAGTGCAAGTGCCAACATTCTCCATGAATGCTGGTAAACTGTTTCCAAGAGTACTGAAATTCCTTCTCCTCTTTCTAAAATAGGTTCTTAGTACTCTCGGTCTTGGATGTACTCGTTGACTCCTTGTAACAATGGAAAAATCATTAACCTCAATAAACTCACTGCTTTCAGCAGGCACAGTGATGTCCATGTTAGCCGATTTTATTTTGCTCTCTTCAATCACAGCATCCTCCACAATTGCTGGTATAGTGCTTGCAAGAGCAACAGAATTCTTTCTCCTCTTCCTGCGATATTTTATCAGCACTTTTGGTCTTGGATACATCTGTAGATTCCTTGTTTCAAATGAAAAAACAGTGCATTCATCAGGCAAAGTAGTGTCGGCGTTAGTGGACTTTGTTTTGCTCTCCTCAATCGCAACATCCTCCATGATATCTGGTACACAAGTTGAAAGAGAGATAGAATTTTTTCTCTTCCTGCAATATGTTATTACCCTTGGTCTTGGATACATCTTGAACTCTTCGTCTCAATTACAAAATTGCTAACCCAATTAACTCAGTGCTTTCATCAAGCAAACTGATGTCTATGTTAGATGGCTTTGCTTTGCTCTCCTGAATCACAATATACTTCAAAATTATTTGTATACTGAATAGAATTTATTCTCTGCTTGAGGTTATCAGCACTCTTGGTCTAGGAATATTTGTGGGCTCCTTGTCTGAATTGCAAAATTAATCTGATTAAACTCACTGCTGTCAGCAGGCAAAATAATGTCTTATGTTCGTAGATCTTATTGTGCTCTCATGAATCACAGTATCATCCAAAATTGCTGGTAGCTGCTGGAAAGAGCAATAGAATTCTGTCTCTGTTTCCTGCAGTAGGTTATAAGCTATCTTGATCTTGTACATATTGTGGACTCCCCCTCTCAATTTCAGAAGCATTAACCTCAATAAACTCAAGGCTTTCAGCATGCAAAAGTGATGTCAATAATAGTGGCTTTTGTTTTGCTATCTCAAATTACAGCGTACTCCATGATTGATGGTATACTTCATGTAGGAGAAATAGAATTCCATCTCTGCTTCCTGCAGTAGATTATTAGCACTCTTAGTCTTGAATATATTAGCGGACCTCGTCTTGACCTCAATAAATTAACTGCTCTCAGAAAGAAATATGATGCCTATGTATGCAAACTCTCATCACAATGCAACTTGTTTAACAGCAAATCCAAACTATCGGAACAAAAATCCTTAAACATGACAACGTAGAGACCTGCAAGCTACATTATTTTCAAGGGGCAGGCTCGTCTCTTCAGCTTGATTCTCATTTTCTTTTATTTCTCTGTGAACTCATATCCACAAAACAACTTCTTGCTTGTGACCTGGTTTCAATTATTAAGACGACCAGTGACGCGAGCTCATTTTAGAATTGTATTCCTATGGCCTCTAAAGCATTCAATATCAAATATACAAGATGACAAAAAGTACCCCCTTATGTTGCCTATTTTCTTTTCTTTTTTTAGCCCTTCATGTAATCAATGTCAGATCAAAGATTTTAACTTGATGGGTTTAATCTTTATAATTTTACCAGTGAACCCATTGAACTTTTGAAATGATGGGTTCAAAATGTGTTTTACTGAAATTTTGGTGATATTACTACCCATATACCTAAGCTCCAAATTAAAATTACAGGGTTCAACTGAACCATCTTGTTAGCTACATCCGCCACTGCATGTTATGAAGGCAGCGATATACAAGCTATGCTCTCCTTCTACGAATGCAGCACTGCTGTGTACTTCATTTCTCAGTTCAATACATCCTTACTAGTTCTCTTTTTAGCAACATAATCTGGGAGCTCAAGATCAGCCAATTCCTGGAAACCAATCTTACTGCTATGCCTCTTCCTCACAGACTAGTCACCTCAATACCAAGTGAAACACCACCAGCAACAGGAATTCCAATTTCCTGTTGCTACTTATCTATCCCAAACAATTGAATATCATAGGCCAACTATCTCTATATGTTAAGCAATGTTTACTAAAACCAATAAAACAATTGAAAAGCATAAACTAGATTAGTTTGTTTTCTCCAAATCAAGCTATCATGAGTTCTAGAGCAAACAAAACACCGCTTCGTCAACACCTCATAAAGACACATACTTCCTAGGATTAGTAAACATCATCGTGACATGCCACTGTCCTATCTCTTCAAGTCCTTGAGTTTGACTTTTACTAAACTTAATTGTAAGTACACACTCATAAACTGCTTGATACCGTGTAATCACAATCCAAATAAGGGGAAATGCCTATAAATTAACAGTTGTAGTTTATTAAACAAGCGAAAATAAAGTAAGATGCGTTCAACAGAGTTAAGTTTTAGAGCATTACCAGATTTGAAGCACTGCATACACATGAAGTAAAATTGGAACTCAATTACAACCTAGAACTCCAAAGTGAACAAATCGAATACTTCAATCCATCAGAAAAATGTAAATTAAGTTACGGAAACAAAATCTGAAACAGCAAAAGAATTGAAGCCGGCGGATGAGAATACCTGAAGCATATGAAGAGAGAAAACACTTTGAGTTGTTGTCTTTAAAGGCGACAAGCTTTTTGAAGCACAGAGAGGTGACGTGAGACAGTGAAGTTGGGGAATATGAACTATGAAGACGACGGATCGGAGAAAATGGGTTCAGTTTTGGTATTCCAAGAGATTGCGGGGATCTCAGAATTAATATTGCTATTTCCAAAGGGGCCAAATGAGAATATTCTTGCAGGAAAAAAAAGGATATAATTGATAATTAACCCGTTAATTAGCATAGTTAAACCTCTATAAACTAATATAGCATTAAATTTTATTATTTTAAAAAAATATTTTTCAATTGATAAATTAATATTTATTAATTTAAATAATAGTTTGAGATTTGATGAAGGTTAATTTGATTATCTCAAAATCATTATATCTTACTAATTTATGTATCATATTCATCGATTTCACATAAAAAAGAATATAACGAATACATCAAAATCGTTAGTAACTTATTAATTTCAATGTTGAGATGTTGTAATAATAAAAGTTTTCAAGATATATTATCGAACATAATTTATCGTAGGATAAAAGAAGACTATGGAGTGGGACAAAATGATCCAACAAAGGTCAATGTTTTGGATGCTATCAATTATGCACTTTGTTTGAACAAAAAATGTTTAACAAGAGACAATAGCAAATTGTTTTCAATACTATAAAAATCGTTCGGGCGATGCAATCTCAAAGGATCTTAATGAACCTACTTGTGAAAACGTTATTCATGAACTTGAGATCGTGATTAATGATCTCGGTTACCATAGTAAAATGAATGTCTATAACCTGTTTGGATTATCCGAGTGAAAGTAATACTTGTATAGAGGTCTAGAAGTTTAGAAGAAATTGTGGATACAATCGAAAAAAGCAATGTTGATGATGAAGTTAAAGATGATATTGTACATTTGGAACCAGATACGCGTAAGGAAACACTTATCGCATCTAGAACTTTTCACAATTTTATGGTGCACTTCGAAAAGACAACACCAGAGCTCTTGGATACAATAAGAAAAGTTAGAAATGAGCTTCAACTATATTTAAATTTTAAGAAAAAACATAACACAATTTAATCATATTTCACTAAATTGTCTTACACATATTTATACTTTAAAAAGTTATTAATTTATGATATTAATGAAATCATATATTTATATAGATATCTTTTGAAAATATATTACCTTAATTATCTTATCGAAATTGATTACAATATTTTAGGAACGAACACACTTAAATACTTTCTCCCACCCCTTTTATTCATCAAATGTTGACATAATGTTTATTATTTTATCTTTTCTATCTATAGAGTTTCAAATATATATTTTTAAAGATATTTACTCAATTTAATAAAATAAGAATATAATAGAAAAAAATTATTTTTATTTAATTTTTGTCATAAATAACAAGTGAAATAAAAAATTAGTAAATCAAAATTATTTGATGAATAAATATGAACAGAGGGGTATGAATATATCTTCTTGTTATAATTTACATTGCAATTTTTATGTTAATTCTTGCTTTAGATACCATAAATAATTTAATGTATTGATTTCTAGGATCGATAAAAATGATTTTGTTTCTATCCCTTATTTGTGATTCTTAGTTTTTCTTTTAAAAAAATATTTGATTAATATATACTAGATAAATTTATGAAATTTATATATGATTGTAATGACCTTTATTTACCTTCCGTTTTTCTTATTCACCCATAATTGTAAGTTTGTAACCTCAAAATATTCCAAATATGAACTACATAAAGCTGAAAAGACAGGGTCGAAAAGAAAATTTAAAAGTTCATAAAAATTACGAAACCGACCTCGTAATATCCCGTTATTATTTGCACAACAGTCCACTAAGTCCAGCCATGCAAGCAGGCACCCACTACACCGAATAGTGTTTCAGATATTTTCATATCCCTTCCGTTGCTGTGCGTGCCGTTAGTTGTACCTATAAAGCCCTACTGCTCTTCGATCAATTTCTCTCAACAGATCTGATCCGAACTCCTCAGGTACATGATGCCGCTCTCTCGTTTTGCTCTTACTGAGTCTGAATCTCATTTTTTTATTTTTTGAATGTCGAATCCCGTTGTTGTTGTAGTTCGTCTTCTCTGGATCGGCGTTTTGGTTTAGAATCTATGCATCATTTTTTTTCATAATTATCATGGTTTCGGATCTGAGTTTATAGAATGCTGCTGATATACATGATGATGAAGTTTTCGCGATTTTGATTTGCATCCACGGTGCTCATGATTATCTGTTTTATGTGTTGTTGATTAACATGCATCGATATATCTGTGTGCAGTGTATACTGCTGATTCGTTGGCTTTCCGTGTTACCGATGAAATTCTAAGTGTTATCTGAAGGAATTAGAAGAAACTGACAAGTTTGATAGAACTAATCAAATATTTGATCCGACAGTTGTTGCTAGAGTAGCTTTAGTTTGTTATGTTTCATTCTGGATGATTTAACAATTACTGCACATGTATATCCACTAATCTGATGTTGCTTTTGCAATTGATATGCTATATTGGGCTGGAGATTGTGTTTTTGTCTAAGTTTTGAGTGTATTACTCTATTTACTTGGTTGCAAGGTTTGCTTGCTAATTGAGAGATGTTATCTGGTTTCAGTAGATGGACGAGTCAATAATAGTAATATTAAATCTGGCTCAAAGAAAGAAAAGATAATTGTGTAACATGCGTGTAATTGGTCTAAATGGATACAGAGCTTTGGACTTCTAATATCACAGATCCAGATAGATTTGAAATCTACGTCTGCAGCTATTTCATTATTGTGTATATATGTTGATTGATCTGAATAGGACAAACTTATATGTATGTGTGTCTAGTCAGAAAATATGTATGCCAGTCTTAATATTATACCACATTGTAGTCACATGTTACCAAGTTCTGCATTGCCTTTGTACTAATAAAAAAGAAGTTCTGAATTACCTTTGTGATTTCTCAATAAGATATGGTTAGTTTATTATAGGGTGGTTCATGGGAAAGGCAAGTTATATACTGAAGTGGGAAGAAGAAGTTATATAGACTGAAGTTTTGCATTTGAAATGTATAATGTTCTTGTAATCTCTATATAAGTTTCTCTCAACTTTCACCAGGAGGAAATTCATTTAAACTATAAGGTTCCATATGTGATACTGTTAGTAGTTCGTTTCACTCACACATATTGTAGTTTATCTTTATGAGGTATACTGCAGTGGATTGTAGAGCTTATTTGTACTTCATACTCTTTGTTTACAATGTCATCTAAGTTTTTCTGACATTGTGTACTGCTGCTTTGAGCAGAATCAATCAATTAAAAGTTTGAGAGATCATGGGTCGTGGAGTCAGCAGTGGTGGAGGACAGAGTTCCCTAGGTTACCTCTTTGGAGATGGTGAGCCTCCAAAGCCTACTAACAACAAGGTAGAAGCTCCACAGAATCAAGGACCTACTACAAGCGATCCACAGAAGCCTACTGCAACTGCACCAGCTCCAAATGTTAATAAGCAGATTCCAGCTGGCATCCAGGGGCGCAATTCCAATAACTATTTCCGTGCAGATGGACAGAACACTGGGAATTTCCTCACGGTAAGATGCAGATCAGCTTTCTTTCAAAGTCGATTTTACAATGAACTTGCAGATCACTTATCCCCTCCTACTCATTGGTTCTTTCTTTATGATTGTCAAATGAATTAGTTTTTGAAATGACTGCTTTCAGAAGGTGAACTTTACATAGAAGCAGATTCTTTAATGAAGAAATTTCTTTTCCATTCTCTATTTAGTTCAGTACTACAGCTTCTTGCATTCTTGATTCTATCACCTCCTTCAGTTCTTGCTGCTCCAGGAGTAAAATTGCGGATAATAACATCTAAAAAGTTCTGAAGGAAGTTCTTTTCCAATAGTTATTTAGTTCAGTACAACATGCTTCTTGATTCTGTCACATCACATTTCTGTTTGTAGCAACTTCTGTTTTCCAATCACCTGGGATTTTGCCATCATAAACATTTTACCAACTTTTGGGAGGGGATATGTGAACTGAACGATCCTGTTCTGGAGATGTTCTTTTCCATTCTTTATCTAGCTCAGTAGCATATGCTAATTCTTTCACATCTTATTCCCTTTTTCTTGTCTATTTCACAGGGTAATATTGTCTTGTCAATTAAATGTTTGAATCTTGTGTCTTTTCAGGATCGCCCATCTACCAAAGTGCATGCAGCACCAGGTGGTGGATCTTCCCTTGGTTACCTGTTTGGCGATGGCAAGAACTAGTTCCTTCTGTCCAAAGATGAAACTGTGTAGTCATGAAAAAACAATGAGACTGCTGTTACTCTATGTTGGTTTATTTTGTGTCTGGAGAACCAGTCTCGGCATTCAGATGATCCAATTGTAATATGATCATCCTTTCCTATTCACTGTTGGGATATATACCCAAAGCTTCAACTGTGAACTATCCTCAATGCCTGGTTAAGGAAATCAAGTTTTAGTTCGTGTGCTACTGTTGTTCTAGGATGCAATGATTCTAGCATGACTTTCATTTTTAGATAACATTGAATGGCCATTATTATTACGAGAGAAAGCATTTTTAAGTTCTTACTATTTCTCAGTCCAAAAAATTCTATATTCACAGACCACAGCCAGCCTTGGAACTTGGGTATCATGTTTTTACTTGGGTTAGTTTTAAATCAATTTAGTGTTTTTTTTTCAAATATTAGAATTGAATCTAATCATTTAAATTGGGTTTTAATGCTTTCGTTTTTGTGGTCTTCTTTGAGAGTTTGTCGACTTATATTTAAATATATCTAACAATGTTACATCGAAGTTCCCAACCACATACTGTATTAGATCGACTATAGTCTAGATTCTAACATAACATCACCGAATCATTACTATAACTTCCTCCGATATAAAAATGTATGGAAGGGCTTAAAATTTAGCCATTTCGACGAATATAATAAATTTCAAAAATAAGTTTGTTTTGTGAAAATAAATAAATTTAGAGTTGTGACGTACCAAAACATCTTTAACAATAACTAAATGACTTTTTTGTACAAAAAATATGGATAGTTCGAGCTTAAATTTAGTTAATCATGCATTTTTTGAAAAATTTATAAACTAATATACACAAACAATTTAGATAATTTTAAACTTTTGTTTTGTGACATAAACTCTAAAAAAAAGTAATGTATATCCCTGAAAAATTATGAGCATCATTTATTAGATCGTTACGAATTATTTCAGAAAACTGAAGTTTAAACAGAGTCGATTAGTATCACTTACTAGGTCGTCATAGATGAACCAATAAATTTTTAGCACAATCAGAGCCGGTCACTCATATTTCAAGAAAAACATGTGTTTGTGCACTTGAAAGGTCAAAATATTTTTGTATTTTCTGTTTCGTGATCCACAAACTCTAAAAGTGATTTTGTCCTTGAGAAACTATGAGTATCATTTATTAGATCATCAAGAATGAACCCACAAAATTTGAGCTCAACCAAAATCAATCACACATGTTTCAGAAAGTTCATGAATTAATATACATGAAAAGTTGAAAATAGTCATGAGTTTATGATTCGTGAACCATAAATTTCAATATATATATACATATATGCCTATGAAAAGTTATGAGTATCATTTACTAGGTCTTCTCGAATAGACCCACAAAATCTGTTCAAACAGAAATCGACACATATTTTAAATAAATCATGAACTAATACAATCGAAAAAATCAAGAAAATTCTGAATTCTTATTTCATGATTCAAAAAACTCCTTAAAATACGATATTTCCCAAACTATGAGGGTAGTCCTAAATGGCCAAATTTGGTCAGAATTTGGCCAAAATTTAAAAAGTTTATAATATTTTTTTATTTTAAAATAAACTAATCTTTTTCTCATTTTTAATTAAAAAGTATTAATTGAAAAGATAAAAATATTTTAAAAAATAAAATAACACTGTAAAAAGTGTAAACTATGTTATTTTACCATTATGACCAAATTCTGGCCAATTCTTTTTTTTTCTTTCTAAATTTATGAACTAATTCATTACAATGGAACGACCCTAATTTATATTAAGTGAACGAAAAGTGACTTATTTTCCGTTTAAAATTTATAGTTTTGTAAAATTTTAACTTCTAGTATTAACCTCTTAAAAGAATGAAAATCATAAGTTTAATTTAATCGAAGATTTAAAATATTGAGTAAAATACTATAGAAATCGAAACTACAAATACACATTTGTGTCTAAAATCAAACTCTCCCTTAGTTTTTGGAATTTAAAAAAAAAACATTTTTCTCTTTATTCTAATTAACTTATCTGAAGATCTATTTTATCACATTATCAACCTTTGTCCATTTTTCCCCCGTAAAATCATGATATTTTTCATTTATTTAGTAATCTATATAACTTTTTTTTATATATATAAAACAAGATGAAAAATACTAGTTATTGATATATATACTATGCTAAGGAGTAAGCATAAATAAGAAAAAATTAAAAAACAAATTTCAGCAATAATTATCAAAACTCTAATATCCACCCATGTATAAATGCACGTCTATATGTTAAAAACTTATCTCTAAGCCTTGATGACACATTTTAATCACTCGATACTTCAAACACGAGCTTCCATTTTGTTCCAAATACAATATACAACATCATATTCAATATTCATGTTTTCTTGGTTATAGACCCAACATACTTGAAGACTCCTCGACTTGTGTATCGATCTTCACTTCACACACGTATCGCTAAACTCACTCTACAAATATTTCTATACATAAGTCTCACCCGGCCTAAAACCTTTAAAATCTATGTTCTATTTCCAAACTTTACAACTAATCATTGACGATCTCTTTTGATCAATATTATATCATTCGTGAATAACGTACACTACTTACAATATCTTCCCTTGAATATGTCACTAAAGAAAAACAGAAACAAACTAATAAACCCTAACCATGACACAAGAAAATGTTCCAAGTCACATTTCAATCTGCATTCATTCTACACATCCAAAGTTATCGTAACTGGACCCCAAAAATCTCCAAATAACTCACCCAAAATCAGACCAAACCAGAAAGTGTATACCATACACTTTCAGAAGTAGAAGCTGCAAAAAATTGATAATGAAAAGAGGCTAGGGAGGCAGATAAGCACTTCATAGTTAATTAAAAACAGTTTAACAGGTGATTAGTAAAGTTGTCTCCTTGAATTTCACTAAAGCTTCTACTATTAGCTAAGCTGGTGACCACAACACCGCAGTCGATATGATTTTTTTTTTTTCATATAAATTCATTGGGAATCTTTACCCAGAAATATCAAACCTAAGGAAAATGAAACTATAATATCCTCAAGCAGACTGTAGAGATGAAGTGAATTAATTCCCTCCGCCATCTCCATAAAATTGCACAAGGCTAATCGGTGTTACATTGATTCTTATCTGCGAAAACCAATAAAGCAAAAATGAACTGAGAATCTAAAATAATAAGCACCAAGTTTTTTTTATGAGAAATGCCACTGTTACAGAAACATAACTAATACTTCTAACATAAGAAGTCTGGGAACAAGCATCTTCAAGTCTTAACATTGGCAATCCATACTTAATTGTGTCTATCTTTAGACATAATACATCTTTATATTAAATGTATAGTAGTAAAATTACCTCAAATAATTTGATTGAGAAAATCTTTTTCCAAGCTGTTTGATTCTGTTGACACCAAAAATGGAACAGTAATCAATTCAATGTCGCAATTCATGTTCTTATCTTTTAGGTACAAGTACAACATGTAGTGCTGCCAACAATTTAAATAAATGATAAATTATCAGGAAGAGGACGTCAAAGCAAAGATTAGAGCTAAATCACGTAGCCAAGCTCCTATCCCAAGGGAAACCAACAGAGATGGAGATGCTGACCGGTAGAAACCATGTTATCTTACTCCCATGAAAATCAAGGTCCCTTATCATATGTAAGTATCCATTAGAAAGTGTTTTCAGTTATTTTAGCGAAGAAAATAGCAGCATTTTTATGCTTTTCTAAGGCATATTTGCCTCAGCAGACTACGTAAGATATTGCAAGAGCCAACAGATAACTGGAACTTGGTGAAATTAACACATAATGGGTAACAATACAAATGGTCATAAACTCAAATCTCTGAATGTTGTTCTACATTCTACTTCTCACAACAGGAAGTAGCTAGCAACACCTCTATATATTTGCAAAACCTAATTTAGTTAAAGACTAGAAAACCTATTCCTATATTATTTAGACTACAAATCCTATTTAGACATGAATTAAATAAATACCAAATCCTAAGCAAGTTTGAATTCATACTCAGACTTTGAATTATTGTTCTAACGTTTCTAAATTTCAAAAATCTATTCATTTCTTAATCTTTTTTTTTCTAGACTAAATTTTCTAAAATAATAATTGTTATAGTTGATCTATTGCATACGTGCAAGGCACACACTCAATCTCTCAACAATGAGACACATCAATATTTTCATTAATCTTTGTAGACAATACAAAACTTATCAAAAAGTAAAAACAAAAATAACCAAAAGCCTTTCAGACATTTTATATTAATAAGAAATTCTTCCACATTAACAAATTTAACAAGTCAACAGAAATTATTACTGAGATTTGGAGACTAACAACATTGTGTGATGTTGACTATTGAAAATCTCATGAGATCGGATTCCAGGTAAGGGAAGATTTCAAATGAGCAAAACGTGAATACACTACTTTTGCATCAGATGAAAAGAAGGAGAAGCTTAAGCAATTTAAATGGAAATAACCTACTACTGTATAAGGGACACTAATTCGCTTGATTCAGACAGAACCAGAAAATTCCACTGCCATGCAATTTGTGACAAGATCTAAATGCTAGAAACATGCAAACGTCACTAGAATTGAAAGAGGGACCGCCAATATTATCCCCCTGTGGAGGGAGCAGCTAGCTGAGATTCTAGAGAATAGAATCATATCCTGTCATAATAATAGTTGTCTGCTATGCTATGAGTCTGACACATTTTATCTTAATTGTCTCTAAGGTAGATAAGCTATGACGTCCCCATTTGTGCTTCAAGGAACTAGCACCATCTAGTTCTGCTGTCGCCAGATTATCCTACATCTTTGTCTACTGATCTACCCATGGAAGATGGGGTAAGGAAACAAAGACCATCAGTTCATGGGCTTGAATTTAAGATGAACCATAGACAACACTGTTCACATATGGCATGAGAAAGTTTTACGCTGAAGAATTGGATTCAGATTTTAGAGTACCGGAGTAGATCTTAGTGCATATGTGTTCTTACAGAGGAAAGTCAACTTCATCTTCATGCCACAATAAGCATACTAATGAACTGGGGCCACAAAAGGAAAGGGTTGCTGAACTCATGTACTGTAGACTTATCTAATGTAGAGACAATGGTAGCATCCATGGTGACATATTTACATTAAAGAGCTTGGATAAAGCTTTGGTAGCTAGAGAGCGATCAAGATTTGAGATGGTGTTTATCGTGGAAGATGAGCCCAAGAAATATGGCAAAGAGTGGGCCTAATGCTACAAGTTTTTCATGGTGCAAGTTCAAATCTAAGAGGAAGAAAATGGCCTACATAAACCAAGAGAAGGGCCCCAGATGGAGCCCAAGAAAGAAGGCTGAAATTTCTGCCCAAAAGGGCTGAGAATAACAACGTGCCCAGTGTAATCCCACAAGTGGGGTTTGGAGAGGGTAGTATGTATGCAAATCTTACCCCTACCTTATAGAGTTAGAGAGGCTTCCGTTAGAATCACAGAGTTTTGGGGCTCCAATTCACGCCCAAGTTGCAGCAAAATAGGCATGTCTTTTTGGTTAAGAATTGGACACTTTTTCCTTTCCTGTTAGGTAGAGATCAAGTGTGACATCAATTTACTTTTTTTCCTAGTTTAAGGTTTCCTTGTTAGATTTTTACAATCCGTTATATTTCCAAAAGCGTAGGATTCAAACTCCATGTTATTTGGGATAGGTTTCCCCTATACATAGGGGTGAATTTTGTTCTTTTTAACAACATTATGCTAATATTATTCAAGAGTTTCTCTTCTTTAACCTTTGCATGTTGGCTACTTAAGATTAGAAAAATTCTTCTTAGAAGGTAATATTGATGTTTTAACAAGATATCTTGGTTCTTCTTCATAAATTAAAAATGACAGTTAAACTTGTACTAATTGTTAGAGTGGGTTAGAGTATCACATTGGCTGGGAAATGGAATGGTGGTTAGTTTTTATGGACTTAGACAATCCTCACCTCATGAGATAGCTATGGGGGTTAAGTTAAATCAATGGACATTTCTACATAGTATCATAGCAGCTTGCATATATTTTCAGCAGGCCCCTCACTGGGACTCATATTAATTACATTTGTAGCAAGCTCGATACATATGACTTATCTGCACTAGCTTGAGAGGGAGTCCTAGAATAGAAATAGGAATATGATTTGTATATAATATTCTACTAGGAGAAGAATTGTCATGTAGTGTATATAATACTTAATGTAGTTATGTAGATAATAATTCAATAAAATTTTCTCCTATATTTCTCACACTACCTATTGCCACTAATTACTTAGAAACAGAGAAATAGAGGTCTAGATCACTGTCATAAGTTCTTGAACTGACTCTATTAATATCATAATTAGCTTTCATCCGTTAATTTTTTAATACTAAGATCAATGAGGGTTCTACTTCCTAGCACTTAATTTGAGATTTTATTCTCAAATTTATCTCCCTCTGAACACCAACTTTGAATTTCTCTCTTTTTGTTTTTGATTAGAGAAAATTGGTTAGCCAACAAGAATATTATAACTAAACGCGTATCCTCCTAATATTGACAAACAACATGAAAACTGTCTGGATTCACCATTAACTGATAGGCTTAATATGCTGGGGGGTACTTCACAGCAGGTTACATCAGTAAATTATTTCTCCCTACAGAGCCCAACAAAAAGGAGTCGCATTGATTACATGAACTAGTATATGCATCTCCTTAATGATAATGCATAAAAACAGAGGCCATAAAACTTGACGAAAATGAGTGAAGATGTCTTAATGAAAAAGCCAAGTTCAAATAAAAAAGAACATTGTTCCGGATCCTATAACAAGGAAATATTTCAAACTAACCATCAACAGTTCCTTCAGTAAACTGAGTGATTGAAAGAATAATTTCATATACAAAACACTAATGTTAAAAACAAGATAGAAGTAAAATCAGTAACATTTTGTCTTTTACTACATATGAAGTTGAAAATTAACAGCGCAGGATTATAATGGTATTTTTCTAAATTCAAACAATTGTATCACTTCTTTCTTTATCAAGAAATCAAAACTTACAAGACAAGCATGGGAATACAACATGTACCTTAAATAAAGGATTCAAGAGTCATTAGTTGCAGAAGAATTCTCCTTAGACACCTTAGTACCACCATCGACTGCATCAGTAAGCATACCACTTCCCAAATTCACAACATCGGACACATTACGAACCTGCTATAGAGGCACTTCATCAGAAATCATGTCAAAGTGAAAGTACAGAAATAACCCATTTTGCTAATAAAGAGACATGGTAAATCACGCAATACAAGAAACCAGCAGCAAAGGGAGACATGTAGCTCCAATGATAATTATAATTCTTTGGTCACTTAAAAACCAACCCCCGTTGTAGAGCAGGTACTCATAAGGCTAGTTATAAAAGGAAAAGAGACGTGGAGGTTAGAAACGAAATCAGAACTTTAAAATTCGTAACTTGAAAGAAATGCTTCCTTTTTTGTTTCACATTACTGCAGAGAGAGAGTGGAAAACGACTTCTTTGAAGAGAGAGAACCAAAAGCTTGAACACTGGTGCATGTAATTTGCTGATGTTGTTTTTTGACACATGTCACTCTGGATTTAAAGAAATATAAATGAATGTCTAATGCCACTAAAGAAAGTTGAATATGAACTAAACAAATAGAATAGAGAAGTTTTTGACTCAATAAGTTGTGGCAAGAAAGAAGCAGCACACCAGGACAAACTCTTTTGAATATCAACTCAAGCCCTCCTTCCTTACTCGATTCGAGTGTTTTATCAAAGGATTGATATAGAGAAAAACAATCCTATATTTCTTATGTAACTCCTTGTAACATGGAATATAAGTTAGTTAAAGAAATCAGCAAGGGTGTCGATCAAAAAAATTTAACGATAGAGAAGCACTTTACAGAGTAACAGTATTAAGATAACTATACATGAGGCCAAAATGCAAACAATTCAGATATCTAGGTTTCATAGTTTCAAGAGAACGGAATGAAAGATAAAGTTGATCCTAATAGACTTAAAATCGGATGGTTGAAATGGAGTGTTATCGGAGTGTTATGTGATAAAAGGATGCCTACCTAGGTGTAACTAAGTTTTACAAAACAGCTATAAGACCAACAACGTCATATGTAATGAATATTGGGCCCACTATAGTTCAACATATCCATAAGATGAGTGTTGCAGTAATGTGATGCTAAGATGGATGAGCAGTC
Source organism: Solanum lycopersicum (assembly GCF_036512215.1). NCBI lineage: Eukaryota > Viridiplantae > Streptophyta > Magnoliopsida > Solanales > Solanaceae > Solanum > Solanum lycopersicum. The sequence continues at coordinate 61,686,195 of NC_090802.1, read as the reverse complement.
AACTGGTCACAGGATAGAATAAGATTAAAAATGAATATGCCAAAGGACGCAAGTAGCACATTGAGGATAAAATGAGAGAGTGTCACTTGAGATGGTTTGGTCATATCTTGTAGGTATGCATCGACCTACAGATGCACAGGTCAGTAGTGTGAAACTATGGCGTATGAAGGTATTACAAAGGGACACTGCAGACCTAAAATCACATTGAAGGAGGCTGTCTCGAAAGACCTACAAATTCTTGGAATCAATAAAGATATAGATAATGATAGGGCAAAGAAAAATATCCATATAGGTGATTGTCTACTAGTTGACATAGGTTTTCGTCTTGCTAGAGAACTTTTAATATTATCACTGTTGTTATTATTTGTTTGTATCGAACTTATTTTTCACTTCTATTTTTATTTGGTATGATGATGAGATGAGTTGAGCTTGAATGGACATGTGAGGATTCACAAAGCCGAGTTCAACTTGTTTGGGACTGAGGTGTAGTTTTATAGGCTAGAAGCAAACTTAAGTATGTGATTGAAGAAGACTGCTGCATGTGGATTGATGTCTCAAATTGCCGAGAAGAAAATACATCAGAGCTTGGTCATAAAAGCCTAACTCATTAATCAAACTTGAAATAATCCAGATATGTTGCCAACTTATATGCTTTGTATATAGAATTATTGCGATACAGTCTAATGGTCATCACAAATTTCTCATGTAATTTCAAGAGGATGAAGATAGAATTTTTTTTAATGGAAGTGGCAAGCCCTAAAATTGTTTTATAAGCTGCAATCACGCATGGTTGCCACGTCAAATGTTAAATTAATTCCATAATATAGGAGACGCTGCAAGGTGCAATAAGAATAATGATCTGTACAAACCAATGAGAAAGGAGATTCTGTATTCTTGTGCAACCAAGCTGGAACTAGTACAAATTCTTCTGTAAGATAGGTATAGCACAATTAAACAATTTATTCCAAAGAAAGAAGGTATAACCTCATGGGCAGGTGGAGCATAAGAGGTCAACGGACTCTCCATTTGAGCTGTAGCACCTCCAACTGGAGGCTCATTTCTGATAGAATTCCCACCTAAGATATCTGCTTGCTGGAAGTCGCTCACATTGGTTTCTGAAGGTCTTGTAGCTTCTCTAACAGAATTATGGTCGCCATTCTGCTTTTCTCTATCAGTTTCACCATTTCCCATATTCCTAATTTTGAATTTAGGTTAACATCATCCATAAGGCAATAAGTGAACCAAAATTTTAATAATACAGAAATTCTGCTACACTTATCTATCAAAATTAGAAAATCAGATCATCATGCACCTGATAGGATCATTACAGGGAGTCTGTTCAGGTCTTGGTTTGGAGGAAAATACTAATCCACGAAGGGGTTTTCCATCAATAACAGTTTCAACGGTATAGCCATTTGGAAAACTCTTTGTGACCATGGCTTGAAATGTCTTCGTCCTCAGAGGAGTCTGGTATTCATTTGAATAAACATTATGTCGACCTGTCACAATACCAATGCACCTTCAGAAGTCAGTTCAAAACAACTGTGACACCAATATTTCCCTGCTTCAAGCATTAGATGCACTACACACTATCACTTGTACAAAGTACACAAAAAGATACAATACTATTTATCAGACAATATATGACATGCTAGGACACTTTATTTTTCCTGGAAAAAAAACTCAAGAGAAAAGTGAACATGTTCAGTATCTACTCTCTCAACCATATTAAACTTTGCCCATAACTTAGAGCAAAGAAATAACAAGAAATATTTTTGTGTCGGTGTATTGTATATATATATATACAACAACATATCCAGTGTGATCCCACAAGTGAGATCTGGGAAAGGTGGCGCCTATGCAGCCTTACCCCTCTCTGCCTAGTGTATGTATGTATCCACATGGAGGCTTGCTTTATGAATTATAATCTAATCCTCTCTCAAGTTATTCCAGTCTTTAAGGTCTCCTCATTTTTTTAAGGTCTCCTCTTACCAAACATTTTGTCAAAATAAAATGATTAAGGAATGGCTGGCCACAAATAATTAAAGAAATCATATTGAAAAAGATAAAAGTAATCATAGATGCACAAACAAGGAGCAGCTTCAGTAAGACGAATCTCAGGAAGTACAAGGAGGGAAATTTCAAATTAAAATCAACAGGATATGAAAAAGTTACTCACTTGGCTGTGTATAGTTCACAGGCATTTGATGATGAACATTAGCGTTATTATCAAATCGTTCAAAAGAATTATCGCCGGGAGAAGCTGAAGCTTGTTGCTTCTGGCATTTCAGCTTCAATTGCTTTCTCAAAGACAATTTCGCTATCCTTCTTTCGTCTCGTTCATCCTCTCTAACAATGCCTAGTGATACGAACATAAAACAAGATTCAGATATTTATCAAAGGGATATCAAAAAGTTCTAAATAAATGGTGTAACAGAAATAAGTAGAAGTCAATGAAAATTAATGTGGGTTTGTTGGAGGACTTGATGATAGACCTGTTTGTAGATAATACATGTCCTCCAAGGGTTGAAGTGTGTTATTACAACCACCTATCAATACAAGAGTACCTCCCACATGTGGATCTAAACAATCCCCAGCTACTGAGAATCTGGGGGATGGGCCCTCACCAGTGAGCTCGACCTCACTCCATGTACCAGAAGCTGTATAGACATTCAGAAGATACATCATACAGTCAATTGAATATCATGTATCTCTTTAATACACAACAATCACACCAAACAACACAGTCGTAGAAACTCTCAGTCTTACATAGCTTTTGTAATTCTAAATGATGAATGCCAACTAAGATCCACCAATCATCACTTGCTATAGTTTCACAACAATATAAAAACACTATGATCATGGAATAATAATTTTTATTATTAACAGGTATCCCCTTGATAATGAGGGACCATACAAATTTGATGAGCTAAAACCAAAATTCATACAGTTGAATGTATGAAAGATAGCGAAATTAATCAATTTCTCTAGTCGTTTGCTAGACTGGATCTACTTCTCCAAATTGTTGAGCAATTTGCACTGAAGTTTTAGAGACATGTTATGTTACCCCATACATAAAGAGACCTCTCCAGACAAAGACAGACACAACAGAGAAATTTAGACCAACATTTGCCCGGATATTTGGTTTAGGAAAAAGTAATTGCATTTCTTCCTACTCAAATGCTCTATCTGAAGTCATCACAGTATAATAGTTTCATCTGTTTGATTTTTCTTTGATAGGAAAAAATTTAAGTTATATGATCTAACAAATAGCATACCAACATCAAGCACGTAAACGTCGTCAAATAGGCTCTGGTTATCAGCGAAACCCCCAAAGACAAACAGGTGCCTGCCCAATGAAATGGTTGTATGCCCAGCTCGCGGTGGCAAAATCTGGCCCTTAGTGTTCAACTTGGACCAGCTCAGGGTATCTATAGAAACAGGATGCCAAAATAGTCATAGAATGTAGACCTGGTACTAGAAAAATAACTACGATACAACTTTAACTTTTTCACATGTAACTTCAAGAACGAGTTTCTTAAATACCTGTGTCAAGTATATGAACATCTGACTGATAAAAGCTAGATGTGTCTTGACCACCTATGATAATGATCTTATTGTTCCAAGATGAATAGGAATGGCTCTCGCGTTTACTTGGCGGAATGCCTGATGGCATAATGCGTTTCCACATAAGTGTCTCTGGAAAATGACAAAGTATTAAAAGAACTTGTTTATACAATAGCCACCATCAAGGATCACTTGCTTCTTTCCCCCCTTCCTCTCTCTCTCTCTCTATCAGACACACACACATGTATATATATAGACTGAGAGAGAGATAATATATAGATTAAAAATACCCATTTTTATAAAGTATACTATATGATATCTATGATATGTTCAAAACCGTATAAACTTTATCAAAAAGAAACTGAGAGCTGTATGAGACCTTGCAATAGCTCACATACCACCCAGGAGGCAAGCCCCGTGCGACGAGCTTGACCCATAAAAGCCCCCCCCCCCCGCCGTAGACGAGGATTTTCAAACTACAGACGTCCATTTATGGAAGTCCAGGCCAAACCGTAGAAAAACACAATAGGATAATAAGTTGAGTTCACCTCAGAAGAGATCATTTTCTCAACTACCGATTTCCTCTCAGAGTAAGAACTATTAAGCGACGGAAATTTCTTTTGCAAGTAGTTAGGCTAGTGGTTAATTCCTTAGAGAACTCATGTATGATGTACTTCTTCACTTCCTCTTCCATATATAAAACAAGTTAGAATTGTATTCCCACTATCCCCAATGCCCTCATATTTTCTTCAGTAGTTATGTTTTAAAAGTTGCTCACACCATCATGTTGTTATGCACAAGTCATAATGAAAAAGTTCTCCATACTTGCACATACCATACTAGCCAAGTGCAGTCTACCATTAACCACCTTAATAAAATACATACGCAGAGACAAACCTGTATTCAGTACGTAAACGTCATCATAGAATATTTCAGTGCCATCAATGTTGCCACATCCGCCAAATATGAAAAGCCGTTTACCAATGAGTGCTGCACTGTGGCCTTCCCTTGGATTAGGGGGATCACCTCTTAGACTGGGTGCTATCCATGTATTCGAAGCTAAAAGGATGTAGATTCATCAAATTGTTAGGTAGTGAGTAAATCATTGGGAACAACTGATAGAATTCCTTATATCTGCTAAATTTCAACATGCAAACAAAGAGAAAGAACAGAACATTTTTCATTTCATGGTATCCTCTCTCTGAAAAACATTGCACATTTATAAATAACATGTTATCTTGAAACTTTTTTATTGTTTCTGATATGAAAGACCACCCTAAATCTTATAAATAGCCCCTGATCTATGGAATAAAGAATTATCTTGGATCTAAACCCGGAGTATTGATGGTCCCTTAGAACATAGTGCAGCATAACTTCCTAGTAGCCACTGCATCTCATGGGTTTTCTTTTTTACAAAGTTGTTTTGTTTTTCTCCACATTTCTACTACACAACAACAAAGAGGAATGCAGCCAAAGCAGCAACAAAAGTAATTTCTAAAGGGTTTGTCCTCGAAATATTTGAAAATTTTAATTTAGCTTACACATACAACAGATGCAACTATTAAAAGATTAAGCAACAAAAGAGATCCTTAAGATCAAAAGCACTAACAGGTGTCCAAAATGTATAAATCGTTAAGAGAATTTGTCCCATTTGTGCCCCCGAACACAAACAAATTATCTCCAACTGCTGTACAACTGTGGCTGTCCCTTGGTGAAGGCAAAGTTCCCTTTGTCACTGGCTCACTCCAAATTCTATTAACTGAAAATAACGGAACAATGTAAGTTAAGATTTATAAAGCCTCTCTCCGATCACTGATGCAACAAAACTTGCATATATATATGTATCCTCAAGTTAATATGAGTAAGATCAGTAGCAAGAACTAAACAAACTCAATACACACATTGATCATTAACAGCAATGGGAATATGAAATTCTTGAAATCCTTTCAAGTGCTACCACTGAAATTGCAAACCATCAAGAACATAAACCCCAAAATCTTCAAAACGAAGATCAGTAACAAGAACTAAACGAACTAGAACACACATTGATCACTGAAAGCAATGGGAATGTGAAATTCTTGAAACCCTTTCATGAACTACCACTGAAAATGTGAACCATCAAGAACATAAACCCCAAAATCTTCAAAACGAAGATCAGTAACAAGAACAAAACGAACTCAAAAAACACATTGATCATTGAAAGCAATGGACATGTGAAATTCTTGAAACCCTTTCAAGAACTACCACTGAAATTGTAAACCATCAAAAGAACATAAACCCCAAATGTTCAAAAGGAAGATCAGTAACAAGAACTAAACGAACTCAAAACACACATTGATCATTGAAAGCAATAGAAATGTGAAATTCTTGAAACCCTTTCAAGAACTACCACTGAAATTGTAAACCATCAAGAACATAAACCCCAAAATCTTGAAAACAAAAATTCATACAAGAAAACCCTAAAGAAGCAAACATATAAATGCCCCAAGAAAACAAGAATTGACACAAGAAATTCAAGAAAAATCAAGGAACAAGAATACAAAAACGCAAGAAAAACAACGCACCATTGTCAAAGACGTGAACTTTATTAGTATGCCTGTTATCATCACCAAAACCACCAAAGACATAGAGAAGTCTACCTCCTACGACAGCGCTACAGGTGTGTCCCCACTTTTTACCAGGCCCACCACCTCCATGTACAGACACCCTTTCCCATCTCATGATTAACAAGTTAACTGAAACACAGTAATCAAATCAAAAACCGAAAATTCAAGAAAACAAAATGTGCAGCAAAGTAGATGATAAAGAGAGTATTTGTAACGCTAATTTTTGACTAAAAATAATTGGTTTCATCGCCCAATTTCTGAGATTTAATGTAATTTGTATGACATGCAGCAATAGGCAAAATAGAAACGGTCGTCAAACAAGTGTCATAGTCCCCGGACACTGTACTAGGAGCAGAAATTATACTTAACTTTGGGGACTATTGTTTAATAAAGAGAAGTTATATATGAGAGCCATATTGTGTATTCTTATGAGCTTTTTTTTATTTATTTATAATATTAACGGTGAGATTAGGATCATCTCGCGTCTAGATAACTGTCATTTTTCATCGGCAATAGATTTTCCAACAAATTTTATGAGGAGCTTTAGAAACTGTAAACCGTTGTTTAAAGAACGAGTTACAATTACGTATCACTTGTCTTTAATATTAGCATGTTGGAAACAACGATAGAAGTAATTTATTAGTCTAACTATTGAAAGTAATACTATTTTCTTTGGAAAAAAATAAAGAAGATACCATGATATCTATTCGAATTGACGACATTAATAATATTATTTGTGTACATATTGAACAATATAATAGAGAAGTAAAAATTGTAAATATTGTATTTGTATTCACAATCTCAATGAAGTAATAGCGAGTGAATGAGTAGAATTTAAAGAGGATACAATAGGTATTGCTCTGAATTTGGAATGAAATAATATTGACGTTGTATTAATAGGTGACAATTTGTTAATAAAAGAAGGAAAGTACGGTAAAAGCAACGAAAAGAATTTGTCAAGCAGTTTTCAGGTGAATGGAAACTATGTGATAGATGGAGAAAAATGAAAATTTGATTGACAAGATAATTGTCATCTCCCATCAACAACAAGTACTAGATGACTATCTAATGGCATTTCAACGTAAGACTTCACTGTTGTCACCTAATATATTAACCACTAGCTTACTCTTTTATTTTAGGAACTATTCTTTCTCAGATGATAAATAGTTTGTTTATAATTAGTATATTATAATATTGGGATGTACATTGATTAATATTTTGTTTAGTTTAAAACATGATGAAGCAACGAGCCTTAAAGTCAACTTTAAGATAAATTTACTTCTCACATGGTATATAATTTATTAATAATCTCTACATTATTGCCGTGTAAACTAATCAATATTTTTTTTTAGTTTAAAATATGATTAAGCAACGATTATAATAAACTTTTAAAATCAAATTTAAAATAAATCACTTCTCGCACAACAAAATAATTTATCCATAATTTCTACATTAATTTAAGAGTCTTGGTGTAAACTAAGCTAACATTTTGCTAAGTTCAAAATATGATTAAGCAACTATGATAAAGAACTTTTAAAGTTAAATCTAGGACAAATTACTTCTCATGCAATAAATAGTTTGTTTATAATCTCTACATTAATATCGTGAAGTAAGTTAATATATATTACTTCTCGCATAGTAAATAATTTATTTATGTTCTCCACATTTAAATGTCGTGACATAAGCTAATCAATATCTCATTTATTAGTTTAATTTTAAGATACAATTGAACAATGATGGTATACTATTAAGTTAAACCTAGGGCAATTGTCATAAAGAACATTTAAGTCAAGTTTAGAACAAATTATTAATTGCACAATGCATTATTTTGTTTATAATCTCTAAACTTAAACGTCATGACGTAGACTAATTAATCAATATTGTGTGTAGTTCAAAATATGATTAAGCAGTGATAAATTTTTTAGTCAAGTTTAGGTTATATTAATTTTTATAAAAACAAAATCACTACGTTTAAGTGGCACATGCATGATAGGATATCGAACTACTGTCACAAAATCTGTCATTTATGGAGGAATGATGATGGCTGTTCCTTATTTTTACACTTTCTATATGTGAATAATAATAATACAAGTACATTGAACATTTGTGGTTTGCTAACTTAGTTTCTCAGGTGTTTTTGAACAAAGATAAAAATTAGCTATCAGATTTGTATCCCTGCAACTGCCTCCTCACAAGTGCTGTATAGATCCCATTCTTGTTCAGAAGGTCATCATGTGTGCCACTTTCCACTATTTGACCATCCGAAATAACAGCTACAGTGTTCGCGCTCTTGACTGTTGAAAGCCTGTGAGCTATGACAAGAACGGTTCTACCTTGCATCAGGGAATCCATGGCATCCTGCATAGCATGTACACACATTTATACAAGATATCTCATTTCCGTTTAGTTGAACAATCATCAAATTAAAAGCAGACCAGACCTGAACTAGATATTCACTTTCAGCATCCAGAGCACTCGTGGCCTCGTCCAACAATAAAATTGTAGGGTTCATCAGTAGTGCTCTAGCTATGGCTATTCTCTGTTTCTGACCACCAGAAAGTCTTAATCCTCGTTCTCCGACATGGGTTTGATATTTTTCGGGAAATTTGGATACAAATTCATGAGCATTGGCCATTTTCTGTTCAAACAGAAATGCGATAACAGTTACTTATTTGCAGAAGATTTTAATTAAGACATTAATGGCATTGAAACTTACAGCTGCTTTTTCTATATCTTCACTGCTTGCTTTGCCGCCCAATCCATAGGCAATATTTTCTTCAATGGAACAGTTGAAAAGAACAGGTTCCTGGCTCACTATACTAACCTGAAATTTTTCAGAAGAAGTAAGTACCTTAGGAATCTATAACTTGTGAAAGCTGAAACACAGTCATTTCTAACTTTAAGAGGGGGGAAAGGGAGCCTTTAGGTATGGACATGCTGAAGAATGGTATGGTGAATATTAGCTACAAGAACTTCATATTAGTTCCAGTATTACCTTATGGTGTAGGTGCTTATGAGATATTTCAACCAGAGAAACCCCATTGAGCAAGATCTTCCCTTTAACAGGATCATAGAATCTCTCTATCAAATTTGCTATTGTAGTCTGCAGCAAAGAATTCATGAGTTCCGCCTCTTTTTACAAACTACCGAAACTTAAATGGAACTTTAATGACACGAAGTCTTACCTTTCCACCACCACTTGGACCAACCAGTGCAACCTTTGAACCAGATTGTAGCTTCATTGTTATACCCTGAATCAACAGAAGGTTTTCCCTTTTCTGTCAACAACCATTTTTCGTGTAGGTACAAGATAAGAGGATATGTTCCTCACCTTGAGGACCATGTGGCTAGGACGGGATGGATAGGCAAACCAGACATCATCCAGTTCTACCTCTGCAGCTTGATCACTGTAACAAAAGCAACCATCACTTGTTTTAATCTTGTGGGATGTGACTGGCTATAGAAGCACAATCTGAATATGATAGTCACAATTTTGACTCTGATGATGAGAATCAGAGAGGTTTACTTCATGCTGAAAGTTCTGATATGATGGAACAAAATATATTGTAACGAGGAAGTGCATGGATGCATGTCAGAATTGAGGATACGAGAACAACATGATGCAGCAGGACAGGTCAGCTTTTAGCAAACATCAAAAGAAATGAATTTGCATTTACAATGCTAGAATGAACAAATGAAAACACCATCAAAATGCATGCTTTTATTTATAAGACAGCTGGATATTTCATTATAGACAACTTCTAATCCTGAAAAATTAAAAGGCCTTTTCATATTGGTCACCTGTTGCATATTACCAGATGAGCTATCAAGCATCTGTTCATAAATTGTCTTCCTATGAAGCTAATTATTGTGTATGCTACATTCCTTACGAAGCTGTAATCTTTCAGCTGTAAAGAGGTATTGAACAACAATCTGTTTGATTAGGAGAATAAAGGAACAGACCCCATTGGACATAGGTCTCCTGATTTTGGCATGGATGATGTGCGATCCAAGATCTGAAAAACCCGTCTGCTGGCTCCAGCAGCTTTCATTGCTACAGTATATAATCCAGAAAGTCCAGATACGGATGATCCAACTGTAAAAATGTACAATTGTTTACATGGACAAAGGATCTAAGAAAGAAATTAATAAATGCTAAAATATTACATAAGTTATGGGGCATCAAAGGTAGATTTCACTTCGGACATTCATTAAAAGACAAAACTAGTGCGGAAGTCACCTGTTAAGCTATAGAGTATAAAGGATGTAAGAGCTCCAGGTGTCATCGCGCCTTGGATAGTCAGAGTGGCTCCATATATTACTACTACAATAACTGATAGAGTAGATGCAGCACTTAAGCTTCCAGAGAAAAGGCCAACCACTTTCTGCAGAAGAAAACACAAGATATCAGGTTTTCCTTGTCATCCTCTTGCCATCTCTCTCTCACACACATACACACTCTCTCTCCCTTCTTTTCTTGTCAGTGGTGGAAAAATTAAGCAACTCACAGCTTGTCCAAGCCCAAGATTTAAGGTCTCGTCAACTTTCTCCGAATAGCGTGAAATCTCATAATCTTCCTGCGCAAATGATCTCACTGTCCGTATGGCGCCAAAAGTTTCCTAAACACAAATTTAACCTTGATTACATGAGAAAAAATTCTCACAATTGATAAAACTCTAGGATATTATGTTGCTTAGAACATTGAGATACTAAGAAAAAAAAGTGAGGTGGTAAAGAATCAATATTTTTGAAAAAAATTAAAGGATACATAGTAACTACCAACAAACATGTACTTCCCAGCAATGTGAATATTCACAAAACACTGAAAAAAGACCCCAGCAGCAACTTTAACTCAACAGAATTAAGTAACAAGACTTTGTAGTATCATTTCGTCGTTGATAGTTATCACACTGCTTCAGGAGAGTATAAACAACACGACTTCTCTTGGATGGCGATCAAGTGTCGGCACATTTATGAACTACTTTAGAACTAGTTCAAATGAAAAACTCCATGCGAACATTCACTTTCAGAGGATGTATTATTTAGTTTCTATAAATTTCTTTTGAACTACAGTGGTTCATTGCTAGGATTCCAAACAACGATCACTCTGTCAATGCAAATTTGGAAAGTTTACTTCCCAAAAACTTTAACTAGAATACAACAGTTTCTTTAACATGCAGGAAGGAATATTAACAGAACCAGTTAACGTAACCATACTTTGTGTAGAAACTACTAACTATTATAAGAAGAGTGACAAACCTCAGCAATGGACGAGGCTACTGCTGCAGCAGCTTGAGTTTTGTGGGAAAGCTCACGCATGTAGCGACCAAATCTGCGTACTGCAACTGATATGACTGGTACAACAGCTAGCGACAACACTAGATTATATTATAAAAAATCAGTAAGAATATAAGATATAATAAAAAGAAGCTAGAAGGTAATAGGAAATCAAATACTATTTTTTTCTTAAAAAACTTTATCCCTTACATGTTAATTTCCATGATGTTTGAAACATAAATCCAAGACCAATAAATGCAGTAGCAAGATTCCTCAAAGCCTCTGAAAGATTAGTAGTTGCGGCATTCTTTATGATCTGGGTATCTTCAGATAGCCTACTGAGGAGCTCCCCAGTTCGAGTAACATCGAAGAAAGCTATCTCCTGAAGAATGCATTTGTCTTTCAGAAAAATCTCAAGATGGAAAGAAAAACAAGACCAACTCTAACAAAGTGAGAAAGATAAAACCCAATTAGAGGAAAACAGCCAGGAGTATGTATTTACCTGGTGAACAAGGTGACTTAGCAAGTTCTTTCTCAACCTGGCTACAACCCTTTCACTAGCAGAAGAGAATAACCATGCTCGAAGTGCTGTGCAAACAGAACTGAAAGAGGAAATTGTTGCAAAGTTAGACATTACAAAATGCAATTGAAGGGGAAACCCATTGTGGAGGGGCCAAGTGTCCCCTTCGCCGTGAAAACCTAGAATAGTAGAATACAAACTCCAAGCAATGATTCAGGTTACCAATAGTTAAATTGAAGATTTGTTTTAGCAGCATGAAAAGATAGAAAAAGAATGCAGGACAAAAGTTGCAGGGAATACCCAACAATGACAATCAGAAAGATTTCAAGTATTGTGTTCTTGACTGCATTTAAAGCTTCTGATTTCTGTTCAGGTGTTTGGATATCACCTGAAACAATATCAATTATCTTTCCCCCAAATTTTGGCTGCAAAATTGAGCATTATAAAGTCAGCGATAAGAAAATCTAGGAAATCCAACTTTTGCTTCAGTAGAAAAACAGTGAACTGAAAAAGAGGTACCGACAATCAAAATGCTTGATGTTGCTGCAAACAGCAAAGCAATTGTCGCCAATACCAAACTTCCTGCTTCAGGCTTCGCCTGCAAAACAGGTGCATGTTAAAAGTTTGATTCAACTCCAGTGTCCACACAGTTTGCCAAACTACAGACACAAACAATATCCACTTACAAGTGAAATAACTCTGCCAAATCCAACATTTGGTGCCTGAAGATGAAGATAAAGTTAGCTACTTGTACACAACATTAGTTAGTACTCTATACATGACTTCAAACATGAAAACAAAACTTAAAATTACCGGAACAGAATCACCATGCTCAAGGTCTCCCAACTGACCATCTCCAGCATCATTTCTCTTTCTCCCTAACTATAAACACGACACGAACAATAAAAACCAAAAAAATAATCTGCTAAAACACAAATCATCTCCTTGCCCAATCAAATTTTTCAAAGCTACAAATGTGAATGCCCCTCAGGCCCTCACCATTAGCAAAATATTGCATAAACCAAGAAAAACTAATAAGTAATAACATCGATACATTTCTACGCAGTAAACTTCAAATTGAACAAGAAAATCGATGGATTAAGTCTAGTTTCAATTGCCATGTAGCTGTTCTAACCAAACTAAACATCAAGATACCCATGAACCTTAAAACACCATGCAAAAAAAAAAAAATCCGAACTTGGGCTAATTAATTTAGTACCAATATCGAACATCATGACCTAACAACCTCAATTCGAAGAAAATTTGCAACACCTGCAATTTTACACAGTAAAACAAACGCTCCAAACACAAAATTGCTAATATTCAACAAAACTATGAACGCAAATTCGCTAAAATCCAACAACTAAAAGGGAATTTTATAGTTAATAGACGATATAAGAAAGTAGGAAAAAAAAAACTCACAGCAGGTCTGTCTAACAAAGGAGTTCTGGCATTACCGAAGCCATGGCCCTGCACTCCTAATTGGCAATCCATGGATTAATTGTGAGTGTAAGTGTGGTGGTCACAGATATGGCTTTTTCAAAAAACAGAAGAAAGTGTGGTAGTGGAATGGTGAAATGGCTGCTGAGTTTTATATTTGTATTTATGTATAGACTATATAAAATTTGTCTTATAGCATTGATAAGTTATAATATTAGTGGGGAATTTCTTGGAGATCAAGACGCAAGAGTCCATGGTCGACTAATTCTGAATAAAGACAATTTCTGTTTAGGTAATTGCTTATGTCATCTGTTAGATTTATCATTGCTTGTTCGATGGGTCTATCAAATAATTATTTTACTTTTTTAGAAGATAAAAGGAAAAATAGTTGCATATTTTATTCGTATGATATGAAATATTACTTTGTTGCTTATGAAAATTAGCGATACTTGTGGCTGAAAGTAAACTGAACTAGTGCTTTAAAAAGACCGAAATAAGTCGTTAAAGAAATTGTGGGCCCGACCCGGCCTGCTTTTTGTTAGTTGAATCCTATATGACTTATCAGCATCTTTTTCATCCAAGTAAACGGAGTGAGTATTTTCCATCATTAAAGCAATTACGAAGTAATTTATTTTAATTAATAAATTTAATCATCGAGTATAAATTATTTACTTAATTTTTTAAAAATAATTAAATTTATATTTTTTAAAGCTAATAACTTTGTAAGAGTAAAATAAGAAATAATATTATAATTTATATATTAATTTTAACAAATAACAAATATTACGAATATCTATAGTAAGTATACATATAAGAAAACTGAGGGAGTAGTATAACTCAAAAAATATGGTTAACTAATTGGATAACTTAAGGTATGATTTTTATTTTTTAAAATTTTTTTATTCCTTTCGGGAAGTTTGTATTCTTTTTGCTTTGAGATTCTAATTCACAATCTTCGAGATAATTATTTAACTACTAAATGTCTAAATTGTTCCACTTAGACTATCGAATATACTTGGTATAAGTTAATAATTTATGGATTTATAGATTTCTTGGAAAACAGAAAGGCGTGGAAATGGCTTATAATTTGTAATGAATAGAGTAGTTGCTAAGAAATTCTATAGCAGCAAGTCGATACGACGACCATAGCAAAACTGCTGACATAATAATAATAATAATAATAATAATAATAATAATATTGAATTAGACTATTAGAATAATATTGTATCTTCAAAGATAGTAATAGTACCATGAAATGAAAGGTTAATGAATATCAGTTTGGAATTGGGCCTCATCTTAAACAGCAAAATTACATGCAGGCCCGTTGTTATGCTTTGTATGGGCTGTCAAATATGAGGAACCTTTACATATAGCCACTTAAAAATAATTAATTAATGTCCATAGCTATATTTTGATAATTATACTTTATAGCCACATGTTATATGGAGGAGAGAGGCGATCAAGACTGGGAGAGAGAGGGAAAAGAGTGGGAGAAAGGTGAACTGTATACGTATATTGGTTAGATAATTGTATGTTATACATATGTATTGTATATATGGCAAGCGAGATTGGGAGAGGGATACAGAGGCGAGCGAGATTGAGAGAGAGAGGAGAGAGGCGAGCGAGAGAGGTGAATTCTATATGTATATAGGTTAAATAATTGTATATTGTACATATGTATTCGTATATCCTGGCGAAATATACATATACAAACGTGACTAATTATACAAACTCGAAGTCAGCCTCCATAATTAATGTATAATGTTAATCGCGAGTGGTAATTATATAAAACTATAGCTATAATGAGTAATTAAACAGTATAAATTTATTTAGCCGCGTAATTTTCTCGTCAAAAGATATGGAGGCAGACTAAATTTGAAAATGTTAAAATAAGATGAATTAATATTTAATATTTCATAAAATGTATGAGTACCCAATAATGTTAAAATAAGACGAGTTACTATTTATTATTTCATAAAATGTTTGAGTACCTAATAATGTTAAATAAGATGAGTTAATATTTATTTTCTTATAAATCGTGTGAGTACCTAATAAAAAACTTACTAATATTATGACAATAAAAAGAATATTTCCTTTTTAGAAATATTTAGCTAAAACATCTCATGTGTAAATCTAAGTTATATATCAATTCAATTTTAAAATAGGTTAAATTAAGCTGATTAAAATAAGCAGATTATTAATCCGTCCAAATATAACAAATTACATGAATCATGATCTCTGGGTTTGCTGGCCCATAGTGTGCATCCTATACTTTTTTTTTCAGAACTAAATTGGGCTAAAATTGCAAATGTTCTGCACAAACTTTATAAATCAAGAAGAAGATAAATTATTGCTTAAAAATGAAAGGTTGAAAAAAAAAAGTCAAAATATTCAATTATTAGCCAAAAAGATATAAAATGTTTTATTTAAGTTAAGCTATTGGAATTTTCATTTGAAAGACTGGTATTTAAATTTTAATTCCATTAAGAATAATCATACAAATATATACGATTTTATCTTTCAAGTTGACTGATCTTTAATTTTAATGCTTCACAAAACTAAATTATATCTAGCTAGACATAAATTCTTAAAAGCGCAGAGACAACAAATAAAATACTTACTTCACCATGGAGACAAAAGTACAATTAATGTTGTAGGGTAGAATGAAAATGAAATTTTTGTATGAAAAATATAAAATATGATAAGTATTTTGCCCATTGCCCAAAGTAGGCAATTGACCCTTCTCCAAGATACCAACTTCAAATATAGATACTGCATGAGATCTCAACATGCCTCATTTGCCTAAACATTATCAAAAGTTGTACCAACAAATTTATTTTTCTCACTCTCGTGATTTATATATTCAAATTTATAGTATCAGTCAAAATTGTTAATTACTTTTTGGTTCTATATGAATAATAGAAAGATTATTACAATTTGGTAAGAGTTGACAAAAATTAGGTTATAATTATGACTTATTGTTCAATGTATCTTGACCTAACTCATCTGGTCCGAGCAATTTCTAATGAATTAATAATTCATCTATTTATAAACTTGTCTCATTTTAACTTGTTTAATTAACATTTTTTACTCAATTCACATGCACAAATCATAAGAAGCCGACAAGATCACTTCCACTTGATTAAAGCTTATGAATAATTGGAAGCAAATCTTTATCTAAAATTGGAAGAACAAAAGTAAATCTTCATTGGAATGTTGTCTTGGTAACATTAGGGCAAACGTAAATTATTAATTTTCACTTTACACATAATTATACATCAAACATGTTAATATGAGATTTGTCTCCAATCAAAATTGGAATCAAATAATTAAGTGTTTATAATAAGGGTAGGAATATAAGTTGGAAATAAAGGTGATGCATGCTATAATTAAGAGTGCATAGCAGCTGTATTACGAGGCTGCTATCTACACTATTGTTATCGTCGAGTTTGGATTCGATCCAATTCAGTAATTTTACAGTTAAATTTAGAATCTCGTTTATAGTACCAAATATTTGTAATAGTGTAGCTATATATAGTGAGTTAGTGACGGATGGTCAGTTAAATAACTATATATTGAAAAATTATACGATGTATATAAAAAATTATACTAACTGCGTAGGTAAAAAATTATATTATATACTTATGAATTATCTTTGACATAATACATATATTGGACTCTAAACTTGTCTTCAAATTTTAACTTTTACCTCCAATTTTAATAATTCACAAACAGACACTTTAACAATTCAACTTTTAAATTAATAAACAATTGAGTCCTACATGACAGAATACACGTAGGACACCATGTAGGACAAAAAATGACATTTAGGATATATGTGTCTATTTGTTTAACTTTATGCAAATTTAAGTGTTTATTTGTGCACATCCAAAGTTGAAGGACATAAATGTAATTTGAAGTCAAGTTAAAGAGCATATTTATGCATTATGTCATTATCTTTAGCGTGATTCCAATTTTGCCACGGGATATTAAATAGGTCCAACCCTAATGTTATTAGTTCGAGTTAGCAAAGTAGCTTGAAAAAAGAAAAATATTCGAGATATTTTTTGAAATTAGAAATCATAATTTTTAACATGATTTTATCTCGTTACTTGATGAATAAATTCTCCAATAGAAAATAAATCAACAAAAAGAATTATTTACCCCCATTATTTCTTTCTAATTTATAATTTTGCTTGGATATAAATTTATAGATTTTTAATCAAAAAAAAAAAGCGTTGGAAGTTAGTGTGTGTGGCTTCCCCAATAAATCACCAAGCCCTTGATTTTTATTTTATTTTATTTTGTTATAGGAACCACCTTTATATTTTTGGCATTTCATGGTGCTAGTTGGATCAAGAAATTGATTTGAAGTGAAGAAACTACACCCACAAAAATAAAGTTAGATTTGGATTCTCAAATTTATGCTGAATGATGAGGCCTGTATAAAAATGGACTAGCAAAAGAAAAAGCAAATATTTGGATTTTACTTTAGTTATTCAACTCTATTTGGATTTTACTTAAGTTAAATATAAATTATATAAATATATTTATTATTTAATTTTTAAATTTTAAATTTTAAATTCGATTCTAATTATAGTATTAATTTGAAGACTGTTGTTGTCTTAGAATGGGACCTGATTAGACAAGAGTCAACCTTCATCAAAATTTGTTGTAAGTAGGAACATTGCAACTTGTGCCTTTTGATATTATGAACAACTTGCAATTTACTTATTTTTTTCTTCTTTTTTCCTATTGGATTGATCATCAATTTTTTATTGATGAGACTAAGCAAGTGGTGGTGTAGTTGGAACTTGTTGATCAAATATAGGATTTCGATTTCAATTCTTACGTAGGTTAACTGAGTGGTCTCGTTAGTACTTGTTGATTAGATATAAGATTTCAATTCTGATTCATATTTATGTTAGATTAACAAGATTTTCTTTTGAGTTACAAATTAAAGTTCGAGTAACTTTTTAATAAAAGAGTTCACCCTTTGTAATATTACCTCTTCGAATTTTTTTTAAATTATTATTATTATTATTATTATTATTACTTCATTGATCTTATACAACATGATGAGTTTGCAAAATCCAAAGCATGAATTGAATTAATATTTGAAATTTGTTTTAAAATATTATAACTCAAAAATATCTTTTGTCTATTATTAGGTTGTTTATACCTATGTGTATATATATATTAGTTATTAATGGGCTACATGCGCATAGTGTGTCAATAACTAGTACGGATAATAATAGGGTTCACAAATAATAGAAGGGAGAATTTTTTTGCATTGAACTAAATGTCCAATTTGAGATTAGATGAGAATTACATAGTCGTCAAGTCACCATCAGATTGACCTCTAAAATGGACGAGCAATAACTTGATCGAGGTATATCTATAGTGTTTTTTCTTGAATTCGAGATTCTGTCGTTAAATAACCTCACTCAATTGAATATTATAGTATTAATATCTCGAAAACAAAGATAAGATATACGTGTTTATTCTATTTTTTTTATGTGTCACTCGTAAAATTACAATGAATATAATATTATTAAGATTCATGTATAACGTACTACCTAGAAGACGCATAAGTTAAAGAACCTTAAAGAAGGAAAAAATTAGGGACGATGATAACAACGTTAACCATATTGCTTGGGAATATTTTTGTTTAAATATTTGTCTTTTTATTAACTTTATGTTCTATTTTGACGATTAAAAGTCCTTTTTTGTAGATGACAATAATGTCACGTCGTTAAGCACGTATATTGTGCGGTACTTTGATAATTATCACTGATGATTTTGCTTTGTCAAATTATATAAATAAAAATAAATTATTTCATAAATAATCAATTATTCTAGAGATACTTTATCTCATCAGGTATATAACATAATTTATTGCATTATTATAGTATAATATTGAAATAAGTTTTGATATCAAAATTTTATCCTTCGGTTATTCATTCTTGTCTATCACATTAAAATTTTTATCGATCGAAAGCTAATTTTTAACGTGATTAAAGTATGTGTCAAATGACATATAAGTGTCGTGATGAAATCACGAGTCATCACGTTATGTTGAAAACATTGCCAAAAGCAATTGTGAATAGGAGAAAAAATCTTCAAATAGAAACCATTTTGTAAAGGAACGGGTACAAAAATCAATTAAAATAGCAATAATTTTGATTACAGTTCATAGACAATCATAAGAGGCTAAAAAAAAATCAAGAGGATATTTATATTTATATATATTATCATACACGTGCAAAAAATAGGTGATAATTTTATTTTTTCATATTAGAAAAAATCATAAATATATCGTCGAACTATCATAAATAGTATGCAGATACCTCCGTCGGAAAATTGATGCCCATGTCATAAAAAAACTAGAACATATATGCCTTTCACTTTAACATAAGACAAAATAGGAGCACGTTGAATCGGTGGTGTAAAATTCGTTGGAAAAAATGTAAAAAAAGAAATGTCTATTGGCAAGATTCGAACACTCACCAGTGGCTTTGCACGCCTATTGCAGAGGTTTAAACCAGCTCACCCACAGCTGCTTTTGTTTTATAAGTGCTCATTTAATTTAAATTATAATAACACATGTTTTTCTATATATATGTACAAAATTTTTTGAAAATTAATGGGTGCTCGAGCACCCGCGTCTGGCTTACTAGGTCCACCCCTGTTATGACACGTGTATGTCTGTTAGCATAAACGGTATATATATACTCTAGTTTTTTTGAATAATAAGAATATTAATGTCCCTAAAGTATGACGAAAGATATCTACATACTATTTATAATATAATTCGAGGATATATTTATCCTTTTTCTCTTTGTATAGATATGGTGGAGCATGATTAAATACTAATACAACTCTTATAATTATACTATTGTCGTCTGTAGTTTTTCCATCTGCTTTGGAATGATTTGCACTTGGCTGTGAGAACTTCGTACTAAATTAACTTTGTCTAGTATATAAAAATGTGTTCTACATGAGTCACTACATTGTTATGAAGGACAATAATACCATATGTTGTCTCGTTACAATTTTACTTTATTAAAAAAGACAACCAAGAGATATGTAATATATATAATAATATTTTTAAAATTTTATAATCTTAGATATGATATCGATAAAGAAAATTACTAAATATAAAATGTGCTATTCTTTTTAAAAGTAAATTGAAACATATGGAATAATATTCAAAATACAAGAGATCGGAAGGAATATAGATTAAAAAAGTATATTGTTTTATGAGATGTTCATTTTTATGATACTAATAAATTGTGTCTTTCGCTTCGTCCACTAAGCAGTGGCCAAAATTAAAGGGGTAAGTGTCGATTGAAATTAAATTAAGATGGACACCAATGTACATAATATTCAATGAGGGTATTAAACGTCGGATGAAAAATTAAACATAATAATTAATCAGTATATATATAAATAGGTATTTTATAGCTTATTAGCTTTCATAATTTGCTAGGGCTAGAATTTAACTTGCATCCCTTTTTATGCTTGCTAATCATGAATAGAAGTAGACAATGTAGCTCAATACAATAATTTTTTAAAAGCAAATCGTATCCAATAAAAAAGGTAACCATCTTTTTGGTGCAGCTCGATCGTGAATATCTAAGTTTTTTAATAAAATAAACTGACCTAGTACTCTAATTTAACAGTAATAGAATTCATAGAGTAGGTATTAATAAAGATAATTATGCTCCTAAAATGTGATTGAAAGTTTAAAAGCCATTTCTTTCGCCACTAAACTTTATATTAGCCAGTAATCATCAAGAAAATAGGTGAATATTAATGATCTTTAATTTCATTGAGTTGAACAGTACGCCGCATAATGCATATTTATTTTATTTTCTCTATTTATAGTACGATTTGATACTCACAAAAGAGATATTAAGATACACGACAAATTCCAAAAAAATAAATAAATTAAAAGTATACAAAATTATTCTTCTGTTTTTTTTTAAAAAAAATATGTGGTTGTTTTTGACTTGTCTATCATTGTTATAATGATAAAAGAATTAATTAAAGGAAACCGAAAATGTTAAGTTAAATATTTTTTTTAAATATAAAAGTTTATTATTAAATTTAAAGAAAGTATAATAAAAATAATTAAATATTATAATTTTAAACTAAAAATATATATAATATTTTAAAATTATTTTTTCAGTTTATAATTTTATATATAAGGTGTGAATTGTTGAATTATAAAAAGGATAAGTATATTTTTTTGGTCAGAAGAGAGTGTACTTGAAAAAGGAGGAAATAACCTTTTTAACCAAAAAGTATACTGCCATTTTTTAAAATACGGTAAATACTGTCATTTTATATAAATTTTATTTTATCAGTTACTACCATATAATAGTCGTTCGTAACCATATTTTATCTCAATTTTGTGAATTATAGTGAGTTATTTTTGATAGATGATTGACTCACCTAAAATATTTCCAGAAACACAAATTATAGAAGAGTAATGCTAATAATAATATGAACAGAATTAGATAATTTTTGACAATCTATTTATATTTCATCTTTATTTTAGATCAAATATAATTCTATTTTAAGTGTGCTAGTCAGTCATATTCTCACCCAATATGTTTTCGATTTATTTTTATCTTTTTTTTTATTTAACATAATGATAAATTAAAATTAAAAAAAATTATTCAGACTAGCATTTACTAAGTAGAAATTAAGTTCGTTTAAATCTCGATAAAAGCATATGAATAAAATTATTATTTTTTATAACAGATCTGTCTTTTACTTTCAAGCCTGTAGTATGATTATTTTCTAAAGAAATTCTAGCCTCTTTATAGAATATAAAACTTGTCAAACTCAATATAAATATCAAATTTTAAATGTATTGATAAATTTTTAAAAATAATAATCATAATAATGAGTCAAAATAAATAAGTAGTGAGTTGACTATAGGACTTTTATAGACTGTAGAATGTACTTGTAGGAGTCTGTAGCCTTTGTCTCCCCTGCCCCTTTAATAGGTTGATGGTACAACACAATCTCCATAGGCCCAGTTTCAGGATCCTTTGTAGGTTGCTCAGTTACAACTATACTTACCATCTCATCACACATCAACCAGTTCATTTGTATTCAACTAGATTAGAAAATGTCTTATTTATGAAAATAGAAAAATATTAAAAATATTTTTTAATTTTTATAAAAAGTAATTAGTCATGATATAACTTATTTTTGATATTTCATAAAATTATGAAATTCTCAAAAAAATAATATTTAAATATAGGTATGTCATTGATATTTGAAAAAACTATTCATATATATTTTATTTGTTAAAAATTTGATTTAACTATCGTTTCTTCTCAAAATTTAAATATTTTTATTTTATTTTCTAAAGAATAATAGTTAAATATATTTTTAAATTTTTGGTATTTTAATAATACATACAATGATAAAATAATAATAGATGCGATAGAAAGTTATAGGACGTGATGAATACAGAAATATCATTACCATTGGTGAAGTTGGATTATATAGTTTATTGGTGACTTGATTACAAAGGCAAATGAAAGGTAATGAATCATGCAGACCGCGTTGCAAAAGATTTACTGTCCTCGCAAATCGAAAAATAGCAGAGATGTCTTTGGACCAATTCTAGTGAAGAAAAAACCTTTTTAGTACAAAAGGAAACTATTCTGCATTGTCATTTGCCAACCTGGGTGGTGGACTCTCTGTAGCTACCTTGAAATAAGAGATCATAAAAGCCCCATTGAAATAAGAGATGCATTAATCAATTTTTATTAAAGAGTTCATATTTATTTTTTACATTCATTCAAATAAGAGATGCATTAATCAAATATAAAGGATTTATAATATTTTTTATACTATCTTCATTTATAGTGCAGTATCATCAAGTTTAGTTTTAGATAGTAATATTATTAAAAATATTTATGTTAGACAAGACTAATTTGAGTTCAAAATATATTAGTCATTTTTTGTAATATATTACATAGATAATTTTGTATACAATTTTATTTATAAATATGAAGATATAAGTAGTTTTAATTTAACATTTTAAAATATTACTTAATATAAAGAGCAGACAATTTTATTTTATTTTTTTTGCACAATAGTAATTGGGAGTATCCTCTACTGACAAGAAAATAAAATAAAACAGAAATAATTCACTCCCATTTATGATAACAAAGGTATTCTCTTTTAGCTTTCATTCTTTTTGCCCTCAAATCTATATTTCTGGCCTTATATTGTCATCTACAAATATTTGTGCTTCAAATATATATATATACCATGGAATAATTTTCATTAAAAAATAAAACAAAAAGTAGAGAACAAAAAACAAAATGCCATAATTATTAAAAGTGTATATATATATATATATATATATATATATATATATATATATATATATATATATCAACTTAGCTTTATGTATTGCACGATTTTTTTTTAATCTATGAGAGACCAAAAGTTGATACTCCTATATTCAGATTCCAAAGGGCAAAGAAATTAATTCATTGATAATAATAAAAATTATAGAATTTGATAATCGGCTGTTTAGAAATGAAGAAAGAAAATCTGTTGAATTTAATATAAAAATAAATTAACGAATTTTTAAAAAAATAGTTGATTTATTTTTATGATTTCACATTTCATTTATATTTAAT
Organism: Solanum lycopersicum; assembly: GCF_036512215.1. Lineage (NCBI taxonomy): Eukaryota > Viridiplantae > Streptophyta > Magnoliopsida > Solanales > Solanaceae > Solanum > Solanum lycopersicum. The sequence goes on along the minus strand of NC_090802.1, from coordinate 61,662,106 downwards.
AAAATATCTTGAAAGGTTTAAAGATAAGAACCGCATTTTATTTCACGAAATGAAAAATTTCAATCCCCGTTTCTTTTAACTTGGCAAACTTGGATAAAAAATAAGTTTATTTCAAAGGAGACTAATAATTAATCCCTTTTATATCATTTGACCAATCGTAACTTTGTGATTTGAATAGTTGAAGTATTTAGCAAAGACTCAAGTACTTTTTAGTTTTCATTTAGTTATCGTATATATTAAAAATAATTCTTTTTAAATATTTGTTATTTCCAGAAATTAAGTTTTTTTCTTTCTTTGTGTTTCACTTTTTTGATATTAATTTATTTTAGAACTGAGAGTGAAGTGAATTGACAAACACACCGAAGAATGAATTAAAAAAAATTAATCAAAGTATGTTGTTAATTTATCTTTCCTTTTAAGGGTCATTCCAAGCTGTATATTATTATTATTATTATTCTTGTTATTATTATTATTATTATTATTATCCTATTGGTGCCTTAAATATTTTCGAATAGAATTTTAAGATGGTGAAATATTTTTATATCTTTTTCCCCAAAAGACATGAGGTATTCTGACAAAAAAAAAGATATTTTCCCCAAGGGATATGAGTATAATTAATCACTTCCACTTTTATAACTATTAATAAAATAATGTACAAATGAATTTTCACCTGATCGTTTTGTTGATGAATTAATTATATATTAACAGTAATTTAAAAATTGTTTGAGTTAAGAAATAATAGGGAAATAGTGCTGTGTGAAGAATGAAAAATACTCTATAATGAATAAATAAACAAACATCTTGGTAATAAATTAAGTGTTCATTTGAATTAATTCTTTTTAAAATATTTTTGAGTTAAAATAGATTTTAAATATTTTAAAATACTTGAATAAAATTAAAAAAAATATTTATAAGCACTAAACTGGTATTTTCATACCTTTCCGACTATTGGTACCAAAAATAATGCATCCAATTCAAAGTCAAACTTACCCCTAGTTGAGTGTACTTTACTTGGATAAAAAGAAAGAGTACTGCAAGTTATACATTAATTTAACACTCTATTATATTGTTTTTTAAAGCACATACTAAAATTTCTTGAAAGTAACAATAAAAAAAAATATCTAGTGAATAAATAAAATTTTAAAAAATAGAATATATATTTTATTATTATTTACGAAAGATAAAACAATTATCCTAAAAATGATTCCGACTCAAGTGTAATAAATTACGATGTAGAGAGAAAAGATAATAAATAAATCTGTTCAAAAATAGTCAAAATTACAATGAAATCATGTGATGGAGAAACACCATAAACAACAATCTGCGATATATTGACTATCTATGAAGGAAAAAATATACTTCATGTCTATCAGATTACGTAACACATTTTAAATTATGAGGTTAAAATAAGTTTATCGATGGTAAATATTTTATACGATCTTTTATATATTTTGTATTGTCAATTATTTGAACTTATAATACTATTAACGTCGTTTATAAATGAAACGGTCAAATAAATTTATTTTACTTAATTAGTTAGGATAGTTATAGTTTGCTTTAATTATCTCTACCGACAAATATTAATCATTAATTATGTGAATTGACTTCGAGATTTTATAATTCATTACATTTGTATAATTCACAATTAACAATTCTTCTTTTGATTTGCGTTTTTATATAACGCCGATTCTCCTTTGATTTTTCAATTTTTTCACCATATACATCTAACCTTTTTTTTTGTATAATTTTTTAAAGTTTGTATAAACGTGTAGTTTTAGGATTTTGTATACTATGATTTATATAACTTAATATGTATAACTAGTTAAAGTTAATATATTTCTGTTTGTATCAATTATTTATTTTTAGTTTTATCATATTGTATATTTCTAGATTTTGTATTACTCAATTATTAAAAACTCCATTAATTGTACAACCAAATGCGAATTATACAAATTATTGTCCTCCCCCTCGCCTCTCTCCTCTCTCTCTTAATCTTGATTGGGTCTCTCCTCGCTCTTCCGATCTTGCTCGCCTCTCTCCTCTCTCTCCTGGTCTTGCTCGCCTCTCTCCTCTCTCTTCCAATCTTGCTCTTCTCTTCCAATCTCACTCGTCAGTTATACAAAAACACATTCATATCATCTACGTATATATAATTATACATATAAAAATTACCTCTCTCCACTCTCCTTCCTATAACATGTATCTACAGATTATAATTAACAAACTATAGCTATGAATTTATAATTTATATTACTTAACATATCATTTTAAAATATCTTCACTTTTATTTAAAAAATCAAGTTCATCTAATTTATTCGACTTTAGAAATTAATAAACTGGACTTGAAAGAGTTTCTTTTTTTCTCTCTTTCAAATAGTTGAACTCTTATATAGTTGTACAAGAAAAAAAAAGTTCTACTAGTATCATTCAGTATTTTTTAATTTTTCTTTTTTTAGTTTAATTTTTTTTAATTAAAAAGTATAATTAATTTTTGTTATTAACTCTATTTAACCCGTTATCTCACGCTCTTGGTCTTCTCCACACCTCCACTACCACCTTCTCCTCTCTCTCTCCAAAACAGAATTCACCTCTTAACTACTCGGCACCTGCATAAACTAAGCAATCTTTGAAGCTCAGAAATGTATCCTGAATACTCTCTTCTCTTCATTCCTTCAACTGTTGTGCTCAACTTAGAGCTTCTTCTCTTTTTTCTCCTCTTTTTTGCGGTTTTCGCCTTCTGGCTTACCCCAGGTGGTCTTGCTTGGTCTTTTTCTAAAGCTCGCGTCTCCATTCCTGGACCTTCTGGTTTACCTCTTCTTGGGTTGGTCTTAACTTTCACTGGTTCGTTAACCCATAGAATGCTTGCCAAGCTCTCTAATGGCTTGAAAGCTGAATCGTTAATGGCGTTTTCAGTTGGGTTTACTCGTTTTATAATATCTAGTAATCCTGAAACTGCGAAGGAAATACTTGGTAGCTCGGCTTTTGCTGATAGACCAGTGAAGGAGTCTGCTTATGAACTGTTGTTTCACAGAGCGATGGGTTTTGCACCGTATGGTGAGTATTGGAGGAATTTGAGAAGGATTTCCGCGACCCATTTGTTCAGTCCGAAGAGAATAGCGTGTTTCGGTGATTTCAGGAGGGAAATAGGTAGTAAGATGGTGACGGAAATTGCGAGTTTGATGGAAACCGATGGACATGTTAAGGTGAAAAGGGTTTTGCATTTTGGGTCACTCAACAATGTGATGAAGACTGTTTTCGGTAAAACTTATGATTTCCATGAAGAAGATGGACGGGAGTTGGAGTATTTGGTTAGTGAAGGGTATGAACTGCTTGGTATATTTAACTGGAGCGACCATTTTCCTTTGTTGGGGTGGTTAGATTTACAAGGAGTAAGAAGAAGATGCAAAGAACTTGTTGCTCGGGTTAATACATTTGTTGGGAAGATCATTGAAGAACACAGGTTAAATAGAGTTATAAATGCTGGAAATGCTGCAGATGAAGACTTTCATGATTTTGTTGATGTGTTGCTTGATTTGGAGAAGGAAAATAAACTCAGTGATTCAGACATGATTGCTGTTCTTTGGGTATTTTACTCTCATAAATTTAGTCCCTTCGATTTATTTTGATATTCATTTATTTCGTTGATTTAAAAGTTTATATAATTTTATGTGCTTTTTAGATTGTGTAATACTAATAGTTTATGTTTGGTTTTCATTTACTTATGTTATGTGTGTTAATACTACCTGATTCTTTGCAAATACATGCCAAAATTCTTCTGTTAAATTGTCATTTTCTTGTGTTTTGATGATGAAGAATCTGAATAATTTTAGCTTTTAACTAATGCATGATGGTGGTAGTGCTGATATTCTCAAGTCTTTTTCCAACTGTTTTTTTTCCAGCATCATATCTTTTGTTTATTTGATTTGGATTCAACTTTCATTATGTAACATGGTAGGTAATAAACTCTTTTTCTTCAGGAAATGATCTTTCGAGGGACCGATACTGTGGCCATTTTGTTAGAGTGGATTCTTGCAAGGATGGTACTGCATCCAGATATTCAAACTAAAGTTCAAAGTGAAATCGACGCTGAAGTTGGAACCGATCGAGCTGTATGTGATTCCGACTTGCCTAATCTGCAGTATCTACAAGCCATAGTGAAAGAGACTTTGAGAGTTCACCCTCCTGGTCCATTACTCTCGTGGGCAAGGCTTGCTATTCATGATACTAGTGTTGGTCACCATTTTATCCCTGCTGGAACTACAGCAATGGTGAACATGTGGGCTATTACCCATGATGAAAAGATATGGTCACAACCCGAAGAATTTATGCCTGAAAGGTTCTTGGAAGAAGATGTATCCATCATGGGTTCTGATTTAAGGCTTGCACCATTCGGTTCAGGGCGGAGAGTGTGCCCGGGCAAGGCAATGGGACTTGCTACTGTTCAGCTTTGGCTAGCTCAGTTACTTCAAGAATTCAAATGGTTTCCTTCTGATAAAAACAACGTCGACTTGTCGGAGTGTTTGAAATTATCATTGGAATTGAATCAACCTTTGATCTGCAAGGCTGTTTCTAGGGTTCATTGAAAGCTTGGTTTGTATGTCATTTGGGATTTTTAGCGCGTCTTTCCTGTTTCTAAATTGAATTTTGTTTTATCTAAGTGATCGATCAGACTTGTTTATAAGTAATGCTATAGCACTAGTACTTTTAAGAGGAAATGATAGTGTCTAACCAAAGGGTTTCCGTTCATTTGGTCCCTTTTTATGTTTAGGAATTTGTTTGTTGTCTTTGGTGTGGTTCTTGCAAGTAAGTATGCACTGTACACAGCTTCCTTTTTGCATATCCAAAGCAATATAATTTCTATGTTTCTTATGATAGACTAAACGTCTTCCATTTGCTCTTTATGCTAAAATAATGTCACATGTGAACTCTAACTTTTTTTGTATAAAACTTTACTATATTTGTGTAAACAGTAGCATGCAAGTATTAACGGCTTAGATAATTATGTTCTTCTATGTTTAGTTGTTTTTTTCTTCTGTATTTGTCCTATATTAACACTTGTAAATCTAGGGGGTGTTGATTCTTGGTTCTTGCTTTGTTTTGTTATACATTTAGCAATTGAGAAAAGATATTTAAGGAGGTTTCATATAATGACCATTAACTAATTATAATCCGTTTTAAGTAACTGATAAATATTGTTGAATTATTATCACGGGTACTAAGGTAGTCTATCTTATTACTAAGTAAGGATGCGTTTCAAATTTATCATTAATTATCATGTGATTAGTGTCTACTAATAGCAGTTACTCTTAATGACAAGATATGAGAATCCAAGAAATATATATCACAAAACTAATATTAGAAGAGATGATAATAGTGCACGAATTATTTTTATTTTTTGTTTTAGTATGATACAAAATGTTTTTCACCAATTAGTATTTAACTGTATATGAAATACAATAATGACATTTATATCAGTAAAGAGTTTATTTGTTAAATTAAATGTGAGTAAGTTAATGCAACATATTTTTTTTGTGGGAAATGAAAGGGTAATAAGTGCAGTATTAGTTATTTGTTGCATGTGAAAGCTCTGCTTGATAATATTCTTTCGTTTAATTTGTTTGTCTAATTTTTTAAGTGTATTTTAAAAAGAATATATCTTTTTGTTAACAACTTTTTAATTTTAAATTAATCGTTTTCCTTTTTTTACGTATACTTTAAGCTAGTATAAAAGTAAATTAAAACAAAAAAAATATTATTATTTTTCTACCAAGTGTTTCTATTCTAATAAAACATGTTAAGTATTATTCATATACTAATAAACTTGAATCGTATTAATATAACAAATTAAATAATCAATAAAAAATAATGTTATTATAACTAAATTCAACATAACTATTGTTTCTGTTTTTATACACTCTATTAAATAGGAAAAAAAAAAGGTAGTGGTAAAAATCCATTTAATGTATATAACATACAACATCAAGAGAGTAATATACCTTAATCCATGTTGAGGAAACAAGATCCTCATAAGATCTACTTAAATATAAATAAAAACCTTTTATACTCTCCTAAACAATTTTTAAACTCTTCTAAACATCTAATTAAAACTAATGATAAAATGAGAACTTGTCCCTTTTATCAACTTTATTCTTGTTAGCTTTATTTTGTGCTCTCTATTAATTCTTAGCTAGAAAGCATTGGCTTTTGAAATATTAAAGTAAAGCAAACAAAACTACTGAGATTCTTTTTGCTCTCTCTATTGCTTAAGGGATTTTTTTTTTTAAAAAAAATAATCAGATAATAACAAAACAACAATGTGGTAGAGGAGCAAACAAATGATTGAGGAATAAAATTATATATGGTATATATCTATATTCTAAGTAGCTATCTATATATAAAAAATTGTACTAGTTATTACTAGAATAATTTTATTTTCTATATAATTATATATACACATACATAATAAAGCTTTTCTCCTTTTTCACATTTGTTTATATATAAAAAAAAGAAGATGCATTGAGGATTTGAATATCCAATATTCATTGTTTTGTTGTTTACACCATCCAATTAAATGCAACTTGCCTTGGCTTCTTCTCTTCTCATCTTTTATTTATTCCTTTTTCTTGGTTTCTCGTTTTTCGATATTCAAAGCTTATATTAGAGCTCAATTAAATTTAGATTGTGTGAAAATGAAATTTCATCTTCTCCATGAACTAATAATGTAGTGCCCATTTTTGAGCAATTCATCACGTCAATGTTCAATAATGGGTTGGCACAAGACTCGTAAAACGTACAGACTAGAATTTTTTTATCGATTTTTATACAATTAGAATTCAACCACTGTTTATTTTGGTTAATTGGGTTTGGAATCTATTATTTATAATCGGGACCAGTGAGAGGATCAAACTATTAAAGCAAGGGCTTTTGGAGTTTCAATTTTCTTACTCTTTCGATATTTTGTATTGAATATCTTGATTAATTCAATTTAGTACTACGTTAAATCGATTAAAGAGGAAGCTCTCCTTAGAAAGATTTTTATTTTTCATCATGAGACTTGAAACGGCCAAAAAGATTTTTAGATAAGAAGAAGTATGAGACCCAATATTTAGCCCCTCTAAACCCTTACCATGATTGAGAAGAATATTATTAATTTTATATTTCAAAAAGCTAAAATAATATCTCATGATAATATATATGACGTTTCATAAAAAAATAAATAAGATCTTCATTAAAATTTTAACTTTAGACAATTAATTTTATTGAAATGCCTCTGTTTATAATTCGAGCATAGCTACTTATTTTAAATGAATTCATAAGTTGACACTTTCATCTACCCCTAAACATCCAAAAAATGAAATCGAAATAATAATTGAAAAGAAATCATAATAGCTTTTATATTTCTTTTTAAAAAAGGAGAAGACATAGGATCAATATTCGATTATGATCCACTAGTTATCAGTTCAATTTAAATAAACATAAAAACTCGAAATATGAACTATTTTATATATTAGTTTGATACTTTTTAACCTAACACGTTCATTTGACGCACCTGTTCATTAGTACCAAGTACTACTTATTAGTCTTGTTGTTTCTCATGGTGTGCTACATGAAAAACCAAACAGCATATCCGTACGCAAACTTTATCCAAGAACGTGTATGGTTGGGATTTGGGATGATATATAAAAATTTGGATCTTTCGATAAAAAAGATATGGCTAAAAGTTCGATAAAGAAATAAGAATATTGTAAGGGAAAATGGCATCTATGATTATTGGTTACTTTTGGTATACGTTCGATATTTATTTTGAGTTTTGATTTTTTTTTTTTATGTATTATGATATGAATAATATGATGAGGTAGGAATTGCAAAGGGAAGGGAATATATTACATATATAATAAGTGGACAGGGAAGAGCAATTATTCCTTTGACCACCAATAGTTTTTTTTCTTCCTATTATATATATATATATATATATATATATATATATATATATATATAAATTGTATTTACAACTTCTCTTCCAAGTTTTCTCCTTTAAAATTTGGAATATTAGCAACCTACACCACATAATTTGCATGGATTCTCTCTTGGGATTGTGTTAGATTATTTTCTTGCTTTATTAGATTTGTTAAGGTTCCCTTTGTATTTATTTAATATTATAATTATAATATAAAGTTACAACATGACTAATAAGTAGTTTGTTCCAATTCAAAGGAATAATTAAGCTCAAATTATACTAATTAACAAGTAGTTCTTATATATATCCAGGTTAGATAAGAAGAGCCTTACTAATATTATATCTATTTGTTAATTGTTTTAGTACAAATCAAATGGGCTAGTTATCTATATATCTATATATATATATATATATCTCACTCAGCCAACTATTTTATCAACATGATTAATTTTTCAATTAAATTGTAGGTGCTTAATCCAAAACTAAATCAAAAGGTTAATCAAGATCTTAAAGGGTGATTTAATTGAAGAAATTAAGTGTAACAATAGCCACATGGTGAATCGACATACTACCATATGAGGGTCAACAAGGAGTACATAAGTTGGATGCAATAAAAGGAAAAAACACCATGATGTCTTCTCCCAAATATTTGATTTTGGAACGACGAAAGCATGATTTTCGTTAAAACTGTTAATTTCGATCTATTTTACTTTTAAATGACCATTTCTCAAAATTAAGGGGACTTTGGCTTTTAAATGGAAGTTTGGGGATGAAAATGATTTTCATTCATTATGTCAAAGAGATTAATACATATATATGAAAAAAAATTATATTTACATAAGTATAATTTTCAATTATTTGCACATGAGTCTCTGCCTTCGTTTTTACTTTGTAATTAAATATAAATTAAAGTTATTTTGTTTTTTTTTTTATGAGTGGGGTTATGTACAAATATTCGTACAAAATATCTAGTGTACTTTTTTTTTTTTTCGATTTGGAGGCAATGGAATATCATATGGTGAATATCAAATAATGGAAAAGTAATTTCCCTTTGGAATGTAATGTGGAGAATAAATTCTTCATTGTGAAGTTACTCTAAATGATAAAAACACAACAATGAGAAGTGGCAGTGAATATACCACATATTTACAAATATGGGTACATCCAATAAAAATGAAGAGGCATGGCAATTATTATATTATAAAGTGTTTAGCTGTATACTGATTCTACTGATGATCATGAATTTCAAGCACATTTCTTATCATATTTTTTTATGAAGTTGACAGTCACTTACTTGTGGGATGCCCTATGATGATGATTCTCAGTCTCATCTTGGACCCCATCATAACTTGTTGCATGTACTATATAACAATTTATTAATTCACAATCCCTGAGGATAGTTAAGTTGGTGCAATATGAGGTATAATATACGTAAGGAAATTTATATGTTATATTTTTCTTTTGTTGATTGAGTTCGTTGCATATGACTTATCTAAATACAATTTATATCTTATATGTGATTTGTAAGATATTGCATATGAATAAATTTATCAATATGCACCCAAAGACTATCATTTTACGTGAGACTTTTTAGATTTCAAGATTCAAACAAATTTATATTTTGACCATAAATTTTGCATAGATCTTTTAAACATTTTGAATTAATTATTAATGTGACTTATGGTACTTTTTACGTAGTTTACAAATATATAAATTTTATTTCAAAAAAATAGAAGATTCCATGCATAACAAATTTTAACTGTTTAACTTATAAAAACGAAAAATGTCACGTAAATTAAAATAGAGCGAATATTAATTTATCTCTTGATCCCTAATCTCAACAGATATGATACTATTCATTAATGAATTAACCCCACCATATATAATTAAACTAATTAAGGGTCATGTAAATATGCGTGTGTTGTCAAAAGAGCCATACAATGAGGAAATAATTTTGTTTGCACTAAAATTGATTGTGTTTTATTTAAATTTTTTTTTATGCATCTCGTGTGAAAAGAGGTTACACAACAAATAATCTTAACAGGTAATTAAAAAAAAAAAGTGCTAAGATGCAACAACTGCTAGAAAAATCAAATTTTTCGAAAACTTTATGAATTTATATCTACAAAACTGTATAATTTTTATATTAATTTAGTCCCTATGTGCGGTTGATTATTACATACACTAGAGGTGCTTAGTGTTTGTAGGACATGTTAAATAAACCATAAACAAGGGGCACCCTTGCTTCTTATCTTTCATACATTGTATGTCTCTGTTTGTGAAAGAGCAAAGTTTATGCCAATTACAAAAAAAGTGGACAATACAATACAATATATTTGGCCATCACTATGTGCTGTTCTGAACCAATTTTGACACATATCTAAAAGGTATATTTATATGAGTTAATCTTAATTATTAAACAGGAGTTTGTGCTACTGGCTGCTAATGTGAATGGGGATCCCATGAAACGGCCTAACCTGGCCTTTTTTTTTGGCCCTTTATCTAGTGACAGCATTATGGCATATAATGATGTTTAAGGGCATAAATTAAAGGTAGCATGCTTCATCTGAAAGAAACCTAGATAAAGTAATGTTTATTATACATGGAAAAAACTGCTGTGTGGAACAGGGAAACATGATCTTGTACCCATGAAAATGACACAAAGCTTGCCTTTTTTATTTAGAGGGTAACTTAATATATATGTGTGTGTGTACGTACATATTCTTTTAAGATCATCATTTCCTGATGAGCTCCAACCAGGAATTTGGCTCAATAAAGAAAGACCACCAGGAGAAAATTATGGGGTCAAAGAAATAATAGAAGAATCATGCTTTAATAGAATTGCATGCCATTCTCATTCTTTATCTGTTAATTTAGAGCACATATGCTGTGAATGGTAAAAACAAATCACAAAGCTTTTTACGCATGATTTCAGGGCTTATACATGCCATGAAAATGATGTGCTCTAATAAAACGAATGTATGAAATTTTACTGTAAGAAAGAAAAATAGTCGTGTTCGTAGGGAATGTTTTCTTTACAATAAGGGCAGTACAGAAAAGAAAAGAAAATACAGGGATATTGAAATAGAACAATGAGTATTCTATAAAGGCTGCGGCCATAAAATCAGTAATGTTATTTTGACAAGCAATGGGTGAGAATAGGCACGACACTCATATCTACATTAATTATACAACCTCTGATCGCAGTTATTTAAAGATGAAAACTGGGATTTTAACAACAAAAAAGCAAGTGTTACTGAAGTTAATACTAAACATTGAAAATTTGGAAGGAATCAACCACAGTCTGTAGTCTATCCTTCATCTTCCCCCATCTCCTCTCATTTGCACCAGTTGTCAATGTATAGAACTTTCCTGCATTACGATTCACCATTCAAATATTAGCAAGTTTATGCATATTCAAGTCCACGTAAAAGCAGTTCTGAAAGACAGTGATTTTAGACGCAATGAGTTGTAAAAATAACAGGAGGGGATTAGGATAGACATAAAATGAAACCAGGGAAGTCTTGGGCTGACCGGCATTAGCCTTATGTTCAAATTAAACAATGGGAAGTTTATCGTCAGTTCAAGACATTTCATAGGAAAGATTCAAATTATAGATACAATGCACTCAGGGCTGGCAGATAAAATGAACAAATATAGCAGTTGATAGAAGTAGTTGTACTGCTTATATAATACAAGCTATTGAATGCATCAACGTTTTAGTTTTAAGGGGTTTGAACCCCCTCTTCCAATAACTAAAAAAGAAGTGAATTATTGGAAGAAGGCCTAATCTACTAGCATGCTGACAACAAAGACAGTCACTGATAGCAGATCACTTGCATGACTCATAAGTTTTGAGGTAGAAGTAAACTAATAAACCTTATTGTCCATGTAGATAAATCTATCTTTATACGTTAGCATATTATCCTATATGGGGATATAGGAGACTGAATCGGTTCTTGCTAAGTTGATGACTCCGCAGGTTAGGGGAAAATTACTGCATGTCATTTTTCAGGTTCAGAGGAATGTCCTCGAGATTTAAATTGCTGCATCTTTTAAATAGTTAGTGCTTAACTACAATAATTTAAGAACTTGCAGGTAACCAAGTTCTATTCCAGAACCAAGCCAGCAAAGAAGAACATTCTCCATAGCATGCACATCATCAATTAAAACCTAAGATACAATTCATACCATTGCCAATGCAGACTACAGTGAGGGCATGCCGAGTATAATTTGGGGCTTGTGCAACAAACTCGAACGTGTAATATGTTTTTCCATCAACGACGCGCTACAAAATGATCAGACAATGATCCCGAAATAAAATTAGATACATCCAATGGTTATGTAAAAGCTGATATTAGATAATACAAACATGATAAAAAGTAGTAAGCATATAAGGAAAATAATAGTTCGCAGAGTTGTGCAAATTTCGGGATGAATCTTATCCCAGTTCTCATTTTACTAAAAAAGCCATGATTTCCTTAGTCAGTAGAGCGCACCAGGAATATGCTTTCTTATGAAGAATCTACACATGGTTGAAGTAAAGCACGTAGAAAAGTCAAACTATGAAGCTGTTTACTGGCAATATCAAAATTCCATGTGCATCAGATTAACTGCCTTTCTTGATAGGCTAAAACTTTATTCCTTTCATTAGTACAAAGGTGAAAAGACGAGCTAGACGATCAAAATATTATGACTCTCACCTCATGACTGTAAGTTAGTCTCTCTCTCTCTCTCTCTCCTTCATTCATTGGGAGTTGTGTAGGTTGAAGTTTTTATCATTTCTTTTTTTTACAAAAATCTCATTACCTCCCGGAAAGACTGCAAAAGGGAGACGAACTGGGTGGGATTACTTGTCATATTTCCTTGTGATGTATTCAAGTATGAAATAGCTAAAATGTCATTTCTAACGATGACAGCAAAGGCAGAAATAGCTTAACTTTGCTCCAGTGAAACTAATCTAAGCAATTTATGACCTCAATCCAAGAATATCTAGAAATTGAATCATAAATATTGATCATCGTTTATCTTACATGATACAAATTGTCAATAGCTGATCCTTAGTAGATATAATTCAATACCTCATATAGTAACTAGTCTTTTTTAGTGTAGTAATTTTATCCAAAGCCAGATGGCTTCAAATATTTTCCAAGAATTGTGAAGTGGTTGGCATTTAAAACTAATTAGGAGGACAACAGACTCATGACTGCTAAACTTATTTGTCATTTCTTGGTACTAATCCAAAAACAAATAGGAATCATTCCTTGGTAGAGATTTTAAGAGAGGCCGCTTTTTTGTAAACCAAATTTCTCCTACACTTATGCTCTCTAAATAGACCTGAGTGCCACTAGAGAGCTATGAGAATGTTGGAACACAGGTCAGCAGTCAAAGTAGTGCACAAACTCATATGTCACAACATGAACTGTAAAAAGATGGAGATAAATATATGTTTTTCAAAGGCAAAGTTCAGAACTTCTGAAAAGGTTTACCTAACTAAAACTAGAAAATTTCAGGACTAACTACTACACAGAATTAGACCGATTATGTTGTTAGGGGTGGGGTGTTGGCCAATCTAGAATTCGCTTGTTCAGAAGTTGAAGGTAGAAGAAATAAGAATGTTCGGATAGATGTGCGGGCATACTAGAAGTGATAAGTTCAGGAATGAAGATATACATGGCAACGTGAGAGTAGCTGTCGTGGTGGACAAGATGTGGGAAACGAGATTGAGAAGTTGGCGACGATAGGTCTGAGGAGAGGTAGAGGTAGACTGAGGAAGCACAGGGGAGAGGTGATCGTACAAGACATGACACATCTGCAACTAATCGAGGACATGATCTTAGATTGAAAAGCATCAATGTGAAAGATAGTGTTAGACGATTAGTAGGTAGTAGAGTGTTTCCTTTGCACAGATATAGAACATCTGTATTTCTTAAACAAGCTTCAGACTAGATTTGGTTGTTGTTGCATCAACGTAGCTACACAATACATGAGCTTTATTTTTTGCAAGGCCGAATGGATTTTTTTAAGGGCATAAAACATTAAAATATGTTGACCAAATGATTCGATCCAGAAAGAAGATATATAAGTGAGTTAATTCAAAGATTCTAAGGCTGTGAAATGTTTATTCAACAGTAACACCAGTGATAGTTCAGCATGACAAGCAGTCAAGGATCAGTTACAAATTTTCAGTAATGGAAGAAATATCAAAATACACACCTCTGATGATTCAATTAGTTTTGTTTTCTGAGAAGGCGATGCTAAAAACTTTTTTATTAAAGTTTCAGCAACCTGCAATATGCATAGTTTGTGGTTAGGACACATTCATGAGTGCCCACAATCAAGAAATCCACCTGAAAATCTAAGTTCCATTGGGCAAAATAATCCAAACAGTTACATGAAGCCTTTTCATGTAAATGTCTAGGATAAGTGATTTAGCACTTTAACAAACCTGTTGTGGCGAACCAAAATCCCGTATGTCCTCTTTACTGCTTGGTACCAAATTTACACTAGCACTTTCTAGTGGTTCAATAACATCTTTGAAAACTTTATCTTCACCTTCAACAACGACTTCCTGGGCAAAGGTAGAAAATGAATAAAGAAACAGCTAAAGAAAAGTATAAATGGATAAGACAGGTTTAATTTATAAGAGGGTAAAGTGATTCAGAAATTAGCTAAAAAAAATTAGTTAAATTTTATAAAAGGTGACTAAATTTATTTTATGAAGTGAAAATCTGAAATCGCTAAACCCATAAATGCAGCTCCATACTCGTGTTTCCCAAGCAAATTATTTACACAACTATGACATTAGAACAAAAGACAGACGTAAATGAAAACCAACAGAGAACATTATAGTCATTAAGTGAAGATGACCTGCCACCCAAAAGGATAGAGGAAAGAGTATCCATCCTTCTTGTCTGTGACAGGCAGAAATCCCTTCTTATTTCCTGCAGCAACTGAGCCATATCAAAGGGTCTACTCTTAGGATTCCAGTCATTAAAATTTAAAGAATCAACAAGATACATGAATGGAAGTGTGACTGTGAGAAATGCATCACAACTTCATTTCGTCAAACATTAAAACAAGAATGTAGGGAATTAACAGGGTAAGATGCTGCATAAAGACTTTTACATGATGTTGGTATCTGAGAAGTCATCAGCAGCAACGGGACAATTGTTGGTCCCACGGCAAGAAATTGACGCCTCCCAAGTCTATCTGTAAGGAAACGGATAGAGGAAAATAGTGACTGGTCCTGCTTTAATGCCAAAATGTCAATCAACATCGGACAAAATTATAAACTGCCAGGACTATTCCCACATCTTATAATCAAAAGAAGAGCCTATAATGAGCATATCAGGAATCTGGGATGACATTTAATTCAAGATAAAAGAACTGAAACGGTCATCCAACAAACAACATTGCAGTTCATGTATGCAAAGGTGTTACTATCAACCAATTCATGCATTATTACTTATTTTTTTCCTTCAAAATAGAATAAAGTTTACTTCAAATTCCTTTATAAGACAGCAATTTTGAGCTCATTTTTCTTCATCATTAAAACATTATTCCTCTACCTGGAAGATGATCCCATTTATGCTCATCAAAATAGCAGGTAAAGCGAACCGAAATAACATAACCATATAAAAACTAGAGGAGATTACAATATTGAACTAAACATCCCTGCTTTTTTCAGTATAAGACTGTTCACTACGTTAAATGGGATCCCCCACAGAATTCTACAGGAACTATGAAACTGTGTACTCTTCCTTCACTTTACCTATAATTGTAATCATAAAACTAGAAATAAATTAAGACATTGTCTGAGTAAAGTCATTGAACTTTAAAGTTTTATACTCGGTCACATTTCATTTCTTTAGTCAAGGCCTTCTTAGATATAACTAATTTGACAGCTCGATCAGACTCTGTTACAAATTCAAAAGTAATCTAACCTTGGCAAGAGGAAGTGGAAGTTTCAGTCACATTCTCTGACCTGATAACACATCCAGGAGCCCTACGGTTGTGACCACTCCTAAACCACCCCAGTTGATGCATCACATCCACCTTTATAAGTGAAAATGAACTTTTAAAATTGGGATACATTATCAATGCTAAGCAAGATGGAAGAAGAATCCGACACGATACCTGAGATGAAGATGCATTTGGCAAGTACGCCTGACACGGAGTGATATAATTTTGAACTAACACCATCCCTCAAAATCCTAAGCAAAAACTGTGAAATCGTGAAATCATGAAAACAAGTATACACACTGTTTATCCAATCAAGTTAAATGAGTTCAGTAAACAGCTCAATTAGGTTTTTCCAATTGAATTCTCAGAGAACAAATAATCAACAGAATCAGTGACTCTAGTATCCGTACGTTCTACGTGCCTTTTACGACGATAAGTAAGTAAAATATGGAGAAAAGCATGAGTAGTTGATACAGTTACCGTACAATGTCGCTACCGGTGAAGAAGCGTCGGTTGCCGGGAGAAGAAGACTGAGTTGGTTTCAGTTTATGCAATCTTCACATCATCCAATATCTCCCTCTCAAATCTCAATTATCCACCCACCTCTCCTGCCCCTCCACCCATTATATTATATAGGGAAATGACTTAAATACCCTATACGTTATTTTAAATTTGAATAGGGAGTAAAATCATATTATTATCTTTATATTTACTTATGGAGTAATACTACAGTTTACTTTTGAATATAAATAATCGAAAATAAACATGCAAGTTAATAATGTTGAATAATGAAAATATAAGCATACCACGAATAAATTTAACGATAATAACTGTAACGAGAAATTTATTAGATTTAAAATCTACATGCTATAAAGCACAATTATTATAAAAGAAGAAGGTAGATATATAAGAAAATATTCATTGCAACGAACTAAAATTTACTATTCTAAAATATTTAATTAGTAATAATCAAAATTTAATAAAGAGGAAATGAAAGAGTGGTAACAGATTATGAATTGCCTTCCCTTTGGACCCTTGAGAATTGACTAGTTGGTCTGGTGAGTAGTTTCGCCCATGGAAAACGCACTAGATTTTCTAGTGCATTTTATATCTTTCGTAAAGTTTGTGAGCTATGTTTTGTATAGATTTATGAGTAATTACAATATAAATATCATTAATTTTACAGCAAGTTACTTTGTTTTCATGCTTTTTTATAAATTTTTAATATAAAAAATGTTATTAAAATTCAAACTTCTAATATTTATGTTTTATTTGCGCTTATTTAGCTGTAATTAATTTTATATACAATATATTCACATATATTAACTACGGAAAAACTAATTCCTATTTGTGAAAGACCCGTCAATTTTCAGGTTACCCGGAAGGCCCAAAACCCGAAAGACAAAGCCCAGACCCGCTGTAGCAGTAAGAGAGGGTTTAACACTCGACCATTGCCGTCGCCGCCCTTTCTTCCTCTCTCACTACACAGTACACACTAAAAATGCGTCGAATCACCACCCCATCAACAATCCGGACACTTCTCCGTCGCTGCATTTCTTCGTCGGCGACCAATCAAACGCACCACCTTCCTTGTTCCCAGATTTCCCTTTCCAAAACCCATTTTTTCACTTCACCACTTCCCCACTATGATTCATTTTCTTTTTCGCACTATTCTACCAGTTTCAGATCCTTTTCATCCCAATCCGGAAGGGATCAAGAAGAAACAACCGCTCAGTCTCTTTCATCTGAGCTTGTTAAGGAGCTCGATGCAGAATCTCTATCAATTCCACAAAGTCTCGATCTTTCTTTCTCCCATGTCAATTTGACGCCTTCCCTGATCCTTACCACACTCAATCTTTCCCCAGATGCAGGCCGGACAGTATTAGGGTTTTTCAAGTGGGTTAAGTCTAAGGAAAGTTTCAAGGTTGATGATGAGGTTGTGTCTTGCTTTGTGGATTATTTTGGAAGGAGAAAGGATTTTAAAGCTGCCCAGGATGTACTTATTGATGGGATAGGGTTAACGGGAAGGAAGACGTTAGAATCCATGGTTGATAGACTTGTTAGGGCTGGAAGACCCACTCAGACAGTAGCATTTTTTGAAAATATGGAGAAAGATTACGGTTTAGCGAGGGATTTAGATTCTTTGAAGTTGGTAGTTTCTAGGTTGTGTGAGCATGGATTTGCTAGCTATGCTGAGAAAATGGTTAAAAGTTTGGCTTGCGAATTCTTCCCGGACGAATATATATGCGATATGCTGGTAAGGGGTTGGTGTATTGATGGGAAACTTGATGAGGCACAGCGGTTAGCTGGGGAGATGTATAGGGGAGGGTTCGAAATTGGGGCTTCAGCTTATAATGCAATACTTGATTGTGTTTGTAAGCTGTGTAGGAAGAAGGATCCTTTCAGGCTTCAATCTGAGGCAGAAAATGTGTTGCTAGAAATGGAGGAGAAAGGCGTTCCTAGAGACGTCGAAACCTTTAATGTTTTGATTACTAACTTATGTAAGATTAGGAAAACAGAGGATGCTTTGAATCTGTTTTATAGGATGGGGGAGTGGGGTTGTAATCCCGATGAAACAACGTTTCTCACTCTTATTAGGAGCTTGTACCAGGCTGCTAGAGTTGGAGAAGGTGATGAAATGATTGATAGGATGAGATCTGCAGGATTTGGGGATGCGCTTG
This sequence comes from Solanum lycopersicum, assembly GCF_036512215.1. Taxonomy (NCBI): domain Eukaryota; kingdom Viridiplantae; phylum Streptophyta; class Magnoliopsida; order Solanales; family Solanaceae; genus Solanum; species Solanum lycopersicum. The sequence goes on along the minus strand of NC_090802.1, from coordinate 61,643,503 downwards.
ATAAGAAGGCCTATTATGAATTCTTGAAAATATTATGTGGGATTGAAAGATTGGATCATGCTATGAGTGTCTTTGCAAAGATGAAAGAGGATGGTTGCAAACCGGGGTTAAAGACATACGACTTGTTGATCGGAAAAATGGTTGCTCATAATCGGGTTGACAAAGCAAATGCACTATATAAGGAAGCCGAGAGCAATGATCTGGCAGTTGAACCAAAGGCCTATATGGTGCACCCAAAATATGCAAAGAAGAAATCCGCCCCTGCCAAGAAGGAGGAAAAGAAGAGGGAGACGTTTCCAGAGAAAATGGCTAGAAAGAGGACAAAACTAAAGAAAATTCGCCTTAGTTATGTGAAGAAACCTAAAAAGATGGCCCGACGAGCATTTTGATCCCTTCTGTATTGGATGATTTTGAGCGAGATTTTCCAATGGTATGTTGACATTATTTCCCCCTCATTTTGTTATGTCTTGACCATACTAGAAATAAAATTTTGGCTTACAACAATGCTCTCTACCTTATTTTTTTGACCTTTAAATTTGTAACTCATGAATGAATTTATATTTTTGTATCTCATGAATTGATTTAAAACTATAAATTCTGAATGTGTCTGTCTATTCTTGCTATAGTTGGTAATGATGCGTACAGAACAGACTTGCCATCATCTCTCCTATAGTAACATTCTTATATACTTTGGATGAACTTGAGTTGTATGGGTTCTCGTTTGACAGATAAATCTATATAACTTGTGACTAGATTAATTGACAGTCCTTGGTGTTGAATTCACTGTGCATTGTCTGTATATGCGCACGTGTATAGTATTGGTTTGTTTGAGTTGTGGATGCAAGAACAGTAGCACAGGAAGCTCAAAATGATTGTTGGACTCCTCACCCTCCGCTATGCCCTTTAGTCTTAAAGCTGACCATATCTTGTGCATTAAGTCTCTTCTCTATGCTGTCAATTAGAATAGTTAATTTACTCTCTGATGCAAAACTCAAATCCCAGATGTCCCTTGTGGTGCAAATGTTGTCCACTTCAGCTAGGTTGTGGTTGTGTGGAGTATGTACTGAACTTGGCTGTAATATTCTATGGTGTTTTTGTGATCGATAACTCGGTTTCTCAAATGAGGCTTGCCTAGTTTGTGCCCTTCTGCTAGAGGCAACATGCTATTGAAGCTGAGATACAAATGATTCATCTCAAACTGGATTTTGTGGTTTGTACTTTGTTCTACTATTCTTTATGGTCTTGCAAACAACTTATGGTAACAACCATAACACAAAAAATGGTGAGACTGTAAACTCACTTTTAACTCATTAATTTTTCAACCTATGATTGACCTAATCATATAGTATTACTCAAACATTATTTTTGAAGATTCTTGCGTCTCAGATTATGCCATGTGTCATGTCATTCAACAATTTTTTAAAATGTAATAGTACAAGTAGAAGAAAAATAAGCCAAAGTACTTGACCAAGTATGAATAATGATAATTGCCACGACTTTTAGCCAGAAAACAATACATTAAAAACCCACTGTATAAATTCTCTAGGAATATATACTAACACGGTATTCTCTAGATATACAAACAAATTTAAAGTATCTTCACAAACTACATCAATATCACAAATAATTTTCACATGTAAAAGAGGAGATAAAGTTTTCTCCATCCAATATGGAATAATGTACAAAAAATTGTGTCAAATATCTCTCTTTAAGTTACAAAAAAGGAAGAAGAAGATGTGCCTTATTTAAATGTAGATTAATTTATAACAAACCATAAGAGTTTGTTGAGAAGCCAATTCTTATACTAATTTTGCTACCATTTTTTTAACTTTTTTTTTGGAAGGTCAAAACCATTGTTATATGATGTAGCGCTATATATATTAGTCATTTCTAGATACATACAATCTTCAATTTGATCAGAATTCCTTATAAGAAACAAAATTGACGACCTCAAATAATTTTTTTTTTTCTAAAGTTCATTTATACTTTTTTTAATGAATAGTTTTTGCCTTTCTAAGCCCAGAAAAGTCACGTGGGCAAGTAAGTATGAAGAAGAAAGAAAATTTCAACAGTTAGCCATTTTTAGGGTGTGTATAACCCTAATTAAACCTATTTTGGATGCTAATTACTCATTAATATGTTTCCAACAAATTTTAAACATATGAAAAATAAATAATTCATACAAATAAAATATGAAGAAACGTGATTTTATTTGTCAAGATTGTGAATACAAATTTGTTCCTCCCTTGATTCTACTCTCTAAGATGATTTATCCATGATTCGAGGGCTGTTAGTGGCGTATTTCTCGAACTAGGATGATTTAGATTTGACCTCTCTATATAAATAATTCATCAATTTGTGAAGTATTTGAGATCTTGATCTATTTGTGGATTTTTCAAGATGTCTTTTAAGGGAATTTAGTACCCTTTATATAGGTATAAACTAGGATTAAGAATTGAGTAGCCTCCAAGAATCATTATCTAAATTAAACACAATATGTAAAATTCCAACTCGAATTGAACGCATATCGTAGAGTCTCCGAAAATTTCAATATCTACCCATAATATTGCATGTATAGGGGCAGCCATTTACCCTCTCTGAGACTCTGACTCTTAAGTTGTCACATTTCCAGAGGTTTTCATTTTTTAAAAATAATTTACCCTTAATTTCTTTTTAAAATTATTTACTTTTTAAAAAGAATTAATATTAAGAGCAAATGAGAAAAAGTTAAAATACTTCTATCTATATTTTGTAAATCAACAAGCATTTTGCCACATATATTTAGGACCCATTTGACCCCAAATATATTTGGGAAAAACTTTGAAAAATGGTATTTGTCCATGCAATTTGTCATTATTTAGTAAATATTTTTATCAAATATTCCAAGTTTTCAAATACTAGGAAAAATAAGTATTTAGGTCAAATTCTAACATTTGGAAATTTTAAAAATTTAAAAGTTACCTCAAAACTCTTACATTTTATAAAAATTAATCATCATTTATTAATTCCAATTAATATTTATCTATCAAATTACTTCACTGATAATTATCTATCTTTGTTATTTATATCGAACGTGTCGAAAAAATAATTATTATTTTTAATGCATTATAATTCATGTTGAATCAGTGACAATTTCGAATTTGCGATTGAAGTATTGCCTTTGCCCCTATTATTATTATTTTGTTGTGGTTAATTATCATCAAATATGTTATAAGGTTATTTATTAACATAACATATTTATCATAAAATGACAATTAAACCTAAAGGTATTTTTCATAATTTTTAGACTTATATGTATAGGTCATATTTCTAAAATATAGTTAATTATTTACCCAAAATTTATGATCAAACACGTAATAATACTTTGTTCAAATCTTCACATAAAAATGATAGCCATGAAAATATTTGAGAATTTAGGGTCCAACAACCATTAATATGGGATGGAAAGAGTAATATATAAAATTTATTCATGAATTTTTTTTTATTATTAATTCTTCCGTTTCACAAAGAATGAAATTGATTTAACTTGACACAAAATTTAAAAATATAAAGAAGACTTTTGAATCTAATGGTCCTAAATTAAAATTAGGTCAAATCCATAAAATTACCCTTTAATCTTGTGTCCTTAAAGATGTTCACGTGAAAAATTAAAATTAAAATATTATTAAAAAAAATTATTCTTTTTTTTAAAAAATAAAAAATAAAATGAGCTATTTTTTTTTAACAAAGGGAGTAATTAATATGAATTACAAGACATGCGCGTGAAGCACTAAAGAAAAACAATTCTTATTTTCAGTATTTTTATGCGCGTGAAGCACTAAAAAAAACATTCTTTATTAAATATATTTAATATTTTTATTAAGATTTGACTTTATATCACCTATTTTATTGAACAAAATGAGATTTTAAATTGATACTAGCTAAATTTAATAAGTAGGACATTTATTACTTTTACTAAATGGAAAACGCTGAAAATTGCCTTGGAAACTACCATATATACTTGGGGCTCGTTTGATTCAAGAATTAATAAATTGCTTCAAAATTGGTATTTTCATTTTTAGTATAAAAGAAAATATATATATTATTCTCGAGATAAGTTATCACGTAATTCTTTTAGCAACTAAAGAAAGGATAAGCTAAAATTCTAAAATTAATTATTCTTTTATCTAACGTAACTCGTTTTTGACTAAAATTGTGCAGATATTAATAATATAAAGATTAATAAAGAGCGAATCTATGTATTATTTTTTTCGTTAGTAGTTATTTACATTCTATCCGATATAAAATAACACATAAACACTCTCACAATTCAATCAAGAATAGTTACGCGAGTTTTGAAATTGTCAAATAACAATACGTGAAAATTAATACTATATGAATAACTTATTTCTTATTAAAAAGGAAGCTTATTGACCATCCGGTGACAGTTGGCTCTGTAAAGTCTGTTTCACCCCTCCCTCCCCTTTCCCCATTTGAAAAACATTTAGTAGTCTTATATGTAAGAAAAACATCACAAATAAGGTAAACTCTTCTTTGTCACAACACATTCTAAAATTCCTTTTTTTTTTCTATGTCCATTCCCAATACAACACAAAAAAGTACTATTCCTCACCCTTCCCAAGTTTTTCAAAAAAAAAAACACATTTTTTTTTGAAATTTATTTACTCATCAATGGAGGTGTGTCTCTGTTCCATCTCAAGATCATCAATCAATAAATTTGGAAGTTATGCAATTTTGATAGCCTTGTTGTTTTCTCTTATGTGCTATACATCTACAGGTGATTTTTTTAATTTTTTTTCAGTTTTGTGGTCGTCTCTTTTACTATTATCTAGCTACTCAAGTGTTACCTTTTTAAAAAATGTAATCTTTTTTTGTTGTTATCTTTCAATTTTGATATAGCTGATTTAATTTGGACATAGAAATGTATATTTTGGGGTTTGATTCAAAATGTAACATTGTTAATAGAACTGTTCCATTGGAAAAAAACAGAGTCAAGATTACATAAAGGGATTATATTATAATAATCTTGAAAAAACTAGTTTTTTTTTTTTTTTGGGTATGGTTTGATTAAATTTTTGGTCAAAGATAGTTTGGATTTTCGAGTTTTTGAGTGTGGTTTCTTTATAATGTGCTAACATTTTGACCATTTTATAAAAGGCTTTTTTTTTTCTCCCTTTTTTGCTCTTTTGTGGTTTATCCTTCATTTTATCCTGAGTTTGTCTATGATTTCGATTTCGATGTGTTTAAATTGTTGTTGGTCAGGCTGATAAGTTGTTAGTTCAGATTACTCATTGTTGTTGGCTCAGTCATAAGGACGAGTACTAAGAATTTTATTTGTCTCTAGGAAGAACACATTTTGGTATACGAGAGATTAAATTGCTACTACTAGTCTACTACTATTACTTATTGTTTCGAGCTAAGTAGTTTACTGTTTGCTGCAATATTATTGCAGATGCTTATGATACACTTGATCCCAATGGAAATATTACTGTCAAATGGGATATTAAGTCTTGGACTACAGATGGATATATGGTGAGTGTATTTGCTCTTATTAATACTAATGAAATGTTCTTTCAGTTTGCATCATTTCTTAATCTATTTGAATTAGTGTAAAGTGGAAGTTCAATAATGTTTTTTGGGTAGGAATATTACTTGTTACTTAATATAACAATCATAGTTTGTAATGAAGTTTATCACAGTTGTGTTTGACCAAAAAAGGATTTTGTTTTTTTCCTTTGGATGAAGCAGGCTATTGTAACAATATATAACTTCCAAATGTATCGTCATATTGAAGCACCGGGATGGCAACTAGGTTGGACATGGACAAAAAAAGAAATAATTTGGAGTGCAGTTGGAGGTCAAGCCACAGAGGAAGGAGATTGTTCGAAATTCAAAGAAAATATCCCTCATTGCTGCAAAAGAGACCCATCCATTGTAGACTTGTTACCAGGAACTCCATATAACCAGCAAATTTCAAATTGCTGCAGAGGCGGAGTAATTAGCTCGTGGGTTCAAGACCCAGAGAACGCTGTTAGCGCATTCCAATTAACTGTCGGTCTAGCAGGAACAAGTAACAAGACAGTAAGGTTGCCAAAAAACTTCACTCTACAAACACCGGGACATGGATATACATGTGGACCTGCAGTGAAGGGGAAACCAACCAAGTTTCTAACACCAGATGGAAGGAGGTTCACTCAAGCGTTGAGTAAGTTATGTTCGTTTACTTTTTCAAGACACTAGTGACATGACACATCCGCAAATGATGCATACCTCTTTGATCATGAAATTTTCTGAGTCTATACTAGTAAAGTTAAAGGTGTAATCATATTAATTGTATCTTTTTCCTTGCAGTGACATGGAATGTTATTTGCACGTATTCACAGTTTTTAGCTCAGAGGACACCGACTTGTTGTGTCTCACTGTCCTCTTTCTACAACAACACAATTATAAACTGTCCCACTTGCACGTGTGGTTGTCAAAATAACATTACACAACCGGGAACATGCGTAGAGTGAGCAGACGCTATCTTTAATCGCATAGTCTCCCTTTCTTTTTTGTTTAAGTTTCCAAAAGTTCTTAATATTCATTTGATACTTTTGTATGTTCTCTGACAGGCCGGACTCTCCTTATTTAGCCTCAACACTTCTAAGTTCCGGAAAAGATGATGACAGTCCTGTGGTCCGATGTACTAAACATATGTGTCCGATCAGAGTTCATTGGCATATTAAATCCAATTATAAAGCTTACTGGAGGGTAAAGATTACAATCACAAATTTTAACTACAAAATGAACTATTCCCAGTGGAATCTTGTTGTTCAACACCCCAACTTTGAGAACCTCACCCAGATATTCAGCTTTAATTATGAGCCACTGCTCCCCTATGGTTCCATTAGTGAGTACTCTTTTCCCTTGACAACGAAATACAACTTACGTATACATTTTAGCTGTCTAACTGATTTCATCTTCTTCAGATGATACTGCTATGTTTTGGGGAATCCAATATTACAATGATCAACTAATGCAGGCTGGACCTTCTGGAAATGTGCAATCAGAGATCATATTTCAGAAAGATAAATCGAAGTTTACCTTTGAAAAGGGATGGGCTTTCCCTCGAAAGGTTTACTTTAATGGCGATAACTGTGTTATGCCACCTCCGGATGCTTATCCATACCTGCCAAATGCTAGTGCCTACAGTAGGCTTACTCTACTGCACTCTTTAGCTGGATTTTTGGCATCTCTTGTTCTACTATATTCACATAACTTGTAAAGCTAAAAGAAAGAAATACATTTGAAGAGTTTAATTGCTTCCAATGAAGAGAATTTTCCGGACCTTGTTTATATCAACATTGAATATCTTCAGTAAAATATAAAAGCATAACTTCGGCAACATCACCCTGAGGTTCCAAAATGTGAAGGTTTACTTGTGATTTTGTAGATGTAACCATTGACTTGGTGTGTTCCAGTTCGATTGCTCGAGGTTCAATATATACATTGTACTGGTGTGTTGGTGCACTAGACTGAGAATTTTGATGTACTCTATTGAGTATTCTTCAGAGAACTTCTTATATATGAAAACAAAAATCTTATATATAAGGAAAATTTTATCTCTAGTTATACAATAAAATGAACAAGTTTCCATTTCACTATTCTCTCTGCATGCATACAATATATAACAACCTAAGCAAACTCTTGTTGATGGAAGACAATCTAAATGTCATCAGAAGCACCAGTAGAATATATGTTGCTGCCATCAAATGGTTTTATCCATTACCAAGTGAGGAAAATCATCAAAATAGTGCAAATTGCAGTGTTTGAAAATGAAAATGGTCCTTTTTCAGCAGAGTTGGGTAAAATTGGGTATGAATCTGGTGGTGGAAGTTTGCATTCATCTCCATTAAAGTAGACTCTCCGGGGAAATCCCCATCCTGACTTCAGTGTGAATGTATTCTTATCCTTTTGCATAAGCACCTCAGACTGAACGTTCCCCGAAGGTCCAGCTTCCATCAAGAGATCATTGTAAAATTTCATACCATAGAACATGCCAGTGTCATCTGTGTAGAAACAAATGATTGTTAAGTTCCGTTCAAGCTTGAGAAAGAAATTAAATTCACTTTAGTATGCACTCACTAATGGATTGGTAGGGCACGAGAGGCTTGTAGTCGAAGCTGAAAACTTGAGTGACATTGTTGAGATTGGGATGTTGTGCCACAAGTGTCCAATGTGTATGGTTCTGCCTGTAATTGAAGTTAGTGATAGCAATTTTGACTCGCCAATAATCCTTGTAATTGAGCTTTACATGCCAATGCACACGTATTGGGCACATGTGATGGGTGCATTGCAGTAGTGGTTCATTATTCTTTCTTGGAGTGTTAATTCCCTTTCTTTTCAGTTTTTCGGAGTCTCCCCTGCATCATCAAAATGCACAGTAGACTAATTAGAAAACGTTGATGGAAAGTCTCAACGTATGCAAAGGATACCTACATGATGCAGTTGTGTTTATGGTTGCAACCACAAGCACAAGACGGGCAAGGAGTGATGGTGTCGTTGTAGAAAGTTGAGAAAGAAACACAACAACTCGGGTACTTCGATGACAGAAACTGTGAATAGGTGCATGTCACATTCCATGTCACTGCAAGTAGATATTACATCAACCTGATAAAAATACCGATGAACAGAGGAAAAAACAAAAGCATAAAAAGGTTAACTTACTCAATGCTTGAGTTTTTCGCCTATGATCTGCAGTGAGGAAAACTGTGGATGGAACTATCTTTGCAGGGCCACAAGTGTAGCCTGGTCCTGGACCAAGCAGAGTGAAATTCTTCGGTAGTTTTACTGTCTTGTTTGATGTTCCAGCAAGTCCAACACTAATCTGAAAGGAAGATACCGACTCAGAAGGATCTTCGCCCCAAGACGCGAGAACACCACCTTTACAGCAGTTGCTGAACTGTTGGTTGTAAGGAACTCCAGGAAGCAAGTCCACAAGTACAGGATCCCTCTTGCAGCAATGTGGTACATTTCCTTTAAACTTAGAACAATCACCTTGCTCTGTTGTTTGTGATCCCACAATGGACCATATCACTTCTTTCTTTGGCCAGTTCCATCCTAAAGTCCATCCAGGGCTCATAATATGCCGATACATTTGAAAATTATTCATCGTTACAACAGCCTGGATAAATATTTCAGGTTGTTACTACTCATATAATCATTTGCCCCAATCAGTATTATTAAGATACTTACCACATAGCCATCTGGTGTCCAAGACATGACATCCCATTTTATTGTGATATTACCAAATGGATCCAATGGATCAAAAGCATCTGAAGATCCAAAAGGAAGAGAAAAATAATATATAGTGGGAACACAAAAAGATAAAAATTCTTATCTATAAGCATGTACTTTACCTGCATGAGGCAAAACAGAAGACAAGACGACTGCGAAAAAAGTTAACTTTGCTAGAGGAAATAAGAGTTTGTTTAAGGATAATTTTTTGTGAAACATCCTTAGTATAGTATATCTGATGTTTAAGGATCTTATGTTTTTTTTCTTCTAAAAGAATGAACTTATGAGTATTAAAAGAGAGGGAATTTTAGCTGATCATGATGATGCCACACCTAATGGTTGTTGGGTGCTTTATGCCATAATATTATTTTTTCACTTCCACTCTATAATTCTCTCTCACCTATTTTGGTACCTTTCAAAGGGCCATCAAGTTGAGAAAGGGGAAGAGAAATGGGACATTTAAACACAATAGCTAAGCAGTCTTTTCCTAGGTGGGATATATTATCAGTTCTGATTAGTGAGTTCACTCTAGGCAAAACTGTCCCTTTGCAGTACATTTTAAGTCATAATTGTTCTTGATTATATATAGCAAAAATTTCAAACCTACTAGCTCTAACAGTGAAAAAAAACCTAACTTGATGGGAATATTAAGCAGTCATTATCGATAACAGTGGTTAAACTATGTCTTCCTTTTAACTTATTTTTTGAGATCATTTCTTGTACTGCATTGTTAATAGCAGGGTAATTGTGTTTCAAGTGAGCTTTTAACATTGTTAAATAAGTGAACAAAGGATGTGCTAACAATTTGAATGACACCGACTCACCATCTTCAGAGTTGTGCTTCTTTAAACTGATTTGCTCTAACAGAACCAATTCAGGACTAGTTTATCGAGTTGAAGTCAGAGCAGGTTGATCAACGTTTTATAGCACTCATTGAATATCTATAAGAAAATTGGAGTGTGCTCTGGATAAGAACCTTATTTTTCATAAAAGACTTGACTAGTTTTAGATATAGTCAAGTGCATTGTAATACTTTTTGTTCTTGAATAGTGAATACTTATCACTAGTTACAACCATCAGCTAGGAAAACCAAGAGAAACAGAACAACCAGAGTTGGACAATGCTCTTTATTTGGCGCCGGCAGAATTTGGAAGATATGGGCAAGATTCAGGAGATGGCATCACACAAGGATTGCCGTTGAAGTAGACCCTTCGAGGGAAAGCCCAACCTTTCTTCAGTGCAAGTGTTTTTCTGTCCTTCTCAAGTGTTAAATCTGAGTGGACATTTCCTTTTGGTCCAGCTTGCATCAGGACATCATTATATGCCTTTCTCCCATAAAACAAGGCTGTATCATCTGCATTATTAAAATATCATCAGCCTGGTGAACGGTGAAATGATCGAGTATATGTCTGTTCTGTTAATGAATCAAATAAAGGGACTTGGAGCTTACTGGTTGATAAATTGGGCATGAGAGGCTTGTATACAAAGCTGGAAACTTTAGTTGCTTTGTTGAGGTTTGGATGTTGAACGACGAGTGTCCAATGTGTATAGTTGAATCGGTAGTTGAAGTTTGTGATGGTCATCTTCACATTCCAATACTTGTTGTAGTTTGATTTAACATGCCAATGCACGTTGACAGGGCACATGTGTTTTGTGCATTGCAGCACTGGCTTATTTACTCCTTTCCTGCGATTACACTTCTCAGTTATGATCTGTTGAAGGAGAATTGTTCAAAGGTTTTATAGCTATAATCTTACATGACACAGTTGCTACTTTTACGGCAGCCACAAGAACACGAAGGACAAGGGGTGACACTTGCATTGTGAAAAGAAGACAAGGAGACACAACATGTCGGTTTGGGGGATGCTATGAACTGAGAGTAAGTGCAAACCACTCTCCATGTCACTGCATATTAAGCAGAAAGATTTCAGGCTTATGAAAACAGTATTTACTTTCAATGTATGGTTTAAAAGACTTACTCATAGCCTGTGTTATTCTTCGACCGTCAGGTGTTATGAAACGAGTGGGACGGATGATTTTAGCAGGACCACAAGTATAGCCACCACCTGGAGCAACAAAAGTGAAATTTTTAGGAAGTTTCACTGTCCTGTTTGTAGTCCCAGCAGCGCCTACGGCTATCTGAAATGCAGAAAGAGCAGCAGAAGAGTCCTTTCCCATCGATGCTATAACGCCGCCTTTACAGCAGTTAGCAATTTGCTGGTTATAAGGGGTATTTGGCAGCAAGTCAACAATTGCAGGCTTTTTCTCACAGCTGTGAGGAATGTTGCCTCTGAACTTTGAACAATCCCCTTGATCTGTAGCTTGTGCTCCCATCATGGCCCAAATCACCTCATTCTTTGCCCATGTCCATCCTAAAGTCCATCCAGGGCTCACAATTGGACGATACATTTGGAAATTGTTCATTGTCACTACTGCCTGAAATTCGAAAAATTCATCAACTTTAAAATCTCAAACTAGTAATAATAGTTCCAAGTTATACTTACCACATAACCATCAGGGGTCCAAGATATCACATCCCATTTGATTGTTATATTTCCATTTGGATCCAATGCGTCATATGCAGCTGTAATTCGAATTTTTTTTTAAAAAAATCAATTTTAAAAAAAATATGAATGCAATAGAAGGTCTAAACATCTCCATTTCAACAATATAATGAATTACCTGAACGAGAACATAGCACAAAAAACAGAAACACTATGGTATATGAGTTCAAGGACATGTTGGATAGTGTAATAGAAATTATGTTAAGCTTCTCTATAATATCTATCGGTCTTCACAACAGAATATCTCGTTACATCAATATATTTTCCCTAGTTTGAGATGCAATTGCTCATATCTATGTCATTGTATCTATTTAAAAATACTACTAATAATAAATAATAACAAAAAAAAAATAGAAAGTAGAAAATGCAGAAGTATGGAATAAAGAAATCATTGAGGCAGCTTCCTAGAGAAATACTCTGCATGCAATTGTCAAACAACTATTAAAGAGTTGACTTTGACTTGCAGCGAAGACTTTAGACTTTTTGTATTCTCTTCGTTCCTATTTAGTTGTTTGGAAAAAACTTTACACCACTCTAATAACAAAATTAAGTAATATATATATCTTACATGACAACTAAATTGGAATGGAGAAAGTATACATGTCTTAAAAGAAATTATTTTTTCAGTTTGTTTATCATACTTTTTTTAGATCTATTTTAAAAGAATGCGTCTTTTTTTCTTGACAGTATTGTACTTTCAACTTTTCATATGACATGTTTAAAATTGAAATTTTGATATATTTTACATATCTTTAATTTAAGATCACGGGATTTAAAGGTATTCATTGTTTTCATAAATTTCGTACTAAATTAATACAACACAAACAAAATGCTCCCTTCGTCCAACAATACTTGTTCACTATACTAAAAATAGATTTCTAATAATACTTGTCTAATTTATAAAATTTATAATAATTTTACACTTTATTTCTAATTTATCCTTATTCCTATAACATTTTTCAAAACATTGTATTAATTATATTCAGAAAATGATAAAGTAAAATTATCATTCTGTTGGCTTGAAAAAAAGAGTAAAATGGAGTCAGTAATAATGCTCATTACGTTGTTCAATTGAACTACACCGAATTGGTCTTTTTATTTTTCTTTAGAAAAAGTCTCGTAAAAGGATCAAACTTTATAATATTTTGAACAGTTAAAAAACTAAATTCGATAAACTATATAGCTAAGGAATTATTTTATATCTATTTTAATAGTTTAGGAACTATTTATGACATTTCTTCATAATAAACTCCTATAACTCATAATAGAAGTCAAAGACATTTCACTTGAACAATTCCAAGAGCCAGCAAGTGTTGAGAAGATGAAGAGATCAGGCTTGAAGAGCTAATAATTAGAGGATAAAGTAAGCTATAATTTGAAGATCATCAAAGTTTGTCACAAATCCTTCATACATAATAAATTGTTAATTTAATTCTAGAGAGCAAACCATCAGACTATGTAGTACTTCATTCATTCTAATTTATGTGACACTATTTGACTTGATATAAAATTTAAAAGATAATTAATAATTGAGACCTCATTAATTTAAATTCAGATATAAAAATAACACACTTCATCGGATGATTATTTAGTGCTCGTTTGGATATAGAATTGTTACAATATTCGAATTTGAAAATTTTCAAAACCAAAATCACATACAAAATTTAAAGGCAATTCAAATTGGTTTCATATCTAAACATGACTTTAATTTTTAAATCTCATTTTCAACTTGCAAATAAATATTAATATTTAAAAGAAATTTCACAATTTTATATGCAAAACCCTACTAAAATTCAAATATATTAATAAAAATCTAAGATATTTTTTCTATACTAACACACAAAAGATATTCCAAAATTATTTGAAAAACAAAACTCCTTCCAAATGACTATATGAATCCTGCGGTGAGCTTTCGATATTTTGATCGGGAATCACAGAGTTCAATTGTTTGATGATTGGTAGTAGATATCAAATATCAAAATTTTAAATTCTAATTTCGATAATTGATAAATTAAACTTCAATTTAATATGGTATTCGATAATATCGTATTGGAATTGTAGTCGATTGTATTACAAAATTAACACTATTTCTTCAATCAATTCTATTTTTTTACGTGGAGACAAAATATAATAAAAGATCAACAAGTAAGAAGACATCAAGAAAAATAAATTGATATAACTAAAAGACATATATTTAAGTTGTTAATGTTTATTCTTTAACTTTCTCTTTAGATTCATACTGATGAGTAATGGACATGTTAATATACGATCTTCAAAGTAAATAATTCGATATTTAGGAAATATAGGATACCAAATAGTACTAATATTCCATACCTTAATTAAATTCGAATACCATAATTTTAAAATTTTATTCTTGAATATCATACCAAATATATAAAAACTTTGATTTGTTTCAATAATTTAATTTTCGGAAAAAGGTCAAAATTACCTCTGAACTATGTGAAATAAACTACTTGTACCCTTCGTTACATTTTGGAATAAAAAATGCTCCTATTGTTATCCTAAGAGATTTATTTTTATTGACTTGATAAGCCACGTGAGATCAATCCTTCCATCTAAATATTGTCAATTAAGATTTATTATAAAAAAACTAAACTTTTAACGGTGATAATAATCGATACAAAAGCCCAAAAAAATCATCATACTATTCGAAGATTGAGGAACTCAATTATTCAATAAGCGCTAATAAAGGAGACGGTCCCCAATGTCGAAACAAAAAAGGTACAAGGTCAAAATAGTCCAATTGCATACGAATGTAAAAAAGTACAAGGTCAAAATAGTCCAATTGCCAATCAATGGCTACAACAAAATATGGGCCCACCGAAGAGGCCACACAGTGTAAACTTTTTCTACTGATGATTCCACTTTTAGTCTTCCTACGGGTCTTCTGAATCACCCTCTCTTCCGATGAAAACGCGGCATCTATCTTATCTCATTTTATGTGACTTATTTTTTTTAATCCGTTTCAAAAAAAATTATATGTAATTTAATTTTGATATGTTCATTTTCACTTTAATAAAATGATTTATAACTATACAAGTTTTTGTCTTTGATTTTAAACGATAAGTTTCAAAATTCTTTCTTTTAACAGCTTATAGAAACTTGCAAAGCGATCTTTTGCATATTTAGTAGGCGTTTGATCCTGCGATACCATCACTATATGAAATCGTGAGATAGAATTAGCGTTTGGAAAAGCAATTTTACGTTGATTCTGTCTCATGATATCATATCATGATATGTGTTTCCATATTCTCCAAATCTCATGATATAATTCGAAAATTGATCAACATGTTTATATTTGTTAAAACAACATTACATTTAGACGTACTAACCATTTATGTCATATGTAAATGGAATTTATAATCATATTATTACTTTTTAAAATTTATTATTCACACCGATATAAAATTTATCGTTTTCACCAATATATAGTCACTTTAACTCACACTAATTAATTGTTGAGTAATAAATATGTTCTTTTCATTTACTCCAACACCTAATTTATTACTTCTACCATGATTGGAAAATACATGTTCAACGTGAAAAAATTGTTCATATTATGTGAGAGAATTATATTAAAGACTAGAGTACTATAATTTATGTTTAATTTTTTTTATTGAGTTAAAGTTTGATAAATCAAAATTATATGAAATAATTATTTAAGTGAAGAACAAATAACTTTATAATAATTTATCATGCAATTTTATAATTTTATATAAGATTGAATAAATAATTAGGACTATTTCTGTAGTATTACATCTTATGAAATTTTTATGTTTATTAGAAAATATACCAACACAAAAATTTCATATCGCATATCCAAATAAAATTTTAATTTTATCTCATTATTTTATATTATGATATCATTTCATATCATATCATAATACCATATCTCATAACCAAAACGACACTTTCCCTTTCGTATCCCAAGAGGAGAATATTACTATTGCTGGTCAAACTCTCACATTTTGATTACTGAGTATCTATTTTTCTTAGAGAAGGAAACATGTGTTTGCTGAAGAGGTCTTAACAATACACGGAAAATTAATTTTATAAGCCAGTTATTGTTCAATTGAAAATTAAAAAGAAAAAAATACTTATTGTAAAGTGTTTTCCTAGTCAATTTAATTAGATGATATGTTTATTTGAGATTGAGAGGTCTGAACAAAAAGATCATGATAGACGTCTGATTTAGCTGCATCAATCCATCCATGTTTCAAGGAGGATAGTTCAGATCTCAACAGCGTAAATATTTTGAAACTTCACGTCAGATTTACCTGATGATAGCAGTAGTGAATTCAGAATTTTCAATTAAAGAATTTAAAATTTATATAAATAGACTCATAAAGAGGAATATAATTTTCCGCCGCTATAAGGTGGCTGTGCCCCTGATCGATCGATAGCATTCGAAAAGGGAGAGAATACCGAAAAACCATAGGAATGGGTGGAATTGGAAAGCTAATCACAAGAGAAGAAAAAGAAAAGCTTTCCAACTCACCGATCCCCATAGATTTTCGAAAAACTCATCTCCAATTTCAGATCTGCTAAACTGAACCTAATTTGTGTATGTGAATTACAATGCAGAAAAGAGACCTTTTATAAGAAAAAAAAAACATGAAAAAAGTGTGGTGCGGCAGAAAGAGGTAGGAAGATGAGTTGTTATTAGGCTGGACCACTCCACATCACATATGGATAGCCATTGAGGGGACCTTCTTGCAATAAAAGTTACTCCGTACTTTTTTATAATTGATTGATCCTTTTGTAATTATGGAATGATATTTGAGTGTTTTAGATCATAATTTTAAGGTTTAAGTAGCTCTTAAAGTTATTAACATAATTTACTTAGACGCTCAATTAAATCTTATACCTATTAATACCTCTAACATCTTGAATTCGAACCATTTGAACATTTTTTTAAAAAAAATAAACTAAAAATAGTGGGTGTGTAAAATACAATCGCGCTGACATGTCAATTTGATCAATTAAATAATGACATGTGTTATTTTTTAATCCAAAGTTATTTTAAACATTATATTATAAAGTAAAAAAAAAAATATTTTAAAGTAAAAAAGATGAAAAGAAAAACTTAAACTTAAATCACCTACTTCCCCTGCCTTTCACTGAAACCCAAAACATACATTTTCCTCTAACCCCTTTAATGGTGACCCTTCCTCTCTCTACACAATGTTATCTTCTATCCGACAATTTTTTCTTTTTATTAGTTTTTTATTAATTATAACTTTTTACTTTATCTCGTTTTTTAGGTAGAGAAAGATGAGGGAAAAAATCTCTCCAAAAAATTTATAAATTTCATTTGTATTTGTAGAAAAAAATAGAATTATTTTGATCTTTTTATGTTTCATAATCAATTAACTTTTTTGGATGAAGAAAACATCCTTACATTAGGCCAATATACATCAATTTAAAGTCAAAACAACACATTCACAATAAATCAAATAACTTCAATAAAAATTTGAGCAAAGTTAATAATTGATAGAAAAATCCTCCAATAAATTCAAACAACTGGACATCAATTTAACACTAAATTACTAAATTAACAGCAAAGATACAAACTCCAAATTTTAAGTCTTTATAAATTAAACATGAATGAAAATGACGATAGTAATGGTAGAATGATGGTTTCAATGGTGGTGCAATCAATCCTAATACGAATGGCAATGGGGCCAAAAATATAACAATAATTGTGCTAAAAAAAAGTTAAGTATCCGGAGAAAATAAGAGGAAGAGATAGTAGGAAGGAGTGCCAAAAAAGATGAAGAAATATTAGGTTTTTTTCAAAAAAAAAAAAAGGTCCAATTTAATACCTTCACGCGCCTAAAGGGTGTGGATTACAACAATGTGTCAGATACAAAAAATGTTCAAATTTGAAATGGTTGAAGTGTTTAATAGGTACAAGCTTTAGTTGAGATGTCTAAGTGAATTGTGTGAACAACTTTAAAGGACCTCACATGACTTAAGCCTAATTTTAAATTAACGATATCATGTAAAATAGGACGGGAGTACATATTTTACTCAATTATCAGAGATTACTATAAATTGTAATCAAACATGATACTTGATGTGCTAAATCTTATAAATAGTAATTAAAATATTATTAAACACAATAGTATCAATATTTTATCTGTTCATTTTTATTTGTCATATTATATTTTTTGAAAGTCAATTTGATTAATTTTTAAAGTTAAATTAGATTACTTTAATTTGATATTTTAAATTAAAAATTTAAATATTTTAAAAACTATACAAAAAATACTATAAATAGTAATTATTTTTCACATATTAATATGATAAAAAAAATGTATTATAAAATATTGATCAATTTTTTTATAATTTTACTTAATTTTTTTTTTAAAAAAAATGGACAGAGATAGTAATTCACTATCTAATCAGCTACTATTAAATAACCCCGAGTGCATTCTCATACGCCTATTCGTGCCTTGAGTAATACTCTGGTCCCCTTTTACTAACTATGGAAAATTAGTTAGGGTTCGATCATATTTTGTCATCAAATTTTTTTTAAAAAAAAATTATTTTTAAAATGAAAAATAGTATTTGAGAATTGAAGTAGAGTTTGATTATGAATACAAATTGAAGCTTCTTTTGACTTTTTCTGTGAGTAATTTAAAGTGAAAAAATATTTTCAAATTCTTAAAAAATTTGATTTTAATTATAGTTAACGTCAAAAACACACCATAATCTTATATATATATATATATATATATATATATATATATATATATATATATATATATATATATATATATATCAGATTTTGATTAAGCACATGTATAAGAATATCCTCAGAATATTCGTCTACTGAATGTAACGTGGGACTCATGTTAGGGCAGACTCAAGGTAATCGGGGGCTTAAAGTGCGGCTTAAAATATAAATAAACTGTATATATATACATATTCCCACAAGCAAATTGGAATTAAGCAAATATAATTGTTGACTTGATATGCACAAAATTCAATAAAAAAAATCTTTTTGTCTTGGAACCCTTTTAAACTTATTATACTGAACATATTTATCATAACTACAACATGTTAATAAAGGCAAATTATTTAAAACAAGAGCAAATAATAAATAATATTAAAAGATGAAAGTATATAACCCAATACAATTACAAGAAATGTGAGCTTTAGTTATTCACTCAAGCGTCCTCCAAATGTCTTCAAAGTGTTTCATAAACTAAAGTTACAATATAAACATTTATGCCTTTATATATATTGTTACATAAAACAACATATAATTATCATAAACTAACATATTTAACCATTATATCATATGAATAACGTTGTTAAAAAATATCCTTTAAACTTATGATTTTAAGTCTGTCATAATGACATCTCTTTCATAACTATAACATGTTATTAAGGGTACATACAAATTGGAAGAGTTAATTTTTTAAAAAATTTCTTTTCTTTAATACAATAACAAGTCATTTAGATCAACAATTTACATTGAATCCGAATAGTTATTTCTATAAAAATCTCAATGAATAATAGATAACAGCGAGAGAAAAAGGATAAAAGCCCAAAAACCCATAGGAATGGGTGGAATTGGTAAGCTAAGGGAACACATATAAAAAAGGAAAAGCTTACCGACCCACCCATTCCCAAAAGTTTTTGTTGGGCTCAACTCCCATTTCAGTTTAGCTGTGGAAGCCTTTATTAAGTTGTAACATTTTTTGTATGGCATTTAGGAAGAGTCATGTTTGATAAGGGACTTGGCTACCTACTTATGTATATAATATATATATATATATATATTGTATACTGTATAGTTGATAAGGTTGACATTTTTTCATTAAATTTTGAGATAAAGCTTGGTTTTTTGTTTGTTAGTGTTGAGGTTTTGATTTTTGTTACACTAATTAGAATCTTCGACCAAGACAAAATGTTCTATTTCTAATAGATATAAAAAAATTGTTTTGAATTTCTTTATCTTATTTAATTATATTGCAAGTTATTTTTGGGACAAAAGTATTTATTGACGGAGAAGAATTTTTTAATATTTATAATTGCTATAGATTTTAATTTTCATAGTTCGCTTCAACTATTCAATTTTGTATAATTGTATAAATTCATTTATACAATTATAATTTGTATAATAAGATCTGTATCTGTATAATTATAAGTATAGAAGATGAAAATATATTTATTTGTATCTATCGCTTTATACAAACACAAACACATTTTATATTGATATATATAAAATGACTAATTGTATATCGAAAATAGTTAATTGTATATCGAATCAGATAAAAAAACAAGGAGATGTTTGTTGTGAACTACAATTAAATAAACTATAACTATAGTATTTAATTTAAATTCATTTTTATCCAAACAAATTTAAATTGAATTTTAATTCAATTGTGTTATATTAATTCATTATAACCCGCCTAAATTTTAGGGAACCTGCTTTACTCAAGTGGAGTGAGCTGATTTTACTTGGGACTCTAACACTCCAACCCCATTCATTACAAGTCAGCTCCTTTTGTTTTCTTGTCAACAAACAAGTCATCTGGTCTTTCTGGCGTCTGGTGGCGGTGCCTTGGATCTACTACTTCCTCCGTTCGTTCAGTCTATTTTTTTTTTTACAAAAAAGAAAATTACAAAAGTTTTTATCTTATTTAAAACACATTCATCTTAAATTAAAATAATTTTTATAATATTTTATATTTATAATATAAGAAAAAGGGTTCCAAACACTTGTTTTTAAGCCAAAAGTCTCTTAAAATTTGTTTGGTGGAAATTGGAAAATCAGTAGGGAAATGGATTGTTAGGCCACCGCTTGGATTGTCGGTCTCAAGTGCATGCAATGGAGACCTTCCCCAATTCGAATAAGCCAATAAAAAGACATGCCATAATATAATACAGCTATCCATATAATATCTTTAATCTTGATATAATATAGGAATGAGTGTTTTTTACCTATCAAATTGACTTAATTCAGTGTAAAGATCAATAGCTGTTGCAGACTCTGAAAACTCACGGACACCATTTGATTTCAAAGTCCGTGTCCAAGCTCGATAAATTCGCCTATGTTCTCAGTGTTATTTATGGAACAATTAAAAAGTCATACTACCTTTTCATAATTTAATTGTTAAGATAAGACACCTGAATCTAACTCAACTCAAAAGGGAAAGGTTTGTTCAAGTCCAAGATCAAATTCCCATCCAAAAGAAAGCATGAACAACAACTTGGGATGGGCCTCGCTCCGATATCATGTTAAGATATTATATCTAGGCCTAACTCATTCCGAAAAATTTGCTTATGAGGGGAGGTTTGTCCAAATCCATATAAGACGGACTAAATTTCCAGTCACTACAACCTCTGTTGTTCGGGTGAGCATTCTGTTATGAGCACTTTGTGCACATTGGACAAACCCCACTGTCACTGTGATAGCCTGCAAACCACACAGAATATGATAACAGACATTTAACACAACGATGCTTCAATTCTTGCACGATTTGATTCATTAGTCTTCACAAATCTTGTCGTGAAGTGCATATTGTAAAACTTATTAGTACATTCCTGTTTATCAGTAATTACCACAACAGAACAACCAGAGTTGGATTATATGGTGCCGGCGGAATTTGGAAGAAATGGATAAGATTCAGGAGATGGCATCACACACAGATTTCCATTGAAATACGCCCTCTGAGGGTTCTTTAGTGCAATTGTTTTACCATCCTTCTCAAGTGTTAAATCTGAGTGCCTATTTCCCTTTGGTCCAGCTTGCATAAGGATATGAATTATATGGCTTTCTCCCATAAAACAAGGTTGTGTCATCTGCATAGTTAAAATATCATCAGCCTAATGAACGGTTTATAAAACAAAACTGGAAACATGAGTCACGTTGTTGAGGTTTGGATGTTGAACGACAAGTGTCCACTGTGTATAGTTGAAGTTTGTGATGGTCATCTTCACACTCCAATCAATCTTGTTGTAGTTTGATTTAACATGCCAATGCACATTAATAGGACACATTTTGTGCATTGCTCGGTTATAGCTAGGGCCAATTTTCACTTGCATCAGCACATTCATAACAGAGAAACTATTACTACTACTAGTACTAATTGAAGATATGAACTAAAATCTTACCTGACACAGTTGCTACTGTTGCGGCAGCCACAAGAACACAAAGGACAAGGGGTGATACACAGCATGTTGGTTTTGGAGCGGCTAAGAACTGAGAGTCACTCTCCATGTAACTGCGTATAGTTCATTATTTACTTCCAAACTTGTGTGGAAAATAAAACTTTACTCATAGCCTGTGTCACTCGTCGACCATCATTTGTTACGAATTGAGTGGGGCGGATGATTTTAGCAGGACCACAAGTATAGCCACCACCTGGAGCGACCAAAGTGAAATTTTTGGGAAGTTTCACTGTAGTGTTTGTTTGTATTCCCAGCAGATCCTACACATATCTGAAATGCAGAGTGAGCAGCAGAAGGGTCCGTTCCCATAGATGCCATAACACTGCCCGTGCAGCAGTTAGCAATTTGTTGGTTTTAAGGGGTATTAGGCAGCAAATCAACACAATTGAAGGCTTTTTCTCACAGCTGTGAGGAATAATGCCTCGGACCTTTGAACAATCCCCTTGATCTGTAGCTTGTACTCCCATCATGGCCCAAATCACCTCATTCTTTGCCCATGTACTCCCATCATGGCCCAAATCACCTCATTCTTTGCCCATGTCCATCCAGGGCTCATAATTGGACGATACATTTGGAAATTGTTCATTGTCACTACTGCCTGAAATTCGAAAAATTCATCAACTTTAAAATCTCAAACTAGTAATAATAGTTCCAAGCATAACTATCATGGGTCCAAAAAATCAAATCCCATTTGATTGTTATGTTTCCCTTTGGATCCAATGCGTCATAGGCAGCTGCAGTTACAAGTAAAAAACTTCCAATTAGACTATATACAGAAGCTATCAAGCATGAATTTTGCATGTTGAGAGAGCTAATGTTGGGATTAAATTGCAGTACCTGCACAAGAAGCATAAATGTATATGAGTTCCAAAAAATGTTGGACTCCATGATGAAATACAAGAGCAGCTTATCTTCTGCAGTAGTAAAAGATGGAGTTGACTTTGGCTTGTTATGAAGACTTCTTTTTTTGTTGTCCGATTAAATCCAAATGCACTGTCGAAAAGTCGCACTGTGTGCATTCCCCAAGCCAAAGTAGAATCAAAAGAAATACTTCTATAAATTACTAGTAATGTTGCTTTCATCGGTTCAAAAGTATTTTTTAATAAAACTTTCTCCAACACATCCAAGA
This sequence comes from Solanum lycopersicum, assembly GCF_036512215.1. Classification (NCBI taxonomy): domain Eukaryota; kingdom Viridiplantae; phylum Streptophyta; class Magnoliopsida; order Solanales; family Solanaceae; genus Solanum; species Solanum lycopersicum. The sequence goes on along the minus strand of NC_090802.1, from coordinate 61,620,322 downwards.
GGACGTTTGTGAATACATGAATAATTTATTTCTCCATGATGAGACGTCATATATATTCAAAAATAATTGCCCAAAAGGGCTATTGCAAAGTTACTGGATACAAGGCAAGTGAAATTCTTAGCAAGTACAAATTTAGTGAAGTTTGGAAAGATGCTCCTTAACTTCGGCCTCTGTAAACTGAGGAACTTCATCTGTCATGTTACATTTTTCTTCAAAATCCATCTCAAGAGCCTGTAGAAAATCCTCGTCTATCTCCTCTTGTCCTTGCATTCTTCGTTCTGCTCTAATCCAATCTTTCAAACACTCTGTCCTTTCAACCGATTCATCACCCAATAAGTCCTCTTTCTCCCATATTTGCACCTCATCCTGTTTAAACACTTTCTCTAGCGAAATAGTAGACACAGGAACTGCTAGTACATCACGTGCCATTCTTGAAAGTAACGGAAACTTCTTCGTGTTCCCTTTCCACCATGCTAGTAGATCAAATTCAGACTCATCAATATCATATTGTTGCTCCAGATACACACTCAGCTCATTAGAATTAGCTGATCGTTTCGATTCATGTGACATTACAACTTGTTGTTTCCAAAATTCGCAACCTGGAAAACGCTTAGATGTTGTTGATGAAGCAGAAGAGCTAGGAGCAATTGGGGCCTGTTTGGGTTCAGCTGCAACTTCATAACCTGAATAAATCTTATTAGCTAATTTCAATAAATCATCTTTATGAGAACACAAATCTTTTTCACCATAGTTCAAATCCAAATTCTGATATAAACATTTCAATGACATTTCTATATGCTCTAATTTCATCATAGGGTCTAGCAGTGCACCAAGTAAATATATAGGATGTACAGGGATAAAATGTTTGATAAATTCAGCTTTCATATCAGGCAAAAACTCACTAAAGAATAGATTATCCTTATATTTTAAGAATATCGAAGATATGTCACTCAAATAAACAAGTACGGAATTACAGGTAGGATTATAAGAACCAGAAAAATGTGAAACGGCACTATGAAACTTTTGTAAACAATCAACCAACACTTCACAGATATTCCAATTTATGTCAGTCTTTTCATAATAATCATCATTATTCATAGATTTAATTTCATCATCGTCAGCAGCATCAGCAACAATAGCTTCATTGAAAGCTTCTGTAAGAATATCTTTCTGTTTCAAAGCGCGGACCAACATATCATAAGTAGTATTCCATCTAGTCGGAATATCAAGTATTTGAGATTTCATTATGTGTTTATCAGCTAAACACCTTCTGCTAAATTCTGTATTTCTATAACTACAACATATAATATAACGCATCGCTCTTCTTATTTTCTTAATTTCAGATTCAAAATGAGTAATTCCATCTCTAACAATTGAATTCAGAATCTGACATGCGCATCTAACACTTTTATGATTCAATTCCCGCCCAGCTGATTCGTTAGTATTCTTACTCATTTTGTCTTTAAAATACCAATTCACAGCAAATACCCTATCATTTATACTGTAACTATACATCAATTTAGCCATTATCTTAATAACTGTATCAACATTGCGAAACTCCTTAGTTAATCCTGTTTGATATGCTAAAATCCGTTTTTGCATAATAAAGTTATCATCAATCCAACAAGCAGTGAAGCATACAATGTCTATTCCTGGCCATTCAGTGGGAACTATGTCAATACCTAATGCTACACTACAAGAAAGAGACTTAAAATTTTCAATGAGATGACTTCGACACTTAAAAAACGGTTTTCTGATTTCCGATATGATAACTCTCCTAGGAATAGGCTTATACGCTGGAAAATGAGCATACCGCATATAAATTACAAGAGATCTTATGAAATTTCTAGTGTAAAGTATTTTGATTCAACACATAACAATTTAACAAGTTCAGCACGATCAATTTCTTCTGAATATTCAGCGGGATAGTAGAAAATTTGAATGTTTTTTTCTAGAGAATCAGTGAAACTCGTACTGTAAAGTGCCTCAACAATTATAAATTTAGCTAGTTCCCATCTGTCACGTTTTTGACAATATTTAAATTGTTCACCAGTATTAGGATCAATTTTGAATTGTACAGCATTACTATCACAACTTTCATTAACAGAATCAACATCATCATGAGCACGCATAATTTTTAGTCGTTTATTACTGGGTGATGCAGACATTGTTAGATAATTAATTAATCAAACGAGAGAGAAAAAAAAAATGTAGAGATGAAACGATTGTACCAAATTTGACGAAACACAACAAAAATATGTAATTAAAATAAGCTTGGTGTAAGAAAGAGTTTTACTTTATCAAATTTTCTAAATATTTTTAGTTAGAGTCATAACTTATATTTTTTATATAAAACAAAACTTTTTCTTACACTTTATTAAGTGTATAAAGTAGAACTTTTGCTTATACTTGATAAAGTGGAAGAAAATTTCTTAATTTGTAAAAAATTGGAACTTTAAATGGTAGCCTAGTAAAAAAATAATTGAAAAAAAATTGGAACTTTAAATGGTAGCCTAGTAAAAAAATAATTGAATGATTAGCATTGTGTTTGGGAGGACAATTATAATAAATGGTATTTCCTTCATGTATAATTTCGTCATCTCAATAAATTGAAACTTCAATTTTAGGGGTAGAAGACATTTTTTTATATATTGAAATGAAGAAAAATAGAAGACTTTATGTTGTAGTTGCTATCAACTATGTTTAAACGTCCTTAAATAGAGATTGGAAGATTTTTCAGAATAAAAAAATAAAAATATATTATGTAGCTTTTTTCCTTTTTATGATATGTCAAATCATATAATTGTACAAAACTTTGAAAACGCTTCTTCAAAGTGTGAAATATATTCCTCTTATAAAGTGTAAGCTTTTCTTTCACTTTATAAAGTGTAATAAAATGTTCCACTTGTAAAGTGGAAAAAAATTCCTTTATATTAAAATACACATTAAGACACTAACGAAAAACGTCTAGAAAATTAGATAAAGTGAAATTTTTTTCTTCCACTAAACTTATTTTTGTTACATACTAAATAATGACTTATTTTGATTACTTTTATATTTTTGTGACTTATTTAGGTTCCGAACTTGCTACTTCACTTTTAGCTTATCAAGTTTTTATTTTTTGAATGTTATTTAACACAAATTCTGACTTAACATCTCTATTTGGATGGTTTTTTCTTATTTTGGTTTTAAAATAAGTATTTAAAAATGTTATTTTATTTTTTACTTAAACACAATAAAAATGCATTGATTTAAGAACATTTAAAATGAGTAAATTCAAATAGATTAAAGTTGTAATTTTTATTATTTTCATCTTATTAAAATGAAAAAGATTATAACTTACAACATTTTTGAATAATTTTTGAACATTAGAATTTAAAATACTTAGTTTAGCTCTAAAGAATAATTAAATTAATTCTCGTGAAATTTAAAATGACAAGTAAAACTAAATGGTAGGAGAATAATGGGGATAACTATTAAGAATTAATTATGAGTTTGTTACAACGAATGTGTTCAAGAAATTTTTTCCTATGATGTTTATTTATGGATAATTTTTGACATCAATTGATCAACCTAAAAAGTAAGAAATGTTTGGAATATAGTATAACTTATTGAAATGAATGTATATGATTAAAATAAATGATATATTTTTTATATGAGTTAAACTATATGAAGTTTTATGTGTTAAACTAGATGAAGTTTTAAATAATATGAGTTAAACTATATGAAGTTTTATCAATATTTAAGAAGCATGTTTTGGATGATTTCTATCTTTTTTTATTATTTTTATTTATCTACTATCTCAAAAATAATTTTTCACTTCTGCTTTTCACATTTTATGTTTCAAGAAAAGATTTTTAAGATTTTTAATATTTTCTATTGTCGTAACATCCTTGACTTAATTAGCCAATGTTGACTGATTTTTTAAGTCTTAAGATCTGTATTTATAAAATATTGATACGGACGAATATTGATATTATTTATTACAAGCTTGATGAGTTAATTTACTTGGTAATATTAGATTCACCTTTGGGCTACTATTACATTTAAGCATAATATATATATTAGATTTTAAATTTGGTTTCAAATTTTAATTTTGACCTTTAACTTTCATAATGTACAAATAGACACTTTAACTATCCTATCTTTCAATAAAATAAACACGCGATTTTGAAGCCAAATTGCGTGAAATGCAAATTCTCTCACATGTATTAGTGAGTCAATCAGTGACTGCCAACTAATTAAACATTTTACGCGTCTTTTTTAAAAAAAAAAAAATCTTACATGTCATTTTGAAATTAAAATTAATTGTAATTAATATAAAAGAGATTCATTAGGAGTAGAATATCATTTCAACATTTTTTTTAGTGAAAATTTCATATATGGCAAACTTATTAGATTAAATAACATTATATGGGTATAGTTTATCTAATTACTTTATATGGGTATAGTTTAGTTATTTTAGGTATCTTTAATTTTGTATATAATGTTTTTTTTTATATACAATTATATTTTAAAAAGTGGTTTGTAACTGAAGCGTTAAATATGCTAACAATAAATTTAGATAATGCCACAATTTTAGGGAAACGTCCCTTTTTTTAAGCTAAACGTTCAAATTCAAAAATACATACATACATATATATATATATATATATATATATATATATATGAACTTACCTTTTTTTTGTATATTTATATATGTACATGAATATATTTGTTAAACGTGACATTATATACAAGTTTCTAAATGACTTTTTATATACTCCAATAATATATAAAGTTAATATATACTAACTTCAATAATTTGTATATAACTACTACAATATACAAATTATAATCGCATATGATATTTTCCCGTCTATATAACTAAATCCAATTACTTTGTGTACATATGTATATAAAAAAAATAATGAGCCTTTCATATACAATTTCCTACTACCAGCTATTAAAACAGACATGTACATATCAATTTTTGTATATGCATATAAACTTAATATATACTAACTTCAATAATTTGTATATAACTAATAGAATATACAAATTCTAATCATATATAAAAAAAATTCATCTGTATAACTAAGTCCAATTACTTTTTTGTATATATATACAAAAAACAAAAATAACATAAATATGCAATATACTATATACAATTACTAAACATGCAATTATACTATATACAATACTTAAGTAATATTTTTTGTATATTGACATCTAATTAACCAAAAAATTGTATCTAACTTTGTGTTTTAATACAGTACCTCATGAATATTATGTTCATCAGATCCGACAACTTCAGAAGCATTTTCCTCTGATTCAATGTTTACAGCTTTCCTCTTTCTTCTTCCTTGTACTATTTTAATGCCTCTAGCATGGCATTGTTAATAGCTTGTTGAACTGCCGTAGGGTCGTTTTTTTCCTTTGATCTAAGCTCTTCCATTGTTTGTTCTTGTATAACTTGATTTGATTTTCCCAATGACCCTACATCAAACCCAAAATCTTGAGTTAACCCTATTGAAAACGATGGTAAAATGTCAACAACATTGACATGCAAAGGAATACCTCTGGTAATCCTCAAAGATGAAGATGATTCATTCATTGTGTAACCAATTTTAGATCTATCAAGAACAAAAAATCGATTATTTCATCAAAATATATGGAGAAAAAAATAAACAGAACACATATACAAATTTTGAATAAGTAAAAAAAAAGAAGAGGTAAATAACTAAAATTAAGGAGTACTTACGAAATTGACTTCAACTTTGGAAGGGAACTTCAACTTCGAGAGGGAGTAATCTAATTTTGGACAACAATTTGAATTTCAAACCGGATAGCTAGAGTATTAAATGTAGGAGAAAAATTTGGAATGTGACAAGGAGAGAGAAAATTGTTTTGTGTATAATTATATACAAAATTAGAAAATAATGTTTTTATACGATTATATAATAGGTTGTGGACCCCATTAAATATAGCAAACAAAAATAAACTATAATTATATAAGGTAAATAAATGTATCATGCCTTACATTTATAATGCGGTGGAAATCTGGAAATTGTATAGTTTGTATATTCAATTTTTCTTGGCCAGGTTATGAGTTGGTTCAGATTTTTTGTTTGTTGTTTTTTCTTCATAAGAATGAAATATCTCATTCTTCATTTTGCTCAGGAGGCAAAGATGTATATCCTTCATGTACTTTGATATTTTTATGATACAAAAGTTAGGTTGAGTCCCTACTTTAACCCTTTAATTATTTGACAGACTCAATTTAAAAGAACATTAAAATTTAAAGGAGAATCAATCATAAATTATTCACGTGAATAATTATCCTCCGACCCAACTGAATCATCCAACCGATATCGTGCAGAGATTTACGAAGTTTGTTGGTAAGATTACTTGCTACGTCGGTGGCTGCTAAAACACAAAGGGTGTCGGTGCCTATATTTTAGTCCAAACAAATTTAGGTAAACCCCCGTATATCAAGCTCCTATGTTTCCTTTTATTCTTCAAAACATATTAAATAGGAACTATTTTTTTTTATTTGATTAAACTTTCTGTTTTTACCATACATATTTAAAATTATAAAATTTAATTCTCTATTTACTCAAAGAGGTGATAGGGTCTCAATAGAGATACAGAGATCTGTAATAAGTAGATTAATTACGTATATTCTTATTCCTAAAAGTTATTTTGATACAAAAGATTTAAAAATAAATTTCGTATTAAATTTAAAAAAAATAATAAATTAAAATGAGAAAGTCATGACTTATAATAACGACATTATTTATTATTTCAACTTTTGTGCAATGTTTTCATTTGGAAAGAACGATCGATTTTTAATTTACATTTGAAAATTAAATTTCATATTGTATGAATTTTTGAAATACGAATTCAAAAAAAATTGAAATTTTAAGCGGAGTGATTTTGATTTGTGAATCATTTTGAAGTTCGACACGTGTTCTTGTGAAGAGGTAGTTGGGCCCATGATTAGGAGCCCACAACTTCTTTATAGGTTCCAAAAAGCAAAAAGACTAATTAGCCGGCCCACCTCGATAATCGAGCCCCTTCTCTAATGCCGGTCTTTGCACGTGCCCCCCCCCCCCCCCCCTTTACGTTTCATGTTTCTTCCTAGTACGACGCTTTAATTGCGCCTTAACCAAATCCATTGCAATTTTATATTCATATTTATAGCAAAATTTAATTAAATTTAAATTTAAATTGAAAATTTTCATATTGAAATGTGAAGCGCTCTTAACCATTCATATGGACGTTTTAATTAAAATTTATTTTTATTTTTTGTTTTTATACCTTTAGTTCAATTATCAAATATAAAGGTCATATATTTGCTTGATTTTATTAAACTAACACTTAATATTTTCAAAAATTATACTACTAGATATATTAAGTTCAAACATTCTAAAAAATCAATATCTCAGATAAGTCTTTGACTTAAGATTAAAGACTTGAGTATGTATATTTAATTTATCTTCCTTAATTTGCTCTAGAATTGTCATATCAATGAATATATATTTGTTTTTTTTAAAAAAAAAAAAGGTAAAAGTAGAGGAAAGATATATTCATTTTATTAATTTTTCATGAATCAGAGTCAAAAGATTGATTTAATAATAAAATAAATATAATATTGACCAAGTAAAGTAAAAGTAACCGTCTAATTCACAAGTAACATTTAATTAAAGAAGGATAAAATTGCTTATTCTGTGGGGGTGTATTGGCCCTTTTTCTAACTTTCAAGTTCTATTTTTAAAAAACGAATAGGTTTAATATATTTTCCTTTTGCGTTTGTTTAAAATAAAAAGCCTTTTTTTTTTCTTTTTAGACTTTCTCTCTTTATAAAAAGAAAAATAATTTTAATTTAAAAGCCTATCATTAAAAAAAAATGAAGGGAGTAAATCAATGAGATGTTGTTGCATCATGTGACACAATATGTAGCAATTCCTCTTCTTCTATATAAACTCCGTCTCTATTTACACATTCCTCACACAAACGCTCCCATTTACTCTACACAAAAATGGCAAAGGCTTCTCCTCTTTTGAAAGATGAGCTTGACATAGTGATTCCCACTATTAGAAACCTTGATTTCTTGGAGATGTGGAGACCCTTTTTTGAGCCTTACCATCTTATCATTGTTCAAGATGGTGACCCTTCGAAGGTCATTAAGGTCCCTGAAGGGTTTGATTACGAGCTCTATAATCGTAATGATATAAACAAAATTCTGGGTCCTAAGGCTTCTTGCATCTCGTTCAAGGATTCTGCTTGCCGTTGCTTTGGTTATATGGTCTCTAAGAAGAAATACATTTACACCATTGACGACGATTGCTTTGTAAGTTTACTTATTCTGCTGGGTTTTGATTCGAATTTCATTATCTTGCTAGTCCCTGTTTTTCCCGTCGCATCTGTTTTTATTTCAGAGATAGTGTATTTGTTGTTATTGACAGGTAGCTAAAGACCCAAGTGGCAAAGAAATTAATGCGCTAGAACAACACATTAAGAATCTCTTGTGTCCGTCGACTCCATTTTTCTTCAACACTTTGTATGATCCCTACAGAGATGGCGCGGATTTCGTCCGTGGATACCCATTCAGTCTCCGTGAAGGTGTACCAACGGCAGTTTCACATGGTCTTTGGCTTAACATTCCTGATTATGATGCACCGACCCAGCTTGTCAAGCCTCTTGAAAGAAACACGAGGTCAGATAGCAAACGCGGTCATCCTGTTATAAATATTATTATTAATCTGGACACTAACTTAGCACTGTCTACAGGTATGTTGATGCTGTTATGACGATCCCAAAGGGAACTCTCTTCCCCATGTGTGGTATGAACCTGGCATTTGATCGTGAGTTGATTGGCCCTGCTATGTATTTTGGACTCATGGGCGATGGACAGCCTATTGGACGCTACGATGACATGTGGGCTGGATGGTGCATCAAGGTATAGTATTAAGAGGCAGATCCATTGATTTTATTGTGATACAATTGAATGGATTAGTTACATTTCGTGTTGTTGTATAGGTGATATGTGATCACTTGGGAATGGGAGTGAAGACAGGTCTGCCATACATTTGGCACAGCAAAGCCAGCAACCCATTTGTGAACCTAAAGAAAGAATACAAAGGTATTTACTGGCAAGAGGAGTTGATCCCATTCTTCCAATCGGTTGCCCTTCCAAAGGACTGCAACTCTGTCCAAAAATGCTACCTTCAACTCTCAAAACAAGTAAAAGCAAAACTTGGCAAGGTCGATGATTACTTCAACAAGCTGGCTGATGCCATGATCACATGGATTGAAGCATGGGATGAGCTCAATCCATCGACAACACCTAATGGTACCTCAAAATAGACAAATATCATTGTCGTTTTATTATTTTTTGTTAAAAATTATATTTTGCGGTAAGGTTGTTACTAGTCTTGTTATGCCCGGAGAGTTGAGGGACAATATTTATGTAATTTAATTTAATTGAAAAACCAACCATTACAAACTTTTCTGAGCTGCCGGCTGCTATTAGATTTTAGAAGCATATTCCTTAGCAAGTTGTCTTTTGTTTTTTGTTCCCTCAAACTCAAAATTTCCACAAAGTTTGGCATAGAGCTATAAGTTTGGCCTAAGAAAAATCATCACATTGGGACCGGCCTAAATAAATTGATTAGGCAATCAATTATAACAAACATTGTTAAAACAGTAAAAGGATGTAGACGTTTTGTAATAATAGGAAGATGCATCTTTTTTAAATAATTCAAAAAAATATAGCGCCGCTGCCGGGGATCGAACCCGGGTCACCCGCGTGACAGGCGGGAATACTTACCACTATACTACAACGACCTTGTTGCCAGTAATTTGAGTTTTGATGTAACATCATCCACCATTTCAACTCAAAATAGAGTGAATAACTGAATATAATAGAAGAAATCGATTCTCTGATACTTATAACGTGACAATTAATTATCATACAAATAACTAATCGCACACTGTTTGTGCTCATCCTTAGTTGCCATGCATAACATTATTTTCTGCATACACTCTTCGCAACAAGTCTGAGGCAAAGAGGTTTCCAGGGCTGAACTTTTAAAAGAAATAATGCACTTTTTATAATGAGTGATGTTCATGAAACACTTGAGCATCTATTCCATAAAAAAGGGTGCATATTTAGTACTACACAGATTAACTGAGACTTACAAGTCATGATTATTGTCAATTGTCAAAGAGAAAGAAAAAACATTATTATTGAATGAGACAGCACCATGAGGAAAATAAAAACAAAAAAGGAGCAAACAAGCAGTGAACATCAAGATTCCAAAAACTTACTCCCTGATACTTCCACCTCTGTAAAGCTGCGAAAGGTGTGTGCTTCTTGATTGAGTTGCTGCACACTACAGCAGTTCAACGCCCACCGATTATGAATTTAATCCAGACATTTGCATCTGCAAACATCAAGTGTAATTTAGGGCAAGAAAGGCAACATAACAAGGCATGATTACTTCATGCGATTTTAAAAAAACAAAGATCTTTCTGTAATCACCAGACTGAAACATGTGACAGGGTTGAGCAAAACATGTGATAGAGCAGCACTTTTTCCTACCTGCTCAAGTGATTCTGAGACCGGGAAAAGCATTGCCGTCTTGCTTCACTTGAACGGAAAACCTTTGGTGCTCCACACGCTGAAGTTGTGATGACAACTGGAGCAAATCAATAGTAGGTCCATCTTCACAAGAAAGTTGATTCTTAGAGTTCACCAAATCTGATCCTTGAATGACACGATTGATACCACAAGTGTTGTTAGGAAATATCATCTGGTCCAGTCCACCTTCTGCAGAATTGATCCCAGATGAATTGAATGTATTGGACATTCTACCTGCCGAAGCCTGAGGACCAAGTCCCAGAACATTTTTAGATGCTTGAGTCACATTGTAATTATTGTTTGGTTGAATGAGGGGGCGAGAAGTGGAAAAAACAGTGGAATGATTTGACGATCCCTGTGATTGAGATGACAGAAGAGAGAGAGCATTGCTGGAATTTGATATCCCTGATAGCCCCTGAATGGAAGATGTGTCCAATGCATGCAAGACTTCAGAACCAGTTGAGGTGGTGTGGAACAGAGAAGGGGAAACAAAATCTGATCCTCGCATATCATGCAGAGATGAGTTGGTACTCTCGTTAATTCTGCTTGTTGTTACAGCAGGTAGTCCATCATGGAAAGAATGACACCCTTTCTTGGCATGATATGATGTAAAATGAGATTTTGGTTGTAACTGTCCATTTGTAAAGGGCATGGCAAGTTGAGGGCTATAATCAACACCATCTTCAACTTTTACATTCTTACACCAGTCACTCATCTCATATTTAGGCTGATGCAGATAGCGGCTACTAAGTATGTCTTGGCATGCAAAGGGTGACGTTGCAAAAGAAGTTCCACGAAATCTGGTACCTGTCAAAACCTGGAGTGTGTTATGATACTGTACAGATGAATTTTATTTTATTTTTAAAATGATTTATAACACAATAGGAAACATCAAACACTTGTAGTCCAAAATTCACTTGAAAGAACATGAAACTCTTGAATTCAACATGCCAAATGAGAATGTTATGAAAGGATTATAACTTATGCAAGAAATTAGTTTTAAAAATTAAGCATATAGTTCTTTTGGTATGTTAAAAAGCAAAGCATATCTTAATAAGTAATAGGTTTAATATGCACTAGAATTTAGCTAGTTAACAGATTTGTGGTACCTAAATGTTCATCAATTCATAAACAAGTCGGTCTTCCTTATAATTGCATAATAGATGAAGATGTAACACATATAATAAAATATGATATATGAAATGAAGAAGTGCGTATTACGCGAAAAGAATAGTTGTTAGACTGGCATTGTTGTAAAGCAACAATATTTTTAGGAGATAATTTTGGACTTCTAGAGTCCAATATATCTACAAGATGTTAAAATAAAGTATTGAGATAGACACACACTCATACAAGATTGCACAAGATAAAATATGATCACATCCGACAAAGGTCCAAGAACATGGAGGATAAAATGAAAAAAATCGTAGCTTGACATGGTTTGCTCATATCCTATATAGATCTCCTTATGCACCTATTCAAAGGTGTGACACTATGATGATTAAATGTGTTAATGAGGATGACACACCTAAAATCACATTGAGAAGACCTTCCAGACGACCTACAATCTGAATTTAATATGAGCTTAACTAAATACAAACAGAATGAAGTCAAATGATTCATCTAGTTGGAATTACAGCTTCCTTGTTACACTTACATGAGGTCTAGCGCTTGTCAGGAATATTTCAATCTGGTTAGAGACTTATTCAGTAGTGTATGGTTTTTGATATGTTTGGTATGTTGAAGGAAAACATTGTAAAATAGTAGTAATTTTTTCTAAGAAAAAAAAAATAGAACACCAAAAACTATTTTTCTTGTAAAATATGTTCCATTTAAAGGGAAAAACAACTTCCTTTGATTATGTTTTTCACTGATAGTCCCACTTGAAATAGGTTATAAATTTAGGAGAGTTCTGGATATTGAAAAAAAAGTTTCTTTTGGAAAAATGTCTTCTGGAAAAAGATTCCATCAATACCAAATACAACCTTAGCAAACATTTCAACAAAAAAAAAGACTAGATATCGGAATAAAATGAACCATATAGGGCAGCATGAAACAGGAGATTAATATAGACAACTCCAACTAATTGGAATTGATGAATAGTTGATTGATTAAGAAGTTGTATTCATAGCCTGTGAATAAACATAAATTATGAAGTTTATAACGATAATTCAAAGGTATTAACTATCATAATTTTTCAAATATTATTTGTTGAAAGAAAGTTCTACAAATTATTGCATATACAAAACTGGCATTGTTTTTTCTTAAACCAATTAATGCTAAAAACATCCATATTGAGTATGACATTTGTCATTCTTTAAAACTTTTTAACACTACCTTCTATAAAATACATGATATATAGCAAATTAGCAATGTTGAAATGAGGTAAACTTATAGTATTTGATATATAACAATTTTTTTTTAAACTGTAAACATTATTTGATGTACAACAACCACAACACCTTATTGTTTTGATGGAGAGAAGAACTTATGATTAGCTTTTCAAAATATTTCCAAGACCATGCATCAAACCCCAAGTTTGTCGGAAACGGATGTATGAATCCTCATTATTATAAATGCCCTATTTAGGACCATAAATTTTCAATACTCTGTAGTTAAGATTATCTAACACTAGGAATTTTCTAATAATACTCTAATGGTTCTCTCTCTAATAAGCATTAATCTTCTTTTTGGTATCACCAATAACGATTTTCAACATAAATTATTTTCCATCTTTTGTTATATTTGCAAGGATATGAAGATACTCTAAATCTTTTGAGGTAACTTCTTTTCATGTGATTTTTGAATAAAGTAAAGAAAACTTTAGAATCTTGTGATTTTAAGTTAAAGATATGTCAAATGTATCAACATGCCCTTGTTACTTGTGGTATTAAACATGTCATTTGGGAAGTTGGAATTAAAGAATTGTTAAGAAAAAGAAAAGAGGCGTTCTTTTATAAATGGTTTAAAAAAAAGGGAAGTAGGAAAACCAAATTGAAATGGAGGAAGTATAGGCCTTGACAGTGTGTTCTATTTAGAATTGACAGAAAGCATCAGTAGCCTTGAGAATCAAGTAAACACAAAGCACCACCAAAAGTGGTATCTTTTACTTGGATTGCTTAGCATAAATTAAGTCTTACTTAAGACAAACCACATGGATTGGGGATCATCACTTGCAGTGGATATTCATGTATGAAAAACAGTGAGAGCCTCCTGTTTCTGCATTGCTCTGTATCCTGGCAATCTGGTGTATGTTTATCAGACTATTGAAAGTGGAGTGGCCATGCCAAGCAACCTAAAGTAGGTAACCACAAGGGGGAGAAGCAGAGGTGAACAGGCAGGTGAAAGTTCTGCGGGTACTGCTCCTATGAGCTTAGTATGGAATGTGGACAGGGGACAGAAATTTAAATGAGAGCAATGATACATACAAGATTTTTATAATCCTTGGCTTTTTGATACCTTGTTTTACATGATTGATTCCCTTCAATATAGATAAGAGATTAAGTCTTTCAATCATGGACAGATTTCAGTACACTCTTGGTGCTGTTTTTGGCGATAAAATGTACGAATAAAAAAACAAAATACAAGGATATAGTCTAGAAAATGAGTTGTCATGCATCTAAGTAAGTTTCATATTAGAGAATGAGAACTATAATATGCAAAATTAAGAACTACTTGTACAAAGAAAATGACTGAATCAGCCTGAGTGCATACCAGTATGAGGGGGCTTCCTTCGCCGCTCATTATGACCAGCAAGACGTTTCCTGCAGCTACGTTTGCCATCATCAAACTCAGCCAGTAGATGGAACCTACAAGTAAAGTAGTAACACTGATTAACTTGAGCTGCAATAGCTAAGAATTGCAAATAAAGATGCTATGATCAATCAAATTATTCACAAAGGTTGAAAGAGTATGGTCTAAAAGAGATTCTATATAGTTCATAATGGATCTAAATGAATATATTAGAACTAGTATTGATTGATTGCACTTGCAAAACTTAGAATTCAGATACAATAGTACCTGCTACATTGCTGGCAAAACCGCTGCTCGATGCCATTTACGATAACTTTAGCAGTCTTTGAGTGAACCTCGCACACTTTATGCCTCTTGTGATAGTCCTTACAGGGGCTGAGATCCTTGCCACAACCTTGAACCTGGCAAAATGGTTTGTGGGAGTTCAAACCTCCTGCTCTCATTCTTTTAGCAGGAAGAATTGACTCAGCAGAAGTAGAGCTTGACAAAGTCTTGGCAGATTTGAAAATATTTCCATCTACATGATGATCAGGAAATCTTCCAAGTTTCAAATCAATCAGTGATGAGTCTCTGGAAATTGAATCCACAGCTGAGCTTGATAGTTTAGAACTAGATTTATCTTCCCCAGAAAATGCACCAACTATACTCCCACCACCTCCACCCCAGTGCTTACTACTAGCAAAGCCATCTCTC
Source organism: Solanum lycopersicum (assembly GCF_036512215.1). NCBI lineage: Eukaryota > Viridiplantae > Streptophyta > Magnoliopsida > Solanales > Solanaceae > Solanum > Solanum lycopersicum. Next base: position 61,605,249 of record NC_090802.1, on the reverse strand, counting down.
ATTTGGTCAGTAAACATAGGTTTTCTCATCAGATTTGGAGAACCCAACTCATGAAATCCTTGATTATCAGTTGTACACATTCCATAGCTACTTTGGGTCTTCAATTCCCAACCCATAACTCCATTTTTCACTCTCCTCATTCCATCATTAACAGAAACTGATTCCTCTGATACAAAACCCTTCCCCCCTGAAAAATAGCTCCATGACTCCATTTTTTTTTAAACCCTATTAACACCCAAAAATGTACTAGTGTTTTAGTCTTCCTCCATAACACACAACCAGATATAAATTAGCAATTCAAAAACCCAGTCATTTACAAAAGAAAAAAAAAGGGACAACTCATAAGTCCATAATAAGTGTTTGCAATCAAGGAGCACTGAAGAAGAGGAGTAGACAAGTAAAATACTTGCCTCCTTAGTGGAAGCACAGAGATAGTATTAGCAAGAAAAAAGTAGTACAGTTGGGTGAAAGCAAAAAAGAAGTGGTCCAAACTCAAACACTAATACTAAAAAGAAAACAAAATGGAAAGCTGCCAAATTGGGTGGTTTGGGAAAGGAGAAAGTGCTGAGTTTTGTTAAAATTTAGAAATGGAGTCTCTGGTGATGAAGACACAGACACACACACACATATATATATATATATGCATTAATTCAGCGAAAGAGATGGAGACACTGCCACTATATACATTCAATCTCCATTGTTATGTTAAAAAGATAGATAGAATGTAAGCCCCCACTTCCTGCTACTTTCCTTTGCCAGTAGGTAAATTGTTATCCAGACACCTTTTCTTTTTTTCCCTTTTTTTAAATATAAACAAAAATACTCGCCCTAGAATAATCTAATTTAATTTTAATATAAATTTTGAAAAAGAGAAACTCTTATTAATTTTAAACAATAAAAAGTAAAAATAAATAAGCATTGATCGTTTTAATTTATTTATCTACTTTTTATTTAACATAAAATTTAGAAGATATTATTAATCTAAAAATTTTATGATTTGAGATATATTTACCTGAAAAGTTAGAATTGGAAAAGTCAAAAAGAAAAAGATAACTCTCTGCTTTTGTTTATGTAATACTTTTCATCTTACTTAAAAATAAAATAATTTAGTTTTGATTAAAAATTTATATATATAATTTTTTATTTTTTAAATTAAAATTTATATATTTATAAATTACTTTAAAATATTACAAGTTATGATAATTGAAAATATAAAATACTTAAATGATGTATATATAAACTATAAGAAAAATAAATTTATTTAAAATTTAAAATTTAAATTATGTTACATTATTTGAGACAGAGAAAGATATAAACGGATTAAAAATGAAAAGTGAGAAAATTAAATTTAAAATGGAGGGTTTTAAAAAGATATAAAGCAGGGAGCACTATCTAATCTTATTAGAAAAAGTAAATAACACTCCCTTTCATTTCTCATTTTCTTTTTAATCTGTTTCAAAAAAAATGATTTTTTTTATTTTGATAACAATTTTTCAAGTGACATGTTTAAAATTACTAAATTAAAAATTAATTTTATACATTTAACATAACTTTAATTTAAAATTACATAATTAAAAATCTTCTTTATTTTCTTAAATTTAGTGTCAAATCAAATTAGTCTATTCTTTATTTTGTTTGAAAAAAATAATACACTGTTTTCAGTTACAGGATGAGTATATAATACTTATATTATATCAAAAGAAAAGTCAAAAGCTTCGCGTGTTTCACAATTGTATAGATTTTTAATGTTAAACCTTGTGTACTTTTTAATTAAATAATTATTCACACGTTTATTATGAGAGGCCAATTATTATCAAATTAAAGATATGTCTCTGTGTTATATGACATGTTTCATGGTTGATTTTACCATGTTTTTAGAAGAAAAAAAATTAACACATGACTCTTCTTATTACAATAATCTAACTAACTAGAGTATATAAAATTGAAAATAGTACTCCTATTGTTTTTAGGTAATTTATCTTTTATGTAGTTTAATGAGTTATCAACATTGAAGTACATAATTTTTTATTATTTGTACGTTTATTAGTTTTTTTATTTATTTTCTGAAAAAATAATTTTATTAATAAATATCGTGCCCATATATATTTATTTTTAAAATTAAACTTTTTTCATGATTTGAAAATTATTAATAGCATGTTTCTCGAATTAAAATAGTTTAAACTTGATCTCCATCAAATGGTTTGTGAAAACTTCTTGAAGTAAAAAAGAATATGATATATTTGATCTCTTAATGAATATCCCCGTAATAGTTTATGAAATATTTGAGATTTGTTCATATGAGTGAATCATAAGAAAGTTACTATTTTTCTTTTAGTAATACCATTATCATTAAGTAGTTATATATTAACTTTCAAATTATAATTAATAAAAATAATTTTAATAAAATGAACCACTAATTTAATAACAATAATATAAGGTGAGTGAGCAAAAGTGTAGAGAGAGAAATAGTTGGTAAAGTACTAAAATAAGTAGTAAATTTAGAAGTGAGAAAAGTATCCTTCATTAATGGCACCTTAATCATATTCAAACGTACGACTATTCAATGAGAATATATATAATTATTATTATTATAACTATTATTATTATTTATTCATATACTCTTTTCAATTAGTTTTTTTAAAATCTTCTAACCATAATTTGTCAGCAACAAAATAGTAAAAGAATTTTAGAAAATATTGTGGCACTCACAAAAAGGGAAATAAAAAACATTAGAAATTTGCTAAATATACGCTTGACTGTGCTTCAACAAGTACAAGCAGCATAAAAGAAAAAAAAAGCTTGATCATATCATATTCAAGTTTTGGAAGAATAAAAGCAGTAAAAAACTTTTACTTTACATTTTTCATGAACCCTTTTGTGGAAATCTAGGGAAATTATCTTTCCTTTTAATTTAGGGAAACCATTTTCTCGTAACCAAATTATTTTTGGTCTCGTTGGGACATATTGCAGCATCAGATCGATTTGAAATTAAAATTTTATTTGGTCATATAATTTAATTTTTTTAAATTATATTTTGTGAAAATAAATATATATATATAACCCATCTTTTTCTAAAAAAAAATCCACAACTCTTATGCATGATACAACATTAAATCATAAACAAGTGTTAACTTTCTCATTTTCAGTTAATTCAGTTAGTTTATTAGCATGTTCACGTGGTTAGTTAGGATTGCATTCTGTTAGTTGGTGTGTGTGTATGTGTGGAAAGTGTGAGTGGAAGGTTAGAGGTTAGTTACTGCATTTCTGTATATATATATCATTTGTAGCATCTGTAAAGTGTGAGAATAACAAGAACAACATTCCTTCTTCTTCAATTCTGCTTCTTCTTCTTCAATTCTACTTGTTCCTAGAAACATCAATGAAGCTATTTCAAGCTTCTAGATAGAGTTTTTTCAACAAGAAATCAAAATATCCTAAATTAATACCTTAATAAATCACATAATTTCATTTTTCTTTTATAAATGGATATTTATAATTACATACATTCAAATACACGTAATTTTACAAAAACATACTAGTCAATAATATTGATAACAAATTCTCTAGACTATCTTCTTCTTCTCTTTTAAAAAGAATAATTAAAATAAATTCTATTACAAAGTATAAATTTATGGATCAAATTTTATTTTTTTTATTAAAAAAAAATGACAATACAATTTAAAATGTCAAATTCTATTTTTTAAAAAATTAATATTTGAAATCAGGATTCCGAATTACATATCAAATCGCCTCCTAAATAAAAACAAGAGAGTAGGTAGCTAAGATTTTCCTCATATAAGTTTCAAAGCTTTGTGTTGTCGTTTCCTTTTTTCTTATTCATGTTGTCTAAAATATAAGTTTGATTGTACTTCTTATAATTAGAATCCAAAAAAAGATATATAAAAATTTATTCAAGCAAAGCAAAACTATAGGAGTTCGTTATGGACCACTCCATAAATATTAAATGCCAAACACCCTACCAATGCAAGGTGTAGGCCAAACCCATTAAAAATATTTATTGTACGTATAGCTAAATTTAAAAAAAAAAAAAAGACTTTATGTATTTCAACTTCTCTTTAAAATAATATGTATATCAAAACAGAATTAAAATTTAAAGTTTATAATTATATATTTAAAACAATTTTAAATCAATACTTAACATGATAATAACTAATTATTTGTCGATATTTAATGAATATGTTCATACATTATATAGGGTTTGGAAAAAAGATTATCATGAACCCGCATGGTAATAATATGATAGATTTAATTTGTTGTTATATTATTATTATTTTGAAAGTCAACGTTTTTCTTTCTTTTATTACAATAGTTCTTAAAAATATTTCTGAAAATATAGTTAAGCTAAAGACAATAGGTAGTGTTTTATTGTGCTTTTGCAATTTTTAAATATTTAAATTTATATGAAATTGAGTTGACTTTCGTATATTATAATAATCATAATCCTGAGGGAGTAGAGAGGGTTTAGTCGGTCATTTATTTCATTTGGCCCATCCTAAAGTACTGTTGAATTTTAATTAGTTTTTTCCAAAATTTTTAGTACCAAGTAGTATATATTTACTTTTTAGTTATAAACGTCTCGATCAAAATTAGTATACTTTATTATAAATTCGATCGAATCAAGTAATTTTAGTTTAATTTTTTTTTCGTAATAGTCTGTGTAACAATGCTTTTCAATTTTTTCCTTCCTATTTTGGCCGTAACAAAAAAAATTTAATATAAAAAAGATATGTTGATTGTGATATAAAAAAGACAATTTGGCACTTCCAATCAGGGGAAAAGCTAGGTAGGTAGGGCCGATTAGGGGTTCACAAATTCATTCGTTATAAAACTATGATTATATGTTATAGATGTTGAGCTTTTTTCGATTTCTTTTAGAGGTTTAATTCGTTATTTAATTAAAAAAAAATCTGACTCTGTCATTACTTTCGATTCCTATATCTAGTCATTGTGCAGGAACTAGTAAGCCATGTGGTATGTGTCCACCACCATGCTAAATACCAAACTATAGGTCCAAAATACAATTGAGCAGAGACATACATACATCTATTTCATTATCTTTTTGGCTGCATTTGTCAAATTATTTGTTTGTTTTTGTTTTTTCAAACAAAAAATGGTGGACCAGCCGGGTGGAGTTGTTTTAATAATACATGACAGTTGACATGCCAAGTATATCATGTTTCACGCAAAAACATATTTTATTAAGATCCGATGTATTTGATAAATTATCTGACACAATCAAATCTTTTCTAATAGTATCCTTTATAACAATTAAGTTTCTAAAAGTAATCGACTTTCAATATATGTTTATACAACACTTTCTCAATAACAATTTTTCACTATCCTTCCAAAAAAAAAATTCATTTCATTTGTGTGGACAGTAGAGTTGATGTTGGAACCAATTAAATTGGGGTAATTTTTGTACAACAAAAGGATCTAAATAGGAGGGTATAGATTAGTGCAAAAAAAGTAGAGTTGGTACAAATTAATTAAAACTGAAACTTAAGTTATAAAATTCTAAGTCCAATAACGATGGATCATCACATATATATGATATATACTCTACTTGATAATTACTATACTTTGTAGTACATAATAATGGTTACGATGGGGACCATCCTTACACATGATTAAAAGTTTTGGGACCAATGATGAGTGGTTAGGGAGAAATTTGGGTACATATTCAACCAAATAAAAAAAATCTCACTTCCTTCGAAATCGTGGACCAATAATATAGTTTTCCTCCTTGTAATCATTTTTTTTGTACTTTTCTAGATCGTCTATAACAATAATAATATATTCGGTATTATTCTAAAAAAAATTACACAAATTATATGGCACACTTAATTTGATTTAAAATTCCACAAATTATATGGCACAATTAATTTGAATTTTTATCGATTTTGACCATTTAAGGAGAAGCATTCTCTACACTGATAAAAAATCATTAATGTAGAGTGGAACAAGGAGGCAATGTATCATTACCAATGAATTCAATATCAAAAAACTTCAAAGTTGAATCCATTAAATTTAAGAGCAAATCATATTGTATAATCAACTATTCCTTATAATAATAATAATCTCTCTCTATATATATACACTCACTTCGTCCATTTTATGTGAGAATATTTGACCAAATACGGAGTTTAAGAAATAATGAACAATTTAAAATATTTATCAAATTTTCTTTAAAAAAAGTAAATTCACTTTTTTGTCTCCTAATAAATGTATTAGAATTTGAAGTACTATCTTTAAAATTAAGTGAAATTAATAAAGATAAAAAAAAGAAATGAGGACAGATAAAATGAAATGGAGAAAGTATACATACATACATACATATATATATATATATACATATATATATATATATATATATATTATATTTTACTAGCGAATATATTTATTTTGATTGACTAACCGAGTATGTAACTAAATTTAAAACCTGAATCTATGAGCCAAGGAATCTCATCCATGATCCATCACACCAAGCTTCAAAATAGGAAGAAAAAAAACAAACAAATAATATATATATATATATATATATATATATATATATATATATATATATAACGTTTTGTCTATGTGCGGCACCCCAGAAATTTTATTTTAGAGAGTAAAAGTGTAATTATTTATTTCTAAAGTTAGAAATTGAAATCCATGAATAAAAATCAACGACTATTTATTATTCGATCGCTATTTTCAAATGGCATATAGAAAATATGAAAGATGAGAAAAGAAAATCATTTCCTCATGTTATCAAATTCTCTATGATTAGTGTCCGTACTACGTATGAAGAAATATTATACACGACAAATTAAAGGTTGTTTGATTAGTATAATTTGACTTTGACTTGTCATATAAATTCTCTTTTTTTGGTGTTAATTAGTCTCCATATTTATTTCATCTGATATATAAGTCTTTCACCATTAATTTTCATGATAATTATAGCGTTTAAGTAAGACTTATAAGTACTTAAACAATTAATTTATTAAGTTGTTATTCTTAAGTTTGCGCTACAATGTCATTTTTTTCAAATTTCGTTATTTGAAAAGTAAAACTTCTCCGAATTAATTAAAAGTCATTGTTATTAAAGAGTGACTTTATTGTTTTCACAAAAGAATTGCAATCAAATTAATACATTTACAATAATTTTCTAAAAAAGGACTTACAATGATATATATAAAAGTCTAATCAAGCTTGTCTACATATAATCGTATCGTTTATTTCAAATATTATTTTTTAACTGTTATTGTGAAATATTTTATTATATGAAATTGTGAAATAAGAAAATACAACTTTTCATGTACTGGTTTTTTTTTTTTTTTAAAGTAGAGATATTAAAAAGATTGGCCAGCAGAGAACTAGATGGATGAACATTAAAACCCTCCCCCCACTATATAATTTTTCAGGGCCCCTTCTGAATTGCTCAGCCTTCTGCTTTGCTGAGGCTAATCCGTTGAGATTGTTTCATCTTTAATTAAATATTTTGAATTTTAATTATGAATATAAAAATATAATACTAAATTAAACGTTATAATGTATGATTTAAATTTAATCAAAGTTTAATCGAATAAAACAAAATTTATAAAGTCTCTTAAAGTTTGAAGTTTACATACATCCTCACAAAAGTTACAGCCTATCCAATTCCACCTTCTTTCCTCTATTATTAGCTCCATGAATGTGAAGTAGCTTTTGGTGCATTGGTAGGGTATATAATGTATATATTTATTATATATACTGTTATATATTTTTACTTTGCTGACAAAATATGTTATTGAAACTCAATAAGATTGTGACTTGTGACTAGTGACACCTTTTTTGTTTTTTTGTTTTTAATTTTAAAACTTGGACATCACATATACTGTGAATAATGATATCACATGCAATGACACAGCTTCATGTAATAAAGGTCTTCAGACTATTCTTTATCGAGACGAAAAAAACATACTAAGTGAAATTTGAGCCTTTTTGTTGTTTAAAACTTATGATTGATATTGAAATCGAAAAGTGTCGATTGATCAGAAAATTAAAAAATTATAATATTTTTTATTTTAAAATAAATTGATTTTTTTTATTTATATAATTAAAATGTGTATTAAGATTAAAAGGATAAAATTTTTCTAAAAAGCTGAAATAAATTACACTAGTTACTCTCTCCTCTATACCTTATTAGATAAGCACTTTTTGTTTTATACGATTAGTAAGAAATCATTAATAGGTTAATCAACTTTGTTATTTTGCTTTTTTGTTATTTGTATTAATTAGCCTCTTGAAAAGAAAAGAAAATTTAGATCTACAAAAAATAATTAAACTTACATAGTCTGATTAAATGTATGGGCAAAATGGGGGGAAATACTAATTAATTCTATCTTGATTTAGTAACGTACTTCAAATAATATAAGGCATATTTTTACTAAGATATCCATCTTATATGAGACAGAAATGATGTATTTATATTTTCACGAAGAGTAATAATAAAATTTTTGATTTAAATTATGTCCATCTCATATGAGACAAAAATAGTACATATTGCTTTGTAATTCAATTGGTATGAAATATAAGGAGTACTAAATATATTTATAGTTTCATAAAGAGTAATAATAAAAATTGTGATTTAAATTATGTCCATCTCATATGAGACAAAAATAGTACATATTGCTTAGTAATTGAATTGATATGAAATACAAGGAGCACTAAATATATTTATTTTTTCAGAAAGAGTAATAATAAAAATTATGATTTAAATTATGTCCATCTTATGTGAAATAGAAATAGTACATAGTGCTTCGTAATTCAATTGATATGAAATATAAAAGTACTAAATATTTTTATATTTTTAATATATAGGTCAAAACTTAATAATTTCATTGCTTGATCGTGAATGCATGAGGTTGAAACTTGCACAAAATCAATAAGTAAATATCATTACCTAATTAATTAACTCTTTCATTTATTTGTCTTAAAAAGTATAGTCATCAATGAGAATTATGGTGTTTGATGAACCAATTTGAAATATTAATGTAACATCAATGATAATTTATAATGTCTATCTTAAAGATATAGTTAAAAGGAGACTACCTAATTTGACATAGATGCTTCAGAAATAACTAAGCTAATTACCAACGTATAAATGTTATACTTTAATTATATTCTCAACTAACTTTACTTTCAAAAACCAAATACATAACAAACTCATGTTTTATTTCAAAAGAATTAAAACAACTCACTTGTCTACTTTCACTAACATCCATCATTTTCTAATCGGCGTTGTAATTTATTACATACAATTTAAATTTAAGTTATCTGAATTCAATATTCTCCATAAATTGTACAAATATATTACTTCTTTTATCACAAAAATTTCATTTATAAAAAAAATTATGATATAAATTGATATTACTTTGTAGATTTGTCCTTTTAGAGACACTATTGAAAATATAATAAATTTAAAATAAAATTATAAATATAATAATTGACTATCTTGAATTCATCACCTAGAAGTTGTTTGTTATTTATAAGGGACAAAAGTAGAGAATTCAAGTAACTCTCTTCAATACTAAGCAATTTACTTATTTTAGACTATGAATAATAATTTAATGATTTATTTATTTTAAAACGGAGAAATAGATGATGTAGTATTCTTTTTTTAAAAAAATAAAATTGAACTCATTACTTTAAAAGTACAAAAATAAGAGTTTGAGTGGGGTGAGTGTGTGTGGTGTGGACAATTCAAGGAAGGAAGGTCCCACAGTTTTGATAAGTCAAAAGCAAAGAAAAGGTGCAACAGTCCTTTATGGTTGTAGGTTAAAATTGAATCAATATATAGTTAGTATATATTTGAATATAAAGTTTGCTTGCTTGATATCACAAATAATTGATCTACATTTTTACTTTATTAAATAAATTATTTGATTATAATAAATTATATTATTTTAACATAAATATCGAATACAAATAAATATTTTACTTTATTCGAATCTAAGTATGCTATCTTTCCATCTATATTGGATTATAATTCGTTGTTTTATATGAAGCCACGTCTATCCTAACCAATGAAATGGAGTTGATTTGTCCCTTTCTTTTACTTTATGTGAATGTTCCCCCATGTGACCATATAAATGTAATCAACAACCACTTCCCTAAGGTTATGAATATTCTACATTCCTATCATACAGTTTGATTAATTGAGATTCATATTATATTTAATCGGAGAGCATAAATATTTAAGTTTTAGGAGAGGAAATTTTATTATTCACATCATACTCTCGAGTCATTTTATAATTTTTAGTATTCATTAAAAATGTTTGTACTTTTTGTGTTTTAAATTATTTGTGTTAATGTTTTAAGATATTATATCTTTCTTCGTTGAATATTTGCTCTAGTTATGTGTCATCAACCAATAATTAAGGTGTTTGTTATCTTGAAAAAACTATTTATTACTATTATAGATAAAAATGGTAAAATGATAATTTTATCTTAAACTTTGAAAAATTATAGATAATTTGAGACATCTATTTGTAGAGATCTAGGCAGATAATTTGAGATGTATAAAGACCTATTTTGAGTTATGGACACACAGGCCAAAACATGTGTGCCGGGCGTGCGACCCATCAACCTACTAGCAATGGGGTAGATAGCATAGCATGTTGCAATAAAAACTTGATTCGAGGCGTCAGCTAAACGCTACCGTCTGTTCCAAAAACAAAAGCCCCTTAGCACTCCGGGGGGACGGAAGTATTTTTCGTGTAGTGTGATAAAATAATATTTGGTATGCTAATTACACTGCATTTTCATAGACCCCATCTCAATGTTACTTCTTCAATTCTTAGCAAGATTCAAGAAGGGGCTTTGTAGATGGGCCTGAATGTCGGTTCAAAAGAAAGCCCAATATTCACCAAACTAATATGCTAAAGGAAAAATTAGTAAACTAGTCAAAATAAATAACATATTTAGTAAAAATATTCATACTTTATAAATATTAGTAATAATGTCAAAAATGTCATTATTTTTAAAAATTTATGTGTCCCAGTTTTCTTCCTATTTTATCTCTCGTTTTCAATTAATTCTATATATCTTTTTTTTAAAAAAAAATTATTCTCTCTCATATTTATCTTTTCAAATTGTTAATTCTCTCTCCCATTTAATTTTTCTCTTATGGTTATCTTTTCTGATTTCCCTCCAACATTCAAGTTGCAAATATTCTTTTGCCATATATTTTGGTTGTTTTTTTAATCCAAAATTGAATCAACAAGAATCCCTTTGATTAAGGTATCTCTAATCTTTATCCTATTTTCAGATTTTTTTTCTAATTTTATTTTTGTTTAAATCTTAAAAAAATGTTGTTTGTATTTTTCAATTTCCGTTATGATTTATTCTCCAATGGCTGAATCCAAGAGGCTTACTAGAGGTATTCATCTTAATCAACCAATTTCTGGTGATTTTTCATCCTTTAATTTATTTATTACTTAACAAATAGTGTATAATGTATGATCCGCTGCTAAAATGAGGGAAGAAAGAGCGTAAGAACATTTACAAGACTCATTGGTGTGCAAAATCTTCCTCAAATTCAGAACGCAAATGTAAAATCTTTGTCTACTCGTGAGGATCTTGAAAAAGACGACGAAGATCGCGAACAATTTTCTATTAGTTTGTTTTGTATTTATAGTTCTTTTTTAGAATTTGGTATGCTTTATTAATTTGTATTCAAATCACTATGTATACTATCAATATTTGTATTTATTAAAAATTTCATGTTGTATGGTTTATGAATCTTGTATTTGTCCCTAATTTGTATTCATCCAAATGTATGTCAACTAGTTATGTATTTTATTTATAAGAAGAACAACTTTCTATTAATTTATTTGTATTCGAATACAAATACAAATAATAGACATATTAGAATTAATACGACTTAGAAAAGGAAACAAGATTTTGAAAAGAAAAATAAATACATAGTGAAAAATATATACGAATACAAATGTATTTCTTAAATAGCTACATTTTATTTGACATACATATTGAAATGAATACAAACTAATAAAGGTATGTCAACTGAATTTGATATTTTTTTCTAATTTGTATTTATTCTAAATATATTTCAATGTTTTTTTCTAATTTGTATTTATTCTAAATATATTTCAAGTAGTTATGTATTTTATTTAAGAATGAGTACACCAAATATTCAATTATTTCTTTTCAATTTTATATTTCATTCACTTTTTCATCATACTAATTTTTTGTATTTTATATATTATTATACAAAATTCTAAATAAAAACTAGAATAAATAGAAATACAAATAAAATACATATTGAAATGAATACATATAGGATTTTTGAAGAAAAAAATAACTATATAGGGAAAAAATATATAAAAATACAAATATATTTCTTAAATGACTATATAGATAAATTTGGCATACCTATTGGAATGGATACAAACTAATAAAAAACTATAATAAATATAAGAATATATTGTGGAATGAATATAATTTTAAAAAGGTAAAAATTCTGGGAAAAAAAAAAACAAAATTTAAATTTTATTTGAAAATATAACTGATGAGAAAATTAAGGATGCTTGCCTTTTTTTTGAAATATTCCCCCCTTAATTTTTTCCTTTTTGTTATTAAATAATTATATTCATAAATAAAAATAAATAATAAAAACATACATAACAAACTGAAATGACATTTTTACTAAATATTAAAGTTATTGCTAATGAATCTTCTTAAATGCTAAAATATTGACATTTTGAAAAATTATGCTCAGGATAGTGAAACTAAGCTTTATCATTTATTGGGCCTTCAAAATGAGAAACAAGCAAAGCAGGAGTAGCCCAAGTTGGAAATGATAAAACAAAAATGATCGAAATACATATCTTATTTTTATTAGTAACTTTTTATTATAATCTATAAAGATTCCTACAATTTTTTAAAAAGTATACAAAAGATACCCTATTGAATACATCATCATCTTCTCCGAAATACATCCCTATTTTCTCACAGATACATCACTTTCCCCTCTCGGATATATCTAGTAGCTATGTATCCCCAGGCGTCCCTTATGTTTCCGGGATGCTATATTTACGAGGCATTTTTGTAATGTAGGAAAGAATACAGATAAGATATAATTAACTCTTTACACAATGAGATTTATGCAATTTTACATGATAACAAATACCGAAACTTTCAAATCTCGCAAAGAGAAAAGTGTTTTTTTTTCCCTTACTTTCTTTCTCATTCGCAGAGCGAAGAAAACGATTTTTTCCCCAGCCTTTGAAAATGGGTAGTTAACTTACACAATCTTCATTTTGGATTTTTCGGGTTTCAATTACTAACGAAATTCCTGGCTAACAAATTGTCAAAAGTTGTTGTAAATTGTATATGGGTGTTAATTTCCTAAATATAACCCTAATTTATGGTTAGTATAATCAGTATATATTTCGTTCATAATAATTTTTGATACACTATACACTGCGTATATATTTGATATACGGTGAATTTATGCCGATGACAGTGATAAATTATTACGGCTAGATGAGTCATCTTTCAAAAACTTCTTGTTAAAAATGTTAAATAAGGCTATGAAAGATAATTCTGAAAAATGACAATAATTAAGTAGGTATCAGCCGTACATTAAAGGTACCATGAGTAAGGCAATTCACATTGCAAGTCATATTATTAAATGTTTTGAGTCGATGATTAGTGATAGGAATAAAACTCGTATATTCGTCATTCTTTGCGGATATATCCAATTTATGTGAATACACTGAATTTATTGTTGTTTTCGAGTTAGGAACAATGTATATCACAAATGGAACTCAAAATTGTCAAATGTGGTCCTATAACTAGTGACACCAATAGCAAGCTTCATCAGTACTAAAATGAGGGATCCACTCACCTTATTGTAATATCTACATCAAGTCATTTTTCTTTTAAAAAAAGGACACTTATGTTATAAATTAACAAGTTCAATGAATCACAAGTAACGTTACGCACCTATTTTCCATTGCCTCAATTAAATCACATAAATTATTTTTCATTACGAAAATAAATTAATCCCTCGTCTCAAAAGAATGACGTAGTTTAACTTAAAACGGAGTTTAAGAAAAAAAGAAATTTTTTTAATTTTGTAATTCTAAATTAAAGTTTTGTCAAATGTATCAAAATGCCCCTTAATCTTGTGGTCTTAAACATGTCACGTGGAAAGGTAAAGTTAAAGTGTTACAAAAAAAAGGAAAGATATTTTTTTTTAACAAATTAAAAAGAAAATAGAGTAAACAACGATGGAGACAACTCCTATGAGAGGGTGAAAAAAAGAAGAAAATTAGAGAAAAATCAATTCTTCAAAAAATTGACTTGCATCATTTTCCCGTTGAAAACAAAATGATGAATTTGCTGCATTTGACGGCGAATTTATCTGATTTTGAAAATTAGTATTAATGGTGAATAAAGTTCTTGTATGATTATGAAATTTGAAAGCTAAGCTATATATACGGCTGATTATAACCCAAGATTAGCCTAATTAATAAGTATTAGTTTTATATGGACTACTATCAAATTGATTATGATGTTTTATTAAACGGGCTAAACAAATATAGTTAGTGGATATTCTTGTGTCGATGGTTATTGTTGGATCTAAGTTAATTTATGTGAACGTACCACCTTATTTTGATGTCATCATTTAACTATTTTCCATAACATTTAACTAATATTAACACAATTATAACAACCAATTAGGGTGAAAATATATAGGTACTATTAATTTGATAATAGAATGATATTTTTTGTTATGTTGGATTCATGGACTCACGTTTCTACCTAAAAATATGGACTAAGTTCATTCAAATATATCTTAAAAAAATAGGTATTAAAATGTGAAAATTGCAAATTCGAACTTATGAGACTGAACATATTATGATATTAATGAGAAAAATTGTTGTGTCACAATTCACACCTATGAAAATGACATTAGAGAAAATTTATAGACTTGATTATATGCATATAAATTTTGATTTTTTTTAGATATATATTTAAGATCCGTAAATAATTAAATCGTGGGGTTCAAAGCAAAAAAAAATAATTACATATCTATTTATTTTAAATATCCAAGTACAAAGTTGTTTTTAAGTGTATGAAAGGTAAACTTTAAAGTCCACATCAATAAAAAAATTTAATTAAAATAGTAGTAGAATTCATTGTGTTATTCTGATATATATTAGGTCTTGAAATAAAATGTTAATATATTTTTTATTTTTTTATACGAAAAAATTTGTTCATATGTTACGTGGCTTAAATCGACTAACATTTCACATCTTCTAAGGAGGATATTCACATGCAAATCAAGATAGGAAAGGATTTTTATTTAAGGATGTGGCCTACATATATATATAAATATAAATTTGGAACTGCGGTGCATTAATGTATCTCATTGGGGAACAATTTATAAGTGATTCTTTAGCATTTGATTATAGAAAAATCAAGGGATATGCATGCATGAAATATATGAGTTCGGAGCTTAAAGGGTGAAAAATGTTAATAAAAATTTCACATATAATTTTGAAATTTTTGTCAACATTCTTCATTTTTTAGGTTTCGAACTCTGAAAAATATTTAGTGATGATTTATGAGCGAAAAAAAGATATCTAATGTATTTTAAAGTTATTTGAAATAAACTATACATTTTAAGTTGTTTGAGATGGATTATATGTTTTCTATTAATTTAGCAATATATGATCCTCTACATAATTCTCACAATATGTGGTGTTATACATTGTCCCTACATTGGCATAATATATGGAAAAAAATTTACATCATTTAATAAAGTAAAATATATATTAATTAATTAAGATTGAATAAAATAAATAAATTTAAATGCATGCACATCTGATGCGAAAAGATTTTACCAATTAATTAGTTATATTTCCAGGGTTGAGTTAACATTAATTAACCCTCAAAATATAAATTTTGAATTAAATTTTATAAATTTATCTTTAAATATTATTTGATTATGAAATTTGATTCTAAATATTTTTTAACTCCCAAAAAAACTTGGCTTACTACCAAGTATTTTGATTTTTAGGACTTCCACTCACAAATCTTTATTAATAATTTCAACTAAAATACATGTTCAAATAGAACTTTCAAAAAACTTCAAATTTATGGTCAAATATAAGTGAATTCAATACTTCATTCGTTTTAATTTGTTTGTCATTTTTCATTTTTAATCTATTTCAAAAATAATATTTTTTCTTTTTGACAACTTTTCATATTGTGTGTTTGAGACAATCAAATTAAACGATATTATAAAATATTTCACATATCTTTTATTTAAAATTATAAAATTTTAAAAAATATATTTAATCTTTAAACTCTATATCAAATCAAAGCGAGACAGTCGAGTTAAAAGGTTACTCCAATATGATTATGAATAGTCCAAAATGTACGGACTAAAGATCAATAAAAATAGATTTTAAAAACAAAAACAGGAATATATATTAATTATAGAGAGTCGAGAAAATAGATGAACAAAGGTTCCGTAAAAATAGGCTTTTAAAGGTGTAATTGTTGTTCCAAAATTAGTAATAACGTAAACTAGGCAAACTACGAGTAGCTTTGTTAATTGATTTTTAAATTTAGCTAATAGAATAGATTATAATTCATTCGATTTTGAAGGGTTGAGTTGAGGATAAATTAAAATTTGTTTAAATTAATTTATTTTAAATATTTTACGCTGAATCAACTTTTTAGTTTTTTAATAACATTCACATAAAATAGTAATAATATATTCTAGTAGTTATTAGTTAAAATAATAAACCAAACTATCATGTCTCACCAAAATTACTTCTTTGAAAAGAAAAAAAGAATCTCAATAAACTAATTCAAGAATTTGGATATAATTTTTAACTCGATAAAATAATTGTCAAACAAATAACTAAAGTTTTGAGACATGTAATTTACGACCCATTGTTAATCATAATCCCAAATGGCGCAATACATTTAATAAAAGTGCATGGAGTGAAAATCTTTTTGGCTAAATTTTTAAATTAATATTTCAGTAATTGAATATTTTTCAAATGAACTATTTCAATATCAAGAATGTAATAATTATTCTAGTTTAGAATTATCCCTATTTCGTAACGGGATTTTGAAATTATTTTTAAATTATAAAAATAAAATCATAAAGAATCAAAGGATAATATTAGTACATTTTACGTAAATTCCACTATCTTAATAGCTAATTACATCTCACCTCTATTCTTTTTCAAATTACAAAAGTCCATTAAATTTGATAGAACTCAGATACATTCCAAAATATTCTAATATATCACGTTTTTGCTTTCAGATACATCCTTGAATATCCCGATACATTATGTCTAGGTTTCAAATACATCAGTCAACATCCTTGATACATTGTGTAAAGTGCTATATTCAACGGATACATCTCATAAAGTGATGTATCTAACTGATACATTGTGTAAAGTAATGCTTTTATACATCGCGTATGTTCTGATACATTACGTAAAATGATACATCCGATTGATACATCACGAAAAGTAAAAAAAATTATAAAATTTTCAAATGATAGAAATTGAGATAATTTTCTATTATCTTTAATTAATATTTTTCTTAAAAGGTATTCTAGCATCTTAGTAATTCATTATTACACTTGAAAAAGTATACATTTGTTCATTTATATTATTAGACCAAAGGAAGTACTTAAAACTTTTTTTTTTCTTTCAGCTAGATTTTATTTTATTTCAATGTCCCTACTTTTTTTCCTTTTCCCATCCCATCATTGTTTTCTTCATTGTCTTCTTTTAAAATATATTATTCTCTTCCTTTTCCTTTTTCTCCTTAAAGTTTTCGAGAACTATTCATTATAAAAATATATTTTTGAAAAAACAAAAAATCAATTAGTATTAGTTTATTTTTAAAATCGATCTAATTGTTTCCCCTATAAATAGAAATGATTCTCACTTATTGTATTTTCATCCTTTAAAAGAAATCGAATAATTTCTCTCTATGTACCTTTGTCTATAATTATTTTTCATGTAGCATTATTGATAGTGTGTTTTATTGTACTGTTTAATTATACTGTGCGCATATGTCACTCAAAGAAGAGACCTATCAATATTCCTTCTTATTCATACGTCTAATCACATCAATCACTAATGTTTCTCTTCCTCTTTTTTTTTTTTTTATTACGAATATTTTCTAATACTACTAAATAACCCTCAGATAATACACTGTTTCCATAAAGCAGATTGATAGTTAAAATCAAATATTTATAAATTAACTCTATCAGCATATGTACTCTTTGAGTTTTAATTCATTTGTTTAGTGTTGGTCTGATACATAATTTAAAAAAGAAAGAACTTTTGAATCATATATTTTTAAATCAAAAATACGTAAAAAAATATCACAATGTCTTATAATTTAACATATATCATATAGAAAATTGAAATTTAATAGTCCCTCAATTAAAATAGATAAATATATATTCGAATAATCGTAAATGATATACAGATATTCTTAGTTATTTTTTTGGAACATTGGTACCTCTGTCATCTAAAAACTAGAGCAAATATGGTATATATGCTCTTGTTTTTGGACGGTAATAACACTAATTTCTCAAAAATATTACCGAGGATATCTGCAACTCATTTACGATAGTTCGAGATATATTTATCTTTCTTATTAAGCTGAATAAAAAAACAATGTCTTCTTTTCTTTTTTGGCAACATATTAATTTCAATTTTCTACCTCACATGTTTAAGATTATTAAATTAAAAGACATTCTGATATGTTTAATTTTAGGACGATACAACTAAAAAAATTTCTTTATCTTTTTTAAAAATTCGTGTTAAATTAAATTAGAATTAGAATGTGTGACATGAAATCTTAATAGGGAGATATTGGTCTAGTGGTCTTTATGTTTTATTTTTTCTTGCTGATGAGTGTAAATTCAACACTTACAAGTGGTGTATGCACTAGTACAAAAGAGTCAAATGTCAACTTATTACTTCTCACTTTCAAAAATGTTTTTGTTAACGTTTGTCATAAAATTTCAAATATTGTTATAGTTAGATCAAGTTTTTTCATTATAGACTACTGAAACAATTTATTTTTTTTAAGAGAGGGAGCACAAATGCTCCAGCAAGGAGGTGCAAGAGATAAGCGATAATAAATTTGATAAAAGGTAAAAATAGATCGAAAGTAACCTGTAATTTATCTAAACTGAAAATGTCATCACTGGGGGTTCATGTCCAAAAGTTATAAGGATGTGAAACATTAATTTATCATTACATGCATAAGTACATAAGATAAATCGATGCCTTTCTAGCGTTATGTATTTCTTTTTCTCCTAATAAAATCATTCATCAAAATTATGATATTTTTTTTTAAGATAATAATCATTAATTAAGTAATCAAATAAAAAATGAATCATAAAAAAAAAAAAAAAAAAAAAGTTCAAGCGCGAATCCTAAAAGTAATACTATCACTTCAACCATGTGATGTTATTTTGGGCTTCTGGCTTCAACTTCTTTTTTTATTTTCAGAAAAAAGTTATTTCTTATTTAATAATTCAACTAATATATAATATCTCAAAAATCATTTTCTTCATCATTAGGATTTTAACCAATCCCCTTTTAAGTCCTATCCCCTTTGTTTAGGGACTTCTTCGTAAGTAATACATATTCCATAACTAAATAAAATATAAGTTATCAATATATAAAATTAATATGATACATGAAAATTTAGAAACAGGTATGATCAATTAATAAATATATAAATTATTAACTATTTTTGTATCATCTTACACAAGACAAAATGTGTAATAACTAACGTTCCCCTCGCGGCATATTAATTGACTAGTTATTATTCATGTTACTTAATAAATCATAAATAGGAAGATAACTTTACTAATTCACTCTTTTTTGTAATATAATAAACAATTATTATTATTTTTTTAAATATAGTATATATATATATATATATATATAAAGAAATATTACTACATAGGTTTACTCGTAACTAATCGGTGTATTACTTAGGAAAGTGCTGAATGATAAAAAAAATTGGTTAGAATTTGGCCAAAAAATTAAAAAAACTACTCCTTTCTTTCATTTTATTTGTCATGTGAAATTTTTCGAAAGTCAATTTAACTAATTTTTAAAATTAAATTAGACTACATAAATTTAATATCTTAAATAAAAAATAAAGATATTATATAAAAAAAACACAATAAATAGCAAATTTCTGTATATTAATTTGATTAAAATTACATCTTAAAATGTCAGTCAAAATTTTTATAGGTTAAATTTAAAAATAGAAATTATGATAATTAAAAATAGACGAAGAGACTATGATATTTTTTCAATTTTCGATTAAACTAATCTTCTTTTGATTTGTAGTTAAAATATAAAAGTAAAAAGCTAAATAACATAAAATATCATTGTGCCCAAAAATATACTAATATTACAACATTGGGAGGGGAAATATTAGGTATGAAAAAAAAAGGTACCAATAAAGTATCGATACGGAGACGGAGAGAAAGGGTAAAAGGTTCACTGTTTAAGGTTGTTGTTCATGTCCAATAGATATTACGATGTGCTAAAACATTAATCTACACAAAAAGTTAAGTATCTGAAAAGTACAAATTTACTATTTTTTCTCAGTTCAATAATAGTTCTTATAATCGACGGACTTTAAATACTTTTTAATAAATTAGGAATAGAAGAGTAATTTTATTATATAATTTTTTAATAATATTTTGAAAAATATAACAGAAATTATTATAATTAATAATAATAATAATAAATTAAAAACTTAATATAAAATTATTTATTAATTTTATAAAGTAAAAAAATATTGATAAACATCTCAATATAATATAGTGAATAATTGTTATTAAATCAAGGGATATTATACACTTACTAGCTAACTCTAAAAATCTATTACTATAAAAGAAGGGTGCACTACACAAATATCTATATTTGTAATTTATTGACATAAAATTGCATGTACTGATGGTATAAAATTTATTTAACAAACTTATCATGTACTACTCACTGTATGTTAATAGAGTGAGTGTGGGATACATTTTGGGTATGAAGGACGAGTTGACTCGATTAAAAATAAAGATAATTTGTTTTTACACTAGTTCTACTTTATAGGATATAATTTGATAATGAATTAAAATAAATAATTAATAATTACAAAGTGTGAAATGAGAATTTTAAAAATAAAATAAAACTGAATATATTTTTTTTAATAACTAAAAAGAAAAATGAGACATAAAAATCAGAATAGAAGAAGTTATGTACATTTGTTAGGTGTGATCCATAGGATGCTAATAACTTGGTTGATTTGACAAAAGGAAATTGTTGTGTTATTTAGAAAGAAAAAGAAAATTCTAATAATACTCTAATTATATTTGAAGTGAAATTAATTTTTCCCTTAAAATGACATAATTAGATATTTTCACAATATTCATCATTTTCGTTCAAATTATTTTCTGTCTTCATCAATCAGCAACCGTCCAATATTCCTTCATTAATTAAAAACCGTCCAATAAGCCAACACAATCCTTTTATTTCACAGTTTAATAATCTTTCAACATTTCTCCATCATTCAAAATTCTATACATTTACTTAAATAAATAATTTTCTACTACTTCTAACACTCAAAAAATTTGCTAGTAATGTTTCTATTTATATATAATAGCATTGCAAAACCTAATTTATCTTGAAAAAGAGAATATATTCCTAGTGAATTATTAAAACAAAAAAAGCCTATTATAATATGAGTTAAATAAATACCCAAATCAATTTTGATTTCCTACCACTTTAAATTATTCTCTCGACTTTGAACAACGCGTCAGTCGTAATAGATTAATTTTTATGCTAATTTTTTTTACTTTCAACATAAAAATTATATTTTAGGAAAGAATAACGAACGAGGTATTATGATACTCTTCGTTTTGTCGAGACCTACTTTGCTCTTTGGTTTGATAATTGTACGTGCTGAGTTCGAACAATGTTTGGAGATATTAAGTCGCTTGCAATATTAACATACATAAAATAACTCGATCATTTGAATAATTAGAAGTAGCGCTTTATTAGCTTGACAATTGTTGAGGATACCATTAAGGGAAAAAAGACAAATATAACCCCCAAGTATCGTTTTTGTCGTAAGCAAATACTTTTCGTCATACTTTTGACATATTGGTGCCCTGCCACCCAGAAATAGAACATATATACCCTTTAAACTAACAGACATACAATTGTCATAATCTTATCCACCGACTTGTCATTTTCATATTGAATATATGATCAATGAATATGATTGTGTCACGTGTCTCTGTTCAGTCTTATTAGAGTAAAGGATATATATGCTCTAGTTTTTGGACGGTGGGGACACCAATATCGTCCCAAAAGTATGACGGAAGATATCTGCATATTATTAATGATAATTCAAAGATATATTTGTTTTTTTCCCCCTATAATTAAATAACAAAAATGTACTATCTCTATCGATATAAACTTTTAAATGACATGATCGCACGTTTCTAACGTGATATTAATAGTTAGATGCTCTTTGTTTTAACTTTTGGGTTTTTTAGTGGGGGTGTAAATGGAAAGGTACCAAAGATAGAGAAAGTCCCAGGGTTTCCATATTTCCAACTCTCTCTTTCTTTCATTTATTTTAATTTGTACCTTTTGTTATCCAAAAGTAGTTGAGCTTGTAACCAATAATCCCCCCTTCTTTTCTTATTTTTTTTAAAATCTCTGAAAAAATTGAAGATTGATTTCTCAATGGGAAGAGGAAGAGTTGAGCTTAAGAGAATAGAAAATAAAATAAATAGGCAAGTCACTTTTGCTAAGAGAAGAAATGGACTTCTTAAAAAAGCTTATGAACTTTCTGTTCTTTGTGATGCTGAAGTTGCCCTTATAATCTTCTCTAATAGGGGTAAACTCTATGAATTTTGCAGCACTTCAAGGTATTTTTTATTTTATTATATTAACATCAAAGATTTTATTTTTTTTAAAAAAAAACCTTAAGTCCTTCATTACCAAAACCCTTAATTGATTTACAAAGTACTTTCATTAAATTTAGTAATTCTTTTTTTTTTTTTTATCTCTGACTTCAATTATAATGCAAGATCTATGTTGTCTTTATATATATTGAATTATATATGTACTGTATTTTTACTATATACATATAAGATCCTTTTTTTCTTTTTTTTTCTGTCTCTTTATATAAATATATTTTAAATAGTTGATTTTGAAAGATCTACTAATGTATATTTATTTTTGGAACTTTTGTGTATATGGAATTTTTTTCTTTTTTATGTTTTTTTTTTGTTCTAATTGTTTTAAAAGCGTTTAAGATCAGAATGTTCTTGATTATTCTTTTAGGAAAAAGATTTCCCATACATTGAGTTATTTTTTGATCTGTAGATTGAATTTTTTTAATGAGTTCCGATAGATTTTCGTTCAATTTTTCAATGAAACTATTGAGGGTTGATGATTAGATAATTACTCGATTGAAAGTTTTTATTTCAAAAAAATTATAATTCTTCTTAATTTTATATTTATGAGATAGAGTTAGTTTAGTGATTATATGAAAAATCGTATCAGATTATTGGGAATCGAAACTTAAAAATTCTGAAAATATTATTATAAATTTTACATGTTACAATATTTTTACTGTTAAGATTTGATTTGCAGACTAGGTGTCATGTTTGACAGTTGATAAAAAATCTGTTATTTTTGTTCTTTAATTCCCAAGACGGATAAACAAAGGCTGCTTATGTTGGTTTCCAATAAGCAGCCATAATTTTAAATATTTTTGTTAAGATTAATTAATAACAATTATTTCCACCAGATAATTTTCAAAATTTGTGACCCCGAGTTCATATAAATTGTTAATTTTACTGCTAGAAATTACATCGATAATAATTTATTTAGTGTAATCTTATAAATACGAGGGCAGTAGTGTATAGACTGTTTTTTATTAATCCTGACTCAAAGTGAGGTAAGTTAAGTATATTTTGATTAAAAGGACTACATTTCATTTATGTATGTTTAATTAATATTATTTTGTAAGTCAATAAATCTAAACAACATGAGTTTATCTAGACCCTTAATTATGCACCTTCATTATCAATTTTTTCAATACTCTCCTCAGAACATATGCTTCTCTATAATTTTGTGCACGAGTTAATCAATTCTTCCTTTTCAATAATTAAATATGTGATTTATGTTTAGCACTTATTTTTCGGTTAGTTAATTGATAATAGGAAAAAGCCTCTTTTTTTTTGTGTGTGTGGTAATTAGGATCTTTATTGAATTTAAAATGACCTACTATAGAACTTGGGAGTTTTTCTTCATAATAATGCACTGCAACGTGTTAAAAAAAAAGAATCAAATGAAATTAATAGATGTTTACTGGATTGCCATGGTAAAGTGATAAGTATTAATTTCGCTTTAACTAAGAGATCATTATATTCAAGTCCCCTTGATACAAACTTGCCTTTGTAAATAAGTGTTTTATTTTTCAATGTGAAACTTTCGCTGTTAATTTAAATTTAATTATACTTCTATATAAATACCAAACAATAATGTAATAAAACAAAAAATAAAAGAGTAGATGTTTCATATTGTTAATGCAGCATGGTGAAAACAATTGAAAAGTACCAACGTTGCAGCTATGCTACTTTGGAAGCCAACCAATCAGTTACTGATACTCAGGTACTGCTTTATATTTTAATTTATTTGGCTTTTTTTTTAAAAAAAATAATTAGTTTTGATTAATATGCATCATTTTATTTATTTTTGGCAACTCTTTATTTATCAGTAATAAGTAATAACTTTTTAACTAGTATATTTAAAAATCACAAAATTTAAGAATATTTTAATAGATTCGACATATTTTAGTTTAAAAATAACAAATTAAATTATGTTTTTAATTTTTTAAATATTCTTACTATAATTATCATGTACTCTTTGATCTGTTCATCTTTTCCATGATAATATTATTTGGTCAGTTAGTGACATAAGAGTTTGAAATTTAGAAAAAAGGAATATTTGGAGAAAACTGAAATGGATATTTAGAAATGAAAGTTATTTAATATAAATATAAGTATGGGCTGCTGAGTTGGGAATCCACGCTGGAGATCTCAAGTTTGAAGCGTCTCACAAACAATAGTAATGTCTTTTTGGTCGAGTTTGTCGGATTGGACTTGTCCGTGGCCTGTGGGTTACTTTTCCTATATGGTTTGCAAGCTATCGGGAATTTTATCCTGGCGCACCCAAATTTGAGTTATTTTTGAGTTTTTATATGAAATAGCTTTGTGAATTCATCGAACTCCCGAAAACATTGAACTTTACTCCAAGTTGAATTGCAGTAAAATAATAGTAGCGATTCTTTAATTTATCCTAACAGTTTTTCGAAATAATAATCCCAAAAAAGTTTAAAATAACCATACCATAAACTTACTGGGTAAGATATTATCTGTCTAATAATATATAGTAGTTTCTTTTGTTTTATTAGTTTATCTAATCCATATTTCATTTCTTGATAAGTTATTCTTAATAGGAAAATAAACTTATTTCGAAAAACTGTTTTTAAAATTTTCTTGAGTTGAGTCTTGGATGAAAAATAGTTAATTTTGCATTAATTAATTTTGTTCTAACAAAAACTAATTAAATTTTTTTGAAGCGCATATTCACTCAAAAAATAAATAAAAACCATCATGCATACAGGAAATGTTCTTTTTTTAATTTATTTTTTCATTGGAGCCCTGACTAATTTTATATCGGTTCATACTTTCATAAATTACAAAAAGTTCAAAATTTAAACTAACCATATAAGTGAATAAAATAAATCAACAAAATATTCACCACATAATACTTTTTAAATAGAATTTTTCATACCAAAGACCTTACTTTAATTAATTAGGGTGAGAGAATCCTATAAGTCAATGCAAAACAATTCTATCTATCGGATTATAATCGTTGATTCATAAAATTTTAAAATCGACGATTTTCATTTAAATGACCCTTTTTTTTCTTTCATTTTTTATTGTTATTCATCTATTTAACTTGTGAGCATCTTTCATATTGATATTTCAGACCCTTAAATTAATTGTTTTCTTACAGAATAACTACCACGAATATCTGAGGCTAAAAGCTAGAGTTGAGCTCCTCCAACGATCTCAGAGGTAATTTCTGTTCACTATCTTTATCTCAAATGAATTCTCATGTTTTTATTTTTCGAGATTCAGATTAAATATAATTTGATGTATTATTAATTTAAATACGTTATTTAATATGGTCCTTATGTCCAACCATTGATTTAATTTGATATTTTTTTAATGAAAATTACACAGAAACTTTCTTGGTGAAGATTTGGGCACGTTAAGCTCGAAGGACCTTGAGCAGCTTGAGAATCAATTAGAGTCTTCCTTAAAGCAAATCAGGTCAAGGAAGGTAAATTATTTAATCTAATTATACAGAAAAATCATCTAAAAGTTACCTTAATTGCTAGCCCAATAAGTTTGCTATCTGTTGATCCTCACATTATTTTACTCACAGAAATTCACAATACCTTTATTTTTGTTTGAGTTTGAAGTATACAATTTCTTTAAAATGTAAAATTTGAAATCTCAACAATAAGATATGTTATTGATCCTTGCAATTATGGGTAGATTGCGAATTAAACTATCTTGTCTTTGCTTACAACAGTCATTTTGTTTATAAACTAATTATACATAAATCCTAACTGATAGATAGTTTATAAAGATGAATAATGAACATAGGTCATATATTAAAAAAACAAAAAACAAAAAAAAACTAAACAAGATGAGCGAGTCAAAAATAGTCTTAACAAAAGAATATATATATATGTATATATCATATTTGATTTGTCTATTTTTAATTTTGAAAAAACTAAGTTAATCGATATATAATATGAAGGCATAATGCATAAATATGTCCTTTAACTTGGTTTTAAATCACATTTATACCTCTTCGACTTTGGGTGTATACAAACAAACACTTAAACTTATATAATGTTGAACAAATAGATATATATGTCCTACATGTCATTTTTCGTCCTAAATGGTGTCCTAAGTGTATTGTGTCACGCAGGACTCATGTGTCTATTTGTTCAAATTTATACAAGTTTAAGTGCTTACTTATGTATAAACAAAGTTGAATGACATAAATGTGAAATAAAATCAAATTAAAGGGCATATTTATGCATTATACCTAATACGAAAATCCATATTATTCACTAAAAAATGAGTCGGATTATATGATTACTTTTTTATTCATTTTGCCAATCGTATCCTACGACATTGTTTTTAATTTGCAGACACAATTCATGCTGGATCAGCTTGCAGATCTTCAACAAAAGGTAATTATAAAATTCTACAAATTTCCAATAATTAATAAATGGAATAATTATGCGCGAGAAATGGATGGGCTTGTCTATAATGGTAGACAAATGAAAGACTTTCTCAAGATTTTGCGGGCGGTCCGGGGGGGACCACCACGGCTCCTCTCTTCTCGAGAATCCGCCGGAGTCAGATCAGTAGGGGAGTTCACACCGGGACTTGTGCAGGCCCCCGTCAATTCCTTTGAGTTTCGGTCTTGCGACCGTACTCCCCAGGCGGAGTGTTTCACGGCCAACTCGAAGGGGCTGAAGTTCGACGCAGAGCAAAGCATTCTTTTCTACCCTATGTAGGCGGAATCCTCTTTTCGACTCTGACTCTCCCACTCCAGTCGTGAAAAAACAACAAACTAGTCAAAGGACAGCCTGCCTTATTCTTCTCCCGTTCGGGACCCCTATTTTCTCGGAGATAGCCTGGTCTGAGCTAGAACAGCAGATTCGTGAGCAAGAGCGTATTTCACAGCTGATTCAACAACAGCCATTTTTTCTGGGACCCGCAATTCCGTAGAAAGACATCACGATTCCTTGTGGACGGGGAATCGGCAGAAAGAGATGGGTCGGATACTGGAATCTGCCCAAAAGTCCTGACTTCTATTTAAAATTTACGATGAATTTTAATTTTACAGGAGCAAATGCTTGCAGAATCTAATAGATTACTCCGTAGAAAGGTAAACTAACTTGATAGCCGTGCGTAATGAATAACTTATTTTATTTTCAAAATTATAAATCTAAATACTTAGGTAACTCGATAACATAAGAAGTATTTATACTGATGATATTGGTGTTGTGTTTTTTTTTATTAGTTAGAAGAAAGTGTAGCTGGATTTCCACTTCGATTGTGTTGGGAAGATGGAGGTGATCATCAACTTATGCATCAACAAAATCGTCTCCCTAACACAGAGGGTTTCTTTCAGCCTCTTGGATTGCATTCTTCTTCTCCACATTTTGGGTAATTACTTTTATTATTATTAAAAATAATTTCAATTTTTTTTACTTTTATTTCGATTAATAAATCAATGTGCACCAAGGTACGGTCTAACATAAACAAAAATGTGGGGAATGCTCTTAAAGCCCTAACAAAAGTTATTTGGTACGTGTACTAATGTAATCGTACTATATATCTTACTTGATTAGTGGATGGACAGTACTGGGCACACACAATTGACATAAGTTATTATAAGGAAAAAAAAAAGGCCAATAATCAATATAGTCCAACATTACATTATTTATTATAACAGGTCACTCTAGATTAAATGTTAATGAATAACAAAAAGTCTCATATTGATGATTAATGTGATGGGTGGGCTTCTTATAAGGCTTTGACAATCCTACTCTCTTTGAGCTAGTTTTGGGGGTGTGACCTAATTCAACAGAACGTAGTTAAGATTGTGAAGTAAAGTTGATCATTGTTATAACAGGTTTAAATACTTCTAGTAAAAATAGTTCCTAGATAATCCATCGCAAAATAGCTCCTATATAGTTAGTTGGATTTTCATATAATCTATAGCTTATACATAGCTAAATGGGAATAGATGAGAGTTTCTGTTGTTTAGATATGATATTTGATCGGTTTCTAAATCGTTACTATCATGTAGTGAATAATTTTCATGTTATTACTATTACATTTGATTGTTTCTGTGGTTATTTTTTTTTCTAGGTACAATCCTGTTAATACAGATGAGGTGAATGCAGCGGCAACTGCACACAATATGAATGGATTTATTCATGGATGGATGCTTTAATCTGATAATTCGAACAAGCTAATCCATGTTTGGTTAAACAGTTATACAGTAATAATGTATTGCATGTATTATCATCCTTTTTTGTTTTGTTGCAAATTTTATTTCGAAACTCTCTTCAGGAATTATGGCGGCGATCGATTAATCGAGGACAGTAAATGTAATGTATGCATAAGTTGCTACTTTAACATTTGAAACCTCCTGACCATGCATTTCTGATTGTATCACAATGTGTAATTAAATGGAATTGTTGTATTTTTTGTATCATTGAATCATATGCTTATCTTGTACTATATATTAATGTTGCACCTAAAAGAATATTTCGAATGTGCTTATCTATAATACATTACAGGATTCAATTGAGCGATGCTTGTTGTGAATTATGATTGATTTAATTTTTATCGAAGAGAAGCAAATAAAAGATTTTCATGAATAGAGTGACTTGGCCCTAGTTGTGCCTTTTGGTTATATGTAGACACTTTGGGATTCAACATCAACAACAAGGCTTTCAAAAATTGTCAGAACGCGTCAATTTATGTGATGATGTTTAATTAAATATTTATTTATTTTTATCAACAACGAAAAACTCTTAAATGCTTGGTCTAAAACAAATATTAGTGCTTATTTGGTATGATGAATTGTACTCGAACAACCCCGAGAGTAAATATATAATTATTATTTTATCTCTTGTTTGATTAATGAGATCATATATAATAATCATTAATCACATGAGATATTTACCAACATGGTTGAATTAGTTATCCCACCTCCCATATATCACTACAACAAAAAAAACTTTTAGCAATAATAAATATTGACATTATAATAAAGAATGCTAAAGTTCCTATCGACATTAGTTAAGCGTCATTAGACCAATGTCGTTAAAGGCTTTAGAAACATATACAAAAAATGTTAATTGCCGTTAAAAAAATATATTTAAAAGCAATTAAAAATAAATTACTGCTAATAATTATTTTTGACGTAGTGTATAAAGTATTATAGCTAATTCAATCCCAATCTTTGAGATACCATTGCCCTAAATATTTGTATGTCTACAATCATATTTGAACCAAAAAAAATGTATCATGCTACTTGAAATAACTTTGAAACAAAAGAATAGCAAATAAATAGATACAGAATAAGGAAGATGGATAAGTTAATGTGATAGACAAATGAACAAAGTGTAAAGAAGACCACTATTTTATCCCCAATACTTTAAATAGGTGAAGAATAATTCGATCGAGATTATGACGTTGGAATCTAATTCATTTGCAATCTAGGCATCTATGGAGACAAGATATGCAATTACTTTAACGTCTGCGTTTCGAATATATAAGATTTAAAGTATCGTTCAAATATAAGTAACCTATTCTAATATTACGTCTATAAGCAATGTAAGCTTGCAACGAAAAACATCTTTAAAAAAAATTAGTATTGACATATATATATATAAGAAGAATTCACAATTTATTCGAAAAAAAAAAAAATCTTGTTAACTCCTTTTTTTTTTTTCCAAGGCATCAATTACTAGGTTTTGCTTCCCATACACATGTGTTTACTTTTTTGGGCTTTGAAAGGACTACATACCCACCCACTCCAGCTAAATTTCACTCTTTTTTAACATCCTTCAGACATAAGAGTAGAAAACTTGATGAAAATTTGAAAATATTGAAATTCAGAAAAAGAAAAAAAGCTTATAGTATAATATTGAAGAAAAATATGTCAAAAAATATAATATAATGACGCTATTTTTATAAAGATAAAAAAAATAACAAGGTTTTTACTATTTTATGATTATTTTTTTTTATCAAATGATGATTTTCATTATTAAAATTAGATGAAATAGTAAAAAAATTTATCATAACAAAAAGGGATAGCTACCAAGTTTAGACATCCTTTAAATGCCTCTCATTTTTACTTGATTCGGCCAAGCAAAAGAATTTGTCAAAATTTATGATTACCTAAAAGAGATAAATAAGGGCCCATTAACGCAACTTGCATATGAAGCCAATTTTAATTGGGCCCAACCCACGTGAAATCCCTATGTAATCGATAAATCGAGGGTCTTTGGGTATACTTTATTCTTTCACAATCGTTTTTAGTGAAATTTCACTTGATACTATCGATATGTTCTTCTTTTATAATTTTGTTTCATATATATTTAGTTGTATCATGTTTATGATTTTGGATGATGGATCTAATATGTTAATTGATGCTTGATATATATATATATATACATAATTTTTTACTATATGATGTGTGGTAAAATAAGTAGAGTTTTCTATTGGAGTAGAGACAATATTATTGAGTTGTTTACATTAGTATTGTTCTTTTTCCTAGTGTTTCCCTTTTGGTGTATTTGCTACTTATTATAATCATGACTTATTTGACTTTCATATCATAACACAAACAAGGCAAGAATGCACATTCACCTCCACGTGTATTAATTTTTAAATCAAATATTGTTGATATTAAATAGGAGTAACATTTATGTTACCACTTTTGATGTGTCAGAATTTTATTACTCTATTTTCTTTGAGTCAATTGGTGTAATGTTAAAAGTGAAAGGAATTTGTACAACAATATATTAATTAATATATATATATATATATACACACACTTGTGTACACTATATTTTATAACTTTATATAGTATTATCAATAATGTATATATGTAATTTTTTTGTATATATATTGTATATCGAATCGTGTTTTGGGCTAAAAAAATTGTAATGTAAATAAATTGGGTTATAATTTAAAATGTAAGTTAGATAATTATGTTTTTATGAAAAAAAATCATTTGATTATGAGAGAATATTAAGTTACTAGTTTAAATAATTTGAGCATCTATTGGTTTAAGATCTTTTTATTGTGAGATACTATAGTTTTTTTTAATTTCAAACTTCGATTTTTGATTATTTTTTTTTGGATAAAAATGTGACCTCACAATTTTAAAATTAGAGGTAAAAATAGTTACCATATGAGTCGAAACGACTACAGGTATGTTTGGATTCTATTTTGGTGAAATAAGAGACGTGAATTATTATAATATTAGCTGCCTTTTTTGTCATCGAAGTCTATATGAGAAAAAGACAAACATTATAAATTCATGTCTTGTTTTGACTTTTTGATGTCTATAATAACACTTGATGATTTCAGACCAATTCCAAATTCAGCCTATGCTTTTTAACTTATTTATTTTTATGAAGTTTCGCGCATGCTACTTTTTTTTTTCGTGGTTCAGAATAGAGGTGTATTCGGAGTTTTTGCGATGATAGGTGCATGATTGTAAAAAGGATGATATATGATATAAATTTGATCGGTTCGACATTTAAAATTTTACTATTGAAAACTATTAAAGAAATTATAGGTCTAAAATTTTCCCTCTTATAGATGATCGGTGCATGGTTATAAAAAAAATTAATATATGATAAAAATTTGATCGGTTCGACATTTAAAATTTTACTACTAAAAACCGTTAAAGAAATTATAGGTCTAAAATTTTCTCTCTGATATATATATATATACACACACCTTTGTTATAATCTCGAGTAATTTAAGTAGAGTAACTTTCACATATAGCAAATATTGAAATTGCATTTATATGTTATAACTATAGTTTTCATAATTGTATTTCATGAAAAACAAAAATATGTATAATTCAATATAC
This sequence comes from Solanum lycopersicum, assembly GCF_036512215.1. Lineage (NCBI taxonomy): Eukaryota > Viridiplantae > Streptophyta > Magnoliopsida > Solanales > Solanaceae > Solanum > Solanum lycopersicum. The sequence goes on along the minus strand of NC_090802.1, from coordinate 61,572,364 downwards.
ATATACAAAAGAAGACAGTTGTATAATCTGTTTTAGTATACATATATAAAAGATCAATTGTATAATATGTTTTTATATAAAGCGAGAAAGACAGAAAGACAAAAAAAAAAAGCTGGGCTGAGAAAATTTGTATTTGTATAATCATAAGCGTATAGGACGAAAATATGTGCATTTGTATTTGTATATACATTTTTCTCTTGCTTCATACAAACACAAACACAATGTATTTTATATTTGTATAAAGTGAGAGAGGTGAGTGAGAGTGACGAGCTAGATCTGGAAAAGGGGAGAGAGGGGAACAAAAATATATGTATATATACAAATTTAGCTCGCTTTATACTAAACAAACACATTTTATACATTTACGTTTTTTTATAAAGTGAGAGAGACGAGTGAGTGAGTGATATATAAAATTTTCTCTCGATTTATGCAAACACAAACATATTTATATTTTTATGTTTGTATAAAAGCGAGAGAGACAAGAGAGAGAACGAGAATGACGAGCTTTGATTCACCTGGAGAGGCGCGAAACAACAATAATTTACTATGAGATATAATTAAATCAAACTATAATAATAACTTTTAATTTGAATTAGTAATTTTTTATTATATACCATTTTCCCATTTAAATAAGTGGTGCAATTTTGAGGGGACAACTAAATTTGATTTGATTATAATTAGGATACCAAAATTTACGCTTACAAATCATACTTATTTCATTAAATGTTTTGTACGTTTGATTTTACTTGATTTTAATTTTAAAAAATTATTTTATTTTACTTGTCCATTTAGTAAATTAATACCTCATTTGTTTTCAAAAAAATTAAGACCTCATCTGTTTTCATTAAGATTAACAAGTTTGAATCTGAATATAAATCTTAATATTAAGATTTGCATTAAGGCTTGAGTTTTGATCTGAATACACATCTGAATATTAAGATGTAGTCTATAAATCTGAATACTAAATAATTAATGTTTTTTTTTTCAATATCGATTGTAGAAGTGAAAAATGAAAATTATATTAATAAAATATTACAAAATTTTCATTTCAACAAAATATATCACTTTTGATAAAAAAAAAAATTTTAGAAGTTTTAATAAATATGATTTGGAGTACTATTTTCTCATTGAAAAAACTTGATAAACAACAAATACACCAAAAATATTATTACAACCAGTGTTCTCGACACACATCAATACAAGAAAATTTTAATATAAAAAAAAAACTTGAAAGGATTTATAAAAACTTACCGGTTGAAAAATAGATGGTGTTTGATCGAGAAAATTAAGAAAGAAAGTTTTTAGTTATGAGATAAAAATGCATGCCCAAAGCAGAGAAGATATGATTTATTATTTGATAATTTATCAAAATGATCCGAATGTTGTTAAGAGCCTCTTACATATCTAATTCGTTCAGAACTATTTACACTCATTAATAGTTTTTTTTTGCTAAAATAAAAAAAATAAACTTATAGGCTGAATTTGAATCATTCAAATTCATATCTAAAATCAAACATATTTAATGAGCTAAATATGAATGATTAAAATTCAGATCTCTATTAAGTGCAACCAAATAAGGCCTTATTGTGTTGCGGAGAAGAACGGAAGCTCCAAAACCGGGAAGAACATTGAAAAACAGGTCGAATTCAAGGAAAATGGTTGAAGAAAATGAATAAAGCGGTTTTATTACTTTTTTCTATATTACGCTTAATATTAAAATGTAGTAATTAAATTTATAATTTTGAAATATTGTTAATAAAATTAATTTAATAAATATATCTCTAATTAAAATACAAATCAAAACTTAAAAAGTACAAAGATCAAATAATATAAAGCTAAAGAATCCTAATTCACATTTGGAGTTCAATTTTTTCATTTTGTATTTAGTAAAATACGTGATGAAGCCAGCGCATTGGGACCCCTTAATTAAGCAGAAACTATACAACTTTACATCTTTTATTCGGACCTACTTGCCCTTTCCATAATTATTATAAAACTACTATTCATTTCGCAATATTGAAGTGACATATATTAGCCAGCATTTAGCCATGATTTATGAATATTCTTGGTTAGGTAAAATTTGACCATCTGTTTGATCAAAATATTTTAAAAAAATATTTTTTTAAAAAATATTTTATATTCATAAGTTTTAAAAACTATCAAAATTAATCATAAATTTGTATTACAAGTCAATTGGATTTTTGTTGCAATAAATAACAAGTAATGCGCATGACGCTAGAGCAATGTGATAGTTTGAAGTGAGTAACAAGCATCATGAAATAGACAAAGCACATGAATTTGTTACCCTGAGCCGACTGTTCATAATTTTCATCAATAACCATATCATCACTTAATATTTCATCACTACATTGGTGTTCACGTAAAAAAAATTATATATACAATGCAAACAACTACTACAGGGAATATTTTTGTAAAAAAAAAAAATTGGTATAAAATTTCAATTTTTAAAAGATCCCAAATAATACAATTTGACCTAAATATTTACCAAATAAGAACAAATTATATGCACAAACACTATACATCAAAATTTTCCCCAAATATTAATTTGGAGTGGTACATTAAAATTATCATATAGTGTTTATTATTTTTTAAATAGCGTGTCACGCGTAGATATATTAGTGATGCATAAACTAGCCGATAGGAATTTAATTTGATCCGCTCTATATACATAAAAAAAACAATAAATTTAATTTTACTATTCATAAATGGTCCTCATTTTTCGTCAATCCGGACCCCCTATGCCTAAGTTGTCTGCTATTAATTTCGTGAGGTTCTTGAGAAGCAAAAATTACATGAGGCTATGAATTCACCATACGCAATGTTAATGGTATCTATTTGGCCATTGTCTAGTGAATTGGTACGAAGAACATTGTGAAGATCCACCACCCTATCATGTATCATGTGGCACAAAGTTATTTGCGCGGAGGATTTACGTTGTAGGCTAGTCTTTATGATTGATTGTATAATTTTTTACGAAAGATTATAGAATTGCATAAAAAATTTCTAAATATTTTACGCATATAGATATTTCTAAAAAGGGAACCTAAATTTAAATATATAGCGACTTATATATAAATTATTATTTTCACTTTAGCCATTCGAGCATCCATTGTAATTTCTCTAAGTAAAAAATCAAAATTTTGATCTACAATACATTTATTTCTAGCAATTCTCATGCATTCTCTCTGTCATTCTCTAAATGATTCCTAAAATATTAGACTAATTTGGCATAGCAAAATCGTGAGTAGGGCTGACTCAAGATTAGAAACTTAGTGTAAAACTTAATAGAGGGGTTTTAATATTTTTTTCTATCATATATACTTTTATTTAAATATATTTTTTCTAGCATTTTTAGATCTCAAATAAATTAATTGTTGTTTTGTTATCAATTCATTTTAATAATTATATATTAACTGATAATATAACTAATTCATTCAATCTCTTTTGAGATTTTGTTGTCCTTAAAATAATTAACTTTAGTTTCGAAAAACTTATCTCGAGTGAGGCAACAATTATATGAATGATTAATATTCTTCTATAAGCAATATTTCTATTTAGAAAAGGATCAAATTTTTTATTTGATAGAGTATTTTCATTACATCATTATGTTTTACTTGTATTATTTCTCTTAACATTTTTAATTTAAAAAATAAATCTAAAATTTTTATGTTTTACTTGTATTATAAAATTCTCATCATTTAGTAATCTCAATATGATCCCCAAGCGATTACGATCTATGGATTAAAATGACCCTCATCATGAACAAATAATATAAGAATGTAAGCAAGTTGTTAAATGCCACACAAAATGCCATTAATTACTTATGTTTAATTTTCTTAGAAAATTATATGGTAAAAGTGTTAGTAGAGAGAAAATTAATTTTGTAAAATAAAATAGGCATATGAAATTTCAACTTTATAATTGATTGGTGAAAGATGTAACACCATAAGAATAGGGATGGGAAGGTGTACAAATATTCTCTCTCAAGAAAAAGTAGACATAAGAAAAGCTATTCCCAGTTGAGTTTTTGCTAAAAACAAACTAAAAATGCCATCATTATTACGCTTAGGTGAAACTGAAATCCATTAACAAAAATTAAAGTTACAATTTAAATAGTAGTTTGTACTATGTTCTTTTATTATCATTGGATTTTAACATGTGCTGCCATATTAGTCAAAAAGAAATGATTTTTCTAGTGCTCTATAATTTTATGATACTTTTATTAAAAAAAAAAAGATTATTCATTATATATTACATATGAGATATTAAATACGTAGTCTTTTTCTTTTATTCAAATATAAGAAAAAACAAAAGATCTTATTTCCATATCTTGTTGCCTGATTTTTAAGAAATTGTTTTTTGGATGATACTAATTAATATTTTGATGATCTTTCGTACAGTTAGATTAATTTTGATAAAATAATTATCATCATCCTTTAATAAAATGTATTAAATAATTCTATTCAACAACACTAAAACAATGAAAAGAATCATTTAATATTTTTATCTCTCTTAAAATTTGAACATGAGGTCCCGTCCCAATTATCTATCTAAATCAAGATACCAATTAATATTCATCTAAAGTATTTATTTAATTTATTCTATTAAATGATATGCTAAATACTTAGATTAGAAGTGTGTTTAGTATGAAGGAAAACATTTTTTGAATTTTTTTTTTCAATTTTCTCATATAAAGTATTTATTTAATTTATTCTATTAAATGATATGCTAAATACTTAAATAGGAGAAGGGTTTGATATACCTCTCAACTTTGTCATTTGGAGCTTATATACCCCTCGTTATAAAAGTGGCTCATCTATGCCCTTACCGTTATACAAACGGCTAACATATACCCCTGCCGTTACAAAATGGCTCGCATATACCCTTCATTTAACAAATTTTAAAAAATTAATTTTAAATTTATATTTATTACTTCTAATTTTTTAAAAAAAAATTATTTAGGGGTAAATATGATTCTTCTATCAAAGTTCAAGGTATATTTTAATTTTTTTTCATACATAAATTATTTTTTGACTTCTTTTATTATAATTATTTGAATTTCTTATCTTATTTTGTTTTTTTCTTTCATTTCTTAGTTTAAAGAATAAAAAATTAAACTATTTTTCTGTATGTGTATTGTAATTTAATTTCGGATTCGAAGAAAAAATTTGATCATCTACAATAAGTTTTACAAGAATATTAGTGAAACATAAATAAATTTTATCATCAAAATAATAATTATAAATTAGTTATTGAAACAAAATAAAGTAAAAAAAAATATGTTTGACGAGGATTAAATTTATTCATATGGGATTATATTTTTTAGAAAAAAATAATAAAAATTTAGACTAAAATTATTTTGTTTTCATTTCCGTTAGAGAAAAAGGGTATATGTGAGCCATTTGTTTACAAGTAGGGGTATATATGAGCCACTTTCATAACAAGGGGTATATCAACCCTAAATGACAAAGTTGAGAGGTATATCAGACGATTTTCCCTACTTAAACTTAGGAGTGTGTTTGGTATGAAAAAAACATTTTCTGAATTTTTTTTCCAATTTTCTCATATTTGTTTCGAATAAAAGTTTTAAAAAATATCTTCGTCTTTTTAATAACAATTGTCCATTATATAAAAAATCATATCCTTAGTAATTTACAATTTTCTTAAAAATGTGCTAAATGAATACTCTATTAGGCAAGAGTATTAATTAAGGCGTGTATTTTTAAGAGTTTGCGGCCGAGTAATAATGAGAAAAGGGAGAGAGTGAGTCCGTTTTTGTTAATTATTACTATCTCAATTTTTCTAAATATGTTTTAGTTTACAATTATATATTTAAAAATCTTCTTTATACTCTTAAACTCCGTGTCTAGTCAATCAAGTCAGACTAGAGTTAATTGTTTTTGAAACGGTGAGTAAAAGTTAAATGAGTTGAAGAGTATTGTGAACCAATAGAAATTTGACAACACTTTTGACGAAACCACTCTGGTATTTATTGAAACCTCTTTCTCCTACCTGGGGAGATCCTTCCACTTCCCAATAACGATACAGTTTTTTAATTTATCATTTGCCAAAAACAAAGAATTACTAAACATAAATATCCATTTCCATTGCACAATATACATATATATACACACAAAGAAGAAAGAAGAAAGAAAGAAATTAATATGGGTAGAGGAAGAGTACAATTGAAGAGAATTGAGAACAAAATTAATCGTCAAGTTACTTTTTCAAAGAGGCGATCTGGTTTGCTTAAAAAAGCTCATGAGATCTCTGTGCTTTGCGATGCTGAAGTTGGACTCATTGTTTTCTCAACTAAAGGAAAACTCTTTGAGTATTCTACTGACTCTTGGTACGTATACTATTTATTATATATGTATATATAGTTATTTATTTATTTTTTCTAGTTTTTTTTTTGTGTGATGAAGTAGATTAAAATAACCTCAATATTGCATGCAATTACACAAAACTAATTTGTTAAGGGTTTAATTTTGATAGAATTAAAAACGTGTACCGAGTTTTGTTTCTGAATTTGATCTTGTATAGATCTATTTGAAAATGGATACAACAAAATTATTTATTTTTGTTAATTAAAACTAAACAGATCTATTGGAATAATAATACAAGAAATAATTAATTCCATGCGCATCATAATTATGTAACTGAAGAAAATGGAGAGGTCATTTCACTAATGTAAAGCAACTATTGTTATAATTAATTGTAATACGATGCTAATTAACATAATCTATCTTTTTCTTTCTCTTTCAAGTATATGAACAACCCCAGTACCGTGTGATGCTGTTTTACCCAACTATTTTCATGAAGAGTTTTTAAAAAAAAGGTTTCTCGTGGGCGAGTTATTTGAAAAATATCTCGTGAAATTAGTTGAGTTAGATAAAAATAAATAAAAATGACTAAAGCATTTTGAACTTTAGCAGAAGACGCACTCATGGTCCACGTCAATGGTTCAGCCTTTCAATTTATACTCAATGGTTGTTTAGTGTATTTTCTGGGTACAAGGGTGAACCCAAATAGGTTATGCACTATCGTTTCGCACTAGGGATAAAAATATTGTGATGTGATAAAAAAAATAGTACTGAAATAAAAGTTTCGTTGATATGTTTGGATAAATTATCTCATTTTTTATACGATAGTGATGATGAAATAAGTTATTCTATATACAGGAGGGAACAAGTTATCCTATGAATCAGAAGAATTGATTCTAAATAACTAGTTCTCAACCAAAAGATCTAAAAAGCATACTGTAACAAGTGAAATTTAGTACTAGAGAGTATTAATAGTGGTAAGTGAGAGTTTTTAGTTTAGAATTATGAAATATTCAGCTTTTTGTGATTGGGGTAATTAAAAGTTTACTTATGCCAAACTCTGGTAATTATTATTATTATTATTATTAATTTTGGTTAAAATAGAAATTTTATATGTACTTGATATGTATCCATACCAATTCGGTGGTATTATTACTAGTTCGTGTCTTGCTAGCTATGTGATTAACAAAAACACTCTCCAATATATTATGTCGCCTTTTTTAAATAAATATTTCTTTGCGTTGCTCTCCTTAAGATGATTCAGATCATTACTTGCGATTTTTTCTCAAAGTACAATAGTTCGACAATGTCATTCTTATAAACCTTGGACAAATTATTAATTTCAAAGCTCACTTGGACAAAATAATATTCATCTTTTGTAGAGAATGAATTGGAGACTATATTTTTTCTCTCTAATGTAATTCTTTTTCACTAAACCAACTTTCCTTTACCAAACACACTTTGCAAACACTTTCCAATAGTTCTCATTTTTTTTAAGAAAAACAATTTATCTTTTCTTTTTTGGCAAGGACCCCTACTTGTTCATCAATCACCAACAAAATAGTACATAAGAGAGTGGGACATAAAGCCTAACTTCTTGTGCACATGCTCAATTGCTCAACATTTACTATATTTGAGCATATTTCATAACAATAAATGCAATATTGGAATGGTTGAATTATATAAGTTGTAATAGTATAACGTATTTAACATGATTTTTGATATTATATGTATATATGTATTCAAAAATAAAGATATCTTCTGGATTATCATTACTTCTTTAAATTTTGTGTTAGTTAATTCTATGCAACTATCATTGCATCATATTTTGTCTCATATGCTAAGCGTAGTACAACGGATTTTGCGTCAATTATTTAGCAACATTATTGTTATATATATTTAGTGTCAATAATAAAATGAATATTCCTAACCAACATTAATTTATATAAAGAACTTTTAAAGTTTTAGCAGCTCTGAATGTAATGACATTAACTCAATTACCATTAAAAGTGTCCTTTTTTTGTTGTTATTTTTGTATTTATTGTTATGTCATTGTCACTGAAAAGATGTTCGACAGTCTCTTCTCTGTTGAGTTTTCAACAACATTTAGAAGGTCCATAAATCTTAAAAGTCAATCAATATGTTATTGGTAGATGTCTTGTTAAAATTTATGTTTTTATTTTTTGAAATCTTGAAATGGAATTTTCTGAATTGATATTTTTGATCTGTTAAAAATTGGTTTTAACCTATCTCTTAAGGTTAATTCCAAGCACTTACCGTAGTAAACAAATCTGTCTGGCTAATTGTTCAAATAAGGAGATTTTTCTCATTATTAGAGATCTCAACATTAATCATAGTTTGCGCAATCTGTCTATGTATAGGTGTTAGAATTCTTTCGTAGATTAATTAGCAAAGTAGTGAGATAATAATATTGTAAAACATGACTCGATGGTTATATAATTTAAGTTTTAGTAAGTTGTTAGAGGTTAAAATCACGACATTAGTGATTACATGAGTCACACCAAAAGAGTAATGAACACTATCTCATTAATTTATACACATCAAAATAATGTATAATATTAATTTTAAGGTTTAATTCATACTCCTTAGAGTTGGCATCAAGTTTTATTTAAACACTTTAATTGAATGATGTTTATTTTAGACACTTTATATAGGGTCCTACTATATTATTTTGATTCTTTTTTGACAATAAGTAAAGAGTTGAAGAAGAGTGTGTTACACTTATTGATGATGTGGCACATATAATTTTAATTGAAAAATTATTATAAAATCTATATAGTAAATAAAATAAAAATATTATTCTAAAAAATTTAATTTAACTCCCCCCTCCCCAAGGATAGTTGTCTTCTCTTCCACATCCAACAATTCTTGTATTTTTTTAATCAATTTTTTAAAATTATTTTGAATCTCTTTTTTGTCTTTCTTATAGTGTTATTTTGTGGAGGTAAAGAGGAGAGGAAGAAAGAAAGAGAGAATAAATAAGAAATTTGAGTGTTGGTATTCATTTTTCCGGTAAAATGGTGGATGGAAGTGATGTTAGATTTAGAAAAGTAATACAATGAAGAAGAAGAAAATTCGCTTGAAAGATTTGAATAAATAATTCGAAAAGAAGAAAAAATAAGAAAATAGCTAAATTGAATCTTTTACGCTATATTGTTGAGTGTATCACTCTCACTTTGACGTGTTAGCAAAAAGTGTCTGTGACATATTGAAACCTACATGAGGTGTCTAAAATGAGTATCACCGGTCAAGATGTCTAAGTGAAACCTAATACCAATTTTAGGAGGCCATCGATGAAATTGACCTAATTTTAATAGTAAAAATGCACTTGCTACAACAAGAAGAAAGTTTTTATATTTATCAATAAGTTATAACAAGTATTAGAAGATACAAGTTCAATAGCTATTCATGTTGTTAAAGCTCGTTGCTTAAATTTGTGGATTTTGGGGGATTGGTAAATTTAAATATCAAGCATGTTTTACATTTCTCAACATTAATTTAGGATCTCAATTTGTATTTATCACTATTTTGTTTGACCATGATATTGTTCTTCTAGGTATTTTAGTATTTGGATTCTTTGAAAATGTCCATGGATATGTGTGTTTTAAAAAAATAATAGTACGTTATTCGATGCAGGTTCGATAACAATTTTGAAAAGTCGAAAGCAACTAAAATTGAGTGAATCAAATGATGTTACATTTTTTTTTCTTTTTGGGTGGAAATGTAGATCATAAAAGGGGTCTCCTGATAACACTTCTAATTTTAACAATTAAAATGTTTCAAAAATATTGAAGTAGCAAAATTTTAGTATTTTCAAAGTATAATAATAATCAACTTTAGATATATCACGTTGTAATTTGAGGGTGATTATATACTAATACAAGTTCATTTTTTTTCCCAATAAAACTGTAAATATAAAGCTTTACTTTAAACAAAATTAAACAATCTTTTAACTCTTAACAAAATTAAACAAATTTTAGGGTGAAGAGGTTCTCACGAGAACCTTTTAATTAACGGACTATCCAATTCGACCCATATGTGTTGGATTGATGATTTACTAGAAATGGATTAAATATTGATATCCATATCATCAATATTCATTTGTATGCTTATTTTTAGGTAAGAATTATGAAAAATAAAAATAAACTTTGTATGCTTATTATTTTCATGAATTTTTGGCCTTTAGTTTTGTGCCTCACGTTACTATTTCTAAATTTAGCTATACCTAGCTCCGCCCTTATAGGATTATATTAAAACTTGCCTGTTAGATTACTCTCCGTTACACGTTGATATGTTCTAGCTTTTTGGTGCAACCTGATTATTGTACACGATGTTGATGCAATTGAATCTTTCACGCTATATTGTTGAGTGTATCACACTCACTTCATCGCGCTGGCTTAGTGCAAGTATTTATAAAATCTTTGATTATTGGTGTTTCTCTTGTCATGTTAGCATGGAAAGGATTCTTGAAAGGTATGAAAGGTACTCATATGCTGAAAGGCAGCTTAATGCTACTGATATTATAACCCCGGTATGCCTAATTATAAATCTCATTTTAATTTAATTTAATTTGCTTCCTGGAGGACTTGGTTTATCAAAATTTGAACCTTTTTTTTTTTTTTGTAACTTTTTGCAGGGTAGCTGGACTTTGGAACATGCTAAGCTTAAGGCCAGACTTGAGGTTTTGCAAAGAAACCAAAAGTATACATATATAACGAATGTGTGTATTTATATATAAATGATCCCTCGTTTCTACTGAGGTATATATGATTATTTACAGGCATTATGCAGGAGAAGAGTTGGACACATTGAGTATGAAAGAGCTTCAGAATCTGGAACACCAGCTCGATTCTGCTCTTAAGCACATTCGCTCTAGAAAGGTATAACAACAATCATGTAGTTGTATACATATGTATATATGTGCAGTACTTTGTTTAAGAAAACATTTTGAACTTGAGACTGTTTCTTTCTTGTAGAACCAATTGATGCATGAATCCATTTCTGAGCTTCAAAAGAAGGTATATGTGAAGCTTATCCTTTTTTTTTTGCGCGTATCATATATAGTTTTTTCCTATCCATTCCATATAAACTTACTTTGTACTTGTGTCACAAGATTTTTCATGTAGTTTAGTGTTGTAATCAATAATAAACAGGGAAAATTTTGTTGCATTGATAGGATCAAGTTGCTTATAATTATATAACTTTATTTTACATGACACAGGACAAGGCATTGCAAGAACAAAACAACAATCTTTCAAAGCAGGTACAATAATAAATTTTCTTGTAAAATGTTTTAGATTTCACTCAATGAATCGCGTTGCTTTTAACAAGTTTGGAGGATATTGGCTGAAAAATAGGTTAAGGAAAGGGAGAAAGAGATGGCCCAACAGACTCCGTGGGAGCAACAGAGTCATGATCATCTCAATTCATCTTCGTTTGTTTTGCCACACCCCTTTAACAATCTTCACATAGGGTATTTTCTTTGTCCCCATACAATTTTTTGTAAAAATATTACTTTCCGTTGTACTTTCATGTTATTCATACCTTTTATGATTACCCATTTGATTTCTACGCGAAAAAAATTGCAGGGAAGCATACCCAAATGCAGGAGACAATGGAGAAGTAGAAGGATCATCGCGGCAACAACAACAAAACAGTGCTTCTGTGATGCCTCCATGGATGCTTCGCCATCTCAACGGTTAAATTAAAACTTAATGAAGTATAAAGCAAGCGGACAATATTATGTTATCTATTAATCACTAATAGTATATGCACATATATTATATATATGTATGTTACATATTAGACAAACACAACTTTCATATCTACTTAATTGTGTATGGTGTATATATGGCTGTTGTGTAACAATATGCACAATATATTGTAGTAGTACCATATATCATCCTCTCTTTGGATGTTTTGTCTTAAAACATTTTACCACTAGCACTCATATTTATTGCTCATACCGGTGTCTCGAATTCGTAAATTTAGATTGCTCGATAAGAGCCCTAGTGTGGTAGTCCTAGCAGTTTTCATATTTAATGTTTAAATCAAGACCTCTGATTAAGGGTGACAATAGTGAGGATATGATTTTTTATTCTAAGTAGTCCTATATGTCAATTAGATTCTATACATATATATGTTTATATGCTATTTTGTATTCTGATTATTAATTTTCCTTGCCTTAATCAATGTACATTTAAGGACAGATTGCTTCTCAATAATTGGATTAGATTTTCGACAACGATATATACATTTAGTTTTATAAATAGATATAATCTATAGTGTGTGCGTGCACGTCGATGGTTAACATAAAATTTAAAAGGTTTACATTAATTACTCAAAAAGACCACAAATGGTAAACATGTGGACCTTAATTAATTCAAGATAAACTTTTTTTTGATATCCTATTGGAAGGAACACCGTTTAAGAATTACTTTCCAAGAAATAGTTAGATACAAAAGTACATTTCGTAGAAAAGAAAATTGGAGCATTTTGTGAATCGATTGATATAGAATCTCGAACGTAATAATTTCAGTATTCCAATTAGGCTTTTGATCTGTTTTTATATTGGATTTCTGGGGACATTAATTGGAGGGATATATTTATTTTAGCCATGAAGGGCGCAAGAATTTTCATGCTTCCAGAATATTTACTAATCAAAATATTGACTATTAAGTGATTATGATAATGACAATTGACTCCTACAACACTATTTTGTCCAAAATAGTCCGTGGCCAATCATGTATATTTTAGTCCTAATTAATCCACTTAGACTTCTTGAATGTCTCCCATTTGTTTCCAGTATGACTCCACCAGTGGAGAAAAGTTGATTATTCATGAAAATGATTTTTTATGTTTTTTTTTTATATTGTTAATGTATATAATTTATCCGCAAAAGGATAAAAAAACATTTTAATCATTTAAAGTTTAACTTTTGTATATTGTTGGTGTTTTTAATACACTATCAATATAAGATCTAAAATCTTGAAAATACCATATGTTATATATCTGTATTATTTGCATATAGTATTCCTACTAGCTATTCGCTTTCAATATATTTGTATATCAACTTTGAATATTAGAACATTACACTATCCAAATTGAGAGTCTAAATTTTACAATTTCTTTTAAAAAATGGGTGGGTGGTGGTTGGGCCATTATTTAGGTATATTTGACACAAATAACACAATGAGAAATGCATACAAGTCAATATTGAAATAGTAGTAGTATATAATGGAATTTTGCCAAACTACAAGAATCAATTTTCTCCTAATCCAAACAAAAAACACAATCAATTTAGGTTTATGTGGTCGGGTACATGATAGAGTTAAAAGTTGACATTATTGGAATCAAAGACTAAAGTTTCTTGGAAAAAGAGAATGAACACTATTTAATAATAATAATACTCCTAAACTACAGCTTGCAAATAAAGTTGACTTTTTTTTTTGTGTGTCTCATAAATTCAACAAATTGATTTATCTTTATACATGGGGCTCTACCAAATTCCATAGGAGTATATGTGGCATTAGATTTGAACTTAAAAATATATATATATATATTTTTAATAACGATGATTAATTATGTTCCTAAATCAGCATCCACGGATTTGTATATACATAATATACAATAGAGAAAAAAAATAATGAATTGTAATCTTGTGATTCCAACCACAAATCTTCCCCACGTTTAGATCTTTAAAAAAAGCTTCAAACAAACAGCCCCTCACGTTACAAAAAATTCGAATACCATTAAACTTCAATAATTCAAAAAAAAAAAAAAATTATTAATTAAATTACTCGTGTCACACAAATATTATAGTAACTTGCTTTGTAATATAGTGACATTTTTATCACAGAAAGAAACTCCAGTTATCATTTCCTAGACGATAAGTTGCATAGCAACATATAGTGAAGAATGATCAGTTGAACACCTTAGTCAAAAAAGAGAAAAATGTACGAAGGGCTAGTTACCAATAAATGTTAGGTATTCACTTTCATATTTTGGCAAACAAAAATGTTAACACTACTACTTAAATCATTGGCATTTAATTCAACAAATTAGTCAGTATGGGTCTACAAAAACTTCATGCTAAGCACGTCAAAATACCAAGAACCCCACTTTAGAAAATGATTTGGCATGACATTTGAGTCACTACACTTATAAAAGTACACACCCTTTTCTCCCTCCCATTCTAAAACATATAAAAGTTTTAGTACTCCTTCAATAAAAACACCGCAAATCACCCATTTGTTGAACAAAATTCTCAAACATGATGCGTACTGTGCGTGTTAAATTACCAGGATTTTGTATGAATCGAACTGCAGTCCATGTTCGATCGCGTAATTCGCCTTCTCAGCTGTACAAGAAGGCGATTGATTTGATCAAATCCGATGATAACAAGTCTGATTTTTCAAGCAAAAACAGCATTGAGATGAATTACAACACCGATGAATCGAAGACGGATTCTGAAAATGGGATCAATAATAGAGTCATGGTTATGGTTGATACTAGTGTTGAAGCCAAAAGTGCTCTGCAATGGGCGCTTACACATACTGTTCAAAGCCATGACACAATTATTCTTCTCTCTGTAGTCAAGCCCACTAAACAAGGTAAAACTTTTACCGACATTTTTAAGATCACAAGATTTAAACGTCTTTCTTTTTAAAACATGTGAAATGAAACAGATGTGACTAATGTTCCTGTTTTTATTACTTGTGTAGGTGAAAATGAGAATAGTGAAATTATTCAAAGAGCCTATGAACTTCTTTACTCCATGAAAACTATATGTCAAACAAAGAGACCAGGGGTAAGTACTGAAATTGCTCTATATTTGAATTTCACATTAGAGTCGGGCTAAATTCAAATTCACGTTGAGAAGTAAAGACTCCCTAATAAACGCAACACCATACATAGAGGAACTCGTACTCAGACCTTTAATTAAGCATGAAAGAATACTTACTACTCCACCACGATCCTTCAAAATAAAACTGTTGTTTTCACCTAATAATGTTGTAGCAAGTCCAAGTGGCCCAAGTTAGATAATTGAATAAGAGAATAGTGTCAGTCCAAATATTGTCCGTACCAAATCACATGGAAAGTTACCAATAAATATAATTAAAAAAGTGCTGTTCAGTATTTCTGGTTGGCATAATGAAGCCAATTAGTAGGTTAAGTAACCTTTTTCTCTAGGCAACACTTCAACATAACAAGTAAATTAACAACTCCTACTTTTTAGCTTCATGCTAGCATGTGTTTACTTGCTGTTAAGCAATTTGTCTCTTTATTTAGTGATTTAAATCATTTATCTTGAGTGCGTGTGAGAGAGAAACGTCATGAACAAAATGCATTTGTTTTCAATCTGGATGTTGAATACAATATTTAAAGTTAATAAGAGAAGTTTTGGGCAACGTCTATTTCATGTCTATGGCAAGACCCACGAGGGGGCTGAGGTGGCGTTAATCAAAGTCATGATCAATATTACACTTTCTTGGTGGACATATTGTTAAAAAATAAAATTGAGTTTTGATATGATGACAAACGTTTAGTCTTAACCAGTGATATCAAAGTCAATGTCATAGATTTGATTCCCAAGCATGACGTAGGTGTTGGGAGGAGGATTCTCGGGTAACACCAATATCTTGTCTATGAGCTTGTATTGGAGTCATAATCGAATATGATGCTTGCTTGTGGGTGCATCCTCACAGAAAAAGAGATGCTTTTCTTGCGGCCCAAGATTGTATTCATTGGAAAAAACTGTTAATTGTGATGATTTGTGTGTTAACAGGTGCAAGTAGAGATTGCAGTGGAAGAAGGGAAAGAAAAAGGGCCTGCAATTGTAGAAGCAGCAAAGCAGAGAAAAGTGTCATTGTTGGTATTGGGACAAAGAAAAAGATCAATAATGTGGCGTTTACGCAGGATATGGTTAGGAAAAAAGTCGAAAAACAGAGTTGTGGAACACTGTATTCAAAATGCAAAATGCTTGACCATTGCAGTAAGAAGAAAGAGCAGCAAGTTTGGAGGATATCTCATAACTACTAAACGTCACAAGGACTTTTGGCTCTTAGCTTAATCATATTGTTTCTACCATTCACTCTTCACATTTATATATATAATACCAAACAAAATTTCAGTTTACTTTCTGTTGTTATAATCTGCACGAAACGACTAGCTACTTCCTCCATTTGGATATGAATTGTACAAATTAAAACACAAAAATGAGAGGTGTTAAATTTCGTTGGACATGAATGTTGTTTGTTATGCTAAATCAATCCAAAACATATTCTTAACATTAGGTTTATATGCAGAGTTCTCCTCAAAAGGTCTCACGTCGTTAAGAGATGTAGACTTCTTCTTAATTTTGACTCTGTTTCCACATGATCGTAGAAATAATCAAATTGTAACGAACCTATCTAGTACTATATATTATAATGTGATATGGATCTTTTTTCTTAATGATAGAATAAGTTAAACAAACCTCAGCGAAATGATTCATAACCAGCTAGTACTGTTTTGGATGTAACATTTAGGTACATGTCCAAGTCAAGTTGCTATTTGCAATCAAAATTCAACACAACAAAATAAATGTACATTTACCTAAGTTGACAATTGTAGCTATATATATATGAACCTTCTATTAGCTAGTCTGGCATATAAAAGACTCTAATTACATACGTTTGGCTTCATCTTTTATATGTCAACTTCAACAAACGAGCGTTTTTAGTGAAAGGATGAGATTTAAAACTTAAACAACCAATAAAATGATGCAATTAAATGGAAAATGTTGGTATTATTCGAAATTACCAATCGGTAAGCAAGGTAAAAAATATAATATATTAGGTGTTAAATTAAAAAACAAAATAAAGAACGATTTCATCTGACTAGACTTATAATGACATGCATCACGAATCATCCATGTGTCGGTCTAATACACATAGTACTCACTCTATCCTAAAATACGACAATGTGTTTGACTAGACATAAAATTTATGAGATTTTTTTTTAAAAAAAACTTATAGTCTAAAAACACGGTATAGAAAAGTTAATTTTTTTTTTGGACCGACGGAAGTGAAAGAGTGCCAAGTTGGACAGTGTGTGTAACAATATTTGCATTGTAAACAATGTTTGATAAGAAAATCTAAATTTTGATGTGATACTTGTTTCTTTTCAATTTGTTATAGGAGTTGACAAAAGTCTGTGAACTCTCTTGAGAAGAATGATGGTGGAGATATTGTTGTAAAGGTTTCCACTAAACACATGCTCCTTTATTAGATTTGTTCATGAGCAAAAATAGATCTTCCCCATCTCCTTATTTTCCCCGCTTTCACACAATCTTCCATGCTTAAGCTGCTTCAATTTCATTGAGTTATTTTTAGCGTTTTGGCCAACACCATTTTGCCACCCTTCATTGTTTAAGCTTATTCTGCATTCCATTGTCTTGATTCATTGAATCTGACCAATGGGTTTACTGCAATATTCGTGATTCTTTAGGGACGGGTTTTCTTTCGATTCTTGATTTGGGAGTCTCAGATTTGGTTTTTTTTGTGTGTGTGGATTCAATCTTGGAGATTCGGTGTTCTCGTTTCTTGTTTTGGCGGTGAATTGGGGAAGATAAAGGTATAAGATGCGGCGGCGGGCGGCCGATCATCGGCGCCCGGTTCGAAGGAGGCTATCTTGTTGGATCTGGTCGCTTCTTGGAATATTCTCAATTGTAGGTTTCGTTTTGTTTGTAGTTCATCATCATCATGACCACGAGGATCACGTAGAACAACCTGTTTTGGTAAGCCTACAAATCCAGACCCAGATCATCGTTTGTTTTATTGCTTTCTGAATCATAGTAGTTTCAAGCTTAATGAGCTTGCTTTTTTGATAAAGTAGAAATCCTCCTTGTTCATTTTCCATTACTGGGAGTTTCTGATCTGAGAATCTGCTATCTTTTATACTACTGGTGTGAGGATTACTTTTGTAGTTTTTCATTGATCGGTTTTTGTTACTATCTGTTATTTCTTCTACTTTGATTATAGTGTCATATTGTTGTAGATACTGTTCAACATGCCTTGTTATGCTTTCACATAAATTACTTCTTTTATCGGATTGCTTTGATTTGTTTTTCCTTGAACCGACTGTCTATCAGAGAGGGACTCGAATTTGTGGGACTACATTATCTTCTTGTTGTTGTATGTTTGTTTCATGAATTGTTTTAGGATTTTCACAATACTGGTTGGTAGTTTTTAGTAGGATGGTAAATCTGCACTTAGTTTTCAATGCATTAACATTTGTTCATGTTTTGGGTCTTGTAAGTGATACTTGTCACTTTAAAGCTTAAGTGCAATGATTTTCTATTAACTTTCAGCTCCAATAATGGAAATTTTGTATTGCCCATTTTTCTTTCAGTTTGTAACTCATCTACCCTAAGCTAGAATGCAGAACATGTGGATCGCTTCTATATTGTTCCAGATCTATTAGATGTGCCTGTGTGGGACTGAACGTTCTGTTTTATAACTCTTGTTGTCAATAATTTACTTGTTGTCTCCTTGGATCTTTGTGGCTGTCCGTGTGCTTGTGTCCCTGGTGACTTTAATCTTTTTTATCGTGCTGATTATTTTGAGAAAATGGTGGTATTAGATCCTGTGTACTTGACTACCACTGCTGCTGTGCATTATACACAGCTCATCCTCTTTTTTTATGACAAGGGAAACCCACAACCGCTACCCTTTGGGTATGCACATGGTAAAACCCGGCTCCTATGCAATAGCTTGAAAACCACACAAGAGAGATAATCCGCACTAGCAAGCCCGGTGCAATGGGCTCAAGCCAGAAAGCAAATCTCTTGCTTATGCTGGCATCGAACTTGAGACCTCCAACATGGAAGTCTCAAGCCCAAATCACTGGGCCACCCCGAAGGGTAGCTCATCCTTGCATCTCTCTATATACCTAGATTTGCTTCTTGTCTTTTACCATTCCTTTCTCCCTTCCGCTAGAATGGAAACAATCCACCTCCAACTTATTTCCCATCACACCAGCAATTGGTCCCTGCTCCCAACATAGTCACAGTTTTTTGTCTTTTTATTTTCCCTCTATTTTCTTTTTCTGAATACCCGCTTCCTGAAACAAGGATTTAGTCGACATCCACTTCAACTTCTACCTTGACTGTCACTTGGAAAGAATATATATGGCTGACACGCTTGCTATGAAAGTCTTATCTGATAAAACCAACACAAAAGTATTGACGGTAGAAGTGTTATAGATTTATAATTAAATATGGATTTTTGGGTGTGACTTGTTTAGATTACTTGACCTAAACTGTAGTCCCATTTTTCATTTGGTGCACTTTATTAAGGAAAAGTTTCTACACAGGGAAGCCATATCTTGGCTTTTCCATTTTTGAGGAATAAACGTGGGGAAAATGTTTCTACAGAAAAGTAAATGGGTTCCACGAGAGGCATATACAGTGCATTAAAATTATTTTTCAAATATATTAACACCATTTCTGATTAACTAAGGATGAAAAATTGAAAATGGGACCTGTTTTGGGTCAGAGAAGTAAATAAAGTGTTAACCCCATTCAGTAATTCGATGGTCTCTCATTACTAGATCACCCTTTGACGACATCATTATAAAATGTAACCCATGTTCCTAATACTTAGCTTTGGAAGTGATAAAGCTAGATTAATTTATCTACTTCACTCCACTTGCTACTTTCTAGCCCTTTTCACCTATTGCTGTTTTTAATTCTTTTTGATAATTTCTCAATACAAATGTTAAATGTCCGTTTGTTAGCAATTCTAGTTCTTTTAATGTTAAAATATGCAGAAGCATAGAATGTGCCATGAGTCCTTGTAGTTGGCACATCTGTTTGAGTTGACAGGTCTTCTAAGTCTTGTATAGAGAATCTTTCCAGGAACAACAATATCCATTTTATTCATTACGTGGTGTAAGAGCAAGGACTTAACAATTGGTAAAAGTAACTAAGTTCTTTTTGAAGTTGCATTCTATAAACATAAAAGAACTGCAATGATGGATTAGTTTGTTAACTGTGTAATTGTTGACTAGTTCACCTATTAAAATGATGACCCTAATGAGAATTGCGATGTTGTTTACCTATACTTTTGTATGGTTTGTTGTATTCACCAATGTACGATTATACAGATAGAGATCCAAGTTCAAAAAAATGATTATACAGATAGAGTTGACCTTCACTGGATGGATTGGCTGAGTTCCATCTTATTTTATTTTAAAATTCTAAAGTACTTTGATAATCACAACTGGCTTAATATTTTTCATTGTCCCAGGAAAGAGAGTCTAGGAATGAGCAGGTTGTGCATGAGCGTATGAATCTCACACAAGAGATGTTAAGTGTTAATTCATATGCCAGACAAATAGCAGAGCAAACAACACTAGCCAAAGCTTACATCATTATAGCAAAAGAGCACAACAATCTTCATCTTGCATGGGAGCTGAGTACAAAGATAAGAAGTTGTCAACTTTTACTCTCAAAAGCTGCAATGAGAGATGAGCCTATTTCTCTAGATGAAGCTGAGCCAAACATAAGAAGTCTATCTTCTCTCATCCTTAAGGCACAGGATGCCCATTATGATATTGCTACCACTATGATGACAATGAAATCACATATTCAAGCTCTTGAAGAGCGTGCCAATGCTGCATCTGTTCAAAGTATGATGTTCGGACAGTTGACAGCCGAGTCTCTGCCAAAGAACCTGCACTGCCTAGAAATGAAGCTCATGACTGATTGGCTTACAAAAAAGTCACTGCAGGATTTTGCTGATGAGAGGAGAAACTCACCTCGTTTAGTAGACAATAACCTGTATCACTTCTGCATATTTTCAGATAATCTGTTGGCAGTTTCAGTCGTTATCAACTCAACTGTGGCCAATGCTGATCACCCTAAGCAGCTAGTTTTCCATATCGTAACGGATTCAATACACTATGGAGTGATGCTGGCTTGGTTCCTGAACAATGACTTCAAAGGTTCTACAGTAGAAGTACAGAATATTGACAACTTCACTTGGTTGAATTCATCTTATTCTCCTGCTGTAAAGCAGCTAATGTCCACAGATTCCAGGAAGTATTATTTTGACGGATCTCAAGATACGGGTGTTGAGCCAAAGTTCCGGAATCCAAAATATATACATTTGTTGAATCACCTTCGGTTTTACATCCCTGAGATTTACCCGCAGTTGGAGAAGATTGTTTTCCTCGATGATGATGTTGTAGTTCAGAAGGATCTGACACCTCTGTTTTCGCTGGATTTGCATGGAAATGTGAATGGAGCAGTAGAAACTTGTCTTGAAGCTTTTCATCGTTATTACAAGTATCTCAATTTTTCAAATCCACTCATCAGCTCTAAGTTTGATCCCCAGGCCTGTGGATGGGCATTTGGTATGAATGTTTTTGATTTGATTGCTTGGAGGAAAGCAAGTGTCACTGCCCGATATCATTATTGGATAGAACAAAATGCTGATAGGACTATTTGGAAGCTAGGAACCCTTCCACCTGGACTATTAGCTTTTTATGGAATGACTGAGCCACTTGATCGGAGGTGGCATGTGTTGGGATTAGGTTATGACGTGAATGTTGACAATCGCCTGATAGAGAGTGCAGCAGTGGTTCACTTCAATGGAAACATGAAGCCATGGCTTAAGCTACGCATCAACAGGTATAGGCCTTTGTGGGAACGATATGTAAATCAGACGCACCCACACCTTCAGGATTGTCGTTGAAGTAGACCCTTCGAGGGAAAGCCCAACCTTTCTTCAGTGCAAGTGTTTTTCTGTCCTTCTCAAGTGTTAAATCTGAGTGGACATTTCCTTTTGGTCCAGCTTGCATCAGGACATCATTATATGCCTTTCTCCCATAAAACAAGGCTGTATCATCTGCATTATTAAAATATCATCAGCCTGGTGAACGGTGAAATGATCGAGTATATGTCTGTTCTGTTAATGAATCAAATAAAGGGACTTGGAGCTTACTGGTTGATAAATTGGGCATGAGAGGCTTGTATACAAAGCTGGAAACTTTAGTTGCTTTGTTGAGGTTTGGATGTTGAACGACGAGTGTCCAATGTGTATAGTTGAATCGGTAGTTGAAGTTTGTGATGGTCATCTTCACATTCCAATACTTGTTGTAGTTTGATTTAACATGCCAATGCACGTTGACAGGGCACATGTGTTTTGTGCATTGCAGCACTGGCTTATTTACTCCTTTCCTGCGATTACACTTCTCAGTTATGATCTGTTGAAGGAGAATTGTTCAAAGGTTTTATAGCTATAATCTTACATGACACAGTTGCTACTTTTACGGCAGCCACAAGAACACGAAGGACAAGGGGTGACACTTGCATTGTGAAAAGAAGACAAGGAGACACAACATGTCGGTTTGGGGGATGCTATGAACTGAGAGTAAGTGCAAACCACTCTCCATGTCACTGCATATTAAGCAGAAAGATTTCAGGCTTATGAAAACAGTATTTACTTTCAATGTATGGTTTAAAAGACTTACTCATAGCCTGTGTTATTCTTCGACCGTCAGGTGTTATGAAACGAGTGGGACGGATGATTTTAGCAGGACCACAAGTATAGCCACCACCTGGAGCAACAAAAGTGAAATTTTTAGGAAGTTTCACTGTCCTGTTTGTAGTCCCAGCAGCGCCTACGGCTATCTGAAATGCAGAAAGAGCAGCAGAAGAGTCCTTTCCCATCGATGCTATAACGCCGCCTTTACAGCAGTTAGCAATTTGCTGGTTATAAGGGGTATTTGGCAGCAAGTCAACAATTGCAGGCTTTTTCTCACAGCTGTGAGGAATGTTGCCTCTGAACTTTGAACAATCCCCTTGATCTGTAGCTTGTGCTCCCATCATGGCCCAAATCACCTCATTCTTTGCCCATGTCCATCCTAAAGTCCATCCAGGGCTCACAATTGGACGATACATTTGGAAATTGTTCATTGTCACTACTGCCTGAAATTCGAAAAATTCATCAACTTTAAAATCTCAAACTAGTAATAATAGTTCCAAGTTATACTTACCACATAACCATCAGGGGTCCAAGATATCACATCCCATTTGATTGTTATATTTCCATTTGGATCCAATGCGTCATATGCAGCTGTAATTCGAATTTTTTTTTAAAAAAATCAATTTTAAAAAAAATATGAATGCAATAGAAGGTCTAAACATCTCCATTTCAACAATATAATGAATTACCTGAACGAGAACATAGCACAAAAAACAGAAACACTATGGTATATGAGTTCAAGGACATGTTGGATAGTGTAATAGAAATTATGTTAAGCTTCTCTATAATATCTATCGGTCTTCACAACAGAATATCTCGTTACATCAATATATTTTCCCTAGTTTGAGATGCAATTGCTCATATCTATGTCATTGTATCTATTTAAAAATACTACTAATAATAAATAATAACAAAAAAAAAATAGAAAGTAGAAAATGCAGAAGTATGGAATAAAGAAATCATTGAGGCAGCTTCCTAGAGAAATACTCTGCATGCAATTGTCAAACAACTATTAAAGAGTTGACTTTGACTTGCAGCGAAGACTTTAGACTTTTTGTATTCTCTTCGTTCCTATTTAGTTGTTTGGAAAAAACTTTACACCACTCTAATAACAAAATTAAGTAATATATATATCTTACATGACAACTAAATTGGAATGGAGAAAGTATACATGTCTTAAAAGAAATTATTTTTTCAGTTTGTTTATCATACTTTTTTTAGATCTATTTTAAAAGAATGCGTCTTTTTTTCTTGACAGTATTGTACTTTCAACTTTTCATATGACATGTTTAAAATTGAAATTTTGATATATTTTACATATCTTTAATTTAAGATCACGGGATTTAAAGGTATTCATTGTTTTCATAAATTTCGTACTAAATTAATACAACACAAACAAAATGCTCCCTTCGTCCAACAATACTTGTTCACTATACTAAAAATAGATTTCTAATAATACTTGTCTAATTTATAAAATTTATAATAATTTTACACTTTATTTCTAATTTATCCTTATTCCTATAACATTTTTCAAAACATTGTATTAATTATATTCAGAAAATGATAAAGTAAAATTATCATTCTGTTGGCTTGAAAAAAAGAGTAAAATGGAGTCAGTAATAATGCTCATTACGTTGTTCAATTGAACTACACCGAATTGGTCTTTTTATTTTTCTTTAGAAAAAGTCTCGTAAAAGGATCAAACTTTATAATATTTTGAACAGTTAAAAAACTAAATTCGATAAACTATATAGCTAAGGAATTATTTTATATCTATTTTAATAGTTTAGGAACTATTTATGACATTTCTTCATAATAAACTCCTATAACTCATAATAGAAGTCAAAGACATTTCACTTGAACAATTCCAAGAGCCAGCAAGTGTTGAGAAGATGAAGAGATCAGGCTTGAAGAGCTAATAATTAGAGGATAAAGTAAGCTATAATTTGAAGATCATCAAAGTTTGTCACAAATCCTTCATACATAATAAATTGTTAATTTAATTCTAGAGAGCAAACCATCAGACTATGTAGTACTTCATTCATTCTAATTTATGTGACACTATTTGACTTGATATAAAATTTAAAAGATAATTAATAATTGAGACCTCATTAATTTAAATTCAGATATAAAAATAACACACTTCATCGGATGATTATTTAGTGCTCGTTTGGATATAGAATTGTTACAATATTCGAATTTGAAAATTTTCAAAACCAAAATCACATACAAAATTTAAAGGCAATTCAAATTGGTTTCATATCTAAACATGACTTTAATTTTTAAATCTCATTTTCAACTTGCAAATAAATATTAATATTTAAAAGAAATTTCACAATTTTATATGCAAAACCCTACTAAAATTCAAATATATTAATAAAAATCTAAGATATTTTTTCTATACTAACACACAAAAGATATTCCAAAATTATTTGAAAAACAAAACTCCTTCCAAATGACTATATGAATCCTGCGGTGAGCTTTCGATATTTTGATCGGGAATCACAGAGTTCAATTGTTTGATGATTGGTAGTAGATATCAAATATCAAAATTTTAAATTCTAATTTCGATAATTGATAAATTAAACTTCAATTTAATATGGTATTCGATAATATCGTATTGGAATTGTAGTCGATTGTATTACAAAATTAACACTATTTCTTCAATCAATTCTATTTTTTTACGTGGAGACAAAATATAATAAAAGATCAACAAGTAAGAAGACATCAAGAAAAATAAATTGATATAACTAAAAGACATATATTTAAGTTGTTAATGTTTATTCTTTAACTTTCTCTTTAGATTCATACTGATGAGTAATGGACATGTTAATATACGATCTTCAAAGTAAATAATTCGATATTTAGGAAATATAGGATACCAAATAGTACTAATATTCCATACCTTAATTAAATTCGAATACCATAATTTTAAAATTTTATTCTTGAATATCATACCAAATATATAAAAACTTTGATTTGTTTCAATAATTTAATTTTCGGAAAAAGGTCAAAATTACCTCTGAACTATGTGAAATAAACTACTTGTACCCTTCGTTACATTTTGGAATAAAAAATGCTCCTATTGTTATCCTAAGAGATTTATTTTTATTGACTTGATAAGCCACGTGAGATCAATCCTTCCATCTAAATATTGTCAATTAAGATTTATTATAAAAAAACTAAACTTTTAACGGTGATAATAATCGATACAAAAGCCCAAAAAAATCATCATACTATTCGAAGATTGAGGAACTCAATTATTCAATAAGCGCTAATAAAGGAGACGGTCCCCAATGTCGAAACAAAAAAGGTACAAGGTCAAAATAGTCCAATTGCATACGAATGTAAAAAAGTACAAGGTCAAAATAGTCCAATTGCCAATCAATGGCTACAACAAAATATGGGCCCACCGAAGAGGCCACACAGTGTAAACTTTTTCTACTGATGATTCCACTTTTAGTCTTCCTACGGGTCTTCTGAATCACCCTCTCTTCCGATGAAAACGCGGCATCTATCTTATCTCATTTTATGTGACTTATTTTTTTTAATCCGTTTCAAAAAAAATTATATGTAATTTAATTTTGATATGTTCATTTTCACTTTAATAAAATGATTTATAACTATACAAGTTTTTGTCTTTGATTTTAAACGATAAGTTTCAAAATTCTTTCTTTTAACAGCTTATAGAAACTTGCAAAGCGATCTTTTGCATATTTAGTAGGCGTTTGATCCTGCGATACCATCACTATATGAAATCGTGAGATAGAATTAGCGTTTGGAAAAGCAATTTTACGTTGATTCTGTCTCATGATATCATATCATGATATGTGTTTCCATATTCTCCAAATCTCATGATATAATTCGAAAATTGATCAACATGTTTATATTTGTTAAAACAACATTACATTTAGACGTACTAACCATTTATGTCATATGTAAATGGAATTTATAATCATATTATTACTTTTTAAAATTTATTATTCACACCGATATAAAATTTATCGTTTTCACCAATATATAGTCACTTTAACTCACACTAATTAATTGTTGAGTAATAAATATGTTCTTTTCATTTACTCCAACACCTAATTTATTACTTCTACCATGATTGGAAAATACATGTTCAACGTGAAAAAATTGTTCATATTATGTGAGAGAATTATATTAAAGACTAGAGTACTATAATTTATGTTTAATTTTTTTTATTGAGTTAAAGTTTGATAAATCAAAATTATATGAAATAATTATTTAAGTGAAGAACAAATAACTTTATAATAATTTATCATGCAATTTTATAATTTTATATAAGATTGAATAAATAATTAGGACTATTTCTGTAGTATTACATCTTATGAAATTTTTATGTTTATTAGAAAATATACCAACACAAAAATTTCATATCGCATATCCAAATAAAATTTTAATTTTATCTCATTATTTTATATTATGATATCATTTCATATCATATCATAATACCATATCTCATAACCAAAACGACACTTTCCCTTTCGTATCCCAAGAGGAGAATATTACTATTGCTGGTCAAACTCTCACATTTTGATTACTGAGTATCTATTTTTCTTAGAGAAGGAAACATGTGTTTGCTGAAGAGGTCTTAACAATACACGGAAAATTAATTTTATAAGCCAGTTATTGTTCAATTGAAAATTAAAAAGAAAAAAATACTTATTGTAAAGTGTTTTCCTAGTCAATTTAATTAGATGATATGTTTATTTGAGATTGAGAGGTCTGAACAAAAAGATCATGATAGACGTCTGATTTAGCTGCATCAATCCATCCATGTTTCAAGGAGGATAGTTCAGATCTCAACAGCGTAAATATTTTGAAACTTCACGTCAGATTTACCTGATGATAGCAGTAGTGAATTCAGAATTTTCAATTAAAGAATTTAAAATTTATATAAATAGACTCATAAAGAGGAATATAATTTTCCGCCGCTATAAGGTGGCTGTGCCCCTGATCGATCGATAGCATTCGAAAAGGGAGAGAATACCGAAAAACCATAGGAATGGGTGGAATTGGAAAGCTAATCACAAGAGAAGAAAAAGAAAAGCTTTCCAACTCACCGATCCCCATAGATTTTCGAAAAACTCATCTCCAATTTCAGATCTGCTAAACTGAACCTAATTTGTGTATGTGAATTACAATGCAGAAAAGAGACCTTTTATAAGAAAAAAAAAACATGAAAAAAGTGTGGTGCGGCAGAAAGAGGTAGGAAGATGAGTTGTTATTAGGCTGGACCACTCCACATCACATATGGATAGCCATTGAGGGGACCTTCTTGCAATAAAAGTTACTCCGTACTTTTTTATAATTGATTGATCCTTTTGTAATTATGGAATGATATTTGAGTGTTTTAGATCATAATTTTAAGGTTTAAGTAGCTCTTAAAGTTATTAACATAATTTACTTAGACGCTCAATTAAATCTTATACCTATTAATACCTCTAACATCTTGAATTCGAACCATTTGAACATTTTTTTAAAAAAAATAAACTAAAAATAGTGGGTGTGTAAAATACAATCGCGCTGACATGTCAATTTGATCAATTAAATAATGACATGTGTTATTTTTTAATCCAAAGTTATTTTAAACATTATATTATAAAGTAAAAAAAAAAATATTTTAAAGTAAAAAAGATGAAAAGAAAAACTTAAACTTAAATCACCTACTTCCCCTGCCTTTCACTGAAACCCAAAACATACATTTTCCTCTAACCCCTTTAATGGTGACCCTTCCTCTCTCTACACAATGTTATCTTCTATCCGACAATTTTTTCTTTTTATTAGTTTTTTATTAATTATAACTTTTTACTTTATCTCGTTTTTTAGGTAGAGAAAGATGAGGGAAAAAATCTCTCCAAAAAATTTATAAATTTCATTTGTATTTGTAGAAAAAAATAGAATTATTTTGATCTTTTTATGTTTCATAATCAATTAACTTTTTTGGATGAAGAAAACATCCTTACATTAGGCCAATATACATCAATTTAAAGTCAAAACAACACATTCACAATAAATCAAATAACTTCAATAAAAATTTGAGCAAAGTTAATAATTGATAGAAAAATCCTCCAATAAATTCAAACAACTGGACATCAATTTAACACTAAATTACTAAATTAACAGCAAAGATACAAACTCCAAATTTTAAGTCTTTATAAATTAAACATGAATGAAAATGACGATAGTAATGGTAGAATGATGGTTTCAATGGTGGTGCAATCAATCCTAATACGAATGGCAATGGGGCCAAAAATATAACAATAATTGTGCTAAAAAAAAGTTAAGTATCCGGAGAAAATAAGAGGAAGAGATAGTAGGAAGGAGTGCCAAAAAAGATGAAGAAATATTAGGTTTTTTTCAAAAAAAAAAAAAGGTCCAATTTAATACCTTCACGCGCCTAAAGGGTGTGGATTACAACAATGTGTCAGATACAAAAAATGTTCAAATTTGAAATGGTTGAAGTGTTTAATAGGTACAAGCTTTAGTTGAGATGTCTAAGTGAATTGTGTGAACAACTTTAAAGGACCTCACATGACTTAAGCCTAATTTTAAATTAACGATATCATGTAAAATAGGACGGGAGTACATATTTTACTCAATTATCAGAGATTACTATAAATTGTAATCAAACATGATACTTGATGTGCTAAATCTTATAAATAGTAATTAAAATATTATTAAACACAATAGTATCAATATTTTATCTGTTCATTTTTATTTGTCATATTATATTTTTTGAAAGTCAATTTGATTAATTTTTAAAGTTAAATTAGATTACTTTAATTTGATATTTTAAATTAAAAATTTAAATATTTTAAAAACTATACAAAAAATACTATAAATAGTAATTATTTTTCACATATTAATATGATAAAAAAAATGTATTATAAAATATTGATCAATTTTTTTATAATTTTACTTAATTTTTTTTTTAAAAAAAATGGACAGAGATAGTAATTCACTATCTAATCAGCTACTATTAAATAACCCCGAGTGCATTCTCATACGCCTATTCGTGCCTTGAGTAATACTCTGGTCCCCTTTTACTAACTATGGAAAATTAGTTAGGGTTCGATCATATTTTGTCATCAAATTTTTTTTAAAAAAAAATTATTTTTAAAATGAAAAATAGTATTTGAGAATTGAAGTAGAGTTTGATTATGAATACAAATTGAAGCTTCTTTTGACTTTTTCTGTGAGTAATTTAAAGTGAAAAAATATTTTCAAATTCTTAAAAAATTTGATTTTAATTATAGTTAACGTCAAAAACACACCATAATCTTATATATATATATATATATATATATATATATATATATATATATATATATATATATATATATATATCAGATTTTGATTAAGCACATGTATAAGAATATCCTCAGAATATTCGTCTACTGAATGTAACGTGGGACTCATGTTAGGGCAGACTCAAGGTAATCGGGGGCTTAAAGTGCGGCTTAAAATATAAATAAACTGTATATATATACATATTCCCACAAGCAAATTGGAATTAAGCAAATATAATTGTTGA
Organism: Solanum lycopersicum; assembly: GCF_036512215.1. NCBI lineage: Eukaryota > Viridiplantae > Streptophyta > Magnoliopsida > Solanales > Solanaceae > Solanum > Solanum lycopersicum. The sequence goes on along the minus strand of NC_090802.1, from coordinate 61,541,903 downwards.
CTTGATATGCACAAAATTCAATAAAAAAAATCTTTTTGTCTTGGAACCCTTTTAAACTTATTATACTGAACATATTTATCATAACTACAACATGTTAATAAAGGCAAATTATTTAAAACAAGAGCAAATAATAAATAATATTAAAAGATGAAAGTATATAACCCAATACAATTACAAGAAATGTGAGCTTTAGTTATTCACTCAAGCGTCCTCCAAATGTCTTCAAAGTGTTTCATAAACTAAAGTTACAATATAAACATTTATGCCTTTATATATATTGTTACATAAAACAACATATAATTATCATAAACTAACATATTTAACCATTATATCATATGAATAACGTTGTTAAAAAATATCCTTTAAACTTATGATTTTAAGTCTGTCATAATGACATCTCTTTCATAACTATAACATGTTATTAAGGGTACATACAAATTGGAAGAGTTAATTTTTTAAAAAATTTCTTTTCTTTAATACAATAACAAGTCATTTAGATCAACAATTTACATTGAATCCGAATAGTTATTTCTATAAAAATCTCAATGAATAATAGATAACAGCGAGAGAAAAAGGATAAAAGCCCAAAAACCCATAGGAATGGGTGGAATTGGTAAGCTAAGGGAACACATATAAAAAAGGAAAAGCTTACCGACCCACCCATTCCCAAAAGTTTTTGTTGGGCTCAACTCCCATTTCAGTTTAGCTGTGGAAGCCTTTATTAAGTTGTAACATTTTTTGTATGGCATTTAGGAAGAGTCATGTTTGATAAGGGACTTGGCTACCTACTTATGTATATAATATATATATATATATATATTGTATACTGTATAGTTGATAAGGTTGACATTTTTTCATTAAATTTTGAGATAAAGCTTGGTTTTTTGTTTGTTAGTGTTGAGGTTTTGATTTTTGTTACACTAATTAGAATCTTCGACCAAGACAAAATGTTCTATTTCTAATAGATATAAAAAAATTGTTTTGAATTTCTTTATCTTATTTAATTATATTGCAAGTTATTTTTGGGACAAAAGTATTTATTGACGGAGAAGAATTTTTTAATATTTATAATTGCTATAGATTTTAATTTTCATAGTTCGCTTCAACTATTCAATTTTGTATAATTGTATAAATTCATTTATACAATTATAATTTGTATAATAAGATCTGTATCTGTATAATTATAAGTATAGAAGATGAAAATATATTTATTTGTATCTATCGCTTTATACAAACACAAACACATTTTATATTGATATATATAAAATGACTAATTGTATATCGAAAATAGTTAATTGTATATCGAATCAGATAAAAAAACAAGGAGATGTTTGTTGTGAACTACAATTAAATAAACTATAACTATAGTATTTAATTTAAATTCATTTTTATCCAAACAAATTTAAATTGAATTTTAATTCAATTGTGTTATATTAATTCATTATAACCCGCCTAAATTTTAGGGAACCTGCTTTACTCAAGTGGAGTGAGCTGATTTTACTTGGGACTCTAACACTCCAACCCCATTCATTACAAGTCAGCTCCTTTTGTTTTCTTGTCAACAAACAAGTCATCTGGTCTTTCTGGCGTCTGGTGGCGGTGCCTTGGATCTACTACTTCCTCCGTTCGTTCAGTCTATTTTTTTTTTTACAAAAAAGAAAATTACAAAAGTTTTTATCTTATTTAAAACACATTCATCTTAAATTAAAATAATTTTTATAATATTTTATATTTATAATATAAGAAAAAGGGTTCCAAACACTTGTTTTTAAGCCAAAAGTCTCTTAAAATTTGTTTGGTGGAAATTGGAAAATCAGTAGGGAAATGGATTGTTAGGCCACCGCTTGGATTGTCGGTCTCAAGTGCATGCAATGGAGACCTTCCCCAATTCGAATAAGCCAATAAAAAGACATGCCATAATATAATACAGCTATCCATATAATATCTTTAATCTTGATATAATATAGGAATGAGTGTTTTTTACCTATCAAATTGACTTAATTCAGTGTAAAGATCAATAGCTGTTGCAGACTCTGAAAACTCACGGACACCATTTGATTTCAAAGTCCGTGTCCAAGCTCGATAAATTCGCCTATGTTCTCAGTGTTATTTATGGAACAATTAAAAAGTCATACTACCTTTTCATAATTTAATTGTTAAGATAAGACACCTGAATCTAACTCAACTCAAAAGGGAAAGGTTTGTTCAAGTCCAAGATCAAATTCCCATCCAAAAGAAAGCATGAACAACAACTTGGGATGGGCCTCGCTCCGATATCATGTTAAGATATTATATCTAGGCCTAACTCATTCCGAAAAATTTGCTTATGAGGGGAGGTTTGTCCAAATCCATATAAGACGGACTAAATTTCCAGTCACTACAACCTCTGTTGTTCGGGTGAGCATTCTGTTATGAGCACTTTGTGCACATTGGACAAACCCCACTGTCACTGTGATAGCCTGCAAACCACACAGAATATGATAACAGACATTTAACACAACGATGCTTCAATTCTTGCACGATTTGATTCATTAGTCTTCACAAATCTTGTCGTGAAGTGCATATTGTAAAACTTATTAGTACATTCCTGTTTATCAGTAATTACCACAACAGAACAACCAGAGTTGGATTATATGGTGCCGGCGGAATTTGGAAGAAATGGATAAGATTCAGGAGATGGCATCACACACAGATTTCCATTGAAATACGCCCTCTGAGGGTTCTTTAGTGCAATTGTTTTACCATCCTTCTCAAGTGTTAAATCTGAGTGCCTATTTCCCTTTGGTCCAGCTTGCATAAGGATATGAATTATATGGCTTTCTCCCATAAAACAAGGTTGTGTCATCTGCATAGTTAAAATATCATCAGCCTAATGAACGGTTTATAAAACAAAACTGGAAACATGAGTCACGTTGTTGAGGTTTGGATGTTGAACGACAAGTGTCCACTGTGTATAGTTGAAGTTTGTGATGGTCATCTTCACACTCCAATCAATCTTGTTGTAGTTTGATTTAACATGCCAATGCACATTAATAGGACACATTTTGTGCATTGCTCGGTTATAGCTAGGGCCAATTTTCACTTGCATCAGCACATTCATAACAGAGAAACTATTACTACTACTAGTACTAATTGAAGATATGAACTAAAATCTTACCTGACACAGTTGCTACTGTTGCGGCAGCCACAAGAACACAAAGGACAAGGGGTGATACACAGCATGTTGGTTTTGGAGCGGCTAAGAACTGAGAGTCACTCTCCATGTAACTGCGTATAGTTCATTATTTACTTCCAAACTTGTGTGGAAAATAAAACTTTACTCATAGCCTGTGTCACTCGTCGACCATCATTTGTTACGAATTGAGTGGGGCGGATGATTTTAGCAGGACCACAAGTATAGCCACCACCTGGAGCGACCAAAGTGAAATTTTTGGGAAGTTTCACTGTAGTGTTTGTTTGTATTCCCAGCAGATCCTACACATATCTGAAATGCAGAGTGAGCAGCAGAAGGGTCCGTTCCCATAGATGCCATAACACTGCCCGTGCAGCAGTTAGCAATTTGTTGGTTTTAAGGGGTATTAGGCAGCAAATCAACACAATTGAAGGCTTTTTCTCACAGCTGTGAGGAATAATGCCTCGGACCTTTGAACAATCCCCTTGATCTGTAGCTTGTACTCCCATCATGGCCCAAATCACCTCATTCTTTGCCCATGTACTCCCATCATGGCCCAAATCACCTCATTCTTTGCCCATGTCCATCCAGGGCTCATAATTGGACGATACATTTGGAAATTGTTCATTGTCACTACTGCCTGAAATTCGAAAAATTCATCAACTTTAAAATCTCAAACTAGTAATAATAGTTCCAAGCATAACTATCATGGGTCCAAAAAATCAAATCCCATTTGATTGTTATGTTTCCCTTTGGATCCAATGCGTCATAGGCAGCTGCAGTTACAAGTAAAAAACTTCCAATTAGACTATATACAGAAGCTATCAAGCATGAATTTTGCATGTTGAGAGAGCTAATGTTGGGATTAAATTGCAGTACCTGCACAAGAAGCATAAATGTATATGAGTTCCAAAAAATGTTGGACTCCATGATGAAATACAAGAGCAGCTTATCTTCTGCAGTAGTAAAAGATGGAGTTGACTTTGGCTTGTTATGAAGACTTCTTTTTTTGTTGTCCGATTAAATCCAAATGCACTGTCGAAAAGTCGCACTGTGTGCATTCCCCAAGCCAAAGTAGAATCAAAAGAAATACTTCTATAAATTACTAGTAATGTTGCTTTCATCGGTTCAAAAGTATTTTTTAATAAAACTTTCTCCAACACATCCAAGAGGACGTTTGTGAATACATGAATAATTTATTTCTCCATGATGAGACGTCATATATATTCAAAAATAATTGCCCAAAAGGGCTATTGCAAAGTTACTGGATACAAGGCAAGTGAAATTCTTAGCAAGTACAAATTTAGTGAAGTTTGGAAAGATGCTCCTTAACTTCGGCCTCTGTAAACTGAGGAACTTCATCTGTCATGTTACATTTTTCTTCAAAATCCATCTCAAGAGCCTGTAGAAAATCCTCGTCTATCTCCTCTTGTCCTTGCATTCTTCGTTCTGCTCTAATCCAATCTTTCAAACACTCTGTCCTTTCAACCGATTCATCACCCAATAAGTCCTCTTTCTCCCATATTTGCACCTCATCCTGTTTAAACACTTTCTCTAGCGAAATAGTAGACACAGGAACTGCTAGTACATCACGTGCCATTCTTGAAAGTAACGGAAACTTCTTCGTGTTCCCTTTCCACCATGCTAGTAGATCAAATTCAGACTCATCAATATCATATTGTTGCTCCAGATACACACTCAGCTCATTAGAATTAGCTGATCGTTTCGATTCATGTGACATTACAACTTGTTGTTTCCAAAATTCGCAACCTGGAAAACGCTTAGATGTTGTTGATGAAGCAGAAGAGCTAGGAGCAATTGGGGCCTGTTTGGGTTCAGCTGCAACTTCATAACCTGAATAAATCTTATTAGCTAATTTCAATAAATCATCTTTATGAGAACACAAATCTTTTTCACCATAGTTCAAATCCAAATTCTGATATAAACATTTCAATGACATTTCTATATGCTCTAATTTCATCATAGGGTCTAGCAGTGCACCAAGTAAATATATAGGATGTACAGGGATAAAATGTTTGATAAATTCAGCTTTCATATCAGGCAAAAACTCACTAAAGAATAGATTATCCTTATATTTTAAGAATATCGAAGATATGTCACTCAAATAAACAAGTACGGAATTACAGGTAGGATTATAAGAACCAGAAAAATGTGAAACGGCACTATGAAACTTTTGTAAACAATCAACCAACACTTCACAGATATTCCAATTTATGTCAGTCTTTTCATAATAATCATCATTATTCATAGATTTAATTTCATCATCGTCAGCAGCATCAGCAACAATAGCTTCATTGAAAGCTTCTGTAAGAATATCTTTCTGTTTCAAAGCGCGGACCAACATATCATAAGTAGTATTCCATCTAGTCGGAATATCAAGTATTTGAGATTTCATTATGTGTTTATCAGCTAAACACCTTCTGCTAAATTCTGTATTTCTATAACTACAACATATAATATAACGCATCGCTCTTCTTATTTTCTTAATTTCAGATTCAAAATGAGTAATTCCATCTCTAACAATTGAATTCAGAATCTGACATGCGCATCTAACACTTTTATGATTCAATTCCCGCCCAGCTGATTCGTTAGTATTCTTACTCATTTTGTCTTTAAAATACCAATTCACAGCAAATACCCTATCATTTATACTGTAACTATACATCAATTTAGCCATTATCTTAATAACTGTATCAACATTGCGAAACTCCTTAGTTAATCCTGTTTGATATGCTAAAATCCGTTTTTGCATAATAAAGTTATCATCAATCCAACAAGCAGTGAAGCATACAATGTCTATTCCTGGCCATTCAGTGGGAACTATGTCAATACCTAATGCTACACTACAAGAAAGAGACTTAAAATTTTCAATGAGATGACTTCGACACTTAAAAAACGGTTTTCTGATTTCCGATATGATAACTCTCCTAGGAATAGGCTTATACGCTGGAAAATGAGCATACCGCATATAAATTACAAGAGATCTTATGAAATTTCTAGTGTAAAGTATTTTGATTCAACACATAACAATTTAACAAGTTCAGCACGATCAATTTCTTCTGAATATTCAGCGGGATAGTAGAAAATTTGAATGTTTTTTTCTAGAGAATCAGTGAAACTCGTACTGTAAAGTGCCTCAACAATTATAAATTTAGCTAGTTCCCATCTGTCACGTTTTTGACAATATTTAAATTGTTCACCAGTATTAGGATCAATTTTGAATTGTACAGCATTACTATCACAACTTTCATTAACAGAATCAACATCATCATGAGCACGCATAATTTTTAGTCGTTTATTACTGGGTGATGCAGACATTGTTAGATAATTAATTAATCAAACGAGAGAGAAAAAAAAAATGTAGAGATGAAACGATTGTACCAAATTTGACGAAACACAACAAAAATATGTAATTAAAATAAGCTTGGTGTAAGAAAGAGTTTTACTTTATCAAATTTTCTAAATATTTTTAGTTAGAGTCATAACTTATATTTTTTATATAAAACAAAACTTTTTCTTACACTTTATTAAGTGTATAAAGTAGAACTTTTGCTTATACTTGATAAAGTGGAAGAAAATTTCTTAATTTGTAAAAAATTGGAACTTTAAATGGTAGCCTAGTAAAAAAATAATTGAAAAAAAATTGGAACTTTAAATGGTAGCCTAGTAAAAAAATAATTGAATGATTAGCATTGTGTTTGGGAGGACAATTATAATAAATGGTATTTCCTTCATGTATAATTTCGTCATCTCAATAAATTGAAACTTCAATTTTAGGGGTAGAAGACATTTTTTTATATATTGAAATGAAGAAAAATAGAAGACTTTATGTTGTAGTTGCTATCAACTATGTTTAAACGTCCTTAAATAGAGATTGGAAGATTTTTCAGAATAAAAAAATAAAAATATATTATGTAGCTTTTTTCCTTTTTATGATATGTCAAATCATATAATTGTACAAAACTTTGAAAACGCTTCTTCAAAGTGTGAAATATATTCCTCTTATAAAGTGTAAGCTTTTCTTTCACTTTATAAAGTGTAATAAAATGTTCCACTTGTAAAGTGGAAAAAAATTCCTTTATATTAAAATACACATTAAGACACTAACGAAAAACGTCTAGAAAATTAGATAAAGTGAAATTTTTTTCTTCCACTAAACTTATTTTTGTTACATACTAAATAATGACTTATTTTGATTACTTTTATATTTTTGTGACTTATTTAGGTTCCGAACTTGCTACTTCACTTTTAGCTTATCAAGTTTTTATTTTTTGAATGTTATTTAACACAAATTCTGACTTAACATCTCTATTTGGATGGTTTTTTCTTATTTTGGTTTTAAAATAAGTATTTAAAAATGTTATTTTATTTTTTACTTAAACACAATAAAAATGCATTGATTTAAGAACATTTAAAATGAGTAAATTCAAATAGATTAAAGTTGTAATTTTTATTATTTTCATCTTATTAAAATGAAAAAGATTATAACTTACAACATTTTTGAATAATTTTTGAACATTAGAATTTAAAATACTTAGTTTAGCTCTAAAGAATAATTAAATTAATTCTCGTGAAATTTAAAATGACAAGTAAAACTAAATGGTAGGAGAATAATGGGGATAACTATTAAGAATTAATTATGAGTTTGTTACAACGAATGTGTTCAAGAAATTTTTTCCTATGATGTTTATTTATGGATAATTTTTGACATCAATTGATCAACCTAAAAAGTAAGAAATGTTTGGAATATAGTATAACTTATTGAAATGAATGTATATGATTAAAATAAATGATATATTTTTTATATGAGTTAAACTATATGAAGTTTTATGTGTTAAACTAGATGAAGTTTTAAATAATATGAGTTAAACTATATGAAGTTTTATCAATATTTAAGAAGCATGTTTTGGATGATTTCTATCTTTTTTTATTATTTTTATTTATCTACTATCTCAAAAATAATTTTTCACTTCTGCTTTTCACATTTTATGTTTCAAGAAAAGATTTTTAAGATTTTTAATATTTTCTATTGTCGTAACATCCTTGACTTAATTAGCCAATGTTGACTGATTTTTTAAGTCTTAAGATCTGTATTTATAAAATATTGATACGGACGAATATTGATATTATTTATTACAAGCTTGATGAGTTAATTTACTTGGTAATATTAGATTCACCTTTGGGCTACTATTACATTTAAGCATAATATATATATTAGATTTTAAATTTGGTTTCAAATTTTAATTTTGACCTTTAACTTTCATAATGTACAAATAGACACTTTAACTATCCTATCTTTCAATAAAATAAACACGCGATTTTGAAGCCAAATTGCGTGAAATGCAAATTCTCTCACATGTATTAGTGAGTCAATCAGTGACTGCCAACTAATTAAACATTTTACGCGTCTTTTTTAAAAAAAAAAAAATCTTACATGTCATTTTGAAATTAAAATTAATTGTAATTAATATAAAAGAGATTCATTAGGAGTAGAATATCATTTCAACATTTTTTTTAGTGAAAATTTCATATATGGCAAACTTATTAGATTAAATAACATTATATGGGTATAGTTTATCTAATTACTTTATATGGGTATAGTTTAGTTATTTTAGGTATCTTTAATTTTGTATATAATGTTTTTTTTTATATACAATTATATTTTAAAAAGTGGTTTGTAACTGAAGCGTTAAATATGCTAACAATAAATTTAGATAATGCCACAATTTTAGGGAAACGTCCCTTTTTTTAAGCTAAACGTTCAAATTCAAAAATACATACATACATATATATATATATATATATATATATATATATATGAACTTACCTTTTTTTTGTATATTTATATATGTACATGAATATATTTGTTAAACGTGACATTATATACAAGTTTCTAAATGACTTTTTATATACTCCAATAATATATAAAGTTAATATATACTAACTTCAATAATTTGTATATAACTACTACAATATACAAATTATAATCGCATATGATATTTTCCCGTCTATATAACTAAATCCAATTACTTTGTGTACATATGTATATAAAAAAAATAATGAGCCTTTCATATACAATTTCCTACTACCAGCTATTAAAACAGACATGTACATATCAATTTTTGTATATGCATATAAACTTAATATATACTAACTTCAATAATTTGTATATAACTAATAGAATATACAAATTCTAATCATATATAAAAAAAATTCATCTGTATAACTAAGTCCAATTACTTTTTTGTATATATATACAAAAAACAAAAATAACATAAATATGCAATATACTATATACAATTACTAAACATGCAATTATACTATATACAATACTTAAGTAATATTTTTTGTATATTGACATCTAATTAACCAAAAAATTGTATCTAACTTTGTGTTTTAATACAGTACCTCATGAATATTATGTTCATCAGATCCGACAACTTCAGAAGCATTTTCCTCTGATTCAATGTTTACAGCTTTCCTCTTTCTTCTTCCTTGTACTATTTTAATGCCTCTAGCATGGCATTGTTAATAGCTTGTTGAACTGCCGTAGGGTCGTTTTTTTCCTTTGATCTAAGCTCTTCCATTGTTTGTTCTTGTATAACTTGATTTGATTTTCCCAATGACCCTACATCAAACCCAAAATCTTGAGTTAACCCTATTGAAAACGATGGTAAAATGTCAACAACATTGACATGCAAAGGAATACCTCTGGTAATCCTCAAAGATGAAGATGATTCATTCATTGTGTAACCAATTTTAGATCTATCAAGAACAAAAAATCGATTATTTCATCAAAATATATGGAGAAAAAAATAAACAGAACACATATACAAATTTTGAATAAGTAAAAAAAAAGAAGAGGTAAATAACTAAAATTAAGGAGTACTTACGAAATTGACTTCAACTTTGGAAGGGAACTTCAACTTCGAGAGGGAGTAATCTAATTTTGGACAACAATTTGAATTTCAAACCGGATAGCTAGAGTATTAAATGTAGGAGAAAAATTTGGAATGTGACAAGGAGAGAGAAAATTGTTTTGTGTATAATTATATACAAAATTAGAAAATAATGTTTTTATACGATTATATAATAGGTTGTGGACCCCATTAAATATAGCAAACAAAAATAAACTATAATTATATAAGGTAAATAAATGTATCATGCCTTACATTTATAATGCGGTGGAAATCTGGAAATTGTATAGTTTGTATATTCAATTTTTCTTGGCCAGGTTATGAGTTGGTTCAGATTTTTTGTTTGTTGTTTTTTCTTCATAAGAATGAAATATCTCATTCTTCATTTTGCTCAGGAGGCAAAGATGTATATCCTTCATGTACTTTGATATTTTTATGATACAAAAGTTAGGTTGAGTCCCTACTTTAACCCTTTAATTATTTGACAGACTCAATTTAAAAGAACATTAAAATTTAAAGGAGAATCAATCATAAATTATTCACGTGAATAATTATCCTCCGACCCAACTGAATCATCCAACCGATATCGTGCAGAGATTTACGAAGTTTGTTGGTAAGATTACTTGCTACGTCGGTGGCTGCTAAAACACAAAGGGTGTCGGTGCCTATATTTTAGTCCAAACAAATTTAGGTAAACCCCCGTATATCAAGCTCCTATGTTTCCTTTTATTCTTCAAAACATATTAAATAGGAACTATTTTTTTTTATTTGATTAAACTTTCTGTTTTTACCATACATATTTAAAATTATAAAATTTAATTCTCTATTTACTCAAAGAGGTGATAGGGTCTCAATAGAGATACAGAGATCTGTAATAAGTAGATTAATTACGTATATTCTTATTCCTAAAAGTTATTTTGATACAAAAGATTTAAAAATAAATTTCGTATTAAATTTAAAAAAAATAATAAATTAAAATGAGAAAGTCATGACTTATAATAACGACATTATTTATTATTTCAACTTTTGTGCAATGTTTTCATTTGGAAAGAACGATCGATTTTTAATTTACATTTGAAAATTAAATTTCATATTGTATGAATTTTTGAAATACGAATTCAAAAAAAATTGAAATTTTAAGCGGAGTGATTTTGATTTGTGAATCATTTTGAAGTTCGACACGTGTTCTTGTGAAGAGGTAGTTGGGCCCATGATTAGGAGCCCACAACTTCTTTATAGGTTCCAAAAAGCAAAAAGACTAATTAGCCGGCCCACCTCGATAATCGAGCCCCTTCTCTAATGCCGGTCTTTGCACGTGCCCCCCCCCCCCCCCCCTTTACGTTTCATGTTTCTTCCTAGTACGACGCTTTAATTGCGCCTTAACCAAATCCATTGCAATTTTATATTCATATTTATAGCAAAATTTAATTAAATTTAAATTTAAATTGAAAATTTTCATATTGAAATGTGAAGCGCTCTTAACCATTCATATGGACGTTTTAATTAAAATTTATTTTTATTTTTTGTTTTTATACCTTTAGTTCAATTATCAAATATAAAGGTCATATATTTGCTTGATTTTATTAAACTAACACTTAATATTTTCAAAAATTATACTACTAGATATATTAAGTTCAAACATTCTAAAAAATCAATATCTCAGATAAGTCTTTGACTTAAGATTAAAGACTTGAGTATGTATATTTAATTTATCTTCCTTAATTTGCTCTAGAATTGTCATATCAATGAATATATATTTGTTTTTTTTAAAAAAAAAAAAGGTAAAAGTAGAGGAAAGATATATTCATTTTATTAATTTTTCATGAATCAGAGTCAAAAGATTGATTTAATAATAAAATAAATATAATATTGACCAAGTAAAGTAAAAGTAACCGTCTAATTCACAAGTAACATTTAATTAAAGAAGGATAAAATTGCTTATTCTGTGGGGGTGTATTGGCCCTTTTTCTAACTTTCAAGTTCTATTTTTAAAAAACGAATAGGTTTAATATATTTTCCTTTTGCGTTTGTTTAAAATAAAAAGCCTTTTTTTTTTCTTTTTAGACTTTCTCTCTTTATAAAAAGAAAAATAATTTTAATTTAAAAGCCTATCATTAAAAAAAAATGAAGGGAGTAAATCAATGAGATGTTGTTGCATCATGTGACACAATATGTAGCAATTCCTCTTCTTCTATATAAACTCCGTCTCTATTTACACATTCCTCACACAAACGCTCCCATTTACTCTACACAAAAATGGCAAAGGCTTCTCCTCTTTTGAAAGATGAGCTTGACATAGTGATTCCCACTATTAGAAACCTTGATTTCTTGGAGATGTGGAGACCCTTTTTTGAGCCTTACCATCTTATCATTGTTCAAGATGGTGACCCTTCGAAGGTCATTAAGGTCCCTGAAGGGTTTGATTACGAGCTCTATAATCGTAATGATATAAACAAAATTCTGGGTCCTAAGGCTTCTTGCATCTCGTTCAAGGATTCTGCTTGCCGTTGCTTTGGTTATATGGTCTCTAAGAAGAAATACATTTACACCATTGACGACGATTGCTTTGTAAGTTTACTTATTCTGCTGGGTTTTGATTCGAATTTCATTATCTTGCTAGTCCCTGTTTTTCCCGTCGCATCTGTTTTTATTTCAGAGATAGTGTATTTGTTGTTATTGACAGGTAGCTAAAGACCCAAGTGGCAAAGAAATTAATGCGCTAGAACAACACATTAAGAATCTCTTGTGTCCGTCGACTCCATTTTTCTTCAACACTTTGTATGATCCCTACAGAGATGGCGCGGATTTCGTCCGTGGATACCCATTCAGTCTCCGTGAAGGTGTACCAACGGCAGTTTCACATGGTCTTTGGCTTAACATTCCTGATTATGATGCACCGACCCAGCTTGTCAAGCCTCTTGAAAGAAACACGAGGTCAGATAGCAAACGCGGTCATCCTGTTATAAATATTATTATTAATCTGGACACTAACTTAGCACTGTCTACAGGTATGTTGATGCTGTTATGACGATCCCAAAGGGAACTCTCTTCCCCATGTGTGGTATGAACCTGGCATTTGATCGTGAGTTGATTGGCCCTGCTATGTATTTTGGACTCATGGGCGATGGACAGCCTATTGGACGCTACGATGACATGTGGGCTGGATGGTGCATCAAGGTATAGTATTAAGAGGCAGATCCATTGATTTTATTGTGATACAATTGAATGGATTAGTTACATTTCGTGTTGTTGTATAGGTGATATGTGATCACTTGGGAATGGGAGTGAAGACAGGTCTGCCATACATTTGGCACAGCAAAGCCAGCAACCCATTTGTGAACCTAAAGAAAGAATACAAAGGTATTTACTGGCAAGAGGAGTTGATCCCATTCTTCCAATCGGTTGCCCTTCCAAAGGACTGCAACTCTGTCCAAAAATGCTACCTTCAACTCTCAAAACAAGTAAAAGCAAAACTTGGCAAGGTCGATGATTACTTCAACAAGCTGGCTGATGCCATGATCACATGGATTGAAGCATGGGATGAGCTCAATCCATCGACAACACCTAATGGTACCTCAAAATAGACAAATATCATTGTCGTTTTATTATTTTTTGTTAAAAATTATATTTTGCGGTAAGGTTGTTACTAGTCTTGTTATGCCCGGAGAGTTGAGGGACAATATTTATGTAATTTAATTTAATTGAAAAACCAACCATTACAAACTTTTCTGAGCTGCCGGCTGCTATTAGATTTTAGAAGCATATTCCTTAGCAAGTTGTCTTTTGTTTTTTGTTCCCTCAAACTCAAAATTTCCACAAAGTTTGGCATAGAGCTATAAGTTTGGCCTAAGAAAAATCATCACATTGGGACCGGCCTAAATAAATTGATTAGGCAATCAATTATAACAAACATTGTTAAAACAGTAAAAGGATGTAGACGTTTTGTAATAATAGGAAGATGCATCTTTTTTAAATAATTCAAAAAAATATAGCGCCGCTGCCGGGGATCGAACCCGGGTCACCCGCGTGACAGGCGGGAATACTTACCACTATACTACAACGACCTTGTTGCCAGTAATTTGAGTTTTGATGTAACATCATCCACCATTTCAACTCAAAATAGAGTGAATAACTGAATATAATAGAAGAAATCGATTCTCTGATACTTATAACGTGACAATTAATTATCATACAAATAACTAATCGCACACTGTTTGTGCTCATCCTTAGTTGCCATGCATAACATTATTTTCTGCATACACTCTTCGCAACAAGTCTGAGGCAAAGAGGTTTCCAGGGCTGAACTTTTAAAAGAAATAATGCACTTTTTATAATGAGTGATGTTCATGAAACACTTGAGCATCTATTCCATAAAAAAGGGTGCATATTTAGTACTACACAGATTAACTGAGACTTACAAGTCATGATTATTGTCAATTGTCAAAGAGAAAGAAAAAACATTATTATTGAATGAGACAGCACCATGAGGAAAATAAAAACAAAAAAGGAGCAAACAAGCAGTGAACATCAAGATTCCAAAAACTTACTCCCTGATACTTCCACCTCTGTAAAGCTGCGAAAGGTGTGTGCTTCTTGATTGAGTTGCTGCACACTACAGCAGTTCAACGCCCACCGATTATGAATTTAATCCAGACATTTGCATCTGCAAACATCAAGTGTAATTTAGGGCAAGAAAGGCAACATAACAAGGCATGATTACTTCATGCGATTTTAAAAAAACAAAGATCTTTCTGTAATCACCAGACTGAAACATGTGACAGGGTTGAGCAAAACATGTGATAGAGCAGCACTTTTTCCTACCTGCTCAAGTGATTCTGAGACCGGGAAAAGCATTGCCGTCTTGCTTCACTTGAACGGAAAACCTTTGGTGCTCCACACGCTGAAGTTGTGATGACAACTGGAGCAAATCAATAGTAGGTCCATCTTCACAAGAAAGTTGATTCTTAGAGTTCACCAAATCTGATCCTTGAATGACACGATTGATACCACAAGTGTTGTTAGGAAATATCATCTGGTCCAGTCCACCTTCTGCAGAATTGATCCCAGATGAATTGAATGTATTGGACATTCTACCTGCCGAAGCCTGAGGACCAAGTCCCAGAACATTTTTAGATGCTTGAGTCACATTGTAATTATTGTTTGGTTGAATGAGGGGGCGAGAAGTGGAAAAAACAGTGGAATGATTTGACGATCCCTGTGATTGAGATGACAGAAGAGAGAGAGCATTGCTGGAATTTGATATCCCTGATAGCCCCTGAATGGAAGATGTGTCCAATGCATGCAAGACTTCAGAACCAGTTGAGGTGGTGTGGAACAGAGAAGGGGAAACAAAATCTGATCCTCGCATATCATGCAGAGATGAGTTGGTACTCTCGTTAATTCTGCTTGTTGTTACAGCAGGTAGTCCATCATGGAAAGAATGACACCCTTTCTTGGCATGATATGATGTAAAATGAGATTTTGGTTGTAACTGTCCATTTGTAAAGGGCATGGCAAGTTGAGGGCTATAATCAACACCATCTTCAACTTTTACATTCTTACACCAGTCACTCATCTCATATTTAGGCTGATGCAGATAGCGGCTACTAAGTATGTCTTGGCATGCAAAGGGTGACGTTGCAAAAGAAGTTCCACGAAATCTGGTACCTGTCAAAACCTGGAGTGTGTTATGATACTGTACAGATGAATTTTATTTTATTTTTAAAATGATTTATAACACAATAGGAAACATCAAACACTTGTAGTCCAAAATTCACTTGAAAGAACATGAAACTCTTGAATTCAACATGCCAAATGAGAATGTTATGAAAGGATTATAACTTATGCAAGAAATTAGTTTTAAAAATTAAGCATATAGTTCTTTTGGTATGTTAAAAAGCAAAGCATATCTTAATAAGTAATAGGTTTAATATGCACTAGAATTTAGCTAGTTAACAGATTTGTGGTACCTAAATGTTCATCAATTCATAAACAAGTCGGTCTTCCTTATAATTGCATAATAGATGAAGATGTAACACATATAATAAAATATGATATATGAAATGAAGAAGTGCGTATTACGCGAAAAGAATAGTTGTTAGACTGGCATTGTTGTAAAGCAACAATATTTTTAGGAGATAATTTTGGACTTCTAGAGTCCAATATATCTACAAGATGTTAAAATAAAGTATTGAGATAGACACACACTCATACAAGATTGCACAAGATAAAATATGATCACATCCGACAAAGGTCCAAGAACATGGAGGATAAAATGAAAAAAATCGTAGCTTGACATGGTTTGCTCATATCCTATATAGATCTCCTTATGCACCTATTCAAAGGTGTGACACTATGATGATTAAATGTGTTAATGAGGATGACACACCTAAAATCACATTGAGAAGACCTTCCAGACGACCTACAATCTGAATTTAATATGAGCTTAACTAAATACAAACAGAATGAAGTCAAATGATTCATCTAGTTGGAATTACAGCTTCCTTGTTACACTTACATGAGGTCTAGCGCTTGTCAGGAATATTTCAATCTGGTTAGAGACTTATTCAGTAGTGTATGGTTTTTGATATGTTTGGTATGTTGAAGGAAAACATTGTAAAATAGTAGTAATTTTTTCTAAGAAAAAAAAAATAGAACACCAAAAACTATTTTTCTTGTAAAATATGTTCCATTTAAAGGGAAAAACAACTTCCTTTGATTATGTTTTTCACTGATAGTCCCACTTGAAATAGGTTATAAATTTAGGAGAGTTCTGGATATTGAAAAAAAAGTTTCTTTTGGAAAAATGTCTTCTGGAAAAAGATTCCATCAATACCAAATACAACCTTAGCAAACATTTCAACAAAAAAAAAGACTAGATATCGGAATAAAATGAACCATATAGGGCAGCATGAAACAGGAGATTAATATAGACAACTCCAACTAATTGGAATTGATGAATAGTTGATTGATTAAGAAGTTGTATTCATAGCCTGTGAATAAACATAAATTATGAAGTTTATAACGATAATTCAAAGGTATTAACTATCATAATTTTTCAAATATTATTTGTTGAAAGAAAGTTCTACAAATTATTGCATATACAAAACTGGCATTGTTTTTTCTTAAACCAATTAATGCTAAAAACATCCATATTGAGTATGACATTTGTCATTCTTTAAAACTTTTTAACACTACCTTCTATAAAATACATGATATATAGCAAATTAGCAATGTTGAAATGAGGTAAACTTATAGTATTTGATATATAACAATTTTTTTTTAAACTGTAAACATTATTTGATGTACAACAACCACAACACCTTATTGTTTTGATGGAGAGAAGAACTTATGATTAGCTTTTCAAAATATTTCCAAGACCATGCATCAAACCCCAAGTTTGTCGGAAACGGATGTATGAATCCTCATTATTATAAATGCCCTATTTAGGACCATAAATTTTCAATACTCTGTAGTTAAGATTATCTAACACTAGGAATTTTCTAATAATACTCTAATGGTTCTCTCTCTAATAAGCATTAATCTTCTTTTTGGTATCACCAATAACGATTTTCAACATAAATTATTTTCCATCTTTTGTTATATTTGCAAGGATATGAAGATACTCTAAATCTTTTGAGGTAACTTCTTTTCATGTGATTTTTGAATAAAGTAAAGAAAACTTTAGAATCTTGTGATTTTAAGTTAAAGATATGTCAAATGTATCAACATGCCCTTGTTACTTGTGGTATTAAACATGTCATTTGGGAAGTTGGAATTAAAGAATTGTTAAGAAAAAGAAAAGAGGCGTTCTTTTATAAATGGTTTAAAAAAAAGGGAAGTAGGAAAACCAAATTGAAATGGAGGAAGTATAGGCCTTGACAGTGTGTTCTATTTAGAATTGACAGAAAGCATCAGTAGCCTTGAGAATCAAGTAAACACAAAGCACCACCAAAAGTGGTATCTTTTACTTGGATTGCTTAGCATAAATTAAGTCTTACTTAAGACAAACCACATGGATTGGGGATCATCACTTGCAGTGGATATTCATGTATGAAAAACAGTGAGAGCCTCCTGTTTCTGCATTGCTCTGTATCCTGGCAATCTGGTGTATGTTTATCAGACTATTGAAAGTGGAGTGGCCATGCCAAGCAACCTAAAGTAGGTAACCACAAGGGGGAGAAGCAGAGGTGAACAGGCAGGTGAAAGTTCTGCGGGTACTGCTCCTATGAGCTTAGTATGGAATGTGGACAGGGGACAGAAATTTAAATGAGAGCAATGATACATACAAGATTTTTATAATCCTTGGCTTTTTGATACCTTGTTTTACATGATTGATTCCCTTCAATATAGATAAGAGATTAAGTCTTTCAATCATGGACAGATTTCAGTACACTCTTGGTGCTGTTTTTGGCGATAAAATGTACGAATAAAAAAACAAAATACAAGGATATAGTCTAGAAAATGAGTTGTCATGCATCTAAGTAAGTTTCATATTAGAGAATGAGAACTATAATATGCAAAATTAAGAACTACTTGTACAAAGAAAATGACTGAATCAGCCTGAGTGCATACCAGTATGAGGGGGCTTCCTTCGCCGCTCATTATGACCAGCAAGACGTTTCCTGCAGCTACGTTTGCCATCATCAAACTCAGCCAGTAGATGGAACCTACAAGTAAAGTAGTAACACTGATTAACTTGAGCTGCAATAGCTAAGAATTGCAAATAAAGATGCTATGATCAATCAAATTATTCACAAAGGTTGAAAGAGTATGGTCTAAAAGAGATTCTATATAGTTCATAATGGATCTAAATGAATATATTAGAACTAGTATTGATTGATTGCACTTGCAAAACTTAGAATTCAGATACAATAGTACCTGCTACATTGCTGGCAAAACCGCTGCTCGATGCCATTTACGATAACTTTAGCAGTCTTTGAGTGAACCTCGCACACTTTATGCCTCTTGTGATAGTCCTTACAGGGGCTGAGATCCTTGCCACAACCTTGAACCTGGCAAAATGGTTTGTGGGAGTTCAAACCTCCTGCTCTCATTCTTTTAGCAGGAAGAATTGACTCAGCAGAAGTAGAGCTTGACAAAGTCTTGGCAGATTTGAAAATATTTCCATCTACATGATGATCAGGAAATCTTCCAAGTTTCAAATCAATCAGTGATGAGTCTCTGGAAATTGAATCCACAGCTGAGCTTGATAGTTTAGAACTAGATTTATCTTCCCCAGAAAATGCACCAACTATACTCCCACCACCTCCACCCCAGTGCTTACTACTAGCAAAGCCATCTCTCATTTGGTCAGTAAACATAGGTTTTCTCATCAGATTTGGAGAACCCAACTCATGAAATCCTTGATTATCAGTTGTACACATTCCATAGCTACTTTGGGTCTTCAATTCCCAACCCATAACTCCATTTTTCACTCTCCTCATTCCATCATTAACAGAAACTGATTCCTCTGATACAAAACCCTTCCCCCCTGAAAAATAGCTCCATGACTCCATTTTTTTTTAAACCCTATTAACACCCAAAAATGTACTAGTGTTTTAGTCTTCCTCCATAACACACAACCAGATATAAATTAGCAATTCAAAAACCCAGTCATTTACAAAAGAAAAAAAAAGGGACAACTCATAAGTCCATAATAAGTGTTTGCAATCAAGGAGCACTGAAGAAGAGGAGTAGACAAGTAAAATACTTGCCTCCTTAGTGGAAGCACAGAGATAGTATTAGCAAGAAAAAAGTAGTACAGTTGGGTGAAAGCAAAAAAGAAGTGGTCCAAACTCAAACACTAATACTAAAAAGAAAACAAAATGGAAAGCTGCCAAATTGGGTGGTTTGGGAAAGGAGAAAGTGCTGAGTTTTGTTAAAATTTAGAAATGGAGTCTCTGGTGATGAAGACACAGACACACACACACATATATATATATATATGCATTAATTCAGCGAAAGAGATGGAGACACTGCCACTATATACATTCAATCTCCATTGTTATGTTAAAAAGATAGATAGAATGTAAGCCCCCACTTCCTGCTACTTTCCTTTGCCAGTAGGTAAATTGTTATCCAGACACCTTTTCTTTTTTTCCCTTTTTTTAAATATAAACAAAAATACTCGCCCTAGAATAATCTAATTTAATTTTAATATAAATTTTGAAAAAGAGAAACTCTTATTAATTTTAAACAATAAAAAGTAAAAATAAATAAGCATTGATCGTTTTAATTTATTTATCTACTTTTTATTTAACATAAAATTTAGAAGATATTATTAATCTAAAAATTTTATGATTTGAGATATATTTACCTGAAAAGTTAGAATTGGAAAAGTCAAAAAGAAAAAGATAACTCTCTGCTTTTGTTTATGTAATACTTTTCATCTTACTTAAAAATAAAATAATTTAGTTTTGATTAAAAATTTATATATATAATTTTTTATTTTTTAAATTAAAATTTATATATTTATAAATTACTTTAAAATATTACAAGTTATGATAATTGAAAATATAAAATACTTAAATGATGTATATATAAACTATAAGAAAAATAAATTTATTTAAAATTTAAAATTTAAATTATGTTACATTATTTGAGACAGAGAAAGATATAAACGGATTAAAAATGAAAAGTGAGAAAATTAAATTTAAAATGGAGGGTTTTAAAAAGATATAAAGCAGGGAGCACTATCTAATCTTATTAGAAAAAGTAAATAACACTCCCTTTCATTTCTCATTTTCTTTTTAATCTGTTTCAAAAAAAATGATTTTTTTTATTTTGATAACAATTTTTCAAGTGACATGTTTAAAATTACTAAATTAAAAATTAATTTTATACATTTAACATAACTTTAATTTAAAATTACATAATTAAAAATCTTCTTTATTTTCTTAAATTTAGTGTCAAATCAAATTAGTCTATTCTTTATTTTGTTTGAAAAAAATAATACACTGTTTTCAGTTACAGGATGAGTATATAATACTTATATTATATCAAAAGAAAAGTCAAAAGCTTCGCGTGTTTCACAATTGTATAGATTTTTAATGTTAAACCTTGTGTACTTTTTAATTAAATAATTATTCACACGTTTATTATGAGAGGCCAATTATTATCAAATTAAAGATATGTCTCTGTGTTATATGACATGTTTCATGGTTGATTTTACCATGTTTTTAGAAGAAAAAAAATTAACACATGACTCTTCTTATTACAATAATCTAACTAACTAGAGTATATAAAATTGAAAATAGTACTCCTATTGTTTTTAGGTAATTTATCTTTTATGTAGTTTAATGAGTTATCAACATTGAAGTACATAATTTTTTATTATTTGTACGTTTATTAGTTTTTTTATTTATTTTCTGAAAAAATAATTTTATTAATAAATATCGTGCCCATATATATTTATTTTTAAAATTAAACTTTTTTCATGATTTGAAAATTATTAATAGCATGTTTCTCGAATTAAAATAGTTTAAACTTGATCTCCATCAAATGGTTTGTGAAAACTTCTTGAAGTAAAAAAGAATATGATATATTTGATCTCTTAATGAATATCCCCGTAATAGTTTATGAAATATTTGAGATTTGTTCATATGAGTGAATCATAAGAAAGTTACTATTTTTCTTTTAGTAATACCATTATCATTAAGTAGTTATATATTAACTTTCAAATTATAATTAATAAAAATAATTTTAATAAAATGAACCACTAATTTAATAACAATAATATAAGGTGAGTGAGCAAAAGTGTAGAGAGAGAAATAGTTGGTAAAGTACTAAAATAAGTAGTAAATTTAGAAGTGAGAAAAGTATCCTTCATTAATGGCACCTTAATCATATTCAAACGTACGACTATTCAATGAGAATATATATAATTATTATTATTATAACTATTATTATTATTTATTCATATACTCTTTTCAATTAGTTTTTTTAAAATCTTCTAACCATAATTTGTCAGCAACAAAATAGTAAAAGAATTTTAGAAAATATTGTGGCACTCACAAAAAGGGAAATAAAAAACATTAGAAATTTGCTAAATATACGCTTGACTGTGCTTCAACAAGTACAAGCAGCATAAAAGAAAAAAAAAGCTTGATCATATCATATTCAAGTTTTGGAAGAATAAAAGCAGTAAAAAACTTTTACTTTACATTTTTCATGAACCCTTTTGTGGAAATCTAGGGAAATTATCTTTCCTTTTAATTTAGGGAAACCATTTTCTCGTAACCAAATTATTTTTGGTCTCGTTGGGACATATTGCAGCATCAGATCGATTTGAAATTAAAATTTTATTTGGTCATATAATTTAATTTTTTTAAATTATATTTTGTGAAAATAAATATATATATATAACCCATCTTTTTCTAAAAAAAAATCCACAACTCTTATGCATGATACAACATTAAATCATAAACAAGTGTTAACTTTCTCATTTTCAGTTAATTCAGTTAGTTTATTAGCATGTTCACGTGGTTAGTTAGGATTGCATTCTGTTAGTTGGTGTGTGTGTATGTGTGGAAAGTGTGAGTGGAAGGTTAGAGGTTAGTTACTGCATTTCTGTATATATATATCATTTGTAGCATCTGTAAAGTGTGAGAATAACAAGAACAACATTCCTTCTTCTTCAATTCTGCTTCTTCTTCTTCAATTCTACTTGTTCCTAGAAACATCAATGAAGCTATTTCAAGCTTCTAGATAGAGTTTTTTCAACAAGAAATCAAAATATCCTAAATTAATACCTTAATAAATCACATAATTTCATTTTTCTTTTATAAATGGATATTTATAATTACATACATTCAAATACACGTAATTTTACAAAAACATACTAGTCAATAATATTGATAACAAATTCTCTAGACTATCTTCTTCTTCTCTTTTAAAAAGAATAATTAAAATAAATTCTATTACAAAGTATAAATTTATGGATCAAATTTTATTTTTTTTATTAAAAAAAAATGACAATACAATTTAAAATGTCAAATTCTATTTTTTAAAAAATTAATATTTGAAATCAGGATTCCGAATTACATATCAAATCGCCTCCTAAATAAAAACAAGAGAGTAGGTAGCTAAGATTTTCCTCATATAAGTTTCAAAGCTTTGTGTTGTCGTTTCCTTTTTTCTTATTCATGTTGTCTAAAATATAAGTTTGATTGTACTTCTTATAATTAGAATCCAAAAAAAGATATATAAAAATTTATTCAAGCAAAGCAAAACTATAGGAGTTCGTTATGGACCACTCCATAAATATTAAATGCCAAACACCCTACCAATGCAAGGTGTAGGCCAAACCCATTAAAAATATTTATTGTACGTATAGCTAAATTTAAAAAAAAAAAAAAGACTTTATGTATTTCAACTTCTCTTTAAAATAATATGTATATCAAAACAGAATTAAAATTTAAAGTTTATAATTATATATTTAAAACAATTTTAAATCAATACTTAACATGATAATAACTAATTATTTGTCGATATTTAATGAATATGTTCATACATTATATAGGGTTTGGAAAAAAGATTATCATGAACCCGCATGGTAATAATATGATAGATTTAATTTGTTGTTATATTATTATTATTTTGAAAGTCAACGTTTTTCTTTCTTTTATTACAATAGTTCTTAAAAATATTTCTGAAAATATAGTTAAGCTAAAGACAATAGGTAGTGTTTTATTGTGCTTTTGCAATTTTTAAATATTTAAATTTATATGAAATTGAGTTGACTTTCGTATATTATAATAATCATAATCCTGAGGGAGTAGAGAGGGTTTAGTCGGTCATTTATTTCATTTGGCCCATCCTAAAGTACTGTTGAATTTTAATTAGTTTTTTCCAAAATTTTTAGTACCAAGTAGTATATATTTACTTTTTAGTTATAAACGTCTCGATCAAAATTAGTATACTTTATTATAAATTCGATCGAATCAAGTAATTTTAGTTTAATTTTTTTTTCGTAATAGTCTGTGTAACAATGCTTTTCAATTTTTTCCTTCCTATTTTGGCCGTAACAAAAAAAATTTAATATAAAAAAGATATGTTGATTGTGATATAAAAAAGACAATTTGGCACTTCCAATCAGGGGAAAAGCTAGGTAGGTAGGGCCGATTAGGGGTTCACAAATTCATTCGTTATAAAACTATGATTATATGTTATAGATGTTGAGCTTTTTTCGATTTCTTTTAGAGGTTTAATTCGTTATTTAATTAAAAAAAAATCTGACTCTGTCATTACTTTCGATTCCTATATCTAGTCATTGTGCAGGAACTAGTAAGCCATGTGGTATGTGTCCACCACCATGCTAAATACCAAACTATAGGTCCAAAATACAATTGAGCAGAGACATACATACATCTATTTCATTATCTTTTTGGCTGCATTTGTCAAATTATTTGTTTGTTTTTGTTTTTTCAAACAAAAAATGGTGGACCAGCCGGGTGGAGTTGTTTTAATAATACATGACAGTTGACATGCCAAGTATATCATGTTTCACGCAAAAACATATTTTATTAAGATCCGATGTATTTGATAAATTATCTGACACAATCAAATCTTTTCTAATAGTATCCTTTATAACAATTAAGTTTCTAAAAGTAATCGACTTTCAATATATGTTTATACAACACTTTCTCAATAACAATTTTTCACTATCCTTCCAAAAAAAAAATTCATTTCATTTGTGTGGACAGTAGAGTTGATGTTGGAACCAATTAAATTGGGGTAATTTTTGTACAACAAAAGGATCTAAATAGGAGGGTATAGATTAGTGCAAAAAAAGTAGAGTTGGTACAAATTAATTAAAACTGAAACTTAAGTTATAAAATTCTAAGTCCAATAACGATGGATCATCACATATATATGATATATACTCTACTTGATAATTACTATACTTTGTAGTACATAATAATGGTTACGATGGGGACCATCCTTACACATGATTAAAAGTTTTGGGACCAATGATGAGTGGTTAGGGAGAAATTTGGGTACATATTCAACCAAATAAAAAAAATCTCACTTCCTTCGAAATCGTGGACCAATAATATAGTTTTCCTCCTTGTAATCATTTTTTTTGTACTTTTCTAGATCGTCTATAACAATAATAATATATTCGGTATTATTCTAAAAAAAATTACACAAATTATATGGCACACTTAATTTGATTTAAAATTCCACAAATTATATGGCACAATTAATTTGAATTTTTATCGATTTTGACCATTTAAGGAGAAGCATTCTCTACACTGATAAAAAATCATTAATGTAGAGTGGAACAAGGAGGCAATGTATCATTACCAATGAATTCAATATCAAAAAACTTCAAAGTTGAATCCATTAAATTTAAGAGCAAATCATATTGTATAATCAACTATTCCTTATAATAATAATAATCTCTCTCTATATATATACACTCACTTCGTCCATTTTATGTGAGAATATTTGACCAAATACGGAGTTTAAGAAATAATGAACAATTTAAAATATTTATCAAATTTTCTTTAAAAAAAGTAAATTCACTTTTTTGTCTCCTAATAAATGTATTAGAATTTGAAGTACTATCTTTAAAATTAAGTGAAATTAATAAAGATAAAAAAAAGAAATGAGGACAGATAAAATGAAATGGAGAAAGTATACATACATACATACATATATATATATATATACATATATATATATATATATATATATTATATTTTACTAGCGAATATATTTATTTTGATTGACTAACCGAGTATGTAACTAAATTTAAAACCTGAATCTATGAGCCAAGGAATCTCATCCATGATCCATCACACCAAGCTTCAAAATAGGAAGAAAAAAAACAAACAAATAATATATATATATATATATATATATATATATATATATATATATATATAACGTTTTGTCTATGTGCGGCACCCCAGAAATTTTATTTTAGAGAGTAAAAGTGTAATTATTTATTTCTAAAGTTAGAAATTGAAATCCATGAATAAAAATCAACGACTATTTATTATTCGATCGCTATTTTCAAATGGCATATAGAAAATATGAAAGATGAGAAAAGAAAATCATTTCCTCATGTTATCAAATTCTCTATGATTAGTGTCCGTACTACGTATGAAGAAATATTATACACGACAAATTAAAGGTTGTTTGATTAGTATAATTTGACTTTGACTTGTCATATAAATTCTCTTTTTTTGGTGTTAATTAGTCTCCATATTTATTTCATCTGATATATAAGTCTTTCACCATTAATTTTCATGATAATTATAGCGTTTAAGTAAGACTTATAAGTACTTAAACAATTAATTTATTAAGTTGTTATTCTTAAGTTTGCGCTACAATGTCATTTTTTTCAAATTTCGTTATTTGAAAAGTAAAACTTCTCCGAATTAATTAAAAGTCATTGTTATTAAAGAGTGACTTTATTGTTTTCACAAAAGAATTGCAATCAAATTAATACATTTACAATAATTTTCTAAAAAAGGACTTACAATGATATATATAAAAGTCTAATCAAGCTTGTCTACATATAATCGTATCGTTTATTTCAAATATTATTTTTTAACTGTTATTGTGAAATATTTTATTATATGAAATTGTGAAATAAGAAAATACAACTTTTCATGTACTGGTTTTTTTTTTTTTTTAAAGTAGAGATATTAAAAAGATTGGCCAGCAGAGAACTAGATGGATGAACATTAAAACCCTCCCCCCACTATATAATTTTTCAGGGCCCCTTCTGAATTGCTCAGCCTTCTGCTTTGCTGAGGCTAATCCGTTGAGATTGTTTCATCTTTAATTAAATATTTTGAATTTTAATTATGAATATAAAAATATAATACTAAATTAAACGTTATAATGTATGATTTAAATTTAATCAAAGTTTAATCGAATAAAACAAAATTTATAAAGTCTCTTAAAGTTTGAAGTTTACATACATCCTCACAAAAGTTACAGCCTATCCAATTCCACCTTCTTTCCTCTATTATTAGCTCCATGAATGTGAAGTAGCTTTTGGTGCATTGGTAGGGTATATAATGTATATATTTATTATATATACTGTTATATATTTTTACTTTGCTGACAAAATATGTTATTGAAACTCAATAAGATTGTGACTTGTGACTAGTGACACCTTTTTTGTTTTTTTGTTTTTAATTTTAAAACTTGGACATCACATATACTGTGAATAATGATATCACATGCAATGACACAGCTTCATGTAATAAAGGTCTTCAGACTATTCTTTATCGAGACGAAAAAAACATACTAAGTGAAATTTGAGCCTTTTTGTTGTTTAAAACTTATGATTGATATTGAAATCGAAAAGTGTCGATTGATCAGAAAATTAAAAAATTATAATATTTTTTATTTTAAAATAAATTGATTTTTTTTATTTATATAATTAAAATGTGTATTAAGATTAAAAGGATAAAATTTTTCTAAAAAGCTGAAATAAATTACACTAGTTACTCTCTCCTCTATACCTTATTAGATAAGCACTTTTTGTTTTATACGATTAGTAAGAAATCATTAATAGGTTAATCAACTTTGTTATTTTGCTTTTTTGTTATTTGTATTAATTAGCCTCTTGAAAAGAAAAGAAAATTTAGATCTACAAAAAATAATTAAACTTACATAGTCTGATTAAATGTATGGGCAAAATGGGGGGAAATACTAATTAATTCTATCTTGATTTAGTAACGTACTTCAAATAATATAAGGCATATTTTTACTAAGATATCCATCTTATATGAGACAGAAATGATGTATTTATATTTTCACGAAGAGTAATAATAAAATTTTTGATTTAAATTATGTCCATCTCATATGAGACAAA
This sequence comes from Solanum lycopersicum, assembly GCF_036512215.1. Taxonomy (NCBI): domain Eukaryota; kingdom Viridiplantae; phylum Streptophyta; class Magnoliopsida; order Solanales; family Solanaceae; genus Solanum; species Solanum lycopersicum. Next base: position 61,513,951 of record NC_090802.1, on the reverse strand, counting down.
AATAGTACATATTGCTTTGTAATTCAATTGGTATGAAATATAAGGAGTACTAAATATATTTATAGTTTCATAAAGAGTAATAATAAAAATTGTGATTTAAATTATGTCCATCTCATATGAGACAAAAATAGTACATATTGCTTAGTAATTGAATTGATATGAAATACAAGGAGCACTAAATATATTTATTTTTTCAGAAAGAGTAATAATAAAAATTATGATTTAAATTATGTCCATCTTATGTGAAATAGAAATAGTACATAGTGCTTCGTAATTCAATTGATATGAAATATAAAAGTACTAAATATTTTTATATTTTTAATATATAGGTCAAAACTTAATAATTTCATTGCTTGATCGTGAATGCATGAGGTTGAAACTTGCACAAAATCAATAAGTAAATATCATTACCTAATTAATTAACTCTTTCATTTATTTGTCTTAAAAAGTATAGTCATCAATGAGAATTATGGTGTTTGATGAACCAATTTGAAATATTAATGTAACATCAATGATAATTTATAATGTCTATCTTAAAGATATAGTTAAAAGGAGACTACCTAATTTGACATAGATGCTTCAGAAATAACTAAGCTAATTACCAACGTATAAATGTTATACTTTAATTATATTCTCAACTAACTTTACTTTCAAAAACCAAATACATAACAAACTCATGTTTTATTTCAAAAGAATTAAAACAACTCACTTGTCTACTTTCACTAACATCCATCATTTTCTAATCGGCGTTGTAATTTATTACATACAATTTAAATTTAAGTTATCTGAATTCAATATTCTCCATAAATTGTACAAATATATTACTTCTTTTATCACAAAAATTTCATTTATAAAAAAAATTATGATATAAATTGATATTACTTTGTAGATTTGTCCTTTTAGAGACACTATTGAAAATATAATAAATTTAAAATAAAATTATAAATATAATAATTGACTATCTTGAATTCATCACCTAGAAGTTGTTTGTTATTTATAAGGGACAAAAGTAGAGAATTCAAGTAACTCTCTTCAATACTAAGCAATTTACTTATTTTAGACTATGAATAATAATTTAATGATTTATTTATTTTAAAACGGAGAAATAGATGATGTAGTATTCTTTTTTTAAAAAAATAAAATTGAACTCATTACTTTAAAAGTACAAAAATAAGAGTTTGAGTGGGGTGAGTGTGTGTGGTGTGGACAATTCAAGGAAGGAAGGTCCCACAGTTTTGATAAGTCAAAAGCAAAGAAAAGGTGCAACAGTCCTTTATGGTTGTAGGTTAAAATTGAATCAATATATAGTTAGTATATATTTGAATATAAAGTTTGCTTGCTTGATATCACAAATAATTGATCTACATTTTTACTTTATTAAATAAATTATTTGATTATAATAAATTATATTATTTTAACATAAATATCGAATACAAATAAATATTTTACTTTATTCGAATCTAAGTATGCTATCTTTCCATCTATATTGGATTATAATTCGTTGTTTTATATGAAGCCACGTCTATCCTAACCAATGAAATGGAGTTGATTTGTCCCTTTCTTTTACTTTATGTGAATGTTCCCCCATGTGACCATATAAATGTAATCAACAACCACTTCCCTAAGGTTATGAATATTCTACATTCCTATCATACAGTTTGATTAATTGAGATTCATATTATATTTAATCGGAGAGCATAAATATTTAAGTTTTAGGAGAGGAAATTTTATTATTCACATCATACTCTCGAGTCATTTTATAATTTTTAGTATTCATTAAAAATGTTTGTACTTTTTGTGTTTTAAATTATTTGTGTTAATGTTTTAAGATATTATATCTTTCTTCGTTGAATATTTGCTCTAGTTATGTGTCATCAACCAATAATTAAGGTGTTTGTTATCTTGAAAAAACTATTTATTACTATTATAGATAAAAATGGTAAAATGATAATTTTATCTTAAACTTTGAAAAATTATAGATAATTTGAGACATCTATTTGTAGAGATCTAGGCAGATAATTTGAGATGTATAAAGACCTATTTTGAGTTATGGACACACAGGCCAAAACATGTGTGCCGGGCGTGCGACCCATCAACCTACTAGCAATGGGGTAGATAGCATAGCATGTTGCAATAAAAACTTGATTCGAGGCGTCAGCTAAACGCTACCGTCTGTTCCAAAAACAAAAGCCCCTTAGCACTCCGGGGGGACGGAAGTATTTTTCGTGTAGTGTGATAAAATAATATTTGGTATGCTAATTACACTGCATTTTCATAGACCCCATCTCAATGTTACTTCTTCAATTCTTAGCAAGATTCAAGAAGGGGCTTTGTAGATGGGCCTGAATGTCGGTTCAAAAGAAAGCCCAATATTCACCAAACTAATATGCTAAAGGAAAAATTAGTAAACTAGTCAAAATAAATAACATATTTAGTAAAAATATTCATACTTTATAAATATTAGTAATAATGTCAAAAATGTCATTATTTTTAAAAATTTATGTGTCCCAGTTTTCTTCCTATTTTATCTCTCGTTTTCAATTAATTCTATATATCTTTTTTTTAAAAAAAAATTATTCTCTCTCATATTTATCTTTTCAAATTGTTAATTCTCTCTCCCATTTAATTTTTCTCTTATGGTTATCTTTTCTGATTTCCCTCCAACATTCAAGTTGCAAATATTCTTTTGCCATATATTTTGGTTGTTTTTTTAATCCAAAATTGAATCAACAAGAATCCCTTTGATTAAGGTATCTCTAATCTTTATCCTATTTTCAGATTTTTTTTCTAATTTTATTTTTGTTTAAATCTTAAAAAAATGTTGTTTGTATTTTTCAATTTCCGTTATGATTTATTCTCCAATGGCTGAATCCAAGAGGCTTACTAGAGGTATTCATCTTAATCAACCAATTTCTGGTGATTTTTCATCCTTTAATTTATTTATTACTTAACAAATAGTGTATAATGTATGATCCGCTGCTAAAATGAGGGAAGAAAGAGCGTAAGAACATTTACAAGACTCATTGGTGTGCAAAATCTTCCTCAAATTCAGAACGCAAATGTAAAATCTTTGTCTACTCGTGAGGATCTTGAAAAAGACGACGAAGATCGCGAACAATTTTCTATTAGTTTGTTTTGTATTTATAGTTCTTTTTTAGAATTTGGTATGCTTTATTAATTTGTATTCAAATCACTATGTATACTATCAATATTTGTATTTATTAAAAATTTCATGTTGTATGGTTTATGAATCTTGTATTTGTCCCTAATTTGTATTCATCCAAATGTATGTCAACTAGTTATGTATTTTATTTATAAGAAGAACAACTTTCTATTAATTTATTTGTATTCGAATACAAATACAAATAATAGACATATTAGAATTAATACGACTTAGAAAAGGAAACAAGATTTTGAAAAGAAAAATAAATACATAGTGAAAAATATATACGAATACAAATGTATTTCTTAAATAGCTACATTTTATTTGACATACATATTGAAATGAATACAAACTAATAAAGGTATGTCAACTGAATTTGATATTTTTTTCTAATTTGTATTTATTCTAAATATATTTCAATGTTTTTTTCTAATTTGTATTTATTCTAAATATATTTCAAGTAGTTATGTATTTTATTTAAGAATGAGTACACCAAATATTCAATTATTTCTTTTCAATTTTATATTTCATTCACTTTTTCATCATACTAATTTTTTGTATTTTATATATTATTATACAAAATTCTAAATAAAAACTAGAATAAATAGAAATACAAATAAAATACATATTGAAATGAATACATATAGGATTTTTGAAGAAAAAAATAACTATATAGGGAAAAAATATATAAAAATACAAATATATTTCTTAAATGACTATATAGATAAATTTGGCATACCTATTGGAATGGATACAAACTAATAAAAAACTATAATAAATATAAGAATATATTGTGGAATGAATATAATTTTAAAAAGGTAAAAATTCTGGGAAAAAAAAAAACAAAATTTAAATTTTATTTGAAAATATAACTGATGAGAAAATTAAGGATGCTTGCCTTTTTTTTGAAATATTCCCCCCTTAATTTTTTCCTTTTTGTTATTAAATAATTATATTCATAAATAAAAATAAATAATAAAAACATACATAACAAACTGAAATGACATTTTTACTAAATATTAAAGTTATTGCTAATGAATCTTCTTAAATGCTAAAATATTGACATTTTGAAAAATTATGCTCAGGATAGTGAAACTAAGCTTTATCATTTATTGGGCCTTCAAAATGAGAAACAAGCAAAGCAGGAGTAGCCCAAGTTGGAAATGATAAAACAAAAATGATCGAAATACATATCTTATTTTTATTAGTAACTTTTTATTATAATCTATAAAGATTCCTACAATTTTTTAAAAAGTATACAAAAGATACCCTATTGAATACATCATCATCTTCTCCGAAATACATCCCTATTTTCTCACAGATACATCACTTTCCCCTCTCGGATATATCTAGTAGCTATGTATCCCCAGGCGTCCCTTATGTTTCCGGGATGCTATATTTACGAGGCATTTTTGTAATGTAGGAAAGAATACAGATAAGATATAATTAACTCTTTACACAATGAGATTTATGCAATTTTACATGATAACAAATACCGAAACTTTCAAATCTCGCAAAGAGAAAAGTGTTTTTTTTTCCCTTACTTTCTTTCTCATTCGCAGAGCGAAGAAAACGATTTTTTCCCCAGCCTTTGAAAATGGGTAGTTAACTTACACAATCTTCATTTTGGATTTTTCGGGTTTCAATTACTAACGAAATTCCTGGCTAACAAATTGTCAAAAGTTGTTGTAAATTGTATATGGGTGTTAATTTCCTAAATATAACCCTAATTTATGGTTAGTATAATCAGTATATATTTCGTTCATAATAATTTTTGATACACTATACACTGCGTATATATTTGATATACGGTGAATTTATGCCGATGACAGTGATAAATTATTACGGCTAGATGAGTCATCTTTCAAAAACTTCTTGTTAAAAATGTTAAATAAGGCTATGAAAGATAATTCTGAAAAATGACAATAATTAAGTAGGTATCAGCCGTACATTAAAGGTACCATGAGTAAGGCAATTCACATTGCAAGTCATATTATTAAATGTTTTGAGTCGATGATTAGTGATAGGAATAAAACTCGTATATTCGTCATTCTTTGCGGATATATCCAATTTATGTGAATACACTGAATTTATTGTTGTTTTCGAGTTAGGAACAATGTATATCACAAATGGAACTCAAAATTGTCAAATGTGGTCCTATAACTAGTGACACCAATAGCAAGCTTCATCAGTACTAAAATGAGGGATCCACTCACCTTATTGTAATATCTACATCAAGTCATTTTTCTTTTAAAAAAAGGACACTTATGTTATAAATTAACAAGTTCAATGAATCACAAGTAACGTTACGCACCTATTTTCCATTGCCTCAATTAAATCACATAAATTATTTTTCATTACGAAAATAAATTAATCCCTCGTCTCAAAAGAATGACGTAGTTTAACTTAAAACGGAGTTTAAGAAAAAAAGAAATTTTTTTAATTTTGTAATTCTAAATTAAAGTTTTGTCAAATGTATCAAAATGCCCCTTAATCTTGTGGTCTTAAACATGTCACGTGGAAAGGTAAAGTTAAAGTGTTACAAAAAAAAGGAAAGATATTTTTTTTTAACAAATTAAAAAGAAAATAGAGTAAACAACGATGGAGACAACTCCTATGAGAGGGTGAAAAAAAGAAGAAAATTAGAGAAAAATCAATTCTTCAAAAAATTGACTTGCATCATTTTCCCGTTGAAAACAAAATGATGAATTTGCTGCATTTGACGGCGAATTTATCTGATTTTGAAAATTAGTATTAATGGTGAATAAAGTTCTTGTATGATTATGAAATTTGAAAGCTAAGCTATATATACGGCTGATTATAACCCAAGATTAGCCTAATTAATAAGTATTAGTTTTATATGGACTACTATCAAATTGATTATGATGTTTTATTAAACGGGCTAAACAAATATAGTTAGTGGATATTCTTGTGTCGATGGTTATTGTTGGATCTAAGTTAATTTATGTGAACGTACCACCTTATTTTGATGTCATCATTTAACTATTTTCCATAACATTTAACTAATATTAACACAATTATAACAACCAATTAGGGTGAAAATATATAGGTACTATTAATTTGATAATAGAATGATATTTTTTGTTATGTTGGATTCATGGACTCACGTTTCTACCTAAAAATATGGACTAAGTTCATTCAAATATATCTTAAAAAAATAGGTATTAAAATGTGAAAATTGCAAATTCGAACTTATGAGACTGAACATATTATGATATTAATGAGAAAAATTGTTGTGTCACAATTCACACCTATGAAAATGACATTAGAGAAAATTTATAGACTTGATTATATGCATATAAATTTTGATTTTTTTTAGATATATATTTAAGATCCGTAAATAATTAAATCGTGGGGTTCAAAGCAAAAAAAAATAATTACATATCTATTTATTTTAAATATCCAAGTACAAAGTTGTTTTTAAGTGTATGAAAGGTAAACTTTAAAGTCCACATCAATAAAAAAATTTAATTAAAATAGTAGTAGAATTCATTGTGTTATTCTGATATATATTAGGTCTTGAAATAAAATGTTAATATATTTTTTATTTTTTTATACGAAAAAATTTGTTCATATGTTACGTGGCTTAAATCGACTAACATTTCACATCTTCTAAGGAGGATATTCACATGCAAATCAAGATAGGAAAGGATTTTTATTTAAGGATGTGGCCTACATATATATATAAATATAAATTTGGAACTGCGGTGCATTAATGTATCTCATTGGGGAACAATTTATAAGTGATTCTTTAGCATTTGATTATAGAAAAATCAAGGGATATGCATGCATGAAATATATGAGTTCGGAGCTTAAAGGGTGAAAAATGTTAATAAAAATTTCACATATAATTTTGAAATTTTTGTCAACATTCTTCATTTTTTAGGTTTCGAACTCTGAAAAATATTTAGTGATGATTTATGAGCGAAAAAAAGATATCTAATGTATTTTAAAGTTATTTGAAATAAACTATACATTTTAAGTTGTTTGAGATGGATTATATGTTTTCTATTAATTTAGCAATATATGATCCTCTACATAATTCTCACAATATGTGGTGTTATACATTGTCCCTACATTGGCATAATATATGGAAAAAAATTTACATCATTTAATAAAGTAAAATATATATTAATTAATTAAGATTGAATAAAATAAATAAATTTAAATGCATGCACATCTGATGCGAAAAGATTTTACCAATTAATTAGTTATATTTCCAGGGTTGAGTTAACATTAATTAACCCTCAAAATATAAATTTTGAATTAAATTTTATAAATTTATCTTTAAATATTATTTGATTATGAAATTTGATTCTAAATATTTTTTAACTCCCAAAAAAACTTGGCTTACTACCAAGTATTTTGATTTTTAGGACTTCCACTCACAAATCTTTATTAATAATTTCAACTAAAATACATGTTCAAATAGAACTTTCAAAAAACTTCAAATTTATGGTCAAATATAAGTGAATTCAATACTTCATTCGTTTTAATTTGTTTGTCATTTTTCATTTTTAATCTATTTCAAAAATAATATTTTTTCTTTTTGACAACTTTTCATATTGTGTGTTTGAGACAATCAAATTAAACGATATTATAAAATATTTCACATATCTTTTATTTAAAATTATAAAATTTTAAAAAATATATTTAATCTTTAAACTCTATATCAAATCAAAGCGAGACAGTCGAGTTAAAAGGTTACTCCAATATGATTATGAATAGTCCAAAATGTACGGACTAAAGATCAATAAAAATAGATTTTAAAAACAAAAACAGGAATATATATTAATTATAGAGAGTCGAGAAAATAGATGAACAAAGGTTCCGTAAAAATAGGCTTTTAAAGGTGTAATTGTTGTTCCAAAATTAGTAATAACGTAAACTAGGCAAACTACGAGTAGCTTTGTTAATTGATTTTTAAATTTAGCTAATAGAATAGATTATAATTCATTCGATTTTGAAGGGTTGAGTTGAGGATAAATTAAAATTTGTTTAAATTAATTTATTTTAAATATTTTACGCTGAATCAACTTTTTAGTTTTTTAATAACATTCACATAAAATAGTAATAATATATTCTAGTAGTTATTAGTTAAAATAATAAACCAAACTATCATGTCTCACCAAAATTACTTCTTTGAAAAGAAAAAAAGAATCTCAATAAACTAATTCAAGAATTTGGATATAATTTTTAACTCGATAAAATAATTGTCAAACAAATAACTAAAGTTTTGAGACATGTAATTTACGACCCATTGTTAATCATAATCCCAAATGGCGCAATACATTTAATAAAAGTGCATGGAGTGAAAATCTTTTTGGCTAAATTTTTAAATTAATATTTCAGTAATTGAATATTTTTCAAATGAACTATTTCAATATCAAGAATGTAATAATTATTCTAGTTTAGAATTATCCCTATTTCGTAACGGGATTTTGAAATTATTTTTAAATTATAAAAATAAAATCATAAAGAATCAAAGGATAATATTAGTACATTTTACGTAAATTCCACTATCTTAATAGCTAATTACATCTCACCTCTATTCTTTTTCAAATTACAAAAGTCCATTAAATTTGATAGAACTCAGATACATTCCAAAATATTCTAATATATCACGTTTTTGCTTTCAGATACATCCTTGAATATCCCGATACATTATGTCTAGGTTTCAAATACATCAGTCAACATCCTTGATACATTGTGTAAAGTGCTATATTCAACGGATACATCTCATAAAGTGATGTATCTAACTGATACATTGTGTAAAGTAATGCTTTTATACATCGCGTATGTTCTGATACATTACGTAAAATGATACATCCGATTGATACATCACGAAAAGTAAAAAAAATTATAAAATTTTCAAATGATAGAAATTGAGATAATTTTCTATTATCTTTAATTAATATTTTTCTTAAAAGGTATTCTAGCATCTTAGTAATTCATTATTACACTTGAAAAAGTATACATTTGTTCATTTATATTATTAGACCAAAGGAAGTACTTAAAACTTTTTTTTTTCTTTCAGCTAGATTTTATTTTATTTCAATGTCCCTACTTTTTTTCCTTTTCCCATCCCATCATTGTTTTCTTCATTGTCTTCTTTTAAAATATATTATTCTCTTCCTTTTCCTTTTTCTCCTTAAAGTTTTCGAGAACTATTCATTATAAAAATATATTTTTGAAAAAACAAAAAATCAATTAGTATTAGTTTATTTTTAAAATCGATCTAATTGTTTCCCCTATAAATAGAAATGATTCTCACTTATTGTATTTTCATCCTTTAAAAGAAATCGAATAATTTCTCTCTATGTACCTTTGTCTATAATTATTTTTCATGTAGCATTATTGATAGTGTGTTTTATTGTACTGTTTAATTATACTGTGCGCATATGTCACTCAAAGAAGAGACCTATCAATATTCCTTCTTATTCATACGTCTAATCACATCAATCACTAATGTTTCTCTTCCTCTTTTTTTTTTTTTTATTACGAATATTTTCTAATACTACTAAATAACCCTCAGATAATACACTGTTTCCATAAAGCAGATTGATAGTTAAAATCAAATATTTATAAATTAACTCTATCAGCATATGTACTCTTTGAGTTTTAATTCATTTGTTTAGTGTTGGTCTGATACATAATTTAAAAAAGAAAGAACTTTTGAATCATATATTTTTAAATCAAAAATACGTAAAAAAATATCACAATGTCTTATAATTTAACATATATCATATAGAAAATTGAAATTTAATAGTCCCTCAATTAAAATAGATAAATATATATTCGAATAATCGTAAATGATATACAGATATTCTTAGTTATTTTTTTGGAACATTGGTACCTCTGTCATCTAAAAACTAGAGCAAATATGGTATATATGCTCTTGTTTTTGGACGGTAATAACACTAATTTCTCAAAAATATTACCGAGGATATCTGCAACTCATTTACGATAGTTCGAGATATATTTATCTTTCTTATTAAGCTGAATAAAAAAACAATGTCTTCTTTTCTTTTTTGGCAACATATTAATTTCAATTTTCTACCTCACATGTTTAAGATTATTAAATTAAAAGACATTCTGATATGTTTAATTTTAGGACGATACAACTAAAAAAATTTCTTTATCTTTTTTAAAAATTCGTGTTAAATTAAATTAGAATTAGAATGTGTGACATGAAATCTTAATAGGGAGATATTGGTCTAGTGGTCTTTATGTTTTATTTTTTCTTGCTGATGAGTGTAAATTCAACACTTACAAGTGGTGTATGCACTAGTACAAAAGAGTCAAATGTCAACTTATTACTTCTCACTTTCAAAAATGTTTTTGTTAACGTTTGTCATAAAATTTCAAATATTGTTATAGTTAGATCAAGTTTTTTCATTATAGACTACTGAAACAATTTATTTTTTTTAAGAGAGGGAGCACAAATGCTCCAGCAAGGAGGTGCAAGAGATAAGCGATAATAAATTTGATAAAAGGTAAAAATAGATCGAAAGTAACCTGTAATTTATCTAAACTGAAAATGTCATCACTGGGGGTTCATGTCCAAAAGTTATAAGGATGTGAAACATTAATTTATCATTACATGCATAAGTACATAAGATAAATCGATGCCTTTCTAGCGTTATGTATTTCTTTTTCTCCTAATAAAATCATTCATCAAAATTATGATATTTTTTTTTAAGATAATAATCATTAATTAAGTAATCAAATAAAAAATGAATCATAAAAAAAAAAAAAAAAAAAAAGTTCAAGCGCGAATCCTAAAAGTAATACTATCACTTCAACCATGTGATGTTATTTTGGGCTTCTGGCTTCAACTTCTTTTTTTATTTTCAGAAAAAAGTTATTTCTTATTTAATAATTCAACTAATATATAATATCTCAAAAATCATTTTCTTCATCATTAGGATTTTAACCAATCCCCTTTTAAGTCCTATCCCCTTTGTTTAGGGACTTCTTCGTAAGTAATACATATTCCATAACTAAATAAAATATAAGTTATCAATATATAAAATTAATATGATACATGAAAATTTAGAAACAGGTATGATCAATTAATAAATATATAAATTATTAACTATTTTTGTATCATCTTACACAAGACAAAATGTGTAATAACTAACGTTCCCCTCGCGGCATATTAATTGACTAGTTATTATTCATGTTACTTAATAAATCATAAATAGGAAGATAACTTTACTAATTCACTCTTTTTTGTAATATAATAAACAATTATTATTATTTTTTTAAATATAGTATATATATATATATATATATATAAAGAAATATTACTACATAGGTTTACTCGTAACTAATCGGTGTATTACTTAGGAAAGTGCTGAATGATAAAAAAAATTGGTTAGAATTTGGCCAAAAAATTAAAAAAACTACTCCTTTCTTTCATTTTATTTGTCATGTGAAATTTTTCGAAAGTCAATTTAACTAATTTTTAAAATTAAATTAGACTACATAAATTTAATATCTTAAATAAAAAATAAAGATATTATATAAAAAAAACACAATAAATAGCAAATTTCTGTATATTAATTTGATTAAAATTACATCTTAAAATGTCAGTCAAAATTTTTATAGGTTAAATTTAAAAATAGAAATTATGATAATTAAAAATAGACGAAGAGACTATGATATTTTTTCAATTTTCGATTAAACTAATCTTCTTTTGATTTGTAGTTAAAATATAAAAGTAAAAAGCTAAATAACATAAAATATCATTGTGCCCAAAAATATACTAATATTACAACATTGGGAGGGGAAATATTAGGTATGAAAAAAAAAGGTACCAATAAAGTATCGATACGGAGACGGAGAGAAAGGGTAAAAGGTTCACTGTTTAAGGTTGTTGTTCATGTCCAATAGATATTACGATGTGCTAAAACATTAATCTACACAAAAAGTTAAGTATCTGAAAAGTACAAATTTACTATTTTTTCTCAGTTCAATAATAGTTCTTATAATCGACGGACTTTAAATACTTTTTAATAAATTAGGAATAGAAGAGTAATTTTATTATATAATTTTTTAATAATATTTTGAAAAATATAACAGAAATTATTATAATTAATAATAATAATAATAAATTAAAAACTTAATATAAAATTATTTATTAATTTTATAAAGTAAAAAAATATTGATAAACATCTCAATATAATATAGTGAATAATTGTTATTAAATCAAGGGATATTATACACTTACTAGCTAACTCTAAAAATCTATTACTATAAAAGAAGGGTGCACTACACAAATATCTATATTTGTAATTTATTGACATAAAATTGCATGTACTGATGGTATAAAATTTATTTAACAAACTTATCATGTACTACTCACTGTATGTTAATAGAGTGAGTGTGGGATACATTTTGGGTATGAAGGACGAGTTGACTCGATTAAAAATAAAGATAATTTGTTTTTACACTAGTTCTACTTTATAGGATATAATTTGATAATGAATTAAAATAAATAATTAATAATTACAAAGTGTGAAATGAGAATTTTAAAAATAAAATAAAACTGAATATATTTTTTTTAATAACTAAAAAGAAAAATGAGACATAAAAATCAGAATAGAAGAAGTTATGTACATTTGTTAGGTGTGATCCATAGGATGCTAATAACTTGGTTGATTTGACAAAAGGAAATTGTTGTGTTATTTAGAAAGAAAAAGAAAATTCTAATAATACTCTAATTATATTTGAAGTGAAATTAATTTTTCCCTTAAAATGACATAATTAGATATTTTCACAATATTCATCATTTTCGTTCAAATTATTTTCTGTCTTCATCAATCAGCAACCGTCCAATATTCCTTCATTAATTAAAAACCGTCCAATAAGCCAACACAATCCTTTTATTTCACAGTTTAATAATCTTTCAACATTTCTCCATCATTCAAAATTCTATACATTTACTTAAATAAATAATTTTCTACTACTTCTAACACTCAAAAAATTTGCTAGTAATGTTTCTATTTATATATAATAGCATTGCAAAACCTAATTTATCTTGAAAAAGAGAATATATTCCTAGTGAATTATTAAAACAAAAAAAGCCTATTATAATATGAGTTAAATAAATACCCAAATCAATTTTGATTTCCTACCACTTTAAATTATTCTCTCGACTTTGAACAACGCGTCAGTCGTAATAGATTAATTTTTATGCTAATTTTTTTTACTTTCAACATAAAAATTATATTTTAGGAAAGAATAACGAACGAGGTATTATGATACTCTTCGTTTTGTCGAGACCTACTTTGCTCTTTGGTTTGATAATTGTACGTGCTGAGTTCGAACAATGTTTGGAGATATTAAGTCGCTTGCAATATTAACATACATAAAATAACTCGATCATTTGAATAATTAGAAGTAGCGCTTTATTAGCTTGACAATTGTTGAGGATACCATTAAGGGAAAAAAGACAAATATAACCCCCAAGTATCGTTTTTGTCGTAAGCAAATACTTTTCGTCATACTTTTGACATATTGGTGCCCTGCCACCCAGAAATAGAACATATATACCCTTTAAACTAACAGACATACAATTGTCATAATCTTATCCACCGACTTGTCATTTTCATATTGAATATATGATCAATGAATATGATTGTGTCACGTGTCTCTGTTCAGTCTTATTAGAGTAAAGGATATATATGCTCTAGTTTTTGGACGGTGGGGACACCAATATCGTCCCAAAAGTATGACGGAAGATATCTGCATATTATTAATGATAATTCAAAGATATATTTGTTTTTTTCCCCCTATAATTAAATAACAAAAATGTACTATCTCTATCGATATAAACTTTTAAATGACATGATCGCACGTTTCTAACGTGATATTAATAGTTAGATGCTCTTTGTTTTAACTTTTGGGTTTTTTAGTGGGGGTGTAAATGGAAAGGTACCAAAGATAGAGAAAGTCCCAGGGTTTCCATATTTCCAACTCTCTCTTTCTTTCATTTATTTTAATTTGTACCTTTTGTTATCCAAAAGTAGTTGAGCTTGTAACCAATAATCCCCCCTTCTTTTCTTATTTTTTTTAAAATCTCTGAAAAAATTGAAGATTGATTTCTCAATGGGAAGAGGAAGAGTTGAGCTTAAGAGAATAGAAAATAAAATAAATAGGCAAGTCACTTTTGCTAAGAGAAGAAATGGACTTCTTAAAAAAGCTTATGAACTTTCTGTTCTTTGTGATGCTGAAGTTGCCCTTATAATCTTCTCTAATAGGGGTAAACTCTATGAATTTTGCAGCACTTCAAGGTATTTTTTATTTTATTATATTAACATCAAAGATTTTATTTTTTTTAAAAAAAAACCTTAAGTCCTTCATTACCAAAACCCTTAATTGATTTACAAAGTACTTTCATTAAATTTAGTAATTCTTTTTTTTTTTTTTATCTCTGACTTCAATTATAATGCAAGATCTATGTTGTCTTTATATATATTGAATTATATATGTACTGTATTTTTACTATATACATATAAGATCCTTTTTTTCTTTTTTTTTCTGTCTCTTTATATAAATATATTTTAAATAGTTGATTTTGAAAGATCTACTAATGTATATTTATTTTTGGAACTTTTGTGTATATGGAATTTTTTTCTTTTTTATGTTTTTTTTTTGTTCTAATTGTTTTAAAAGCGTTTAAGATCAGAATGTTCTTGATTATTCTTTTAGGAAAAAGATTTCCCATACATTGAGTTATTTTTTGATCTGTAGATTGAATTTTTTTAATGAGTTCCGATAGATTTTCGTTCAATTTTTCAATGAAACTATTGAGGGTTGATGATTAGATAATTACTCGATTGAAAGTTTTTATTTCAAAAAAATTATAATTCTTCTTAATTTTATATTTATGAGATAGAGTTAGTTTAGTGATTATATGAAAAATCGTATCAGATTATTGGGAATCGAAACTTAAAAATTCTGAAAATATTATTATAAATTTTACATGTTACAATATTTTTACTGTTAAGATTTGATTTGCAGACTAGGTGTCATGTTTGACAGTTGATAAAAAATCTGTTATTTTTGTTCTTTAATTCCCAAGACGGATAAACAAAGGCTGCTTATGTTGGTTTCCAATAAGCAGCCATAATTTTAAATATTTTTGTTAAGATTAATTAATAACAATTATTTCCACCAGATAATTTTCAAAATTTGTGACCCCGAGTTCATATAAATTGTTAATTTTACTGCTAGAAATTACATCGATAATAATTTATTTAGTGTAATCTTATAAATACGAGGGCAGTAGTGTATAGACTGTTTTTTATTAATCCTGACTCAAAGTGAGGTAAGTTAAGTATATTTTGATTAAAAGGACTACATTTCATTTATGTATGTTTAATTAATATTATTTTGTAAGTCAATAAATCTAAACAACATGAGTTTATCTAGACCCTTAATTATGCACCTTCATTATCAATTTTTTCAATACTCTCCTCAGAACATATGCTTCTCTATAATTTTGTGCACGAGTTAATCAATTCTTCCTTTTCAATAATTAAATATGTGATTTATGTTTAGCACTTATTTTTCGGTTAGTTAATTGATAATAGGAAAAAGCCTCTTTTTTTTTGTGTGTGTGGTAATTAGGATCTTTATTGAATTTAAAATGACCTACTATAGAACTTGGGAGTTTTTCTTCATAATAATGCACTGCAACGTGTTAAAAAAAAAGAATCAAATGAAATTAATAGATGTTTACTGGATTGCCATGGTAAAGTGATAAGTATTAATTTCGCTTTAACTAAGAGATCATTATATTCAAGTCCCCTTGATACAAACTTGCCTTTGTAAATAAGTGTTTTATTTTTCAATGTGAAACTTTCGCTGTTAATTTAAATTTAATTATACTTCTATATAAATACCAAACAATAATGTAATAAAACAAAAAATAAAAGAGTAGATGTTTCATATTGTTAATGCAGCATGGTGAAAACAATTGAAAAGTACCAACGTTGCAGCTATGCTACTTTGGAAGCCAACCAATCAGTTACTGATACTCAGGTACTGCTTTATATTTTAATTTATTTGGCTTTTTTTTTAAAAAAAATAATTAGTTTTGATTAATATGCATCATTTTATTTATTTTTGGCAACTCTTTATTTATCAGTAATAAGTAATAACTTTTTAACTAGTATATTTAAAAATCACAAAATTTAAGAATATTTTAATAGATTCGACATATTTTAGTTTAAAAATAACAAATTAAATTATGTTTTTAATTTTTTAAATATTCTTACTATAATTATCATGTACTCTTTGATCTGTTCATCTTTTCCATGATAATATTATTTGGTCAGTTAGTGACATAAGAGTTTGAAATTTAGAAAAAAGGAATATTTGGAGAAAACTGAAATGGATATTTAGAAATGAAAGTTATTTAATATAAATATAAGTATGGGCTGCTGAGTTGGGAATCCACGCTGGAGATCTCAAGTTTGAAGCGTCTCACAAACAATAGTAATGTCTTTTTGGTCGAGTTTGTCGGATTGGACTTGTCCGTGGCCTGTGGGTTACTTTTCCTATATGGTTTGCAAGCTATCGGGAATTTTATCCTGGCGCACCCAAATTTGAGTTATTTTTGAGTTTTTATATGAAATAGCTTTGTGAATTCATCGAACTCCCGAAAACATTGAACTTTACTCCAAGTTGAATTGCAGTAAAATAATAGTAGCGATTCTTTAATTTATCCTAACAGTTTTTCGAAATAATAATCCCAAAAAAGTTTAAAATAACCATACCATAAACTTACTGGGTAAGATATTATCTGTCTAATAATATATAGTAGTTTCTTTTGTTTTATTAGTTTATCTAATCCATATTTCATTTCTTGATAAGTTATTCTTAATAGGAAAATAAACTTATTTCGAAAAACTGTTTTTAAAATTTTCTTGAGTTGAGTCTTGGATGAAAAATAGTTAATTTTGCATTAATTAATTTTGTTCTAACAAAAACTAATTAAATTTTTTTGAAGCGCATATTCACTCAAAAAATAAATAAAAACCATCATGCATACAGGAAATGTTCTTTTTTTAATTTATTTTTTCATTGGAGCCCTGACTAATTTTATATCGGTTCATACTTTCATAAATTACAAAAAGTTCAAAATTTAAACTAACCATATAAGTGAATAAAATAAATCAACAAAATATTCACCACATAATACTTTTTAAATAGAATTTTTCATACCAAAGACCTTACTTTAATTAATTAGGGTGAGAGAATCCTATAAGTCAATGCAAAACAATTCTATCTATCGGATTATAATCGTTGATTCATAAAATTTTAAAATCGACGATTTTCATTTAAATGACCCTTTTTTTTCTTTCATTTTTTATTGTTATTCATCTATTTAACTTGTGAGCATCTTTCATATTGATATTTCAGACCCTTAAATTAATTGTTTTCTTACAGAATAACTACCACGAATATCTGAGGCTAAAAGCTAGAGTTGAGCTCCTCCAACGATCTCAGAGGTAATTTCTGTTCACTATCTTTATCTCAAATGAATTCTCATGTTTTTATTTTTCGAGATTCAGATTAAATATAATTTGATGTATTATTAATTTAAATACGTTATTTAATATGGTCCTTATGTCCAACCATTGATTTAATTTGATATTTTTTTAATGAAAATTACACAGAAACTTTCTTGGTGAAGATTTGGGCACGTTAAGCTCGAAGGACCTTGAGCAGCTTGAGAATCAATTAGAGTCTTCCTTAAAGCAAATCAGGTCAAGGAAGGTAAATTATTTAATCTAATTATACAGAAAAATCATCTAAAAGTTACCTTAATTGCTAGCCCAATAAGTTTGCTATCTGTTGATCCTCACATTATTTTACTCACAGAAATTCACAATACCTTTATTTTTGTTTGAGTTTGAAGTATACAATTTCTTTAAAATGTAAAATTTGAAATCTCAACAATAAGATATGTTATTGATCCTTGCAATTATGGGTAGATTGCGAATTAAACTATCTTGTCTTTGCTTACAACAGTCATTTTGTTTATAAACTAATTATACATAAATCCTAACTGATAGATAGTTTATAAAGATGAATAATGAACATAGGTCATATATTAAAAAAACAAAAAACAAAAAAAAACTAAACAAGATGAGCGAGTCAAAAATAGTCTTAACAAAAGAATATATATATATGTATATATCATATTTGATTTGTCTATTTTTAATTTTGAAAAAACTAAGTTAATCGATATATAATATGAAGGCATAATGCATAAATATGTCCTTTAACTTGGTTTTAAATCACATTTATACCTCTTCGACTTTGGGTGTATACAAACAAACACTTAAACTTATATAATGTTGAACAAATAGATATATATGTCCTACATGTCATTTTTCGTCCTAAATGGTGTCCTAAGTGTATTGTGTCACGCAGGACTCATGTGTCTATTTGTTCAAATTTATACAAGTTTAAGTGCTTACTTATGTATAAACAAAGTTGAATGACATAAATGTGAAATAAAATCAAATTAAAGGGCATATTTATGCATTATACCTAATACGAAAATCCATATTATTCACTAAAAAATGAGTCGGATTATATGATTACTTTTTTATTCATTTTGCCAATCGTATCCTACGACATTGTTTTTAATTTGCAGACACAATTCATGCTGGATCAGCTTGCAGATCTTCAACAAAAGGTAATTATAAAATTCTACAAATTTCCAATAATTAATAAATGGAATAATTATGCGCGAGAAATGGATGGGCTTGTCTATAATGGTAGACAAATGAAAGACTTTCTCAAGATTTTGCGGGCGGTCCGGGGGGGACCACCACGGCTCCTCTCTTCTCGAGAATCCGCCGGAGTCAGATCAGTAGGGGAGTTCACACCGGGACTTGTGCAGGCCCCCGTCAATTCCTTTGAGTTTCGGTCTTGCGACCGTACTCCCCAGGCGGAGTGTTTCACGGCCAACTCGAAGGGGCTGAAGTTCGACGCAGAGCAAAGCATTCTTTTCTACCCTATGTAGGCGGAATCCTCTTTTCGACTCTGACTCTCCCACTCCAGTCGTGAAAAAACAACAAACTAGTCAAAGGACAGCCTGCCTTATTCTTCTCCCGTTCGGGACCCCTATTTTCTCGGAGATAGCCTGGTCTGAGCTAGAACAGCAGATTCGTGAGCAAGAGCGTATTTCACAGCTGATTCAACAACAGCCATTTTTTCTGGGACCCGCAATTCCGTAGAAAGACATCACGATTCCTTGTGGACGGGGAATCGGCAGAAAGAGATGGGTCGGATACTGGAATCTGCCCAAAAGTCCTGACTTCTATTTAAAATTTACGATGAATTTTAATTTTACAGGAGCAAATGCTTGCAGAATCTAATAGATTACTCCGTAGAAAGGTAAACTAACTTGATAGCCGTGCGTAATGAATAACTTATTTTATTTTCAAAATTATAAATCTAAATACTTAGGTAACTCGATAACATAAGAAGTATTTATACTGATGATATTGGTGTTGTGTTTTTTTTTATTAGTTAGAAGAAAGTGTAGCTGGATTTCCACTTCGATTGTGTTGGGAAGATGGAGGTGATCATCAACTTATGCATCAACAAAATCGTCTCCCTAACACAGAGGGTTTCTTTCAGCCTCTTGGATTGCATTCTTCTTCTCCACATTTTGGGTAATTACTTTTATTATTATTAAAAATAATTTCAATTTTTTTTACTTTTATTTCGATTAATAAATCAATGTGCACCAAGGTACGGTCTAACATAAACAAAAATGTGGGGAATGCTCTTAAAGCCCTAACAAAAGTTATTTGGTACGTGTACTAATGTAATCGTACTATATATCTTACTTGATTAGTGGATGGACAGTACTGGGCACACACAATTGACATAAGTTATTATAAGGAAAAAAAAAAGGCCAATAATCAATATAGTCCAACATTACATTATTTATTATAACAGGTCACTCTAGATTAAATGTTAATGAATAACAAAAAGTCTCATATTGATGATTAATGTGATGGGTGGGCTTCTTATAAGGCTTTGACAATCCTACTCTCTTTGAGCTAGTTTTGGGGGTGTGACCTAATTCAACAGAACGTAGTTAAGATTGTGAAGTAAAGTTGATCATTGTTATAACAGGTTTAAATACTTCTAGTAAAAATAGTTCCTAGATAATCCATCGCAAAATAGCTCCTATATAGTTAGTTGGATTTTCATATAATCTATAGCTTATACATAGCTAAATGGGAATAGATGAGAGTTTCTGTTGTTTAGATATGATATTTGATCGGTTTCTAAATCGTTACTATCATGTAGTGAATAATTTTCATGTTATTACTATTACATTTGATTGTTTCTGTGGTTATTTTTTTTTCTAGGTACAATCCTGTTAATACAGATGAGGTGAATGCAGCGGCAACTGCACACAATATGAATGGATTTATTCATGGATGGATGCTTTAATCTGATAATTCGAACAAGCTAATCCATGTTTGGTTAAACAGTTATACAGTAATAATGTATTGCATGTATTATCATCCTTTTTTGTTTTGTTGCAAATTTTATTTCGAAACTCTCTTCAGGAATTATGGCGGCGATCGATTAATCGAGGACAGTAAATGTAATGTATGCATAAGTTGCTACTTTAACATTTGAAACCTCCTGACCATGCATTTCTGATTGTATCACAATGTGTAATTAAATGGAATTGTTGTATTTTTTGTATCATTGAATCATATGCTTATCTTGTACTATATATTAATGTTGCACCTAAAAGAATATTTCGAATGTGCTTATCTATAATACATTACAGGATTCAATTGAGCGATGCTTGTTGTGAATTATGATTGATTTAATTTTTATCGAAGAGAAGCAAATAAAAGATTTTCATGAATAGAGTGACTTGGCCCTAGTTGTGCCTTTTGGTTATATGTAGACACTTTGGGATTCAACATCAACAACAAGGCTTTCAAAAATTGTCAGAACGCGTCAATTTATGTGATGATGTTTAATTAAATATTTATTTATTTTTATCAACAACGAAAAACTCTTAAATGCTTGGTCTAAAACAAATATTAGTGCTTATTTGGTATGATGAATTGTACTCGAACAACCCCGAGAGTAAATATATAATTATTATTTTATCTCTTGTTTGATTAATGAGATCATATATAATAATCATTAATCACATGAGATATTTACCAACATGGTTGAATTAGTTATCCCACCTCCCATATATCACTACAACAAAAAAAACTTTTAGCAATAATAAATATTGACATTATAATAAAGAATGCTAAAGTTCCTATCGACATTAGTTAAGCGTCATTAGACCAATGTCGTTAAAGGCTTTAGAAACATATACAAAAAATGTTAATTGCCGTTAAAAAAATATATTTAAAAGCAATTAAAAATAAATTACTGCTAATAATTATTTTTGACGTAGTGTATAAAGTATTATAGCTAATTCAATCCCAATCTTTGAGATACCATTGCCCTAAATATTTGTATGTCTACAATCATATTTGAACCAAAAAAAATGTATCATGCTACTTGAAATAACTTTGAAACAAAAGAATAGCAAATAAATAGATACAGAATAAGGAAGATGGATAAGTTAATGTGATAGACAAATGAACAAAGTGTAAAGAAGACCACTATTTTATCCCCAATACTTTAAATAGGTGAAGAATAATTCGATCGAGATTATGACGTTGGAATCTAATTCATTTGCAATCTAGGCATCTATGGAGACAAGATATGCAATTACTTTAACGTCTGCGTTTCGAATATATAAGATTTAAAGTATCGTTCAAATATAAGTAACCTATTCTAATATTACGTCTATAAGCAATGTAAGCTTGCAACGAAAAACATCTTTAAAAAAAATTAGTATTGACATATATATATATAAGAAGAATTCACAATTTATTCGAAAAAAAAAAAAATCTTGTTAACTCCTTTTTTTTTTTTCCAAGGCATCAATTACTAGGTTTTGCTTCCCATACACATGTGTTTACTTTTTTGGGCTTTGAAAGGACTACATACCCACCCACTCCAGCTAAATTTCACTCTTTTTTAACATCCTTCAGACATAAGAGTAGAAAACTTGATGAAAATTTGAAAATATTGAAATTCAGAAAAAGAAAAAAAGCTTATAGTATAATATTGAAGAAAAATATGTCAAAAAATATAATATAATGACGCTATTTTTATAAAGATAAAAAAAATAACAAGGTTTTTACTATTTTATGATTATTTTTTTTTATCAAATGATGATTTTCATTATTAAAATTAGATGAAATAGTAAAAAAATTTATCATAACAAAAAGGGATAGCTACCAAGTTTAGACATCCTTTAAATGCCTCTCATTTTTACTTGATTCGGCCAAGCAAAAGAATTTGTCAAAATTTATGATTACCTAAAAGAGATAAATAAGGGCCCATTAACGCAACTTGCATATGAAGCCAATTTTAATTGGGCCCAACCCACGTGAAATCCCTATGTAATCGATAAATCGAGGGTCTTTGGGTATACTTTATTCTTTCACAATCGTTTTTAGTGAAATTTCACTTGATACTATCGATATGTTCTTCTTTTATAATTTTGTTTCATATATATTTAGTTGTATCATGTTTATGATTTTGGATGATGGATCTAATATGTTAATTGATGCTTGATATATATATATATATACATAATTTTTTACTATATGATGTGTGGTAAAATAAGTAGAGTTTTCTATTGGAGTAGAGACAATATTATTGAGTTGTTTACATTAGTATTGTTCTTTTTCCTAGTGTTTCCCTTTTGGTGTATTTGCTACTTATTATAATCATGACTTATTTGACTTTCATATCATAACACAAACAAGGCAAGAATGCACATTCACCTCCACGTGTATTAATTTTTAAATCAAATATTGTTGATATTAAATAGGAGTAACATTTATGTTACCACTTTTGATGTGTCAGAATTTTATTACTCTATTTTCTTTGAGTCAATTGGTGTAATGTTAAAAGTGAAAGGAATTTGTACAACAATATATTAATTAATATATATATATATATATACACACACTTGTGTACACTATATTTTATAACTTTATATAGTATTATCAATAATGTATATATGTAATTTTTTTGTATATATATTGTATATCGAATCGTGTTTTGGGCTAAAAAAATTGTAATGTAAATAAATTGGGTTATAATTTAAAATGTAAGTTAGATAATTATGTTTTTATGAAAAAAAATCATTTGATTATGAGAGAATATTAAGTTACTAGTTTAAATAATTTGAGCATCTATTGGTTTAAGATCTTTTTATTGTGAGATACTATAGTTTTTTTTAATTTCAAACTTCGATTTTTGATTATTTTTTTTTGGATAAAAATGTGACCTCACAATTTTAAAATTAGAGGTAAAAATAGTTACCATATGAGTCGAAACGACTACAGGTATGTTTGGATTCTATTTTGGTGAAATAAGAGACGTGAATTATTATAATATTAGCTGCCTTTTTTGTCATCGAAGTCTATATGAGAAAAAGACAAACATTATAAATTCATGTCTTGTTTTGACTTTTT
The DNA here is from genome assembly GCF_036512215.1 of Solanum lycopersicum. Taxonomy (NCBI): domain Eukaryota; kingdom Viridiplantae; phylum Streptophyta; class Magnoliopsida; order Solanales; family Solanaceae; genus Solanum; species Solanum lycopersicum. The sequence goes on along the minus strand of NC_090802.1, from coordinate 61,490,143 downwards.
GATGTCTATAATAACACTTGATGATTTCAGACCAATTCCAAATTCAGCCTATGCTTTTTAACTTATTTATTTTTATGAAGTTTCGCGCATGCTACTTTTTTTTTTCGTGGTTCAGAATAGAGGTGTATTCGGAGTTTTTGCGATGATAGGTGCATGATTGTAAAAAGGATGATATATGATATAAATTTGATCGGTTCGACATTTAAAATTTTACTATTGAAAACTATTAAAGAAATTATAGGTCTAAAATTTTCCCTCTTATAGATGATCGGTGCATGGTTATAAAAAAAATTAATATATGATAAAAATTTGATCGGTTCGACATTTAAAATTTTACTACTAAAAACCGTTAAAGAAATTATAGGTCTAAAATTTTCTCTCTGATATATATATATATACACACACCTTTGTTATAATCTCGAGTAATTTAAGTAGAGTAACTTTCACATATAGCAAATATTGAAATTGCATTTATATGTTATAACTATAGTTTTCATAATTGTATTTCATGAAAAACAAAAATATGTATAATTCAATATACATATACAAAAGAAGACAGTTGTATAATCTGTTTTAGTATACATATATAAAAGATCAATTGTATAATATGTTTTTATATAAAGCGAGAAAGACAGAAAGACAAAAAAAAAAAGCTGGGCTGAGAAAATTTGTATTTGTATAATCATAAGCGTATAGGACGAAAATATGTGCATTTGTATTTGTATATACATTTTTCTCTTGCTTCATACAAACACAAACACAATGTATTTTATATTTGTATAAAGTGAGAGAGGTGAGTGAGAGTGACGAGCTAGATCTGGAAAAGGGGAGAGAGGGGAACAAAAATATATGTATATATACAAATTTAGCTCGCTTTATACTAAACAAACACATTTTATACATTTACGTTTTTTTATAAAGTGAGAGAGACGAGTGAGTGAGTGATATATAAAATTTTCTCTCGATTTATGCAAACACAAACATATTTATATTTTTATGTTTGTATAAAAGCGAGAGAGACAAGAGAGAGAACGAGAATGACGAGCTTTGATTCACCTGGAGAGGCGCGAAACAACAATAATTTACTATGAGATATAATTAAATCAAACTATAATAATAACTTTTAATTTGAATTAGTAATTTTTTATTATATACCATTTTCCCATTTAAATAAGTGGTGCAATTTTGAGGGGACAACTAAATTTGATTTGATTATAATTAGGATACCAAAATTTACGCTTACAAATCATACTTATTTCATTAAATGTTTTGTACGTTTGATTTTACTTGATTTTAATTTTAAAAAATTATTTTATTTTACTTGTCCATTTAGTAAATTAATACCTCATTTGTTTTCAAAAAAATTAAGACCTCATCTGTTTTCATTAAGATTAACAAGTTTGAATCTGAATATAAATCTTAATATTAAGATTTGCATTAAGGCTTGAGTTTTGATCTGAATACACATCTGAATATTAAGATGTAGTCTATAAATCTGAATACTAAATAATTAATGTTTTTTTTTTCAATATCGATTGTAGAAGTGAAAAATGAAAATTATATTAATAAAATATTACAAAATTTTCATTTCAACAAAATATATCACTTTTGATAAAAAAAAAAATTTTAGAAGTTTTAATAAATATGATTTGGAGTACTATTTTCTCATTGAAAAAACTTGATAAACAACAAATACACCAAAAATATTATTACAACCAGTGTTCTCGACACACATCAATACAAGAAAATTTTAATATAAAAAAAAAACTTGAAAGGATTTATAAAAACTTACCGGTTGAAAAATAGATGGTGTTTGATCGAGAAAATTAAGAAAGAAAGTTTTTAGTTATGAGATAAAAATGCATGCCCAAAGCAGAGAAGATATGATTTATTATTTGATAATTTATCAAAATGATCCGAATGTTGTTAAGAGCCTCTTACATATCTAATTCGTTCAGAACTATTTACACTCATTAATAGTTTTTTTTTGCTAAAATAAAAAAAATAAACTTATAGGCTGAATTTGAATCATTCAAATTCATATCTAAAATCAAACATATTTAATGAGCTAAATATGAATGATTAAAATTCAGATCTCTATTAAGTGCAACCAAATAAGGCCTTATTGTGTTGCGGAGAAGAACGGAAGCTCCAAAACCGGGAAGAACATTGAAAAACAGGTCGAATTCAAGGAAAATGGTTGAAGAAAATGAATAAAGCGGTTTTATTACTTTTTTCTATATTACGCTTAATATTAAAATGTAGTAATTAAATTTATAATTTTGAAATATTGTTAATAAAATTAATTTAATAAATATATCTCTAATTAAAATACAAATCAAAACTTAAAAAGTACAAAGATCAAATAATATAAAGCTAAAGAATCCTAATTCACATTTGGAGTTCAATTTTTTCATTTTGTATTTAGTAAAATACGTGATGAAGCCAGCGCATTGGGACCCCTTAATTAAGCAGAAACTATACAACTTTACATCTTTTATTCGGACCTACTTGCCCTTTCCATAATTATTATAAAACTACTATTCATTTCGCAATATTGAAGTGACATATATTAGCCAGCATTTAGCCATGATTTATGAATATTCTTGGTTAGGTAAAATTTGACCATCTGTTTGATCAAAATATTTTAAAAAAATATTTTTTTAAAAAATATTTTATATTCATAAGTTTTAAAAACTATCAAAATTAATCATAAATTTGTATTACAAGTCAATTGGATTTTTGTTGCAATAAATAACAAGTAATGCGCATGACGCTAGAGCAATGTGATAGTTTGAAGTGAGTAACAAGCATCATGAAATAGACAAAGCACATGAATTTGTTACCCTGAGCCGACTGTTCATAATTTTCATCAATAACCATATCATCACTTAATATTTCATCACTACATTGGTGTTCACGTAAAAAAAATTATATATACAATGCAAACAACTACTACAGGGAATATTTTTGTAAAAAAAAAAAATTGGTATAAAATTTCAATTTTTAAAAGATCCCAAATAATACAATTTGACCTAAATATTTACCAAATAAGAACAAATTATATGCACAAACACTATACATCAAAATTTTCCCCAAATATTAATTTGGAGTGGTACATTAAAATTATCATATAGTGTTTATTATTTTTTAAATAGCGTGTCACGCGTAGATATATTAGTGATGCATAAACTAGCCGATAGGAATTTAATTTGATCCGCTCTATATACATAAAAAAAACAATAAATTTAATTTTACTATTCATAAATGGTCCTCATTTTTCGTCAATCCGGACCCCCTATGCCTAAGTTGTCTGCTATTAATTTCGTGAGGTTCTTGAGAAGCAAAAATTACATGAGGCTATGAATTCACCATACGCAATGTTAATGGTATCTATTTGGCCATTGTCTAGTGAATTGGTACGAAGAACATTGTGAAGATCCACCACCCTATCATGTATCATGTGGCACAAAGTTATTTGCGCGGAGGATTTACGTTGTAGGCTAGTCTTTATGATTGATTGTATAATTTTTTACGAAAGATTATAGAATTGCATAAAAAATTTCTAAATATTTTACGCATATAGATATTTCTAAAAAGGGAACCTAAATTTAAATATATAGCGACTTATATATAAATTATTATTTTCACTTTAGCCATTCGAGCATCCATTGTAATTTCTCTAAGTAAAAAATCAAAATTTTGATCTACAATACATTTATTTCTAGCAATTCTCATGCATTCTCTCTGTCATTCTCTAAATGATTCCTAAAATATTAGACTAATTTGGCATAGCAAAATCGTGAGTAGGGCTGACTCAAGATTAGAAACTTAGTGTAAAACTTAATAGAGGGGTTTTAATATTTTTTTCTATCATATATACTTTTATTTAAATATATTTTTTCTAGCATTTTTAGATCTCAAATAAATTAATTGTTGTTTTGTTATCAATTCATTTTAATAATTATATATTAACTGATAATATAACTAATTCATTCAATCTCTTTTGAGATTTTGTTGTCCTTAAAATAATTAACTTTAGTTTCGAAAAACTTATCTCGAGTGAGGCAACAATTATATGAATGATTAATATTCTTCTATAAGCAATATTTCTATTTAGAAAAGGATCAAATTTTTTATTTGATAGAGTATTTTCATTACATCATTATGTTTTACTTGTATTATTTCTCTTAACATTTTTAATTTAAAAAATAAATCTAAAATTTTTATGTTTTACTTGTATTATAAAATTCTCATCATTTAGTAATCTCAATATGATCCCCAAGCGATTACGATCTATGGATTAAAATGACCCTCATCATGAACAAATAATATAAGAATGTAAGCAAGTTGTTAAATGCCACACAAAATGCCATTAATTACTTATGTTTAATTTTCTTAGAAAATTATATGGTAAAAGTGTTAGTAGAGAGAAAATTAATTTTGTAAAATAAAATAGGCATATGAAATTTCAACTTTATAATTGATTGGTGAAAGATGTAACACCATAAGAATAGGGATGGGAAGGTGTACAAATATTCTCTCTCAAGAAAAAGTAGACATAAGAAAAGCTATTCCCAGTTGAGTTTTTGCTAAAAACAAACTAAAAATGCCATCATTATTACGCTTAGGTGAAACTGAAATCCATTAACAAAAATTAAAGTTACAATTTAAATAGTAGTTTGTACTATGTTCTTTTATTATCATTGGATTTTAACATGTGCTGCCATATTAGTCAAAAAGAAATGATTTTTCTAGTGCTCTATAATTTTATGATACTTTTATTAAAAAAAAAAAGATTATTCATTATATATTACATATGAGATATTAAATACGTAGTCTTTTTCTTTTATTCAAATATAAGAAAAAACAAAAGATCTTATTTCCATATCTTGTTGCCTGATTTTTAAGAAATTGTTTTTTGGATGATACTAATTAATATTTTGATGATCTTTCGTACAGTTAGATTAATTTTGATAAAATAATTATCATCATCCTTTAATAAAATGTATTAAATAATTCTATTCAACAACACTAAAACAATGAAAAGAATCATTTAATATTTTTATCTCTCTTAAAATTTGAACATGAGGTCCCGTCCCAATTATCTATCTAAATCAAGATACCAATTAATATTCATCTAAAGTATTTATTTAATTTATTCTATTAAATGATATGCTAAATACTTAGATTAGAAGTGTGTTTAGTATGAAGGAAAACATTTTTTGAATTTTTTTTTTCAATTTTCTCATATAAAGTATTTATTTAATTTATTCTATTAAATGATATGCTAAATACTTAAATAGGAGAAGGGTTTGATATACCTCTCAACTTTGTCATTTGGAGCTTATATACCCCTCGTTATAAAAGTGGCTCATCTATGCCCTTACCGTTATACAAACGGCTAACATATACCCCTGCCGTTACAAAATGGCTCGCATATACCCTTCATTTAACAAATTTTAAAAAATTAATTTTAAATTTATATTTATTACTTCTAATTTTTTAAAAAAAAATTATTTAGGGGTAAATATGATTCTTCTATCAAAGTTCAAGGTATATTTTAATTTTTTTTCATACATAAATTATTTTTTGACTTCTTTTATTATAATTATTTGAATTTCTTATCTTATTTTGTTTTTTTCTTTCATTTCTTAGTTTAAAGAATAAAAAATTAAACTATTTTTCTGTATGTGTATTGTAATTTAATTTCGGATTCGAAGAAAAAATTTGATCATCTACAATAAGTTTTACAAGAATATTAGTGAAACATAAATAAATTTTATCATCAAAATAATAATTATAAATTAGTTATTGAAACAAAATAAAGTAAAAAAAAATATGTTTGACGAGGATTAAATTTATTCATATGGGATTATATTTTTTAGAAAAAAATAATAAAAATTTAGACTAAAATTATTTTGTTTTCATTTCCGTTAGAGAAAAAGGGTATATGTGAGCCATTTGTTTACAAGTAGGGGTATATATGAGCCACTTTCATAACAAGGGGTATATCAACCCTAAATGACAAAGTTGAGAGGTATATCAGACGATTTTCCCTACTTAAACTTAGGAGTGTGTTTGGTATGAAAAAAACATTTTCTGAATTTTTTTTCCAATTTTCTCATATTTGTTTCGAATAAAAGTTTTAAAAAATATCTTCGTCTTTTTAATAACAATTGTCCATTATATAAAAAATCATATCCTTAGTAATTTACAATTTTCTTAAAAATGTGCTAAATGAATACTCTATTAGGCAAGAGTATTAATTAAGGCGTGTATTTTTAAGAGTTTGCGGCCGAGTAATAATGAGAAAAGGGAGAGAGTGAGTCCGTTTTTGTTAATTATTACTATCTCAATTTTTCTAAATATGTTTTAGTTTACAATTATATATTTAAAAATCTTCTTTATACTCTTAAACTCCGTGTCTAGTCAATCAAGTCAGACTAGAGTTAATTGTTTTTGAAACGGTGAGTAAAAGTTAAATGAGTTGAAGAGTATTGTGAACCAATAGAAATTTGACAACACTTTTGACGAAACCACTCTGGTATTTATTGAAACCTCTTTCTCCTACCTGGGGAGATCCTTCCACTTCCCAATAACGATACAGTTTTTTAATTTATCATTTGCCAAAAACAAAGAATTACTAAACATAAATATCCATTTCCATTGCACAATATACATATATATACACACAAAGAAGAAAGAAGAAAGAAAGAAATTAATATGGGTAGAGGAAGAGTACAATTGAAGAGAATTGAGAACAAAATTAATCGTCAAGTTACTTTTTCAAAGAGGCGATCTGGTTTGCTTAAAAAAGCTCATGAGATCTCTGTGCTTTGCGATGCTGAAGTTGGACTCATTGTTTTCTCAACTAAAGGAAAACTCTTTGAGTATTCTACTGACTCTTGGTACGTATACTATTTATTATATATGTATATATAGTTATTTATTTATTTTTTCTAGTTTTTTTTTTGTGTGATGAAGTAGATTAAAATAACCTCAATATTGCATGCAATTACACAAAACTAATTTGTTAAGGGTTTAATTTTGATAGAATTAAAAACGTGTACCGAGTTTTGTTTCTGAATTTGATCTTGTATAGATCTATTTGAAAATGGATACAACAAAATTATTTATTTTTGTTAATTAAAACTAAACAGATCTATTGGAATAATAATACAAGAAATAATTAATTCCATGCGCATCATAATTATGTAACTGAAGAAAATGGAGAGGTCATTTCACTAATGTAAAGCAACTATTGTTATAATTAATTGTAATACGATGCTAATTAACATAATCTATCTTTTTCTTTCTCTTTCAAGTATATGAACAACCCCAGTACCGTGTGATGCTGTTTTACCCAACTATTTTCATGAAGAGTTTTTAAAAAAAAGGTTTCTCGTGGGCGAGTTATTTGAAAAATATCTCGTGAAATTAGTTGAGTTAGATAAAAATAAATAAAAATGACTAAAGCATTTTGAACTTTAGCAGAAGACGCACTCATGGTCCACGTCAATGGTTCAGCCTTTCAATTTATACTCAATGGTTGTTTAGTGTATTTTCTGGGTACAAGGGTGAACCCAAATAGGTTATGCACTATCGTTTCGCACTAGGGATAAAAATATTGTGATGTGATAAAAAAAATAGTACTGAAATAAAAGTTTCGTTGATATGTTTGGATAAATTATCTCATTTTTTATACGATAGTGATGATGAAATAAGTTATTCTATATACAGGAGGGAACAAGTTATCCTATGAATCAGAAGAATTGATTCTAAATAACTAGTTCTCAACCAAAAGATCTAAAAAGCATACTGTAACAAGTGAAATTTAGTACTAGAGAGTATTAATAGTGGTAAGTGAGAGTTTTTAGTTTAGAATTATGAAATATTCAGCTTTTTGTGATTGGGGTAATTAAAAGTTTACTTATGCCAAACTCTGGTAATTATTATTATTATTATTATTAATTTTGGTTAAAATAGAAATTTTATATGTACTTGATATGTATCCATACCAATTCGGTGGTATTATTACTAGTTCGTGTCTTGCTAGCTATGTGATTAACAAAAACACTCTCCAATATATTATGTCGCCTTTTTTAAATAAATATTTCTTTGCGTTGCTCTCCTTAAGATGATTCAGATCATTACTTGCGATTTTTTCTCAAAGTACAATAGTTCGACAATGTCATTCTTATAAACCTTGGACAAATTATTAATTTCAAAGCTCACTTGGACAAAATAATATTCATCTTTTGTAGAGAATGAATTGGAGACTATATTTTTTCTCTCTAATGTAATTCTTTTTCACTAAACCAACTTTCCTTTACCAAACACACTTTGCAAACACTTTCCAATAGTTCTCATTTTTTTTAAGAAAAACAATTTATCTTTTCTTTTTTGGCAAGGACCCCTACTTGTTCATCAATCACCAACAAAATAGTACATAAGAGAGTGGGACATAAAGCCTAACTTCTTGTGCACATGCTCAATTGCTCAACATTTACTATATTTGAGCATATTTCATAACAATAAATGCAATATTGGAATGGTTGAATTATATAAGTTGTAATAGTATAACGTATTTAACATGATTTTTGATATTATATGTATATATGTATTCAAAAATAAAGATATCTTCTGGATTATCATTACTTCTTTAAATTTTGTGTTAGTTAATTCTATGCAACTATCATTGCATCATATTTTGTCTCATATGCTAAGCGTAGTACAACGGATTTTGCGTCAATTATTTAGCAACATTATTGTTATATATATTTAGTGTCAATAATAAAATGAATATTCCTAACCAACATTAATTTATATAAAGAACTTTTAAAGTTTTAGCAGCTCTGAATGTAATGACATTAACTCAATTACCATTAAAAGTGTCCTTTTTTTGTTGTTATTTTTGTATTTATTGTTATGTCATTGTCACTGAAAAGATGTTCGACAGTCTCTTCTCTGTTGAGTTTTCAACAACATTTAGAAGGTCCATAAATCTTAAAAGTCAATCAATATGTTATTGGTAGATGTCTTGTTAAAATTTATGTTTTTATTTTTTGAAATCTTGAAATGGAATTTTCTGAATTGATATTTTTGATCTGTTAAAAATTGGTTTTAACCTATCTCTTAAGGTTAATTCCAAGCACTTACCGTAGTAAACAAATCTGTCTGGCTAATTGTTCAAATAAGGAGATTTTTCTCATTATTAGAGATCTCAACATTAATCATAGTTTGCGCAATCTGTCTATGTATAGGTGTTAGAATTCTTTCGTAGATTAATTAGCAAAGTAGTGAGATAATAATATTGTAAAACATGACTCGATGGTTATATAATTTAAGTTTTAGTAAGTTGTTAGAGGTTAAAATCACGACATTAGTGATTACATGAGTCACACCAAAAGAGTAATGAACACTATCTCATTAATTTATACACATCAAAATAATGTATAATATTAATTTTAAGGTTTAATTCATACTCCTTAGAGTTGGCATCAAGTTTTATTTAAACACTTTAATTGAATGATGTTTATTTTAGACACTTTATATAGGGTCCTACTATATTATTTTGATTCTTTTTTGACAATAAGTAAAGAGTTGAAGAAGAGTGTGTTACACTTATTGATGATGTGGCACATATAATTTTAATTGAAAAATTATTATAAAATCTATATAGTAAATAAAATAAAAATATTATTCTAAAAAATTTAATTTAACTCCCCCCTCCCCAAGGATAGTTGTCTTCTCTTCCACATCCAACAATTCTTGTATTTTTTTAATCAATTTTTTAAAATTATTTTGAATCTCTTTTTTGTCTTTCTTATAGTGTTATTTTGTGGAGGTAAAGAGGAGAGGAAGAAAGAAAGAGAGAATAAATAAGAAATTTGAGTGTTGGTATTCATTTTTCCGGTAAAATGGTGGATGGAAGTGATGTTAGATTTAGAAAAGTAATACAATGAAGAAGAAGAAAATTCGCTTGAAAGATTTGAATAAATAATTCGAAAAGAAGAAAAAATAAGAAAATAGCTAAATTGAATCTTTTACGCTATATTGTTGAGTGTATCACTCTCACTTTGACGTGTTAGCAAAAAGTGTCTGTGACATATTGAAACCTACATGAGGTGTCTAAAATGAGTATCACCGGTCAAGATGTCTAAGTGAAACCTAATACCAATTTTAGGAGGCCATCGATGAAATTGACCTAATTTTAATAGTAAAAATGCACTTGCTACAACAAGAAGAAAGTTTTTATATTTATCAATAAGTTATAACAAGTATTAGAAGATACAAGTTCAATAGCTATTCATGTTGTTAAAGCTCGTTGCTTAAATTTGTGGATTTTGGGGGATTGGTAAATTTAAATATCAAGCATGTTTTACATTTCTCAACATTAATTTAGGATCTCAATTTGTATTTATCACTATTTTGTTTGACCATGATATTGTTCTTCTAGGTATTTTAGTATTTGGATTCTTTGAAAATGTCCATGGATATGTGTGTTTTAAAAAAATAATAGTACGTTATTCGATGCAGGTTCGATAACAATTTTGAAAAGTCGAAAGCAACTAAAATTGAGTGAATCAAATGATGTTACATTTTTTTTTCTTTTTGGGTGGAAATGTAGATCATAAAAGGGGTCTCCTGATAACACTTCTAATTTTAACAATTAAAATGTTTCAAAAATATTGAAGTAGCAAAATTTTAGTATTTTCAAAGTATAATAATAATCAACTTTAGATATATCACGTTGTAATTTGAGGGTGATTATATACTAATACAAGTTCATTTTTTTTCCCAATAAAACTGTAAATATAAAGCTTTACTTTAAACAAAATTAAACAATCTTTTAACTCTTAACAAAATTAAACAAATTTTAGGGTGAAGAGGTTCTCACGAGAACCTTTTAATTAACGGACTATCCAATTCGACCCATATGTGTTGGATTGATGATTTACTAGAAATGGATTAAATATTGATATCCATATCATCAATATTCATTTGTATGCTTATTTTTAGGTAAGAATTATGAAAAATAAAAATAAACTTTGTATGCTTATTATTTTCATGAATTTTTGGCCTTTAGTTTTGTGCCTCACGTTACTATTTCTAAATTTAGCTATACCTAGCTCCGCCCTTATAGGATTATATTAAAACTTGCCTGTTAGATTACTCTCCGTTACACGTTGATATGTTCTAGCTTTTTGGTGCAACCTGATTATTGTACACGATGTTGATGCAATTGAATCTTTCACGCTATATTGTTGAGTGTATCACACTCACTTCATCGCGCTGGCTTAGTGCAAGTATTTATAAAATCTTTGATTATTGGTGTTTCTCTTGTCATGTTAGCATGGAAAGGATTCTTGAAAGGTATGAAAGGTACTCATATGCTGAAAGGCAGCTTAATGCTACTGATATTATAACCCCGGTATGCCTAATTATAAATCTCATTTTAATTTAATTTAATTTGCTTCCTGGAGGACTTGGTTTATCAAAATTTGAACCTTTTTTTTTTTTTTGTAACTTTTTGCAGGGTAGCTGGACTTTGGAACATGCTAAGCTTAAGGCCAGACTTGAGGTTTTGCAAAGAAACCAAAAGTATACATATATAACGAATGTGTGTATTTATATATAAATGATCCCTCGTTTCTACTGAGGTATATATGATTATTTACAGGCATTATGCAGGAGAAGAGTTGGACACATTGAGTATGAAAGAGCTTCAGAATCTGGAACACCAGCTCGATTCTGCTCTTAAGCACATTCGCTCTAGAAAGGTATAACAACAATCATGTAGTTGTATACATATGTATATATGTGCAGTACTTTGTTTAAGAAAACATTTTGAACTTGAGACTGTTTCTTTCTTGTAGAACCAATTGATGCATGAATCCATTTCTGAGCTTCAAAAGAAGGTATATGTGAAGCTTATCCTTTTTTTTTTGCGCGTATCATATATAGTTTTTTCCTATCCATTCCATATAAACTTACTTTGTACTTGTGTCACAAGATTTTTCATGTAGTTTAGTGTTGTAATCAATAATAAACAGGGAAAATTTTGTTGCATTGATAGGATCAAGTTGCTTATAATTATATAACTTTATTTTACATGACACAGGACAAGGCATTGCAAGAACAAAACAACAATCTTTCAAAGCAGGTACAATAATAAATTTTCTTGTAAAATGTTTTAGATTTCACTCAATGAATCGCGTTGCTTTTAACAAGTTTGGAGGATATTGGCTGAAAAATAGGTTAAGGAAAGGGAGAAAGAGATGGCCCAACAGACTCCGTGGGAGCAACAGAGTCATGATCATCTCAATTCATCTTCGTTTGTTTTGCCACACCCCTTTAACAATCTTCACATAGGGTATTTTCTTTGTCCCCATACAATTTTTTGTAAAAATATTACTTTCCGTTGTACTTTCATGTTATTCATACCTTTTATGATTACCCATTTGATTTCTACGCGAAAAAAATTGCAGGGAAGCATACCCAAATGCAGGAGACAATGGAGAAGTAGAAGGATCATCGCGGCAACAACAACAAAACAGTGCTTCTGTGATGCCTCCATGGATGCTTCGCCATCTCAACGGTTAAATTAAAACTTAATGAAGTATAAAGCAAGCGGACAATATTATGTTATCTATTAATCACTAATAGTATATGCACATATATTATATATATGTATGTTACATATTAGACAAACACAACTTTCATATCTACTTAATTGTGTATGGTGTATATATGGCTGTTGTGTAACAATATGCACAATATATTGTAGTAGTACCATATATCATCCTCTCTTTGGATGTTTTGTCTTAAAACATTTTACCACTAGCACTCATATTTATTGCTCATACCGGTGTCTCGAATTCGTAAATTTAGATTGCTCGATAAGAGCCCTAGTGTGGTAGTCCTAGCAGTTTTCATATTTAATGTTTAAATCAAGACCTCTGATTAAGGGTGACAATAGTGAGGATATGATTTTTTATTCTAAGTAGTCCTATATGTCAATTAGATTCTATACATATATATGTTTATATGCTATTTTGTATTCTGATTATTAATTTTCCTTGCCTTAATCAATGTACATTTAAGGACAGATTGCTTCTCAATAATTGGATTAGATTTTCGACAACGATATATACATTTAGTTTTATAAATAGATATAATCTATAGTGTGTGCGTGCACGTCGATGGTTAACATAAAATTTAAAAGGTTTACATTAATTACTCAAAAAGACCACAAATGGTAAACATGTGGACCTTAATTAATTCAAGATAAACTTTTTTTTGATATCCTATTGGAAGGAACACCGTTTAAGAATTACTTTCCAAGAAATAGTTAGATACAAAAGTACATTTCGTAGAAAAGAAAATTGGAGCATTTTGTGAATCGATTGATATAGAATCTCGAACGTAATAATTTCAGTATTCCAATTAGGCTTTTGATCTGTTTTTATATTGGATTTCTGGGGACATTAATTGGAGGGATATATTTATTTTAGCCATGAAGGGCGCAAGAATTTTCATGCTTCCAGAATATTTACTAATCAAAATATTGACTATTAAGTGATTATGATAATGACAATTGACTCCTACAACACTATTTTGTCCAAAATAGTCCGTGGCCAATCATGTATATTTTAGTCCTAATTAATCCACTTAGACTTCTTGAATGTCTCCCATTTGTTTCCAGTATGACTCCACCAGTGGAGAAAAGTTGATTATTCATGAAAATGATTTTTTATGTTTTTTTTTTATATTGTTAATGTATATAATTTATCCGCAAAAGGATAAAAAAACATTTTAATCATTTAAAGTTTAACTTTTGTATATTGTTGGTGTTTTTAATACACTATCAATATAAGATCTAAAATCTTGAAAATACCATATGTTATATATCTGTATTATTTGCATATAGTATTCCTACTAGCTATTCGCTTTCAATATATTTGTATATCAACTTTGAATATTAGAACATTACACTATCCAAATTGAGAGTCTAAATTTTACAATTTCTTTTAAAAAATGGGTGGGTGGTGGTTGGGCCATTATTTAGGTATATTTGACACAAATAACACAATGAGAAATGCATACAAGTCAATATTGAAATAGTAGTAGTATATAATGGAATTTTGCCAAACTACAAGAATCAATTTTCTCCTAATCCAAACAAAAAACACAATCAATTTAGGTTTATGTGGTCGGGTACATGATAGAGTTAAAAGTTGACATTATTGGAATCAAAGACTAAAGTTTCTTGGAAAAAGAGAATGAACACTATTTAATAATAATAATACTCCTAAACTACAGCTTGCAAATAAAGTTGACTTTTTTTTTTGTGTGTCTCATAAATTCAACAAATTGATTTATCTTTATACATGGGGCTCTACCAAATTCCATAGGAGTATATGTGGCATTAGATTTGAACTTAAAAATATATATATATATATTTTTAATAACGATGATTAATTATGTTCCTAAATCAGCATCCACGGATTTGTATATACATAATATACAATAGAGAAAAAAAATAATGAATTGTAATCTTGTGATTCCAACCACAAATCTTCCCCACGTTTAGATCTTTAAAAAAAGCTTCAAACAAACAGCCCCTCACGTTACAAAAAATTCGAATACCATTAAACTTCAATAATTCAAAAAAAAAAAAAAATTATTAATTAAATTACTCGTGTCACACAAATATTATAGTAACTTGCTTTGTAATATAGTGACATTTTTATCACAGAAAGAAACTCCAGTTATCATTTCCTAGACGATAAGTTGCATAGCAACATATAGTGAAGAATGATCAGTTGAACACCTTAGTCAAAAAAGAGAAAAATGTACGAAGGGCTAGTTACCAATAAATGTTAGGTATTCACTTTCATATTTTGGCAAACAAAAATGTTAACACTACTACTTAAATCATTGGCATTTAATTCAACAAATTAGTCAGTATGGGTCTACAAAAACTTCATGCTAAGCACGTCAAAATACCAAGAACCCCACTTTAGAAAATGATTTGGCATGACATTTGAGTCACTACACTTATAAAAGTACACACCCTTTTCTCCCTCCCATTCTAAAACATATAAAAGTTTTAGTACTCCTTCAATAAAAACACCGCAAATCACCCATTTGTTGAACAAAATTCTCAAACATGATGCGTACTGTGCGTGTTAAATTACCAGGATTTTGTATGAATCGAACTGCAGTCCATGTTCGATCGCGTAATTCGCCTTCTCAGCTGTACAAGAAGGCGATTGATTTGATCAAATCCGATGATAACAAGTCTGATTTTTCAAGCAAAAACAGCATTGAGATGAATTACAACACCGATGAATCGAAGACGGATTCTGAAAATGGGATCAATAATAGAGTCATGGTTATGGTTGATACTAGTGTTGAAGCCAAAAGTGCTCTGCAATGGGCGCTTACACATACTGTTCAAAGCCATGACACAATTATTCTTCTCTCTGTAGTCAAGCCCACTAAACAAGGTAAAACTTTTACCGACATTTTTAAGATCACAAGATTTAAACGTCTTTCTTTTTAAAACATGTGAAATGAAACAGATGTGACTAATGTTCCTGTTTTTATTACTTGTGTAGGTGAAAATGAGAATAGTGAAATTATTCAAAGAGCCTATGAACTTCTTTACTCCATGAAAACTATATGTCAAACAAAGAGACCAGGGGTAAGTACTGAAATTGCTCTATATTTGAATTTCACATTAGAGTCGGGCTAAATTCAAATTCACGTTGAGAAGTAAAGACTCCCTAATAAACGCAACACCATACATAGAGGAACTCGTACTCAGACCTTTAATTAAGCATGAAAGAATACTTACTACTCCACCACGATCCTTCAAAATAAAACTGTTGTTTTCACCTAATAATGTTGTAGCAAGTCCAAGTGGCCCAAGTTAGATAATTGAATAAGAGAATAGTGTCAGTCCAAATATTGTCCGTACCAAATCACATGGAAAGTTACCAATAAATATAATTAAAAAAGTGCTGTTCAGTATTTCTGGTTGGCATAATGAAGCCAATTAGTAGGTTAAGTAACCTTTTTCTCTAGGCAACACTTCAACATAACAAGTAAATTAACAACTCCTACTTTTTAGCTTCATGCTAGCATGTGTTTACTTGCTGTTAAGCAATTTGTCTCTTTATTTAGTGATTTAAATCATTTATCTTGAGTGCGTGTGAGAGAGAAACGTCATGAACAAAATGCATTTGTTTTCAATCTGGATGTTGAATACAATATTTAAAGTTAATAAGAGAAGTTTTGGGCAACGTCTATTTCATGTCTATGGCAAGACCCACGAGGGGGCTGAGGTGGCGTTAATCAAAGTCATGATCAATATTACACTTTCTTGGTGGACATATTGTTAAAAAATAAAATTGAGTTTTGATATGATGACAAACGTTTAGTCTTAACCAGTGATATCAAAGTCAATGTCATAGATTTGATTCCCAAGCATGACGTAGGTGTTGGGAGGAGGATTCTCGGGTAACACCAATATCTTGTCTATGAGCTTGTATTGGAGTCATAATCGAATATGATGCTTGCTTGTGGGTGCATCCTCACAGAAAAAGAGATGCTTTTCTTGCGGCCCAAGATTGTATTCATTGGAAAAAACTGTTAATTGTGATGATTTGTGTGTTAACAGGTGCAAGTAGAGATTGCAGTGGAAGAAGGGAAAGAAAAAGGGCCTGCAATTGTAGAAGCAGCAAAGCAGAGAAAAGTGTCATTGTTGGTATTGGGACAAAGAAAAAGATCAATAATGTGGCGTTTACGCAGGATATGGTTAGGAAAAAAGTCGAAAAACAGAGTTGTGGAACACTGTATTCAAAATGCAAAATGCTTGACCATTGCAGTAAGAAGAAAGAGCAGCAAGTTTGGAGGATATCTCATAACTACTAAACGTCACAAGGACTTTTGGCTCTTAGCTTAATCATATTGTTTCTACCATTCACTCTTCACATTTATATATATAATACCAAACAAAATTTCAGTTTACTTTCTGTTGTTATAATCTGCACGAAACGACTAGCTACTTCCTCCATTTGGATATGAATTGTACAAATTAAAACACAAAAATGAGAGGTGTTAAATTTCGTTGGACATGAATGTTGTTTGTTATGCTAAATCAATCCAAAACATATTCTTAACATTAGGTTTATATGCAGAGTTCTCCTCAAAAGGTCTCACGTCGTTAAGAGATGTAGACTTCTTCTTAATTTTGACTCTGTTTCCACATGATCGTAGAAATAATCAAATTGTAACGAACCTATCTAGTACTATATATTATAATGTGATATGGATCTTTTTTCTTAATGATAGAATAAGTTAAACAAACCTCAGCGAAATGATTCATAACCAGCTAGTACTGTTTTGGATGTAACATTTAGGTACATGTCCAAGTCAAGTTGCTATTTGCAATCAAAATTCAACACAACAAAATAAATGTACATTTACCTAAGTTGACAATTGTAGCTATATATATATGAACCTTCTATTAGCTAGTCTGGCATATAAAAGACTCTAATTACATACGTTTGGCTTCATCTTTTATATGTCAACTTCAACAAACGAGCGTTTTTAGTGAAAGGATGAGATTTAAAACTTAAACAACCAATAAAATGATGCAATTAAATGGAAAATGTTGGTATTATTCGAAATTACCAATCGGTAAGCAAGGTAAAAAATATAATATATTAGGTGTTAAATTAAAAAACAAAATAAAGAACGATTTCATCTGACTAGACTTATAATGACATGCATCACGAATCATCCATGTGTCGGTCTAATACACATAGTACTCACTCTATCCTAAAATACGACAATGTGTTTGACTAGACATAAAATTTATGAGATTTTTTTTTAAAAAAAACTTATAGTCTAAAAACACGGTATAGAAAAGTTAATTTTTTTTTTGGACCGACGGAAGTGAAAGAGTGCCAAGTTGGACAGTGTGTGTAACAATATTTGCATTGTAAACAATGTTTGATAAGAAAATCTAAATTTTGATGTGATACTTGTTTCTTTTCAATTTGTTATAGGAGTTGACAAAAGTCTGTGAACTCTCTTGAGAAGAATGATGGTGGAGATATTGTTGTAAAGGTTTCCACTAAACACATGCTCCTTTATTAGATTTGTTCATGAGCAAAAATAGATCTTCCCCATCTCCTTATTTTCCCCGCTTTCACACAATCTTCCATGCTTAAGCTGCTTCAATTTCATTGAGTTATTTTTAGCGTTTTGGCCAACACCATTTTGCCACCCTTCATTGTTTAAGCTTATTCTGCATTCCATTGTCTTGATTCATTGAATCTGACCAATGGGTTTACTGCAATATTCGTGATTCTTTAGGGACGGGTTTTCTTTCGATTCTTGATTTGGGAGTCTCAGATTTGGTTTTTTTTGTGTGTGTGGATTCAATCTTGGAGATTCGGTGTTCTCGTTTCTTGTTTTGGCGGTGAATTGGGGAAGATAAAGGTATAAGATGCGGCGGCGGGCGGCCGATCATCGGCGCCCGGTTCGAAGGAGGCTATCTTGTTGGATCTGGTCGCTTCTTGGAATATTCTCAATTGTAGGTTTCGTTTTGTTTGTAGTTCATCATCATCATGACCACGAGGATCACGTAGAACAACCTGTTTTGGTAAGCCTACAAATCCAGACCCAGATCATCGTTTGTTTTATTGCTTTCTGAATCATAGTAGTTTCAAGCTTAATGAGCTTGCTTTTTTGATAAAGTAGAAATCCTCCTTGTTCATTTTCCATTACTGGGAGTTTCTGATCTGAGAATCTGCTATCTTTTATACTACTGGTGTGAGGATTACTTTTGTAGTTTTTCATTGATCGGTTTTTGTTACTATCTGTTATTTCTTCTACTTTGATTATAGTGTCATATTGTTGTAGATACTGTTCAACATGCCTTGTTATGCTTTCACATAAATTACTTCTTTTATCGGATTGCTTTGATTTGTTTTTCCTTGAACCGACTGTCTATCAGAGAGGGACTCGAATTTGTGGGACTACATTATCTTCTTGTTGTTGTATGTTTGTTTCATGAATTGTTTTAGGATTTTCACAATACTGGTTGGTAGTTTTTAGTAGGATGGTAAATCTGCACTTAGTTTTCAATGCATTAACATTTGTTCATGTTTTGGGTCTTGTAAGTGATACTTGTCACTTTAAAGCTTAAGTGCAATGATTTTCTATTAACTTTCAGCTCCAATAATGGAAATTTTGTATTGCCCATTTTTCTTTCAGTTTGTAACTCATCTACCCTAAGCTAGAATGCAGAACATGTGGATCGCTTCTATATTGTTCCAGATCTATTAGATGTGCCTGTGTGGGACTGAACGTTCTGTTTTATAACTCTTGTTGTCAATAATTTACTTGTTGTCTCCTTGGATCTTTGTGGCTGTCCGTGTGCTTGTGTCCCTGGTGACTTTAATCTTTTTTATCGTGCTGATTATTTTGAGAAAATGGTGGTATTAGATCCTGTGTACTTGACTACCACTGCTGCTGTGCATTATACACAGCTCATCCTCTTTTTTTATGACAAGGGAAACCCACAACCGCTACCCTTTGGGTATGCACATGGTAAAACCCGGCTCCTATGCAATAGCTTGAAAACCACACAAGAGAGATAATCCGCACTAGCAAGCCCGGTGCAATGGGCTCAAGCCAGAAAGCAAATCTCTTGCTTATGCTGGCATCGAACTTGAGACCTCCAACATGGAAGTCTCAAGCCCAAATCACTGGGCCACCCCGAAGGGTAGCTCATCCTTGCATCTCTCTATATACCTAGATTTGCTTCTTGTCTTTTACCATTCCTTTCTCCCTTCCGCTAGAATGGAAACAATCCACCTCCAACTTATTTCCCATCACACCAGCAATTGGTCCCTGCTCCCAACATAGTCACAGTTTTTTGTCTTTTTATTTTCCCTCTATTTTCTTTTTCTGAATACCCGCTTCCTGAAACAAGGATTTAGTCGACATCCACTTCAACTTCTACCTTGACTGTCACTTGGAAAGAATATATATGGCTGACACGCTTGCTATGAAAGTCTTATCTGATAAAACCAACACAAAAGTATTGACGGTAGAAGTGTTATAGATTTATAATTAAATATGGATTTTTGGGTGTGACTTGTTTAGATTACTTGACCTAAACTGTAGTCCCATTTTTCATTTGGTGCACTTTATTAAGGAAAAGTTTCTACACAGGGAAGCCATATCTTGGCTTTTCCATTTTTGAGGAATAAACGTGGGGAAAATGTTTCTACAGAAAAGTAAATGGGTTCCACGAGAGGCATATACAGTGCATTAAAATTATTTTTCAAATATATTAACACCATTTCTGATTAACTAAGGATGAAAAATTGAAAATGGGACCTGTTTTGGGTCAGAGAAGTAAATAAAGTGTTAACCCCATTCAGTAATTCGATGGTCTCTCATTACTAGATCACCCTTTGACGACATCATTATAAAATGTAACCCATGTTCCTAATACTTAGCTTTGGAAGTGATAAAGCTAGATTAATTTATCTACTTCACTCCACTTGCTACTTTCTAGCCCTTTTCACCTATTGCTGTTTTTAATTCTTTTTGATAATTTCTCAATACAAATGTTAAATGTCCGTTTGTTAGCAATTCTAGTTCTTTTAATGTTAAAATATGCAGAAGCATAGAATGTGCCATGAGTCCTTGTAGTTGGCACATCTGTTTGAGTTGACAGGTCTTCTAAGTCTTGTATAGAGAATCTTTCCAGGAACAACAATATCCATTTTATTCATTACGTGGTGTAAGAGCAAGGACTTAACAATTGGTAAAAGTAACTAAGTTCTTTTTGAAGTTGCATTCTATAAACATAAAAGAACTGCAATGATGGATTAGTTTGTTAACTGTGTAATTGTTGACTAGTTCACCTATTAAAATGATGACCCTAATGAGAATTGCGATGTTGTTTACCTATACTTTTGTATGGTTTGTTGTATTCACCAATGTACGATTATACAGATAGAGATCCAAGTTCAAAAAAATGATTATACAGATAGAGTTGACCTTCACTGGATGGATTGGCTGAGTTCCATCTTATTTTATTTTAAAATTCTAAAGTACTTTGATAATCACAACTGGCTTAATATTTTTCATTGTCCCAGGAAAGAGAGTCTAGGAATGAGCAGGTTGTGCATGAGCGTATGAATCTCACACAAGAGATGTTAAGTGTTAATTCATATGCCAGACAAATAGCAGAGCAAACAACACTAGCCAAAGCTTACATCATTATAGCAAAAGAGCACAACAATCTTCATCTTGCATGGGAGCTGAGTACAAAGATAAGAAGTTGTCAACTTTTACTCTCAAAAGCTGCAATGAGAGATGAGCCTATTTCTCTAGATGAAGCTGAGCCAAACATAAGAAGTCTATCTTCTCTCATCCTTAAGGCACAGGATGCCCATTATGATATTGCTACCACTATGATGACAATGAAATCACATATTCAAGCTCTTGAAGAGCGTGCCAATGCTGCATCTGTTCAAAGTATGATGTTCGGACAGTTGACAGCCGAGTCTCTGCCAAAGAACCTGCACTGCCTAGAAATGAAGCTCATGACTGATTGGCTTACAAAAAAGTCACTGCAGGATTTTGCTGATGAGAGGAGAAACTCACCTCGTTTAGTAGACAATAACCTGTATCACTTCTGCATATTTTCAGATAATCTGTTGGCAGTTTCAGTCGTTATCAACTCAACTGTGGCCAATGCTGATCACCCTAAGCAGCTAGTTTTCCATATCGTAACGGATTCAATACACTATGGAGTGATGCTGGCTTGGTTCCTGAACAATGACTTCAAAGGTTCTACAGTAGAAGTACAGAATATTGACAACTTCACTTGGTTGAATTCATCTTATTCTCCTGCTGTAAAGCAGCTAATGTCCACAGATTCCAGGAAGTATTATTTTGACGGATCTCAAGATACGGGTGTTGAGCCAAAGTTCCGGAATCCAAAATATATACATTTGTTGAATCACCTTCGGTTTTACATCCCTGAGATTTACCCGCAGTTGGAGAAGATTGTTTTCCTCGATGATGATGTTGTAGTTCAGAAGGATCTGACACCTCTGTTTTCGCTGGATTTGCATGGAAATGTGAATGGAGCAGTAGAAACTTGTCTTGAAGCTTTTCATCGTTATTACAAGTATCTCAATTTTTCAAATCCACTCATCAGCTCTAAGTTTGATCCCCAGGCCTGTGGATGGGCATTTGGTATGAATGTTTTTGATTTGATTGCTTGGAGGAAAGCAAGTGTCACTGCCCGATATCATTATTGGATAGAACAAAATGCTGATAGGACTATTTGGAAGCTAGGAACCCTTCCACCTGGACTATTAGCTTTTTATGGAATGACTGAGCCACTTGATCGGAGGTGGCATGTGTTGGGATTAGGTTATGACGTGAATGTTGACAATCGCCTGATAGAGAGTGCAGCAGTGGTTCACTTCAATGGAAACATGAAGCCATGGCTTAAGCTACGCATCAACAGGTATAGGCCTTTGTGGGAACGATATGTAAATCAGACGCACCCACACCTTCAGGATTGTGCTACACATTGAAATGACTATACTTTTTCACATACTCGAGAAGATCCCATCATTGTAGAGTTAGAAATAGACAATTTTGCCCTATTAAGGATTCTTCCCTAGTCTTGTTATCAGTTTAGTAGTGTGAAAAAAGGAAAACTGATATTATACAACAAAGGGTTTAGGGGAATCACTTATGGTTGAGAGGTTTTCTCTGTCTCTACAAATGATAGAACAAATTTTCCTAGCATTTTTTTGTAATAATCTTGTTCCTTTTGATCACATCTAGGTTAGACATTTTGTCTTTGCTTCTTTGTTGTTCTGTACGCGGATCCAATTATTTTTAGTTGCTGTAACATATAACTACTGCAACCTATGTAAGTGATTTATACTGATGATATGATGCATCAGAGCGACTATTATGGTTTTTTGGCCTTTGGTACAAGATAGAACATGACTATGTATTTTGAGGTTTTGAACAATATCTTGATTCATATGTATGTCCATTTAATGTCAATACAAACCCAAAAGGCCACAACTTTCTTCTACTTGTTAAGGTCTTGATCATATGTCACATTCCAATAATGTTGCAAGACAACATTGATTAGTGTGAAAATTATAGTTGTAGTATATGTACTTGTCGGTGGCAGATTCAGAAATTTTATCAATCTAGCTCCAATTGACTTAACATGAAACGACCTATTGGACCAAATGCTTTGAATTGTCCTTCTAAAGTGAACTCACTTTTCTCTCTCCTCATAAATATATTAAAGTACATTTTAAAAATAAGTGGGATCAATAAGGGTAAAAGAGGAATTGTACTTTTAAAGACTTACCATACAAGAAAATTTGACTTTCTTTTTAGGACTGACCAAAACAGAAACGGTGTCACATAAAATGGGACGGAGGGAGTCGCAAGATAGGTAAATTTCTCCATAAAATAATACTACATAAATTCACTTATAATTAATTCTTACATTATCAATACCTACATAACTCGTACCAGTTTAGTTTAGTTTAATTCAGTTCAATTTAGCTATAATATATGTATATTGGTTAGGTGATGCTACTATATTTAGCCCTGTTGCTGTTATCTTTCCTGTTCTAAAGTCTAGCAAGATTTTCTGCTTTCTACTCCTCCCTTTGCTCCATTAAACTCAATAATGGCAAGTTTATCCTCTATCCCTTTGCTCACAACTGGTGTCACCAAAGAACAAATTATACTCTCTGAGCTACCAAAAGAAAGAGGTTGGCTGAGTGAACATATTCACCAATACAAAGGCTTTTGGTATGCTACACAAGTTGTTCAAGGTCTGCTAGCACTTGAACAGCAACATTTCAAGCCAAAACCAAACACTGTCTTACTAGCAAGTTTCCCAAAATCTGGCACTACATGGCTTAAGGCACTTCTCTTTGCTATTAAAAACAGAGGTGAAATAGATTTCAACACACACCCTTTGCTCTCTTCAAATCCACATGAGTTAGTACCATTTTTAGAGGCTTATGCATTTAACCACCCAACAAATCCAACACCAAACACTTGTCTAATGCATTCACATCTTGCTTACAATTCTTTATCAGAGTTGGCTGACTGCAAGATAGTATACGTATTTCGCGATCCGAAAGATGTGTTAACTTCTTGCTGGCATTTTATACAGAAATTAAGATCTAAAGAACTCCCATTCATTTCTCTACCTGAAGCATTTGATCAATTCACCAAAGGGTATTCCCCTTTTGGTCCATTCTGGGATCATGTAATGGGATATTATAAAGCAAGTTTAGAATTTCCAAAGAAAGTTTGTTTCTTGAAGTATGAAGAATTGAAGAAAGATCCAATCTTTAATGCAAAGAAATTAGCAGAGTTTTTGGAGCAGCCTTTTTCACTGGAGGAAGAGAATGAAGGCATTGTGGAGAGGATAACAGAGCTATGCAGCTTTGAGAAACTGAGTAATTTGGAGGTGAATAAAGAAGGTTCACACACTGGATTTTTCACTCCTACTGTTTCTAACAACATATTTTTCAGGCAAGGTAAAGTTGGTGATTCCAAGAACCATCTTTCAGAGGAAATGATTGAGGTTCTTGATGAAATCACAAAGAAAAAAATTGGGTTTTGATTTGATGAACACAACAAAATGGTAAAGGGATTGAGTCAGACCAGAATCAGAACAACTAACATGTATTTTCAATTGAGCGGAGTGTCTTTTGGAAACCGTCTCTCTATTCGATATTGCCCAATAAATAAAAAAATTTCCTTTTAATTGTTTTGGTTGCTTTCTGTAAGTCATGTTGCAAGGTTTGGTTATTGATTTCAATAAATGTTCCTTTTTGTCATTAGAATATAGATTACGGATTCAATTAAACAATAACTTAAGAAATTTATAGAATATGTATAAGTTATTTACTCAATACTCAATATAACTTAAAAAGAATTAGGATCTAAAACACCTAAGTTTCAATTTTTGATTTTGCCTCTACTTCCTAGCTAGTGAATCATTTTGGTGTAATTAGCTCAAAACAACAAGAACATGTTTTACTTGCTCAATTAAGCAAATCAAAAGAATTCTATTATTCTTCGTATTAAATGATTACATAAAACATAATAATATTTTTAAAAAAATCTTAAAGAGTATATTGAATTAATATGAATAAACTAATATGATACGAAAAGTTTACACACACTTAAAAAAGTTGTTGGACTCGATCTGAATGATTGCTCCTTGTATCACGTGAATCTTTTTTTAAACCAAACACTTGAGATATATATAAAAGAAGATTTTCTTCAAAAGAATATTTTTATATATTTCTGTCATACCATATGTAAAGTTAATTAACTTCTTGTCCTGAAACGCCTGCTCACATGACTACATAAGTTTTAAGTATAGAAGATGGCCCTATTAAGACCAAATATATAGTGTATCGTGGGTAACAATTTCAGTTCATATTAATAAAATGAGTTAATTTTGTTTATATTTAATAACTTGGATTATTTATATTTTAATTGATTAATTATGGACTTTAAATTATTTTAAGAGTTTCTACAAATATGATTAAAATGAGTTAAATATAAGTATCAATTTGATTCATATTAGATCACTTATTTTCATTTTACTAAAAATTTTATTTGTGCTAAACAAATTAGGAATAAATTAGTAGAAAGGGGTGCTCGGGGTAATATTTTTTGTTTTTGAAATTAAAAAAAAAATTAGGGATAAGTTGGTGAAGGGGGGAGGCAGAGAGGTTACCCAAGGGGAGGGTTGATTTTTTTGTTTTTGAAAAATAAAAAAATTTAGGAGTGGGTTGGTGGAAGGTGGGGGAGGGTTACGTTTTTTTATTTTTGAAAAAATAGATTTTTTTAATTTATTTTTGGAAAACAAAAAAATTATAGGGGTAGGTTAGTGAAAGGAGGGGACGAGATATGTGGGGAGGGGTACATTTATGTTTTTGAAAAATAAATTTATTTAAATGGGTTAGAAGCATTTTGACCAAATTCATATTTGCCCATATTAATATTCGGATGGATTATAATTCAACCATTTTTTTCTCAAATCATACTCAACTCACGCAAATCCAATCTAATCCAACCGTTTGCCACCCCTCTACTGTACTTCACTTTAATTTTTTCGTTTACTTTTACTATATCTTAAAATTAGTACTTTAATTGATTCGTTACTTAAATTCTCTATTTTATGTGTGATTTTTCAACTCTCCACACCCTAACCCTACCATAATTATTAATTATACTACTCCACTTACTAAAAAAGACGCTGTAAAGTAGCTCGTGGTATGCATGGTTGTGCCAACTTTAATACGCCACAATTGAGAAGAGGTTTAAAAGCAAAATTGTTAGGTTAAAGGAGAACACTTGCACCATTTCTCTCTCTTACATTATGCACTCATAATGTAAAGATGAAAGATAACTACATTACACATATGTAAAGTCAAATACAAATATTTGCAACAAGAGAATAAAAAAAATACTTTATTATGATGTAATGTAAATAAGTTATAATGAAATTATTGTGTGGAGTTTATAGTTATGGGAACTAGATAATGATGGGATTATCTGAAGTTCTAAACCTATGATCCAAGTAATTCTTTTAACCTCATTTACCCCTACACAAGAATCCTATACCAAACTCATGATCCAAGTAATTCTTTAAACCTCCTTTACACTATACAGAAAGAATCCTCTTTTATGTCAAGGAGATTCAAGTCACATTTCCTTGGTGTGATTAGAAGTTAATTTTAGACCATACACAATAGGAATTAGGAAAATATTCTAGTAAATTTACTCTAAATGATTTGCAATAGCAAGAATATACAACAAAGACTAACCTATTCTAATGAATAGTTACCAAATTGCTAACTCTGTATGACCATCTTCAGTTGCACAAGCTCTGAACATTCCAGTTGTATTAAATGGCATGGTAACTTCTCCAGTGGCTGATACAGCAATCAGGCCAGTGGTTCCTTTTGGCGCAGATTGCTCTATAACGTAGTCTGCTGCTTCCTTGAGAGAAAGCCCTTTATACTCCATTAGAGCAGCCACATCTCTTGCTACAGTGGCACGGATTATAGCTTCACCTTGGCCTGTAGCAGAGACTGCACATAGTTTGTTTGCATACGTACCTGCACCAATAACGGGAGTATCTCCTATCCTTCCAACCATCTTGTTTACTAGTCCTCCAGTAGATGTAGCAGCAGCTAAATGTCCAAAGCTGTCAACAGCTACACATCCAACTGTCCCTAGCTGGCTATCTCCACTTGGAGCTGGTGTTTTGTCATCTTTTGGTATAGGCCGTGTATTATAATCAACCTGTAAATTGGTAGCAGCGATATTTACCAATAATACCGAAGCAGAAAGCCTCTCGATGTTAGGAATTACAGAAGAATTGAGTCTTGAATCACGAGACTTGAGTTGCCAAGAAGGGAATAGAACTAGAAAGCTCTGTTAGAGACATAACTACATTTACGACATCATAGGCAAACTCACTTGGAGGCCAAGAAAGAGGACCAAGTACAAATGGATAATGTTTCCATTGATGCTTTCTGAAAAAGAACCCTTGAGGCTCTTAAAAATTCTCAATCAAAAGGTTAGATAAAAACAAGTACTATAAGGAACAGTGGACTTCTATCAATAACAAGGACAAAGGCATAACATGCTATCTTGCAAAAAAAATATAACAACAAAGAGATAGGGTAGTATACCTGGACTTTGTTTGCCTCTTTTGCTTGTTTTAGTCTCTCGATATTCCGTGGTGTGATAAAATGGCTTGAGTCCGTGGTTTCAACCCCCTTGACAACAGAACCATCACCATTCATCAAATATATTCTATGTAAAAAAGGATTTAAAAGAAACTGAACGTAATACAATCATAAAACTAGGGGGTTATATTATCAGAGAAAGTTAACTTAATAAGAAGTGTCAAATGAACTGGTCACCGATTCCTGAGTGGTCACATTAATGAAACCAGAATATCATAAAGAAACTGGGTGAAGTCCATAAACAGCCCATCAGAAATTAGAACTGGAACTGAACAGTGCTAACAGAGAGGTCAATCTGTCAAGTCTTTGCATCATCCTGAATCCGGATACAAGATGCATTCATCAGCATTAAGTACTTCAATAACTTTCTGAACGTTTCATTCAGGCATGTCCATAAGAGAGAAGACAATGACAAAGTTTTTACAGACCTGCTCCCTCGCAAATGCCTCGGCTCCCTCAAATGCAAGATATATATGTGGAGTTTTTTCCATGACCAGCCTAGCCAGAGATATAGCATTGACAACAGTGGTTAAGCCAGAAACAGCTCCACAGTTTTTCGTATTCCCATCCATGATACATGCTTCCATTTCTACTGTACCATTGCTGGTTAGGACAGACCCTCTACCAGCATTAAAGTATAGGTTATTTTCTAGTTCCCGCACCTGCTTGATCCAACTTCCAAGACAGTTAAAAAAAGCTATCATAACACCAGTAAAAGGTAAACTACTCATTATACAGAAACCAGAAGTTTTAAGGCTCCCAGAGGACCCAAGTATCTTAGTACCATTCCCACGCACATATACAGTAAGACACTTCCCCTTGCACGAACTGAAGTATGTATTTATAAGAAAAACTAAAGCAGGGAGTAAGAGCACTTTTAAAACAAGATCAAAATTAACAATAGTATCATCCTGCATGCTAGCGAGAGGTGAAAACTTCTACTCAATCTCAGAGGCTCAGCATCACAACCAAACCCATGTCAGTACTTTCAGAAATTTGCAGTTTTCTGTTTTTGATTACTAGAGAAGTTTTGGAGAATCAAACAGAGATCATATTTCTATAATCTATTATTGAATAATATTAAACAGTTAGAGTGGTCAATTGTTCTCATAAGCCAGAGATAAAAAGCTATTCAACCTAAGTATCAAACATAGTCAAGTAACATCCTAACAAGGTAATAAGAAAACAAGAAGTTAAATAGTTATGATTGCGTAGGAAGAATGTAACAAGTGATATCCGTATGAGAAATTGAACAGATGCAAAATCAATAGACCAGCTTATATAACTACAATATATAGAGAGATAAGAAACTGAACAGATGCGAAAATCCTCTAGGAATTAGGAAAAGCTACAATCTATGCGGGTTATGAAATGACAAGTACCACGATTTCAACAACGTCCAAAGGGGATTTTTGGGCCTTGAGAGCATCGACGGCCGTCTGTAAGCAATAGCGAAGAGAAGCTTCTCTTGGCTCACGAAGCTCCGGCGGCATATCCTTGGGTATGTCACCAGCTCCACCGTGCAACGCTATAGCCCAACCCATAATTCTCCCTCTCCCTTACACCCACCTCTTTTGCTTTTCCAATATTAGTGCGATTGCCTTTATTCTTTTTTTTCCTAAAATAACCATTTTTAAAATATAGTAGTAGTACTATTGATTGAGATTAATATCACCCATACCTCAACTTGTACCACTTTTAAATATACGTAATAAAACTCGATCTTGCTTTGGCATATTGAATGGAAAAATATTTTTTCCTCCTTATACTTCTTCACTCATTCCATCTTCCATCTTCCACCACCACTACACTAATTTGGAAAATATTACAACATAGAAGAAGAAGAAGAAAAAAGTTGCACTAATTTTGAAAAACATTTGTATAAAAAGAACAGGAAGAATTGAAAGAAAAGTAGGAGAAGAATCCTATTATCTTTGTCAGCCTCATCCGAAAATCGCTACCGGGTACCGGCAAAATACTCCTCCCTAAACCCCTTCTCTTAAACCCTCCATGGTTAGTAGGTAAAATATCTACTAACAACAATGAAAAGAGAGTTTTGGCAGTGTAACTTGTACGTTCTATTTAATAACTTTAGTTTAAACTTCATAAGTTTGTAAGTCATTTTTAAGTGTCAACTTAATAAAAAGTTGATCATGTTACCAGATTGAAGCTGAAATTGATATGAGTGGCGCAGAGATGCAATAGGCCACTTGCTTTTAAACTTCCCATACAATTATAACAGGAACATTCTAGCATTCAGTAGAGACGAATTCAAAATTTGAAACGACTGAACATAAGATGTACCTACCTACAAAATCTAAATCAAATAAGGTCCACTTTAGTGTTGCCTAGTTGTTGGCTACTACTCGCTGATGACACAAACTTGAAATCTTAAATTATGTAGAATTGACATTTAAACATACTGTCTACCAGCAGCCATCCCTAATATTGGAATTAGGGCGGTATACTGTAAACAGAGAGCAAGGAAAGCAAAGCTCCACTTCAAACACTTAAGACAACTCTGATATACTCTTGAAGTAGGATTCTTCTTCCTCTATTACACCCTGCAAGAACAACAAAGCTTTGTATTAGCAGGTTTTTAACAACGTTCCAATGCTTCTTTTAACTTTAAACAAATTTCTATCGTCAAACCTTGATTATCATTATGGCAGCATCCTTGTGCAAAACCTCATTGTACTCGTGACAGGAAATATTCTGCAATACTCGAGAAGTATGACTTTCTGATCATTTCATATACAGGAAGAACGATAACATAAACTAACTGGCAATTAAGTACTAACTTGTACACAGTTAGGACAGCCGGTATCACCAGAGCAACAACATGATGCAAGAAGTTCCAAAGCAGCAGTCAGCAGCTCACTGAATATATGCTGCATCTGCCAGATCAAATAGTACTTTTTCTCAAAAGAAGTTTGTGACAACACTGCATGTCCTAATTCATGCGATAAGGCATTAGATAACTATTGTCCATGGTTTAAGATCACAGACAAAGTTGCTTCGCATTTCCACTTGAATAACAGCCATTGTTTTGGGTTTTAATACCACATCCCCTTTACCAAGTAGCAAGCCTAAGATTTACTTTGTTCATTTGCTAATCATGTTCAACCATAAAAACAATCAACAGTTTCATTTGCTTTTTTAAAAAACTTTATTCTTATTGTCGCTGAAGAGACTACGGATGAGATGAATTAAATGTTTTCAAAAGTTTCCAAATGATAAACAAATGACCAAATTTCTTATGTTCTAGCAAAAGATGAATTTGAGCAAATTAAGTAAATGCAGGTCAAGTGTGGGTTATTTTATAAATATTTGTAAATACTCTCTATGATGAAAAATCCACCTCTTACACTTGCAGACAACAGCAGTTTCTCAAATGCTTTACATATTTTGGACAGTCTAAGTGGTTCCCTGACTACAAGTTCCAACCACATCATCTTATACAAGCCATTGCATGCTCTTCAGCGGAGCACTGACTAACTTAATAGTTAAATATAATGAAAGCCATTCATCTAATTATTCGAAATTTCCTTAATTCATTACTTAAATAAATAACATCCTAATGAACTTCACAATCTATTTTAAAGCCTAACCAACTAAATACAGGTCCCTTTTTCACAAGTTTCCTGGTATTCCTTTGAATCTTTAGAAAATGGCACAATTGTCCAATTAGCTTGCAAAATCTCCGTTTCAATTTGTTTGTCCTATTTTGACTTCGCATAGAGCTTAAGAAAGTAACAAAGACTTTTGAATCTTGTGGTCTTAAATTAAAGATATGTTAAATGTACCGAAATGTCCTTCAATCTTGTGATCTTGAACATGCCATGTGAAAAATTGGAATTAAAAAGTTGCTAAAAAAGAAAAGAGATATTCTTCTGAAACACGCTAAAAAAGAAAATAGGACAAACAAATTGAAATGGAGGGAGTACCATAATATAAGTAAAATCAAATCATGATGGAAAAGGAATCAAAAGCAGACATAGTTCACCTGTGCTGAAATGCCAGTCCCTCCAGGGTGTGGATCATAAAGCAGAACTCTTTCTGGAACATTGCGGGAATCATAAGGGTTTACACACTCTGAGGCTAAATCAGATGAATTGCAAACTATGTACCTTCAGCACAAGTTTCAGGAGACAATAAGAGAGCAGTTTTAATATATTAACTCAGACAGAGAAGAACATGTTGAGCCAGATCCAAAACTCATGTGGTTGAAACTTACATAGGAACAACATTAAGAAGAGCATGACCAGCAGCATGTAAGCCTCCTCGGAATGAATAATTTAAGGTCTCTACAGCTGTCTTTATGGTCTGAGGAACTTGAATCCAGACAGCCTACATGTGCATTAAAGCTACAAAATTACAAAGAAGAAAGAGTACTAAAACAGTGATGAACAAACATTACACAGAGGAACTTCAGAAACAGTTCAAACTGGTATTCACCTGGGTTTCATATGTGTAATTAGGAAGTGAAAGTTCAACAGTGTCAAAGACTTGGTTGCTCTTTTTCCATATTTTGCGGAAACCAAACCACGTGGTCGTTACTCTGCAACTTTGTGCTTGGGCAGTTGTTCTTGGAAGTTGCAGACTAGTAGTCCTTGCTGGGTAAGCCTACATGGTGGTAAAATATGTATCATGTCAATCCAACATTAACTGGAATGTAACAGCTGAATTTATAAATGACCTGGTATACAAAGAGTGACTTCAAGTAGCATGCAACAAGCAATATGAGAATTTTCTTTTTCTTAAATAAGACCAATAAAGCATTTGTGTTTCAAGATTAGACAGTTGACAGGAAAGTGCAGTCGAGTAGTTCTTCAGATGAAAGCAGGAAAATCTACCTATAAGCAGTAAACATTAAAAGGCCATGCTTCATTAAATATCTACAATACTTATGATGAGACTGCAAGTCCAGTGTTTTCCTCGACTAAGAATCAATTAGCTCCGCATAATATGAGACGGCTAGCAGGACATATGTGATAGAGAAACAAAAATCACATGAGAAATAGTTGAAGAGGAAGGAAGAAGATGCAGAAAAGTTTGATCAAGAACACTCTGTATTACCCAAAACATGGCCATGATCAAGTCATAGTGTTAAAATATAAGAACTGGCAGCATTATCCAACTCTTAAGAATGATCAGCCGCTAATAAGAGAGTCAAAGAACTTGGTTCTTATGACTAGTCAGGTGCGCATCTACTTTGCATCACATAGACTGAACACACCTTATTGCCAAGGATGAAACAACAGTAGCATAAAGATTCTTTTGGAGGACAGAAACGAAGCTTCTTTTCTGTCACTAATTTGGGATAATGTACATGACACCCTTAACTATTTTTTGATAACGATTACACCCTTAACTATCTACACACCAATTCCTGGAGAGAGACTTGGCAGTAGAGCTCTAACACGTGGTAGAGATTACACAAACTGTAAGGGGTGTTAGGTTCACAAACAAGTTAGACCAGGATTATAATACGAGGATTAGACAATAGTGGGTTTATTTTGGATCCGCTATTTCCAATAGATGTTTGGTTCATTGTATTAAAACTGGTATATACAAAGTATAATATAAAACATGTATATGAATTAAAATATATAAACTTGGATAAACTTTATTTCCAATGTTAACCTTGGCCTTCTTAATATTTTGGGAGAAGACATTTAAGCTTTTGATTCTTTTATCCCGTGATAGCTAAATCCCGAAATTATTATTCCACATGGAGTCTGGTGGAAAAATAGTACCAAAAATTGTGGTATAACTAATTCTGGGATTTTTCCTATACCAAAAACAATAGTCCAACCAAACATGGGATTGAATAATCCCAAATTCTATCTCGGGATTGTTATCCTTTATTCCATGGACCAAACGACACCTAACTTGACAGAGACCAAAAAACATCCATCATGAATTTCTAGGGGTTAAGAGCTATTAAAAAGAAAGACTGAGGCTATCCTTGAAAAACATGCAGGAAAATGAAAAGCACTACTTGAGACATACAAAGTTGGCACCAGTAACTTCGACATCAGTGTAGTCACGTGTTTTGGTATAATATTTCAAGTCCGCTCGTTGGCACCAAGCAATTCTGTTTGTCACATCAAGCTCCTTCACAAGATACGTTTTCCCCTGATTCATATAATTAGCCCCTTCATATACCTGTAAAACAATTGGGGCCTGAATTGATTAACTTGAAAAGGTAACTTCAAAAGATGACCTCAAGAACTGTAGAGTTCTGCTGCACCAAAATAATATACACACGTGTATTTTTGAAAACTAATGTACACCCACATGTATAACACACATGAATATAAGCATCACAATGATGATCTCTCTCTCCCTCTCTTTTTTCCTATTTATGATTTTGTTCTTCCGCCTTCTGCCAATAGGAATAATCAAGAACGTTCTAAATATAGTTGCTATTACTTTACCTGAAAAAAAGCCTTGCTTTCTTCAATTTCTTCCAGGAGTTCATTCTTTTGAATGTCAATCACTTGGTACCGCTCAGTTTCTATGGCTCGAATGCTAATGGCACTTGAGGGCATCTTCTGGTAACAGCATAGAATGGTTTAGGAAAGCTAATCACACCCAGCTCACAAGCACATTACTGTTCAATACTACAATTAAAGGATCATACCTCCAACCCAATGTAGCTCCATATTCTAGCTGTAGCACTACGTGATATATCTGTACTCAGGATTCCCTTGTTTTTAAGTGCCATTATGATGCTCTCCAAGCCAGGGCCAAAGTATTTCTCATCATCAGACAAGCTCAATGGATATTCAAAAGCAGCAGCAGCCAGATGCTGTTCAAGAACCTGCCAGTCATATGCTTTTCAAATGTTAAGTGAATTTCCTACTAAACACACGGCTCAATCACTAAAACTGAAAATCAGGGTGAGGTCAAGAAAACCCAAGAAATCAAAACAACCTGCCGGTTTCTTGCATCTATATGACAACATTCAATTGGGCCCCTGAAAAGTTTCTGAGGGAATTTCATGAAATATTGATCCAAAGGTCCTTCAAAGGCAACATAAATAGCAAGTGATGCATTTCCCCGTCTGCCTGACCTTCCTGCTTGTTGCCACAGACTTGATGAAGAAATATAGAATCTCAGTATCAAAATAAAAGTGTAAACCTTCGGAGGGACATAAAAAAAAGTACTACCTAGCTATACTGCCTGGAAAGCCTAGATGTAGGGTGGCATCAATATGTCCAACATCAATACCCAATTCAAGAGCATTTGTAGCAGCAATACCGCATATATTACCATTGAAAAAGTCATGCTCAATTCTTCTTCGATCCTGCTCCACAAAGAAAGGTCAAACTATCTTTTAGCCAGTATGCATAATTTAATCTATGTGTTTAGAACAATAAGCACAAGTGCCAAATAAAAACTCCGAAGAGAAAATTAGCTTTTATAACTAGTATTAAATTTTCATATATGGTAAAGAAAATAAGGTGACAGAAGATTAGATTTTATATTTTATTCTTTCAATTGGGAGTGGGGAAAGGGGAAATGGGGGAGAGGATTACAAGGTGGGGAATTGAACCCTCACCAACAAGGTGAAAATTCAAGTAGCCAACCAACTGATTTGATAGAGCCAACAAAATAGATGTAGGAGTAGTAACATGACTTAACATGGAATGAGCATAGTAGAAAGTCATCTGTGAAGCCCGGTGAATTTCCTCTTTCTAAAAAAAAAGGCCCAGTGAATTTCCATAATTAATTCGGACACTAATTTCGAGCTTAAGGATGCAACTTTATCAAACTCGAGTCACGCAGGACCCACACGAGTATAACAAAGCCATGGGAACCTTGTAATTAACATTGTATAGCTTGGAATAAATTTTAACTCCATGAAATAAGTGTTAAATTGATAAAATGAATCAATATTATTGGAATTAGGTGTAGTACTTTTCTACAGGTTGTATCCTGAGAAAGTTATCTCTGAGTAGATTCTTAGGTCTAATGAGAAAAAATAAATTATAAATCTCTTTCAACTCATTCATTTCAAGAATCTGAGGCAGAAATCATTTGGCAAATTTGCAAATAGTTTGAAGTATACCATTAGCGACAAATTATTTATATTTATGAAGAGAATCAATAAATATATTAACTGAAGAGGATAATGGTTTATAAATATATTAACTAAGTATACCACTAACAATGCTTTAAAACGGATGAAAACGAAACAAAGTTAAATTCATTTTACAAGCCAGTCCCGTAAGCAATTTTAGAACAACATGAAAACTAAAGAGGATAAACAACTGTCCTTAACCAAGTTATAGATCCTAACCTCAGCAATATAACCAGCTCGGTAAGCGCATATAGTATCAACTAAATGAGGTGCTGTTTCCTGAAGAATCTCACGCCTTAGGACAACAAAATATTCCCGCATACTAAACTGTTAATAGAAGATAAATGAGAATGAACAATTTAACTATATAATGAAATTTCACTTACGTGTAACATAAGACAAGCTCACAAAGTTTGCGTGTTTTACAAAATGCAATACAACGAAGACCATGCTGCATCATTTCTGCAAAAAGGCAAGAAACCTCCAAAATGGGACTGCGACAGAAACGGACATAATGCTGTTATATAAAAAGACACTTCTCCAAGATCATGAAATAATGAAAAAAGAAAGAAAAAAGGGAAGAAAATGCATGGGGCAATGAGGTAAATGCATTACTGTTTGGTCCAACTTCCTAGAATCTAACATATTCTCAAGCATCCAACTAATGGAGGATGAAGTGAATCACAGCATAATAAGGACAAAGTGGGAGATATAAGGAACATATGAAAAAGTCAAGGTGCAAGATTATTGTGAGGTACCTGGCACTAACTAATAATCTAACACAGCCCTCTTAGTAAGGCAGAAGAGAAGTTTGCTAATGCTAATTTGAATACTTAATATCTTTTGGCAATGAAGGCAATAGCTATTCTTACATGTTTAGCAGTAAGAAATCTCATAAAAAACTATTCCAGAATATTTGTCAGTAAACCAAATGCCATTACTAATTAATGCAATAGCCTTGTCCAGTTTGATCTAGTTTTATAGGTTCAGATATTCATTTATTCCAAAGTAGTGGTGGAGTCAGTATCTTCATCACAAATTTTTTCATACACAGGATATTCGCCATAAGTTATAGAAAGTATCCTGCTACTACCCTACCAATGCATGGTGACAATAGACAATACAACCAGTCTCTAGCAACAAGTTATCAAGATCTCATATATGTGTACAACATCCAAACAAATTTGCTGACATGAGGGTATAACCTGCCTCATGTTTGACAAATGCATATTGTGTATGCCTAGCTTTTAGTTATCCTCATTGGGAGCGTTATTTACAGTGGGCTTGTGTTAATTTCAAAAAAGAACTGAGGTCCTAAGCTTTACCCTAATTTCTTCAGAATTCTCATAAGTTCATTGCTTAATGTAATATCTAGATTTCTTCTCTCCACATAGCCTACTTGACTCGTAATTTACTCAGCTAATATCTTCTCATTCAAATTCTTTATAGATACAGTGTTATCTTCCTTGTATTTAACCACTCATTCACTTCCATCCAAATAGGCATGTCATTGGTAGTCTCATGTTATATGCTGTCTCCTAAGCCTACATCTTCTTTTCCCTTTCAAAATTCTTAAGAAATTGGTCACGCTTTGAATAATAAATCCTGGTATATATTCTTGTATATCGAGAAATGAAACAGCACTTGCTTCCTTCCTGATGCAGCAAGGATGATCCACTTCGTAGGGAAGAAAAGATACAGGCCTTTTACAATATGCATTTAGATAAAAGCGAGGATCAAATTTTTTTCAGGGAACAGAGATCTATATAAAATTCTCAGTGGACATAAAGCAGCAAACTCTTTTCACCTTGATCTTCTAGCAATCAGATGCTTGTCAACAGAGCCATCATCAATGCCAGTCTTAATTCTCTTTGAGATCTGCAAGATAAAAGTACCTCAAAACAGCTTCTGATTGAATACACGCGAGCTTTAGGCCTTTATCAGAAACCTACCTTTTTCAGGCGCAGAGGAGGATTCCATAACACAAAAAGCTTTGAGCCAGATGGACTACCATCATTCTGAATCAACTCTATTGTTGGTAGATTTGAGAGCTCCTACATAGATGAGATGAGATTTTTAAATGATCAACAAATACTAACTAGGCTGAAATGATAAAGAGTATATACATGAGAACCCTCAATTTGAAGTTTATAACATGCAAGCGTTTACGAGGCTCATCATAGTCTTCAGCTTTAGATACGCAATATAAGTTGAAAGCCCCAAAGGAAAAGGTTGAAAGACCAAATTGCCCACCAAAAGTTGAATGACTTTTTTACTATTCAAGTAAATACGGCTACTATAACATTACATATTCTAATAATAAAACAGCAAATTTTAAGGCAGCTCTCTTGTAATATGTTGGTAGACTTGGGTGAGCTTTGCCTTTAATTCTTAGCCTAGAAATGAAGGGTTGATCCATCTAACCAACCCACCCACCCTCCTGGCGTGTAGGAGAAAGTTTTATTGAATTTTATAAGTGAGTCTTAGCTATTTAGAAGAAGGTTTCTTCTAGTTTTAACTCTCCACTCCTTCTGTATATTCCTTAAGGTGGCGAGTCTATTCCTTTCTTGAGTGTACGCTGGTGGTACCACATCTCTCTTCACTAATCTTCTTCATTTCTCATGTCATAAAGTAAGCCATACAGATACAACTGCAACTCTGTAAGCACTACCAAGAATAGCTAAAAGTTATTTATAGCAAGACTATGCATGCTATTGAATACCTTTGAGTGCTCCACAGGATTTCCAGAAGTTGCAGTAGAAAATATAAATGAAGGATTACTGTCATACACTGCATGAGAAATCAATAAAAGGACGACTTTTCATAAAAGGCAAAAACAAAACCTAGAAAAAGATAAAGAGGTCTCATGGCAGCAGTAGACAAAAGGGAAAAGGTACCATGAGAACAAAGTCGGTGAAGTCTCCTCAAAATAAGGGCAGTATGACATCCAAATGCCCCCTTATACGAATGAGCTTCATCAACAACGACAAACCTGAGACAAGCAAATGAGACTAAAGTGTCAAAATTTGACTTAAAAGGAAAAAAGAAGAAAAGATTATTTCCAGGGACACTCAACCAAAGAAAAAGAATGGACCAGGAAACGTCACACAGTAGAAATGTGAAACAAAACTAGGACTAAATGATCAAGAAAATTTACCTAAGATTTGATAAAATTCGACTGAATTGTCTATGACATGGCAAGATTGAGACATGCAACATATCAGGATTTGTGATCAACTGAAAAAAAACAGATGAAATTGCAGTACTTGCATAAGA
Organism: Solanum lycopersicum; assembly: GCF_036512215.1. Taxonomy (NCBI): domain Eukaryota; kingdom Viridiplantae; phylum Streptophyta; class Magnoliopsida; order Solanales; family Solanaceae; genus Solanum; species Solanum lycopersicum. The sequence continues at coordinate 61,450,891 of NC_090802.1, read as the reverse complement.
AAAAGGGAAAGGAGACATAGGAAATAGACAAACATAGGGAAGGACCCGAACAAAAATCTCAACCTATCTAAACATCAAACTTACTGAATACCAGTCTAGCATTATCACGCAGCCACTTCCTATCCATCTGAGAAGTGTCCCCATCATATACACCAATTCCGAGGTCAGCACTAAACTCGTTGGTCATGTTTAATAAAGACCTTAGTTGATCTTGTGCCAAAGCCTGCATTAACAACGCAAACAATGTAGAAGCTGCCGCGGTGGTGCTAATGACTACAATGGAATGAGGCATTTTTTAGCAGACGCAAAGCCTATCCAACAAGCATATGCAGAAAATATAAAGGCAAAAGACTTCTGTTAGACTAGCATTCCCAAAGGCTGAATGTTCAACAATTAAGCTTGGAAAGTATACAGCAAAGAACCTTTGTAGGGAAGAGGTATAGAGCACATGCTGACAAACTGTGCGATAATACTTCCAGAACTGGCACATTGTAGCAAAGAGATTTCCCACTGGATGTCAAGGTAGCTACAACAACATCTTTTCCCGCAAGAGAAGCCTGGATAGACTCAGCCTGCAGATGTATAATGCTTAGAGTGTTTTGGATAAAAGTTTTGTTTAAACGGAAACTGTATTAGATAAACCAGCATATTACCTGATGGCTGTATAATCTGGTAATTCCAATATTTTTCAATGCCAATACTGTGCTTTCTGAAAGTACACTTGGGATCTCAACATAGGTGGCATTGCGGGCAGTGATATTTTCAATATGAACAACCTGCACCAGGTACAGAAATAATGGTAGATAACTGTGGGTTAGCTCTAGAGCAATAATTGACCGTACAGTAACTAAATTGAAGTCATTCACAATTGAAGTTATCCACTGAAGTGAGGGCTTCCACTTTATCTGACAGAATAGCAATGAAACACTCTCTTGGGATAACTCGTCCATAAGAAAAGGGAATGGAATATTTGTAGTTGCCAAGAGGGGGAGAAGAATAATGTGAGAGAAAATGCAACAAGGTAAAAACCTGTCCATCAGATCCAATCCCCTTTCTCAGATGCTCCACCATTTCCAAAGGTGTCATAGGATTTGTATCCTGCATGTCAAAAGCTTATCAAAATAGCAGAACTTCTCAGGACTTAAACTTAAACCATTTACAATTCTTTGTCATCTACTAAAAAAGGACCACAATAACCAAGGGAATTTTGCACTGATAAAAGGTCATTCAAGACACTGCTATTAGCTATACCACTGAAACAGGCAACTACAAGTGTTCCTTTTTATATCCTTCACCTGCCCAATTCATTAAAAATCCCCTTTCTAGAAATATCAGTCACTAAAATATCCAGATTGGAATTTGTTCTAGCAAGAGAAGATATCTACCGCTAACATCTTAAAAGGTGAAAGATATTTTGAACAAAAGAGCAGATGCATTCTGCTAAGTTCCCATCATTCATGTGCCTATATTAACAACGACCAATTCCTTCATAAGATTGATTGACCTCTGATGAAACAAAGATTAAGTTATTTGTAGTGCTCATGCAAGCACTTCTAGTGAAGAAGAATTAAAAAGTAAAAGAAACAAATGCAGAGAAAGTTGTGAACTGGAGACTCTCACAACTGCAAATGTACCCAAAATAATAGAAAAGATTTGTGGAAAGATTTGCATAGTAGTAGCACGTTATGATGGATTAAGAGAGCATCAATTACAAAAGGCTTGATGCACAGTTTTAAGACTTACACAACAGTGTGCTTCAAAGGCATGAGAACCTGTTCGTTTCGTCTCAATGCCTGTAGCACCAATACCACCTTGCTTCACAAAGGTAATGAAATCTTCCAGGGAAATTTTAGAGAACTCATTTCCATTTTGACGCTGCATTAAAAAATTAGTAATTTAATAATTTAAATCATACAAAAACTGTCACAATGAGACGGTCAATATCATTCAACTCTGCTTATGTGAAAGACCAGCAGGTTCCAAGCCCGGATAAAAAGAAGGGGCTAAAACAGTCAAACTATGAAGGACCTCATAACATTGAACAATCAAAATAAACAACGAATATGAAAGGATCAACAACTTAATAGAAAATAAATACAAATAAACACTTGCTAGAGCACAAGCCCTCTGGTGCATGATTATCTAACTTGTGCTTGTCGGTCAGACATGCTACCTGGTTGATTAGTCGAGATACTAGACACCTCTGATATTTTACTTTTAATTTTATTTAAGAAAAAGGGGCACTAAGATTGCAGCATTATAAAGATATGCTTATGTTTGTTTCAATTATTTCATCTACCTTCCAGACGATAAAATTAAGCTAAACCCAGAACTTCAGAATATTACTCACCATATAATACCTAATAATTTTCAATAGAAAGAATCTTGAGATCACAAGTGCCAAACAATTTTACTTGCTAGACATTATATTTCTTCAGAAGTTCCTTCTTTGAAAGGTAGCTGCAACTTAATACACTAGTGAAGGATTTTAGCAAAAACACAAATTAAATAAAGTTCAACCAAAAATTGACACGATTACATACAGTAAGAAAGAACAGGATGAAAACCCCATCTTTTAAATTGGTCATGAAGTCATCAGACGAGTCCTGTAGTCTGAAACACCAAGTTAGATATTCCAACACATCCATAAACAGGAAAATGTAGTTGGACTTACAAGATTAATACTCAACACAGCATAAATTATTCTTGTCATGATAAAACATAGGCATAAAGAAAAATGTTTCATGACTACGATTCTGCGTCTTATGTGCTTAAATCTCCAAACATTTGAGGATGCCAAGATAAAGTGAGAAATACCATACCTTCAACAACTTGACTAACTTCAAAAGACTTGTTCGGAATGCATACTCCCTTTTCTTCATTGAGCGGAGAACATTTGATATGGTTACACCTTTTTTAGCTGCTAAGCAGAAAAGGAGAAAAACAGACTTATTTAGTGCTCAAGCAGCCATTTCCTAAATCAAAGAGCTAAACATGAACTAAACATACTTGCACTCTGTTCTCCCTTTGTTGTTGAGTTTCTGAAAACAATAATACCATCCTTGAAATTTTTATCCACGGTATCATCATCAACAATGTTTACAACCTAAAAGAAAATAAGGCATAAGTGCTTGAAAAAACAAGTTCATAGTCCTGATAAGTGGTCTGGTCAGACCTCAACATTGAATTACGGTAGCAAGAAGGGGGACAACAAAGCCATTTCTAACTAACATATCAACATATTTAGCAAATTCAGGAGGGAAAGAATATAGCTTCAAAAGATTGTGGGGAAAACGACAACCTAACACCCCTCAAAATTTGGATATGGTGATACATAAAAAGAACTGAATGGGATAAATGATTAGAAGCATAAGCGAAATTAAGAATATAAAAGCTTGTAAATTCCTAGAAAGGATACTGAGATCAAATCGTATATTCACTTAAACAAAATATAACTAGGGTAAGTGAGATATCTTTTAGCGCCACTGGTGTTCTCCAGAAAGAGAAACCCCTACTCTGGAAAGAGTAAACAAAACTCTGTTGACTATGGTGGTCCTCCTAAGTTCACAAGTTCAACTTGAGTAACTGTTCAGACTTTATTATTACAGTACTTCCTTTCCAGTTGTAAGCTCCCTGTGACATACTTGTGATCATCCAGAGGCACTTCTGCAAGGCCCTCCGACAATTATCCGTTGTCAAAAACGAATGAGTGATGCCACAGCTCAAAGTCAGAGAGTGACAAAAGTATGTGAAACTAATTGATAAAAATGTTGAAATATATCAAAGTAGATAGGGGATGAAAACTGTTAAACTAGCCAGAAGTTAACAAAGTACCTTAGGACAAAATAGGGAAAGTTGCTCGATGTCTGTGACACCAGCCAGAAATCCAAACAGACAGAGACGATCAAGTGCTCCCTTCAGACTGGAACAGGTAACTTGTCCCTTCTGAAGTTGTAAAAATGCTGAATAGATGTTTAAAAAAGAAAATATTTTTCTTATTCTCCTCAACCACGACGGACACCTGCACAAATCACTACCACTCGAACATGGATCAGATACATTGTCGTTTCTGTTGGCTTCCTCCCACAAACAGTTGCCTGAATCTGGGTCAGTAAAACAATTTATAGACGCTAAAACCTGAACAAATATCTTAGCTTTCTCGTCATCCATGTCATTGGAAGATGATTTTAGTATGCTAAGGACTAGCTCATCTGCATGTCCTTCCATCTTATCATCCTTGATGCTTCTCTTCCGCTTAACCTGTGAAGAAAAATTCATCGGAACACTGCAATTTTGTCCATCAGAATCTCTATAACGTGTTTCATCCAAAAGAACTTCGTCCTGATTTTCGTTCCTAGATATGCTGCTCAAGTAAGACAAGTCTTCCATCATGTCAGACCATGCTGTCTCGGCTTCTTTCAGAGTTGAGCCACCAACTGGGACAGATGAACTTGCAGGTGTCTCAGTTTTCTCGTTCTGTTGTCTGTCTTTCTTTGTATAAGGAACAAGCACAAGAAATTCCCCACTCCCAACTGAATGGTCACTTATCTTACTCTCTAAACCTAATTTGACACCCTGAATCAAGAAAATAGCACAAACTATGAATATGAAAGGAGAAAAACAAATGAGGCAAGGTTTCAAGAAAGAGTGTCTGTGGTTTGGGGTTATACCATAACTTTCAAGAAAACAAAATAGTAAAACACGCCTACATCATAGTAGACAGATATCATCAACTGGGACAGATGAAGTTGCAGGTGTCTCAGTTTTCTTGTTCTGTTGTCCGTCTTTCTTTGTATAGAGAACAAGTACAAGAAACTCCCCACTCTCAACTGAATGATCACTCATCTTACACTCTAAACCCAATTTTGACACCCCGACTAAAGAAACACACCACAAAATATGAATATGAAACGAGAAAAACAAACGAGATAAGGATTCAAGAAAGAAAAAAAAACATGCCTGCATCATTGACAGAAATTATCAAACAGCAACACAAGATTCGTAAAATTTGTAGAATAAATGGAAGAGATGAGAGGAGTAAGAAATTGCCTTGAGAAAGAGGTGAAAATTTGGGGAAATTGAAGCCGGTTGGAATGTTTTCTTGAGGAGTTGCTTAAGTTGTTGAATGGTTTTGTCCGGCAAAATGGAGAGAACAATGGATTCACCCGTTAAGCTACGCACTTCCATACTCGTCTCCGATTCTTCCATACTCCGGTGGTTGCCTAATTTGAATTATTTTACGAAGGTTCTCGTCGGATTTATAAGTTGGAGCAAAAACCTAATATTGGCGGGGAATTATAAGTTTATGAGGGGAGAGTGACGTGGAGGATACGCAACCTTATTGTGTTTTGACAAAATAAAATTAAAATTTTAGGTTTCGCAAAACATTAAAAAAAAAAATTAAACTCTTCTCAATTTTATATTTTAGTATAATAATCTTCTTTTGTAACTGAACGGAATTTTATTTCTATTATATTTGCATGTTATAGGCTTACCAGTTATAGTCGCTATAGTTTGTATGATTATATTTCATGATAAATTTTATATTTATCATGGAATATCATATTTTTATATATCGCAAGTAGGCATTCGTTTGTATAAAAGTGTAGCAATTATATATGTAAATTGGTTAGATAATTGTACATATGTAATTACTATGTGTGTGTATATATATATATGGTTGTGTTTGTATATCTGCATAAAATTTGAACTTGTATACAGTTGAATCGAAATAATATATTTGTATATCAAATGTCTCTCTCGCTTTATATAACAGAAATTATACGTTCTAATTTGTATAATTTGTGATTGTATAAAGCGAGAAAAGAGAAAGGCAAAAAAAAAATAACTTTCACACAAAGCAAACATAAAATTCATATTTGTATGTCATAGCAAAGTTTGTATAATTTCACTTCATAACAAACATATATGTATAATTCGCTATATATATATATACAATTGAAGCGAATTGTATAAAACGAAGTGTATAAAACGAGAAAGAGAAAGAGTCTTGGCAGAGAATTGTATAAAACAAAGTGTATAAAACAAATTGTATAATTATAAGTGTATGGAACGATTATATACAATTTGAATTTGTATAAAATGTGAAAGAGAGAAAAGCAAAAGAGACTTGGGCAGGGAATATACAATTGAATCGAATTGTATAAAACGAGAAAGAGAGAAATTATATATAATTTAAATTTGCATAAAACGAAAAAGAGAGAAAGGCAAAAGAGACTTGGGCGGGGGAGTGCTTCTATTTAATAATTATAACTGTATATGACAAAAATATATGTATTTGCATGTGTATATACAATTTCTCTCGCTTTATACAATTAGAAACACAATTTATACAGTTCTATTGAATAAAGCGAGAGACGAGTGACAGGAAGCGAGAGAGGCGAGCGAGAGAGGGAGAGTGACAAGCGAGAATACGAGGGAGAGAGGGACTGACAAACAGTTTGCTACGGAACACAAATAAATCAAGCGGCAGCTACTATATTTATTTTATATTATTCGTTTGTCATTCTATACAATTATCCCCAAAAAAACTGGTAGAAAAAGATTTGTATTTGTATAATTATAAATGTATAGGACGAAAATATACGTATTTATATTTGTATATACAGTTTTTTCTCACTTTATACAAACACAAATACAATCACTTTATATAAACACAAACACAATCACTTTATATAAACACAAACGCAATTTATACATTTGTGTTTGTATAAGTGAGAGAGTCGAAGTAGAGTGACGAGCGAAATTTTTTAGAGAGAGAGATAAATGACAAGTGTTTGACGGATTGTAATTAATAAAAATATGATTATATACCATTTAATTTAAAATATAACTTGTTATTTTATATAATTTTCTCATATATATCTGTTGTCTGATATTTTATATATATCTTGTCTTATACTTTCTTTGTTTTTTACTAAATGAGATTATGCTAATTCGTAATGCAAATAATTAAAATATAATTAAGCTTATTATTCCCAAGATATAATAGTAGATGGAAAATGTTGTTTATAAAGTCAAAACTTAATGAATTAAAGGGAATATTTGGTGCAAAGGAAAATGTTTTTTTTTAAAGAATTTTCTTTTTTGAAAAATAATTAAGTGGATTTTTAATTTATTTTTATATATATAAGTAATTATAATATTAATATAATAATATTTATATATAATCTAGAAAAAATGTTGTATGATATAGATTGAATCTGAAGGGGAGAGGGGTACGAAAAGAACAAGGGTTGGGTGTTGGCCGCGTCGAGAGGGTGGGGAAAGGATAATTAACTTGAATTGTTATTTATGAAACTCGTTTTTCTAGAAAAAGAATTCATAATATTTTGCCCAAACAAACATTTAAAAAAAAATTATTTGCACCAAAAACACCCTAAATGGAGAATTGTTTTTTTCTTTTTGAAACTCCGAATAATCTCACACATGAGATGTAAATCAAACTAGACAAGTGTTATACGACCAACTCCACACTAGGCAAGTTTTATGAAATCAGACAAGTTCTATACGAACAACTCCACACTAGACAAGTTTTATGCGACCAACTGCACACTAGACAAGTTTTATGTCATCAACTCATGCCTAAAAAGTAGGTTGAGGTTGGATTCGATCTCAGATCTTTTATACGAGTCTACCCACCTCGAAACCACTTAACGATGCCCTTATGGGCAAATGAAGAACTGTTATAAGGGTGATATGTGACGAAGGAATTACTAAAAAATATATGTAAGTTCTAGGAAACAATTATAAGATTAATAATGACGCTCAAAATGAATATTGAGTTGCTAAAATTTAATATATCTACAAAATAAATGCACAAAAATTTAAATGTCAAGATAAATATGCGGTCATATAAAATTAGAAATTATAGCATTGATTAAAAAAAATTAAATAGCATATCAGTAGAAGAAATTAATTTGATGTTAAAATTATATTTACTTCCGTGTGAATAAATGGTTACCTAAGTAGACTTTACAGTCTTCTATGCACATACCATTTACACATTATAACACAAAATAAAAATTTATAAATATATCAATAGACTTCATGAAAATAAAAAACAAAAGCACATACAGAGTTTAAACTTTTGAAAGAAGTGAAACTCAACACCTTCACGAGAATATGGTGATCCAAAAACGACAGCACGTGTAGCATTAAAAGCACACCATTTTATCAATTTTATTTTTCGTATTCGGATTCTATTGTTATAAGGGTATATTCTATCGCGTTAATTAATAATAACTTTAAATATAAATAAATCATAAAAAAAAAAAAAGTGAATGTGGAGAAGTTGCCATATATATATATCTCCACATTTTACCGTCAATAATTAGCATGTTATAAGAAATTATAACCGTCATTATTATGGGATACTAGTAGTTGTATATACAACTGTAATTCTCATGCTTCCATCTCTTCCTCCTTTAATTCTTCTTTTCAAATTCAAAAAATCCCATGACTCCCTCTCCTTAACATTCTCCTTTTTCCTCTCTTCAAGCCAAAAAATAAAAAATAAAAAAAAATCAAACTTCCCTTGTATTTCTCTGTTGTTAATTGAATAAGAATGAGCAGTCCATATACAGTAACCAAGCTTGTTAGATGGCGAATTAGAGATTGGGTATCTTGTTTCTACGCTTGCAGGTTCCCTTTAGGTAATTTTATTTGTTTTTTCATAGAGTGTTGTATTTTTTTTTTATGTTAGTACTATAGTTGATGTATTAGTATATTTGTAGAGGAAGAATCGAATAAGCTTTGTGCAATGACACCTCAGAAACCGAGTAGGAAAATGGTGTTTGATCCGATTGGTGATAGTAGGAAGAATAGAAAGAAGAAGTTGAATAAGAAAATGGAACAGAGGAAAAAAGAAAAAGTGAAAGTTTCAGCAGAGAAAGGTGAAAAGGAAGGAGAAAATGACTCGAGCTGGCCTCGATTCTCAGAAGAGGATTATATAGTGTTTTGCTTTGAAGACGATGGAGGAATACACATTGTGGAAGATAGAAAATCGGAGGTATTTCACCAGAAAATTGATCATGCTAACGTTACTTCAAAATCTGTTTGTAGGAAGGTAATGAATCTTTCTTCAGTTCACCTTTTTCGTGTGTGATGAAAATATTAATACTCTCAATGTGATCAAAATATTTCTGGTTTGGTTGTTGAAAAACAGCTTAAATATGTAGAGGATGTATCAGAGTTTCTTCCTCAGAGTAAAAACGACACGATCAGTGTAGATGGAGAAAATAGCTTTGAATCAGCTGAAGAACAAATCCCCGTTATAGACGATAAGGTAAGTCCAATCTGAATGCACACGTTATCTATGTATTTGCGGTTTTGTTATCAACAGTATTCTCACTTATCGTCTACTCCGTCTTTTAGAATTCAGAAATTGTTACATATTATTGGCAGGACCAGGGAAAAGGAATTGATGATATGGAAGATGAATGGCCACCGGCTGTTGTTAAAGAGATCAGTCACATAGGTGAAGTTAGTGATAGCAAAACAACTCCATCTGCGGAATCAAGTGATTCTAATTACTCCACTGGTAGCACTGGTTCCTTTGCCTTCCCTGTGTAAGTATCGTCATTTCTTCATCTCTTATTTAACTAGCATCAATATGATTTGATTTGTTTTAGCAGAATAATAAGTAAACGGTATTTCGCCAAAATTGCAGATTGGGCTGGGAATTGATGGGCAGTCCAGCTCAAATGCCAAAACCTGAAGAAGATGATGAAGACGAAGAAGAAGAAGAAGGTGGGCCACGTTTTGGGAAGCATAAGGCTTGGTGCAGCGTGCGTCATCACTGTTGCAAATTTTGACACTTGTTCTTCCCCTTGTCCCCATATGAACTGTTCTTACTGGATTCATCAAGCTCTTTAAAATACTTTGTTCTTTCGTTAATCAACAATTTTTTTCCTTGTTAAGCGTGTTGTACTTATTTCCAGCAACAAAATTGAGTAAAATGAGAGAGAATTGAATTGCATACACCAATGTAAAATGGGAAGGTAAACTATAAAGAAGGAAAAAAGTGGGATTCAACAACACTGTTCAGAACACAGCACATTACTAACTATTTATAATGCTTGAGGAATTTACTGTCACCATCAATTATTTAAACAACATCATTTGCATAGTAATACAAACTTATAGTGGACAATTTCCCTATTAGAATCCATGTTTATGTTCTTAGAACAAGTGACTGCAGATATAATCTTGCTTTGGCAGCTTCGGAGAAAGATGCTTCATCTTGATTTTCTTTAGCAGCAGCAACTGCTGCAATATAAGCTTCTCTTGCCAGCTCTACTTCCTCCATTCCTAGTTCATTTGGCTGATCCTGTACAAAAAAAAATCTGAGAAATTACAATGCAACATAAAAAGCTGAAAAGATAAAATATATCACATCCTCAATTATGTTACCACAACATGCAAGAAACCAGGTGAAGGCAGTCATTAGCTTACCGTTTCAATGTTCTTGTCGCATAAGTAAGGGATAACATCATAATCTTCAGCTAAAGTCCTAGAATCATTCTTTGTCAATTGTTGTACAAACTGCATGAACCATGCGATTTCTTGCCGCACCACCTCTAAATCTTCCTGTAGTTTCTCCACTTTCTTGCTGGAAGTCGTAGCTTCCCATTCTAACTTCTCCACAGCTGCTTGCTTGTCAGCTAGCTTAACCTAAGAAGAGCAAAAAAGAAGACAACAAGTGGATTCACCCATCAAATTATGGAGACAAGTGGAAATCTGAGCACAATCTAAGTGGTGATCTAGTAGTAGGAGTCAGTCTAAAGGTGCAGTAATGTGAAAATGAACACCTCTGGAAAATTAACCATCACATATTTAGCTTGAAACTTCTAGTTGGCATCTGCTTCGATACTGAACAGAAAAGTATGGATATGATTATATAGCTACTGTATAACACAGGACCAAACTTGAGCTAATTGGCTAAAGAGTAACTGAGAGACATTTAACTGAAGCCACACAATGGCTTTCTAGAAAAACTCGCATCTCCCCTTTCTATTTTGTGATTGGGGTTGGAGAGGGTGCAGAATGACATCAAATATTACCTTTGCATCAGATAGTTGCACTTGAGTCAATTTAAGTAAAGACTCCTTTTCTGCATATTCCTTCTTCATTTCATCTAGTTTAGCATAAATAGAAGCCATTTCATTCTTTGAGATCTCTACTTCCTTCAAAAGTTCATCTTTCTCCAATAATTTCTTTTGCAAATCCTCCACTTGCCCCCTCAAAGCCATCAATTCTTCTCTATCTTTTTCTGATAAATACGACCTTGAGGAAGGCATTGAAATGTTATCAGAGCATCCATCTTGGTCAGCACCAACATTTTTATTTTGGTCCCTATGTTTTTTGTTTGATTGAGCTGCATTCTTTCCCTTTGTTTCAGAAGTCTGCAGCAGTTGTCAACGTTAGCACATGTAATGGACCAAAACAAACCAATGCTAGTTTGCAATCAAGAGATATGCAAGCGATGAGAGGTTAATTCAAAGAAGAATATGCAAGCAATGAGAAGTTACTTCACATACACAACAAATCCAACTGCAATGCCTATAGGAGCATCATTTTGATCAGTTTCAGCTGAAACAAATTTGACTTGTTATTTATTGTAGCAAGTTGATGGAATGGCTTGACCTACAACCTGAGAGAAGAAATGGAGCTGGAGAAGGGAACTGGTACATTAAAGGCATTTATAGAGTAAGATATTAAATCCTTTTGATGCAAACTCTAATTTAGTTTGTTTAGAGGAAGCAAATTTGATTTGTGCGCATGCACGAATCTGAAGGATGCCTGGCATTATCGTTCCACACAAATAGTAATTATCCACTAAATCAATGCAAGTGAAATTCCAAGAAGGTTTATATTCTTATTTTTTTCCATGCACTGGTAACATTCACATTTCCATTGCAATGGTAACTAGCATTTTGAACCTTGTTTTCAAGCCTCAAACTTTCCATCTTTTAACCATACCCTAATTTCATCCAAAAATGGATGACCACTAACAATTTAATCATCCATCGTAGTAGTCAGGACAAGCTAAAAATCTGGCATAAATAAACAAGCAAGACCAAAAGCATCTCCAAGACAACCACTTGAAAGATTGAACACCAATGAAAGATTAAACACCAATGATGAATACAGGCAAATACCTGCACGAAAAACTGACTTCTATGCATAATTAGCATTCAAAAAGAACCTCATACACTGTATCTAGAAAACAAGCACCCTACATAAATGTATAATAATTTACTTTCTTAGTACGAAGATACTAGTTGATAGAGCACACGGTGCAGGTGGCTTATAGGTCAATGAAGTGGGTTGAGAACTGAGGTCTCATTTTCAAATGCCAAAAACAAAAAAACTAGGTGAGTTCTTCCCATCTGTAGTAGCCTTGGTGGATAGAGTTACCTGGTATTGTTACTGGTGGAGGTGATAGGTATCCTGTAGAATTAGTGGAGGTGATAGGTATCCTGTAGAATTAGTCGAGGTGCCAACAAGTTGGTCCAGACACTATGGTTGTACAAAAAAGACTAGTTGCTAGAAAGAAAAAGTGTTTTACTTGCTACAATTTCATAAATATATTAAATAAAAGTGCGAAATGCAACTTTCAGAGGGATTGTAAGGAATTGCATAAGTAACAATCCGATTCTAGTTACTTTATTGAACTTTCTATGATTTGCTTGACTGAGATGTCTTCTGTCTCCCAACAGATTTTCTCCATCAAGATATGACAAATTAGACTTCAGATGAACATAAATCTTTAGTCAAAAACTAATCTTATGACTTCTAAGAACTGTATCAGATATATGTTTCCTGTCTAGATTGTTTGCAATTGACTGTGAGGTACTTTGGAAGAGATTCTTTTGCACTGATTGCAAAGTGGCAATACTGTAACACCCACACCTCTAGTACTTCATCTCGATCTTTCTTTCAGTTTGAGGGACCTTCCAACAAAAAAACTTATTTCTCATAAAGTGGGATCATCCAAACACCGTATTAGCCTTCAGTATGAGGACAAAGCTAAAATTGGGATAGATTAAGATCCAAGAATACCCCATGCCTGGCAAGTGTAGAAGTTCTGATATCTCACTTGCTTACACAGAGACATACAAAAAGACAAAAAATGGGCCCAAATAAAAGATATTCTGTAGAACGCAAACTTTGACTGTCAAGGAGTCCATCACACTGAGAGAGCTGGAGACCATAATACAAAAGGTTCCATGTATTCGATAATAAATCTGGGTCTATATTGCTGTCAACCTGGAAAATAGTTTGGTAAAAGTACTCTTAACAATATTTGAATATCTAAAGCAAACTGCATCCTACTTTTAACTTAGAAAGCTACTGAAAAGATGTCAATAAAGGAAAAATACTTCACAAAATGTGCTCAGTATAGAATTTGAAGCATTCTGTGAAAAATGGATGAAGTTCTTACTATTTTTTTTCTGGTATGACGCTATGAGCAACCTGAAAGTTGATTTATGCATACAATAACCATAAACTTTCAAGTTAACATCTCTTTGCAATTTCAGTCCAAGGTAAGTCAAAATTCAGTCCACCCGGACTTACTTGAACCTCCCAATGCTATCTATAAAAGGCTGCAATTTCTATATCCTATGAAAAATGGTGCCAGGAAGGTAAAGCATTGAATAAACATAATGTTATAGGAAAAGTTTCCAGGGAACTGGGGTTTATTAATTGTTGCTTCTATCTATCTATCTCTCCCTATATATATATACAAACCATTAAAAAAACGAAATTTACCCTCGAAAAACTGCAAGCAAGTTGAAATTAAATCATCATTTCTAGATTTTAGACTAAAAATATGCCCACTAGGGGAAAGTGGGAGAGGGAATTACCTTCTTGTAAAGAGACTCCCTTGAAGGCGTTTTAGTGTAGGTCATTGATCCCCTTCTAGTAAATGACGACTTCGCCTTTCGATCCTGTAAAATCACATGAATAAAATTTCAAATCCACACCCACTTCAAGATCAAAAAAACAACTCGGGACAAGCAAAACTTTACTCATTCTGTAATTTTAGAAATTCAACATAATACACCAGATAACCAAACTGAAAAAGCAGACCCAGAAAGGAAAAAAAAGGATTACAATGAGAGATTGAACAAGAGGGACGATCTGGACGAGGTCATTAAAGAGGGTACGGTCAACAGTTCCGGCAGCCGAATTAGAGAGAGAAGAATCAGTTCGCCGGAGTGTAGGAGAGCGGTCCTCGCCGGAAAGCCAAGAACTGGAGTCAGCTCCGGCACCGAAACCGCCATTGTTGTCCTGCAAATCTAGCAACTGCTGAGGCTCATACATTGTCGGATTTGTCGATTTCTGAGAATATTGAAATTTGAAATGCTTTTGGTTCTTCTTAGACTTTATAAAAGGAAATATTCACTAATTTATTTTTTTTGGCTTTTCGAAAATAATTTCATTTCAATATGCTTTAAGGGACGTTACAACCAAAAAGAAAGGATTAATTTACTAAAATACCCATCAATTTCTAGCGAATTACGCTTTAATCTTTCTATCTATTTGCCGGCCTGCGCCTTTAGAAAAGAAAAATGAAGAATTAGCATATTTTTGTAAATAGATATTTTGCAAAACTTGTTGACATGTTGTTATTAATGAATTAAAAAAATGACAATCGTTACTCGAAAATCAAAAGTAAATCATTTCAAAAAATCACAAACTCATTTGCAAAAATAAAATATTTTATTTTAAAAATTACTTACTCAATCAACTCAATCATTTTTATCAAAATATTTAATAATTCTATAGGTATTTAAGGATAATTTTTCGAGTAATATTTCAGTGATTTATTCTCGACGGCTTATTAATGTAGTAAGTTCTACTTGTACCTATCTTAGCTGCTACATTACTAGAAGTTCCCAACTTTAGATTTAATAAATATACTTGGAAGTCTATGATTAGGATAAAAAGTTGCTTGGGATACGATGCAATTTTTGGTTATAAGAAATGAAAGTGATTTTTTACATCAAAGTACGACTAATTCTTCAGTCGTATCGAGAAATTTAACCTTGAAAGTGAAACACTCTCTAACAAAGGTGACTTCATATTCAGAAAAACTAAAACTCGAAATTTCTTATTAAACTACAAACTCTTGCTGATGAAAGTGAATTAAACTTGTGTAGATATATTATATTTATAACAATTTCGAGACCTCAAAAAAATAAAAATATTAATTAAATGTAATTGTAATATATCACTGATGCAAAATATTTTTTATTATTAGCTTAAATCTAAAACAACCACGCACTTAATTCTTCCAACTATATATCATTTTGAGTCATCTCAAATATTTAATATACAATTTCAGTAATCATCTAATATGACATTATTCCTTCCAAGGGTGAAATACTTTCTCTTAGAAAATCTGACAAAACATGAAATAATTGAGGAGGTCTATATGAGTTAACCCTCGTCTTTTATATATATATTTGTTCAATTCAAATATCAAAATGAAGATATTTTAGATAAAATTATAAACAATTATTTTACAAATAAAATGACCTAATTATGTTGTCCCTAGTACGCGATACCAAATTAAGGACCCCTACAAACTATAATTTCATATTTTAGAGAGTCAATTAGTATGAAATATCAATTCTATGATTAAAAAGGTTTGCACTACTTCTAACTAACAAAAACTGCTATCGTCGGCTAATTAATTTAAGCATTCCCCACGCAAAGAATTGTCCAAAAAGTGCAAGTGAAGGATTAATTTCTTATTGACACAAAACTTAAACGTAAACCATTAATTTGATTTTAATAACAAATTGCATTAATTGTAATACCAAATAAGAGAGTATGGATTTCCCTATAAATCCACCTTCTTTTTTCCTAATATATGAAATTGATAATAACAAAGTGATTTTTTTTTGTGTTATCTTCTCCACCAATTTTCGAATTTCTGTATATGTATATGGCTTGTTTGCAGGCTGCTATCAGTTGTTGATTAAAAAAGGTATTTTTCTTCGTTTATTCAAATCTTCATTTTCCTTGTTTAAGTAATTTATTTGTTGTTGTCATGAATATTTATTGTATTAGGAGATGTAGTTGTGAATAATCAACGATTGTTGAACCATCATTTCTGGGTAACTCCAGAGGCATATATATGCAACACACCAAGGGCGTGGCACTAGTGGTAGTTGATCGAGAGCTACGAGGTCTTACATTCAAATCCTAACAGACAAAAAAACATTAGGTGATTTAACTTCTTTCCATTTGTCGTAGTCTGTTGGTGATAAGTATCCTGTGTAATTAGTTGAGGTGCACGTAAGCTGACAGGGAGAGCAATTATATATCTGCTGCAACTGCTACATGAGTATTTTGATCATTGTGAAGTTTTCAATCTAATAATGTGCCTTTAATAAAATGGCATAAAATAAGAAACAGTTGAGACCTTGTAATATAAGGATTAATTAAGGTCATCTACTCTGCCTTAGTAGTTGGTTCTCCCCTTTCACTGGTTTGGTTTGTTGTTTGGTATCATATTTTTCTACTTCTCCATGCTTTTCTTTTTTTTGTAATCTTTATTACTTCCATTCTTGACTTCTTGGTGGTAGCAAATGTTTGGATTTAGTGTTATTTATTTATGTGCAGATTATTTTTTTCCATGAAGATGTATGTCATTTTCTGGTGATGTTGATATAGCATAAGCCCTCATGGTATGTCTCCTATGATCTATGCAATAACATGAAATTAGTTTGTTAACTAATATTCACCATTTTCAAACAAAATCAAGACGAAGAAATGATAATTTTTCTTAGCTGATTTTGACTCATTAGTGTTCTCCTTTCGATCAACTCCTTGCTTCTTGTTGGCTGCTAATCTCTTAACTGAACTTCATATGACTTAAATTGTATATTAACCACACTTTTTCTTATTTACTTGTTATATTTGCAATATTCTCGAAGCTAATACTCAAATCAAACATTCATCTATCGTCATGTAGACATAAGCTGATGTTCCATGACTCTGAAGTCAGATTTTAGCTTGTTTTCCTTTTAGTTTTTGGTATATAAGATGGATTCTCGGATGAGTGTAAGTAAGACTCTGATCTTCCTGTAGACATATGCTGATGTTTCGTGACTGATTTTCTTTTCCGAGTAAACGTTGCTTGTCATTGTCATGTCCATTCAGGAAAAGAAGCATATGAAGCAATAAAATTTGAACCTTTTATGCCTAAAGTTATCTTGAAATATCACAAAAGAGTTGGTGACTTTCGCGTTACAATGAGCTTTTTTCTGTAATTTTGGTGCCTTGTGATGAGCTCAGTCTTCCCTCAACTTATTCAATATGATTCAAGCTTTTCTTTATGTATGGTGCTGTAGTTCTTTCATGTAATTAAATGCTGTTACGCTAGAACATAACAGTTTTTTAATTCACTGCAGAGAGATAGATGCAATGTAAACTCTGAATTATATGGAGTGCAAACTACCCGAATTAGTTGTTTATCTTCAAGACAGCAACCATCAAGTTTTTAAGGACATATATATGGAAGGAGAACAATGTTCTTTGGAAAATTGTGAGTTGAACCACCATAATATTTATTACATGCTCAAGTATGAGCTTGACAACAGGGCAGAATTAGGGAACAGAGTTTCTGAATCGTACGAGGGTATTGTTAAGAAGTTTGACGACTCAAAAAATCTGTTGATGGAAGGTAAATCGGATACTGAGATTGCTGATGCCATTTCCTACAGCCGCGATGTTCCAAAACAGCCGAGTTTGGACAGAGAATTGGTTGATCAAAAAGAAAATCAGGTATTCTCTTTATACTTCACAGTTCCTGAATCCTGACTTGTTCTGTTTCATATGCTGTTACCTCTTTTTATAGGATCAAGAGCTGAAACTAGTCTCGATGACGTCTAAGTTTGTCTCCAAGGTAGCATGTTGTAACAAAAGTAGTATAGCAGATTCAATTTCTAGAGAAGGATCAGCAAATACAAAGGTTGAAAACAGCACCAGTACTGGAGATGGAGTGCCAAGAAGTTTAGCGTCATTGTTTGCAGATCAGAACACTGAAAAGCTTACAGATGGTGAAGACATGAATCTTGTTGTCTTAGCAACAAAGCAATGTCATGATAACATCTCTATACGCTCGAGTAGCACCAACAGCACAAAATCTTTTGCCTTTCCTATGTAAGTTTTTCTGCTAAACTATTCTTCACACTTGACCTCAATCTCATATTTTTACCGAGGTTTAACTCTTTATCATACAGACTAACCTCAGAGTGGCCCGGCAGCCCTGTCAAGATGGTGGCAGACGATAAGAGAGAGTTTCAAAGGCGAAGTTGTCACTGGAGAACGTGCTTTGGTTGCTGCAATTTTTGATTTATTTAGTTTCCGGAGTTGTATAGCCGTTTCTTCTACTTGTCCATCATATTCCCTCTTCTTGGTGTATTAGACCATACATTATACATGTTGAAATATTACTGTGGACATTTAGCAATCAATTGTGATTTCATTCAGAAAAGATGTTTACAACTCAAAGTAACAGGTTTCAAACTTTTTGATTGCGTAGTCATAGTTATTGTGCAGATAAACCTCCATGTTAGATAAATCACTGCACTGAAGATTCAGAATATAATTATTAATTAACTCAAAGTTTGTCGGGATTGTTCTTTCTCTTGATAGAATAAACTCATAGGTAGTTTTAACCAGTGACATTTATAGGATTTTTCATAAGTCATGTCACTATTTAATAAGTGAGCTAATGAAAGTGTAAGAGTAAGAAAAATGAGGCTGAGAAAGTTTGAACGACTTAACCACTAAGGCAATGCGCAGCTTTGTTTTCAAGCAGTGTCCTTCTAGCTTCTATTTTTGTTTTATTGTTATTTATTTATAACTACGAAAATTCATCTAAGCAGTATGACAACTAACACTATCAGGTGAAGGTAATCAATATCGTTTATATCTATCAGATTAATAGGACTTTTTCAATACGTGATACAATATTTCAATTTGCGATAAAATTATTAAATTTATTAATAAGAATGAAAAAAGGTCAAATATAGTAGAAAACTATGCAATCGACACGGGATGTACTTGGTTCGATCCGGTACCGTTTCGATTCATTCCAGTTTGTTCCGTTCGGTTGCCATGGAACGGGACATCTTGAACCGGAACACAGAACGGAACGGAACGGAATCGAGGTTTGATACCGATATACCGATTCCAGTTTATCTCGATTTATTCTGATTGCGATTCGTTCTGGTCCGATTTGGTTTCAGTTCCAATTAATTAAAGTTTATTAATTAATTTATATTATATATTTATAAAGTATAATTTATATTTTATATTGAATAATAAATACAACCACCCCCCTATTATCCTTATTTTTATTTAATTTTTTAAAATTACAAATTTTAATTTATTTAAATTACAAGTTATAATTATAACTTATAAATTATAACATATTAATAAATAATAAATAATAACTTATAAACTTCAAAAGATTTAAATCTTAAAAACTTAATTAGACTTAATTAGACTTAACTTGTAAACTTAATAAGTAAATATTTTTACAAAAATATCTTTAAGTTAAACTCAAGTAAAAAATTACATTATAAATTTAAAACCTATTAATTTGAACTTAGAAAAATTAAAAAAAAACCATATTTTTGTTATTAAAAAGAATTATTTTTAGGAATAACTAGGTGTGTCATCCGGTTTATCCCATCTCGTTCATTTCGATTCTATTCGGCTATATAGTGGGACGGGACGGATAGTCATATTCGTTTCGATAATTCCGATGCGGTTCATCCTGATATCCGTCAACGAATCGATCAACTCATCCCGTTCTGTTTTGATAACCCCGCTCAGATCGGTTGTCCAGTCTTAAATAAGGGTATGCAGATTAAAATTTTATGAAAATTTCATAAATTTATTTCCAAGTCAATTCTCTTTCATAGCTGCACCTTGTTACACGCTTCCACCGCAATATCGTAGACTTCACTTCTGGCTATCATTCCTTATTATTTGGGTACCCTGAATTTAATAGATATAGCAAAATGAATATCGGTAAATTCCATTTTATTCATTCACTATTTTTCTCATACTTCCAAATAGTTCTTTAATGGATTTGTGGCTAAAGGCACGGAGCTTCGCGGAGGAAGCTGCTAAGCGATCACAGGAGTTCACCGTAGAAGCTGCTAAGCGTACACAGGAGCTCAGTATTGGCTCCGCTAAGTTGTCCGACATCGTTTCAGAGGCTTCCAAGCGTTCAAAGGAGATTGCCGCCCAAGCTTCTAAGCGTTCTAAGGAGATCGTTGCCGAAGCTTCTAAACGCGCCGATCAGATCAAGTTTCAAATTCCCGCTGCCGCTGCACTCTCTAGCCTTGTCGATTCCTCAACTTCTCCTCAAACTGCTTCGGCTATTACTACGCCGGCTGATCTTGAAAAGTTTGGAGTCACTGACGACTTGAGAGAGTTCGTTAAGGGCATCACTAGGGATACATTCCAGAATGTTCAACTTCAAGGTACTTGTTCTGCTCGCTTTCTCGCTTTCTCTCTCTGTCGCGTGCTCATTCTAATGCATGCATTGCTACCAGCATCTCTGGATAAAAATGTAGTACATTGTCCTATTAGCAGATTGTTATCGTTTAATTTGTAAGTTTATTCATTTTGTGTTGTGCTTAATCTGCAAACCTGTAGTGAGTTTTCGTGTTTGCAGATTGTTATTGTTTATTTGGATGTTTATTCATTTTATTGTGCTTAAACTGCAAATTGGAAGAAATCAGATCTAGCCGTCAGCGATCTCTCAATTACCAACTATTTTCGTGATCACGGTGGAAGGGGTGGGGGGAGTACTTTAATTTTGGACACATTTTTTGAAGCTCAAGAAGCTTTTCATAAGCGGCTATTCCATAAGCAATCAGAACAAAATGAAGATGTAATTAGTTACTGAATTTTCTTGCTAAAAAACTTTCCACAATGTGTTGACTCTATACATACTGATTTACCAAGGTTAAGTCATAAGTTAAGGTGAGAATTCGTATGAATTTACGATGCTTTAGTAATAAAAGCATGTGTGAAAACATGTGTCATGCTTCATTGGTTGGAACAAACACCGAGTGTGGATAACTGTTCACCAATTTTCATTTCCTTGTTAAATTATGTGCACCTTCTTTCGATCTCTGGAGTCATCCATATGAGAAGATACTGGCTTAACTATAACGTCTATCGGTATGCAGATGAGTCAGAGATGTCTGATATTCCTACAGTCGCAAACATTAGGCAGGATCTTACAGAGTTTCAGGAAAAACATGCGAAACTTGTTCTTTCATCTGTCAAGGTATGACTCTCATTGTCATTACCTGGTCAAAGTTGGCATAGAAAAGATCTCTAGTTTCTTATATTACTTAATGGTGCTTAATCGAGGTTAAATAATAAGGCATCTTGACTGTCACTTCTCTTATGGTCTATTGAGTTTCAATAACTAGTGTTGGTCATATTTTTGCTGTTCCTAGTGCTAAATCTGACTTGTTACATCAATGTAGATCATAGTTGTGTTGAGGGCTGTGCCCTTTCAATGATAAAAGTTACATTTCAAAAATTGTGATGAAGGTTACTGTGTTTCACTGGACCTGCTCGGTGGAAGAGTTAATATACTTTTTCAAATAGTTCTAGCTCTCTTTCTGTTTTTCCCATTATAACCTTTTTGATTTGAGGGATAGTTGACAGGGATCAAGCTGTTGAGAATTATGTTGTTCTGATAAAGATGAATTTGGCAGTTAGTAGATCTAAGTCAACTAACAGCATTTACATGTTCGTTTCCCTTTATTTCTTTATGTGCAGGAAATCTCAAAGTTGAGGTATGAGATATGCCCACGCATAATGAGAGAGAAAAAGTTTTGGAGAATCTACTTCATTCTAGTTAACAGTCATTTAGCACCGTAAGTATCTTTCTGGAAAAATAATCTCTTCTTCCTTGAATGTGTTGCTTATTTTGTATTGCTGGAATATATTGCAATAACATGAACCGATAATTAAATATCTATTTTGTGCGTTGTTCTGTAATTTTTGGGTAAAGACTTTGTATAAAAATGCTGCTGTAATATCATTTGGTCAGGATTATAAGATGAGTTTTTGTCAAGTATTTAAGAGAATATAGCTATTGTTAGACCTTCAATCATTGAAACAGATATATGAACTGGGCTGGTCATTTACAGATTACAGCTTTCTGATCTTTCTCATTTCTATAGAACTGTCAAATTGTGTGTGCTGAGCTAATACTTCCTATTAGTTTCATAAAATTTGATCATATATCTGCATGTGCAGATTTTTCCTGTTAGTTCAGTGATGAAGTAGGAAAATTTATAAGAAGATAGCAGTATTATTGAGGATGCACAGTGAATTTAACTCTGTGAATGATGATTTTAATGGAAGCTTCCTATTTCCTTGCAAATCTGAAGAAGCATTTACAGTAAAGAGCGCAACTTCTTTACACCATTGGAAATCATATACCCCCTATGTAAAAATTTGTTTGACCTATTTTGACTTGGCACAGAGTTTATGAAAACAAAGAAGACTTTTGAATCTTGTGGTATTAAATTAAAGATATGTCAAATATACCAAAAACCGAGTAGTCTTGTGGTCTTAAACATGTCATGTGGAAAGTTGAAATTAAAAAAATTGCTACATTTCTTTTGGAACGAACTAAAAAGTAGGCCAGCCTAGTCACAAATAGTTGAACATGCATTTCTTTGATTTCGCTCTGGTTGTTACTTGTTAGCTTCATTATTCAATCAACTACATTTGGTGCAGGTATGAAAAGAAATACATGGACGAAAAGAAAATAATATCTGCTGAAAAGGCAAATGTCGAGGACGCCAAGAATATTTCATCAGAAGGAAAAACTTCTGAACCAGTGACCGGGGCAACAACCCAGGCAAACAAGAAGGCAGCCTCATCAACTGCTGACCAGGATTTGGATGTTTTTCTTCTCGGAGAGGAAAGTGATGAAGGGCCAGGTACGCTGTTTACCATCTCACGTTTTTGCCACCTCGTGTGAGGAGTGATAGTATTTAATTTATTTGTGGAAATTAGGAAAGGTACTGTTCATCATCCTTCTTTGCTCTCTGCCCTCTCCCACCAAAGAAAACAAAGAGAAAAGAATAATAACACACAAGTATTCTGAACCTGCCATCTTTCTTTCTTTCATACTCTTCCTTTACTGTACTGTAGACCGTTGACTAACTAAAAAATGTATTTACAGTTTCAGTCGTTCATAATATTGTTAGTCTATTTCAGTTATTTTAATCGGCAGGCTGTCCATTTGCCCAATCCTGTCAAGATCACCATAATCAGTAGTCAAATAGTACAAAGCTAGAGGACAACTATGTTACGTGCTTAAATCCAGATTATCATCTATCCTTGCTGTCATCTACTTTATGGTATTTGTGTAGCATTTGAGGACAAATTGTACTATAGGCAAAGATGTATGTACACATAAGAGATGTGAAACTCAAATAAGATGACCAAATCAAAACATCATTTATCATAAAAAGAAGACCAGTCACAATATAAGAGATGGTGCTTTCTTGCATCCACAAATTGTCAGTATATATTCTCTTTCATTCATCTGGCTTTTGTTCTCCAAGCAGCATTGATCTAACTGCTAGAAAGTAGTCAACAGGTCTGCATATTACAAGTGATCACCTGAGAAGTCTTTATTTATTCCTCAGAAGCTAAAGATTTATGATCTGATTACCACCAACAAGAAGTCTCGGTTTATTGGTCTTGACAAGCTATAGATAGGTGAGCATGGTTTTGTTATTCGATATAACTTTGTATTTTACGAGTTAAATTTTTGTATTCGTCCACTCTCATGACATGCTGAGATCATAACTAAGTTAGAAATTTGTGTTCTGGTATAGTTATGTCAACCATGTAATGATGTATATTTTTTTTGTGAGAGGACGCTTACTATATGTAACATATTTGAACATCCCACAAACAGTGTACAAGGTGGATGTTTCGTCATCTCGTTTCACAAACTTTTCGTTCTTGGGAGGGGGACAGTTGGGTGACATGCTCCAGTACTCTAGTATTGGAACATGAGGGTTTTCATTATCGTCTTGCAACATTTGAATTTTCTCCAGCTCTGTAAATGGATTGTGCTTTTAGCATGTGTATATCATATCAAATGGAATTATATGTTAAATGCCCTTGTTGTTAGGTTAAAATAATATAGAGATCTCACTTGGAGAACTTTCAAGAGTATTTGACCAAGTATGATCTGAAAACTTCAGCTCGAGACAAGGTGTTATGGTGTACTTGGAGTTCTTTCTAGTAGCTCATTCGGATTCTTAGATTCTGATGACTTTTTGTGAAAGCCTGCAGGAAAAAGGTGAAACAGCGGCTACTTGCTGCTTCGAGAAGTTGAGGTTGAAATCGTCAGGAAGTTCACACATCCATGCATGATATAATCCAGCTCATATGAAATAGGCATATACTCGCTTACTTGCTACCTTCCTCTGCATGCATCTTGTCCATTCCTTGAACCTTTTTCTTTCTTTTTCAACTTTTATTCCTTTGCTGGAGCTGCAGAAGATAAGGTAGGTGACTGAGGAAGTCCGATGGTACGTAATGCTGTTCGTTTTGGAGGTGTAAAGTTAGAATTCTTTTAGTGACCTTATTATTCACTTTTTATTGAGTTGTTGGTTACTTTTTAGTTCTACATCACCTGCTCTAAGTATAGTTTTAAAGTTCCGGCTGCATGTTGGATTTCAATGCTGCCTAATCTTTCCTTTCTCAAGTTGCTGGTATTACTCTGAATGTAGTTTTGTTGTCCAGCAGCTGCTTCTTCGACGGTCTTGCTGCCTGAAAAGGGCCAAATTATTCAAAGTTAGTTTTGGATGTCAAATGTAAACAAAAATAGAGAGGATGAGTAAAAATTGGAAGAGTGATATTTAATGAAAGCATATTATTACCATCACCTTTCTGATAAAGACTACAAAAAACAGATTAACGGACACACAATAAAGGAGTACATATTATTTGAGCGGTGTATGTGGGTAACGGTAAGTGAAGTTGCTGCATTTAATTTTGTTGATATCCAGTGGACCACTGGAAGGTATATGTTGAAAATTGCCAAAAGTTACATGAGAAGTACATAGGTTTGTCATGCAACGGTTGTTCCTTTCTCAAACATCAATTTAGTTTCAGTACTATATACTAGAGTGTATGATTGCCTTTCTTAGGAATACAAAGTTCAAAATTAGTATGATAGCTGATTCTTTGTCTGGGGATATCTTTTACCATGTCAACAGAAAGTCTAAATTTTCATGCTAACAATTAATCATGTTACACACTTTTTCCAGAAATGTTTATGCAAAAGAAAAATATATAAATGTAATAGTTCTATTGAACACAGAAGTATTAATTCTTACCAAATAACTTCTATCTACCAAAAGTAAGTACTTAACTACTTGTTTTGAACTTTTTATGTGTAAAGGATTCTCAATGATAAAAATATATTATATATACGTTATTCTTCATTCTAAAAATAGAATAATAAATAATATATATATATTATATTAAGAAAAGTCAAACAAAACAAGATCTTTTAAAGAATAATTGCAATTTTTTCAGTAGCATCTCAAACAGAATAATTACACATGTTCATGCATGGATATGTAGGGCGGCGGACCTAATTTTCTTCGAACCTTGGTTTTTATTTGATCAACATAATGATATGTGTTAATGTAGAATTTTGAAGCAAAAAGTTTTTTTTTTCAATTACATATTATTCATAGGATATTATTTGAAATATGTTTCATTATTATATGAAGCAAAATTGATTGCAGACTAGTCAGAACTATTTTTGTCTCAACTATGAGACATATATTGTTGTTTGTTTGGTATTATTAGCTGAGTTGTCTTGTTATGGCATTATATGATGTGCTAGGAAGCAATTTTTCTTCCTTATAATTAATTATTTGAGATATTATTGATTCTGTTTTGTCTTTAAATAATATACTTATTATTTATTATTATATACGAAGCAGGCTTCTTTACAGCATATACTGGTTCAACATATATGACATTCCAAACTTCTATACATGTGTCATAATTACAATGATTAAACGGATTAATGGGTGCTAATTATTTTGGTTCCAGTTAATTAATGTTCGTATTTGGTGGATTTTGTCGATAACCTATACATACTCTTTTTATTTCTTTATATATATCTTCCAATTAAGGAATAATTGCTGCATTTTCTCAATCGTCAATTTCCATTCAATTGATATATCAAAAAAAAGGATTAGTAAAAGATATTATTTGACTGCAACACCTTCATTATAAATAAATTTGGACCTACCTAGCTAGTTAAATCTTAAGTGTAACATCTTTTAACACGTCAACAACTTTTATGTTATACTTCTTACCTTATTTATCAAAATATATATATAAAAATAATTATAGTTCCGATGAGCCAATCTCGTAATGGATCGAATTAATTGCAATTTTCATTAATAAGGTGTTGTCTGATCTTGGACAATTTTGAAGA
Organism: Solanum lycopersicum; assembly: GCF_036512215.1. Lineage (NCBI taxonomy): Eukaryota > Viridiplantae > Streptophyta > Magnoliopsida > Solanales > Solanaceae > Solanum > Solanum lycopersicum. Next base: position 61,424,313 of record NC_090802.1, on the reverse strand, counting down.
AAAAAACACATTTGAGCTTTTTTTTTTCCCCAAAATAAAGAGTAATAAGTGCAAAGAAAAAATGTTCTAATAATTGTGAACATTTAATTATTGAAAAAATAATAATTTAGAGAAATAGAAAAGTCTTTTATTGTAATCTCTTCGTTCTAATAATCTCTCTTCCGTCGGCATATTTTCACACATCGTAATCGGTTCTCTTAATATATTTGGCCTCTATTTGAACCATAGGCTTCTTTGTTTTGTTTTTTAAAATCATTCAATCCGTTTATAATTTATTCATCAAATATTGACTTAACAAAAAAAATATATAATTTATGATCTTAAATTAAAGATATGTAAAATGTGTCATACAGTCCTTTAATTTCGTAGTTTTAAAAAAATGAAAAGATATTTTTTTAACTTAAATTAAAAAGAAAAATAAATTAAAACCATGAAAATATTGTGTTTAGAATAGTAATTTAGAAACAAAGAAGTACATCTGTCATTTCATATGCAAGTTGTTCAAAGATTTTAACGTTCAAGATTTTAGTTTGTCTCAACCATGTAATATCTTTTACTACTATTTTTTGGTATTATTAGAAGATTGAGTTGTCAAATTCGGAATTTGTCACTATTTTGTGGCATTATTATATATTATATTATGTGTTTTCTCCCAAGCCACTACTTGATATATTTTCTATCTTCATATTCTAATAATTTTAATTTCTTTATGATTGATATTGTTTCTTCCTTCCATTGTCCAACCTTATAATATAATAAGGTCGATCATTTATATATGATTACAGACGTGCAACCATAATGATTAAATGTATGTTTCTGATTTTGGCATCTTTTCATAATTTACGTATTCCGTTTAAATATTTATTTAACATTTTTTCTTTAAGAAGTTGCTGCATGTATGTTGATTAACTTATAAAAATAAAAAAAATTCTGATTCATATGAACCCAACATTTTTATAGGAAAAATATGACACATGTGAAAATTAAATTACTTAAACATTTATTCTTTAGTCTCAATTTATGTAAATTCATATTTCTATTTAAATATGTGGTTAAAAATAGAAATTAAATAATTAATTTGTTTGTCTTACTTATTTTTTAATTTATTTTAAAAAAATATTTTTTTTAATTTAAATATAATGATGTTGTCAGATATGATAGTTGTTGTAACAATAAATATAGTGTATATTATGCTAGAAATTTGTACATTCTTTTTATTAACGGTAAGAATTAGAATTAAGTTACTGAATCTTCACGTGCTGGAATTTACTTTCAATTTATATTCCCCTTTCTAGAATGGAATGAGTTTATGGATGAAGCAGTAACTTCATGTCATTGACAAAAAAAAATGTATATTAATAAATTAAACGGCAGTTTGGTGTACCATAAAATATTCTATTTATAAAAATTTATCGTACGTTATTTTATTTTTATATTTTTTTACGAAGTGAACTTTGAAGTTAAAAAGAATATCTAATTATTACATCATTAATCTAAATATAATACTTTTTATCTTGACAAATCATAAAATGACTTTTTATCTTTCACTTTCTTTGTAGTTATGAATGACCTAATGAGTTTGGTGAAAAGAATAAAATGGTAGACAAGTATAGTTTACTCCAATATCTAAATTTCGAGGCAAAATTTAAAATTTTTAAATTTATGTATTTTAGATTGGAACTTTTTTTGCTTAGTGAATAGTAGGTATGTCATTATAATAAAAATAATTTTAGCGGTAATATATAGTTATATTAATAAAGAGAGCTAATTTTTTATCGGCATTAGTTAAGTGTTATTAGATTCAATGTCGTTAAAGAATAGTTTTAATTATCGCTAAAAATAATATTTAACGGCAACTGCTAATTAATTGCCGCTAAAGCTCATTTTTTGATATTATGAGTATATATTATTTTTAGATTCGAAATACAAATAAATAGATAATCTGAATTAAAATTATTACGCTCAACCCTAACCACCATTTCCTAATAACATTTCTATAAAGTTGGCTTTAATTAAGCTTGGTTCACGGTTGATTAATGATGTATAATAAAGACAATCATTGTCTAATTAACTTGATATATTGTATGACAATGTATCTGTACGACCAGTTGTATTATTATTTATTTTTGGTATAACGACAATAGATCGTGTATATATATATATATATTGAATAATGGCCGATATATACAGTAAAACCTTCCAAAATATTTTATATAAGGCAGAAAATCGTACTGCACCCTCAAAGACTTTTAATTATTTAATGATGATAATTGACATATTTATAGATGAAAATGTACGTAAGAAAAAGTGATACATATTAATTTATAATATGTCAGCTCTCACATGGTGAAAAGGGAAAATATATTATAGAGTTGTACAATTATTATTAGAATATATATTACCAAAATAGTCGAGTTTTATTTGGTAAGTCTAACATACATCATTTGTACTGTTGATTAACTTTTACTATAAATTAAAATTTACAAAATTACTCAATCCTAAACATTTAATTTATTGCAGTGGTTTAGCATGTGTTATCTCCAACTCGTGACTAAAGGAAAATTCCTTAACATTTTAAGAAAAGATGCTTAAATATGTGATATATATATATATATACGCGCGCGTATAATTATAAATATATGATATACATTTTCTACGTAAATATATTACTTAATTATAACTAATTAATAGTAGTAGATTGATTCGAAGATATAACACGTGTTTGTCCCTCTTCATCAGAGAACAAGTAGATTTTCTTAGTACATATTGAGTTATATATATTCAAATACCTCGATCCTTCAAATATGTATAAATAGTGATAGTATACAGTACCAAAAAACATAAAAAAACGAACAAAAGGACTAAGAAAAGGATGAAATATTAATTAATTCTGTTAATTAACTATAACAAAATAGTACTAGTGTAATTTATCTTCTCCATTCTATGAAATTAATAACTTAAGTGGTAGTTTAAAAATAATTTTTACTCATACAAGTGCGGCCAAATGAATGGGGCCTAATTTTTACCTTTTTAGGCTAATCAAAAGGTGCCATTATCCTGTACGCAGTTTGATTGTAGGCAGAAAGGGGAAAGGGAAAATGAAATTTACCAAATATATTGAGCAAAATTAAATATTGTACTAATGTAATTCAACCTATATATATAATTAATTAATTAAACCAAAAGAATTGAAGAAGCCAACGAATCAAATCAAAGTAAACATAATTGACAAAGACAGACAGCTATTCGCGTGATTGATGCATCAAATCATTTTTCCACACATACTATATATAGTTAGTTGCTAAATATATTATCGCTTGTCCACGATATAACCATAAATAAATATTTATATCTATTTGTTTACAAGTAATTATAACCATTTCACAAAATATTAAATTTATTATATATACTTAAAAGATAGATATTATTTCTTTAAGAAATATATGAATGAATATGAACGAGTAAAATCAAAGATAAGATCCTAGAAGAGATTAAAATATATATGTACTTTAATTATACATAATAAAGAATGTTTTTGCTTTAAGATAAATACAATATGGAATTCTAATATCCTGGCAATCAATCGTAATCTTATAGGAATTAGAGTAGTTGATTAGTGATTATCATTTAATGATTTTAATCGTAGACCTCTTTTAAGTCTTAGGTGTAGAATATCTTTCGCAATAATAATTTTTAATTTTTAAAATATTTTTATTCCAACTATTCACGACTTCACTTTATATTTATATATTCAATATGACATTCCTAAATATTATTTAGAAGTATGTAATAACTAATAACAAGAGGACGGAACTAAAAAAATAATTAATACATTCGGTGACAGTACTATTAAAAATTGTTAATATTTATTTAAATTTCTCTTGTTATTTAAACATTATTAAGTGTCACTGTTGCACTAATTAATTCGACAATACTACATACTTTTCTGTTCCTTGTAATTATTGGAAGTCTTTTTTTTGGTTGACTATGGTGTTAAGGTATTTTTTTTAGCATTTTGAATAATTTTACATTGACATGTATTCGGATGATAAATGTACAAATAAAATATATATTTAAAATTAGTTTTATCTATTCAAGCGAGATATAGAAGTGATATCTAATGTAGAAAGAAAACTAAAACAAGATAGATAAAAGATTTAAAGTTCTTACATCACTTAGAGGACGAGGATTCAGGAGCACATGATCATTATCACACGACACTATATGATACTTATGAGTTCAAATATGTATATATATATATATATATATATATATATATATTTAAAAAAAAAAGAACAAAATACTATAAAAATACTACATATGATTTCGAAAAGGGAGCATGAATTCATGTGAGCTCAGTGATCCCTCCTACATACGCCTTTGATTTTAAGATACTTGTCCTCTTCCACCAACAATATATGTATTAGACGACTCTATTCAGACGAAAAAAATCACCTAATATTTATGTTATAAGAAAAACATATACAACTTTTAGCGTTTGTAATACATACTTAATCACCCAACAAATTCCTATCAAGATCAATATTGCATTATCCAATATCAACATTCTTTGAACTGTTTGAGTAATATTCCTTTTTTGTATTTTTAAAGAAAACTTTGTATTAAATCAATTACAATCATATATATAAACTAGAAAAAGTAAATACATTATTTTACTTCAAAGTAAAATATACCAAGTGAAGCATGTTAAGGAAATGATTGGTAAAAATGATGAGTGTGACATATACAGAAAGTGGACCACAGAATCTGACAGGACCCATATTCACATTGCCCCACATAGTAAAAAAAAAAAAAAAGACCCGATATGAATCGGGTCATGGGCCCACATCTTCCAATAGGGTCAGCCAAACAAAAAAGGCTTTGGTTCATTTAACCCGTGACCCCCACAATCGACCGTTCTGACACGCCTTCTCACCTACTCTAATGCTCTACGTTAAGTTTGCCGTTATAACGGCGGTACCGACACTCTCAAGGTACGGCCGTAGCATCAAAACAAGATCCAGTTGTCGTTTCTTGTCGTTTTTCAATTTATCGCCACCGTACTTCTCGCCTACGATACTATTTTTACCGATAATTACCTGCCACCCCGCTAAAATCCATTCATTTTATTTTATGTAGTAACATTTAATTAGATACAAAATTTTAAATTACCTTTCAAAATAGTAAATTTATGTTTCTCTAAACTTATAAATATATTAGAGTGGTATATTTAAAATTAAGTGGAATTAACAAGGGTAAAATAATAATTGTACCTTTAAATACTTATCATATTTTTGAGACTAACCAAAAGAAAAAAAAGCTACATAAAACGAGACGAAAGGAGTAACAACTTACATAGTCGATTTATCATTTTAAGTACAACTTTTTTCTGTATTTAATATTTTCCAACTATTTTAAGAAATCACAAATACACTTTATCATAATTAAGATGTAAGATATAAATTTGATTAATTTGTACTATTTTTAATAAGTTAATGTTTCGATGCTCTAGTAGTATATATATACTTTCTACTTCTCAAAAATTATGTTGCATCACCATAATTAGAAATAACATATTTTTTTTTAATTTTATTGAAATAATTTTCAATTATATATATCTGAAATTATTTTAAATCATAATTTTTTTTTGTTCTTAGATATTATATTAAAAAGAAAAAAATATCATATAAAATGAAAATTAAAACGGATAGACTATGGAGTAATGCAGATAAAAACGAACTGTCTTTGCGAAACAAAAATTAGAATACTCCTTTGCTTTAGTTAGTACAAGTTAATTACTTAATTATGTCTGATATTTATTGCATATCTTAAAGTCTCTCAACCCTCAGATCTTATCTTTCTTTGCCTCTTAAATGGTTACATTAAAAAAAAAAAAAAAACTCTCCTGGCTCTTAGCTGCTTCCATAAAGTTTAGTTAAATTGGTCAATTAGTCAGTGCTGGCTGCAATTCTGTTGGCCTGTGCTGAAGCCATGAACTCGTATTCTCTATTATTAGGACATGGTTTAATTCACAAGTAAGTTTTGATGAGAATATATTGTACATAAATTTTATTGAATTAAGAAATTATTTTAAATAAACTTTCAATTTAAAAGAAATACACCTGATGGTTGTAAGAAAAATAAGATAACAATTCATCAAGATACAAAACATATATAACACTAAAAAATGCATTGAAAATCATTTAGAAATAAGGTGACAAACCAAATAAATCATGCATGTGAGTTCACAAATTATATCTTGCTCAAAAACAAATATTTTTATATGGTAGAATAATCAATTATTTGAGATAACCAGAAATAAACGTAGAAAACTAAACTATACGTTAAGGATTTTATATAAAATGATATAAATATAATTATTTAATTTACTATTGAATTTGCGATTAACCCTTTAAGAAAAAACCCAAACCGTTAAGAATCAATAATTCGATAACCAAAAAAAATTAAAATTATTATCAAAACTGGTAAAACCAATAACCTATACTGATAAACCAATATTAATTTTTTTTTAAATTTGAATTATTGATTTTGATTCAATTTTAAACGGCATACAACTAATAACAATTCAATTCTATTGAAGAATAAGAAAATATGTCAAAAAATTGAGAAGAGGAGGCCAACTATCTATCTCTTTTCCAAAGAGTGCGACGACACTCGCTATCTATTACTCCGTAACGTTTTTAATTCCAATTTTTATCCAAACTCATTATATTAGTTAAATAAATTATGTTATTTCTTGTCTAATCATTTTCGTAATAACTCTTCTAACCCTTGTTACAATTATCATCTTAAACCTTAATCGATGCATCCTTACACCTTCTTTCACATCTTTAAACCATCTTAATTTTGATCTTCTCATTTTATCTGTATAAATATCTTAGTTAGTGCGGTAGTATTCTAAAAAATGTACATAACAACAAGAAATTCCTCCTTAAAAAGTCAAAAAGAATATGGATAAAAGGTAACACAAGATGGTGAAAAGCCTAAAATAAAGTGTTTTTTTTTTCCCTAATGTATCGCGAGATATTGTCGGTGTCTCTATATATGCTTATAAAGTTCGGCGATACAGAGGTTCCTGTGCAGTCATCTCACGTCGCCACGTGTAAGATTAATGTGGCTCGATCTTTGACACGTCTGACTGAACTTTATGATAGTGGGGCCCAATCGATAACAAATTAGCTGGCTCTCATTTATTGGTTAATTATTTTCCATTTTTATCGTAGTTTTCAATTAATGAACACTATTCATCATGTGGAGGAATCTAGTGTACCCGGTTTCATACTCATAAGCTTGCTCCCTCTTTTATAAAAATTTATTTATTGAATAAAATAAATATTAGGTCCCCACTAATATTATTTTTCAAATAAATTAATAGATTGATTTACTTTGCTAGTAAAAATCCAACCTTAGCTTAAAGGGCCTATGTTCAAATTTTAATTTCTCAATTAATTTGTACTAATAAACATGTTTGATTCTTATGAAGAGAAAAAAAAAAGGTTATGTAGTAAAAAATGAAAAAAATATTTTTCAGGAACAAATTCATTAGCTCCTATATGAATATAGGTTTTATTTGACTTATTTTCATTAATATCAGCAAACTGAATTAAACAAGTCATTAATAAGAGTAAACAACACTAAACATACTACAATAGTTTGGTATTAACATTAAAATAACATGTTTTTAAAGGTTGTTTCATTTTTTTTCCATATTAGGAGTTGACATGACATAATCAACCAAAGATAAAATGTGATTTTAAATCCAAAAAAGGAAAAGAAAGTCAAACACACAACTTTGTTTAAAAAATAAACCAAAAAAAGAGAATAAATATAAGAGTATATATACAAATAAGTGAATAACAATTGCCAATACTTCCTATAACAAATTTGAAAAAAACAAAAATAATAGTAATTTAAAAAAAAAAGTGTAAAAGGGAAAAAAATAACAGGAGGGAAACTGTGGAAGTTGCCGCATGTGATAACCGCTATAACCACACCACACACAAGCACTCCCTAAACCCACCACGCGGTGCGTGTTCTTATCACTCTCTTTCTTTCTCTCTCCACATTCACATTTTTTCCTTTTCCCTCTCTCGTCGCCGGCGGCACCAGATTCCGGCGAAACGTTACCGTCTCGCCGGAAAATTCTCCTTAATCTCCGATACATTTCACATTTTTATTAATATATTTGATTGATCTCTCATCCATAAGAAAAAAAAACTGAATAATCAGTTAGGGTTCGTTTTCCGTTAACACTTAAAGATCGAACTTTTGGTTGATTTTTTCCGCTAATGTGGTTGAGATTTAGGGTTTATGGTGCTGCTTTCGGAATCAACACTCACTGGAAGATCTAACTGTTCAAGTTTTGCTTACGTTTCTGAAGGATCAAATTTCGTCCTGTTTTCACTTGGTGCTCAGATTTGAGCAGTTTGATCCGCTCACTTTTTTTTTTGTCTTTAAATTGTGAGTGTTAGATTATTTCTTAAACTTATTTGGTTTAATTTTTGACTGATTTTGGATACTACATTATCGACGAGGCAAATTCATTGCTGCCAGACTGAAGGAAACTTACAAGAAAGTAAGATAAGATTTTGGGCGGGATATGTGCAGAATAGAGGGAGAAAAGAGTGAATTTGAAGGCAGAGAGAGGAAGAGAAGGAGGTGGGGATTGAACGTAATGGGATTCAAAGCAGCTGCTTTAGGTGATAGTCGTGTGGAGAAACTGAAAAGTTCTATGATGTCGCGGTCTAGAATGAAGTTATGGATGATAAGGGCAACAACTTCGATTTTGTTGTGGACTTGTGTGGTTCAATTGATGACTTTAGGGGAGACTTGGGGTCCTAGAGTTTTGAAGGGGTGGCCTTCTTGTTTCTCACAGGAATCTACTGCTGCATTTGCTCTCCAATCGTCGCTGGAGGTCCCTGCCAGAGTTCTTCCACCTAAGAGTGAGTATTTTTTTTGTAATTTACAGGTGTGGCTTTGTCTACTCGGTTTACTTAATTGTCTGACGAAGTTGGTCAGCAAAGAGATCGCCATATTATGTTTTTAGTGAAATTGTGAAATAGCCGTTGAGTATTTATTGGCCTGATGCTAATTATAATTGAGATATATGTGGTTGAATTGTGCGAGTATATTGCTTGGAATCTTTGTTGAAATCACCAAAAGGCTCATCGTCCTATTCAGGCTATTCTAGCTTCTTGTGTAAACATTTATTGGAACAGCAAAAGGAATATGTTAAGAATTTGCTTATTTGTTTTCTGCCTTGTTGTTTACGTATTTTTGTTTTACAACGTCTATTCTCGTGAATTACTGAGTCCTGACAGTTGTCTTAATTATTATGAAACCAGGGGTTTACAAGAATAATGGTTACCTTATGGTTTCATGCAATGGAGGGCTGAATCAAATGAGGTCTGCGGTGAGTGGCTTTCTTAAGATAAATATCAGTTTAGTGGCACGTATTGAAGTATTTCAATTGGTGCAACTATTGTGAGTTTGATAGCTGATTAGTTTCTCCTTCCTCTATTTTTATTTTATTGTTGCAGATATGTGATATGGTTGCCATAGCAAGATATTTGAATGTGACTCTCATAGTTCCTGAGCTGGACAAAACCTCGTTTTGGGCTGATCCAAGGTGTGTCTCCGTGATTATTATGATTTTGGTCTTCTAATTTTACAGATTGCTTTCTTAAAAGAATAAGAGGTGATGATATGTAGTACACTTAACAATACTTTTGACTTGCAGTGAATTTCAAGATATTTTTGATGTTGATCATTTTATAACATCCTTGAGAGATGAAGTCCGAATATTGAGAGAGCTACCGCCAAGACTGAAGAGGAGAGTGGAGCTAGGAATGCTTTACACCATGCCTCCTATCAGTTGGTCTGATATTTCTTACTACCATAACCAGGTTCGTAGGTTTAGGCAACACTTCTTTGATGATGTGTGTTGTTAACTAATCATTATTCTGTGAGTACTGATGGTCGCGTTTTCTGACTACAGATTCTTCCCTTGATTCAGAAGTACAAAGTTGTTCACCTCAACAGAACTGATGCTCGTCTAGCTAATAATGGTCAACCGATGGAATTGCAAAAACTGCGTTGTCGAGTAAATTTTGATGCCTTGAAATTCACCCCTCAATTAGAAGAGCTGGGTAAAAAGGTCATTCAACTTCTCAGGCAAAAGGGTCCTTTCATGGTGCTCCACCTGAGATACGAAATGGATATGTTAGCTTTCTCTGGCTGTAGTCAGGGATGTAACAAGGATGAGATTGACGAGTTGACAAGAATGAGGTAAACTTATTTCCTTGTATAGAGTGACTGTCTTCTTTACTAGTCTCTCAGTGTTGGGCTAATTTAATCGTTTTGTAGATATGCTTATCCATGGTGGAAGGAGAAAATCATAAATTCAGATTTGAAAAGGAGAGATGGTCTCTGTCCTTTGACACCCGAAGAAACTGCTCTGACTTTAAGGGCATTGGACATTGATTCCAGCATACAAGTTTACATTGCTGCTGGCGAGATATATGGTGGACGAAGGCGAATGGCTAGTCTTGCAGCAGCTTACCCCAATCTGGTAATCAGAAAGTTCAAACTAGTTTTTCAGCTGTTTATGTTGCCTGAATTTGTTGACTAACATGTCGTACTATTTTATGTCGAGCAGGTGAGGAAGGAGACACTACTAGAACCTTCCGACCTTATGTTCTTTCAGAATCACTCTTCTCAAATGGCTGCATTGGACTATCTTGTTTCATTGGAGAGTGACATTTTTGTTCCTACGTATGATGGAAACATGGCCAAAGTTGTTGAAGGACATCGCAGGTACCTGTTTCCATTTGATGAAATTGTCTCTGTGCTAATGCTCAAGTGATATCCTTTTGCGTTGTGTTACCACGTACCTCGCCCACTTTTGATTAATGCCCAACTTTAGCTACATATAGTATTTTCTTATTGTTTTGCTGGACTTTTCAGTACGAGTTTAGCTTCAGATTTGATTGTGGCTTTATGTCATTATTTTTAAAGTATTACCATTCTCTATGCAGATATCTTGGCTACAAGAAAACCATCTTGTTGGACAGAAAGCTTTTGGTGGATTTGATAGACCAACATACTGCTGGATCATTGACATGGGATGAGTTCTCTAATGCAGTTAAGCATGCTCATGCTGAACGTATGGGCAACCCAACCAAGAGGTTGGTTATTCCAGACCGACCCAAAGAAGAGGATTATTTCTATTCAAACCCATGGGAGTGTTTAGAATCATCTAATGAGGATGAAACACTTAGTAGCAGCATTTAAATCCATCTCAGAAAGAAAAAAACACTTCCACTTGCAGTTCCACGCAGTTTCTGTGAATGATTTATAGAAAGAAGATAGCTCTCAACACACTGAGTCAATAGAAAGCAGGATTTTGCCTCAATTGCAGCTCTTGAAGTTCAGTAGGAGGGTGCACTTCGACAGGGCTGACAGACATGCTGGAGAGAGTACATTTTATTTTATAAAGTTTTTACATTAAATTAATAATCAATTTCCTGTATAGAAGCTTCCCCTGCCATTGCAGGGTTACACCAAACTCTACGGCAGTGTACACACACGGGTGAAATATAGAAATTTGTTTTACTGCAATTTTGTTATCTGCAAATTTTATTATTGACCCCTCATCATCATCATAGTTACTTGCTTTAGCAGTTTAATATAATAGAAAATACACAAAATTCATTTTTTCATTATTTGAGTGCTCAAGACATGACCTATGCGGTTGGTAAGATGTGACTGTAATGGCCAATGGGGGAAGAGAGGCCAATTATTTTCTAGTCAAATCGTTGTTATTTTTCATATAAAATTTTGGCTTACTCATCTGTTCATTCTTGAAATATAATATTTATAAACATAAAAAGTGATTTGCTTTCTGCACATTCTCCTGATGTAAGAATATTTGATAACATTCCTAACAATTTATTTTTAATTATTATTAAAAAGCTATGTACCATCTACCAGAACTCACTGTAGAAGCCTCTACCAGCATAGAGCTGTACAGTTATAAATCAGTATAATCTCATAACTATATGCTAATATTCTTACATTTTTATCTAAAATTATTGTACCTTATAGTTTTGCGAAGCTGAAATATGATAAAACGTTTATAAACTCATTTAACAATTGCAATCCACTTGTAAAGAACAACTAGCTGTAAAGGTGCTTACGTGTCTTTACTTTTCTGTTTTGCTGTACATTAAATGGACTTTTATAAACACAATTTCTTTGTAAAAATTATTGCACATATTGATTTAGTCGGCAATTATAAGCTGACATGGACAGTAGGTTTACGATACTCTTTTCGTCTTATATTTCATTTTTCGAAAATTTATTTTATCAACTCTTTTGAAATTAACTCAAGATATTATAAAACAATATTAACTGACATTAATATAAATTAACTTTCGTAAAATAAAATATTCGTAAATTTTTCTAGATGGATTACATGGCAATGGAAGAGAAGGTCTGCATCACTATTATAATCAATAATATATGTGAAGGTCGGCTAATACCTAAATTTTATAGAAATTAACTAAAAATTTGTAATATTATTTTAATATATATCTTTTTCATTATAATAAGTGGAGAGTAGACTACTAAAAGAGTTATATAAAAGTCCAAAAAGAATAAGCCACTTTGAGCACTTAAATAAATCTCCAATAATATAATAATGTTTTGGTACTAATCATTCCTCTATTCACTAGTGCTTTAATGCGTCCGTTCTAGTTCTATTTGGAAGGATCATATAATTATTCAACTACCTTTCAATTATTCTTAGCATTAATATTCGTTTTTTCAGTGGCCTTATTCAACCAAAGTTTAAAAATGTTCAATTGAACAACCCAAATTTACTGGCCTCTTAATCTTATCCTTTATTTTTCAAACCACTTACTTTGATTTCCACTGGTAAAAGAGAAAAAAAAAAAAGGTCTAATTAATTGCTTTGAATTTTTTGGAGTTGGGAATAGTGGCATATGAGAAATTCAAGATAGGCAATTCCAAGAAACTATAACATGTATTCACTCTAGTGTTGTATAGGTTATATTGGAGTATTAATAGTATTTGATAGAGTAATTATTTTATCTAAACTTTGAATGATCCAAGAAAAGGCCAATTCTCGATGGAAGAAATATTGGATCGTCGATTCAAATTATTCAAGTGCATCCCTTCTCTATTTATGACTTTATCTATATACGCAAACGTTTTTCTCTGTTTTATTTTACTTGATTCATATTAATTTTAATATATTTTTTTTTGTAAAAAAATTATTATTAAATTAAAAAAAGATATAAGTATAATTTTATCAATTATATTTTTAGTTAATAATGAATAATTTTGTATTACATGCAAAAAGAATTGTAACGACCGTTGCTTTCGTTATACATCACAGCTGGCTAAAAGGTGTATATACTTGAGATAAGTCGCATTCTGCACCTTGCTTTTTGTTCTTCTCGTGGAATATATAAATATATATATATTATTTATATATATATAAGCTTAAATCTGAAGAAAATATGTGGTATTATTTGACTAATTTTTAGCCTAAAACAAGTCTTAGATATTTAGGGTAACTATAAATTACGTTATTAAGGATAAATCAAAAAATCTACAAATTGAATGTACGATCTACATTGAATTGTGATTTCTTGAGTTTTAAGGAATTGTAGTTACCAACTCCATATACATTCTCATCTTACTTAATATTTAATATTAAGGTGAGCAAGATTAATTATGAATAGTGATGTTTGGTGAGAGTAAAGCTTCGCTTAACTTGCAAAAAAAAAGATGGACTGCGGCCCTATTAGAATTTTTAATTTCTATTAATTAATAAAATGTTGATATTAGTAGTAGTATGCTCTATTTCAAGATGAAGTAAAATACTCATTATTAACATCCCCAAAAGAAATGTTCATCAGTAGAGTTCAACATAGGGATAGAAATAAGAAATCGTCACGGATGACTCGTTTGTTGGCGAAATAAAGATACAATCCATCCAAAAACCCTTTTTGGCACTCCAAATCTATACTATCGACTATTTGATTAGATGAATTGAAGGTGACAAATTGGCAATATTGTTCCTTCACATAAAAATTGTTCAAAGACAAATAAATAAAAAATGCAAACAGTAACAAGGGTTGTGGCTATTTTTTAAATTATAGAGATTGAGTATACTATTTGTGAAATTTGCCTGGACTAATAAGCAATGATGATTGGAAGCCCATTTAAAATTTTGTTTAGTAGGCCGCTTAGTCTATTTTGTTCGATGGGCCCAAAGTATAGTAGAGCTCTCAAGGTAAAAGCCCAATATTTGTTCGATAGGCAGCTCAAGGAAATGAGAAAAGAGGAATTTTCAGAAACACCAATTAATAGAAACATAGTTAGGCTCTTAAGCTATAGTTTCGTTCATTACGATTCGTACTACACGTTAAGAAGAAGGAGAGAAGAGAGGGGAAGAGAATTTGAATTTTATGTGTTAGGTCATTTGCACCTTTGTTCCTATTTTTTGCAGGTCTTTAATTTATGTCCTTCACGTACTAAAAATTTATAGTTTCGCATCATAATATCCTCTAAATAATGCACGGACATAACTTTAGTTTCTAAATAATCTATTCTGGCGTGTACCCATAAAATAAAAGTTTACTTAGGAAGGATTCTTTATTATTACTACTAAATAACAGACTCTATTCAAATTTCTTATTTACTTATAAGAGTGTACAAGTTTGATCGAGGATTTCTTTTCTTATAGCAATTCATCATGTCTTTAACAAAATAGATTAGAACAATGTCCTTGAGCCTTAAACATGAAAATGCATAGAAGCCTTAACTTGACAATGCAGCTGTCTCATCATCATCATTGAAAGCCTTAGTAATAAATTAATACAGTAGTTTACTACCAAGTAATAAAATATCACACTCTAGTCAGGTAAATTTGTGCAGCCCAACAATTTGAAGGGGCAGAAAAATAGTAGTAGTACTAGTTCATTACATATACAGTGGCTTGTGATCTCTCATTTGGGAGATTTTCTGTATCAGGTGTGGACATCGATATTGGTTGAGAAGGGGAAGGGAAAGAGGAAAACAATTAAATTTAACCAATGGAAAAAAAAGAAGAAAGAACACTAGTGTTTCAAATTAGCATTAGCTTGTTTTCCGCCTTTTGAAGGCGTGATCAGGCTCCTCCCTTGTGGTTGTAACTCTAGATTTTGGAATTGGTTGATTGCTTGTTGAAACGTTGTCACCCTGTTGGAATTTTGTGATAGTTAATTAGTTTAAGGCTCCAACTCATGTGTTAACTTTGAGAATGATAACTTATCATTTAGAACTGTAAAAAGTTTCTGGAAGTAAGAAGGGCTATGTACCTTAACAGTGGAAGCTGATGAATTTACTCTCCCATTTGCTCTCTTTCCAAGATCAATTTGCACAGAGATATTGGCTTGGGTCAAATCTACTCCAGAACTATGCAGCGCTTGTGTCAAGGTGTTCAATAGCCTGGCAAGTACCAAAATAGACGCAAATTAAGCCACTGGTATATTCAGCAGAAGAAAGCATACAGAATGTCTACTTAGGAAGAGGAAAATTTGATCAGAGTACAAAACTATGTATAACATAGAGATGGAACAAACAACTGAATTTTCTATATACACTATCTCAACAGTCAACAGACAACGTCATGACGACTAAAGATGGATGTTCATTTACTCTGTAAAACTCAAAAACATATATTGTACAATTTGCTCAAAAGTCTAAAGTGAAGTACATGACCCCTTTCTCTATCACCAGGCTTATGAATGACTAATTTGTTGCAACCACATCTATAGCTATATGCATGTGGAAGTAGTACATGAGCGTTGCTTTTTAAAAGATAAATTTCAGAATCTTTTAAGCACTAATAGAATTCTTACCCTTGAGAATAGGCACTAGAGATGCTGATGGTACCACTTTCTATAGGCAGCTCCAGCCTTTCTGGATTAGCATTTGGAATAGCATAATCAGTCATATGCGATCTGCTAAGTGAAAATTGAGAATGAGACTTTGACTCCAACTTATCAGTATCAGCTATCAGCTTTGATGAATAAAGCGCTGCCGTGCTACTAGTCCCAGAAAATGAAAACGTGTTTGGGTGCATAGGAACTGTTGTCGGCTTATTTGTTAAACCAGGCTGCTGACCTTTATCTTTTAAACCTGTGCTGCTTATGTTTGGTTCCAGTTTTTGCACATTGATAGGATTAGCAGAAGAAATCCCCATTATGCTCTCATCAAACTTTCCAGCATACGTCAGTGAAGCACTGGATGCATTGATAATGCGTTGAGGAAGATTGCTAACGCCATGAGTCGTCCTATGGCACTTGCTCTGTTACAGAATGAAGGTCAGTTAATAAGTGTGATAATGAATGTACTAAAAGTATAGGTATCTAGATTAAAGCTAATACACAGATCAAAAGGAAATATATTGTCGGCTTTTAAGTGTTAAGTTTGAACGTTATTGCACTATAAACAGCATCCAGTTCAGAGCCAAAGACTGTTCATATCGTGATATACTCGGAAAATATGGTCAGGGAAATCCATGAGCATGTGAAGACTTCAATTTAGTTTCACCAACTTGGCATCTTAATTATACATGTGGTGTCAACAACCTTCCACATAGACTGACTGCATCGTTAGTATAAATTTCAAAGGCCTCAGTTCTTAATACCTTAATATGAGCCAATTGTTGATAAATGGTTAAGCACAACATACCTATGACCTAAGAAAGGAGAGGAACATAGAGAAAAAACAGAAATAGATTACCAATGGCAACTTCGGAGGTTCATTGTCCCAGCCTTGGTATGATTCCTCATACTTGTGCACTTTCTCTTGTAGAAAATGAATATATTCAATAACCTGCAAACAATATTTAAATTTTTATCATACGTATCTCTATTGATAAAGAGAAGACTAAAAAAAAAAGTATAATTCAAGTACCTCCAGTAAGAAAGACGCTTTATCTCTTTTCTGATCACTATTAGGGATGATTCCCCTCAACATCTGAAATCTGAAAATTAAAAGAATATAAGATGTTTAACTAAATATCACTTTATATAGTCCAAAAGTCAATCAAAGTAGTTGTTGATAAACAAAGTTTTGAAGAGATGAAAACATAGAACTTTATAGGAATCTGTAACAGAACAGAACATTCAAGCAAACTCCTTTCTATGCAGAGAAAGCTGCTAGATATACTTCGAAGAGAAGAGAATAGAACAAAATAGGAAAACACACAAGTCCGTCTAGCATGCACCATGTCCTAGACATAATATTCTACTCCAATTAAGATAAGGATTCTATATCAAGAATATTTCTATATTTAAGCTATCAACTATGTCATATACATGCCTGTCATTGATCTTGCTTCTTCTCCGTTGCTCTGTTGCTGAATGTTTTGAACGTGGGGTGCTTGGCTTTTGATCGTTGCCTTTTCCATCAACCTTTACAGATAAACTACCTGTAAAGGAGCTATCTGAATGTTACAAACGACAACTGCATGTAGACAATGAGTGGAAACAATCAGACTTACACAAGACAAACCTCTAAGGTGCGACTGTGGTTCTTTCTTAATCACAAAATCTTCATCATCATCATCGTCATCTTGTGCACTCTTTGCTGATGTTATCATATGCAAGAAACTTTGGCTCTTAAGGGGCGATGATTGACTGCAATGTGATCATACAGTTAGTAAAGGCAAATAAATGTACTGTATCATGGGAGAGAAGGGGCATTCATATGATTGGGAGCAAAAGAGTCACTGACTGAGCAGATGAGAGCGAACTTAAGGCCGTAGTGTTGTGCTTATGATTTGAAGATGATTGTGACTGCCACTCTAATGATGTCGTTGGCTGAACACCTCCAGTGTTCACACCTCCTTCTGCCAAGCAAATAGAAAGTTTAATTGGAGTTGAAATATTCAGAGTTAACTATTCATAGGTAGCGCTAGATCATCAAACACAACCCATGAATATCACAGGTTGGCCACATTCTATCTATGTTCCCTGTAAGAAATCAAATTAACTAAGGCTTCTCTATAAGTATTTTATTTCAACTAGTTTCACGTATTTCTTGAAAGCTGAAGTATACAGTCATAATAAATCTCTTGGTAAGCAAGGGATACGGGAGTGGAAGAAAAGTCTCGTAGAAGAACATATTTTGCGGAAGGCTGAAAAATTGATAGTACGAATACAATAGTCATTTGTTATGTGAAGCATGTGCATGTCATGCAATATTAACTGTGACTCTGGGAATAATACATCATTGTCGACTTATAAACCAGCAGTCATATATAGTAAAGTACCATTTTATTTACTAACTTCGTAAGGAATGTGCCAAGTCAAAGTATGGAGGGAGGGAGTAAAAATTTACCTCTTAGGACGTGTCGATCACCCCCAGAATTCTCCTTCCCTGTCTTTCCCTTCTTGACTGCAGATTCATCCCACAGTGTGAAACCACTCCCTGTGAAAGAACTACAGTTTGAATTTTCATCATTTCTGTCGGTACTACTTGCTTGTGCTACAGAGAACAAGCTTGCCTCTGGTTTTGGTATCCTTTGGTGCAAATAAGAAATACTGAAGGTGCCTATGCCACCAGGAAGAATATGCTCCCCTGAAGGAGTAGCAGCTACTGGTGGCGGAGGCTTCTCCACAGTTGCTACTTCAACATTGGTTTCTTCTTCCCTTAATGTCTTCTCTGCTTGCTCCAGTGGTTGCAAGAAGTCATGAGTCTTCAGGTAGCCACCTGCTTTAGTATGCACAACAGCCATTGAGAAAGGACTAATTGAATACATGCAAGGAGGTAATTGAGGACATAATTAATTATCTGGCAAGAGTCTATCTGGCGGAATGGCTAGAATTTTCATTAGGGACTCAAAATATGAAGAAAAATAAACAAATGAACTAAGCTGAAATAGGTTCAATATTTACTATGTATACATAAAATGTAATTTTAACCACATTGCAATCTTCCACCGCTGGCTCCACCCCACAGTACTGATGTTTCACAAATATTTCTTTTCTCTGACCCTAACGTGTTACATACTTCAAACTTTCATCACAACATGACATACTTTGTGGAAGCTACAGTCCAGTATTTCATAAGTAAATTCTTTTAGCTACATTTTACTGTCTTTTTCAACTTAGCATGATGTCCAACCTACAAAGTCCAAAAGTATGAAAAAGAATCTAACACAGTAATAAGTTTGATTTATCTTTTAGTGCAATAAGATTGATGTGTAGGGAAAGAAGGGGACCATGTTACTGTACGAATTAAAAGGAAGTTAATAAACTCTTTTTGAGAGAAAATACTATTGCTTATTTTATACATAAATTGAATTTAAGTTTGAGAACCAATTAAATTCACTTCTAAATCTTTTGATAAATTTTCCAAAAATTGTTTAGTGATAGTACACCAACTTTTGGGTCCCAATCTCTGTCCACAGAGAATTGCCATATGCCCAAAAATGGTGTACGGAACCAAAATTAATCCAATGCCCAACCTTTATCCAGATTGAGTAATTTTGAGCCTATCTCAGCCTAAGTAGATGGCCCACTGGAAGAAGATGAGCCACATCCTCAAATGCATTCAAGAGTCACGGGTGCATTTATTTCGACACTCGTGGGTGTGACTGTTTTTTTCCCCTTCCATCCAAACAATACCTAAACATCACAACACATTTTTTTCTACTGTTTCCAGATCCCCATGAGTTCTTTTACTTAAAATAAAAACAAAAAACCCAGATTTCTTCTTTCTTCTTTGAAAAAAAAAAGGAGAGGAGAGAGAAACCAACCCAAAAAATTGCATCTTACATGTGGAAGGTTTGTCCTTACAAAACCTTCTTGAACCCCCACCCACAAAAAAAAAATGAACATTAGAGGATCCCTAGATTAAAAATTATTTTAATATATGAAAAAGAATAAACTAGCATTTGATATAGATTTTCAGAGTAAATTCATTAAAAAAACACCTTTTAAGTATCTGTTTGGTTATGCATTTTAAAAATATAATGTCCAGATCTTTTGAAGTAAAATATTTTCAGGAAATGTTCAGATCTCCTAATCTGATTATACCTAATTATTATCGATAATTCAAAAAAATGATAAGTAACCAGCTAGTAAACACAATTTATATATTGATATAACTTAAATCAAATCTAATTGACTCTCAGGTTAAAGTGTATATTTAAATATTAAAATATTAAATAATTTCTCATTTAAGAATCTTTTTTTTAAAAAAAAAAACATAGTAAAGGGCTGCATCTTCTCCAAAATCAATAACAACAACACATGCACCCCAAACACAACTTCCTCAAATTTAGATTATAAGAGGAAAAAAAAAACTCATAAGTAAAATAGAAAGAAAAAAGGAAAAGGAACTTTTAATTTATCTAGTTGAAATAATAAAAGAATTTATTTATTCTTTGATGAGAAAAAAAATATCCTGCATGCGTGAAAAATTTACCTTGGGGAGGTCTTGGATCTTGTTGAACAGGTGAATACAGTGAAAGAAAGTCATGAGTCGTCTTCCTCCCTGCAACAATCACGTACATCGGAAATCTAAATTCAGACCCAATTCTGAATTTTCTACTGCTATTTATTTTCTAATTTAGAAAAAAGTGAACCTGAAAAGTACTGTTACCTTCTGTTCCAAAAGGTCTGGGCTGAGGCAGCTCCATCCACACACTTGAATTGTGTATTCGCCAGATCAAGTAATTACACACAATTCAACCGAATTTCGCTGATTAAGTCGTTGCGTAAATCTGGAAAATTCTGTATCCAAATCTCTTTAAAGTGCAGATCCGCCTCCAACGAAAATTGGAGGCGCATTAACAACTGGCAAATCTTCTGTAAAACTAACTTCAAATTATTCGCCTCTAATGGCAATTCACTTCCTCCAATTGTTGTAAGTAAATTCAGCTTCAAAAATAAGTTCCGGTAAGAAACAGGTGGTCAATAAATCTGCTAATTCATCATAATTCAGCTGAAAATATACGTAAGAAAGGAGAAATCGAGAAGGAAGGAAAATACTTACTTTAGATGAGATTTAACGATGAATAATGCATAATTCAGATGAGAATTCTTCCGAAAGAAATGAAAAAAATAGCTCCCACAGTTCCCCAAACGTAAGAAGGAAGTGATCCAAACAGTGATTTTCGAAAGATATTGCTGGTAGGGCCTCGTCGTCTTGTCTAAACCGAATTCACTAATAATATGTATACAAATATTCTACCGTTTTCTCAATTGCTTCAATATGCATCAAACACCCAGGAAAAAGAAAAACAGAAAATGGGTCTCATAGAGCAGAGAAATCTCTCTCTACTTTTCTCTATGAAAGGCTTTAGTGAGAGGAGTTTTAACTTTTAAAGGCAGCCGTTTTCATTTTCGTTTTCGACGTGCCCAACTCCGTTTAATTTTAAACGCTGTTAATGTAACGTAACGTCGTTACGGCGGATTAACGGTTTTTGGGTCATTAGTTAACGATTTTTTAAGCAAGTGACCGTTTACTCGACTGTGTGTCGGATCAAGGTGTCACAGAATTTTAATTTTGATAATCTAGTAGATTGATTTTTTTATATTTTTGGCGATCCCGAGTAATAGTATTTATTTATTTAGCAACTAAATCTTTTAATAATAATAAATAATAAAAGAGATTAATATTAGGAAAAGTACTATTCCATGTTCCAGTTAAACAAATAGCGTTTCATTAATCTGTCCCATTTTTCGAAAATAAAATGGCTCCTCCACATCACATCTTAAAGATTATTTATTGAGTAAATTCTACTTCTTATATTAATCAATTCAAAAAATAATAGTATTTATACACTGCGCTATAATTTTTTAAATTTATTATGTCTCAGACACGTAAATCTCTGACAAATTAATTTATTACTATGATTGTAATTTTTTGGTAACATTATTTATCTTTTGAAACTGAAACAAAAAACATGCAACTTGGACGATCTAGTCAGCATCTTTCTGTTACTTTTTTTAAAAAAATTAAGTTTAATTTTTATTTTAAATTCTTAATTACTCAACACCATTAATGAGTTAAATTTTAAAATCGAGAACTCTAATTAAAAAAACATATAAATAAATTAGAAGGTAAAAAAATGAGTGTATCCAGCTCACCAACAATAAGCACAAAAATGTTTCTTAAGTTTTCACTCCTTTAAACATGTTTAACATACTATCGAAAAGCTAAGTTTTTGAAAGAACTTGAGATGGACAAACTTAATTAATTAACTATATAGTCTTTTATTTTGGAAAATCGTAAAATTGAGTTGTCAACCAAAAATGCACTAATTTTTACAACAGAAGTAAAAACAGAGCAGTATCTATGTCACTCTGTGAACTTTAGTGGGGTAAGCAGTATTTAAGCTCTTCTTTTTCTGTTGGAAAAGCGAAAAAGATGGGGATTTTGGATTGATTTATAGATCTGAACACTGAAAGTGGTATGAAAAAAAATCACGTGAGTGACCTCTCTCATTAATTCACACAATTAAGAGTAGGGGGGACGTTGACCCTGTAAGAGATTAACTATTGTAATGAGTATGATTAGTGCACAGATCCCAAGTAAAGTAAACACTAATAAATCTACATTACTGTAATTTGATTTGATATTTATTTTGAAGGAGTGAATAGTGAGGAAGCAAAGTACAAAAAAAAAATCAAGAGGATGGGAGTGAGCAGAGGGATGTTGGTAAGGAAGGAGAAAAAGTCACGTGATTGGCAGCACTTACTCACTCACTCACTCAGTGCCCTTTCAGCTCTACCGGGGAACGCGGTGCTTCTCTCTTTATCTCTCTCTTCTAATTTTTAACATCCATGTGCTACCCAGATTCTCTCTCTCTTCCTCTCCGTACGGATCAAAAAAAATATGATTTATTCTCCTTTCGTTTAAAAAAAAATGATAATAATTCTATTTTATATAAAAATTAATAAATCTTTTCAGTGAAATGATGTTGATTAACATTCTTTCATTAATGTCCATTTGTTCTTAGGTGCTTTGTTGTCTTTGCCTTTGAATTTGTCTAATCTCATCAATAATAATATTATGTAATTTTACAAGTAAAAAAGTGAATAAATAATATTTTCTCTAACTTATACGAGTGAGTTTTTGAATTGTAACATATTAAGAAAATAATTATTTAATGAATTAAAAATTTCTTTCTATTATTACTTTTTTAATTATTTTTAAACTAGTTTACTAGAAAACGTAAATGTAGTACTTAATCACATTAAATATAAGGCAATAAAAGAAAATTAAAATATATATATATAACTTTAACTAATTTACTTATATTGATAAAACCAATTCACTTAATGAACCAGAAGAGTATTGACATATGCGTTATGACTCGCTGTGCCAATAACTACTGATAGTTTGTTCTTTTATTTTAATTCAAAATCTTTAATATATCTCGAAGAAATTAAAGTCTTTATTACAAATTTAATTTTCCGAATGTTATATTTCTTCAGAGAAAAGGTATATGCAGTAAAAAAAAAAGTTAAAAGAGTTAATATGCTCAGTAGTGTTCACTATATATATCTATTTTGTACTATACATGCATCACAAGTCAATTGGACTAATATAAACAAAATAAAAATATATATTTGATAATTACAAGAGTACATCAACTAGGCAACTAATCCATCACATCAAAATAAGTTGTTTGCTTGTAATTTTTAGATTAGGGATTCTGAAATATTTATTTAAGAAAAAATAATGATAGATAGTTCAAAAATGGTTGTTTAGTTCCGACAATCAAGGCAAAAGCATTCACATTAAGATTAAGGTGCACACCTACAACCGAACAGGTTGTCATTATCATACAACTAATTATATAAGTACTAACTAATCCAATTAATTTAAGCTGTATAAATAATGTCTCTTTTTGCATATTAATTAGTTAATTAATAATTATCCCTTTTCGAAAAAGTATAAGAACATGGCTCCTCTATTTTTAAACTAAAACTACCTTTAAGTAGCTTCCATGCCCTCACAGGTTGTATAGTAGCACTATATAAATTCTGTAATTTGGACGTATCTAAACATGAATTAGTTCATTTTTTATTAGATAATCCATTACATTAGTGTTTGTGTCTGGCTTCCACAATCCATTATGTCATTCATCATTTCATTTCTTTTATTTTTTCTATTGTATTATACTAACATATGTTCATCGATACTTAATTATATTCAATACACGTAGTAAATAATAATAATAAATATATTTATTATAAATCAAATCGTGGTAAAAAAGAATGTTACATTTTTATAAATAATTAATTTAATTTTAAAATTTTAATTATCTAAGCACCATTTATTTTTTTAAAAAAATAAATTTTATTATATCAATTCATAAAATGCCGCATAAATTAAAACAGAAGGAATATAATATTCTCATTTCGCGAAAGAAAACGCCCTTAGCTTTTGATATCTATAGCCTAGGGTAACATGCAGCATCGTTAGGTACTTAAAGTGCAATGTTGTATATATTAAAATTTTAAAAAAAAATCCTAAATTTATATAAGCCTATATCACAACAAATCATGTGATCTCAACAGTAACTTATGGGCTGGCATTAGGAATAGACCGTACCTTCTTATGTGCTTTCATCTCTTTTAGGTACATTCTTAACCTCTATTGTGCAACTCATTGTTCACTCCACTTCTTTTTATCGCTACGTAATATCATCGTGCACTTCAATTATTAATCAAATATTTTTATTCATATTAGATCTAATCAACCGTCCATTTTATTATCTCAATATTAATTTTTTCTTCAGCATAGCGTGTTTTGATCATCTTTTCACCTATATACTGAAAGTTAGTCATTCATTGAAGATTTTACATTTTTATTCAGCTTTATTCCCCTTTAATTTCATTCATTGAAATAAAAGGATGGTACTATTAATTAGCAGGTAAGTGGGCAGTTGTGATGGACAAATATAAATACTATGTGGTCACGTATAAAAGTAAGGCATGTGAGTTAAACACTACAACTCACGTGCTCACGCACAATATATACGACAAAGCGGCTACTTGTTCTAAATTGTACTGCCACTCCCCCACTTCTACTGGTCGGAAGAATCGATAACAAAATTAGTTCGTGAAAATATAATCAACATTTAAATTAGCTTATAAAAATCTATGAATAATCAATCAGCGATTCATTCCGTAATGTATAGTAATATCCGAGTCTCATAACATTTTAAATCATTAAATGCGTGTAACAACATATATTTAACTATAGTACTTTCTAAGTATATTTTTAAAAATATAATATTTTTTCTATTCATTTTTACCTGTAAATGTTTGACTTGACACACTCATGAAAAAATTTATCAAATTATCTTAAATCTAAAGTCATTTCTTAATATATTTTTAAAAATAGGGAAAATCAACAAGTACTCCAACAATATATACCCGAAATTCTAGAGACATACTTATACTATACTAAGATCTAATTACTCATTGAACCTATTCTATAGGTAATTTTCTATTCCTTTTCGACCTACGTGGCACTAGCTTGAAAAAAAAGACAATCAGCATTGGACCCATATGATAGTACCACGTAGACCGAAAAAAAATAGAAAATTATTAATAAAACAAGTTCATGAGGGTAATAGGATCTTAGTATAGTATAAGTATGTCTTCGAAATTTCGGACATAAGTTGAAGGTATACTTATGCGTTATTCCTTTAAAATATAATATTTTTCCTGTTTATTTTTACTTATTATTGTTTTACTTGACCTATCCAATAAAAAACAATTATGTTATACGAAACAACAAGTAGTAAACTTAATTTAATTTAGCGTTAAAAAATTATCAAATAGAAAAGAAATTATTTTTAAAAAAATATTACAAGTATTTTAGGAAAGAAAGAGTGTATCAGCAATCTTATTACAAAACTCAGTCATGCACAGTAGAGTTACTTAATTATCTACCAACTGCTTGTCGATTTAAAACCAAGGATTAAGACTTTACTTAGTCAATGGAAATACAATAAGCTAAGCTAACGTGATTTAATTAAATTAATTATTAGAGCTGAAGATTACATTTATTTATTCATATTGTCTAACTAAAAAAAATAAAAAGTTTAGATTCCAATAGTACGCGAAGGCCACAAAGGTTCATGAACACAGCAACGTCAATTACTTTTTTTCCAAAAAATAAAAAAACGGAAATTCTTTATGTAGGTCTAGGTCCTATGAATAATATATGCTCAACTCCTTTTTAAGATAATTTTTTTTGTTTTTTTTTTAATAAATAAATTATTTAATATAGTAAAGAGATTCAATGATTAGTTTTATGATTTACTCTTTCAAAATGAATTGAAATAAAAATTATTACTCGTACTAATAATAATTAAAGTAATTGTAAATAAGAAGCTTCCCTGTAGCGTGGACATTCTTTACTTAAGGTATCATTATAGGGATCAGTTAAATATTGTTTTAGTAGTGTCGGAGGATTAGGATAATCCTTATTATAAACACACTTCTTTTTCTTATATTGACGATTTAGATTTTTAATTATTTGTGGGATAATTAAAGTTCGCGTTACGGTACACGTGTCGAACTGACCGTAAAATCCGGTGGAGTCACGTGATTTTAAAAATGCCTAGTTGATACATCGTCCGCCTCCCAAAATCACGTGGCCAACTCACGCGGTGATGTGCTGGTCCCACACAATATACGCGAATCTCATCTCCTTTTCATTGTTATTGTTAGAGTCTAACAAAAAAATAAAGAAAAAGGCAAAACTAGTGTTTAATACAAATAACTAGGTTGAAAAAGGAATGTCACCTATAAAATTACCCCATTAAATTTTTCTTCCATTTCGTTTAAATTCTTCTATTCCCTTTAGTTTTAAAAAAGAAAATATATTTCTTTTTACTTTGTTTTAAAAATAAATGACTTTTTCTTTTTTGTTAATATCTTAATTTTAACTTTTCACGTAACATGTTTAGGACCACAAGATTAAAGGACATTTTGGTACATTTGACATAATTTTAATTTAGAACCACAAGATTAAAAAGTTTTCTTTTTTTTCTTAAATTCTGTTCCAAATCAAACTAAGTAATCCTTTTTGAAACAAAGAGTTTTATTTACTCTACCATCTTTTTATTAGTGTCTGCATCAGTGGGAGTGTTTCACTTTTAACCAAAGCTATCAGGTTCAAGCCCTGATTATGGAAAAAATTTTGTTGGGAGCGCCATCTCTTAATTGAGCCCTGCAGTGCGCGATCCTAATTTAGTCAAAGCTTCATTAAAGACTTCGAACATCCAACGAAAAAACAAAAAATAATAAAAAAAATTTGATATATTTATTTATTTATTAAAAATATTATTTCAATCTTATCTTATGTAATTTTATTCTTAAACTTATCTCTCCTGATATGACAAAAATCGTACGAATCATACTCAATATTTGTGGTACATAATCTTCTGAACATGTGATTTTGATGAGGCAACACCATGTCCTGTACAACATAGTAGGTTTAGACATTGGTATATAAAATTATCACTAAGCTTGTTAATATATTTTTAAGGAAAATGATATATAATAGCAAATTAATAATCTAAAATAAATGAAATAGTTAGGGTTTGATTTAATTGTGCTCCATATCAAACGTTTGCAAAAAAAAAGCCAGACGCCTCTATCCCAAATATTTCGTTTGGCACTCTCCTCCAATCTCTCGCTCGCTTCCTCACTTTTTATACAAACACAAGTGTATAAAAAGTTGTTTCTAATTGTATAAAGCAGAGAAAATTGTATAAATACATATATTTTTGTTTCCCTCTTCCAGATCTCGCTCGTCACTCTCTCAAATCTCGTTGTCCACCCTCGCCTTTCTCACTTATACAAACAGAAGCAAAATGTATAAATTGTGTTTTTGTTTGTATAAACCGTGAGAAAATTGTATATACAAATGCAAGTACATATATTTTCGTCCTACACTTTTATAATCATACAATAAAAATACTCCCCTGCCCAGTTTCTTTTGTTTTTTTCTCTTTCTCGTTTAATACAATTTTCAAATTGTATCTAATTTCTCTCTTTCTCGTTTTATACAATTCGATTCAATTGTATATTCCTTGTCAAGTCTCTTTTGTCTTTCTCTCTTTCTCATTTTATACAAATTAAGATTGTATATAATCGTTCCATGCACTTATAATAATACAGTTCGTTTTATACACTTCGTTTTTATACATTTCTCTGTCCAAATGTCTTTCTCTTTCTTGTTTTATACACTTCGTTTTATATAATTTCCTTCAACTGTTCATATGTAGCGAATTATACAATTTTTATATATTTTTTATAAAGCGCAATTATGCAAACTTTGCTATAGCATACAAATATGAATATTTTATTTGCTATATGTGAAAGTTGCCATATTTTTATCACATAATATTCTAACAGCGATGGATCATCTCACAGTCAAATTGTCTATTTCCTTAAATTATAGACTCAAGAATATTAGAAAAAGTTTTTTTGAATATTACATGTGCATCGATGTTTACTTGTACATTCTCTTTACGTGTAATATCACCAAACTTCCCTTCAAAGATATTATGTTATAATCATTTTTAACCTAAAATTTTTAGAATTTCAAAAACGATTTACAAATTTTAAATCTACCATTAACTTCACATATATGGCATTCAAAATTACAAAACCATAAAATCAATTTTTAAAATTTTAAGTTAAAATAAAAATAAACAAATAAATTAAACGAAATAACTTTTAGTTTGGATGGTGACGATCTTATTGTAAGATAGGGGAAACAAGGAAATAGACTGATGTTGGACATACACTAATATTGACTGGACTTAGGAAGATGGGCCCATCAAAGATGAAATGGGGCCCAATACTAAAACGGTAGGGGCCGAAATCGTGATGCAGAATTAAGGGGATACGTGGTAGGGTAAAAAAAATATGTCACGTGAGCTGAGAGAGTGTGTCCCAGCCGCTCACGTGCGCCCATTCCCTGCCGTGTTTCCCAGCTCGCGTGCGGTGGGGACCGCCGTATACCTTTTTTCTCTCAACGGAACGGCGTTACTGCGCCGTTAAGTCGACGTTACTTGCTACGGATATTTAGTGAAGTCGTTATGGTTAGTTCAGATGTCTTAATTATCAATTACCCTTCTGAACACGATAATACAATAAACAAAAACAAAATAAGTATAAGAAAAATATAACTTCGTTGTTTAACAACAAAAATTTATTGGTTAAATTTATATTAACTTCGTTGCTTAGATTTGTTTTTGCTCACTAGTGCCCCTTTGTTGAACTTCTAGCAAATATATTTATTCATATTGTTTACAAAGTAGTTTAATATTTCTCTTTTTTGTGAATAGAATATTTAGAAAACAAAAGATAAATATGAAAATGGTCAAAAAATGTCTGTTCGATTTTGGTTTTTCACTAAGGGCTCCATTTTGAACTTTATTTTATGTTGTTACCAAAAAAAAAAATAATCTGGTTATATTAACACCACAAACCAATACTTTTTCACTGAGAGATGATTATTTTAATTCTAATTATCACTACGTGAACTTTTCTAGCGGCTGCCCATAGGCCATGGCAAATATGGATAAGCACCTGTGGTGTAGCGAATATGTTTGCATTTCTCTTAATTATTAAAGTTTTCGAGTTTCAAGTTTGAATTTAAAATAATTTTTTTTTATGAAAAATAATTTTAATGTCGATATAAAACGAAATGCATACATAAGCACGATTACAACGAAAAAAAACATTGCCGGGTCAATATATAGTTGGAACTTGAAGTGTCATGAAACAATAGTGGCATTGTCACTCATGACCTCGGTGTGTAAGTCATATGATATGATATATAGGGGTACTTTTGGAATCACATATGAAGAAGCAACCAAAAAGTGAGGTGTTTGGACATGAATTGGTTGAGATTCGAAAAGAAATTGTACATTGAAATTGAAAGAAAAGGGATACATGGAAGTTTAATACGTGACATGAAAATATGACTTAATAAGTAAAAAATTGAATTATCTTAAAATTTTTTTACATATTTTTAAATTTTGTATTTTTTGAGTTTGAAATTGAAATAATGAGTTAAAAAAATACATATGTGTAAATTATATGCCTCTTCTCAAAGTAAATCACAAAAACTTTATGACTATATGACAACTTTTAATTCTTTTCAATCATCCATGATATTATGTGAATTAATATAATATATTCAATATTATTTTCTTTTAACTCGAATATAAAAGTATTGTACTTAAAAAAATTTTCAGATCTTTTTATAATTAGTTCTCTTGTAATTGTTACGGAGTATATTATTCTTTTAGTAGATGTGTCTAATGTATATTCGAATTAATTACGCATTAGATTTAATAATTCAACTATTAAAATGAAATAGAGATTAAGAAATCAAAAGGATATGAACAACATGAATTAAAATGACAAATACATTGCTTATATAAAAAAGAAATAGAAAAATATCAATAATACATTCAATTTATTATAGATTTAAATGGATAAGATAAACCAACTAAACAATGTTATTTCATTACTTTCTATTATGGAAAAGAAAAAGTAAAAAATCATTTCATATTTGATCCAATTATAAATAACTATAAATCAAATGGAAAAAAAAGCATATATTATGGGCATAATTTGGGAGATACATGAAAAACAACATTACACCAACAACAACACAAATAAAGGTACGTGATAGCACGTGCTTCTACTCTTCTTTGGCGGTGCGTCGTTCTCATTCTCGTGACGGTGTCACGTGGGGAGTAACATTACGAGATTGCGGGTCCCACCATTTTATGTTTTTCTTTGATAAATAAAAATAAAATTTGGTGTAGAATAGGTCCCACCATTTCATTTCACCAACGAAAAGAAAACACCAAAAAAGTTATCAAAAATACTTTTCGTTTTTTTTTTTCTTTTACAAGTTGGGGCATGTGCGTTTTCTTTCGGAAGTGACCTGTCGTTTCTGGGGTCCACATTTTTAATATTCTTGATGACGTGTCTACCTCACGTGTTTAATGTCTCGTGCTTTTCAACTGCTTCTAATAGCACTGACGTGGCCCCACGACATCTGTCAATCCTATTTTAGGCTTCATCAGTATTTGGGCTGGTTAACAATGGGCCCATGTTATAGGTCACTATTAAAAAAGGCCCACGAGAGGGAGATTATGGATAAGCGTAAACAACACAAATTTCATTAGCTTAAGTTTAATTATGTATCCTCTCGTGAGTTTTCAAAATTATCATTCGTATCAGATTTGGGTCCTCAAACACATATATACGATGCATTAAAATAAATGTATCTTCACATATATAAAGTCAAAGTTATGTATGATTTGTTCCTAATACACTGTATATAAATTCATCCATATATATGTTTTTCAAAATGTACTCTAAAATGCCAGATACATATACAATGCGTTATTTGCATGTATTTCGGATATATCAACTCTCTCGATTGTCTTCCTCCTATCTCACTCGCCTCTCTCTCTATGTATTTTTATTTTAAAAAGTATATGATAGCTAAATTTTATATATTCATGTATGTCTAACTTGAAATCTGGTATGAAATTAATAATTAGTCAAATAATATATAATTATTTTGAACTATAAAGATAATTAATAAAGGGAAACTTTCACATATAACAAATATAAAATTTTTAATTTTATGCGATGACAAACTTTTCAAAATTGCATTTTGTAGAAAAGTTATAGTTTGCTGCGGATGAATAGTTGTTTGATGAATTGTATAATTAGTATATTTATATAGCGCAGAAGAAACTGTATAAAGTAAAGAGAAAAGTGAAAACATTTGTTTGTAAACTATGAATGAATCGTTGTTTGGTGAATTGTATAATTAGTATATTTATACAATGCATGAGAAATTGTATAAAGCAAAGAGAAAAGAGATAACATATGTTTGTGTATTTATTTAGTGAAGATTCGTCCTTAGTTTGGATGTATGATATGCACAAACAAATTTCAATTTATGTATGTGTATGCGTTTGTGCAATTGTATATGTCTAAATGAACATTATACAAAAGTATCCTTATACAAATGCAAAAACTTATACAAATCAATTGTGTAATTTGTTTGTGTATAAAATGGGAAAGAGAGCAAGACAATAGAAAATTAGGCAGGGAAATATTTGTATTGTATAATTATAAGTGTATAGGACGAAGATATATATGTGTTTGTATGTATATATATAATTTCTTCTCGCTTTATACAATTTTCGCTCTATTGTATAAAACGAGAGAGGCGAGCGACCGAGAGCGAGCGAGAGAGGGAGAGTGGCGAGCGAGAATATGAGGGAGAGAGGCGACTGACAAACAGTTTGCTATGGAACAAAAATAAATCAAGCGATAGCTACTATATTTATTTCACATAATTAGTTTGTCATTTTATTTATCCCATTAATAAACATGATAAAATATTTGTATAATTAGATAGTTTTTTTTGTAGTCAAAACTGATATATCTGGCTGAGTTACGAAATATCACCTTTTAAGTCTTCGTTCATATTTTTGTCCATGTTCTTTAAAATTTATGTAAATATGAATCTCTAAAACTGACAAAATATTAACTTACCATCTAAAATCTGTAAAATTTTAGATTGTGAAATAAAGTTTTCTTATAAGTTTGTTAGCTTGATCAAAAGCGATCTTTAGGCCGTAAAATGTCCTTAAATTAAATTGGGTTTAGTAAGCCATGTGATGGTCTAATTTAGCAGGCCCAATTCCAGAGGTTTTCAAGCACAATATTTTTCAAAGTTTTGCTTAATCAGAACCAAATCCTAATCCTTCGTAATATCAATTAGTTAGAAATCAGTTTAATTAAATGTGCCCGAGGTTTAGTTGGGCAAGGGAGATTATTGATGATTAGTTGGTGTTATTTATTTGTATTTACTTCATGAAAGTACTATAGATGTTTTGCAGACATAATTTGTTGGAATGAGCTGAACTATGTAAATAATTGTGATTCAACTGATTAATTATTGTTGGCTCTTTGAATTCTTGTTAGTACATGCTAATAGTAGTTTTTTTTTAAAAAAAAATTTATTCAAAAAACATAATACTCAACGTTCTAGCCTAAATTTGACTGTTTGTTCTCAAAATTCATATTGTGTCACAATAGCTTTTGCATGTGTTTTTTGAATGACAAATAAGTCACTTCAAATCCTCTGGAGGTTGAGGATGAGAAAGTGATGGGAACGACGATGCTAGTTCAAAATAAGATGACGACTGACTCATTTATTGAACCAACAAACAATTTGATATTACTCGTTTAAATAAAATATTACTCGCGTAATTTAGTTAAGTCACAATAAATATCGTTAATGCGCCTGGGATGGAGTAATAATGTTGATAGAAATTGTGGGCGCAAATAAGTTTTGCTTGTTCCCTTAATTAAGTTTTCTCTTGTTTACACAATCAAGAAGAAACTTCACTATTGTGTCCTTGAATGAACAATTATCGTAGCCGTGATTGATGGTTAAGGTGAATTTATTGTTCGAGTATATATATAATTAGGTATTGAAATTTACCACAATAACAAAAAATGTGATGATTAGTGTGCTACTTACTATCATTAAATTGATTTGTTATCTTCGTTGCCTTTTTTAATTAATAAGTACGCATTATTACCTTTTTCGTGTATGTCCTTGTGGAAACAATTTTTTCCACCCTAATTATAATCAATTTGATGTAGACGAATGTGGAACTTATTAAAATTTACTATATTGTGATATAATTGACTTGAGATAAAGTTTTGGTAGTATCAAAAGACACTGTCATATTTCGAAATCATTTTTAGAAAATGTATCTTTATTGATTATTTTGTCAAATATGTGATATGAATAAAATATTAATAGTATCATTAAATATTCATCAAAATGCATACATTATTTTTTAGAAATTAATCTTAGAAGATGTATGGTATTAATTAGAACTTGATAGATTTTTAAGGCTACTAGATCATTGACATCTATATTAAAACAGAAGAATACTTAGTAGGCGTTTGGCCATGCGACCGTTTGTACATGTCATTTTATGCGGATTTCATTTTATGATTTCGTATTATAAGATGTGATATCATATTCTCTAAAAATCATAATATGGAATTACATGGTGATACCATATCATGATTCGAGATGTTTTAATATAAAAATTGATTTACGAATTTATATTTTGTTAAAATAATCCACATTTCGGATTTCATTTTATGATTTCGTATCATAAGATGTGATATCATATTCTCTAAAAACCATAATATGGAATTACATGGTGATACCATATCATGATTTGAGATGTTTTAATGTAAAAATTGATTTACGAATTTATATTTTGTTAAAATAACCCACATTTATAACTACTAACCATTTATTTCACATATAAATAAAATTTATGATCACATCATTACATTTTTAAATTTATTATTCTCACCGACATAAAATTTATTATTCTCACTAACATATAGTCACTTTAACTCACACTTCGCGATTGTAGAGTAATAAAATCTTGAAGAGCACGTGAAAGGTGTTTCATTTTTACTCAAATATAATGATGAAATAATTACTTAAGTGGACAGCAAATAACTTTGTCATACTTTATTATATGGATTATGATTTTTTTGATTTGATAATATTGAATAAACAATTGGGGCTATTTTAATAGTTTTAGAACTTATGAGAGTTTTATATTTATAAAAAAATAAACAACACCAAAATTCCATATAGCATATCCAAACAAAGCTTAAATTTCGTCTCATAATTCAATATCATGATATCATATCGCATGGGACTCTTAATTGATTGGTGAAATCAAATATTTATAGAATATAAGATAGACATAATTTTCAAACTTGATCATTTTTAAAGTTATGTTTCCCTTGAATTTATAAATTAAAGTTCTTAAAAAACTTGATCATTTTTCAAATCAAAATAATGGTGATATTTTAAAAAGAAAAGAGGAAATATGATAATTAAAAAGTGTTTTAACAAGTATTTGATTACAATTCAAAGAAGAAATTCATATACTCAGTAATTTAATATGAATCTGCGTATGAAATTATACAACTTTGATTGATATTTGTCCAAATATTTTTGAATCCACGCAAAAGGTTTGTTTAAAAAAAATGAACTTAATAGGTATATTTCGATCTAAACATTTATATCTTAATACACATGCGTATTTAAAATCAGACATCTTAATTTTAATGAAAATAAGGAAAGCCTTAGTTGTCACCATTTTAGATTTCACATTATTTAAGAAATGAGGTAAAAGTTTCAGTAAACATGAATCGATTTCTTTTAATTAGTTAATTTGACCAATGAATGTGAATTATTTATCTCATTTTTTATGTTGATCAAATTTCATATATTTTAAGTTTGATAACTTGCAAAAATTAAGTAGAAAAAATAATATCATTTATGCATTGAGTTTATGAAATTACAAATATTAAAAATATATATACTTTAAACAAAGACGATAGGTAAATAAAAATATAAAATATATTATTTTAAATATTACTCCCTTCTTCTATTTTTAATTGTCATAATTTAATTTTTTTAATATCAAATTATTAAAATTTTAGTGAAAATTGTACTTAAAATAAAAGACTATCATGGAGTATTAATTACTTTTTGAAATGGGGGAGTAGTATTAACTTAAAATAAAAGACTATCTTGGAGTATTAATTATTTTATTCTTTTTTTGAGGAAAATATTCAAATAGTAGTCAATGGTCAAGATAATAATTAGTTGAATGCGGTCGGTCAACTACTGAGTTATCGACTCCTATAAAACGTGGTAGAAAATCATTTTGCATTTGCTCTCTAAATTAAGTAGAAATAACAAAATCAGACGTTTGTTTCTTTGGCTTTGAAAGTTCAATCACTTTCCCATTTTCCCGGTGGTCCGGCGGCTACCTCATCGGCAACTGAGAAAAATGTCTGAAAATCACCCTCATGTTCTCATCTTTCCTTATCCAGCACAAGGACATATGCTTCCCCTTTTGGATTTCACTCATCAGCTAGTCAACAATGGAGTATACATCACTATTTTAGTCACCCCCAAAAATCTCCCCTTCTTGAACCCCCTTCTTTCCAGGAACCCATCAATCAAAACTCTCGTTTTGCCTTTTCCATCTCACCCTTCAATTCCCGCCGGCGTAGAGAACGTCAAGGACCTTCCTGCTAATGGGTTCCTTTCCATGATGTGCAATCTCGGAAAACTTCGAGATCCCATATTGGAATGGTTCCACAACCATCCTTCGCCGCCGTCAGCTATTATTTCTGATATGTTTTTGGGGTTTACTCACGAAATCGCCACCCAGCTCGGTATTCGCCGGTACGTATTCTCCCCCTCCGGCGCGTTGGCCCTATCTGTTGTTTATTCACTTTGGCGTGAAATGCCCAAAAGGAAAGACCCGAACGATGAAAACGAAAATTTTCACTTCCCCAATATCCCCAATTCCCCGAAATTCCCCTTTTGGCAGATCTCTCCTATTTACCGGAGTTATGTTGAAGGGGACCCAAGTACAGAATTCATCAGAGAATGCTATCTCGCTGATATAGCGAGTCACGGAATCGTTTTCAACACGTTTATCGAATTGGAAAATGTGTATTTGGATCATCTGATGAAAGATTTGGGTCACAACAGGGTTTGGTCTGTTGGACCAGTACTTCCTCCGGGAGAAGAAGATGATGTTTCCGTCCAATCAAACAGAGGCGGTTCGAGCTCTGTTTTAGCCAGTGAAATACTAGCATGGCTCGACAAATGTGAAGATCACTCAGTTGTATACGTCTGTTTCGGCAGTCAAGCTGTGTTAACAAACAAACAAATGGAGGAACTAGCCATTGCTTTGGACAAAAGTGGTGTCCATTTCATTTTGTCAGCCAAAAGAGCCACCAAAGGACACGCTTCAAATGATTACGGTGTGATTCCGTCTTGGTTTGAGGAAAAAGTGGCTGGACGGGGCCTGGTTGTTAGAGACTGGGCCCCACAAGTGTTGATTTTAAAACACCGAGCTATAGCCACATTCTTAACTCACTGTGGTTGGAATTCGACTCTCGAAAGCTTGACAGCAGGAATACCATTGTTAACATGGCCGATGGGTGCTGACCAATTCGCCAATGCAAACCTTTTAGTTGACGAGCATGAGGTAGCTATTAGAGCCTGTGAAGGTGTGCAAACGGTACCAAATTCAGACGAGTTGGCTGCGCTACTGGCGGAAGCTGTGCAAGGAAACAAGGTAGAAGACCGGAGACTTCGTGCATCGAAGCTACGAAAAATTGCAATTAATGGCATTAAAGAAGGCGGGAACTCATTTAAAGAATTGGCAGCGTTCGTAAAACATTTAAGGGAGGAGGCTACAATAATCGAAGCGTAAAACTAACTTTTGAGGCAATTAAAAATTCTAGAAAGTCCAAATCATTAGATTTATCGTTTACGATACAAATATGTAAGCATAGATTATTTTATGGACAAGTGTTTGCAAATTTGAAACTTCAATCTAAAAATATGCAATTAATATGTCAAGTGAAAAAATGCTTCTGTTAATAAGTATTTTATTTTTCAAATATAATTGTTTAATAGGAGTACTATATTAAGTCAAATCGTTTTTATAAATCAAACCAACTACCCTCATTTGGTCTGCCTGACCGACTATTCCACTGTTGTAGGTCAGGCTAGTGGAAATATTTGGTCTGCTTTTTTGTATTTTCCACAAATTTTCTTTAACTTCAACATATTATATGGTGTAGTATTTTTCTTGTTCAAACTTCCTAGTCTGTTGCTTTTATCTTTTATTTTGAATGACGGGGATGGTGAGGAAAAAAATGTTTATTTAATGAAGTTGAAGTATCATTTTTAAGTTAGTATCTATCTTGTCTGTGGTTGGAAGAGTTGGTGTAGGGCTAGGGCGAAATGTTAACTGATATTGTGAACGAGGGCGATAAGACATGCTTCGCCAGCTGCATAACTACTACAATTAAGATTGCGAAAATTTTACCCTTCAAGTCTCTACGAGAAATTATACTGAATATGTTATTTTACGGAATTTTTTTGAATAATGTGTATGCGAAAGTAATTGAAACATTAGTTATATCAAAATCAGGAATTATATAGGGCCCTACTTATATTGTTATGAGTCTTCCCAGTTCATCAAATCACTAATGTGGGCTCGGGTTAATTAGTGTGATTTTGAGATTATACTAATGGTGACAGTCTAACAGGAAAATAAGGGAAAAGCTAAAAAGAAGAAATAAAATGGCCTCTACCACTATTTAGAACTGTTGTGATACTGATGTACTTCAATTAAGAATAGTAATTTCAGGCCAAAAAGATGTGGTCAAATTTGAGGTGGATTTTTTAAAGTTGACATTAAATTTTAATTAGATATTTTAATTAAGTAAAAGGAAATAAACAAAAAAATAGCAAACGGAAAAAAATATTTTTTTTAAAAAAATACAAATGTGATTTTGAGTTTAATGAAAAAAA
Source organism: Solanum lycopersicum (assembly GCF_036512215.1). Lineage (NCBI taxonomy): Eukaryota > Viridiplantae > Streptophyta > Magnoliopsida > Solanales > Solanaceae > Solanum > Solanum lycopersicum. The sequence continues at coordinate 61,385,721 of NC_090802.1, read as the reverse complement.
GATGATTTTTAATGAAAAAGACAGATAAGGTACCATTACCACTCTCAATCTTTTTCGTCGAAAAAAAATACGAACACACAAATTTTTATATTCTTTATTATCTCTTCCTCCCTCCTCTCTTTTTCTCTCAATAAAAAGAAAAAAGAAACATCTAAAACAATTTTAAAAAATAGATTAAGAACAAAATATTAGATATAAGGGAAAAGACAACTAGCATCGAGGCGGAGGGGGTGGGGGGTTAAATTTATATTTTTAATAATATATTAATTATATTTACTAAATAGATTTTAAAATATTTTTTAACTTAAAATGATTCATATAAGCATTTAATTGATTGTTTGTTACGTCATCAACAAGTGTATTATACTTTTCTTACAAATTTTTTGTTTATTGTAAAAAATATATTAAAATGACATAGCGGGAACCTCTATGAGGTATCTAATATAAACATCATCCCGTTAATATACTATGTGAAACTTGATATCAATTTTAGGGGTCAACAATGAATTTTATCGATGACTATTTAAAGTGATATCTAAAAGGTTTATCATTAATCATACAAGAAACTTTAGGGTTATAAATAAATAAAGATAATTGTTAAAATTACACCTAAATTATACCCTTTTTCTATTTCATACCTAAATAATTGCTTGTTTGAATTTAATACCCAAATTATTATTTTTTAGTTTGAGAAACACACTTCTCTCTTTTATACAACTGTCGTTATTATGTGTATGATACACTCTCTTATTTATTTTTAAAAATTGTCACATCACACTCTATATTGACAAAACATTCAACCTTCACAAAATTAAATAAATTATTGGTATTAATTAAAAATAAAAATTATTATCCAAAAAATATATATTTCTGTTAGAAAATAAAATGTAAATATTTTTCTTACCCATCTCTATCCCTTCCTCTCACGGTCCTTGTCCCTACCCCCCACCCCAACCCCGGCCATCTTTTTTAGTTTCTTTTTGAAAACAAAAATCATTTAATAATTTTTACTTCATCTCTTCCCCCTCCCCCCAAACCCACCCACCCATTCAAATACTAATTTAGATATTATTTTACTTTTTTTAAAAGATAACCCTACCCACCATATCTAAAACTCTCCTTCCAAATCTTTATCTCATTTTTGTATTAGATATATATATCAAAAATATTTTTTACTTGCTGCAGCAATTTTTTTTAATTTTTAAATTATTTACGTTATATTCAGTACACTAGTAGAATTTTTTCTCTAAAAATATATGAACTTACATATTTAATACAAAATAAGAAGAAGAAAAATTTGAAGCGGAGGGTTAAATAGAATAGGGTATAATTTTTATTTCTTAAAAGGTAACATAATATAAATATTTTTTTGGGAAGAGGAGGGGGGTACGTGAAGTAGGTGGTGGAGTGGGTAAGAAAATAATTTAAATTTTTGTTTTTAATATTTTTTTTTGTTATGGATAGTAATAATTTAATCTTTAATTTTTAATTAATATTAATAATTTATTATTTATTTTTTGTCAAGGTAGAATATTTTTTTCACGGAGAATGTCATGTCTGAGAGAGTGTGCATTACACACACCTCAAGTGTTTGTTAAATTTAAAAATGATGGTTTATGCATAAAACTCACACTCTCAATAGTTTAGGTATGAAACTAAAAATAAATAATTTCGATGTGCTTTTGACACACATCTCTAAAAAAAATCATTTCAAATTTCTTATGAGTAAAAATAAAATAAGTTTGTAAACCATGTCATGTTACAATATTTTAGGAAAGGATCATAATTGTCCTTTATCTTTGAGTTAAGAATCAAAGTAGTTTTTATCAATTAGCATGAAGCAATTTTGATCCTAGGTATTTTGAGAATTTGTATAAATTTTGTCTTAATCCAAACACCCGTCTATTTTTTTAATCGGTGTTTTCTTTGCACGTTCTCCAAAACTTTCTTTGCTTCCATTGTCACTGGATAATTAACTTTAAATATCGATTGATATTGTCAGAGATTTGCCGGTGTTATTGAGTAATTGATATTTTTAGCACGTTAAAGAATAAGAATATTGCAGGTGTAATACATGAAAATATGACAACATAATTTGATTAATGTAATCAAGCATGGAAATATATTAAATTTCTGGTGAATCCGTTTAATATCTTTGAAGGTTTCTCCTTATTGATTGTATAAACTGGATGCAATATATGACTTCCATTGATTGTTTGTATAGTTGACTTGATATATAATTTAAGAAAATTAAGAAAACACCGTAAAAGCCAAATTCAAAATGTTTTTGCATTTATATAGAGATCTTCTCCACTCTCAAGAGCCAATTCGATTTTAGAAAAATTAACAAGGTGTTTGAAAGAAGACTAAAAGTGTATCTAATCTTGAAATATTGAGGGTTAAAAGTGCTCTATATTAAAAGATAAAGGATTACTTTAAATATTAACAGAAAGGTAAAAGGACTATTTTATCCTTTTCACAAGTATTTCAGTGGCGCCAAATTGAACTTTAATCATAAAATACTGTCATTCGGAGATTCTTAGCAGTAGAATTATTTTTTTAGAAAATGTAGTCTTTCTGTTTTGTCAGTGTTACTGTATAGAATATTAAGGAATCAAAATAAATAAATATTGTAGTACTATTAACACCAGTACATGAAGGCACATGCCACTAATCAAAATTGGGTTATTGTTTAATTTCCCTCCCATGAGGGGGACTAAATTGTTGAACCAAAATCAAAAATAATTGTGGAGAGGCTGGAAATTATTTATAAGGGTATTTGTGGGTTACTTGTTACAATTTGATTTTTCGAGTCATGGTGGCATTTACTATATCCTATCAATAGGTAAGTTAACATATAATCCAAAACATCAAGTATTGAGTGTAAGGACAAAAATTAGAGAAAATAATAATTTAAATAAGAATAACAAGGCGAAAACAACCAAAATAAATATATACAGTTGTCCCTTCCAGAATTTGGAAGTCACTAATACAGAGCTATCTAATAAGGAGTACAAGTCCAATAGGTGGACCACAACAAAGCGTGTCTCAAAGACAACAATACTAGCTTAAACAAAAGAAGACAAGACAAACTCAAAACGTCAAGTACTCACCCTTGTCTCCAAGTCACACCCGCAAAAGAAGGATGGAACTAATCACCATTGGTATCTGGTACTAAGACCTGCATCACGAAATAGATGCAAAGTGTATTTCAAAGTAATTAGAATGTCATGTGAAAGTTTATAATTACAAATCAACGGTATAAATTAAATGACAAATTTATACTAAAAACATAATAATATTATATGAAGGGAAATATGACAAATATATTCTCAAACTATCGTAAATGATATGCAGATACCTTCGTCATACATTAATCCCTCTAACATAAAAACTAATATAAAAGAAAATATTAAAACGATGGAAAGAAAAGTGTTCTTATAAACAAAGCTCTTATTAAATGTCAACATTGTAGATGTTTATGTATGAGAAAATGGGCATTCAAATTTTATGGTTTCATAAGTTCTCCCTAAGAAAAAGATAATCAGATATTGAATAGAATTTTATCTTTTTCAGAAAAAAATAAAAATATTTATGATAACAAAAATTTACTTTGAAAGAAAGATAAAACTCAAAATATGATAGGAAAATCAGAACAAAACCTTGTGACGAGGTCTTAGCGTTCCAACATAATCTTTTTTTCGTTGTGAAAAAGTCAGTCGCATCATCCTGAAAATTCTCTGACTCAAGGTTCTGAAATGTTCCATTATCATCAGATGGATCATCGTTCTTCGAGTTGTGTGTACTTGCTGAATTCTTCGAATCCCTCTCATTGCTCTGATAATGAAATTCAAATTAAAAAGCAGTAACAGAGAAATCACTCAAACAAATAGTAAATTTACATATACTATTTAAAAGAGGAGAAAATCATGACCAAGAAGCCTATCGTAGTTTCCTGCATTTTAAAGGAGAAAATGCCCAAATTGAGAAATAATTTCTTTTCTTTTCTGTTCCTTTGATCATTTCCAGCTCACTAAATGCAAATTAAATAGGTATTTTTCCATCTAATTAGATCTACCAAAAAGTTTTTCTCTTGCACTTGCCGCACCTGATGATTCAGTTTTCTTCACTTCTTTCATGTCTTTCTTCCTTCCATTTTTCCAATGCTGAAATCCGCAGCTACCGGTACACCATCCAAAACTTCCTGAAATTTCAATTTTAGCTTTGAAAAATAACAACTAGTGGTTGTACAACTTCATCATCAACGAGTGAATTTCGAGTCACACGATGATAAGTCAAAACACAATTCATCATCGTGGAAAAAAGGGGAATTTAACAAATCAACTTTAGTACCTACTCCACACTGAGATGACTCGTCCTTGCGTTATCATTTTCAGCTTCATGTACCATCTGTTCAACTTCATAAGAAAGATCAACTATAAACTAAATTATAAAAAATGTATTGAAGATTGGAAAAAAGTACATACCTTGATCATCAGTATGAACAATTGTATCCTTTATTGTAAGAAAAATGAAGAAAAACATAAATGAACCAAAACTTAAAGACACCATTTTTGACCTTCTCTTTTTTTGGTATGTCTGTTATAATCTGCAATATAGAAGAGGGATGGACATGAAAGGAAACAGGGGAAATTTATAGAAAGCCCAAGTTCCACAAAGCTGAGGGTTAGAATTTTTTAACTTTTTCTTGTTTAAAAAATTGATAGTCTAGATGTGTTGATGTTAGGGAAGAATCGTTGTTAAGTTAGTATGTATCTTGTCTGTGGTTGGAAGAGTAGTAGAGAACTAGGGTAAATGTTAACTGATATTGTGAACGAGGGCGAGGACATATGCTTCACCAGCTGCATGTTATGGAACTTATTAAGCTTAACCCCACTCGTGAGATCACACTGAGTATATTATTATTTGTTGCTTGTGGAAACGCATTGATCATGTGTATGCCAATGTAATTGAGGCATTAGTTATATCAAAATCAGGAATTATTTAGGGGCCTTAGTTATATTTTGCCCCAGCCGAATAAGGATATCCCTCAAAATATATTGGGCTGAGATTAAGCAACCGGGTCAGGTTAAGTAGGGATCCGGGTTAATCAGTGTTATTTTGGGATTATACAATGTAATGGTAACAGGTAAAAGAGGAAAGCAAAAAAAAAAAAGAAATAAAAATATATTCTTCTAGTATTTAGAACTGTTGTGATACTGATGATGTAAAAGATATGCCAATGACAGTAAGAAGTGTACATCCACAAAGGTTACCATTGATCATTGCAAGAAACTTTAGGGTCACAAAAATCATTTCAGATCTTTTACGAGTTAAAAAAAAAGGCGTAAAAATGACATAAAACTAAAAAGCTACAAACTAACCATGTGATGTTATACTGTTTCATCGGCACCAAATTGAGCTTTAATCATAAATTACTGTCACACTGAGGTTAGTAGTATTATTTTTAAACAAAATGCAGTCTTTCTGTTTTGACCAGTGATACTATATAGAATATTAAGGAATCAAAATACTGATTCTTACACATCAGTACAACACACCTAGAAAAAATAAATTATAGTATTAACTAGTACATGCCACCAAGCAAAATTGTTCCAAAATTGGGTTAGTGTATTGTTTAGTTTTCCTCCTATGACTTATGGAGTAGGCCAAAATTGTTGAACCAAAACCAAAAATTTTACATAATTTTAAGGATTTGATCTGTGGAGAGGCTGGAAATTGTTGATTGGGGGCTTGTGACGGGGTTTGCTTCCTGATCCTGGACCTCCAACATAGTCCTTGTTCATCATGGTGAATAACTCAGTCATATCGTCCACAAGTTTCTCTGATTCAATCTTCTGAAATGATCCATTATCATCAGATTGATCATCGTTCTTCAAGTTGTGTGTACTTGCTGAATTCATTGAATCACTCTCATTGCCCTGATCATGAAATTCAAATTAAGCGGATAATATAGTAACATAGAAATCACTCAAACTAGTATCAAGCAAATAGTATATTTGCGTACAATTAAAAGAGGAGAACCTGATAATGTAAGTTCTTTCGCGAGTCATGACCAAGAGGCCTATTGTAGTTTCCTGCATTTCAAAGGAGAAAATGCCAAATTGAGAAATGATTTCTTTTCTTTTCCTTTCCTTTCATCATTTCCAGCTCGATATAAGCTTAGTTGAGCAAACGAAACAATTTAGACACTCGATTAAGCTTGCAGTGAGGAGTTGATGGATACGAAAAAAGAACAGAGGAACAACATATTTCCATTTCACTTAATTTGCTTGAGAAATAAAAAAAGAATAGATGGATCAACTACAAAGAATTGCATACTTTTGCACGTAATGTGAATCTGAAAATTCGTGCAACTTTCTATTTATACATACATACAAGTATATATAGTACTATCCTTTTTTCACAAGAACATCTAATTAGATCTACCAAAAAGTTTTTTCTCAATTGTTCTTAGGTGGGTGTGGTCTTGCCATGTGATAATCAGCATTTAGAGCCACAAAACTTCCTGTATTGGCCTTCATCGAATGACTTTTACTAATTATACCGCTCATTTCTCTCAACTTCCCCTGCCCTTTACGGTAGTTTAAATTTCCAACAGAATGAACACTTGCACTTGCCGCACCTGATGATTCACCTTTCTTCACTTCCTTCATGTCTTTTGTTCTCTCTATCATCATTTTTCTTCCTCCCAGTCTGAATGCAGCAGCGGCGGGTACACTCTCCAAAACTTTCTGAAATTTCAATTTTAACTTCGTAAAAATAAAGAAATTTGATCAACTAATAAGTAAGTGAAGTTCGAGTGAAAACACTAAAGAAAAAGGGGAAATTATCAAATCAACTTTATTACCTTTTTCACACTAAGATAACTCTTTAGATCACTGGCGTTGTAATTTTCAGCCTCATGGACTATTTGTTTAGCTGCATATATTTTACTTTCCATTAGAAAGTAAAAATTATACTCCATTGAAGAGTGGAAAAGAAGAGAAAGGAAGTACATACCTTGGTCATCAGTATGAGCAATTGTATCCTTTATGGTAAGAAAAATGAAGAGTAACATAACAAGCATAAAGGAACTAAAACTTAAAGACACCATTTTTTGACCTCTTTTCTTTTTTTGGTATGTCTGTTATACTCTGCAACAATAAAGGAGAGGGAGGATTGCACATGGAAGGAAACAGGGGAGATTTATAGAAAGCCCAAATTTCAAACCCAAGTCAAAACTAGGGTTAGAATAGTTAACTTTTTCTTGTTTAAAAAATTGGTTAAGAGGTACAATTGAGCACCTGGGGAAACACAAAAGACTGAATAGAAAAAAAAAATGGTCTATATGTGTTGATGTTAGGGAAAAAGGGCTATAATAGCGTGGAGCTGAAGATACGGTTGTTTTTTTCCCCTGTCTGCCGCGCCATGCATGCAAACGAGGAATTCTTTGTTTTGTTTTCTTGGCCTACCTAAATTTACACCTATCACTAAGCCTTCTATTTTTTCGTGTGATTCGTAGGTTATAAGTTTAAGTTACAGAATCAATTATTAATAATTGCATTAGAGTCGACCGTCTAAATTACACTTCTTAGGGTGCGTTAACTATGATGTCTAGTTTTGAAACTTTTAGTATAAGAAGCTGAGAACTTCAAAACTAATTCAAACTATATGAATCAGAATTAGTCGAGTCGCTAAATAAAGGTTGTTTTTTTTAAAAAAAAAACAAAAGGCGAGGAATGATTTAGGTTTACACAAAGTGGTCCAAAAGTATTTGACTTTATGAAGAACTGGGGGAAAATCATAATTCCCCTAGCTCCTATCTTATGAAAAAGAACAAACTGTTAATTAACAGTTTATTTTATATATAAAAGCAGTGTTTATCCTTTACATTTTTAAGTTCGACTTCTATGTTCTTTTCGTCTTCTTTCATAAAGTTGTTCATATTTCTTCTTTGCTGGGGAATAGTATTATTTAGAGATACAGTCACACACACTATAATTGTTTCTTGGTAAAACAGTGAACCTAACTCTAGCTAGGATTAATTAATTAGGTAACCTTTACAAACCTAATGTTAACAGGCACCACCTGGCAGTCCTGGTCAACAAAAATTTCTCCTACCACTTATTGTTGTTACTATAGTTTTAGTTTTGTTTGTTGAACACACATGATTAATGAATTCTCTCAGATTTCCTTTTGCCAGATGTAAATGAAAGGAGCAGTGTATTATAAATTCACGAGTGAGACACGTATGTACTCTCCTCGTCACAAATTATCCATTGTGATTTTTGTAAATGATTGCCTAACATTATTTATTATTTTACTGTTATTAGTAATTGTTCTTGAAAATTACATAAAGACACTTCAATTATGAAATGATAATGTATAAATAGATTAAATATATAATAAAATATTTTTTTCAAATGTGTAAAAGATAAACACGACGAATAGTTTGAGATAGACGAGAAAGTATAATATTAGGTAAATGAGGATGGGTGATTATCGAGAGGAAGGAGTCGGTGAGGGGGAAAACCCAAAATGTTGAAGAAGAAGGAGAAGGAGAAGAACATGGGCAAGTGGTAAAATCTTGAATAACTAAACACCTAAACTATGATACATAACATTATTATAATATACTCACTTAACAACTCTTTTAACTTTACAGTTAGGTTTTAACAAACAAGTTCAGAACACGAGAGCTCGACCTCCCATTTTTTATTTATCTTTATCAGTGGGTGCATACCCCTTGTTCTTTAGTGTCTTTTAACTCTTATTTTACTAGTTTTAAATTGACGCATTAAAAAAACTAGTAGTTATTTGAACTAATTTAAACGTTTGGCTTTGATCACGTGTAAACGTAGAAATTGCTCCTAGATATCTAGCTTTCATTTTGTCATTTATAATGCCCAATATTGAGCAGAGGATACTTGTCCATATGTTTTTGTGAACGATACAAGTGTTCCATTTTTTTGAATGACAAGAATACTGTGTATATCTTATTTTATAATTCGGATATATTTGTCCTTTTTCAGTTATAAGTTTGGTGCCGTTCAGCTCTGTGTAAACACAGTGCAGTTCTTTGGAAAATGTAATTACCAAGTTACATTTCAGTCAAAAAGTGTTAACACACATTCGTTTACCTTGAGGTGTAAACACACAGTATTTGCAAACATCAAGCCATATTTATTGGTCCACTCTTGGATATTGTTACGTATTGAGGACAAATTTTAATATCCAAATATGTATTTAGATTTAGATTTCTTAACTTAATGAAAACAAATGAGGCCTAATTGTATATATAAATTCATGAAATAGAAACAAATTAATTGTTAATTACTCCCTTTTGCCTCTATTTATTTGTCTAATATTTCTTAGTTTGACAATTAATTTCACATTGTATCTTCAACTTATTAACATCAATGTCTTTGAAAAATATACTACCTCTGTCTCATATTACAACTCATCTTTTTTGTTTTGAGAGTTAAAAAAATCTATCTTTTATTGTAAATTTTTTATAGATCTATTAAACATTTTGAATTATTAATTATTGTGACTCATAGTACTTTTTACATAGTTTACAAATATATAAGTTTCATTCCAAAAAAAATTAAAAATTTGATGCATAAATTTTTAGACAAACTTAAATTATTTGACTTTCAAAACATAAAAAATCACTCATATTCACTATAACTAATAATATGTCAATTCAAAATATGATAAGTCAAATGGAATGGAAAGAGTACTTTTATTTGTCTAGCTAGTTTGAAAAATTAAAAAAACAATTTATAACCCAAGTCCAAATTTATTTATTATTAAAAACAGTTATTTTCGATGCATTAGATTTATTATATTTAGAGGTGATATATGATCAAACTTTTATATGAAATCGATCTTAATAAAATTAACCTCTATAATCATTTAGTTATTTATTTTGTGCATATTTTTATTTATAACAACTAAATGAGGTTTAAACATTATAAGAAAAATAATTATTAGTGGCAATTTATTTTTAATTGTGGTTAAATATGTATTTTTTGCTGATAATTGACACTTTTTGTATATGTTTCTCAAGTCTTTAGCGTCATTGGTTCTACTGACACTTAATTAATGACGGTAAAAAACTTTAATACTCTTTATTAATGTAAATATTTAACGTCGCTTAAAGTTATTTTTGTCATAGTGAAATATTGAATATTAATATATAAACGTTATCACTATAAAGAGGTGTGACCGTAGGAAATTTATCGTTCTATTGATGGCTCTTTAAATGATATGTCAAAATCATGAAATATTTGTCGTTCTATTGACGGCTCTTTAAACGATATGTCAAATTGATAATGGACAAGTAATTAAAAGTGGACGGAAGAAGTTTCCCTTTGCCCGTCTCTACATATGTACTATTGTAATGCTCATTCAGTTTATAAAATCAATAAATAATTTATCATTACGTGTTTATTTTACTCTTACTATTAATTAATAATGTCCAATTTCTAAAATTAATAAATAATTTATCATTACGTATTTATTTTATTCATACTATTAATAATATTCATTTATCAATCTTTAGATGACTACATTTATTAAATATGGGTGATTTAGTAAAATCAATCCTATCATTTGCTGATACTTCATTCCTATGCAAGTCAATGATTGAGAATTATTATTAAACATAAGGATTACTAACGCTGTTCATTTGTAAATGTCATAATTTATCTTTTTTAGAGTTAAAATTTTATGATGTATTTTTTCTAATTATATTGCTATGCAAAAAATTGTAATTAGTACTTTTTTATATAGTTTTTGGATATTTTTTTCTTTTTAAAAATAAATTGATACAATATAATTAAACTTTAAAACTAAATTAAACTAACTTTCGATAAACGGAATATGACAAAAAAAATTAGACGAAAGGCTTACTAAACGATGTTCTCTACTTTGTACTAAGATTGATACTCATATTTTGTTTGTTTAAGCTGACAAGTAATTAAGTATATCACTATGATTGGTGATTAATTTTAATTAGTGGGATCGACAATGAGAAATGTGCTAATAGAGTCAGATATTACAGCTGAAATCAAAATGTAATTTCTAAAATCGAGGATAATGGAGTATTGAAACTCGTTGACCGTTGACTATATGCTTAGAGAAAAAGCTGTAAAGTACCAAATTTTTAACGAAATATTTAAGAAGATTACAAAAGCATCGAGACAGAGTGTGAACTATGAAGGTAACTTTTGCTCCACCATTCCCCGTTGACACAGTCTAAAACTTATTCATTTTTACTTTATCACATTTTATTTTATAAGAATTATTTGATTATTGATGAGAACTAATACTCCATATCATAATCATATAAAATGGGTGGGACGAAGAAATATTACACCACAAAGCAATATTAAATTATCTGATTTGATTGCACTACACTAGGATGGAGGATGTTGGACAATTAGGGATCGTTTGGCGTAAAGAATGACATCAAATTATCTTAAAATTGCATTATATATTGTAATACTTAATTTATTATTTGGTTGGCAAGTTCAGAATAACTTATCTCGAGATTAATATCATTTGATGGTATAATTAAATATATAACAAACCAATTGTTCTTTTAACCTAACTTATTTCATTATAACTAGTCTCATCAATTCATAACTTTGAATTCATAGTCTTGATTAGGGTTGTAGGCTTTGTTTTTGGGGTGTGAAGTACTTTTTGGTGTTCAAACACTGGGATTTGTGAAAAGGGAAAAAATATGTTTGGGTTTTCAAGAGTGTAGCACATGAAAGGCAATTGGCATGGCCACCGTGGGTGTCGCTGATTTCTCGATCTTCGGACTAAAACTTCATGCCATGACAAACTTTTTGCCAACAACAATTAACCCTTTTGGAAACTTGCAATTTACTTGCTTTGTCACAAGTTAGACTTGGCAAATCTTAAATATAAATAATTTATTTTTGTTGAAGTTTAGGGCTTTTTGTCTTTAAGTTGACGCAAAATTGATTTTTGTAGGTCAGACAGTCTTAATAAGTTTGAATGCTTAAAGTCAAATTTGATAGAGAATTTTTGTTTTTTTTAATTGACATATATATAAATTGAATAATTATAATATATTTAGTGTATTTTACAAATGAGGTTCAGAGATAGATTTTACATGGTTCGTGGACATTATGAAGTAAATATGTAAATTTTAAATTAAATAAAATTAGAATAATAAAGATTGACTCAACAATTTGAAAAGTTTATATAATGATATCGAAATAGTATTGCGCTAAATTTGATATAATGATATTAAAACAGTAGTGATTAGTTTTAGTACTTGAAATTTAAAGAAGATATCAAAAAATAAATTTGATCTAGATTTTGCAAAATATGAAAGGTTTAATCGCTTGAAAGATTTTAGAATATTTAATGAGAGAATAAGAGTTGGGAAAGGGCAATAAAGAAAAAGTAAATATATAATAATAATGTTAGTTCATGACAATTGTTAGAATATAAATGAGACAACAAAATAAATAGCAAAATAAGAAAGAATGTTACAATTAACAAAACACTATTCTATTTTGCAATTATTAAAACGTTCCTTATATTATCCAAAAATTTCTTTTCAAATTTATCAATACACAATTTTTTTTAACTATACACACATATATATTTGAGAGAAAGGTGGAACTCAGCTCCAAGCGATTGCTTTAGTGGCTGTAACATCAAAACGACCCGTCATACGTGCTTGAAGTTCAAGTGAAATAATTATATTTCAGCTGTGTATACTTAACTTCCAGCTATGATGTCTAAAAATATGCGTTACATATCCGAAGTTGTTTCGAAATAAATAGACTCTGCTGTATTGGTAGTCAAAAATTGAATATACGTATGCTTCGGCCCAGAAAATAACTGACCCGGCAGTTTAAATAGAGCCCAATCTAGGTAGGCTGCAGGCCCAGTAACAGCTACACCGAGTTATTGACTAGTGAAAGGGCTTGGCCTAGTAACTTTTTGTATCGGGTTCATTAAAATGGCGCAAAAAAAGCAAATAGATTTCCAAATTTGTCCTCTTTTCCCGCTCTCGCTAACGCAATTCACAATTCCATTTCCCGCCAAATCCAAAACGTTTTTTACATTTATCCAAAACCCTAACATTCGAAACCAGTAGTAAAGTAAAAATCCAAATCATAGGAAGGAAGAGAGCAACAATCTTTAATCGACAATGAAGATCAGATCCATTAAGCTTAGAGAAGCTCACAAGAACAGCAACGGTGTTGGGTCATTCTGCTCGGTTTTATGGGATCAGCAGGGCGAACACATCGTCACTGCGTCTTCTTCTGATTCTTCAATTTGCATTCACGATGCTATTTTGCCAGCTAATCCCCCTAAAGTTCTTCGACAGCACAGAGATGGCGTCACCGCTTTGTCTCTCAGCCCTAATTACACCTGTCTAGCTTCTGGATCTATTGACCATTCCGTCAAACTCTACAAATTTCCTGGTATTTTCTCTCACTTTTTTTCTCTCTCATAACAGGTAATTTATGTCCACAATGGAAATGGAAAGTAGAGTGATTTCAGTTTAGGAACAAGGAGTTCGTTTTAGTTCATTTAGTTTTTGCTTGTTGTGTTCCTGTTGTAGGCAAAATGAATAGTTAATCCTTAAGTTGACCGATGAAAGCATTGTGACACATTAGCCGCGGACCAAAAAAGGAAATTTATCTGACTTAGGGCTAATTTAGTAAGAGTTATAAGGGATAATGATGAATTTTAGGCTGAGTTTATCCGTGTTTGGTTGTGATAAAATCACGTGATGACTTATCCCAATATTAGTTATCCCGTGATAGTATTATTTTTATCCCACATTGGGAGTGGATAACAATACCTGGATCATGAATCCTGGGATAACTTGTTCCCTTACCAAATGAGCCATTAGAGTTGACAATTTGAGTGCCATATGTACTATTTCTGAAATTTGTTGCAACTTGTTATGTTATTCATATCATACTATTTTCAAAACAAGAATGTTCGGGAGAAATGATCTGGAGATGTACTTCTTTCAATGCCTTAAATTATCGCCTTGTTATTTTATATCATAATCTCTGAAATGGCATGGAGTTTAAGATGTCGATTTGACTTAATTATCATATTAGTGTTAGTGAAAAAATAATAAAATAAAATATTAGTGTTAGTGGAAGAAAATACAAAAAAGTAATGGTTGAAAACTTAGTTTGATTGGGAATACATCACATCAAGGTTTAAAAGTTGAATGAATTTGAATTCTTGGAAGTTCTGAAATAGGATTATATATGAAATAATATCAAACAGTTCAAAATGTCTCGAATCAGGAAGACTCATATTGATCGAAATGGAGGCATATACATGAATAGTTGTAGAAATTTGGAATATTTGTTTTTTCTAGTCCAGCTGCTCATCGATTTGCTGATTGTGATCATCATTTGATTTGTTTTTTGTCTTGATCTTGCATCAGCTGGGGAGTTCGATACAAACATTACTAGATTTACATTGCCAATACGGGCGCTTGCATTCAATAAATCCGGAACTATGCTGGCAGCTGGTGGTGATGATGAAGGCATCAAACTTATAAATACCATTGATGGCTCGATTGCAAGAGTTCTTAAAGGACATCGAGGATCCATCACTGGCATAGCTTTTGATCCCAAAAGTGAATACCTGGCTTCAGTTGATTCAATAGGGACTGTTATGCTCTGGGAACTCCAGTCTGGGAACACAATTCATGTCTTAAAAGGAATAGCTCCTGTCATTGGTTCTGATTTTTCTTCTACAAATATAGTTAGCTGGAGTCCTGATGGGGAACTATTAGCTGTTCCTGGCTTGAAAAATGATGTGGTGATGTACGACAGAGACACTGCAGAAAAACTGTTTTCTCTTAGAGGTGATCATGTACAACCCATTTGCTTTTTGTCTTGGTCACCAAATGGAAAGTACATGGCTACTTCTGGACTAGATAGACAGGTTTTGATATGGGATGTTGATAAGAAACAAGATATTGATCGGCAGAAATTTGATAACAGGATAACTTGTATGGCGTGGAAACCAACTGGCAACGCATTGGCAGTAATTGACATCATGGGAAAGTATGGTGTTTGGGAATCAGCTGTACCTTCTTCAATGAGATCTCCCACAGAAGATATTCCTGGTTTAAGTTCTAAAAGTGGTCATGGTCTTCTTTTCTATGATGAAGAGGAAGAAAACCCAAGTGTATCTGGTAGTTTAAGTGATCTTGGAGAAGATAGTCAAGATGAATCTGAACCATTTAGCAGAAAAAGATTACACAAACACCATAGTTATACTGATGATTGGGAAGAGGACACTAATGAAGAGTTGGAGTTACTTCCAAAAGTTGAACCTCGTAAGAAGGCTCCTCATGGTCACAGGGATGGTTCAGATAATAAAAGAAATAAGCTCAAGGATGTGCCACTTTCTACAGGGCCAAAAATGCAAGAAGCTATTCAGCCAGGTGCAACTCCGCAGCTGCCAGGAAAAAGGCGTTTTCTATGTTACAGCATGCTTGGCAGTATAACCACGATGGAGCATGAAGGATACTCTCACATAGAGGTATTGTGGCTTGTTTGCTTGTTTTGTTTTTTGTGTCTGTCTGTCTGTTTTTCTATCCTAAAACTATACCCTCATTATTTATTTTTGTTCTTATTATACAAAATTGAACTTTGTGTTTGTTTCCACAACCATCTTCAATCACAAGTGTTGTCCTTTAATTGTCACGGCTAGAATCTGTAATCATCAATTCGTCAACAAAACTAATAAGGGGAAAACAGCTAGTAAATTTTGGTGCATACTATGTTGAGAGGAGAATTTATCCAATCTTTTATAGATCTATATATGAATTAGTTATTCAGCTAACATGACAACTTCAATGCAGATTGATTTTCATGACACAAGCAGTGGTCCCCGAGTCCCTGCAATGACTGATTATTTTGGCTTCACGATGGCTTCGTTAAATGAAAATGGAAGTGTATTTGCAAATCCATGCAAAGGTGAAAAGAATATGAGTACACTCATGTATCGACCTTTCGGTACCTGGGCAAATAACAGTGAGGTTAGTGATTTACTATCATTCCGTATGTGTATATCAGGAGTATGTGTATGCCAAAATGTTTTGGAAATGTTATGAAACTTATAACTTCAGTGACTTACCCTGATTTCCTTATGCAACATTAGTGGTCAATGCGATTTGAAGAGGAAGAAGTAAGAGCAGTTGCACTAGGAACTGGCTGGGTAGCTGCCATAACTAGTTGCAATTTTCTTCGCATCTTCACAGAGGGTGGCCTGCAGGTATATATATTCAGATATTGTTTCCTGGAGATTTTTTTTAAGTTGCTTCCATTTGTGTCAATAATAATCTCCCTTTGCTTCAAATTAACTGTTTTGTTTGATTTCATGCAATTTTAAGAAAGTAACATTTGTTTGTAATAGAGTTAATGGAGGTTCAGCTTGAATTTGTATTACTTCTTGAAAGTTTTTTGCAGTTTGTATAATGGATTGGTTTTGATTTGTTAATACCATTTGATTATTTATATAAGTTATGAAAAATGGTCATTATTTTAGCATTACCTGAAATAGACTTAAGACAATCATCTTGATATAGATGAAGTATATCAAATGTCGTAACAGATCTTTTGATTATTCTGGAAATGATATCTGAGA
This sequence comes from Solanum lycopersicum, assembly GCF_036512215.1. NCBI lineage: Eukaryota > Viridiplantae > Streptophyta > Magnoliopsida > Solanales > Solanaceae > Solanum > Solanum lycopersicum. The sequence continues at coordinate 61,369,032 of NC_090802.1, read as the reverse complement.
CAGTTCTGTTTCTTTATTTGGATTGAAATACAAGAGGCATATTCTTTCCCTTGATGGACCAGTGGTTACTGCAGCAGGCTTTAAGGATGAACTTGCTGTTGTCACACATGCATCTCCCCCTCTTCCCTCGAACGAACAGGTATAGTCCATCATCATGTCATGTTGTTAATATCTTTTGTTTGATGTTATTTCAACAAGGCTATATAGTGCCTGTTTGTCTTCACTTCCATTGAACTTGGATTTTCTAGTTGAACTTAATATATGCAAGTATTATTTGGACTGATCTATTGATGACGATTGGAGAAGAGGTGAGCTGGTTTATTGATGATAGAACTTTTTAAAAATCCATACAGATTCTTGAATTTAGAGTCTTCAACATTCGTACTGGAACACAACCTCGCCGAGGAAGACTTCCATTGACTCCTGGTTCCTGTTTGTCATGGTTTGGTTTTAGTGAAGAGGGATATCTCAGTTCTTTCGACTCAACGGTGAGAAAAGCATTGAGCATTAATTCTGAGGCCATTATTTTTGTTAAGATTGCTTCATCAATGTCAGTTGTTTAATTGCAAATGTAGGGTGTGCTAAGGGTCTTTAATAATCAATATGGTGGGAGTTGGCTTCCACTTTTCAGGTATAATAACCTCCCTATTTTTCCACTAACTGCTTTGGAGTAATAGATCTTGTTCATTTACAAATTAGAAATTTCAGTGCCAGCAAATTGAAGAAGTCAGAAGAAAACTATTGGGTTGTTGGGTTAAACACAAGCAAGCTGTTCTGTGTCATTTGCAAATCTCCCGACTCCTTTCCAGAGGTATGATGCTTTCTTGTTGTGTTTCTTGCATATATATGACCACACCTTTCTAATCCTCTGGTTGTATTTTCAGGCTACTCCTAAACCTATTCTCTCACTGTTGGATCTTTCATTCCCTCTTGCTTCATCTGACCTTGGATCAGAAATCCTGGAGAATGAATTTATAATGAATAACACGCATCTCCACCGGGTATGTGTATACTAAGATTTCATTGCAGCTTCAAAAAGCAGTGAAAATTCATGTTGATATGCTGTTTGCTGGATTTATATTCAGATTCAGAGCACAATTGAAGAAATGGAAGCTGCTGGTGAGGACACCAGTTTGCTTGATGATGAGGCTTTTAATACTGAAGCTGCTCTTGACCGTTGCATCCTGAGGCTCATTGCGTCCTGCTGCAATGGTCAGTTTTCTGCAAAGTTGGATGCAGCAAGTTTGGAATGCTTCAGTTTCCTACTTCTCTTTTCTGTTTTCTTAAATTTTGATATTGGTTTCTTTCCCCTCTCTTATCAGGAGATAAGCTAGTGAGAGCTACTGAGCTCGTAAAGCTTCTGTCTTTGGAAAAATCAGTCAAAGGTGCTATAAAGCTTGTCACAGCACTGAAACTGCCAAATTTGGCAGAGCGCTTTAATGCCCTATTGGAGGTAGGGACTGTGACCTCCATGGAAGCATATGACTGTCATATTATTTACTTCACGTGTTATTCATGTTCCATTGTATTTCTACAGGAAAGAATGAATAGAGAAACAACTGTTGGCAAAATTTCTGCATCTACTGAGTTGAAAGGTGATAACTCCTTTAATGCACATGCTGCATTAACCAAGTCCCATGTTATGGTTGAAAGCAGCAAAAGATTGGAATCACAGGATTCTCCATCCCTAAATTCCTTAGCTCCTTGTCAGACGAAAAAACGGCCTCTAGAGGAGCCAATCAAGGATGTAAATGTAGAGGCAGAAAATGCTAAAGCCAGAAAATTGGAAATGGCAAGGGAATTCAAAAATGCATTTGATATGAAGAATGCTAAGAACGTGAGGGATGAAAAGGACAAGGTGGATGAAGTGAATAATGCAAGAAAAGAAGACGAAGTGAAAAATGCAAATGGAGTGGAAGATGCACAAGATCAGAATGAAGAAGCCATCAAGGTGACAGCACAACGCCCCTCTAATCCATTTGCAAAGTCATCAAATAACAAACCAAATACATCCTTGTTTGATTCCTTAAAGAAAAAGGTGAAAGCTGACCGATGATGCCTTTGTGACTGAAATGACTGGGCAACTTGCTTATTATAGAGAGGTTTTTTGATGTATAATATTAGGTTTGTGGTAGTTCTTGTATCTATTTAAGCAAAAACAATGTGGAAACAATTGACAAGACTTGAGAGTTGAATCTGATAATCCTCACTAATATGCAAATAAGTATGCACTTACACCGTAAAGTTGCTACAATCTTGGTAGTAATTGTCCAATATTTTTTTATTAAAAAAATAATAATAAAAATTGTCCAATGCAACAACAACCCATTGCCCCGTTATTATGTTCAACAATTATTATTAGTGCGAGAAAGTTAGCCTTAAAAATATCAAAAGGTGTGGATGGCTATTTTTGAGATGGTATGTGATATTATGTCTTTCGTAATTTATATTAATTAAAAAATTAAGCCTTAAAAATATTAAGGTTTCACGCCATTGTATCATTGAGCTGGCACTGTGGGTTAATTTATAATAAAGGGATTATTTTTCAAAAGGGCATTTTTTAATGATTTGAATAGTGCAATTCTCAGATAGTTAATATACATATTTAAATTCTTTTATGATGAAATAACTATATAATTGCTTACATGATTAAATGCAAATATCTATTGAGTAATAACTATGATCTACATTTTGATTTTTTGAGTAGTTTATGAATATTTAATTTATAATTTTAAATTATTAAATTTATCTAATTTTACTTTGTTTTCCAAAATAGTTAAGATATTAAATGTCACTAGTGTTATAAATACATTGAATTAAGTGGATAGTCCATAAGGTTGGTACATGAACAACCATTCATATTCACTAGGTTACATGAACCTTTTTGGATAAGAATGTATCTATTTATTATGATACTTAATATGGTGAGCTTTGGAGTGATTTCTCACTCTATAAATAGGGTTGTTCATTCACTATTGTAACAGATACAGATGAGACACTTGAATAAGAAGAAAATTCCTCTTCTACTATCTACTTCTCTTGTCTTCTTCTCTTTATGATTATATTCTTATGAGTTTGATTTTATAACAACTAGTACTATTTGTAATTTTTCCCAAACCATTTAAAACCAAACACTCCAATTTTCAAACAGAGTGGAAAGGACGGGTATTTTTGATGTGTTTAATAGAGTAATTTCACACGCCAAGAAAATCAACTGCTTACTCAATACACGCACACACCTAACCAGAAAACCATCAATACAAGGAAACCAAAAGCCACAAAACGCACTTCTTCACACACACAAAAAAAAACGTATTTTCTCCGCTTCACCGATGGCTCAGGTTTCCATTTCGCTGCTTAATTTCCTCAACGACGGCGAAGACGATGTTATCGAACATGAAAACGGCGTCGTAGAGGACCTCGACTCTTCTCCTTACTGGCCTCTCAGTTTCGGTGACTTCGATGTTTACGATCCCTCAGATCTCTCCGATTTCCCTTCCCGTTCCCAAATCTCTTCGTATTCTCGTGGGAGGACTGGTTTGGCATTAAGCGACGATGTTTCAGAAACTGATTCGGTTGTCACCGTCATGGACCGCGAGAACCAAGTAAACTTTGTTATGGATATGTTTCAGCAACGGGTTGAGCAATCTCAATCTTTGATCCGTGTGGTTTCCAACCCTGATTTGCTGCATGCGGACCCGGTATTGGAGACCGATTTTGGTTTGATTGGAGGGAATGAGTTTACGGGAATGAGTAGCTTAGACGTTGATTTTGGGCTAGGGTTAGGTTTTCGTGGGGATTCTGATAATTCTGGGTTCCATATTGAAGATTGTGATGGCCCTGAACAGTTTGTCAGTGGGTTGAGGGTTGTGGATTATGAATCTGACTGGGACCCTGATGATAACTGCGTTTCAGGCAGATTGTTCAATCTGGAAGAAGTTGATGGCGAAGACGAAAATGAGAATATTTGCGACAATGAGAGTGATGACCCGAGTCTTCGGCTGTGTTGGGGTTCCTTTCAGTTGGAGGATCATAGGGATGTGAATGAGGACTTTGAGTGGGAAGAAATTGATGGAAGAGTTGATGAGAGAGAGATTCTAAGCATGTTCTTAGATGTTGAGGAGGTATCTGAATCTCCTGCTCCAGAGGATAGAGCAAGAGAGTTGGAAAATTTGGAGTGGGAGTTTCTGTTGAATGTTCAGAATTTGGAGCCAGACCCGGAAATTACAAATGATGAATTCGATTTCGGTCGTCATGTGGATCGAGACGATTACAATTACACTACTGAGTATGAGCTATTGTTTGGACAGTTTGCAGAGGGCGATCATGGTTTTCTTGGAAGACCACCAGCTTCCATGACTGTTGTTAGAGACCTTCCAACTGTGGCTGTGAGTAAAGGTGATTTAGAAAATAACAATGCTACTTGTGCTATCTGCAAGGATGAGTTGAATTTAGGAGAAAAGGTTAGACAGTTACCATGTGCTCATAGGTATCATGGTGACTGTATTCTGCCTTGGCTTGGGATTAGGAATACCTGCCCAGTTTGTCGGTACGAGTTGCCCACAGATGATCATGGCTATGAGAGGAGGAGAAGGGTCCAGACAATTCACACACTTGAACTTGATCAAGTTGATTGAAGGTATATTTTTTGCATTTATGTAGAAGGTATATCAAGCCTGGGAGCACTCGACCTGCTCTTTGTTGATATGATGTTGGAAGTTCTTTTTGGTTTTGGTTTTCTTGAATTAAGATTGTTAATATACTAGATGATTTTGATGTCAGACCTATGTGGATGTCTTATTGCCTTTGAAACTCTACATATGATGCAAGTTCCGAAAAAGAAGGCATTGTTATTAATTTGAAGATTAACTTTACACCTTATAGATTGTATAAAGCTCATAGATATTAACTTTACATATGAAGCAAGTTCAGGGAAAGAAGGAATTGTCTTTGTAATTTGATTTTTCGTTGTAAGATTAGCTTTACACCTTATAGATTGTATAAAGCTCATAGGTATTAAGACTCATTGATATGCATCAATCAGTCTCTGTAGCTCTTATGTTTGAACCATGAAGAAATACTTTCTTCGGAGGGAAATAGCCCCTAAAAAACATTTTGTCTGCTTGATGATCCAACTTAACTAATGACCTGATAGACACCCACCCCTCTTTGACAAGAGTATGTCAGATGAGCACCTCATACCTCATGTTGACATAGAAAATAGTGTTTAAACTTACATTTGAGCGTGTGAAAAGCTATACTTTTGATTTCTCTTCTAAAAAATCTTCCTCCATTTCTCTAAAATTTTCTTGTGACAAAAAGAATAGAAGAGAAAAAACTAAGAAGTGATAGGCTAGCGCCATTAGATGCGTCTCAAGGAAACTCTTTTTCGGTGATGGTGAAGGTGATAGTACACTGTCTGGAAACAAAAGGAAAAAGAGATAAGATGCAAAGGGTGAGTATTTTTTTCTGCGCGGAGAATTTTCACCCAGATCCGTTTGGGTAATAGCGGTCACATACAAATTCGCTATCCAAATGATTCTAAATGGATTGAATTAAATACTTCCTATACTACCATCTATTTAGAATGTATATAAATGTTACAATGTAGAAATGTAAATAAACTCTAAATCTAAGAACACCAATAAATAAGCTACCAAATTCCAAAAAAAACAAACACCAATAAAAGATAGATAGATTGACACAAAATGGAACTAAGAACCCTCAATTAAGGAAATCCAAAACAAGCACCTTATCTTTTTAGATACCATCAAGATGGTGGGATAGAAAGGATTTCGTTCTTTGACACCTCATCAGGAAGTAGTTTTCATGCGTCTGTTTTTGCTGACCTATGTGTTTAAGAGATAGTTTTGTTGATTTGAAGTATCTGCTTGGTCACTTGTTAAGTTGGATTGTTTAACATGTAAATTGTCCCAAGTTTGAGGGGCTATCAAGGGTATTGGCTCTGTTCTCTCTTTCTACAGATGTTTAAGATGGGATATTCTTGCTTGTTTTGATGATGGATTCTCAGTTGTCTCTCAAGACAGGAATAGTTGGAAATTGAGGACCAATGAGTCATTGGTGGTGAAAATCCCTGCTTAAAATTGAGCACGAGTAAAATAGCAATCGATTTGGAAGACTAAAATCGGATACTTGTTAGGAAATTCAGATTTTTCCAAATATTTGAGAAGTCTTAATAGAAGCTAAGTGTGTTGGACCTGAGAGCATGTATGAGCAAGCTTGTGAATATATCATGATAGTTTCTGATCTGAGCATGTCAATTAATGAGGCTGTGGATGGCTACATAAGAATAAGTCTTGCACTAGTTCAATTTATGCATGTATTTTTGCTGTGTTTCTATTTAAAGCTGTGTTTGTATTTTGTAGATATCGGGATATCACGCCTATTTCGTTTATTCAGTTCCATGTACTATACTATGCTTTTATTACCACATTACTATTTGCTGCAAATCAATGATTTTTTGAATGTGATCTAAAGATTGTATGTCCTCATTGGTGCATGGAATTTAACTCTTTCCCTTTTCGGCACATTGTAGGTTTTGTTCATCGTTATAGTTTCAGTTGCTTCACAACTTGGCAGGGCAAAATCAGAGTTCTTGCTGGCACTGGAATGCTTGCAAATAGACCACCACCACCACCCAAATGCCAGGGAGGTTGGAGAGAAGCTCTATGGCATTTGCTTGGATAAGTTTTGTTCTGGAGCCAATGGTACATCATATCCCATATCACTGTTATGATACACAACCAGGAACTCTCAATTTGTTTATATTTGTAAGAGAGTGAATTCGTTAAATTACAGATCATGGGCAAATTTTAAATGGAGCTTGCTTGTTGTTGGCTAAAACGTCCATAAGTGCAGAATCTGTCTCGTCCAGTGAGATGTATTTTATTAATATAAGTTTGGCAACTTGTAAATTGTTCTTGAATTTGTAGTTTGATTGTTGAAAATCAATGATATGGAATAATACATGTTCAAATTGGTTGTTTAGCTTGTTTTTTTTTTGAAAAATATGAAGATCAACAAAAAGCTCATTTCCTTTATTTCCTACGTATGTAAGATGGTCCCCTTATATTTGTAAGAACATTTTTCTCTAGAAACACAAATTCTTTCAAAATGATCAAGTTAGCTTTAGGTTACTATTTTTGTTAAGTTATACACAAAAGCTTTTGAAGTAACACAAAATTAAGTAAAAAGCTCACTTATTTTCCCGAAAAACATTCTCCAATGTTTCCAAACCTCACTTGTATCATGAAAAACCAGAGCTCCGAATGCTATCTTTGTCCTTGCATACAACAACAATAATAACACCTACAACCATGCCCAATCCAAAGTAAGTTACTTACCTTTTTTTCACATATAGTTCTAGAAATTATACAAGTCGCTAGTTGATTTACTTGAAAATTTTCAGATTTAACCCTAGTCCAGGAGATTTCTACTGATCAAGAGGACGGTATCGATTGAAAGAAATTTCAAGATTGGGAAGGTTGATGCCCATTAGCAGTACTCTGGGATGGAGTTTCCATTGTAGAGACTGAGTCGCTACTGTTATCGTCATCAAAATTAGCAGGATCTGCGTAAGACTGGTACCCAGGAAACCTGACCAGAAAAGGAGATTTTGAGGCAACAACACAATACATAACATTTCAATTAACATGCTGTATATATACTTCATTTATGTGGTAAAAAAAAATTTACGCACCTACTTACTTTTACTTGCTCTCCATTTATACCCATTTTAACATCAAAGATGTTTCCTGCAAACAATTTTCATTGAAGTTGATTCATGTCAAAAAGTAAATCATGTTGCTACTTCCGGGATGGAAAACTATTCAATGGTTTCAACAGAAACAATTCATAGCAATCAATGCCACAACTGCAATTGACCTAAGAAATTCATAGGGATACAATTGCAACCCAACAATATACGACATAGTAATAACCTTTTCCTGATGCATGCGGAGTGATAATAGCCTCTTCTAACTCAAACGATGTAGCACATTCACGACTCATACCTATAGGAAAAAGGTTATCCAGACATGCCAGTTCTGAGTTTGCAATAACACATTTATAGATGTCACAGATAGGTTAGAGTTAGCTAATCAAAAAGAAGAGATTGATTCAGTAATCAAGTGAGAGATAAGCATTTGGTCTGCCTTAATTGTGGAAACATGATATCTCGAACAAAGATTACTACCTCTCAGTTAATCTGCTTATTGGTAATTCAAATATGCCGACTTTTACTTTTCTACTCCCACTCGTTGATTGTGTACACAGTCTAATCAGTGTCCCAGTAACTTGTAGCTCGGCTATGCTAAATAGCAGATGATAGGGAATGGCACAACTAAAGTAATCAAAAGATGTCCTGGTAAACCACTAGACTCTTCCAATGATTTCGCTTTATATTTTAAAGGAAAAAAACCTGTCATTGTTAAAAGCCCTTAAATTTTGTTTAGGTGAGTTTACACTAGTTGCTTCTCAAAATCACATGCATCAAAGGACACAAGGACATAATTGTGAAGCACTGCAATAAACATGCGAATCTCCATATCACATAAACTTAAAAGTGATACTTAGATTAGGCAATGGATGGTGGGGGAACCAATAGACCGATATATCTCTAAAACATGTTAATGTTCAAAGTAATATCGCTCAAATAAATGCAATTCAATGTAATAATCATAAAAATTCACTTGCAACAAGAAGAGAAAACAACCATGCTGATTTAATAATCAGAAAAATTGACCTTATTATAGTGCTTTCTCGGACTATTTACCTCCAAAAATAGTCTTGTCTGAAAAGTACTTGGACATTAAGTATCTCCTAGCCTCAACTTCATACCTCTTGAACTTCTCATCCTGTTCAGTCTCCATATCACTACATCACAGCATGGAAAGAAAATAGAGAGTTAGGACCTCCATCATGTTCAGATTACATTCATATAGATAGAGAACTTGAGCAGAACTTAAAAGAAGTGCTGTAGCAGGATAAATAGACTTGCTTTTGTCTTTTTTCCCTTTATCAGTACCATAGACTTAAGTTTTTTCTTTTTTTTTCCCATTTATTTGCCCTATAGACTTAAGATTAACCATCACGGCCAGCTAATAACTTGATAAAAGCATACCAAAAAATCCCTTAGATATGCTACCAGATCATGAAAAAGATAATGTTTTTATTGTTAAAAGGATGTCCAGCTAGGGATGGCCTAACATGAAAACTTATAATTTCTATACAATAATGGAGACACAACAAGTTGTTCTCAGGAACTCCTCACAAATAAAATATTTTAGTTTGATTAGCCATAGACATGAAAGACAAAATTGATATTACTATGGTTACGAGAAAACTGGGGTATAAAATAAAGGTAGATCTGGTTTTTGATGGGATTAAGATTTTGACCTTGAAGTAGTATCAATATTATAGAAATAATGAATACTGTATAAAGTATATTTCAATCAAAGGAAATTTTATTACCTCTAATGATACAACAATAATGGAAGTAAGATAATCTTTCTCCATACATAGTGAAAGATTATGAACTAGGAGATAGAAAAGCATTTTGTATCAATTTAATTCAAAAGCAGACTTTTGTAACAACCTTGGCTAGTTAGTAGTCCAAACTCCAAACCATGTGCTAATTTCCATCATTGCTCCCATTAACAGTTTCGGTTAAGTTTTTAAATAGCAGAAGACTCAAAGCAATATAAAGCAATCAACAATTCCATAAAAAATCCCACGTGGGAGGGGTTTCACATTCTTCTCCTATCAAAGCTTTTATTTCTTTGCCCTGCCTAATCCATAATATTCTCGAGCACTTGAATCTATACTTTTTGGTAAGCATGTTGAGACCCTCAACGTGACACCTGAATCCATCGATTGGTCAAGACACCTTGTTAGGTATAATTTAACTTTCAGAAAGCTTTAGCATAACTTTTCAAGTAGTGGAGAGCCTAAAGTCCTGTAAACATTTCAAATATGCTATACAAATTTAACATAAGATGATACCACTAACGTACAGGATTAGTGCGACTATTTTTACCTCTTTATCCCTGTACTACTAACAAACTGGTAGGCCCTGCAAATCTAGGCATGTGGAAATAATAATGCATAGTTATTCATTATTTGATTCATAAAAAATAGAAATATTTTTGAGCTTACTAATTTAGCTAAAGTGGATAATTCAAGATATTCTCTAATAAGCATGCACTTAACAGATGCCATTACAGAAAGCTGTTGCTATTTCAGTTAAATGCTGAAGTACTAATCTACTGCCATTAAATATTGAGCATGTATTCTGAGGATTCACCAAAAAATTGTAGTTTTTAACATCGAATTTACGTTGCACGTAGGACATTAACTTGGGAGCAGATAATAGAGTAGCCAACAGATTTTGTTTTTCAACTACTACCTTACAAGAGAATCAATTAAGCATCTTACTTTTTCGAATCTGGCTGTCGCACATGATGCCAGATAAGCTCTATGCTATCTTTACAAGAAGACCAACATAACTTCAGTTGGGCTCCAAATCAATCAAATTTATCCAACACCTTCCATAAAAACTAATCATTATTGAAAGCCTGTTATGATACATACCCTTTATCATCATACCTACCAGCTGAATCCAAACTTTCACGTCAATAATATTCTTGTTGTGCCCCATCTCTGTATCTTACCATCATTGGGCAATGTTTATAGGTGATAAGTAACTCACAAAAGAATGCCACATTATTATCAGCCATGAGTATATAAATGCCACATGACTATCAGCCATGAGTATATCTTATTTCCCATTTTACAACAACAATAAATACCCAATGTAATCCCACTTGTGGGGTTCGTGAAGGATACATAGTCTTACCCCTACCTAGTGAAGCAAGAGAGGCTGTTAAACAATTCTTTGTGAGTCTATTCATCCTTATATGAAGGAATTAACAACAAGAAATCTCTTAAATCCTGCCAATTGCATTTAGAACCATAAAATCACCAATTATACAATAAATTTAAAAATCAAACAGAAGGCCGAGCAGACACTTCAACCCCAATTATTATTTTTCAAATAAAAATAAATCACAAAGCAGTTATACAAGAAAGCCTAGACATATACTTACTCAAGAGGATCTTCAATCACTTCCTCCTTCTTCACAGCTTCAAGAACAGTGAGGTTTGAGACCTCCTACAGAAAAAAAAAAAGGTAACCCATAAAAAAGAGGGAAAAAATGAATGAACGGTTAAATTAGATAAGCGAGAGAAACCTGATGCGGTTGCGACGGAGGCGGAGGCCGGGGAGATTGAGGAGCAGAGGATATAGGGGAGTTCGACACAGAATTTGCCGCCGAAGAATCCATTTTACCTATGAAAGCTCCGCCAATTTTCAAATGCAGCTAAGCCAGAATTAAGGTTGAGTTATATAGTGGCATTTCAGATGCGTAGAGCTTAGAGGCACTTTGCGTTCTTAAATTCAGAAAGCATGGATAGGAAAAACCTCAAAATAATAGCAGTTACCAAGTAGCAACTAGCAAGACGATCGAGTGAAAGGCACCGCAAGATTTTTTTTTGACGACAAGAAGTATTAATTATAAATAAAAATAGTTCAAAATTAATTAAAAATAAAAATAAGATTGCACACGTGCCCTATTGAGTCTTTCATTTGAATGTATATTATTTATGATAATTTAGAAATATATTTATCCTTTTCCTTTTATTTATAACGATTTCTATAATGATCTTGATTCATTCTTTTTTATATGAGATTATCTTGTTTGGTTGAGTTTTCTTTAATGGGTTAACTATAACCAGATGTAAGAACATAATTATATTACATTATTTGACATATAAAGTCCTTGACTTAAATTTAATTTCATACTTTTATTTCTCAATCCTTTAGAGGTTTTGAAATTCTACTAGGCATTCATAGTATTTTTGAGCAAGATGCAATCTATCAACTCATTTTATTTGATTTGTTATCTTGTTTGTAAGTGATTTTCTATAACTTTTTTTGTGTGAAATTATAATGATTAAACCGATAATACTTCGGCTGACAGATAAAGTAGTATCACGAGAGAAGAGTGAATAAGACTTCCATGGAACTCTTGGTTCTTGGTATATCAACCTCGTCATTCTCATCTTATTTTGAGAAATGACTTGAGTTTCAGATGATTCTTTGAAAACTTAAATATCATCATGGAAGAATCATTCTTGAAATAAAGCACCCATTGCTAAGAAGGAATATCAAAACACAAGCCAAACTAGAGTATAAGTAATATGATATCACTAGATATATACATCCTAACGATTAGGGTGGCTAACAAAAACAGGTGAAATCGACTCATTTATGTACCCAGAGAAACCATCTTAGAAAAATGTGAGAGAGTGCCTCTCATTCCAACTCCTTGTGATAATCTCCTTAACGATCACTGCCATCACTAACTTAAAGCACATTGACGTAATTTGTGAACTTCTTTCCCCGAGGAAAGATTTCGAGTCATCAACGAGAAGAACGTGAGTCAAGTCATAAGTGATTCTAAACAGTTTGTTGTAGCTGCCTCGATTTTGTTCTTTATCCTCTACACTTAAATGCTGAAGCACCAAATCATCTCAGGTACTAACCAATTCATTTGTTTCCGTTTGGTCACATCAAACTTCACTAGAGCTTTTATGGCTTGGAAAACATATTGCCAACAGCAAAGTTATAGTTTTTTCCTCCTATTTCAATCTGACTGCAACCAATTTCTTTTTGCAAGCCTAATTCCTTCATCTTGTCCCTCACCTGTCTAACAGAGTCCCAGTCCCCATATCTAGCAAAAAAATTGGATACTAAAACATAGATTTCTGCTCTCTTTGGTTCCAATTCCAGTAACTTGTTAGCGCATTTCATCCCAAGATTTGACTGGGCGTGAACTATACATGAATTGAGCAACGAACACCAAATTTGAGAATCTGGCTGCATAGGCATCTCAGCCATGAGATTTAGGGCATCATCAAACTGTCCAGCACGAGCCAGCATGTCAATCACACATGCATAATGCTCCAATTCAGGTTTGAGACCATGCAATGTCTGCATCTCTTTAACATATTGCCGACCTTCTTCAATGAGCCCTGCATGGTTACATGCCATTAAAATAGAGACATATGTCAAGCTGGCTGGGATGAAGCCCGATTTCTGCATTTCCTGAAATAGCTCGATGGCCTCCATTCCAAGTCCATGAACTGCATATCCAGTAATCATAGCTGTCCATGATGCTATATCTTTGAGTGGAATATAGTCAAAAACATACTTGGACATTCCTAAGAATCCAGATTTTGCATACATGTCTATGATTGAGCAATGGACAAAACTATCCTCTATAAGGTTGGATTTCAGTGCAAAGCAATGAACTTCTTTCCCCAGCCTGACAGCAGACAATGTTGAACAAGCCCCTAAAACACTTGTCACAGAAATTTCATCAGGTTGAAATCTATGAGATACCATATCACGAAGCAGACAAAAGGCTTTATCTGGTAGTGCATTCTGCAAATAACCAGCTATCATTACGTTCCAGGATACCACATTTTTATCTTCTATCCTGTCAAACAGACGTTGTGCTAGCTCTGGTTTTCCACAAGTCATGTAGAATGAAACTAGGGAAACTAGTGTAGACATATCTGTTTCTAGACTATTTCTAAGTACAAAACCGTGAACTAGTGTACCACAATGTAGCAGTTTTAAGTGGGAACAAGCAAACAGAAGGCTACCAATAGTGAACCAGTCAGGACGCAAGCCAGACTTCATCATTTTAGAGGACAGAGTCAAAGCCTTAGATGGATCCTCATTCTGAGCATAGCCTCTTATCAGTGCATTCCAAGAGCTTACTGTCTTGTTCGCCACTCCGTGGAATACAAGCTCCGCATATCTGAGCAATCCACAGTTCGCATAGGCAGCTATAAAAGCATTTGTTAACAACTCATGGTATTCAAGACCATTTCTAAGCGAGTAGCCATGCAGTTCTTTCACTATCAACTGCTCTGACTCCTCTAGGCAAACGGACAAAACATTCAGTAGAGTAACCTCATTCGCCTTCATGTACTCCTCAGTACTTTGCATCCTTCTCATAAGATGAAATGTTCCTCTATCATCTCCTTCTCTTGAATAACCCCCGATAATGGAGTTCCAAGAGACCGCACTTTTGCTCTCATTTTTCTCAAACAGAATTTGTGCATCAGAAAGGTATCCAACTTTGCAATACATATCCACTAAAGAATTATTCACTGTTAACTCGTCAGATAATCCTAGCTTTACAGCTAAATCATGAATAATCTTCCCAAATTCCACTTCTTCTGCTGCTGCACAAATTGGCAGCATAATAACCATGGTAGTCGTGTCTGGAACAAGAACTTCATCCCCTGTAAATATATTTCTGAAAAGATCAAAACTTTGTTCAATATATCCATTCGCTGAGAACACAGAAATCATGGAGTTCCACGAAACCAGATTCCTCTCAGGCATATACTCAAACACTTTCATAGCTTCCTCAGCAAGACCAAACTTCCCATACATGGAAATTAACGCATTGCTTACAAAGACATCGCCAACCAAACCCATCTTTGATGCCATCCCATGAATAGCTTTCCCCATACCCACATCAAGAACCCCTCCACAAGCCTTGATAACCAAAGGAAAGGTAAAATTGTCTGGCTTTTCCTGGGTTGAAGTCATCAACTCAATAAACAAACAAATAACAGCAACCCAAAGTTCATTCTTTGTGTACCCACTCATAAGAACATTCCATTGGTACAGTTTCTTGCTTCGTAATTGATGGAAAACAGAGCGAGAATCAGAAGGATACCCACACATGGAGTACATCGTGATGAGCCGCGTACAGAGTATAACGTCATCTTTCGATCGGGTCAACGAAGTAACCATTTCATGGACTTTACGACCCGTTTCAATGTCCTTCTGTTTACCACATGCTTGTAAGAGTACGCCTAAGGCCTCGGATTTTTCCGACGAGTGGTAGAAGGCGTTTTCGAGGTATTCTTGAAATGTACGGAAAACTTCCGACAAACTTTTGGTTTCGCATAGTTGCGTGATCTCTTCGGATAGCGTTAATGGGTTCTTGAGCTGATTCTTCAAAGTTGATTTTGCAGTTATAGAATCTTCCTCAGGTGTTGGGGTGCAAATTGAACCTGCCGATTTTGAAACGGAGGTAGTTGCAAACGAGCGTAATTTGTTGGGTCTTGGACTAACTTTGACGGTTTGAAATTGGGGCTGGTGGCGGCAGCATGAGTTCGACGCAGGCGACGGCGCAGCCGTGGGGAAGCTCGCCAGCGTGAACATTAAACATACATAGCAAAGCTACCTACGGATACCCGCGGCGAAGAAGTATATGGTGGTGGCCTTTAGATCCCTTATCCTATTTTGAATTTAATTTTGCAAACGTCAATCTCAAAGTGAAATAGTGCGTCGTATTTAGCTTTTATAAAATTATTCTCAAGTTTTATGTCATTGTTTGTTGTCAAAAAAAAACATCATATATTTGAACGCTTTTAAAATATTTTTTTCTTCGTTCAATTTATTCAACCTTGTAGCTATTTTGTTGCAAATGAACAAGTAACATTTTCCTGCACACCGACCGAATTAATTTTGTCTTGTAGCAAGTGCATTTCACATGCTATTTTAAGGCATTTTGCAATGCCTTTCTATTCAATGGGCTAACTAGTACGGCTAGTTTTCGTGGTGCCTTCTATGATTTTATTTCACTGTATTTAACAAGAAATCATGTGCAAGTATCAATGGATTTTTCGGGAGACTCGTCTAACCTTTATATCGATTTTCATATTCATTTTTATTGCTATTGATGAATTTTACTTGACTAGAATTTTTTTTTTTAAATTATCATTTTTGTCCTTGTAAGATAAAATAACATTGCCTTTTCACTTTACTGGTGGGATTATTATATTAAATTCAACAAACATTAAAAAAAAAAACTCCACGCTTCATGTTAAACTGTGCTTTTTGAACCATTAAAGAATATCCCACCGAGAGGCCAACCAACTTGGACTGAATATTTTTTAGTTATAATAAATATAAATACAAAAAGAGATGAATCACATCCACTTTTAGTTTTAAGGAGTGTACACTGTTGATACAATTAATAACCGAAAAGCAAAGAAAAATAAACTAAAATTTTATAAAACACGAGAGAGATGATATATATTTGTTAACATCGTAATTAAAGGTAAGAAATAACAAGAAAACCACTAGCTCATAGTTTTAACTATACAATCTTATTAACCCAAAGTAAACCTTCCTCATTATTATAAAAAAAAAAAAAAAAACTATGACCACGATTCGTTTCTCTTCCCTTCCAAATAAGAAAAATTTAGAGGAAGGATTGAGTAGAGCGAGAGTGTATTAGTAATGGTTGCATATAGCTATAGCAAGCAAGGAGAATAGATAGACGCCCCAAGAGCAACCTTTGAGAAACAGAGAAAAGGGCATTGTCATGAAATGGTAGAAAGCTGTAGTCGCAAATAAAATACCTGCCCGCTCTAGCAATTCAGATTCAGCTGGGTAATTGCTCTTTATAAATCTTCCCACGAAGAGTAAAGTGAAAGCAAGTAAAATAGCAAATGACAACAACTGGAAACACAAAGGAAGCGAATCATGATCACGGCTCCCGTTTCCAACCTGTACAAAATTAAGAGTTATCTCAACCCCTGATGTTAAACAGAATGCCATGAATAGCATCGACTTATCGATATTATTGGTTTCAGCAGCAGCAGCAACTACAGGGCTACTCTCTTCCACATCCAGCTGTAGCTCAGCTGGTTGTGTCACCGTGTTAACAGTTTCAAGGGATAAACCTACAGTAGTAGTAGGGGAGTTGGGTGACACTCCTGTAGTACTACTTCTCTCTCTAAACCAAAATACATACTTTTTGACAAAGTTTGGGAACTCCATTGGCTAGATGTGGTTCACAAATGGATGGGGCTTATTATTTATAGAGAAATCCAGTCAGCACTGAAGCAGCAAAGGTACAAATCCAACTTCCCCAGAGAAACTCCGGTCAACAAAACTCCAAAAATGATGGCGTGGCCATCATCGATGTATTACAACATAATTTATTAGCCGCTTAGCTGTTGTATAGGACAAACTACTGGGCTGATAAAACAATGCTTCCCTTCCGTATCAAATACATTCGTTATTTAGCTAATTGCGTAAAGAAATACAGTATATGTCATCATAGTTAACAATGTCAAAAAGAATGAAACCTTTTTTTTTCCAAGAATCAAAAAAAATTGATGCGAATATGATGATCTTAAGCTACAATGTAATGGTGGCAGACACTCAATTTATTACTTTTAACTATGGAGTAAAAAAGTAGTCATTACATGTATGAACAACTTCTGATAATACATTACATGTTTATCTTTTATCTTACTCTCTATTTTTTTTTATATTTGGAGAATAAAATAGACTTTTTTTTTTTATATTTGGAGAATAAAATAGAAAAGATTATTTTTTTATTATTTATATTATATATAATTTGTAACTAACACCATGTAAGTGTAAAATTAGGTCTTAAACCTAACTCACACCTCAAAAGCTAAGGTAGCTAACATCTGATCCTACTCTAATACCATGTGAAATTAGGTCTTAGGCCTAACTCACACTCCAAACATCTCATTAACCACCGATGTGGACTTTTGCCATTCTTCAACGGTAAAACCATTAATTAAATCAAACACAATTTAATTCCTAAAACGTTTTTTAACTTTTCTTTATAGTTTTTTTTTAACGTCCAATGCCCAAGTATAGAGACGCTTAGAACCTAGTGACTGTTGAGACTGAAATCTGGAACCTAGCGAGATATTCCAAATGAATATCTGCAGCCTGTCTTCTTGTGCGTATTGTTGAGCTCACAAGCTAACAACTGTGACATAAGCCCTATTTTTCAATTCTTCTTCTTCTCTCAAGTTTAGTTTAGTGGTCAATACTACCACAATCTAAACTGCTATGCACCCTCCAGTCTAGGGTTATCGCAAGCAATAACTCTGATTCACAAATTTCAATCTTTAAATTAAAAAGAAACTCATTAATAATCATCTTTTTCCCCTTTTAACCTTCAAAGAGCTGAATACTAGATGATAAACCACACCCACTTCCTTTTATTACAATGTTTGATCAACTTGTGTGCATCTTGACAACCAACCAATTCCTACTGCCTCTTACTAGTATAGCAGCAATTAACTCTACTCGGCAAATCTTAGTGGAGGAGAGAAGGATTCAAATAAACTGAACTCCAATTAAACAAAAAACTCTCTTACTGTCTAAGAAGTGATTTAACAAGGATAAAGTAAGTTGTACTCCCAATTCAACCAAATACTATCGCTTATCTTCCGTCTCTCCTTCCTCACGATTCATAAGAAACTGCATTTTAAAGTCAAGGATCTGGATTGAAGTCACAATGTGATATGAGCACATTAACCATGTGACTTCCGGATATGGTGTGCAGACTTCATTAGCCTGAAGTAATATCAGGTGGAGAAAGCAACCGCAATTGATTACCCATATTCTTCTGCGAAATGAACTGATGAAGCTATAGCTATATACCTGTTCTAAATATCAAACTACCTCTCCTATATTTTCCTCTAATAACCATATACCATGACCAAAAGAATACATGAAAGTTATCTACACCACACTCCTTGAAAGCAGTTGACAACTACTGAAAACACATAACATGAGGATAGTTCTCTTTCGTCATGTTATGAAAGCTTTCTAGTTTCTCTTAATCCATATAGGCGTAGTGGAGTGATAAGTGTTCCTTCATTCTCAACCAAAGGTCTCGGGTACCGAGCCCTCGATAAAGAGTCACCTTTTATAAGGAGCAATTTATCACCCAATGTGGAGCTCCAGGACGCGAATTCGGATTTGGTTGGGCCCCGAAGAACGCCAGGTGGGAATCCTAAAAAAATTAAAACCGTGCTCTACCTCTATGCACAAAGCTTGAGCCTTGAAGCAACAATAGTTCTACTGCATTTACAAAAAGAAAGGAGTTGGAGAAACAGATAATGAGAATGTTCCACTTCTAAATTGTAAATCTGTATTTTTTACATGGCCGTTGTCACAATGGATCTATCTGTTCAAACAGAATGACTCATACGGAAGTGCAAAGTGGAATTGTTTCGAAGTTACAGTAGTTGTATATAACAGAATGTCATGATACTAATTCGTGTAGTACCTCCATACCCTTGTTGAGAACCACCCATCCTGAATTAAAATCAGCAAGAGCTCATATATACCACCCTGCAACCACTGTAACTTAATTTAATTACTCAAATAATTTTTACAAGTATTGGTAGTGCCAAATATATTTTTAGCACTATCAACTTTAAGGAAGTAAGGAAATTCAATCTTTTGTTTACCACCTATCTATTTGTTTCACTTACTCACCGACCCAAGATTTGAAACAAAAACATATCGGAAGTTCTATACTGAAAACAAGGAAAGGAAGTAAGTACCTGATTTTTTGCTTTTGTCCTTAAGTAGACATACCGAATTCTGCATCCTCAACAAAATGTAAGATCCTTGTATGAACGTTGTGCTTGAGCAAATAACAAAATGAGATATTTCTGATACAACAGCAGCAGACAGCCTTTGACTTAGAAGGAACTGAGGCAATCTTTTATCAACAAAAACAGGGGATTGGTATAAGCAGCTGCTCCTAATTTCTCAAACATGACGCCGTCCATACGGGCTTGGATCCCATCAGATGATGCCACATCATTTAGCAACTCTTTTAAAGTTCTATCTGCTCCGGCCAAAGAGCTTCCTATGCCGCTTAAAACTTCTGGTAAGGACGTGGATGGCCTTGACAGCTCAACAACAGAAACCTGCAGTTTTAACAATTTATTAGGAAGACCGAGAAAGTTATCTCCTCTACAAATCCCTTCAAAAAATATAGAGACTGAGATGAACATACAAACAAAAAAAAGGAGGAACTAACCCGATATATTGTTTCAACGGTATTTTTCTTATCAAATCAAACTTTATCGCCTCTGACTACTTTTTCAGTAACCAATGATAGAAAGCAGCTTCCAAGATTTGTTAGGTATTATTACCACTAAACTAGTTGGGCATCAAACATCATCAATTCATCATGCATTTCATTTTTCTGAACAGAAGACCCTGGGATGAGTACCATAATGGTTCACATCTGACTATGAAGACAAAAACTATTATTCAGATTTCCAAAATGTGGCACAAAAACAAAGCTAAATCTGCTGTTTGACCACAGCACATACTGAAGTATCTTGCAGGTAAAGTCGTGAGTGGTCCATTCTCAACTTCTTCTTTTTTGATAATTCGTAAAAAAGGAAGTTGAGAGAAGACTATTTCTATGATGTAATTTTCTCAGGAATTCTCCTTTGACTACATATCTCACTTCATGTTATCTCAAAAGTTGTGGCAACTTCCTCATCTTTCTACTTTTTTATTGATGACAGATGCAGCTGAGATTTTCTATAACTTGGTTTTGGCAGGAAAATTCACCAGCTCTCTTAGAAGATCAAGAGATTCGGATCCTTAGGTTCCCAACAGAGCTCCAAAATTTCACTAGAATGACAGTTGACAAAGATCCAATGCATAAACTGATATACAGACTTGAAAATCATGCTTCAGGCTGCAGAGCACTACAATCTATGTGCTCAGACTGAAATGGCTGTTTTAACAGCAAAAATAGATTTACTTATGACACACCTGTCTATCCTGAGGTATATTGGCCTTCTGTTTTGCAATTGCTACAGCACGAGAGAGACCACCGACAGCATCAACTAGACCTCGTGAAAGAGCATCCTTTCCAGTCCAAACTCTCCCTTGTGCAACCTCCTCCATTTTATCCACCTAAATGGAGTGCTTGGTATTTTCAATCAACTGATAAATAAAGTAACGACTGCTTTCTTCTAAGCTGTCTTCTTTACCAAGTATCATACCGTCATTGATCTTGAAAGGGCAGCCTTGTCTCGGAATTGGGTATATGCATGCTGTGCAGATTTGGCAAACAGTTCTGCTTCCTCAGGCCTACAGATGAAGTTCTATCTTAGAAAATACTAAATCAAAAGACAATCTAAAATCCAAGATTTGGATTTTCATTTGTAGGCTTAAAACAACTAAACTCGAAAGCCACAAAGCGAGAACCAACTGGATGCATTAGTAGAAGTGGAAAAGTTCTGATTTTGGTGTTAGGCATAAGAAGTTATGCTAGTCTCTAAGATCAAAATTCAGCTTGTTATAAAGAGCAGTAACAACAGAAGGATGTAACATAAAATTCATGATAGAAGTTTATGTTCTTATAATGGGGTTCAAGCCTTCTAGGTGTAACATGTATAACCCAAGGAAGACGAAAAAAGTTCACCTGAATGGTCGTTGTTCAGCCGCAGTAAGCTCTGCATATCTTCCCCTTGATATTGTCTCCTTATTGAAGCCAATTTTTTCATATAATTTTCCCAAGTTGAATTTCCCTGTTGTAATTTTTAAACATTGAATCTGATTTAGAAGTTTGCTTGGGCATACATGTGAAATAGCATAGCTAGCTCATAAGGTCAATTCCAACTTTGAAGACCTCATTACAAGTAAATTTTGTGAAGATTAAGGACCAAAACAACTAAATGTAAGGGGCATGCAGCGGCAGAATAGAGGACTTCCAGGCAGTGCAGAAAGGAACAGAAAACCCAGAGGAACCAAGAAACGGATAAACTGCAACTATAAAGGATTGACACTCGTATTAAAGCAAATACATGAACCAACATAAATATGGAGTAAACCAAAGAGTTGCCTCTCCCACAAACCAAAATCTTAAAGAGTTCATCAAGATACCAGATCAACTCAATCACCCTATTTGCAGGAAGACAGAAAGGCATACACTCTTACACACACACCAAAGAGAGTTGTCATCCCAATTTTACAGATATCAGTCCAAGCTCTTCGGATCTAGAACTGTGAAGACAAATCTGGTTCAAAAAAAAAAATCTGAGAATGACGTGTTAAGATGAAATTGGCGGCATCAGGAAGTGGGTGGGTGAATGGCAACGTTGGGAGTAGGGAAAGGTCCTAGTGAAGAGATACAAACAAGGAATCAACCTCTGAGCTACCTTTTTCTAATTATATAACCTACCTGTAAGAAACAGTTAGTCCTCTGTCTTAAATTGTTAGTCATATTTTTGTTTTTATTTTTGACATGACATGTTATCTTGTGAAACAGTTCTTCAATTCCCACATCAGGCTAATTACATGGACAAAGCATTAATATAGCCTCTTCCTGAAATGATTATATCATTCGATAGTTGGAATTACCTCCTAATACCTTCTTCAGTTCCAGAGCTTGAGACAAATTCTGTTATTCCATTCAATATAGAACTATCTAGTTACACTTCAATATATTTTGAGCTGGTACTAAGTGGATCTAAATATGGTATACATTGAGAAGGACTGACTATTTGGAAAATTAGAAGAATCTTGCACCCTCATGATACAGTTCTATGGCATAACCTGAAGTGTGTAAAATAAATATCAGTACAATCAGCCTTACAAAGAGCACCAAAACTGATACAAGAGCATATAGTTGAAGCATGTGTTCTGAATTTTTGTACTTGGGAGTGATACCTTATTGAATGGCACTCAAAAGGAGAACATTTTGATTAATTCTCAGGTGAAGATAGTATAGGATTTTGGAATCAGATAAGATTCATTTATGCAAGGGATCATTGACCACATTATGGATCCCAGTAAAGCAAGCACAAAGTTTTCAAAAAATTTATACCACACAAGGAAAAACACCTGCCATTCAAGATACAAATGTTTTTTCCTTAAAATCTTCCTTTGAAAGATAGGAAATTGTGGATAGTTCAACTGGTGGTCTAACATGAGTAGAAACCTTCGCCAATTTGGAGATAACAAACAAATCTGATCAATTGATTTCCAATCCACACTTCTGCACTTTATAAAATGTATCCTCAGCCCACACGTGAAACATTTAACTTTTTTCTTTTTGTTCTTTTGCTAAAATAAAATTTTATCCCGAAACCCTCAGACGAAAAAAAGCAATCCGACCAACTAATGATGAATAATCCAATAAAAATTGAATTGTGAAGCCAAAGAGATATGGACGATGAAAGAAGCATCAATTACACACAACCAATTGAGTTCTACAATTTTTCTTCTAAAACAACTAGGATTAATGGAGTTCCTGAAGAGCACAGGTCATTCCTGAAAAGCAAGGTGATGCTTTCATGTGGTTGAGAGCTGTTTCTAATTCTTAAAAATGGATGGTAAATTTAAACTACATTTCAGTTCCTGAATTATGTTTGGGTTCAAGTTATACAAACGTATCTCTTTATCAGGTACAAACTTTTGGGAGCTGATATATCTGTGCAGAAGTCATCTTGCTAGTGCAAAAATACAAGAACTAAAGCACAGTACACCACATATATGAAACATAAGGTTCTTTGGAAAATGATTCCAGATCTGAAATTAGCACCTTAATTGGGTACCACTCAACCACAGTTTATAGAAGACAAAAATTCGTTGTAGTATTTAGATTTACCTGTCACCACACCTATTGAGCCTGTCAATGTAAGGTTCTCTGCCACAATAGCTTGTGCAGCCATTGCCATATAATATCCTCCACTGGCTGCCACATCAGCCATAGATGCTATAACAGGTTTAGATTCTGCCAGCAATCTAATTTCTCTCCACATTCTGTAGTAAAAAGCATCCTAATAAATCAACATAGAATTTGGTCCGAAAAATAAAAATAATGTTTGTCAGAGTCTACACTACAGAAGCTTTTACATGTGGAAAATAGATTGACTGCTTTGAAGACAGGAAAACATCACGTTCCTATTTTACAAGCTGATTTAACTAAAGTATCATGGGAGCACACAAACAGCAGATAAGTTAAGATTTCCATTGTACAAGACAATCAATTAAAACAGTTAGGATCTTATGTTAATAGTTTACCTAAAAAATAGTTAGGACTCTATATATCTGAAAGAAGAGATATAAATGCAACAATCATACAAGTTACAGAGAGAAAATTTAGACGGCAAAGTGACTCCTTACATAGTGCATAAAAAGGAAAGATCCATAACATAACAGGACTTACAAATCAGAAGCAAGAGCGTCTCCTCCAGGGCTATCAATTCGAAGGACGACAGCTTTAAACCTTTTCGACTCTGCACAACATAGAGACACACATGAAAAACAATATAAAGAAGAAAATTGGCAACCAAAAGGAATAACCTAAAAGCACGGAGACCACCTAAACCTATCAAAAGCTTTTTCCTCCTTTCATTTTTAAAATCTACACACAGAAGCATCCAAATCTGCTGTGATTTGAGAGTTCACCAATGAATAGTCCCCTCCTCTCAAACAGGAGAGAGAAAGGGATGAGACGAATATGGGAAATCTTGCACCCTAATATCTCTAATGAAACAGCACATGCACGAGTCTTATTGAACTGTTCACTGACTCCCATTAGTTACCTGAAAAATTTACATACTGTTCTTCTAGCATAACTTATGTAGCTTATAGCCAGTTCATGCATTAGACGGCAAAAATAAACCTGCAACTACCACTAACCAAACTGGCCTTCCCATCTCTAAGTTTTACTATTAAGTCTGAAAAAGAAGAAAAATTGAATATGAAGTGTAGCACTTTGCTTATTCAATCAAATCTCTAGCAACATAACAGTGACAAATTCCTCACAAGAGTCTTTCTCCTTCATACTAAGCAAAAGCCTATCAACAATACAAGTCTTTCCACAATATGAGTTGGAAACAAAGCCAAAGAGAACAAAGCAAGAAAGAAAGTATCCAGAACTGCGCAGAGCAGATAATGCCTTGTGTCTGCGAAGTGTCTTTCTGAGACTAAAAAACTTGGTATTCACGATATATGGCTAATCAGGATTTGTAATGACCTGTTTTCACATATTTTGACAGCTTGACAAAGTGCACATATAAGGACACTTCATACCTCGTACACTACGAATTTTTTCAATCAACTTCTCTGCTATTATTCCTGAACTAGATGAACTAAATGGACCGCGTGTGCGACTAATACTTCCGGAGGCTCGAATGACAGCTATCTGGTCTTTATAACCTGTTAGACCGAGAGTCCATCTCCTAACTTTTGAATACTTCCTGTATCAGAATATAATAATCACAAAATGTTAAAAGTTCCAAAGGGAAAATAGTGCATAACAGCTGAGACAAAGAATATGTGGAGAGACAATACTAGAATACATGACAATTGATAGTTGGCAAAATCTCAAAATCGAACTGATACAAGTTATTACACTTTCCTTTAGCCGCCTGGGATGTTTTTTCCGTAAAATTACATAAAATATATTATTTTAAAGTATTGATGTTCTCTGAAAATTCCAGGGCCATTAATTAGTCCAAGCATAAGAAAGAAGTGTCATGAAAAGCAATGTACATAATAATTGTACAAAACTATTGCTGCAAAATAAAAAAAATAAACCCTGAGAAAAATTATCCAGGTGACTTGAAATTCAAAAAGACAAGACCTGTAATCAACTTCAGGGAGATTTTCATCCTTGGAAATTCCCAAACGCTCTTTCAACATTGACATTACCTGAGGATATGCATAAATTAGTGATTCCTTGATAACCATGGGAGAAAAGGTGTTAAGTTCTTATGTCAAGTTCAAGAAATAATTTAAGCATTTTTATGGCGGAAGTCATAAAATCCAGATGGCCAGATACACAAATGAAACAAACTATTTAAGCTTAATACATACAAGATAATCCAGAGATTAACAGTGCATGCCAATCTTGTTTTCAAGGCAAAGATACTAGTATACAACTTAGTTGCTCTCGATATAATCACATAAGGACCTGCAATACAGATGTCTGACAAATACTGACTGTCTAATCATTAAAAGGATCTTTTAACTTCAGCTGATTTCCAAGATTTCATCCATAAACTAAAATCAAGATAAGAGAAAAGGTGAAAACACTGGATACAAAGGGTATATCATCATAAGGCTGTAAGAGGGTGCATAGATTGTGATAACCTGTGCAGCTATCACTTTCTTATATATAGAGTTCGCTATATCCCACACTTTCATCGTTCCCAGTAACAGTTCAGGAAACCTAATTTGGCAAGGTTCCAATTTGGACGTTGTTTTTTTGAACATTTTAATCTAGATTTGCAACACTTGGGAACTAGATAAAACATATTATATACTCCCTTCATCCCAATTTATGTGGCACCATTTGACTAGGCTCGGAGTTTAAGAAATTAGATACTTGTGTGATTGTCAATCATCTCATTAAGTTAAATTGTTTCTAAATATAAAAAATGTGACATTATTTTTGGGATAGATTAAAAAGGAAAGGGTGTCACATAAATTGGTACAGGGGGAGTACAAATTTTTATAGACAAAAAAATCCAAAAAATATATCTAAAAATTGTGGTCAAAGAAAAAGATCTTTGACTACATAACAAAAATAATAGTGTCATATAATCAACATTCCATGAACAAAAGAATAATATCATACATACAAATGCAAAATTCTTCATTTAAATTCTAATAAAGAGAAAGAGGTAAAATCATCCTAGAACTCAAACAGAATGGTCACATGAAATGGCACATACAAGTAGTTGTCTACATCCTTTTCCTTTATGATTTTTAAGAATTGATTTTCCCTGGAAAAGAAGTAAATCCATTACCAATCCTAATTCATTTGAAAAGTAACCCCTCCCCTCCCTCACACCAGAAAAAAAAAAGAATTCACCTAATAAATCAGTTGAACTTACAAATAATCAAAGAACTGTTTCTCAAGTAATACCTCAAGATACCTAGCAACTTACTATACCTCATCATCGTACTTTATGTCTGTTATCCAGCTTTCTTCCTTTAGCCTTTCAACTTGGTAGACTCCATCATTAACGAACTGCTCAATGTCTTCTATTTTCTTCCCTGAGTAAGAAAACAGATCATGAAAATCCCCACTGGACTTCAAATCTCCAGTATGAAGTTCAAATCTGAAGTCACCTTTAGTAAGAGCAACTTTTTCAAGCCAATTTCCATATATATTATCAAGTAATGCAGTTAGCATCTCCCGATTTTCATCAGATATACTTTTACGCATTAGTTGATCTCCAGCACTTTTATATTTACCAATTCTTTGCACTTGTGGCTCAATTCCAACTTTCTCAAAGACACCTGCAGAGCAATAAATTTGCTGCAGCTAAGGGCTGATCATAAGCAATTGAGATCACATATGCTCTGGAACTAGCTATATACAATTAAGAAGCATTGTTCAACAATTTCAGGCTGCATTCACGCATACTCTGAAACCCTAGTAACACTGGCTAGCAAATTCCAGCAACTTCAAATTTAAATAGGTTTTGCTTTTTGCACTTTCACTTAAATTGATGAAAAATAACCATTACTGCAATGATGACCAACTCAATATTCCAAAGAGGTAATTAATCCATACATTCAAGAACGAACAGAACTTAGCACATCTGATATTTAAGAGGAACTTATCTCTCCAAAAAATATTTTGTTTCAGCTGGGAGGCTAAAGAACTAACCTCCCAAAAATGATGCTTGAACTGTTAAACCATACAACGCAAAGTAAGCACTTGGAGGGACATAAAGCTCTTGACAAGCGCAGCCAATGTAGTACTCCTTTTCACCACAAGCAGGTGCATAGCCAACTATGAATTTACCTGAAAAATGACAAAGATTAACGCTCTTCTTTACTTTTATATTTCCCAATTCTAGATTTTAAAACAAAATGGATCTCATATGGCACTCCTTAAACATAAGAAGCTTAATTAATCCAAGTAACTTTCAGTCTATACAACATATACTCATTTGAAACTTAGATTTGTTGTGTGATTAGATACCTCAGCTGCAACTGCAAAGGAAAATACCATAACATGATGATCCATAATAGAGAGATGGCCTCATAATCCAAGACATGATAAGGTAGTGACATTGATCATTTTATTTAGCATTTTACAATGAGAAGGTAAGGAAGATAATTTTTTTTAGCATTGCGTAATATTTTCTCCTAGTGTCTTTAAAGTTTAGGTTTCTTATAAGATGGTTTTTTAGTCTAATATTCATCTTAACTGAGATATTGCATTATCCCAGTCTCATGACTTAGGAGGTCCTGAAATAGGCGCATACTCCAAGATGCTCGACATACTTGAAGACTTATCACACATGTTGTGTGAGATGTATAGAAAGGGCCAAAAAATTGTCATTCATATGCATTTAAGAATTGGGACTAGTTGGCACAGGATAAGATGGGGAATCAGGACTACTAGACACATGGTTAGTTTTCCATTAAATCATACAGGAATGGGAAGGGTGTAATTTTATTGTTCCTCAAAGAAATGAGCCAAAACAGAAAGGAGTACTAGATTCTAGTATGTTGATCTTGCATAGTTCTGACAGCATCCAGATTAAACAACTCCCAAGGACCTTAAAATTCCCTTCACCTCTCAAATTAGTTCATGACAGTTTTCGGCATTGATCTCAAATACTCATTTATCTTATTTAAATATCCTCATCATATAGGGCTAAGAATATGATCTCCCCTCCAGTCCCTCAGGCTAAAAGTTCCCAAAGTACAAAAAGGCTTATATATAAGGATACTTTTCATCTATTCACTACGTCCTTGTTTTTCCAAATCCTTCATGGATCAAAATATCTTTCTTCCCTGGTTCAAATTCAACCCTACAAGCTTTATGCAGACAGACATAACCAAATGTCATCCTTTTCCTCTTTCCAAAGTATGATACTTATAATCAAGTGACAAGCCCATGAACCTTTTCGGATCTCACCATTTCATAAAAGTACAAAGACGAATTCTTGCCTGATTTCCTGAAGTCCAGTATATGCCTCCGAATTTCTTCAACTTTGCCCCAGCCACAACCTAAAGGTTCAATGTGGAGATAAACACCAGAGATTCGAGGATCATAAGCGGCCTTCATGAGGTTCTCACAAATTTGAGGTAGGGATAATCCTGAAGAGAAACGGCTCTGTAACTGATCAGATATCTGAGAGGACAAAAAACAGTGCAAGAGTTCAATTACCTCAACTAAACAGAGAAGAAATATCTGAACAAGAATTAGCAAATTAAAAGTATTATGTGCCGATAAATGTGTAACTTCCCATTCTCTGCCTCTCTATTTAGCTACACTTAGTAATTTGATCATAATTTTACCCTTTTAATGATCAGATGCAAAACCAGAGGACAAGGAAGGAGCAGAAGAAGATTTGGAAGACCATCCTTCTTTGCATTATGTAGACTGTTTGGTTGGAAAGGAAGCAAGGGAAATGTTGTAATACTTAACAATAGATGCATTCAGAACTTAAGATTTTGGTTAATGCTGATTTTTCACTTCATTAGGGGTCGTTTAGTAGAGTGCATTAGCAAAAATAATATTTGCAACTTGCATTAGCTTTAAATATTAGTAGTCCCTTTTTTGAATTTTTAACCAAACTAAGTCATTATATAAAACAATTTACCAAAGTAATACATTTTTCTAAAATTTTACAAAACTAGTATAAACGTATTTCATGGTAACGTTTTAGGGTATATTTTATTTTTTAAAAACTAACAGCATTAGGTTGATATACGTCACTGTAAGTAACGTTTTACTTTTAAAACGTTATTTTCAGTAACGTTTTACTCCTAAAACGTTACTGTGAGTAACGTTTTAGGAGTAAAACGTTAATGTGAGTAACATATATCAATCTGACGCCATCAACTTTTAAAAAATAAAATATATGCTAAAACGTTACTGTGGAATACGTTTATACTAGTTTTGTAAAATTTTAGAAAAACATATTATTTTGGTAAATGACTTTATATAATGGCTTAGTTTGGTTAAAACCTCCCCTTTTTTGGTACACTTTTTCTAGGTATAAGTAATGTAAAGGGATTTAATACATGCATTAGCATGGTTAAAGACTCAATTACCCTCAAAAGCCACTTGTACATCTTTTCCACCACAATTGTAGAAGATATATTATAGGGAAAAGGGTCTGATATACTCTTCAACTTTGTCATTTAGAGCTGATATAGCCCTTGTTATGAAAGTGGCTCATATATACCCCTACTTGTAAACAAATGGCTCACATATACCCTTTTTCTCTAACGGAAATGAAAAAAAAAATTAATCTAAATTTTTATTATTTTTTCTAAAAAATATAATCTCATATGAGTAAATTTAATCCTCGTCAAACATATTTTTTTTTGTCTTTTTTTTGTTTCAATGACTAATTTATAATCATTATTTTGATAATCAAATTTATTTATGTTTCACTAATATTCTTGTAAAACTTATTGCAAATGACCAAATTTTTTCTTCGAATACGAAATTAAATTACAATACACACAAAAAAAATAGTTAATTTTTTTTTCTTTAAACTAAGGAATGAAAGAAAAAAACAAAATAAAAATAAGAAACTCAAATAATTATAATAAAAGAAGTCAAAAAAAATATGAAAAAAATTAAATATACCTTTAACTTTGATAGAAGAATCATATATAACCCTAAATAATTTTTTTTTAAAAATTACAAGTAATAAATATAAATTTAAAACTAATTTTTTAACTTCCGTTAAATAAAGGGTATATGTGAGCCATTTTGTAACGGCAAGGGTAATGTGAGCCGTTTGTAGAACGGTAGAGGCATATATGAGCCACTTTTATAACGAGGGGTATATCAGCTCTAAATGACAAAGTTGAGGGGTATATCAGACCATTTTCCCTATATTATAAATAAATATTTTTATACAATGCATATTATTTTTAATACACCAAACCAAACAATGAATAGGAAAAAATACATGCATAACTAACGCGAGCATAACTAATACAAACATTACTAATACACTCTATTGAGCAATATTTTTATACACTCTACCAAACGACCCCTTTCAGATATAAAAGGATCCATGGCCAGCTTTTCTGCATTTTGTATCTGCACCGTAATATTCTAGTACTATGTTTCAACAATAAATACCTAGTGTAGCTCCATTAGGTGGAGTTTGGGGAGTTTAGGATGTACGTAGACCTTACCCCTAACTTATGTAGGTAGAGAGGTTGTTTCGAAGACCCCAGCCAAATACAAGAACATACCAAATGAAAGAAATAAAACATGTTTAGTACTATGCTTCATCACAAAAACTACCTTACCAAAATAATGATCAGATGCACCAGAATTAAAGTTAATGACACTCTTCGTTCTAAAGCATGTATATACTTGCATATTGCAAATTCAATTGGATAACAAATACTGCAGCTCATCATTAACTCTGTGATGCATTGGACAAAGGTTGTCACAGGCACGAGTTATAATTCTATTCGAAAAAAATCACTACACTATTTTTATACACATAGGAACTCGCAGGAATTCGACATTGCTAACATGATTACTAAAATTTTCGATCTATATTTAAATATCAAATAGCTCTCAGTACTGACCTCATTGCGCAATTTCATGGTGAGAACACTTCCCTTGCGGACTCGCTCCCAAGGAAGCGTAAAGAGCATTCTAAACTTCACAACTAAGCTCTTCCAAACACCATACTCCTCAAATTCGAATTCCCCGGTTGGATACTGATCTTCTTTCGCAATATCATCGGCTTTGATTTCAGCAACAGGCTCATCCTTAGTCGATGATACGTCCTCATCCTTAGTGTCACCTTTGGAAGACGGTGATACGTCCTCATTCTTAGTGTCGAAGGCTGAAACGGAGAAATTTCGATGAATATGGGAAGGGTTATCGATAGAGCGAAGGGTGAGGAGAGGAGTAGTGTAGAGGGAGAAAAAGAGGGAATTTGAGTGCAGAGAAATGGGGAAAACGGTGGGAGAAGAGTGAATTGCAGAAGAAGAAGAAGAAGACTTGGAGAGACTGGAAGCGACTGTGAGTTTGTGAATGGAGGTCAGACGAGGTGTGGATAAAAGCTTCGCCATTCTCTCTTACACTATTTTTCTGCTCTTTTGGACTCCGTCGGGATGATATGGAGAAATCAGACTTCCCCAGTATTTGAACGCGGTTCCCTAAGCGCCACGTAGTCCTGAATTTTAAATTCTTTGCACAAGAGGGTTTGCAGATTTTTTGAACCAATATCTCTGATACTCCCTCAAATATTCTTTATTCACTCAAAAATTCATCCACTTTTAATTTTTTTTTCAAATATCTCCTCTTTTCTTTATTCAAAAAGTCACTTGACTTTAAATTAACTCAAAAGTTATTCAACATTCTATTTATTCCTAAAAAAAAATACTTAATTATTCAGTGTTTATTCGAAAAAATACGCAATTTATTTAATTAATATTTTTTATGTATAAATTATATTTATTTGAATCATTTAATGACCCGTCCATTTAAACAGACCCATTAATAATACAATGTTTGCCAATTTTATTTTACCTCATTCTTCTAGCAAGGGGATTTTCTTGGGTACACTAATCTCTTCAATTGATTCAGTACACATTTAATTTAAATATATTTATCAATTTTAAAATCTAATGGTCCATATTTATTTAAATAAAGTAACCTTTAAACCATAATTATATGAACTCTAGTTAGTAATTCTTTCTCTTCAATCTTTTCTTGTTCTTTTTACGGGAAACAACATTCCTATCTATAAAGGATTTCTTCATTAAGAAAATTCAATTGTACAAATTTAAACTACGAAATTTATTTTTTTGTACTTTTTTCACCATTATCAAAAAAAGAATTATTATTTTTTACTATTATCAACCGAAGATTACTTTTTACCCTTCTAAAGCACTTTAGTAAAAGCATATAACAAGATCCAAATATATGCATTTAGGTTATGAAATTATACAAATCCAAATAAGAAGATTGCATTGAATTCGTTTGATGGTTTAGTGACTTAATGAGAAAAAATGGATTATTGAATGACTTTGAGTTAGAAATTCAAAGTTTATGATTTTCAAAGAAAATAGTGGATAGTTAAGTAATTTTTTGAAAAGAAATAGTGAATAGTTAAATGACTTTTGAATTAAAATTTAAAGTTGAGTGACTTTATGAATGAAGAATACAGAATTAAGTAACCGTATGAGATATTATTTAGTTTTTTTTTAAAAAAAACTTACCAATTTGAAATAAGCTTAATTTGAAATTGAAGTTTTATTCGAAGTACTTTTATTTGAATCTCAATGACTAAACATGAAAGAACCATGATTTATGAAAGTATCAAATTTCTACATTCTCGTAATCTAGCCGAATGAGAAAATCATAATTTATAAATGGAAGTGTCAAAATATTTTAAGACATGCCACATAAATGGCATATCTCTAGCTAGTATTATTATATAAATACATAATTGTAACTATATGTTGTTTTAAAGTTTTAAGATTTATATAGTTTTACGTAATCCTTTGATCTAATAAAATGGAGTAGCTACTTAATTCTTTAATATAGTCTTTTCCACATTTACAATTATACGATTCATGATTGCCAATCATTCACGTTTGGTTTCATAAAGGCACAAACGGGATGATGTATGAATTCGATCGGTTTTATTAGATTTCATGGAATCATAGAATCTATGCAACTCTACTTGGAGAGAAAATCAGTGGAAGATAGAAGAAGAGGAAAAAATATTATGGATTAATTACACATCCTATTTATAGAAATCACACATTTGAAACAATAATTGGTTATAACTAACTAACAATCAGTCTCACCTCTTTCTTTGACAGATTGCTAATTACTGCCATAACTACTTTTTGTACACTTTAATCATGTGATTCCAATAGATCTAAAGATTTCACTCATACAACAGAAGTGTTAAGAGTTTCAATACACAAAGAAACCAAATAGGCAGCTGTTCACCTGAACTCTTGATATGAAGATACTTTTTAACTTTTTTTTCTTGGAACATGGTTAACCAGAAATTACGTACTATGGTGGCGATTTCTCATCCACCGATGGGTAAAGGAGTAGAAACTACCCTCAGCTTCAAAAAATGAATTCCTCCAATTTTAACATAAAAAACAAGGCAGTGAGTGTACAATAGAACAACTATATATTATTTGTGAATAAAGCTTGTACGCATCCATCCATCAGACATGGCACTACAAACAGGACGAAATCGTTAATCCTCCATAGACATGGCTCAATCGTTCGATCTAGATCAAGTGATAAGATTTCAACTCACGAAGAAAGCTAAACTCGATAAATGGTCATTAAATAGATATCTCCAAATAATTCATTTACTTTTCTGAATAATAAGGTTATTTCAAACCATGGCCAAAGAAAGCTTAATATCTAATGCAATTGGTCAGGTCAATGACACTCAAGTAGATATCTCCAAACTGATTGTGTACTTGAAATATCGAAACAATGTCTTACAAGTCAGATCAACCACGAATGAGGCAGAAATTAGCTCAATTAACATATATGAATATTAGTAACTTACTCCAATTTATGCATTAACCATCTTGAAGTAGAAGTAGAACTCATCTGGATTTTCGAAATGCTGCTTTTTCCTTAAGTTTCTGTAAATCAAATAAAAGATATCATAGTACATTTATCTTATCTATAAAATGTAAACGATAGTGAGGACAGGAATAATTGACTAATTGCAAAACATAATCAATGACACTGACGTAGCTAGAAAATTCACGAAAAGTGTTCAAATTAAAGCCAAAATGAGTAATTGCATAACACAACTTACATTCAACGAGGTCTTAACTCTGATCTCTTCTTTATATAAATATAAATAAATATTTATCAAATAACTTGTATAATAAGAAAAGATGTAGCGTTTTAAAAATAGCACACTAATATTACTAGCTACTATGATATTTTTAAAAATGAAGGCATACTCCTTTGGGACCTCTTAGACTTTGACATCTTTTATTCCCTTCATATTTAATTTATCTCCTAATTATCCTCGTATATTTAGCTAGCTTGGAAGCTTTCACCCCCTAAACGATTTCAACACAAAAATATGTGATGCACTAGTTATCACGTGAATATTTTTTGTCCCCTTCATATCTCTAAAATTATAATATATATTTTTGGCTTTTTGAGTCTATTAATCCTGTCGGATAATTTTTTAAGGCCAAATTTATAAAAAAAATCATGGAACAAATTGCTGCACCCAAAGAAAAAAACAAGTAAGAAGAAATACATATACTATATGGAACAAATAAACCATATATTGTATATAATTATGTGATAACTCTAGCTGCTCGGAAGAAACTTTATTAATTTTTTTTTATCCGTATTCCATACCCCTTCACCGCAACGTTGTTACACTCTTGGATTTTCCCTTTATCGGAAAATAACAATATTTATACATGATTAAATTTATTTTTTTTAAATATATAAAGTATACGCATATTTTTGTGTTTACTTTGATTCTGTCATGTTGTAGATAAATGTCTAGGCTAGAGCTAAAGCTATAAAAATGCCATTAGTTAATTAATTAGGACAAAAATATTTAGGTGTACCTAATAAGAAGTAGGTCCAAAACAAGAAACTAAAATTAAGGTTTGAAAGAGATATTTAAAAGAATTAAATGAAGATGAGGTTCCAACTCCGTTTGAGAAGAAGCATTTCACCGTTGGAACGGGTCCAGAAGTGGGCACAGTAGACACAAGGGATGTTGTTAGGCATAAGTGAAGTCATTCTCAACAGGGAACATAAGCCCCTAAAACCCAAACGGGGTTTCACAATCTATGTCCCCCCGCTACACCCACTAGGTAGCCAAGTTTGAGCCAATTATGAATATAAATAATGTGATCGATGCAAAAAAAAAGGCCAGCCAGCATCATTGATATGATACTCACATGCAAGTAGCCAAAATTAAAGGTACTTTTGGGCCTTTTGATTTTTGTCCAATACAGTGAAGATGTGTCCCAATGACATGGAGTCTGGCCTTCCAGGTTCTTCTGAGCTCACATTTATTAATAAGTACTCTCCACACCTGCATTAGTGCGCAACTCCTCTTCTCCGCTGGTTTGATTGTTACTGCTCATCCCTTCATTATATTCTATTCTTCGTCGTTTTCTCACTTTAATATTTTCATACTTTATATACGTCACAACACACTATATATTAATTACAAACTAGTAATGAATACGTTATATTGTATTCAATCAGCTCCTATATTATCTACTTTTGACTATACATCTTTTGATGATAATACACGTACTACACGCTACTTGACAATGATAACTTATCTATCTCTCCAAGGTATAAGACATGAGCGGAGGTACCCTAGGGTATCAGAAAAATTACATTATTTTTGTATATATAGTAGATATTGGAACATGTTTTGACTTACTCGCATGTTTTACTTTTTTTATATTTTAAATCCTCTTAGTGAAAATCCTACTTTCATCACTGTAGTTTTGTGTAAACTCTATCCTCTCATCGAATCCCATTTTATAGGATTACATCAGATATGTTATTGTTACCTATATTTGAGAACCACGCGGGTACTTTTTCCTACTTTGAGAACTCTATTATACCCGTTTTGACTTACTCATATGTTTATTTCGTTATATTTTCAATCTTCTTGATGAAAATCTAATTGCTTCCATCATCAAAGGTCTATGAATACGGTTAAAGCAAAAGGTCTCACATTGATAGTTAATGAGATGAGCAGGCTCCTTATTAGGCTTGGACAATTCACGTCCGTTTGAGCTAGCTTTTATAGTCTGAGTTATGTCCAAGACCTGATAAGGACTCATCTCTTCCAATATTAGAACCCAAAATTGACCATACACCAGATGCTAAGCAATGAACCTGCCGCATAGGGTGAAAAGCAAAAAGTACATTTTATAGGATTATGCCAAATGTTTTATTGTTGCCGGTATCTTTGAGAACCATGTATGCAGTTGTTCCTACTTTGAGAACTAGTGAATATTTTTATATGAATAATTTTTTAAGATATATACAAAATTCTAATTGAAAGTCATCCGTCTCTACTTCCGTCGCTAGGCCATCTGCAGGGTTAAAGAGGTCATGCCTGCCAGGGGTTGTAGATGTAAAAAATTTAAAGGTTAAACGAATAAAACTTAAATTCTGAATTTATCTATTTTATTTATCTTTATTTCTATTTAGAATTGTCAAATATTGGATGAATGAAATTAAATTGGAGTGGGTCAAATTTAATTGAGTTAATTTGGTATATCCGGGTGTGAGTCAAGATGATTAACTAATGACTGAGTCGTATTACTCATCCAACTCTTGCCAACTTATTTAATTACACCACCAAACAAAATTAATTTTTTTTCTTTATTATGGCTTCATAAATGTTAAACGGAAAAAAATAATTCTTTTTGCCAATTTTGTCAAAAATCTATTTTAGGTACATATTTAGCTAAAATCAACTCAATTATATTTTTACATGTAAAAGTAAGTCCAAATGAATTGAATTCTTAATAAATGGATAAATTATACTATAAGCTAATCTTATCACCCTACCCGACATGAGGATGTGAAGTTAGGAAGATTTTTCCATTTATTCATGCATAAAAATATATACACTGAATTATTGATATTTCAATGATAAAAGAAAAATATAGTTTAACCGATTATAGCATGTTCTTACTCTATTTTACAAAATTATTATGCCAACTAATTAAGCTTAGTATGAAGAGTTACCTAATATGCTCATCAAAGATTGTGTGTATAGTAGTATTTAACTATAAAATTCAATATATTTACTCATTCTAGATGATTTAAACTACTCACTTCTTATAACATGTGAGAGGAATTATATAATATATCGGCGGCTTAATAAATTGATTTTATATACAAATATAATCATCGTGACACGCATGCATAAAGATTAGGTAAGGTTCCTTTGGACTTATTTTATTTATATAAATAAAAAAGAAAGTGTTTAAAAGAGGATATAAAACAAATAAACACAATAACTTTTTTGTTTTTCAATTGGCGTTTATTGTTTATATTTAAAGTCTAATTAAATTTAAATTTGTATAAAAAATATCATATTGAAAAGTTCGTTTTTTAATAAAAACGATTATGAAAGAGTATTTATGACTCAACCATAACTCTGATCGGTAACGGAACAGCTCTACATCTACCTACATACAATGTATACAAAAGTATGGTATAGAGCCAAAGGCAGCAGAGAGAAAACATCATGTTTGGAAAACACTGAAGTTACGTTAATTGTTCCTTCTTTTAATTTGGACACACACGTTATCCAGTCTGTTGACAGGTTGGGGGTCCGTTTTGGAATCGTTTTGCAACGTTCAATTAAAAAGCCCCCGCACCCTTCACAGTTAAATTTCAAATCAGATGCATGCAGGATGTTCCATCGTACCCCATGTGTAATCCTCCACGTGGAGGTCATAGTCGAGGAAATAAGATTTCTTGTCCACTTGTAATTCAAATACAAGAAAAGTATATATACTATCGAAGATTTATCGTGAAAAAAAGTTTATAAAATGTTACAAAATTAAATTTCTAGTCAAATTCACGAGAAAAAATTACTCTGATCAAAACTTCCCCAACACTTTCTTCTTGTTGAGTGTGTTTAGTACGAAAGAAAAATATATTTTGATTTTCATGTTCAGTTAATCAAAATATTTTGAAAAAATATAGAAAATAATTTCCATAAAAATGAGAAAAATTATCTATCTAAAAGAAAATTACCACATTATTTCCTCTTCGTCCACCCAAAGCTCCCAACACTTTGACATTCAATTTTTTTTTACACATTTGAGTATCTTCTAGAAGCTAAATAACCAAACAAATATTATGACGTGGTTAATGTTACAATTCTTTTTAAAATCTCTGTACTTCAATTTTCTTATAAAAAAGAAGATTTCTTTTTAAATTTTATGGCGTAATCAAATAAAGTGGAACGAACTAGTATATTATATTATCTTGTTTACCGAAAACAAAATATATTGTTTTTGCTTCCTACTGAACAAGAATAATTACACAGTATATTTCATTTTCATTGACTTGCTCCTCCTTTTATTTTGCATGCGCGCAGTGACTAGATTTTTATTTTATTCCATTTACTTTAGTTTAGGAGGAAGACCTTTAACAGATCTTGTTTGTTACACGGCTAAAAGTTTTCGATTTATGTACGTGTGATAAAAATTCTGACAAAGTCAAATCGACCAATGTGATCATTTAGCAGTTAAAAATGAGAACTGAGAACATAAATATATTAAAGGATTTATAAAATAATAAGTGTGTCATATTAATTGATTTAATGTAAATATCTTGAGCTAGTAAAATTTTATGATCGTGATAATAGTTAATGTCCCTTATGGCCTATAAGTGAACTCGCTTATTCAATGTGTTCCAAAGTGCTCGTCATTTTGCTTTAGCAGGTGTTTGAATTTTGATTAGCATTGTGATTCACTTGATTAGTTGAAATTTGGACTTGCCTGTTTATTTTGCTCCGTTCATTTTGACCTGTAAAACTTAGCTCATATATATGTTGGATTGAATAAGTTGACTAAGACAAAATCTTGTCAAAATATTTATAATATAATATTTTTTTAGTATTTGATATGTTATATTTAGTTATAATAAAGAATTTTTTTAATTTAACTTATCTCAATCCAAATAACTTTTGAACGAATTAATAATCTATTTAAATTCAAGTGTCCTACTTGATCATTTGTTCGAAGTATAATAATCATAGTTGATCAAAGAACGGTGTACCGCATAGTAGATAAACACGGTGGCTGAGGCAGAAGCCGGTTGTGGTTTGGAAGTGTCAGGGGCAGAGCTACAGTAGCCAAGGGGGTTCGATCAAACCCACTGACTTTCAATAGACTCTATATTTGTATTAAGTTATAAAATAAACGTATATATATTTCCTGCGAAGCCATAATAACTCTGAAGCATTTGGCCTAGAAGTCACCCCGCACCCGATAAAATTGTTTCTACTCGCAGAATGTATGTCCAAATTATGTATTTGTATCAAAATTTCTATTAAATATTATGTATACTGAATTTGATATATCATTCTAAAATTCAAACTTATAAAATTGAAATTTTAACTCTTTAAACTTAACCGGCATTACTAGACACTGTTAGTTAGTAGAGTTGCACAAGAAACTAACAATACCGTGACTAAATCTTTATACATCAGTTCTAGGCATTGAAAAACGTTTAGCTCTATATGTAATTGATAATTGACTGTTTTACATGGTAATGAGTTGATTTTTCGAATGAAAAAACTCAAAATCAGATAATAATATTTATTACTTGACTAACCATATAAAAAATTAACTCTACATATATTCATCGACAACCAAAAGGGAACCAAAAAAAATTGATTCATTTCTAATCCCAAAACATCCTTGACATTCCACTTTGCACTAAGTACTAACACAAGAGATACAAATTAAGTACAGTAATATAACAAAAAGAGAAGATATATAATATAGTACCCACTAGTTATAGTAAGTTTTATTTTCCTTTACCCTTCCAAATACTTTTCTTTACCTTTTCACTACTTGATGGAACTTTTGCTGAAAAAACAGAGTATCTTCCTTTGTCTTGATTCTTCCCACTACCTTTCTTCAAGCTGGCTTTGTTGTTTCCATTACCTTTTTCCTTTGGAATAATTATACTCTTATTCGCATTTCTAACAATATGATGACTTGGTCCTGAAGATGCATCAGACGCCATTGAATCATCAGTATCATCATCATCATCATCGTCATCAACGACAACATTCATTATCTTCTTGCGACGACCTTGTCCTAAAACACCATCTTCATCATCAAAATCGCCTTCACAATTCATCTCATCGTCTTCATCATTCGTAGGTGAGCCAATGTACATTGTCCATCCAGATTCACTACTGTGACATTCTTCACCCTCATTAAAAATATGAGACTTAGGGTCCATAATTTAAAAAACAAAAAAAACAGAGTATCTTAGAAAGAAGTAAAACAGAAACAGAACAAAAAAAGTAGAGTTTATTGGTACATGTTAAAAAGGCAAAAGAAAGCTGAATCAAAACACCTGTATAGAACAAACATGCCCCAATCTTATACTACTTCTGAAAGCAACCCTTAAAAAAAAAAACGATTTTTTTTTGAATTTTATTAAATTTTCACCACTTGGATATATATGTACATGTACAACTACATCGCCATTATTTACATGTACAGAGGGACAGGTAGAAGGTGTCAAAGATGATAGAGAAAACACCTGTTTTTTTTTTTTTTTTACAATAACAAAAGGCACAAAAAACGACCTATCGAGTAAATATAAAAGGACAGAAAATTGGGCTAATTACTTAGGTTGTAAAAAAAATAAATGGTACATATATCTTTACTTCTCTGAATTCTGAACGTGGACTCATTTAATAAGAAGCTCTGCTTTGAATGCAAAATGCAGGGGGAGAGTGCAAGCCTATATGCTACTCTGAAGAAAAATATATATACTAAAAAAAAATTATTTTATTTTGTTTTTTTGTTGTTAATAAAGCTAGAAAAAAGGACCTCTCTCTGAGTGTCAATACTTATTTCTATGTCATGTCAAATAAAAACAAGAGGTTGGGAGTAAATAAATTATGCAGCTTTTTCTTCTACTAGAAAAAAAAAATATTGAAGGTAAGCCAACTGGAGTTGTCTTGTAGTAAGTTCTGTGACTTTACAAGGAGACATAGCTTTTATTTTATATTTTTACTAATGTTTTTTTCCTTGCTAGTACATACAAGTATACTATATGATTCATTCGTAATTCCATTACTTTTTCCTCTGTTTTCGTTTAATTATTTGATATTCGATATTTCTTGATAAATTAATTTAAATTCGTGCTTCTTAATATTAGGCCTCTAGTCAACGATGGACGAGAGCTCAGATCAACTATGAATGAATTATATCCATTTTACCGCACCACTTGGTGGTACAATCTTTCACTCATGATGAGTCATTCTGCAGCTAAAAACTCTTACTTTCCATTTTGTTATACAGTAGCTATATTCTTTTTTATTTATTTCGAGAGTCAAATTTGTTTATTTTGTTTGTGAATTTAGACATGTAAATTTTTAGAAATAAAATTTATATATTTAGAAATTAGGTAAACAACATTTGAAATATTCGTTTGAATCTCAAAAATCAAAATGTGTCCTGTTTATTAGACACTATGTTCTTATTAGTTCATTTTGAAAAGAATGAAACATCTAACAATAAATTTTCTAGTTTTCCTTTAATGAGATTTTTTTTTATCGTCACACAAATATATGTATGATATATTTAAGATCACGAGTTTTCATTTTTTCTCTTAAATTTTACTGAGTCAAACTATATATGTCACATTAATTGAAACTGGGTGGTACCAACTTATTGTTCTTAGCTTGATAGTACTGTCATTGTCAAATAGTGATCTGGAATGTGGTTAGATCTAGAATTTAGGATTGTATTAATTATGAAAGTATTTGTAAGCATTCATGTTAGTTTCTATAAGCTTATTAAAGCCAAAGAAGTCATTTCTTTTTTCCCTCATGGAAGGTGCAAATAAGAGTATTAATTAACCAGTTGAGGATATATTGAAATGGGGCATGTCCAATGCCTCTTAATGACTTTTTAGTTGTTTCTCACATTGTAATCCAAAGGCATGGCTTATTATAAAGAAATGCTAGACAGGCAAGGCCCATCTATTATTCTTGCTGTTTGTCCTTTTGAGAGATCATATCTTGTATTGCACTTGTCTTGGGCTCCATGTGATGTTCTTTTCCAAATTCTTTTTGACAATAGGACAAATATCCCAAGGCTGGAAAGATCCAATCTAATTAAACACTTAGCTCCCTCCCCCTCCCTTCTTTTTATCGCGACAGAGTCAGAATTTTCACTAAAAAATCAATATACACGAGGAGATTCAACATTTGTTATTTATATATAAAAATATAGAGTGTGTAAATTTTTAGTGAAGTTTGTTTGAATGAACCTCTAGTGCCTCTAACTCGGCCTGTGGGTGTTAGAGTGCCGGTGTATAATTTTTTAGCAATAAGATAATGCTTTTTATGTATTCAAGTCAAACATAGATATGACAAATCTTTGTCGTTCACACTAGAAAGGTTTTAAATTTGTTTAAACATATAAAATTCCTTAATTTACTCTCTCTTTTTTTTTTTTATCATGTTGTTATCCTAATTATTGTACTTTATTTACTGTCCTGGTTTTAGGTTCGACCACCCTGAAAAGTGTCTCAACAACACCTTCCTGCTAGTTTCTTGAACTCTTTAAGGCATTTCATTGAGCATGTGCGTAGTTGTAAAGTCCACTAAAATATTGTCATATTTTTTTTAAAAAAAAAAAACAATAATAACTATACACCTAATTAGCTAATTCCCAGACAGGAATAAACATGTTACAAAGAGAAAATAAAACTATTGAGAGTGTAGTTCCATAGCGAAAATCCTGGCTCTATCACTGGTTGCAGTGGTATAGTTTGGATAGAATTAGAGAGCATTTTGGTAGGAAGTACTTCATATGAGTTCGCAATTTACCCCTATCCAATATGAATTAGTTGAGCCAGTGAATTTCGAATATGTCAAACAAAAAAGAGGATCAACTGGTGGACTAGACTTTTTGTGCAGCATTTGGAGAATAAGTAAGAGGCTTTGCTATATACAAAGGCTTATTATAATTTCCAGCAAAAACTACCACAATTTTAGGCTCAGGATCTAGGACATTTATTTGATGTCTTTTCTTAATTTCCTCATCAGTCTCAACCAAATACTCTGTTGAAGCAGAATTTTGGCCACAGAAAATGAGAAAAATTAATGCAAAAGCAATGGTAGAGACAATGACTGCTAGACCAAAATAAATGTATGGAATTGGTGAGCTCCATTGCCAAAATTCAGGTGAAGTGCCTGTTGAATTCATTTTTTGCTTCCCACTTTGTATGTTAGTTGCCTTTTTTTAAAAAGTATTTTTGCTTGTGTTCTGCATGAAATCAGCTAAGTGACTGGCTTTTTATAGACACTAGAAGAATTAACTAATTGTGGATATTGCACATATTTGGATGATATGATTCTACCTGATATATATATATTCTCTCAATCTCACACAAGATTTAACTTGGCCCATCGAACATTTAAGTTTATAATTATTAATATCAAGTTGAAAAATACTTCTTTTGGAAATATGAAAGGGCAGATACGTTATTGGGAAGCTATGCTATTCAAAAATATTGTTGCACCTGTGTCCGATTCTCCAAAAATACAATACATTTAAAGAATCAAACACGAACCTGTCCGAATCCAAATAACATAGTTGGGAAGTTGCATTTGCGGCTCAAATGATTCTGTTATCAACCTTCAAGTCGTTCTTGACTTTTATGGTAAATGGTTTGTTTGGTTAGGAAGAACAAATAATTCAATTTTTCATGTTTGATTGATTAAAATATTTTTCTTACGAAAAAAAAAGTTTCTTAAAAAGAAATAATAAGAAAATGACTACCTAGTGAAAGTATGAAAAAATAGTTTCATAAGTGGCATTCCAAACTCATCGTCTCCCAATCCCCATTATAGTTCCCTTAAATCAGCCCCCCTCGATCAC
Source organism: Solanum lycopersicum (assembly GCF_036512215.1). NCBI lineage: Eukaryota > Viridiplantae > Streptophyta > Magnoliopsida > Solanales > Solanaceae > Solanum > Solanum lycopersicum. Next base: position 61,324,418 of record NC_090802.1, on the reverse strand, counting down.
TCCTTTATTCAATAGTTTAGTACTCCACGTTCCATTTCTATAGTATTTTTCTGGATTACATATTGCTCTTTAGACTATCTTTTGCTAATAACTTAGTGGTCAAACACAGAAAAATAAATTTTTAAAACCACTTATTTTCACGGAGGCCACAAATGAAAATCCTGGATCCACCACATGTTTTTAGAAAACATGTTTTGTTCGTAACAAATACAAAGTTAACGGATTATGTTCCTATTCCAGCATAGCTATAGGGAAAAAGAAGCATCACCTATAAAGGGGAGGAAATATTCTATTATATGGAAACTAAGGATGAATCTTGTATGACTTTTGGTTAGGCCTCTGGTCATTAACATGTCAATTATGGTGCCTAACCCTTTAATTTATTCTCTTTATTGCCTACTTTAATCTAATCAAATACTGTACTTATGTTGTTGTCCTTCATACTTTTGTTGAACTTATCCATTAGAATGTGTATTTAAATTCCAATTAACAGTATGCTCACTAATGAGGAATAGAATCCCTAATTTAAAATCTCATTTATAAAGCAGACTAAATAATAGAGTCTGCTCTGGAAAAAAAGGTAAAGGAGCTAGATGGATAATAATTAACATCTTACTTTCACATTAATTATGTACTAGTAATGTTAATCCAGTAATGATCAGATTAGAATTATAAAGAGCAATAAGAATCAAAGACAAATGAATTTAGTGCCTATAGAGAAAGCTCAATAGTTCGATTTTCCACCCGTCAGCCGGAAACACTTATCATCATGTTAAAAGTTATAACTGATACCAACGTAACCCCGATCTGTATACACCCGACCCTCATGCATCTTGCCATAAACTCGTCAAAATCTCTCCCCAAATTTCAAGTAAAGAACCGAATTACTAATTCAAAGTTTGAGAACTATAATAATAACGCTTCAATTCCGAGCTAGTTAGGATTGAATATATGAATTCTCACTATACATGTCGCTCCATATTCAATATATTATCAAGACTCATGATAATTTGACTAGATTTACGCTAAATGTACCCATTTGAGACCAATAAACTAAGATCTAAACATAAATCAACCATCCTGAGTATGATGAAGACAAGGAGAAGAAACAGGCATTGCTATGCAGGTAGGATTTTGATCCCCGGGCATGATAACAAGCCTACTATGATCATGTTGATCACAAACTGGTGCAATTGATAATATTTCAATCTTTTCTGATGAAAGTACCCGTTCAGTGTAGCAGCAACATTTGAACAGGCAAAACAGAGCAAAAATCCCAAATATCATCGCGACCCAACCGTCGACGATGTGAGCTATTGTAGAATTTGATGCAGAGCTTGGAGTGACTTCTTCATTGTAATAGTCCATATGCAATTAAAAATTTGGTAGCTAAATTAAGAAATGTCAAAATAATTGAGTTACTTGGAGAGGGTGAAAAATGGGACTGTTTTAAAGGGCGTTGAATTTGTTGTTTGGCAGAGTTAATTCATGTGGGGAAACAAAAACAGGGGAACTCTAAGAGGTCTTTTTGGCCGTTTGTGCTTCTTAGATGAATTTGGATATATATATATATATATTATTATCACTTTGAAATCCTGTTTGTAAATACCAAAAGCAAATAAATTAGCAAATATACAACTGTGGTTGAGAGTAAAAAAAATATTAATGATAGAACAATAATTATTTTTACCAAAATAAAATTTAAGTGCTTATAAGCTGAATAATTTTTGACTCATCTAACTGTAAGCACTCGAAATGATTATAAGTTAAGCTAAACACTCTTAATATTTTCTCCGTCCGATATTATTTATTATAATTTCTATTTTTAGAGTCAAACTATAAAAATTTTGACATAATTTTAAAATGTATTTTTTCATCATATTAATTTTTTTATAATACTTAAGAATATCTATTTATTTTTTTAAAATATCAAATTAATGTGATCCAATTTACCTTTAGAAATTGATAAAATTAACTTTCGATAAGTGCAACATGACAAATAATTTCGGACGGAGAAAGTAACATTTAAAAAATCATTTCATTTTTGTTCTAAAAGAAAAAATGCATGAGTACCACAAGCTTCGTAAAAAATATCAACAGCAACCAAAAGATAGTGTCTTCGTAGGGTAAGAAAAGGTAAAAAAATATTAATAAAATAAGTCTAGAAGTAAAGGAGTAAAAAGTATTTAAATTTCACACATAGAGATCGAGAATACATATGCATTTTTCCTATTTAAAATAATTAAGAGAGAATTAATTATCTTTTTTCCAACTTTACCTCTAACACTAATTTTGGCCTAACCTCTATTAAAGCCAGAGACATATAGATAAAGATTAAGAGGCCCCTTAACATTTTCTAATTATGGCCTTATTAATTTTTTCTTTTAAGAGTTGTGTCAAATGTTATAAAAAAAATGGGAAGAATAAAACATAATCTTGCTGGAAAATACATATTTTGACCAGAAAAATATATGTTGAGTTTATTCAAATCAAGAAATCAACAAGAATTAATGTATGTTTTACTTGTGACAATAAAAGGCTTCCAAAAATGATATAATCTGGTCAAGAAATTTCTCATTTTTGGTATTACTGTACGTGAAGGTGAAGCCAGAATTAAAAGTTTAAGAATTCACCCACCTGGCTCCGCCCCCGGTGGTACATTATAAAAATTGATATTCATACCACAAGAAGTTAAAAAAAAGAAGAAGTAAAACACATAAATTTCTATTTGAAATAACTTAAATCATTGTAGTAGAAATCTACCTTTATTATGCCTTCAACGTTTTTGAAAAGCTACAAAACATGATGATGGTGGCAACCTTTCAACTCAATCTTGAAACTTTGGGGATTTATAGTGAAGTTTGAAAATGCAAGAAACTAAACTATTAAATGGTAAAGACCAAAACTTAAAAAAAAATTAGTTGGGGAATTAGTGAGCCGTTCCACGTGCCTTCAAACATGTCAACATGTGTACTAATTAACCGCTACGTGTGAGACTTTTTTTCTTATTTTTAACGGACTCACTTTTTCTTCCCACAATTCCAAACTATATTTTTCCACTATTTCATATATACATTTTTATTTATCAATTTTCATATATTAAGAATGCAATGTAATCTATAAATGATGAAATGAGGCTAAATTTGAATTTTAAAAAAGTTAGAATTAACGAACTACAAACTGAATTTTTTACGTGTCTTGAAAATGTGGGCAAGTATACTAGTAGATTATTGCACGAGTAAATTCTTTTTTCTTTAATTTTTTTTTCATTTGGTGTCTATATTGAAGTTTAACAAGTTTAAAGTCAAACTTCAATATGAATTTATTTAGATAAGTCGAGTTGAAATATTATAAATTTTTAAATTCTTGTTACGTAGATTTTCTATCGATTATATCATCAAATTGACTAATTTAAAACCATTTATGCTTCAACTTCATCAAGTAATTTAGTTGGCGTAGTTGCTTTAGATTAGGTGTCCAGATTAGATGTCGTTTGGTAGAAAGAACTATGAAGAAGCAAGCTCAATGCTAAGAGGTTAATTTGCAATTTAAGTTGAAGAAGCAAGAAGCTATGGACAAAATGAAAATGAATTAATTAAGGTTTATTAGCTAGTTTTTATAGAAATAATACACAAAATTAGTACGAATTCTAAATTAATATCGTGGACAAATAAAATTGAATTGTAGTTCAATTTTGGCCAACTCAAGTCTATTTTAAAAGCAACTTTTTGCTACCGCGAGAATTATTTTTTAATTCCTAGCTATTTCTATTTTTCTTTTCTCTGGTTCTGTTTTTTTATTTACAATATTGAGAATTATATAAAATACTTTCAGTTGCCCTTAAATATTGAATCGCAAATTAACTTGTTAAATTGTTCTGCTTTTAGCCTATTTAACTCAAATAAATTTAACAACTCTAGGTCAAATTCACTTTGGTCACTCTACTCATCTAGTACGTTAAATAATATTTATTTATTGATAAAAGCACTAACAAGAAATACACAAGAAACCCACGTTGAAAACGAAAATCACAGCTAAACTTTCAACAAATGAAAATATTCATTTTAGTAAAGTAAAGTCAATTTAATTTGACATGTCTAGAGGAGATTGAAGGTGAAATTATACAAACCACACTTAAAGATTTAAAATCTTTACATAATTTACTCGGTCAAATATTTTTTATTTTTTATTATGACAGCAATTTCATGAAATTCAAAAGAATCTTTAACAATTCAATTAAATTAGTAACATTGTTCACTTTTTTTACTTTGTATTTAAATTTAGATAAAAGAAAAACTTAATTATTAATTTTTTCATTGAAAATTACCACTTTATATTATCAATAATTAAAGGAAGTACATAATTCAAAGTGGTACCCTTAATATCATGTAAAATTGAGTTTGAGAAAGTATCTAGATAATTTAAGAATCTCATCGAAAAAGTTGTGAAATTAGGTCTTAGACTTAACTCACACCCTTAAAGCTAGCTCAAAGGGAGGAGGATTGCCTAAAGCTAGCTCAAAGGGAGGAGGATTGCCTAAGTCTTATAAAGAGTCCACCCATCTCATTAATCACTGATGTGGGATTTTTGTCATTCTTTAACACCTCACCTCACGCCCAGTGAATTTTTGTCATTCTTTAACATCTCATCTCACGCCCAGGACATCTCATCTCACGCCCAGTGCGGGCCCTGCTCTGATACCATGTGAAATTAGGTCTTAGGCCTAACTCACACCCCAAAAGCTAGCTCAAAGGGAGGAGGATTGCCTAAGCCTTGTAAAGAGTCAACTTATCTCATTAATCACCGATGTGGAATTTTTATCATTCTTTAACAAAAGTTAGAAATATATTTATATAAAATCGAAACGATCAAACGTGTTAGAGAATAATATGTATTATTGTGTCTTAGCTTAGAAAGAAATGTTTGACAGATGTTAAATGTTTGACTTAATTTTTTTTATTCAAAGCAGTCGATCCGCCAAATATGATTTTTCTAAAAAAAGAATTATTCAATCGAAACTTCCGGGACATATCTCCAAACAGAATCATGGCTTTTGCTACAAAATCATCACCTCGCTCTTTACAACCTAACAATTCGAAAACTTGTTCTGCAATTCATTTGAAACTACAACAATAGAAGAAGAAAAAAAAGTTCAATTCAACAGATTTTTGAAAAAAAAAGTCAACAGATGAAAAACCTGGATCACATCGCTGCTTCGGTTGATTGGGAGAAAGAGTCTCTCCCTGAGTACCAGGATTTGATATTTCTCTTATTTTTTGCTCTCTTCTTCCCCGTTCTTCGATTCATACTCGACAGATTTGTTTTCGAGGTAGTAGCTCGGTTGGTTGGCTATCTCAACTAATTTTGATTAGTTTTTTTCCCAGTTTTCTTCCCTCCTCTGTTTTTTTTTTCTTTTCTGTTTGAAATTTGAGATTGATTTGGACGCGTGCTTATATTGTTTACTCTGATGCTAGGCATTGGCTAAGCGTATGATTTTTGGAAAGAAGACGGTTGTAAATATTAACGGTCGTGAAGAGAGGAAGAAGATCAACAAATTCAAAGAGTCAGCATGGAAATTTGTATATTTTCTATCTGCTGAGCTACTTGCACTTTCTGTGACTTGTAATGAGCCTTGGTTCACAGATAGTCGGTATTTCTGGGCAGGACCTGGAGATGTGGTTTGGCCTAATTTGAAAATGAAGTAAAGCTCTTCTCATTTTTGAAGATTTTGTATTGATATCTGAATCAGAAAAGGAGTGTTTATAACCTGGTTGATTCGAATTTGGCAGATTAAAGCTAAAATTATTGTACATGTATGCTGGAGGATTCTACTTTTACTCCATATTCGCAACACTTTATTGGGAAACAAGACGCTATGATTTTGCTGCGCAGATAATTCATCATGTAACAACAGTGTCACTCATTGTGTTGTCTTACGTATACGGGTACAGCCATTTGCTCAGCTGTTATAAAAGTGTTGGTGTGAGTTTAGTTTTGAAGAATGTGAACATTCTGTTTTGCAGGTTTGCGCGTATTGGATCAGTGGTTCTAGCACTTCATGACGGAAGTGATGTATTCATGGAAATTGCAAAGATGTCGAAATACAGTGGCTTTGATTTGATTGCTGATATTTTCTTCTCTCTTTTCGCGTTGGTTTTTACATCACTTCGTATAATCTGCTATCCCTTCTGGATAATCCGAAGCACATGGTGAGTTCACTACCAACTGCATTTACAGTAAGCTTGTTTTCTGTTAGTTCATCGTCTCTAAGATTCGTTATTTCTTTCAACTTTGTGCAGCTACGAACTTCTTTATGTATTGGATATACAGAAGGAACGGACTACTGGGATCATACTTTACTTTGTTTTCAATGCATTGCTGATATGCTTGCTGGTTCTTCACCTCTTTTGGTTCAAAATCATACTGCGGATGGTCAAGAACCAAATCCTATCAAGAGGCCACATTACTGATGATGTTCGAGAAGGTAAAAGAATCATCTGCTTCATTGATCATATAAACTTCCAGCATGATAGCTTTTGATCTTACACTGCATTTTTGTTTATGATCTGCAGATTCTGAATCTGATGATGACCACAAAGACTGATCCTTCAGTAGCTAAGACCAAAAGTACAATTCATGGTCCAGGCTGATGTTTGAAGCATTTAAATATTTTGTATTTCTTGTAGAGGCAGCACTACTTGATGTCGATGAACAAATTGAACATAGGGAATTATAGTGAAAATCTTTATTCTGGGTTCCATTCATGAGTTTTGCCTGTATGTATAAGAAAAAAGTTGCACTGTTGGAATTATGTATATCCTGATATGCTATTTGGATGAACTGTCAATTTAATTCGTTTAAATTTCTTCATCTCTGAAGTCTAAACAGCTAAATTGACAGAATATTTCGCCATTGACCAACTATAAACAATAATTTTGAAGAAAGAACATATGATTAGCAAAGCCTCTTGCCACAAATATAACCTAAACAAGAGCAAAATATTGCTGCTTCTCTCACATTTCAACAGGGAAAAGTCAAGAATGAATAGTAACTTTGCAGTAAATTATGTAACAAAAGCTAAGTGATGCTATAAGATGATTCATCTGTAAACTAACCCCACAAATCTTGTCCTATCTTTTCAACGGGAGAATTTTGAGATCAATTTGTCAACATGAATTATGATATCATCTATGCGAGGTCGAACTGTCCCCTGAGGCTGAAGCATCCATGTCACGAATTGGTGAAGGGCTTCTGGATATGGAGGTTTAGGCCCGGCTGGCCACTTTATCTGTGCATTTACAATAGCCAGCTGCAGACTTCCACCAGATTCCCCAAGTGCGTATTCAAAGGGAGATACTCCATACCTGCAATAGAGATGATATATATATTCAGTAACTTCTTATTGATATACACCATGAAAATCACTTCCATGGTCACGAGATATCTCCACCTTTGAAATGTCAATGGTAGGAGACAACTCAATTGACAAAAAAAAAAGACATGAAAAATGATGAAAATTAAACTTGGTAGAATCAAGATAAAAAGTACTGCCTTGATTAAGTAGTCTCAGTGGAAAAAGTAGGGAGTTCTATTTGCAGTGTAAGACCAACCACTTTTAAGTTTTACTAAACAAAACTTGTTATTCACAACCTGATTTTCTCATCTATTTATACTTTGGAATATCAGCTCCGAGTACTACAGCATAGTACAAGCACCTAAATACTAATGCTACGTACATTCACAACAGGTGCAAGAAATAGGATAGTTGAACCAAATCTTGATGCAACCATCAGCTGCGTATGGACAAAGGATTTTCGTTCGCTTCTACAGAGAGCTAGCTTCAAATATTAAGAAGAAGTAAGAGTATTCTTACATTATTGCATATAATGTACAACCTAATGACCAGATATCAGTTCTTTCATCAATATCACATTGGCTTGGGCAATCCCATAATTCAGGTGCTCGGAAGGGTGCGGAAACATGCTCAGCTGCCCATTCCTGTAAAAGCAATAGCATAGGTGAAAACATTCAGCCCAGACATGTTCACAAGAAGGAACTTAAATGAAAATTACAGGCATATAATTAGAGCAGAAAGTATGCATACATTTAAAAAAGTAATACAAGTACCTGCAGCTGCAATGCCTCTTGACGAGAGCGGATTTGCTTTCTTGCAGGACGTGTACTTCCAAAGTCCATTAATACTGCAAGAGGTGGTTGTTCTCTTCTATGAGTTAGCAGGACATTACCAGGTTTGACATCATTATGTGCATAAGGAGGATCAAAGCTATGCATATGCTTGAGTCCTGCACAAAGCTGCATAACATAGTTCCTTAAAATACATTTCTAGGCTCTAGAGATGATTATGTCCTCCCCTTGTATTTAATCAAAAATCCAAGAAAATGTACTGTTGCAAAAATATTGGTCCTTAATTCACCTGACGAAATATTTGAAGAACATCTGAAGTGGAAAAGAATTCTTTCTTAGCTTTCATGCCTGTGGCATTATCTAGTAATGTCCCATCCAAATGTACCGGAAACAACAAGTAAGCTTCATGCTTCCAGGACTGATCTGGACCGGCCTATCCAACAGAGTAAGATATTTAGATAGAATGTAATGGAAATCGAAGAGAATAGGGTACAAGGAAGATGTAAATATGCAGGCATATAGTGTGCAGTACAGCTATAATTCCATAACATCATCATAAATAGCCCTTTCATAAATGACAAATGAGAGTTGCTCAAACTCCATGTTCAATAAGCAGAGAGTGTTGGAAGAGCAATACCTCCTCACTTCCTGTGATTGTTTTCCATTATCCTCCACCACACTCCACCCACCCCCACCCAAAAAAAAACACAAAAGAAGAAGAGTTGGTTTCTCAAGAAGAGAAGTATTACAGAAAAAATCGTTTGACACTCCACATGATCGTCCAAACTTTGGTATTTTCAGAATTCTCACATCATTTTAACTGAACAGTGTGCAACATCTGTTAAGAAATGATTCAGATCCTCAAAGTACATCTAAGAGCTCCTGGAACGGTAACGGATAAGATAACCTATCATGGATGATATCGCCAGTCTCAATTTAATTTTCCACCACCTAATTGTGCAAAGCACTCTTGTTCACACATAACACAAAAACCTAGACATGGACATCACTCATCAGTGTACTACTAAAAAAAGAGATCAGACCACAGAGCTGATGGGGGTGGGGGGTCCAAAGTGACTGCAGCAATTACCTTGACTGCAATGATAGCATGATCAAGGAGAGGAAGCAGATTGGGATGAGTAAATAAAGATGAAACACGGATCTCCTCTTTAACCAACGCCAACTGTTCGCTGTTCTGAATAAGAACCTTCTTCATGGCATAAGTTCCATCATCTGCACATACATAAAGTTTTCAATAAATCTTTTACATAATAAATGAAATGACTACAATAATTGTACACCGAAGTTCAAAGACAACTTATTCTTTGCACCTCCCCAAAGAAAAAGATTCCAATAATCTAGAATGGGCTAATAAACCACCAAAATCTATTTCAGTGGAAATGTCATTAGCAATGGTAGGAAAACCAAGCGGGAAAAAAAATAAAAAAGAATTCCAAGAGCTCCTAAGTTTAGGCAAGGTCGCATAGCCTCCTCTTTATACACTTTCTCAGTAGCAGCGAGTATGTTTATCACACTTTGGACTCAACTAGGTCATGCCACAGAGTATCAGGGATGGTTTTGAGAGTTGGAGTTGTTGGAAAGTTGATAGCACCATTAAGAGAATTTGGAAGATAATACCTGCAGCTATTTTTTTGGAGTATTTGGAATGGAAGAAATAGGAAATACTTTGATGCAATATGAAGTACCTATAAATCTCTAAAAGCTAGTTTTCTTTATGTTGTTGTATAGTTGGGTCTATATGTCCCCAATAGTGTCCCTGTTATACTCTTGAATTTTATCAGCTCATTAGCTCTTAACTAGATATGTATTGGAGCTGATAAGTTCTTCTTGCTATTCTACTTCTGTAACTATTATGCATCCACCTGATGCCAGCAATGAAATTATTTACTTCATCAAAAAGTTTAGGCAAGGTCAGGACAGCAAACTAAATAATTGTACAATAAAGAAGCACATTCTAGAGAACAACACCCTTCCCGTAAATAGTAAACTTGAGCAATCTTTGCCAATTCTAAACTCAGAGAATCATCAAAATCCGAAATTTGAAGATGATTAACCTTACATATACAAATAATACTCCGATCCAATAAAAACAAAACTAGAATAGCATTGGAGGGTAGGAACGCACAGCAATTAAGAAACAAACATCCCAATCCCAGCAACTCCTCACAATTGAAAGATCATATAAGCAATTAAGAACGACTCTAATTATTAGTCACAAAAAACAAAACAAATGCATACAATTGGATAAAATGAACAAAATTCATTATGCACAAAGCTGAAGCAACTCAGTCATGATTAGAAGAGAGAGAAAAAATTACCAGATATATGAGAAGAATCCTTAAATTTCTTGGAAACGCCAGGATTAGAAGGGTCAGATATCACCTCCTTGACGAGGAAAACGTAAGCGAAACCACCCTCGCCAAGCTGCCTGACAATTTTGAATCGATTCTCATTGATCCAAACATCGCCACCACCATTAACGGCGTCGTATAGAGCATTCAAGCCGGAGAACGAGCAGCCCATCTTCTGATCAAATGGTCAGCTCCCTCTTTACTCTTCAGTCTTAGATCTTACACACTCTCTTTTGATATATTCCCGTTTTTCTTCTTTCTCACTCTCGGATCCGTCTCATGTGTGCCTATGGATTGAGTTCAAATCACTTTACTTTACTTATCAAACCCCCGGTTGACTTGCAAAAGGTGAAATGTGAATCCCCTTTTACGTTAATACTACAGACTAATAAATTCACTTGTCTGTTTTCTCCTTGCAACACGCAATGTCGGTGGACTTTCGGCGAGGGTAAAGATGTCAAGTCTCGGTGAACTTTCGTATCAGTAATTGAATCAACCTGCCCCGCCCTATTGACATCCATGATGGAAAATTAGATAAATAGATGTTTAGTAATGTGATATTCTATCACGATATAAAATTTTAAGATGAAATTATGTTTGGACATGTGATTCTATCTCATGGTTCCATATTCTCTGAAAACCTATTATTATTTGAGGTATTTTTTATAAAAAAATTGATTCACAAATTTATATTTTATTAAAAAATCTCACATTTATAGCTACTAACCATTTATTTCATTTATAAATAAAATTTATAATCATATCATTACTTTATAAAATTTATTATTCTCACCGACATAAAATTTATTATTCTCACCAACATATAGTTACTTTACCTAACACCATTCGATTGCTAAGTAATAAAATTGTTTCATTTACTCTAACGCCTAATTTATTACTTCTACCGCTTTGTAATTATTACAACTCAAAGTAATAAGTTGGTTCGTTTTCTCGATCACATGATCGAAAAATGCAGGTTCAATGCGAGGAAATTGCATGCACTATGTGGGAGGATTATATTAAAAATCAGTACATTAAAATTTATGTTCAGTTTTTTTTTTATTGAATTAAAGTTAGATGAAACACTTACATAGGTGGAGAACAAATAGTTTTGTAATAATTTATTATGCGATTTTATAAATTTTTATTTATTTAGTAAGATTATACAAACAATTGAATTATTTTAATAGTTTTACAACTTATGAAATTCTTATGTTTATGAGAGAAAATACCACACACAAATTCATATCGTATATCCAAATAAAACTTTAATTTCATTTTATAATTTCATATTATGATATCATATTATTATGATATCTCGTGATCAAATAAGCCCCAAGTGTTATATGCAAAGCTCTAAGTAGCTAAGTGCCATATGCAAAACTGTTTCAATTATAAACATGAATGTTGAACATACGTTTATATAATTGAATGTTAATTATAAAAATCTCTTTCAAAAAATCAATCAACTTGATCTTGACTCAAAAAATTTTACCCAATCCAGCTGAACAAAGATAAAAATTTATATATCGATTTAATTTTTAACTTCGCGATATTTCCCAACTCCTATAAACAAAAACTTAAAACCTTGCACCAAATAAGTGGAGTTAATTCAGTTAACTCAAAAAGTTGTTTTTCTTCTTTTATAAGTAACTCGAAAGTTATTTTACTGTTGACATTTCATCTATAAAATAACTAAATCGTTTAATGTGATTATTCCGTTTAATTTTGGTGATATAAATTTTTTATATAAACCATTTTTTTAAGAAAATAAGAAACTTAAAAGAGATGTTTGATCATAATTTTTTTTATATTTTCGAGAATTAAACTTTGAAAATATGTTAGCCATAAAATTTTGTAATCCAATATGAATTTTTATGAATTTTGAAAAATTGAAAAAATATTTTTCACTCCGAAAAATAGAAAAAAAGTAAAATGTAAGTCTAATTTGTATTTATGGGCAAACAAAACTGGTCCAACTTTCAAATGATTTATTTTTCATATTTTAACCAAAAATATTCTTTCAAATTTCCCAATAGAACATGGACAAACGTCTGATAAGTCATTCTTCAACCTTTCAAATGGTGAACATCTTTCGAAAAAAAAAATACGTTTAAAAAAATGCGTCTCTTTCATATTATTTTTTCGCTTTTTCTTCTTTACATTTTTTTGAGTTTACACAAAGAAAGAGAAGTGAAAGAAAAAAAAAACCGAAAAGAGCCTTGTCAAATTGGGAAATATTTGTTCAATAAAATTTTTAAAATTATAATTTGGTTGTGTTTGGGTATTTTCACGTGAGAGTATTATCAACTGCACGGAAAAAATTAAAAATTGTGTCAAAGTATAATTAGTTTAAACAATAATTTGTGAAATTGAAAACTTAAAATGATCAACTAATCTACTCGTTTGGATAAATTTTACATAAAAAATAATATTTTAATTTGAAATAATTATGTCATTTGAATTTTTAATTTTAAACGTTAAACTTCAAATTTCACGCTCGGTACATTGCAAACGAATTTCTATTACACAAAAACTATAATGCATTAATTGTTTATACATTGAATAATAATGTGAGAACAATTAAGGAATGCATAATAATGTATGAATCACTTGTTTTAAGTGGAATTATTTTCTGTTTTAGAAAAAAATAAATTGGTGTTAGACCAATAAATTTTAAAAATATCTTTTTTTTTAAAAAAAAAAACTAGTGTTTGGACAAATATTTTTGAAGTAAGTACTTCAAAATGCACTTTTATCAAATGCAATTTTAGAAAAGCTAGCTACCTTTTTAGTTTTTTGTTTATAGTTCTTTAGAAATACTTCTAGCAGTTTTGACCTCCACAACAATTAGTCAACTATTAGTTATCCTTAATCCATGTTTATTAAATAATGTATTTTTCTTTAGTTACCCTTATCCATAATTATTCTTATTAAATAAGGTATTTTATTTGGTTACCCTTATCATAATTATTAAAGAATGTGACCCAAATATTTGCATTTGTGTCGGAATTTTCATAATCAATTTTTTCTATTTTTATGAGATTTTAATAAGATTTGCGTATACTATTTTTTCATTAAATTTCAATTTGTATAGATAAATATATTATTTTAGTGTAATTTCACAAAATTAAAATATTTAATTTGTCTGTTGAACTTAATTTGAAATATCTTTTTATGTATTACTAGTGTGAATTCATATATAGTACGTAGCAAATAAACCAAACAAGCCCTAATAGGATTTCTACACAACGCTACAGGGTTCTTTCCTTTTATTTCCCTCCTTTTTCTTCTCGAGTCCACATGTTCCTTTCCTCTTGTTCTACAGCGACTGGCGAAAACAAAATATCTAACAAACTCAGTAACTTCTCTCAATTAAATTCCACCCAATTTGTATTCTCCTCTTTGCTATAAATATATATTCTCTTTGTCTTCTTCTTCCCGTTCGGTTCACTTAGATCAAAAATCAAGTTTCTTGCAATTTTTTTTTTGCTCTATTACTTGCCTCTTTACTTGATTACAGGTATGATGATTTGCCGAGTATGTTGAACTCTCAAGCTTTTTTATTTCACGATTTTCGTAGCAATTTTTGGTTTTGCATGTAAATACTTGGAAATTATCTGGGTTTTGATTGAATTTGTGATTCAGCAAACTTGTGTACTTTCTTGTTGATCTTTCAAATTAGTAGTTCACTTTATCTATTTACATCAGGAATGAGGAATTTGATCGTGCCCTATTGAATGTTGAGATTTGCCGGCGGTTGACTAGAACTTTTATAGTGGTTAGTGGATCAAATTTTTTAGTTTAGTTCCATTTTCCTTTTAAAGAATTCTTCAATTGTGTTCTTGGTAGCTCGCTTAAACTCTTCAAGAATTCTTTAATTGTGTTCTTGGTAGCTCGCTTAAACTCTTCAAGAATTCTTCAATTGTGTTCTTGGTAGCTGGCTTAAACTCTTCAAGAATTCTTCAATTGTGTTCTTGGCAGCTCGCTTAAACTCTTCAAGAATTTTTCAATTGTGTTCTTGGTAGCTCGCTCGAACTCTTCAAGAATTTTTCAATTGTGTTCTTGTTAGTTCGCTTGAACTCTTCAAGAATTCTTCAATTGTGTTCTTGGTAATTCGCTTAAAGTCTTCAAGAATTCTTCAATTGTGTTCGTGTTAGTTCGCTTAAACTCTTCAAGAATTCTTCAATTGTGTTCTTGGTAATTTGCTTAAACTCTTCAAGAATTCTTCAATTGTGTTCTTGTTAGTTCTCTTAAACTCTTCAAGAATTCTTCAATTGTGTTCTTGGTAGCTCGCTTAAACTCTTCAAGAATTCTTCAACTGTGTTCTTGGTAGCTCGCTCGAACTCTTCAAGAATTTTTCAATTGTGTTCTTGTTAGTTCGCTTAAACTCTTCAAGAATTCTTCAATTGTGTTCTTGGTAATTCGCTTAAACTCTTCAAGAATTCTTCAATTGTGTTCTTGGTAGTTCGCTTAAACTCTTCAATTATTCTTCAATTGTGTTCTTGTTAGTTCGCTTAAAATATTTCTTAAAATCTATTAGGGGAAAATTGTTGTTTCTCTCATTCAGAGTTCCTTGGGATATGGGAATTTTATATCTTGATTCAATTTGTTTCTCAATTTCACTTCTTACTTTAATTTGACCAATTTTGAGTGCTTTTTTTTTTAATATATAAATCATTTGAAATTAATTGTAGATATTTATGAGCTATAAAAAGTATTCTAGATTGGGATTCTTTTCATATAAAAAAAGCATTAGAATATTAATGAATCTGTTAGTTCCATGTCAATCCCCAAATTAGTGAGATTGACTTGTATCCATTTTCAAAGATTCATCATGTAAAACTATTGTTACACCGTTATGCTACTACAACTTTCCTTAACTAGTTCCAGACCTGCTATACTTTGTGACATAGTGGATTTAAAATGACAAAGTTTAGTTTTAAAATACTAACTCAAGGATCATTTTATCTTACTATTGGGAAGAAAAATGTGGTGACCAGTTTTGGGCAGAAGTGTTGGACAGAGTAAGTAGCCAATTGGTGTTGTCGTATGTGCTTCTGGAGTAACCTAGTTAGTGTTGTCCTGTATGCGCTTCTGGAGTAACCCAGTTAGTGTTGTCGAATACACTTTTGGAGTATCCCAGTTAGTTTGTATGTGCTTCTAGAGTATCTCCTTGAATAGTGAGATGTGAAGTGCGTTGTTGCTCTATCTTGTAAAATGCAATGCTCTTCCTACATGTGCGTGCACACAAATATTTGTTTCCTCTTTTGCTTTGATTTCGTCAAAAGCTGCTTTGAGACCTCATTTGCTCATGTTCAGTATCTTTTCAAGGAATGGTACTTTTATCTGATATCTGCAGATTATTATTTTTTTTGTTTAGATCTATCCAAACAAGAACAAAAATTGGAACTTTTTCTTTGCGTATGAATGTGTAGTTCCCCTAAAAGATGTTCTGGGGACCATAGATTACTGGTAATACTTGGATTGCAGTTTTAAATTCCTTATTTGCATCTTAATTTGCAGAATTTTCCAGGTATTTTAATGGCCCAGGATACTCTTTCCAATGCCGATTCACCGCGAAGAAGGTCTGGTCTATTAAGAGATCAAGTTCAACTGGTAAAAAGAAGTACTTCTGCTCGTTATGAGATAGCCCCAATTCAAGATCAGCTATCATTTGAGAAGGGTTTCTTTATAGTACTCCGTGCATGCCAGTTGTTGGTTCAGAAGAATGAAGGAATTGTTCTGGTGGGTGTCGCTGGTCCTTCAGGGGCCGGGAAGTCCGTGTTCACAGAGAAGATCCTGAATGTTATGCCTAGTATTGCTATCATAAACATGGACAACTACAATGAGCCCAGTCGTATCGTTGATGGAAATTTCGACGGTAGTCTTGCTTTCATTCTTTCTTGATTCTAATTGTTTGTTACATACATAATTTTGTTGATGTTGATGAGTTATTCTTGTAGTGACCTTATGTAGCAATTTTTTAATTACATGAGATATCTTTTATTATTCTTGTAGTTGCTCCAAGGCTTTGTCCAGTGGTGAGAATGCAACACGTGATGTGTGGGTTATACACATATCACGGGTTCAAATTCTGCCTCATGCGGTATTTAAGTGAAGAAGATACAGTGATGGACCTTTTATGTACCGCGTTCCAATACACTACTGACCCTGTGGAGATCTCTCGGGTTATCAAAAATAAACAAATTCAGAACTAGTAGTTTAAACACTTCTCAAACTTCGTCCTTAATCTAAATACGTCTGTATATGCATATGAAATACGAAGACATCATTGGACCAACACTTCATATGATTCCCAACAGTATTTAGTTATTTATTTATTTTTGGTCTGCAGTCTTGATGGATATCTCCTGACTCTAGATTGAACTTTTATTTATTAATCTATTAAAAGTCGAATCATAAGAATATGCAGGTTGTTTATAGGCCATGTTGCTAATCAGTGATAAACTAATGGTATAGTATTTTGTGTCGGTTACCTGTAGTTGGTTAATGTGATAATGAATGATAAGAGTGAAATACTAACAATGACTACTACTTCCACAGTTAAAGCATGACCACTTTTAGTAAATGACAAAAAAAAAACAAAAATGCAATAGTATCTCATTGCTCCTTTCTTGAAGTAATGAATAAATATTGGGTGCAGATCCCATTGCTCCTTTCTTTCAGGAATTCTAATAGATTTGTACAGCTGTGGCCTCTCCTTAGTTTTGTTTTTTCAGATAATACTCGTTTAGGTGATGACTGTTCAAGAGTCTAAATCTCTCTGAACTCTATGAATACTGAATTTGGGAACCAATTCTCAAATATATTTTGCAAAATTTTAGAATGTGTCCCATAAGTGAAATTGTGTCAGTGTATGCAACTTCGATGCTTTTGAAGTAAAATAAACAGATGAGTTTCTTGGTGTAACTGTTTCAGCTGATGAAAGGTTAAGCAATCAACTTTTGAAATCCTCGATTTTAAACAACTTTTGAAAAAATCTTGATGTATAGCTGTCTCTATATCAGGCTCACTGGAGGCCCTGTGCGTAGGGTGTTACTGTAGAAAGCCACAAAGTATCAAAAAGAAAACAATGCACTTCTGAATTTGATTGAATATTCTTATATTTTGAGATGTTAATCTCAGTATGTGATCTTGTGGAAATGGTTAGGCCATATTTAATTGTTTTGGATCATGTCAGCATAGTCGGATTTTTCCTGCTTTAGTTTCTAATTATGTTCACTTTATGCTATTCTGTGACTAATGCAATTAAGATGAAGATTTACAGTAACTTCCATGTCCTGGTATTTTTGAAACAGATCCGCGATTGACGGACTATGAGACTCTGCTCGAGAATATACATGGGCTGAAAGCGGGGAAGCCTGTTCAAGTTCCTATATATGATTTTAAATCTAGCTCTCGTGTGGGTTATAGGTCAGTTCTCATTCTTCTTATTTTTATTTCTGTTGTCTCATTGTTTACTTTTCCTGAGAACACTGCCTTTTTGTTCCATGGTGCTAAGGATTGTTTCTTCTTTTTTCTTTCATGTTCCTTGGAGTTTACAGAAGAAAAAATATTTGTTGTGCAAGGGGGTGGGGTGAGTTGGGGGGTTTCTCTGTGGTGGGTCTCACCATATTCTTAAAATTTTCTTGTACTGCTCATTAACTACTTTTGATATTCAAAAGACACTAAGACCTCAGTTTTCTTTCAATGGTATGTGTGTAACATTTGATTGAAGCCCAAGAATGATGTTGCATATCATTCTTAATCTAACCGATATGCAATATCTTCTTATGCGAAGTTCTGCGAAGCATTTGTGTAATTTATTTTAGTGGAGACTGGAGAAGACAGTTGTGGTAACACAACATTCCACATCACCGGCGCCCCGGCCCATTTGGTGCCTAGCACATTCACGACCTGATTTATACAGAGCTGGTGTATAGGCTTTACCTAGTAGACAGAAGAAAATCTGAATTTTATTATCAGAACTGGTTTAGATAAAATATTTTGTTCCCTTACTTGTCAATGTAAAATGCACGTCTACTTCTATCCGATCCCATAACACTTTTGATCATCGATTTCACAGGACCCTTGAAGCTCCAAGCTCTCGAATTGTTATAATTGAAGGGATATATGCTTTGAGTGAAAAGTTGAGGCCATTGCTAGATCTCCGTGTATCTGTCACTGGTGGAGTGCACTTTGACTTAGTGAAACGGGTTCTTAGGGACATCCACCGTGCTGGACAAGAGCCCGAGGAGATAATCCAACAAATCTCAGAAACGGTTTCGTCTCTGTTATTTTCAAATATATCTAATTCAAATTTTTTTGCACATTCTCGACGGCCAAGTACAATGATCTTTGTGGCATTCTTCTAACAGGTGTATCCTATGTACAAAGCCTTTATTGAGCCCGATCTGAAGACGGCTCAAATCAAAATTATTAATAAGTTTAACCCATTCGCTGGATTTCAGAACCCCACATATGTACTAAAGGTCTTAACATTTTTGACCTTTCTGTCTACATTCCATGTATATTGTGCTTATGCAAGCACAAGTTTTGGGACTGATGAGTCTAAATATGTTTTATAGTCAGCAAAAGCTGTGGATGTAGACCAGATCAAGGCTGTGTTTCCAGACGAATACAAGGAAATTACAGAGGAAACTTATGATATTTATCTCCTACCTCCCAGTGAAGATCCCGAAGCTTGCCAATCATATTTGAGGATGAGGAACAAGGATGGAAAATACACTCTTATGTTTGAGGTGACCAATAAGTTCCTTTTCTACATGTTGAGCATATCAGTCAGTAATAATCAGGCTAATTTTAACCTAGTTTTATCATTTTCAGATGGTAAATTTGCTTGATATTGGTTTAGCTACTGATATCCGTCATATCTTCTGTTTGATTGTGATGCATCTATACCGTTAATGAGTACCAAGAATGCTGCCAGCATGTATGCCGGTCACTGTCGTAGTCTGAATGAACCAACTTCTAAAATTCTAGGATCTTCTGCGTATAGAGCTTGCTGGAACAGCTTCAAGAAATATGGCCTTAAGGTGTCCCATATGATACAACAGAAGATATGTAGCAATCAATATAATACAGATTAACTCTTTTTTTAATAGAACTCTGCTGTTCTGTCATAGATATCTGGACACTAAACCATAGAACATTCTATCATGTGACTAACTTCATTTTTGAGAACTTTCTAAATGACTGATCATAATCACATTTCTCTATATCTTGATCTATTAGCATTCTGGTCTTCCCCTGGAAAAGCATTCCTGCACCATGTCTCTCTTTCCTAGTTTGGGTACAATTTTGGTATCTATTGAATTTCTAAAAGCTTTATTGTGAGAAATGTCAAGAAATAGTAATCTTGACACTGATAATCGTGCATCTTCTGATGTTTCTTTCATGTATTTCTTTCAGGAATGGGTTACAGATAGTCCCTTTATAATATCACCAAGAATCACCTTTGAGGTCAGTGTACGGCTTCTTGGTGGGTTGATGGCATTAGGATATTCAATTGCAACCATTTTGAAAAGGAGCAGCCACATCTTCTCTGATGACAAAGTTTGTGTGAAAACAGATTGGTTGGAGCAACTTAATCGCCGGTATGTTCAGGTATGACAATCACTAATTACTAAGTCGCTCTCATCTCATCTTACTATAATTTACTTTAAATGCTTGAATCATGTGATTGCGAAGCAGAATTTCTTGCCTTCTTATCTGTCTCTTGTTTTTGGGAATTTGGGTTAATTTTATTTCATCTGGAGTTCAGGTAAAGATATGTGTCGTAACCTCCTAACAAATCTCTTTAAGGCTGTACCTAGCCAAGTATTAGACTTAGAATGTGGCTAAGGCTGTGGATAATTAAATGTTTTTTGAGGCTTGTGCATGGCACAATCGGCTAAGTTGCTATTTTATTAATCTACTGGAAGCAACGTCGATTTTTTGGGTTGAGACAAATATAAGGATTGTATTTTGGAGAAATATCCAGTTTGGATACAATGCTTGCTCATCATTATCATTGAAGTGTTTACCTTAAACTCTTGTTTGACTTAAAAAATTATAAACGTGACATGAAGCATGATGAAAAATGAAGTAAAGGGACCCTTTATAAGGGGAAAGGAGGAGTTCCCTAAAACCTCAGTTAAAGAAGTTCAACAAATATCAATGAAGAAATATTCTGATGAATGTGTGAGTTCATTTTTAAATCTTCCTTTTGCTGAAGACAGTATGTGAGAATGAGTTTCCTCTTTCTCAACTCTGGCATTGTATAGCCTCGGGAGTTAATTACTATCATTAACTACGTTTTTTCCCTTATGAAGGTGCAAGGAAGAGATCGCTTACATGTAAAATATGTTGCCGACTCGCTGGGTTTGGATGGTTCATATGTTCCTCGCACTTACATCGAACAAATTCAGCTAGAGAAGCTTTTAAATGATGTTATGGTGCGTTAAATTTTAGTTGAATACCAAATTTTCCATTGTTATTTGTTCCTGGTTCTCAATATTATAGTCCATGCAGGCATTGCCAGATGATCTGAAGACAAAGCTGAGCATAGATGATGATTTGGTCTCAAGCCCTAGAGAAGCTTTATCCCGAGCCTCTGCAGATAGGAGAACAAAGTTTCTTAATCGGTAGGTCATAGGCTAAATTGTTATCTGCTTCTCAAAGTATTCTATAGGTATTGTTTGGATGTTTTTACTTTTTACAATCATCACTTGCGTATTTCTGCAAAAGTCATGCAACGGAAAAGCATTATCTGTTCGCCTGTAACTATTGGCAGTGGTATTCCACATTCATACTCAACACAACGAGAAAAACACCTGGCCAAGCTGACAAAACTTGCGGTTAATACTAGAAGATATGACGGAAGAACCCCTGATTCTCCAGCGCCAGTGGCTAATCAGGTAATTATTCGGAGCAATAGGTTCATTTTTTAAAATAATCTTGTATCTCCATAATTTTGGCTACATATTAACGTTATATTTGGTGTGTGAACTGACTCTCATTTACCCTACTTGGGGGCATCTGTTTGACATAGTTGCGCAACTTTAGCTTTAATATAATAATTTACTCCAGGAAAAGGGAAAGAGTTCCATCCACCGTCTTAGATCATTTTCTGAACACCATTTTTTTAAATCAAGTAAAAGGTTTCATTGGTAGTAACAAGGCCAACTTTTTTGGTAAGGATAGTAACAAGGTCAACTTGGCTGTATACAAGTGATATACCAATTCTGAACACCATTAATCGATTCTTATTGATACTCAAGAATGATATCACCCTTTCCTGCTCATTTCTCTCCACTACCAGCATGAACTCATAACCACACCCTTGACAACAGCTACATGCTATCAAGTCTTTTGGTAATTTAAATATTCCCTTACATCAGAATGGTGTAAGCCGTAACTCAAACCAACTAACCTGTGGAAAGATTTACATTTGCTTGGATGTTTGGAAATAGAATCCTGCTGAAAGTTTGTTCAGTAGAATGAAATGAGTCCTTCATGTAGGAGTTAAGAAAACACACTAGGATCTCGTCATCTGCAGAACCAGCAAAGTAAGTTGACTTTGTAACTTTGAAAAGGAAGTAAAATGATGATAAGCTGGCAACCCTGGGGATCGTGACTGGAAATTCCTGCTAAAAGCTGATGGATCCCTTTTTAATCATGCAAAACAGCAAGTCTTTTTTTATGATTTACAGTTGTTCGTATAGATGTACAGAAAGCATATTTGCTTGTTTAATTAATAAAATATTGAGAAGAGACTTTAATTCAAGTCCTATAAATCTTTTAAGTGTTTATACACCCTTGAACGAGTGTGTAACATCTCACTAATCGAGCGCTCTTGTGCCGAAAATGAACAGGGCTAAGCGATCTGCTGAAGCTGTGGGGTGTCAAAATACATCGGCAGGAATATTTGAATGCCTTGTCCCACTCTTTCCAGTATTCTGTAAAACAGCAACTAGGAATAGGGAATATATATCAATGAAATGTCCTAACTGTTGGAATCATTTTTCTCATGGAAATTGAATCCGCATCATCCTAGTCGAGAAATACATGCTGCTTCATCCCTCAAATCACAGAGATAATCAAGAGAGAATAATAATCAAGGGAGCAAACTGAATTGTAGCCATATTGTTTCATCAATTAAATTATGTTAATCATTATTTTTTAAAAAAATAATCCATTCATGTTCGCAAAAAACATAAAAAATTACTTTGTTTCATTGATATGGAGACTTGGTACTGGAAACTTTATCTGCTAAGAGAGTGGAAAATACTTTTAATGTGCACGGGGATACTCTAAAGTACAATGAGTTACATTTTTTTGGGCCAAATATTCTTCTTTTTATATGTTGTATGTTACCAATTTAAGCAAGAACAAAAAACGTGAATGTTGTTTCATATATTCCTAATGTCCAGCAGAATATGTGTGCGGGTTTTCCTTCTGTTTTCCTGCTTAATTCCATATTTCTTATACATCAGAAGAGAAATCAATTTACTACCAGTACGTCCCACTTATGCTGAATTGTTTATAATATGCTCAATCTTACATTAACCTTTTTTGTTCCTTCTTTCCCTCAATCACTCAAGAATTGCCTTTTTTCAGGGAGTTGTTTCTCAACTTACAGAGCAAATTTCAACATTGAGCGAGCGAATGGATGAGTTCACATCTCGGATTGAAGAGCTAAACTTAAAAATATCTGCCAATAAAGTTTCTGCTAGCCAACAAAATTTGGCAGTGCACACTGAGTCTTGCAATGGGTCTGGACCCACTTCTCTTTTTGTGGGTGGGTTAGGCAATGGCTCGTTGGCTGGTTCTCTTTTACCTCATTCATCATCATCTTCCCAACTGGCAAGAGAGTCTTCACTAATGGAAGAGGTATAATACGATCATCCCGTGCTCATCTTTTTTGCATTAAGTAGAGACAAAAGGAGGCATGCGGGTAGTTTGATATACTCTCCCAATAGTTGTCCAATTTTTGCCTTCTCACTCAATATGACCAATTTTTAGAGTGAATTTGGTTATTGCATAATTTATCCATTTGAAAATAATTCTTTTATCTCACAAAGAACACTAGAGAGTGCACGAGTGTTTTCTTTGATCCATCATTTTTACATTGTTCGCCAGTTTAATAGAAAACTTCAATTGATTTGCCAATCTAGGCACCAGAACTTTCAATTGCATCGTTAATATTTACTGTGATGATTTTCCTTATCATTACTTGAGTCGAGGGTCTATGAGAAACATCCACTCTGTCTTCAAAAGGTAGGGGTAAGGTTGCATACACACTACCCCTCCCTAGACCCCCACTTGTGGGATTACATTGGGTATGCTATTATTGTACTTGAGACTGCATTGGGTGTTAATAACTTATGTTTCCACGAACTAAAAGTTTCTCTGAAAACAACCATAGTCCAGATTCAACACATTTGTCTGAAGAATATTGAGAAATTGATTAGACAATTATGCTTCTGATGCAAACATAATTGGGAGCAGGTACTTCTCATTGGGAGATCACAGCGTCAGATCATGCATCAGATGGACAATCTGAGCAATATCCTCCGTGAGCTCAATGGATCTCGCCTAGGGAGAACGGATAGGACCGAGGGGATGGCTGAAGTTGTTGAATGGATTGGTGTTCCTCTGCTTCTTACCCTTGCTGTTGGCGGTGTAGGTATCTTCTTGTTCAGGACCTTATCTCAAAAATAACTGAATCGGCTATGGCTACTGAAAAAGTTAACTATGCTCGTTCAGGACCTTGTCTCAAAAATAACTGAACCAACTATGGCTAATGAAACAGTTAACTACGTAGAAGATGTACATATATTAATAGAAAATTTTAACAGTGTAGATGCATGTTTCTAGCCTTGGTATGTTTGATGAACCAATACATACATGAATAAGATGAAGTAATTGTCTCTAACAGATGGAGCGAATATTTCTTTGTTCGGTCTTTTGTTTTGATATCCTCATTAATTTTTGTTGTTTCGTGGATATGTTTCATGAATTTCTGATCAAGTTAGGGTAAAAATCGACTGATCTTTCATTCTTTATGTCTTGTTACTTATCAGCTGTCAGTTAGATGATTGAATGGTAACGTAAATAAATGGCAGATACATAAACATGTTCCTAAACTAAGTAGAGGGCAATTAAGTGAAACCATCAATAGATCATCATTCAGTCTATCGAAACAAGGAGGAAGTTGTTTCTTGAATTTCCTATACAACTTGATCGTACTCTTCCTACAGTTTCTCTTGAACTTCCTGCCCAAGTTCCCCCTTAGTAGGCTTTGTCGATACCAAAACGCAGCAAGTTGGCCTCTTAGTGGCTCCAGCACTTGCAAGATCCTGAATGCAAAGATTTATCATGATCACGGAAGTAACTTGCAGGATAACATATCAAGAATGTAATAGTAGTAAGTGTGTGTGTGAGATAAAAACTTCAGCTTACTTCTTTTGAAGGAACATAAACGTATGGCATATCAGCTTCCTCACATAGGAGGTGGAACGTGAGTAATGACATCGATAGGAGAAATGTTTCCAGCTATGACACACAATCTGCAGTTCCCAGAAGAAATATGATGTTTCATAAGCTTGTTAATTCACAAAAATGGCATGTAGACAAATTCATGTCACAAATATTTCAGGGTAGAAAATTTACCTTTGAGCAAAATTTGCTAGGTGTGGAATTGATTGTACAAGTGCTTATGGGCTATGCTACAGAGCAGCTAACAAGGTACTGACTCTTTACCGACAATTAGGTACATTGATTTAATGGCTTCAATTAAGACTTAAGAGTCTGGAGTAACTAAAAAGCCTAAAATCTACACACTAGCTATTCTTACTGCGTAAGTCGTAATTATATAGCCAGCTCTTTATGTAAGGGTATTTCAATATCATTTCAGCAGGGGTGTCCACAGTTTGGTGAAAAACCAAACCAAATCGAATAAAAAGAATATAAAAATAACACTCCACACACATTTAACATAATAAATATCAAGTTATAAACATACTTTTAAAAAATAAACTACTTATAGCATATTATTATCGAATTATAGCATATCAAGAAAAAAATATATTTTAAAAAAAATTATAATTAATTATTTAAATAATAATTAATTTATTTAAATAATTACCTTTATTTCTTCAGTTATCTTTTTTAAATCAAACTATTTAATTACATTAATTTTTTCAGTTACCTTTTTTAAACCAAACTCTTTAATTTTTTACTGATACAGTTACCTCTTAGATTACATTTTAAAGTTTAAACAATTTAAAATAAAACAAATTATCATTAGTTAATGTAGTTACCTTTTTAAAGATAATTACAAAATAATAGGAATTTGATTACACCCTAATAACTACCCATCACCATCTAAACCAATACAAGATAATATTCCCTCATTACATTCAACCCTTACACGCCTAAAAGTATCACCAGATTTTCACCGGAACCGCCACACACATAAAAAAATTCATCTTCCCCAAATTTACTGTTCTTCCCCAAATCTTCTACATACACGCCTAAAAACATCACCATATTTACCCATATCGCCGCACGCCTAAACATTCATCTTCACCAAATCTATTGTTTTTTATGAAAATCTTCCACATTTTCACTCACTTATCTGTTCATCCCAAAATTAAACCTTCATACTTAGCATCTATACAATGTGGAAGAGAGGTAGTGAAATCCCACGTAAATTTTTTGATCTGTTATAGCAGTGAATGATATATTAATTGTGTATGAATTTTGTATGACTTATTTCGTGATTTTATAGTGTGGTGCACTAAATGTAATTTTAATGTTGTTAAACAGGAAAATATGTCGACATTGAGATGGAGGGCATCCTATATGATACTTCCACCTATTAATATTGGGGTAAAGGTTTTTCTAGGTCAGATGAGGATGAATTTGAATTTCTTTACAAAATATCCATTATGCATCACTTTGAAAGATCGTAAGATGTATAATGAAGGTCATAGAGTTGTTATTATTGATAGAATAAATTCTGATGTTAGATTATCACAAACTAACATTGATTTGTACTCCAACAATTCTATCCGTTTGATCGGAATGAATTTAGACGGAGTTGTCAATGATAATAGTGATATAGATAATGATGTAATATGTGACCATTTCAACCTATTTGTAGCTGATAATCAGATTTATAATAATAGAGAAACACTTAAGGAGGTTATGAGGAAAGTTGAACTTGTTGAAAAATTCAGTTGTCATGTTGCGCGTTATAATGCATCTAAGTAAGTGTATAAAACTTTTTTAAATTATTTTTTTTATTTGATTTGTTTCACTGTACATAATTGTAATGTATATTTTCTTAATTTCGAAACAGTTATCACCTGAATTGTATTTCTAAAACTTGTTCTTGGATGATGAGGGCATCTAGTTTGAATAAATCAAATTTATTCAAAGTTAGGAAGTATATTCCTCAGCACACTTGTTCTGTTAGAGAAAGAGTTTATACCAGACGTCAGGGGATAACTGACGTTGTAGTTGTCTTGATAATGGAAAAGTATATTGATCCATCTGTTATATACTCCAAAAGATATAGTTGATGATATGTTGAAATTGCATTGCGTTTCGTTGACGTACATACAGGAATGGAGAGCTAAAGAAAACGCAATAAAGTTGGTGCGCGGAGATCCAGCAGAGTCATATGCAAGATTACCCGGTAATGTCGAAATAAGAATGAATTTAAAGATTACCTACTGAATTGGACTAATCTATTTTCGTGTATTCTTTATGTATATTTTTTTTGTATGATTTGGACCGTTATATTTCAGGTTATTTTTACATTTTGGAGCAAACATATCCAGGATTCGTTTTGAAAATTAAAAGGAAAGAAGCTGACAAATTTTTATACGCATTTGTTGCGTTAGAAGCTTGTATTAGAGGTTGAGAATATTGTAGGCCAATTGTAGTTGTTGATGGGGCAGGATTAAAATGTTCATATGGTAGTACAATGTTAACTGCCAGCACAATAGATTCGGGAGGTAATTTTTATCCTATTTAATTTTCTGATTATAGAATATAATAAAATAAGTTGTAAATTATATTTCTAATTGGTACATTTATAACAAACATGTTATCCCTAAATTTTCATTTTCAAGAAGAAATGTGTCTTAACAATTGACATTGGATTTTTATATTATGCAAATTATAAAAAAAATCGAAACAATGTTTCTTTCAAGAATTGTTGAAACTTTTCTTGACCTAGAAAGGTCAACAGATTCGCAAACACATTCATTTTAATGCATGAAGACAAATGTGTTTGTGTTTTCTTCTCCTAAAAAATTTTTAAAATCAAATTAATACGTTTATCATACTATATAATGTCATATACAATCATAAAAAACTTCTATATTGAATGGGCATTCAATTCAACTCATACAAAAAATGTATATCAGTTCATACACAATTCATACAAAAATAATACACAAAAACCAAAGCATAAACTATTTAGTTTTAATATGTATAGTAATAGTCAAAAATATACAACATTGATACATTATTCATACATTGATAGTGTAATAAAACAATATAGCATTTTATACAAACTTAATACACTAATTCATACACTCCTATAATAAAAAAAATATTAATTATTTTATACACAAATAACACAACATAAATCATGTACTATATTACTGACAATTAAAATCAAAATTAAACAGACTATTTTAATTTAAATTTCAAAAAAATCTTTTACTAACCTTTACAATTTTTTTTGGTTTATTTCTTGCTTTTATCTGTGACCTACCAATTTCAGTACCTCTTGCTTTTTTTTATTTTGAATTTATGAACTCATCAACAAAATCAGACTCAGAATCTGATGAGTATTGAATTTCTTTTCCTTTTCTCTTCTTCCCTCTTTCCTTTGCCTCTTTCTCAGATTCACAGGAGATTTGTTTTTCTTTTCCTTTTTTCTCTTCTTTCTGATTTCCTTTGCCTCTTTTTTTTTCATTTTCGATTTTTCTGACCTAGACTTCTCTTTTGCAGTTGATGTTTGAGTTTGAGTTTGTGACAAAATGTTGAAAGAGGGAGCATGAAAGCCCTCACATCTTAACTCATCGTTCAATCTCCTACTTTTACGTGGGATTTCACTATCTCTCTTCGACATTGTATAGATGCTAAGTATGAAGGTTTAATTTTGGGATGAACTGATATGTGAGTGAAAATGTGAAAGATTTTCGTAAAAACAGTAGATTTGGTGAAAATGAATGTTTAGGTGTGCGACGACGTAGGTGAATATGATGATGTTTTTAGGCGTGTATGTAGAAGATTTGGGAAAGATGAATTTTTTTATGCGTGTGGCGGTTCCGGTGAAAATCTGGTGATATTTTTAGGCTAATAGGCGTGTATGGGTTGAGTGTAATGAGAGAAATATTATCTTGTATTGGTTTAGATGGTGGTGGATAGTTATTAGGGTGTAATCAAATCCCTATTATTTTGTAATTGTCTTTATAAAGGTAACTACATAATGTTTAATTTAGCTAATAGTAATTTGTTTTATTTTAAATTGTTAAAACTTTAAAATGTAATTTAAAAGGTAGCTGTATCATAAAAAATTAAAGAGTTTGTTTTAAAAAAGGTAACTGAAAAAATTAATGTAATTATTTTAAATAAATAAATTATTATTGAAATAATTAATTATAAATTTTTTTAATATATTTTTTCTTGATATGCTATAATTCGATAATGATATGCTATAAGTAGTTTATTTTTAAAAAGTATGTTTATAACTTGATATTTATTATCTTAAATGTGTGTGAAGTGTTATTTTTATATTTTTAATTTGTTTTGTCATTATAAATTTATTTTTAAGTTTTGCCTAATACTTTCTAACTTATTTGAAATTGATTTTATATTTGTCTTAACACTTCCCGAAGTAAAAAAAATGACTTAAAATAGGTTTGACCAACTTTTAAGTCAATACAAACACCCTATAACTTGCCAACACTTCGTAATATATTTTAAGTCATTTTATATCTATGGTAAATTATTTTTTATATTTATCAAACACTTTCGAATGTTAAAAATCGACTTAAAAGTAGATTTATCAGACGCCTATCCAAACACCCTCTAAATTTTCTTTGCTAAGACATTTATCTGCTCACTCTTCATTGGTTTTGCCCTGATTTTCGAAGGACTAGAACATCTATTTAATGTTTTAGTATATTGTTTTCGTGGATATTAGACATGTGAAGAGGAGGTTTTTCCATCATCTTGTTATAGTAAAGAGAAATTTGTTGATTCCTAATGTTCATTTAAAATAGTTATCACATGTCTATTTTATTTTACTATTATCATTTATCATCATCAAGTAATAAATCGAACCAAATCGATTGTTTTTATTTGATTTTAGAAATATAAATATCACTTTAATTTAATTTTTATATTTTAATAAAAAAATTATCCAAACCAAACCCCAAAACCCTAACATTCCAGGGGCATTATAGCACGGAACTCAGGTTTGGCCTAGGGCTAGAAGTACTTGTCCATCTATTCTAAAGCATGAGGCTAGATCTAAACACTACAGGACTATCCTACTACAGACTGAGGACAATCATAAAAAAAAAATACACAATTTTCCAGTTTTCATCTCATGCTCACCACAACTCAATTTTGATTTTATGAAAGACGTACCACTTCCGTGATTAACTTTTTGAGGCTGAATTAGATTCAAATTTATTTCTTTCGGTATTCGTATTTAATTTTGAGACAGTTTAATTTTGACTATGAATTCAATGAGAGAAAAAGTGGACTGACCGCGTCGAATAACTTTCACTACTTCTTTAACTCCTCTCTTCAAGCATTTATGTTCCGTAACTGAAAACAGAAGAATGGCGATTACACAACATCACAAAAAGAGTAAAATAATGATTATGGATACCTCGTCTATCGAGTTTGAAGGTTCGTTTGCTGAGTTTTTTTTTTCCAGCGAGTGGTTTAGCAATAGGGGCGACAGCCAATAGCTTCTTTCTCTCCGTATCTTTTTGTGCCGTTTTCTCTACTTCGCTATCACTACCACCCATCTCTCTCTTGAACGTCGGCCTAGGGTTTAACGAATTGGGGAGAAATTGGAATTTGATAAACCACTAGGGTTTAAGGCCAAGTCAAAAAAAAATTCAAGTGGGGCTTTTATGGGTTCCATAAGGGGTGTTTTTGAATATTCGGCTTAGTTGAACAGATTTTATTATGAATTGATGTATGCTGCTTATGGGACATAAATTTTAATGTATAACTTCCGTAAATATCATAGTGTAAAAATCTAAATTACCTTTTATTTCTATTATTTTTATAATTATATAAATTTCATATTTTTTAGATATTTCAGATAATTCGGATATATTATTGTTGATATATTATGTATCAATCTGTTAATTAAGGAAAAAAAACTGTAAAATCAATTTAAAATCTCATAGTATCCATTTGTTTCACTAATTAAGGGGAAAAACTGAAAATTAAATTAAGATTCCACAAAATTACGTTATTTCATTCAAAATTATTATCAAGAATTCAAAATCATATAGTGTAACAATCCAAAAATATCAAAAAAATAAATTTCTTCTTCTTGTTCATCGTTCTCTCTGTTTCATAAAAAAATATGTCGAAATTTTGAAAAGCGGGATGAGTTATGAAGGATTGTATGAAATTATTGTTGGACAAACGATTTCTTTTGTAAATCTTCAAGTTCATCAAATATCTTTTCGATTTTGATTCAAGAGTATCAAAAATTTTGAGATTCTAAATTATTCTCCAGTCATTAAAGATCCTTTCCATTTTGGTTCAAAATTGACGAAAACTTTGAATTTCAAAATTATAATGTATATAAGTATTATTAAATATAAATATTTGACATTTGATTAAACCATAAATATAAGTATATATATAAATATAATGAATTGAACCACAAAAATCACTCCTACAATCATACAAAAGGATCTTGAATTGGAAGGAATTGAGACAAAAATACAAAAAAATCTATAATATAAGGATATTGATGAAAGAGAAGATATGAATACATAATTAATCATGAGTTTAATATTAATTTTTCTATTTATTATTTTTTTATATTAAATATATAAAAAACAATTAT
Source organism: Solanum lycopersicum (assembly GCF_036512215.1). Lineage (NCBI taxonomy): Eukaryota > Viridiplantae > Streptophyta > Magnoliopsida > Solanales > Solanaceae > Solanum > Solanum lycopersicum. Next base: position 61,292,762 of record NC_090802.1, on the reverse strand, counting down.
TAATATACGATTAAATAAGTTATTTATTGTATACTTATAGTCATATAACATAAAAAATTAAACTATAGCTATATTATTTAAATGTATATTAAAATTTTTCATATTATGTAGTTTTTTTAATGAAATCACCCCATGTTTTGAGCCTACTCGAAAAATACAAAGGGAAACGAAACCCATTGTTCCCTTTGTTTTTTTCTTTGTTTTGCCAATAAATCTTTACGGATTTTACTTTTTTAGCAACTGGCTAGAAAAAATAAGTCACCAAATTAACCACATTACTTTGTAACCATTGTAAAAGTAATTACGTCTTCTTTTCTATTTGTTTGTTTGATTTTAAATTAATACATAGTTTTAAAAAGAAAAAAGAAAGTTTTTGAATCTTAAAATCTATCATAAAAATAAAATATATTTTAAATTTATAATCTTAAACAAATCACGTGAAAGATTAAATTTCAAAAATTGCATCAAAAGAAAAATACATTTTAATTTAAAAAGACTAAACGTAAATAAAATAAAAAAATTAATACGTATTTCTTCCAGTTCCGATGGAACCACACTTATGCCTGGAAAGTTACTGTAACTAGGATTTTGAAATGGTTCCTCAGGGAAATATACGTTTGGTAACTTAATTTTGCCACGTTATCGTTGTGGCTATATAGATCTTACGGCTTTCATTTAATTTATAGAGTTTCATAGCAGTAAATTTAGAATTATACTCCATTTGCATTTTTCAAGAATCTGATTTCATTAATTTTTAAAATTAAAGTAAATTAATTTTGATAAACCCCTAGCACCCTGTGGAGCAATTGGTAGTATAAATATCAACAGTTGATTATGTTATTGATACAACACAAACAAACATGGGAATAATCTTAATTACAAAAGCAATGTTCCTAATTCTCCAGATTCTTATATTCTTAAATGCCTCACCTTACCTTGTTCATTGTGCATTTTCACGACTCCAACTTCCATTACAAGCCTTTGGCCCTGACTCTTCTGCTTTCGACACAAAAGGTGTCGGACCTTACACCGGTGTTGGAGATGGCAGAGTAATGAAATATCAAGGTCCAAATGTTGGCTTCACTGAATTTGCTATTACATCACCGAATAGGTTATTAAATTCCATTTCTAACCTTGATCTTTTTAACAAAATAGGAATTAGCGACTGACAAATTTTCGTATATATTATGTATGTTTAGGACCAAACAAATATGTAATGGCACAAACGACCCAATATCACAAATTTCTTGTGGAAGACCGTATGGCCTTGGATTTTACAACAAAACTGGTGATCTATACATAACTGATGCATATTATGGCCTGTTGGTGGTTAAACCAAGCGGAGGGCTCGCTACACCACTTGTTACAAGCTTCGAGGGCACGCCTTTTTCCTTTCTCGACTCACTAGACATCGACCAGGAAGAGGGAGTCATTTATTTTATAGATTCAGGAGCCATATTCCGAACTGGGTTCGTCACTCTAAAACTTTTAATTGAAAATTAGGCTCAAAGTCCATTCATATTTGTCAATATTGCATTTAACTAATTTTATTTCATCTTTTGAAAAACTGAGCAGCAACAGAGTACTAATAGCTTTAAGTGGAGATACAACAGGGAGATTGTTCAAGTATGATATAGCAACGAAACAAGTCACGTTATTACTAAATAAACTTTCAGGGCCAGCAGGGATAGCACTCAGCAAAGACAAATCATTTTTATTAGTCTCGGAAGCTATTGGTAAAAGAATTCGGAGATTTTGGCTGAAAGGTGCAAAAGCAAATTCATCTGATGTTTTCGCTAACATTGATGGAAATCCAGATAACATTAAGTGGACTGTGTCCGGAGATTTTTGGGTTGCTGTTGTCACCGTGAAAACAAAGGTGTTGATCATTCCCACCATAATTTCGACAGGACAAAGGATAAATCAGTCAGGAAAATTAGTGGAAACGCGTGATTTCACAGCTCAATATATGAGTTTTAATGGGATAACTGAAGTTCAAGAATATAATGACAAACTTTATATTGGGTCTTTAGACCAGAACTTCATTGGTGTTGATGATGTTTAATTTGATGTATGTCTTCTGTTTTCACTAGAATAAGCTTTTTATGATTCAGGCAGCTTTATGTATGTTTACAAGAATAAGCATTTTCTACACGAAAAAAAAATGTTGCTGATCTAGTTATTGTTGGCAGTGGTCCTGCGGAGTATTTAATTAGAAGTTAATACGAACTAATCTGGCTAGGTGTTAACCCCTTCTTTAAGAGATACGCCAATTCGTTGCGAAAAGGTGTAATCAGATCAGCTTCTTACACTCTACTAACGCGGTTAGCTTTGTTCATCGAACTGACACCTTCTTTTTTTTCTATTCTCGAAAAGGTATGTTAGTTACTTGTTGATTCTCTATAAATATTCACGCGTGAAAAGAGCACTTTGAAGAATCTTCCTCCCCATCCCTCTCTATATGTATATATGAAGTTTCCTACAGTTGAAAGCAATTGAAAGTGCTCCATATTTTTACCTAAAATATTTGAAATTATGAATTAATGATCAAGCAACTATTTGCAACATTAACAGAAACCAACATATATCCACTGTAATCCCACAAAGTGGTTTGTAGAGAGAGTAGAGTGTAGAATTACCACTATCTTAATGGTAGAGAACGCATTACCATAAACTATCAGCTCAAGAAAAAACAGTCCAAAGCAGTATAGAAAAAGAAATATCATAGACAATCATGACAAAATACAATAGAAGACCTAACAAATAGTCCTGAACAGTAGTCATAACAAAATAAAATGATAATCGAACTACATATAACTCTCCACTAATAAAAACCAAACACAAAAGGACAGAACTACAACAGTAACACTACGACTAGTATGGAAGAACAAGCGAGACAACACCTCCTACCCCAATCCATGTCCTTCATAACCTCCTGTCTAAGGTCATGTCCCCGGTAATTTTCCGTACAAGGAATTTCAGATAAACCCCTTCCACACTCTAGTTCTACCTGTAGATATAACAGAGGAAGTTAACAAATAAGAGAGACTAGGGTTTTGAGCAATTGCCAGTATAAGTATCAACATTTGGTTATTCAATTTGATACAACATACACATGGAAATAATTTTAGTTACAAGAAAAACAATATTTCTAATTCTCCAGATTTTAATATTGCTAAATGTCTCATTTTACCTTGTCCATTGCACATTTTCAACTCTCCAACTTAAATTACAAACCTCAGGGCCTGACTCTGCTGCTTTCGATCCAAAAGGCGACGGACCTTATGCATGTGTTGGAGATGGCAGAGTAATCAAATATCAAGATCCAAATGTTGGCTTCACTGAATTTGCAATTACATCACCAAATAGGTAATTGAATTCCAATTCTAAGCTTGATCTTTCCCTTATCCACTATTAAACTAAAACAGAAATTAGCTAGCAATAGATAAAATCCATAGGAAAATCTTAGTAGTTTAGTTGGTTGGCTACCTGAACTTTCACCTTATAGATAAATTTTGTAGCTAAACAACAAAACTCATAATTTAGTGACAGATTAGCAACGAAGTTCATAGCTAATTTTTGTAGTGCATATCCTTCTTTTCTCAAAGACTGATAATTTTTGTCATACATTATGTATGTTTAGGACCAAGAAAAGATGTGATGGCACAAATGACCCAATATCACAACTAGTATGTGGAAGACCATATGGCCTTGGGTTTTACGACAAAACTGGTGACCTCTACATAACTGATGCATATTATGGACTCGTGATGGCTAAACCAAGCGGAGGGCTCGTTACACCAGTAGCTACTAGCTTTGAGGGCGCACCTTTTGCCTTTCTCGACTCACTAGACATCGACCAGGAAATGGGAATCATTTATTTTGTAGATTCAGGAGCCATATTCCGGACTGGGTTAGTCGTTCTAAAACGTGTCTCATGTCAAAAATGAGAATATTCAAAGTTGAAATTGAAACAAGAATGTTTGAAATCTAACTTATGTTTTGTTTTGAAATTTTAAATTGAATTGTGCTGTCAACAGCAACGGGCTTCTAATTGCTTTAAGCGGAGATACAACAGGGAGATTGTTCAAGTACGATATAGCAACAAAACAAGTCACATTATTACTAAATAAACTTTCAGGACCAGCAGGGATAGCACTCAACAAAGACAAATCATATTTACTAGTCTCAGAAACTATTGCTAAAAAAATACGGAGGTTTTGGCTAATAGGTGCAAAAGCAAATTCATCAGATGTTTTCGCAAACATTGATGGAAATCCAGATAACATTAAGAGGACTGAGTTGGGAGATTTTTGGATAGCTGTTGCAGTATTAAATTAAAGTACTTGATCATTCCCGCCATAATTTCAACAGGACAAAGGATGAATGAGAAAGGGGAAGTCGTGGAAACACGCGATTTTACAGCTCAATTTAAGGGTATTAATGGGTTAACTGAAGTTCAAGAACATAACTGCAAACTTTATGTTGGGTCATTAGACCAGAAGTTCATCGGTGTTGATGAAATTTGATATATGTCTTTTGATTTTACAAGAATAAGTTTTATGATACATAGTATCATGTACTATCTTATTCTATATGTTAAGTAAAAATGCTGCACAGACCTTTCTTACAGTATCACAATCTGCAAGTTATTGCAATTAATATATGCTAGATCCATATTTTTCGTAAGAGTCTATTAGAAACATCTTTACCCTCTCAAAACCCACACTTTGTGGAATTAAACAAAATTGTATATGCCATATCCTATTAATATTCTAATGAGAGAACTCAAAATCATTCCATTTGGACGGCAAAAGAGAATGGTGAGATGGGGGAGGAATCATAACTTGTACATTACATTGAAGTTTGTAAATAATATGTTTCGATCAATTAAATTAAAATTTATCACCAGATCAATATGATTAGTTGGTATTTGGTAATTCAAATGGATCAATAGAAAGATATTCAACATTACTATCATTCGTAGCGTTTGAATTGACACTTCTTTGTTAATTAATATTAGCATTGATTTAGACTTTATATGACTTATTTACAACTATGAGCTATAATACTTATTGCATCATTCAAAATTCTAATAATTTTAAAAAAATGTAAAACCTTTAGAAATGTTTATAAATTATGTTACAATAAATTAAAATGTATGCATATTAATTGAGTTGATTTGGTTGGATGAGACTCTTTTTTAAGTTAAAAGTAAAACTAAATCAATTATGATCATTTTTTTCAAAATACAAATTAACTTAAATTAAATCACTAATCATTTTTTCTCCATTTAATTTGAATTTTATCTATTTGATGTGATTTATCCATTTTTTTATACACCCATAACACAAACCTACAACAAACTTTGAACTATCTATTTATGTGATTTGTCAATTTTTTAATAAACCCATAACACAAACCTACAACAAACTAGAAATCAAGACAACCACCTTTGGACGTTTCCTATAAGGGACCATAATTCAAGTAGGGGTGAGCGTTGACAATATAGTACATTATTGAAATTCGCAAAAAAAAAAAATTATATTTCAATTTATATTTGTCATATTTGAATTTGTTACGATCATTAAAAAAATATTGTCATATCTATTTTATCATACTATTCTTATTCATTAATGTTTACTGCTAGATTTTAGAAAATGACTTGCAGAATAAGTAATTAAATATTGAGAATCAAACATGGAAAAAACAATAATTTTTTTACCGTACTATATCTAAATTTTATGTTATTGTAAATCAATAGCCACAATTTTATACGATGGTAGCTTACATATACTAACTTTGATTTTTTATGAAACATCTTAATTATATCATATAACACTTTATACGTATGGAACTATTCAAAAGAAAGTACAAGCTCTTTGTTAATCGATTACACAAAAAAAAATATCAATTTAAATAGAATAGTCAAAGTCCAACGTCTAAAGAATAATTTTTGTGCTAATAGTACTTTATATATTTGTTAGTTTTTATAATAATATATATGAGTTGTCTTTGTAATTATATACTTTGATATTTTTTATAATTATAACTTATAATAATTAACAAATACTAAAAACATATCAAATGGCCATAATAATTATCAAATATCATAATATCAAAAATTTTAATTCCAATGTTTACCGTACCCATGTATATATTATTAGCAATAAACTTTTAGGACGTTAAGTTGGATTAGTATTGACATTATTGGTAATTTCAGACGTCAAGCAATGTTTCTTAGAAAACACAGAGATGTCAAAAAGCAAATATTTCCGTGCTTTTACGAGATAAATGATTTAAAGTCTTTGAGTTCAGAATTTTTTCGATCATAGACAGATTTTCTGTTAAGATTCTATAAAATGTCATGACTTAATGTTGAGAACGAATGTGAGTTTGTTAAATACATACATTTTATTAAATAAATAAATCAAATGTATACAACACTCGAGTCAAGCTAGGGGTGGTGAGCAATTGCTAGTATAAATATCAATAGTTGATTTATGTTATTAAAAATACAATAGAAACATGGAGATAGTCTCAATTACAAAAACAATTTCCCTAATTCTCCAGATTTTGATAATCCTAAATGCCTCACCTTATCTTGTTCATTGTGCATTTTCACGTCTCCAACTTCCATCACGAATCTCTGGCCCTGACTCTGCTGCTTTCGACACAAAAGGCGATGGACCTTACACTGGTGTTGGAGATGGCAGAGTATTCAAATATCAAGGTCCAAACACTGGCTTCACTGAATTTGCTATTACATCACCAAATAGGTAACTAATTTCCAATTCTAAGCTTGACCTTTTTCTTATTCACTATTAAGAACAAAATAGGAATTAGCGACTCACAAACTTTACTTTTTCTCAAAGACTGATATTTTGACATATATAATGTATATATGTTTAGGACCAAGCAAATATGTAATGGCACAAATGACCCAATATCACAAATTTCTTGTGGAAGACCGTATGGCCTTGGATTTTACAGCAAAACTGGTGATCTATACATAACTGATGCATATTATGGACTGTTGGTGGTTAAACCAAGCGGAGGGCTCGCTACACCACTTGTTACTAGCTTTGAGGGTAGGTCTTTTGGCTTTCTCGACTCACTAGACATCGACCAGGAAATGGGAATCATTTATTTTGTAGATGCAGGAGCCATATTCCGAACTAGGTTTGTCCCTTTCCTCATGAGCTTATGAGTTAAGCCAGGATTCCATTGAATTGCAACTAACTGTTTTTTGTTTTTTGAATGGCTTTGTAAGCAGCAACAGGTTTTTAATTGCTTTAAGCGGAGATACAACAGGGAGATTGTTCAAGTATGATATAGCAACAAAACAAGTCACATTATTACTAAGTAAACTTTCAGGCCCAGCAGGGGTAGCACTCAGCAAAGACAAATCATATTTATTAGTCTCCGAAGCTATTGGTAAAAGAATTACGAGGTTTTGGCTTGAAGGTACAAAAGCAAATTCTTCTGATGTTTTCACAAACATCGATGGAAATCCAGATAACATTAAGAGGACTGTATCCGGTGATTTTTGGGTGGCTGTTGTCAGCGTGAGAATAAAGCTTTTGATCATTCCCACCTTGAATTCGACAGGACAAAGGATAAATCAGTTGGGAGAAGTCGTGGAAACGCGTGATTTCACAGCTCAATATACTAGTGCAAATGGGATAACTGAAGTTCAAGAATGTAATGACAAACTTTATATTGGGTCTTTAGACCAGAACTTTATTGGTGTTGATGGAGTTTGATGTATATCTTCTGTTTTCACAATAATAAGTTTTAATGATCCAGGCTTTATGCATTTTTACATGAATAAGCATTTTCTACACTTGATGAAACTGTTGCAAACCTTCTTCTTAGGGAAACTTTCACTTTGAAAATAATTAGTTACTCTCCATAGCTATAATTTAATAATTACAATTTATAGTTACATTATATATAGAGAAGAGAGGAGAGAGGCGAGAGGCGAGAGAGAGGGGGAAATGAGCGGGATAAATGTCAATTATATATGTATATTGGATAATTGTATATTATACATATGTATTTGTATAAATGGCAAGAGAGATCGGGAGAGGGAGGAGAGAGGTGAGCAAGACTGGGAGAGGGAGGAGAGAGGCAAGCGAGATCAAGAGAGGGCAAAGAGTGGGAGAGAGGTGAATTGTATATGTATATAGGATAAATAATTGTATATTATACATATGTATTTGTATATCTTGGCGAATTATACAGATACAAACGTGACTATTTATAGAAACTCAAAGTCAACTCATGTAATTAATGTTTAATGTTATCGCGAATGGTAATTATAGCAAACTATAGCTATAATAGATAATTAAATAGTATAAGTTTACTTAGCTGCGTAATTTTTTCTTCTTTTTAGAGAAGGTGTAATAGGCAGCAACATGGACTTAAATTGAAGTCCAAACTTTTAAGGCTAATTTCCAAGATATGAGCCCATTTTACTAACCCAAGGTCCAAATACCCATCTTAAAGTCCATTCTCATAACTGTTATATGAATGAGCCAATAGGATCACACCACGTTGCAAGAAATATAGCACCCCAAGTCAAACCACACAACTAAGTAAACTGTTCCCTGTAAAAGCAGAATTTAGAAGTTATAGTAATTATATTTGTTCCCTGTAATTCTGTTTTCCTCATGTATAAACCTACACGAAACATACAAAAATCCTTTTCTTTGTGTAGTATAATTAAGGACCAAATGTATATATATACATTAGGTAGCAGTACCATGTAAATTTTACTCTCATTTTATTTTTTAATATGGGGAAATTTGGATTAATATGAGCTAGTGTAAAGAATAATTATTTGTACTATATCAAGTCGGCCGAAGAATATCTACAAGACAGGTTACCTGTTATAACAAGTAAAGATAATCTGATGATGTAGAAACCTTTTAAACTGATGATATATATAACTTAAATTTGATTAAGATTTTATTGTTCTTATTGTAAGTTGTCAATAGAAAATTTCTTCTAAGAGCACGTCAGCTGAAAATCCCCCCTATCTCGCTCTCATGTCCACACTTATAGTTGGATCCGTCGTAGATCAAACAAATTACATATTATGATTTCTGAGTTGAAAAATGGATTTTAAAAATGTATATCTAACTCTATCTATACTTGTCTTTCACTTATAGTTCTACCCCAAAGCACTTGATTCTATCGAACCTGCAAACTCATCATAAGGTTCACCATTGTTGTATTAGTTAAATTGTCCTATAAATATTTTTTATTTTTTTTTAATAATGTATTAGAAGAATCATCCTTATTTCTTGATATTCCTAATATTGAGCTCGCATCTAATTATGCTATCCACGCTCTAATTAACCAAACCTGGACGGGTGAGGGGGATGAATGCGTGTTAGATTGTTTCACCTCATGTCTATTTTCTTAACATTAACATGCTAAGGGTGGTTGGCAATTGGTTGTATAAGTATCAACAGACAATTATTTTATTGAGTACCGTAGAAACATGGAAACAATCACAATTACAAAAACAATATTCCTTCTCCAGATTTGGATATTGCTAAATGTTTCCCCCAGTTTTGGTCACTGTCAATTTCCAGCATTTAGGAAATTGGCTTCACTGACTTTGCTGTAACATCACCAAATAGGTAAATAAATTCAGTTTCTAAGCATGACTTTGTTGTAACATCACCAAACAGTGATCTTGAACTTATAAAAGTAACTTCTTAGTATTAAAACTATGCATTTTTCATATAGTATCGATTACCAGTTGGTTCATGTATACACAATTTTATTTTTTATTTTTACCCTTGGTAATTTTGACATTTCTGCTTACCTATTGGAATAGGAATCACACTAGGTGGCTGGTCTAGTTTGAACCATATTGATGGAAAAAACTACAGTTTCTTGAAACAAATGAAATATATTATACACAATTATCAGAGGCATCTGCTGGACTATTGACAAAACAACTACAGTTTTTTCAGAATTTTTTTTTAAAAATGTTTTGGTGCCATGAATGATTTGAAATACTATTAACAATTCATCTTATCTAATTTAGATATTGAAATGGTTCAGCAGGGAAATATGATTAGTAACTTCATTTGGGAAAGTCTCTGTAGCTTAAGCTAACTAATTATATGGTTAGGTGACCACTGAGGTTCGGCATTGAAATTTTCTTTCCATAGCCCCCATTGTCAACTCGAAAAGAGAGGTAAGCTAGTAAATAATAGGCTCTTGATCAGTGACAGATCAAGGATTTTGATGTAGTGGATTCTTAGTTAAAATCCTGAATTTAGACATGTACAGAACCCTGTGTATACATTTTTTTTACACATACAGGTTTTCACACTGTACCAATTAATATGTCCGAATCAGCATAAACTTATTGTAAGATTTATTGTTGTTGTGTTAGATTGTCTCACATTGGTTGAGGGAAGGAACTGTCTTCTTATATGATCTTGGACAAACATCGAGCTAACTTTTGATATGGTTGAGTTAGACCCACAATCTTTCTTTTAATATGATATTAGAGAGGTAGACTTATCGCTAATTCTTGGTTTATTCAATGCTAAGCCATCATCTAATCAAATCTGAGCAGGGAGGGAGGGGGAAAGGGTGTTAGGCACAACTATAATCTATTTTCTTTAACATGCTAGGGGCAGTGGGTAATTGCTAGTATAAGTATCAACAGCATATCGTTTCACTGAGTACACCAGAAAGATGGAAACAGTCTCAATTAGAAAAACAGTATTGTTCGTCCAGATTTGGATCATGCTAAATGTTTCTCCCAGCATTGCTTGGTGTCGATTTCCTGCATTTAGCAAGCTCCAACTTCCATTACAAACAATAGGCCCCGAGGCTTCTGCTTTCGATAGAAAAGGTGGAGGACCTTACACAGGTATTGCAGATGGCAGAATAGTCAAATATCAAGGCCCAAGAGTGGGCTTCACTGATTTTGCTGTTACATCACCAAATAGGTAAAATTTTCACATTAAAAAAGAGTGAACTACCCCTTCATTTACTTGCATGTTCAAAGTTTGATATCCTTTTGTTTTCCCTATATACTGTTCCTCTTCAGGACCAAGGCAAAATGTGATGGAAAAAATGGGCCAGAATTACAACAAATATGTGGAAGACCATTTGGCCTTGGATTTTACTACAGAACTGGTGATCTCTACATAACTGATGCGTTTTATGGACTCGTGGTGGTTGGACCGAGCGGAGGGCTTGTTACACGCGTTCCTGGCTTTCAGGGCAGGAATTTTGCTTTTCTCGATGCACTAGATATCGACCAAAGTAAAGGAGTAGTTTATTTTGTAGATTCAGGAGCTATATTCCTGACTGGGTTAGTTGCTCAAAAATGTATATTATGTCCAATTCAATTTTCCTAATATTACATTGAATATCCTTAAGACAGAGGGGTAACTAACTCGATCAAAATAACTTGAAATTTTTTGGCAGCAATAGGACTAGAATAGTTGAAAGCGGAGATACATCAGGGAGATTGTTCAAGTATGATATAGCAACAAAACAGGTTACATTAATACTAAGTGGACTGTCAGGGCCAGTTGGGGTGGCACTCAGCAAAGATAATTCATATGTCTTGGTCACAGAATATATTGCTCAAAGAATTCGGAGGTTTTGGCTCAAAGGCGCAAAAGCAAATTCATCAGATGTTTTCGCAAATGTTGATGGAATTCCAGATAACATTAAGAGGACTGTGTTGGGGGACTTTTGGGTGGCTATTTCCAACACCAAACAACCTACTACATTTTCACTAGGACAAAGGATCAATCAATTCGGAAAAGTCGTGGAAACATGTAATTTCACAGCTCAATATAATAGCCCTAATGGGATAACTGAAGTTCAAGAATATAAAGGAAAGCTTTATGTTGGGTCTCTAGACCAGAACTTCATTGGTGTTTTTGGAGTTTGATGTCTTCTATCTTTCAAGAACAAGCTTTATGATATAAAGCATTTAGTATCTACACTAAATAAAAAGACTGTAGACCTTACTTACAGCATAACTGTATTGCCTGGACACCAAATGAAATTGTGGACTATTCAAACTGAGCATTTTCATATTATGTCAATTCCCAGTTAGTTGATTTACACAGAATTTTAATTACCAGAGCACTTTGGATATTTTTAGCCGCCTATTGGGATACAAACCACACTTGGTAGCTGAACTAGTTTCAATCATCCACAGGGATCTGTGACTTGTTTCACCATACAATTGGACTACTGGTAGGACTATGAACCAAACATCATCCATCTCATATGGAGTTGTTTTGGATAGTAAGTGGGGTGACCCAGTGGTTTGAGCTTGGGACTTCCATGTTGGAGGTCTCAAGTTCAAAACCCTTGCCAGCGAAAGCAAGGGGTTTGCCTTCTGGGTCGAGCTTGTTGCACCAAGCTTGCCTAGTGCGGGTTACCTCTCCTATGTGGTTTGCGAGCTATTGCATATGAGCAGGTTTTTACCCTGTGCGCACCCAAAAAGGGTAGCGGCTGTGAGTTTCCCTTGTCGTCAAAAAAAAAATACTTTGCTTGAACTATTATTTATCTAGGGATGTCAAATGGGGGGGTTGGGTTGAAATTGGAAATACTACAATGGGTTGAATAGAAATCGGGTTGGATTTTGACCCGCCCAAGTTATTTTGGCTCAAATAGGTTACAAGACGGGTTGGGTCTTGAACCGCCCAATTTGATCCGATTAATCTCAATAACTTAACATATTGATATTTAACTTTTATAATCACAATTTGAATTTTCGCTTAAGAATTTTTTGTTAAAAAAGTAACAAGTACATAGATAAACCATAAAAGATGTTAAATCAATAATTATTCATCCTTTCAAAATAGGAATATATCTTAATAAAAAGTTCTAAAACGGGTTGAAATTGGAGATTGAATTGGGTTCAATTTAGAAATCTCTTCAAATGGGTTAAGCTTGAATGTGTTGAGATTGAACTCAATTCAAATTATCTTGAACCCAACCCTTAAAATTCTGGGCGGGTTACCATGTTTGGATTCATTTTTGACACCCTTAATTTTATCTATCTCTGCAAATTTCCACCATCTCCATAACCTATGAACTTAGCTTTCCCTACCATCACTCCCTCTTTTTATTAGAGCAAAGAAAAGGAAAAATAACAGGTGGAAGCTTGAGATGGTTTATAGTCAGACAGATCCTTTGGAATAATAGTTATTCCTCTCTTTGGTCTAATTGCATTTTTCTAAGGTTTATTTTCATCTATTATCATTCTTCCTAACCGTTACTCTTGACATGATATAATGATATACTTCCTCCTTAAGATAGAAAAATGCAAGGGCAATAATGGCCTTAGTACACAAACCAACATAAGGAGGACCCTGAGCCTTCAGTTTTACTACCTAATTAGTCACCTATACATGAATGATATCAGTCATGGCCTCATGGTTGTTCTTGATAGATGAACCCGATGATAGACAGTGCCCTTTGCCTATAGTAACTTACTAGACTTCAATAATGATGCCAGAGTTATTTACTTAACAATTTCAGGAGCCATTACATGCTCCAGGTTAGACAATCTCATATTTCATCTTCCTCTTTCTAATGATTATCACAGTAAAGGGATTAACTTCATATGCTTAGCAGTAGAATAACAGTGCAACAGAAAATTGCTTGCTGAAATAGGGCCTGAATTACTTTACAGGCAGCTCACAAATACAGGCAAAGGCACAGGGAACAATTAATACTGCAGAAGATTAAATGCGCATGAACAAGCAATGTCGGCTACCTCATTGTAGTTGTTCATATGATCTTGGTGGTTAATAATCTATGAAAACATATGGAATATTTGCATCTGTTCAGACACTCAGAATATCAAGAGGTTTTAGCTATTTGTTTTTCCATACTTGTCATTAATCATGTCATAGTAAACTGCTTACTGTTATCTCTCACATTTTAGGCATTTCAAAACGAAGAAATATATCACATCAAAAACTTCTTACATAACTAGGAATCTAAACGAGCACTTCTTTACAGCACTAGAGAATTAAGCCACTGATTAGTCGCGAAGAGTCTTTATATCATCCACAAGTTCTTGAAGTTCCTCCATTGTCACACTCAGGAGGCCTACAAGATGAAATGCAACATTTAGCATGCAAATATATCAAGTGCATTGTCAGATAATTAAATTGAGTTGGCCAGAATGCTGACCTTTATTGTTATTCATTCTATACAATTCACCATTTGAAACACGACTTCTCTTTGCTCTTGGGTGCTCAGTATCTTCCATCATTTTGGCTGTCAATGTCTCTAATTTGGTATGAAAATCTGATGCAGTCCGTACTAATTCTGGAAGAAACAGCCAAATTAATGGCACCATATTCAATAACTTTTCGATGAATTTACTGGAATTATATCATTTAGACAAAACCTTGCAAAAGGTAAGTTTCAAAGAGATATTCCCTATGAAGGATTCTCAAAATGGAATGTAATCGCCAGTTCAAATCCATAAAGAAGTTACATAATGAGCTGAAGTAGGAAAAGTTTAGAAGCAGAGGCTAGATTAGTCGATTCTACACTCAAATTTAAGAGATGTTAGATAATCAGCACATTATTCATTAACACACATAGAATTCCCACTCCTATTTTTCTCACAAGCTACAACCACACCATACACAAAGGCAATCTTCTACGTAGTCTAAGATGACATGCTAATTTCTGCTCTTTTTCTATCTTCTTTCCTTCTTTGCTGTTTTTCTGTTGCCAAGATAAAGCTAAGTTTAGGTGCAGAACCATAAAAATTGATCACACACATGACTCAGTGCAGAAACTGAATTTACCATACTTGGCTGGACCTCCCTAGGAAGAGCAAGGAAGCGATTCATGACAAGGTGACAAACACCTAGTCATTCAAGGTCTTGACAAAGGAAGAACAGTACCCAATATTAATTAGTAAAGAGAAAAAAAATGCATAGATTATAGTCGATATCAAAGGCAGGTATTGTTCATATAAAAATCCGGATCATTTGCAGTTACATGTATCTCTTGTTCGCCCAGCTGCTGAAGGTTCTGATCCAAAATATGAAATAGGGAATATCTAGTCATAAAATACCACATAAATGTTGTTTTCAGTTTTCAGTAGTAAAGACTTGTATCTAAGGAAAGGTAACCAGACTATGCTTCTCTGTTTCCCAAAACGATGTTTCATGTTTCTCAAGTCAAGAAGCATTTCCAGAGTTGAGCGAAAGATTTACCTTCAAACTTCTCATTCACTGACTGCTGCTGATACAACTCTAATGCTTCAGTAAGAGAGGCAGCAGAGCGACCACTTAACATGGACTGGCTTTCCAGTGCTTGTAGTTCTCTTTTAAGCTCAGCAGACTCTTTTCCCACCTGCATAGATCATAAATTGCAAAGGAATAAAATTATCAATTTATAAAGAAATGCAGCATCTACTAATTTTCTGAGGAATGCCTACCTGAGAAAGTTTTTTCCTTAAGAAATTCAACTTTGAGTCTATTTCCGGATTCTCAATGCAATTAGTATCAAGTGAAGAGGCACTGGATGGTCCGTCCTAGATAAACCTCCCAAAAGTAATATTAAATCACAGATATGAGTAATTACTGTCTACTAACAATCAGCAAATAACGAATCAACTTTTACCAAATAACAAAGTAAAGAATAAAATGCATGAAGCATGGTCACCAAGATTGAGATATCATTCCATTCAGGCATTCTTCTCATCTAAAAAGCTCCATTTAGTCCCAAGCAGACAAATTACCCATAGAAAATTGATACTTATATTCCTTCCACTTTCCAATAATTGTATATGGATTCAACTGCAGGTTGAAGTAGATGATGGTTGTGCACCTTCAGAATAATGTGCCCTGGGAAGCACGTTCTTCAACCCACGTCCATATGAACAACTTGCATGAATCTTCTCCGCTCCTACTTTTTATCCTTTTACTATTTCCTACTTATAAATTTGGACTACAAAATTGAACCAAGCTGAATCACAGTGTTTCCTATCTGTATGGCATCACAGAAAGACTCTAATCATCTGGATTTACCAGGTTCTCCTATTTCCTAGGGAGAGGAAACGGTCAAAGAGCCAGTGGTCAATCATCTCACAGGAACAATTTTCTTTTGTTCTCCAACTCCATATCTGAACTTGAGATGTGCTATTCAAACAAAATTTGACAGAATAATTAGACAGATCACCTCCAAAATTTACTTGATCTCCTTGTAGGATTATAGTAATTATGAAAGACTGGTTTCTTGTATATTGAATTATGAAAAAAGAAAAAAGTTACCATTGCAATCAGCTCTACAGCATGACAAGTGATGGATATGTTAAAGATCCAATGGTAAATTGTTTTGATGCTTAACTTGTTTTAGATGTAAATCTATGTAGACTATAAATATGCAAGTCTTAAAACAAAGGATGGCATATAGAAAAGGACATTTCAAAATTTACTAATTGATGGATTGGTTTTCCAGTATGCAGAAAATGAAACTACACACTTCAATATGAGACAAATGACAGACGAGGTAAAGAAAAAGACACCGGAAACTATCCATAATAGAGAACGTACAGCTTTGGGCAAAGAGAACCCTTGTGGAACTGTAAAACAATGGTGCAAAGAGTACTTCTCCCACATGCTCAAACGCTTATCCAGAGCCAATTGGATTATGTTCTTAATGTTAGTCACACCCTACAAATGTACTTTATTCCTGTCAGTGGCCTGAACTGCTCAACAAAATAATACTCACTCTATCTCAATTCATGTGCCACCACAATTGTAATTTCAAGAGTCAAACTTCTAAACTTGACAACTAGTATTATAAATCACAATAATTAACAACGAAATTTTGCTATGAAAAAAATTGAATGACTTTGAAATTATACATAAATTGGGACAGAAGGAGTAATGCACTAAGGACGCACTTGAGTTAAAGAGTGTGAACACCAACCTTTCTCAGATCTTCGGATCGATCTGTGCCCTCGGTCTTCAGAAGCTTTGCTGCCTCTCTACAACAGAGCACCATAAGGTAAAATAAACGGCACAAGAGATGAAACAAGTAAGCAATTCGACCGAAAAATACATGAAGATAAAGACTGGAGAAGGAACTACTTACTGATGGAAGAAATCGAAAGCATCGTCAACTAAATCGTCTACACAGTTGAGGGCCTCGTTGATGAAGAGTTGGGGATTTAGGTTCAATGAATCGAACACCTTCTCGCTCTCGCTGCCTTCCATTACCAAGCTTCCCAATTTCAATTTCCTCAAGGGTTTGGTGCTTCTGCAATTTCAAATTTCTGATTTCAAGGCCTTTTTGTTCTTTTGCAATTCCCCTCTTCAGTTTCCCGCCAGGTGAGATTGGGCATTTTCTTTTCTCCATTCAATAATTATAATCCCAAATAGGGCAATAAAACTTTATTGGCAGGCTATTTAAGCTATATTTTTGTTTTAAAAATATTTCAAACTTAATATAATTTAGTAATTGTATTTATATTGTTATAATTTAGACTTCTAATTGTGTTATATTTTTATTGTCTTTTTGGAATTACCTTTCATGTGAAGCCCATCGTGGAAAGTGGAGACTATATATATATAAAAAAAATATATATTTTAACATACGATATTTATATTAAAATTCAATTAAATTAAAATTCGTATAATGTTTTTTGAAAAGATATTTTTTATCAAAAATTTTTATATCAAGGCTCGAATCGGGGACATACATGTTGCTCCACTTAGTTAACGGTATCTCATTTTTTTGTAATAAAAAATGAAGAAACAACATGATTTTTCTCCATTTATAATAATTCAAACTTTATTAATTCCCATTGATTAATTATTTAGGAAAATTGTGCCAAAAGAATAAATAATTATCCTATTTTCAGAAGTTCAGCAATATTTTTTTAAAAACTTTCACATATGGCCTCTTAAAAATAATTAATTACTATTCATAGTTATAGTTTGATAATTACAATTTATATAGCTACACGTTACATGGAGGAAAGAGGCGAGCGAGACTAGTAGAGAGAGGGGGCGGGGGAGTGAGAAAATGGTAATTGTATATATGTATATTGGTTAGATAATTATATATTATACATACGTATTTGTATATATGACAAGAGAGATTGGGAGAGGGAGGAGAGAAAGGATCGAGACTGGGAGAGAGGTAAGCGAGATCGAGAGAGGGCGGAAAATGAGAGAGAGGTGAATTGTATATGTATATAATTGTATATTATACACATACATTTGTATAAATGCCAAACGAGATTGAGAGAGGGCAAGCGAGATTGAGAGTGGTGAGGGAGAGAGGGCAGAAAGTGGAAGAGAGGTGAATTGTATATGTATATAGGATAAAAATTGTATATTATACATATGTATTTGTATATCCTAGCGAATTATACATATACAAACATGACTAATTATACAAATTCGAAGTCACCCCACGTAATTAATGTAATGTTAGTCGTGAGTGGTAATTATAGCAAAATATAGCTATGATGAGTAATTAAATAGTATAAATTTGCTTAGCCGCATAATTTTCCCATATTTTATACCCATTCCCATTATAACAAAAATACAAAATGTTTGATATCCTCATGTACTTTTTTTTCTTCGTTTTTGATACTCCGTATTTATTACTAAACTAAACCACATAATCAATCAAATGGGAAATATTTTTTTGGCTTAAGTCATCAGCGTCCCCTTAAAGTTGTCCGCATAATTCACTTAGATACCTCAACTAAAACCATTACCAATTAAACACTTTCACATATTAAAAAATCGTTCATATTAGACGTTTTTTTGATATTCAACAAAAAATGTGAAAATTGTGTGATACACATGCAGTGACATGGCAAAATGACTAATTAAAATATAACATTTGGCATTGGGCCCCAGAAAATTATAAAAAAAACATTTAATATCTATTTTTTTAAAAAAAAAGAAAAAGAAAAAAAATGAAACGTCAACCTATTTTAACCCAACCCCACCCCACCCCAACCCCCTTTCATCTTCATCTTCTTCCTTTAAACACATATTCTCAAATTACAAAATCTTATCTATTCAAATAACTTCAAGATTAAATTTTTAAAAATATGTATACACATTTCATACTAAGAGTGGAGAAGAAAGAAAAATTTGTTGGCGGTTATTTAACTCTACATCGATGACAAAATGAAATTGGTAGCTCCAAAATTATTATTTTTTTCAAAATTTTTAATGTCATTTTTGATAAATTTAATGAATATATATGAATTTAAGTAAAAATATTTGTTCAAAAATTATGATAAATACATATCGGCTAACTTTTTATACGTAAAAATCATTTATAACCTTTCATCTTCTTCATATTTTTTCCTTATTTTTATGAGATTTGAAATAAATAATACGAAGACTTTCTTCAAATCTGAATCTTCATAGTTATTTTTCATTTATCTTCATGTTTGGAAGATATAAATTTTTGTACATAAGAAAAGAAAGAAAAACAATTTTGGAGCTAAAACGAATAAATTTTGCAAACTAAATTACGAAGAAGATGATAGATAAGGGAGTGGGGTGCTTTCATTTTTTTTTTGAAGAAAGTGTAATAAAAGAAGAAAAATATTTTAAAGTTAATTATAATGTCAAGTGTCAATAAAAGAAGAAAAATATATATATTTTTTAAAACAATAGTTTAAGCCTTTTCACGCACTTCATGGAAGTGCAAATGCATTTCTTGCCATATCAGTATTTTGTGTTTAATAGCTATATGTTTTGAATTATTTAGGTGTTCAATAGGTACAAAAGATAGTTAAGGTATCTAAGTGAAATATGCGGACAACTTTAAGGGGCGATCGATGAATAAGAAATAAAATAAAATTTCTCATAATGAGTAACTTATTGGTATTTATGTTCAGGTCCTTCACTATTCCCAAAAATGTCAAAATGATCTAATAAGCTGCTGATATTTTCATCTAACCCGATAATCCGGAAACTGGTAATGTTTGTGCAAAGAATTCGAGGGCTCTTCACGATGACGAAGAAGAGTCCTTGTTCCATTCAAGCTTTATTCGACCTTTGTAAGCAGACTTTTGCGCCTTCTGCAACTTCATCACCTTCTTCTCAAGCTATCCACAAGCTTTATTCGCTTTTGGGTAATTATCTTTTACCCTTTTGCTTAAGAAACCGGTACTTTTCTGTCTTAATGTTTTAACATTTTCATTTAGTGTACCAATTCCTGTTTAATGCGACAATTATGAGCTCCGGAACTGTTTTTATAAGGAAATTGAGGAGGCGAAGTTATTTATGCTCATAGTATTGATGTTAGATGTGGATTATGATGAATGAAGTCGATTAAGGGATGGGGGTTGGTGCTAGGAATAGCTGCCAAATCCCTTGAAAGAGTGATCAGATAGAGAATGTAGGAAAAAACTGCTAAGAAAGGAAGTTGATTTACAAAATGTTGTATAAGTGGCAATAATTAACGTAGAGAAAGTTGCATTTTTTTCACTATTATGGTAATCGATTACTTATTTTGCTGTTTGTATCACATACAAACGTGCAAATTGTGCATGAAAGTAATGGGGATTGTTATACGTATTTAAAATCGAAGTTAAGGAAAGGTACTGTTTATGGTATCATAGACTGTGTATTACAAGAGGTTTAACTTTTTTTTCCAGATACGATTGGTCCTGAAGATGTTGGACTGAAAGATGAAAGCCGAGAGGATGAAAGAGGTCATGGTCTTTTTGGACTCAATGTCTTCAACAGGGTGGATCGCTGGGCTCAACCGATTACATATGTGGATATACACGAGGGTCAAAACTTTACTGTAAGATATCGTTCTTATTTAGCTGCATTGCATGTGTATCTGTCAAATGCATTTACACGGTCTCTCATTGAATTGTTATTTGATAACGATATATCCTCGTGTCAACTGTCAACACGGCCTTTAATAATGTACTGCATAACGACAAAACAAGATATCCTCACAATTTGTTCGTCAACAGTGAGGTTTTTTTTGATCTCCACCATCGAAGCTTTGAAAAGAACATACAAATTTAATTGGATGCATGCAAGGACATTCTAAAATACGCCGACTTTAAAACCTGAATGAACAGGTTTATTTTTATGGTTAAAAAATAATTCTTCAGGTTGCATTGTAAGAAAATTTTAATGTATTGACATCATGCCTTTGTTGCTTTATTTCTAGCAGTATCAAATGTGTGTTTTTTCATTAGATGAGTAATTCAAGCTTATGTAATATCTACGACAAACTCAATTGGAATTGATGTATGCAGATGTGCATGTTTTGTTTCCCAACTTCTGCTGTCATTCCATTGCATGACCATCCTGGAATGACTGTTTTGAGCAAAGTCCTCTATGGATCCTTGCACGTGAAAGCTTATGATTGGGTTGAGCCAGCTTGCATCAGGAAAAGTGAACGTGCTGGTCATCCTACAGGTTAGTTTAAAAAAACAAACTTCAAGTATTTTAAGGGCTTCTTAAATCCTCTCTAGGTATGACGAGCAGCCAAAGAAATAAAGAATTTACATTCTTTTCATTAGAGTACTCACCAAGTGAACTTCAGAGAATCTAAGTATCTGTGGTGTGGATGATAAAGTGGCCAGAAGTCACTTCATTGACTTGATATCACGACCATTAGTTATATATAGAAACTTTTCTAGGTAAAGCAGACAAAACTCATAACATGGAATTTTAGTATATTGCCTTAGACCCTCTCACCACCGAGGCTCCGCAATATGTTAGAGAACTTTTAGATCCAGCAAAGTTTCTTTATGGTCCAGAAATTGTGTGATAAAGAATTTGAAAACTGCAGATGTTCAAATAGCACAGGATTTGCAATCATAGCAATTTAGGATATGCTCAAGTCTTTCTTTTAGCTTCAGCAATTTGTGTGGCACTTGTATTTGACGGTCTTATCAACTCGACCGTGTCCATTATGCTCCATCTTCTGTGACTGTTATGATGCTCAGTGGACTTGAAATTTTGTGAGGTAGCATATAGTTACTTAGATGTCCTCATTTCTTTCAAACAGCATCATGATAAGAGATCACTCTTTTATTAAGTACAAACTTTTTTTATATGGTCTTAATGAGGAACTTTCCTGCACTTTAGAGTTATTTTGAAATTTTATAATTTAGACTTCATGATAAAAGTTCTAAGAGGGTGGTGTATGACTACAACACTTGTCTAGCAAAGTACTATTACTATAGACACTTGGCAAGTGGAAACTGGAGGTAGCTGAAGTTGATTGCGTAGTGAACTTTATCCAATATTCCAAACAATCCTTATTATTAATGTGGAAAACACTCTTATATTCAGATATGTCAGATGTTTTAATCTGGATCTGAACATGTTCTGGTCATGGTGGGCTCAAATGTTAGAGAAAGAGTGTTTTGCTGTCCTGGGCCACTGACATTTGTTTTTTGTCTTCATTTAACTTCATTGGAACAACTTTCCTGGTGAAACCCTTCGTTCACTGTTGAAACTGAAACTTAGTCGTGAATTGACCATCTTACATGTTTGGAAATTGATGCTTCTATGATTCTTGTTTGAACTTGCAGATTTTGCATATTTCTCTAGCATACACTTGGATCCAGCACCACCTTATTGGCCAAATAACAGCAGAATATGCCGGTGTTTAATTTCTTTCACATTAGAATAAACAATTGTCTTCCCGGATTTCTTGCATATGTATGTTTCCCCATTCTTTTGGTTGTGTGATTCTTCTACTGCACTTGAGTTGTCCATCGACTTTGACAAACTTACCGACCCCTTTTGTCTATATTTCTTTCGATTGCATCATTGTCTGTTGAGAGATAGCTCCTTGTTTATTAACGGTCAAATTCCTCCGTTGTGGCCCATTTTCTTTGGCTAGAATTCATACCCACTACTCCTATCTCTCTCTCAAGTGGCCCACTTTCTTTGGCTAGAATTCATACCCACTACTCCTATCTCTCTCTCAAATGACAAATCTGTTCTGCTCCTATCCATTGTTATTTGAGACACAGCATAACCATTCTTAGTTTTTGAGGCAGCTTCCTGTACATCCTCTGCTTTTGAAATGTGTCTTTATTATTCTTTTTACCCACTACTTATGCCATGCGGATTGTTGAAAAACACATCTTTCTTCCCTCTAAGTTCTATCAATAGTTACCATGATAAATTCTTGATCGTATATTCACAAGACTCATCTTCACTTTGGCAAATTGATTCCTGGAGGTGTAAAGCTTTTGCAATTTAGAGGATAGTAATCAAGATTTGATGTACTAAATGGCAACATGGATTAATAACTGACATTCTTAATTTCTTGTTCTTGAGGATTGGCGCTTTTATGATAAATCGCCTTTAGATTTCTATGGATGAATTTTAGGTTGCAGCTTGTTGGCTTTAGTAGCAAGAGAGATACATCGTCTAACATGACAGAACTATCTTGCATTGTTGATTTATTGTAGAGCTTGCATTTTTGGTGAATCCGGTATTTCAGCACTATGAGTTCATGTAAATTGGGTTTTATTTGGTTTTTGGTAAACAATATCAATGTTTTGCTGTTTCTTTTCTTCATTTCATCATATTTATAAATTGATCATGTTTAACATATCTACAAGTGATAGTCTCGAAATTTCTGGTTCCAATTTTCTTGTTTTGGCAACACTTGTTTAGCAAGCCCACTCATTAGCTCAATTATTTTTGCAATCTATCTGCTAGTGCTTGATCCATTTCATTTTGGGGTCTGTAAAGCTTAAGTCCAGTATTTTTAAGCTGAGCTGGACTGAGCCCCATTGAGATTGTATTTTCTTCACCTCGTGTGCTTTGGCAGTTTACTGCTTTGTCCTATTTGTTGGTGTTTTCCTCAGTATAT
Organism: Solanum lycopersicum; assembly: GCF_036512215.1. Lineage (NCBI taxonomy): Eukaryota > Viridiplantae > Streptophyta > Magnoliopsida > Solanales > Solanaceae > Solanum > Solanum lycopersicum. Next base: position 61,268,879 of record NC_090802.1, on the reverse strand, counting down.
GTTACTTCAAAAAAAAACTCGTTGTTGACGTATATTATTTCACTGATTAAGAAGTATACTCTTAAATGTTTGCACTTCATGTATGTAAGACTATCCTTGTCAAAATCGATATCCACCAGCACTGTGCTAGACACTGAAGCATAGCAGTCGACATGCATTTGCATATCTTTTTGGTATTGCTTATTCAAAGTGAAATAGCATCTCTGAAATTTTCTTCTGGGTATTATCTCTGATACTATATAAAAATTTGTTGATTTTGATAGTTAATATACACACTTACTTTCCCTACTTTTTGCATTTGTAGATCTTTATGATTTACTACATACAAAAAGCATTAAGAAAAAAGAAACATGATGTATTTATTTGACAGTGAGACTGGCTAGGTTGGCGGTTGATAAGGTCGTAAGTGCACCACATGGTACATCGGTTTTGCATCCCAAGAGTGGAGGGAATCTGCACTGTTTTACTGCCGTTACACCTTGTGCAGTTCTTGACATTCTTGCTCCTCCTTATCTTGAAGCAGCTGGCAGAAGATGTACCTACTACCATGATTATCCTTATTCCAGCTTTGGTTAGTGTCTATCCTCTTCCATTTTGAAGCCTTGTCTTTCTCAAGGATTGCTTAGCTTATTCAGATTGGAGTCAAATGTAACCAGTCTGTTCGAGAGTTGTATTGAGATAACCATATAATGCATTTGCAGCACATGGAGATGAAATTGTTGATAATGGAAAGGAACAAGAATATGCATGGCTTGCTGTGGTTGATACCCCAGAGGATCTGTACATGCGCCCAGGAAGGTACATGGGTCCAGACATCCAGAGGTAGCAATATACGTTTTCCTGCATTTGCTTAAGTATGGAGTGTGGATGTTCATGGAGCCCTTTTACTGTGAGCCTACCCAAGATTGACCTATAAATGATGCTTAACTGATGTGTATCTTTTTTTTTCTTCATAATCTTCAAGAAGGCTGTTGATCATGTTGTTAGAATCATGAAAATGCTACAGTATTATATTGTAGTCAAGTCTTTGGCATTGTATATTGGAGTTTGTATTAGTTCCCGCACTGGGTATGTTGTTGTATCAGTTCCATATGATCCATCATCTGCTACCCCCGGCATGTCAACAAAGTATTTCACTTTTGAGACATGGAATTGAAGATCTTTCAATCACTCCAATGTTTATTAATATGTCATTCATCTTAGGCGTTGATGCTGAACTTTTTATTGTAATTGAAAAGTGTACTGTCAAATGTACTCAAGTTTCCAAGCCTTGATTTACAGGAGCAGATAACTCTCCTTGAAGACTAATATTAGATGGTCGTTTTTTATGTTTGTTTCCAGCATTATAATCCTACGAGTAGCTTGGGGAAACTTTGTGGAGTTAATTGTTTGATGTGATAATATGAGAGAACCTCCCTAGTAACATCTGGAGAACTTTAAATCGAAATGAAAAAATCTGAAATATTTGTTAAACATAACAATTTGTTGACTTGAGTGGGTATGAGGCCACTAATCCCCCAACAGCTAGATAAGAGTACGTACTGTTCATGACACTCACAAGAAAATGGAGGGCCCTTGTTATTTTGATTAAGAGAGCACAACTACTACAGACAGGGAACTGTGTTTGTGATACTAAAGTTCACACGCATGAAAGACTTGAACAAAATTCAAAAAAGAACTGCACGAAAAGTCGACCAGATGTAGCTTCTAATGCCTACCTGATCCTCCACGAATACAACATATCTAACAACAATGCCGATTGAGTATACAACAAAAGAAAAACTTTTCTGGATTCTCCCTATCCTTCTTTTAACTTTTGACTGCTTTCTCAAGGAGATCTGAAAGATTCACCAGCATAACGAACATCTCCAAGTTCTTCTTCGATACGTAGAAGCTGTAGTCAGTATAGCAGAGTTTAGCCACTCAACACCAAGCAGAAACTTTTTTATCAAAATAAAATAAAATAAAATAGAAGCATTCACCCTTAAGTTATCAACAAACACAGAATAGCTACACCAAACTAAACATAATAGGCATCAGACATCAACAAAATCCAGCTGAAATGCTACAAGGTATTTTATTATTTTTTTTGGGTAGGGGGGACTTTTATGGAGGAATTTTAAACGACTAGAATAGAATTATACAATCTGCAATGGAGATAGAGTATCCACATAGAAAGCTTATCAACTTCCAAGCAGTCTGGGTAAATTTGCTAACCGCAGGATAAATAAAGGTAACTAAACACTGTGACAAGAGACTACTACCTAAATGAACATATTAATAATGAAATAACTTAAACAGGAACAAAGGCAACAATTAAAAATAAGATGAAAGAAACAAATAAAGAAAGGGAATTAAGTGTTCCAACCTGGTTGTATTTTGCCAGCCGCTCACTCCGGCAGGGTGCTCCAGTCTTTATCTGCATTGGGAGAATTTAAAAGAATATTAATACGCTGCTGGTGGTTAAAAGGGTGGAAACGATTAACCAATGTTAACAGCTGGAAGTCTAGAGTACCTGTCCACTGGCCAAACCAACAGACAGATCTGCGATAAAATTATCCTCTGTTTCACCACTTCGGTGACTGACCATAACACCCCATCCTGCAGCTTTGGAGTCTAGTGCTGCTTGAATAGATTCTGTGACAGTACCGATCTGGTTAACCTGCAACAGTTTGAAAGTTGATGAGCCAAGCCCTCACTACATGACTACCATGTGTCATTCATTTACCAAGAGAGTTCTACTGGGCACGGGCTTCCAACGCCTAATCTTATAGGAGGGATTTATGCACATCAATGCAGTGTTCCTATCTAACAGGACTGGACCCGTGATAATGTATGAATTGCTTTTTTGATATCTAAACTTTTTCCTTCTTTCCCATTCAAACTTGAAATAGAATTAACTATACATGATAACAACGTGATTTAGATTATAGTTCATGTGAACTCTGACGAGTCAAGTGCTTGAGGTCACACCCGAAAAGAGGGACTCAGATTAATCACACCATAAAATACATATGTAAACATCATAGCTATTATTACAGCATAAGCTGTAAAGTATACTGTCTTATAACAAACACATTCATCCAAAAAGGCTAATTAACATACTACTATTGTTCTGTTCAGACCAAAATCTTTCTAGGAATCCCTGCTTGTTAAATACTCTTGAAGTCTTTATACGGGGAAATAATTGTCTTTTCCGGAGAAAATCACCAAATTAAGCACCACTGTTTTAAGGCTATTTTGCTGATAAGTGCCCAGGATCAGCTCAAAGGTATTGAACCTTACAGGTAGCATACTTCACTTAGCTTCTTAAAATTAATGTACAATTACGTTTTGAGAAACTAAGCATTTGAAATGAGAATGAAGCCTACTGATGGAACAAGGCAGCTTTGCTACAGAAATGTGTTTGTTGCTTAAAGACAAATCCTTACCTTCAACAATAATGCATTGCATGCCTTCTTCTGAATTGCTTCAGCAATTCTCTTTGGATTAGTCACCAACAAATCATCACCAACAAGTTGAATGTCAACTGAAGATTGTAGAGATGCCCAAGAGCTCCAATCATCTTGGTCAAAGGGATCTTCAATAGATACAATAGGAAAATCTTTGACAAACTCCTTGTAGAGTTCACAGAGGCTCTGAGCACTAAGTACATGAGCTCCATCATTTGGTTGTTTCTTGAAATTGAGATCATATTTTGCATCTTTTGTCAAGAACTCAGATGCTGCTACATCCATGCCAATTTTAATCTGCACCAATCTTCCAATTAGGAAATCAATAACTTCCGAAGATAAAATAATTTAATAAAACTGCAAGGCCAAAAAGAAAGCCAACCTTGCCGGTGTAACCAGCCTTCTCAATTGCATCCATAAGCAATACTAGCCCTTCCCTGTTATCCTGGACATTTGGAGCGAATCCACCTTCATCACCAACATTGCATGCATCTTGACCGTACTTAGCTTTGATAATTCCCTTTAGAGTGTGGTAGACTGTTTACCAATCAAGTGCGGACAGTTAAATACTATGTAAAGAGATATTATGTACAAGTTTGCAGAACACATAATATGCAAAGGTTACAGGTCATGGGGCTATAGGAACCTCAAGGACAAAACAGCAGTTTGATATACAGAATAGAAAGCTACTACTGTTTGACTCCTCCTAATGCAGATTAACTGAAACCAACACTTTTTGTCAAAGTGAGAGACATAGCCATCAAGAAAGAGGAAGCAATTTTATATTTACGCTATTCTAACCTTCACTACCCATACGAAGTGCCTCAGCAAATGTTGGTGCTCCAACAGGTAGAATCATGAACTCTTGCATAGCCAAATTGTTGCCAGCATGGCTCCCTCCATTTATCACGTTGAATGCTGGAACTGGCATTACAAGTTCTTTGGTTCCAGATATTTCTTGAATGTGTTTATACAAAGGTACTGCTTTTGCTCCAGCACCAGCTCTACACACACTGAGAGAAACTCCAAGAATGGCATTAGCTCCAAGTTTTGATTTATTAGGAGTTCCATCAATCTCCAGCATAACAGCATCAACATCAGTTTGGTTCCTTCACAAGAAGAAAAGAAAATTGTCACATTTAAATGGAACTGAAGAAGTATTAACAAGCCACCAAGGCAGCCATCCATTTCCATTGACATTTACTATTATTGAGAAATTAGCTCAAATAGCCGCCCACCAAAAATTAGTTGGCAATGTACAATATATGTATATGTGTGTAACTGTGTATAAGTATTAGTGGCTGTCATAAATATTTTTGGCGTAACAATACTGCAGTACCATACAAGCAATAGCATCACCGGTGTTCTCTACTAATTGATCTTTTGAGATGTCTGTGTGTTATATCTACCCGTCATCTTCTTTTTCTCTACCTCAACTTGAACCAAGCCAAGCTTCAGCTAAATTCATTATTACTACCCAAATCATATATGCAGTTACCTAAGTAGCCTATTGACAACCAATAAAGACGAGTATTAAACTATAAACTTACTCAGCCCCTTTCATAATAAACAAACCAAAGTCGATTAAACAGTAATGGATCGTACACACATAGTAATGGGTCGTACAAAAACCTATACTAACATAGAAGGACCTTGATTCTGATTGTGCAAGTGCTCTAAACAACTCTCTTTTATAAGTAAAAATGCTCTAAGCAAACTCTCAGCTTGTGAAGTAGAAAAACTACCATGTTATGAAGTACTATACAAACTGATACCGAATACTAATGGAAGATGGAAATATTTACGAAAAGAAGGGAAGAAAACGAAAATGCGATAAATATTTAGTAAGATATAACTTACCTTACATCAACACCAACAAGTTTGGGGCCCAAATATTCGTTAATATTCTTTACAGCATTGAGGACCCCTTTACCACCATAGAGGCTCTTGTCACCATCTCTGAGCTCCAATGCCTCATAGATCCCGGTGGAAGCGCCACTTGGAACCGCCGATCGGTACAGTAGATCATCGCCGGTGACCAGATCAACCTCGACGGTAGGATTTCCCCTGCTATCTATGATCTGCCTTGCCTTAACAGACTTCACCTTGGCTGATGCCTTGGATGCAGTTGCCGATGGTGCAACGGCGACGGAGCACCGGACGGTGGAAGACAACCTCCGAGATTGAATCTTCTGGGTAGCAGGTAATGAGAAAAGCGGCGTCTGTGATGTGGGTTTGGTGGAGAAAAAAGTCTTAGAGAGCTGCGCTGGAGCCAAGGCCATTTCTTTTGTGTGCAACTTTTTTCAGAGCAAAAGCGGTTTTGGGATTATTTAAATGGAGGGAAAAGGTTTATAGGAAAGTTCGCCGAAGGGCGAAGAAAGCAAGAATTTGGTAATGAAAATGGCTTCGATGGTGGTTGGTTTGTGCTTTGGAGGAGACGTTAGTAGTAGAATTGAATATATATATATTTAACTTAGAAAGGCCAATGAGTTGGTAGGTGTAATGGACACGAGCGTACGAAAATACTATTATGTCCGATTATTTTTAATTGAAAAATTATAATTTATAATATTTTTTATATTGTTATTAAATATTTAATTTTTTTATTTAAAATATTAAATTAATTTAATTTTAACTATTAATTAAATTAATTTTTTTAAAAAATAATATAACAAATAAAAACGGATGAAATCGTGTTTTGATATTTGTGGGTTCCATCAGATTTCCTATTGCAAATTCTTGGGCTGCCTAATCAACTTTTGACGAGCAGACAATGAGGAATTGCTTCTAAGAATTTATATCACCTTTCGTTTTTATTTAGGTCGAACATATATACAGACTTTTAAATTTGTCCTGTCAACTTGTTTCATTTTAACTTTTACGTTTCATTTAGACACTTTCTTTTCAAAAGATCAACAAAATGGAGGGTCTGTACTTCTAGTAACATTTAAATAGAAAATATTATATTTATGATTTTTTTATTTTCACTTTTTTCATTTTAAAAGTTAACGTCATATTTTTTTTAAAGAAAATAATAATAATGGATGAACATCAATTTTTTTAAAAAAATATTTTTTCTAGAGTGTCTGTACATTATTGTGTGAAAATAATCGACAAAAGTGTGTTGATTTTCTTTTTTAATAAATTAATTAATCAAAAAATAGCACTTTTTTTTCATATCTAGTTTATTTGGACTAACTCAAATATTAAGTTTCTAATTTTTTATTCAATTAAATACGAGTAAAAAGAACTCATGTTCATTGCTAATTTATAACACCATAAAAAGATGTTGAAACTCGATGGACTTCATTAGGTTGTCATTGATTTTCTTAAGAAAGAAAATTGATGCACTTTTGTCGGTTATTTCTCATGCAAAAATATATGGAAACTCTCAAAAAGAATTTGTTACTTTTTTAAAAAAAAGGAAAAAGGGTCTAAATTATCTTCGAAGTATTGAAAATGGTACAAAATTATTTTCCATCCGTCTATTAGCTCCAAAAAATGCTCTTCTCATCCATCTATTAGCTCCAAAATATCATTGATATCCACATTTGGGTTCAAAATTGACCATTTATTTAACTATTTTAAAATTAAATTGTTAAAATATTTTTTAAAATACTTGGCGCTCAACTTATTGATTATAATTTAATTTATTAATATAATTTTTAATCCAACCCACTACCCACTCATTACTAACTAAACCACACCCAATTAATAAACCAATTATAATATCAAAATCACCATAAATACTACTAAAACACGACAAAATTATAGATCCCTGAAAATGGCATTCAAAATTATTCGAGTCCGAATCGAAGTCCCAATAAAATTTAAGTTGAGACGCTTTCGGAAGACACTTTCAATAGGATTCTCTTTCAAGTTTGAATTCGAAATTTATGATTAAAGGTAAAGAAGTAGTACATCTCGAATTAATTCATGCAATTTTCTTTAATATAATTTTATAAATATTTATGATTTGTTTTAAAAATTTTAATATATTATTTTTAAAAAATGTTTTTTTTAATGAAGTAACATCACATATTTTAAATTTATCTTTATATATCTAAAAAATAAAATATTTCCAAAAAAACATAAACACAAAACAATATTTTAAAAATAAAACTTATTGCAACCTAACATTTAAATAGGTTTAAAACATAGTTTTTTAATAATAAATAAATAAATAATCTGACATGGCATCCTAATAGGACAAAGATAATGTATTTTTTTGTATCAAGTATAATTTGAGAAAAATAGGCAGTTGGGTGATATTGTAGTCCTAAAACAAACATAAGTGATATTCTTAGGTTATTTTTCAAACATGTATGACTATTTAGGGAAATTACTCACTTCCTTTTAAAATAAGTAGATATGTGTTTGGATAAAAGTATGAAGTTAAAAAAAAAGTTGTCCATGTGTTTAGCAAATAAGTGCTGGTAAACACTTCTTTAATCAAAATGTCTGAAATACCTTTAAAAGTTGTTAACATGATAAAAGTTGATTAATTTAATAATAATAATAATATATAATATATAATAAAAAAAATTAATATGAAAATAATAATAATAATAATTATATTAACAATATAATAATAATAATAATAAAGAATAATAAAATAAATAAAAAATAAAATATTAATAATAAAAATAATAAAAATAAATAATAATAATAAAATAATATGAAAATAATAATAATAATAATAATATATAATATATAATAATAATAGTAATAAAGAATAATAAAATAAATAATAATAATAAAAGTAGTATAATAGTAAATAATAATAATATATAATAATAATAATAATAAAGAATAATAAAATAAATAATAAAAATGATAAAATATTAATAATACTAATAATTATTATAAAAATAATAATAATAAAATAATAATAATAATAAAAAAAAAAGAATTAAGAATAAAAAAGTAATATATACATGGTCAACATAAAATGAATTTTAAGTTAAACAAAAGATACTTTTAACTTAAAATAAGTTACTTTGATATTTATCAAACACTCTAATAAGTTAAAAACTAACTTTTAAGTTAATTTGATCAGCTTTTAAATCTATGAGAGACTCTAAAGCATATCAACCCATAGACGAAAAACAATAATGGTTATATTTCCAACTGCATATAAGAATAGCAGGTAGAAACTAAAGGTCTGTTAAACAAGGTGCATATATATACTTTTTGTTCCGTAGAAAAACGGATGAAGTTGTTTTTGTGTTTTTTTTTTTTTTTTTGATAATACAACGAGATGAGTTTTTAAAGAAATTTTTTATGTCATGTTTTTATTTAATTATTTCTTGAATAACAAAGACTAACTAAATAAATAGATGACTTGGTGAAGAAATATATAATCAAAGATCTGGCAACAAACTACTTTTATACAAATTTCATATTTACTTAAAATAAAATATAAATAATGTTTTTATGGAACTTTTGGTTTAGAATTTAAAAACTCGAGTTTTGAAAAAGACTTTTATGTATATTATAATTTATTCTATAAATTTGAAAAAAAATATTAAAATTAAAACTGATTCTAATAAATGTATACTTTTTGATGATTTTAATGTTTTAGTATTAAAAAAAAATAGATCATGAATTTGATGGACATTTGGCCATATATAATTAAAAATTAGATATTTTTCATTTTACTACAAAATTGTGTTATGCTATATTACTATTTTTCATAAATAAGACACATTTTATTTGTAATTCTAAACATAAAGGTCTAATTTGAATTTTCTATAGTCAAATTAATTTTCAAATAAAGTAGAAATTATTTTAGAAAAAAGATGGGTGATATAGTCTATTTTTTCATGCAAAGTGCAAATAAATATGATTATATGAATGCATATAAGACTTCTTGGGCATATCAAACTCTCTTTAATTGATTGTTGATTACGGATAAACATAAAGAAATAGATTAAATTCAAAAAAAAAATATTAGCACTAATCACCCTACATTTTCTTTTCTTTTTTTCTTTTTGATTTTCTTATAATGGGATCTAATATGTGAATTTAGACCATCCTACATATTTGGAATCATGTATAAGGTTTAGGCTTATTTGTTAAAAATATTGATTCTTTTGGAAAACATAAAATCTTAAATATTCTCATTTATTTCTTATTGTCTCTAATAGAGTCGTCAATGTGGGCTAGGCCCGTTGGGCCGGCCTTGCCTAACCCGAGATTTAATAGAGTTGGACTAAAATTTTTGGAGCCTAATTAAGAAAAGGGTTTTTTAACCCGGCCTGAATAAGACTGCTCATTTGGGGGCTTGAGAAATATCGGTAGGCTGGCCCGTGGGCCAATAAAAATTAATTAAAAAGTATAACATAATATTAAAATTTTAAAATAAAGAGAGTCCAAAATCAAAACAATTAGGTAAATATTTATACTTTCAGTTGAAAAAAAATTAATAAATATCAAAGAAAATGCACAAGTACCCCTAGACTATGACCAAAATCCAGAGACACACCTTAACTAAACTAAGGTCCTAATATCCCTGAACTTTTTTTTTTGTAATTTTATACACCTTTTGTCTTATGTGACACTCTATGTGACTTCACGCAATTGAGGCGCGTCGAAGATATTTGGATGCTACGTAAGTCAAAGAGATGCACAAAATTATACAAAAAATAATTTAGGGGGTAATACGACCTTAGTAAGGTGTGTCTTTAGGATTTCGGTCATAGTCTAGGGGGTACTTGTGCATTTTTCATAAATACTATAAATATAATTTATTTGTGAATTTGATTAACAAGTAGTGACATTAAGGTCTCATTCGTTTCTATTAAGATTAAGAATCTGAATTTCAATACACATTTAAATGTTAAGATGTGCATTAAGATCTAGATGTGTAAATCTGAATAAACATCTAAATATTAAAATATTGTCTCTGAATCTGAACACTAAATTATTGGGACAGTTTGTTTTCAATATATGAATGCACATATAAATTAAACGTTATATCAATAAAATATTATCAAAACCTTGTTAGTAAAATATTTTTTTTCATATAAAATAATATTTTGAACTTTTTTTACCGTAACAAGGTAATATGATTTATCTTTTAAGAACTCAACATCAAGTTACATCATTAATATGATTATTTTTTGCACTTAAGTTTTTTGAGAATCTATTATAATGCAATTTAAAATAGTTTATATAGAGTAGTAAATATATAGTTTAGGAAAATATTTTATTTTATTTTAGAAATTTATTATTGTTATCGATCAAATAACTAATAATTTTTTATTTTTTGAAATCGTGTTAAATATTATATCATGGGAGTGCTTATCAATTCAAATATATTGATTAATTTATGAAAGTAAAAGATGTATATTAAGTTAATATGAATAAAGAAAATTATTATGACAAGGATGTAATTAAACATTAATTAAATAAGAAAACAACTTTTATTTATGAGTTGTTGTGATTTAGTTGAATTAGGATAGAATTCTTATTTTTTAGTAAGAATAGTGTTAGGGTGTGTTACAGATCTAATTCATCCAGGTATATCCATACCCAGAGACTTATAAGAAAATAAAACAAATGAACTTAATGAACTGAATCTGAATAATTAAAATTCAGTTCTTAAAAACAAACAAACTTAATGAGGCAAATCTGAATGATTAAGATTCAAACCCCATTAAGTGCAAACAAATGAGGCCTAACATAATATAATATTGTTTTATCGATAATTATGATATATTTGTAAATCATAATTTTATAATTTAATTTAATAATTATAAAAAATATAATTTCAAAAAGTGGGCTGGCCTGGCAAACTTGTAGCCCACATACTTGTGGGCTGAGCCGACCATTTTCTGGCCCACACAAAAAATAGGCTAGCCTGACCTGACCCGTAAAATATCAAAGCTTGTATGAGTTAGCCCGGATGGGTAGGCTAGCCCATATTGACAACTCTAGTCTATATCCATATAGATACTCTAAACTTTTTTAAAACTTTAAATTTTCTCCTTTGTTCCACATTGTCCTCGTACTGCTATTTATTGAAAAACTTTAAATCATAAGCGACTCAATCCATATAAACACTCTAAACTAGAAGCGACTCAATGCCTTTAAAAATGAGGATTCAAATTGTTTGATAATAATAAAATTATTATATACTATATTAATTTTTAATCATATGATCTTAAATATATTATGTGAAATTTAAATTTAAAAATTAACAAAAAAGATAGAAAAAACGAACTACAACAAATAAATGAATTAAAAGATATAGTATATTATTTAGTTTAAGATTATAGAAAAAATAAAGTTTTGCAATATATATAATTTTTTCTAATTCAAATAAATTAAAAGATATAATATATTAAAAGAAGTGACATAAAAATACAAAATAGTTAAAAATTAGGCTCCGATTTATCAACTCCTAGGATTTTTCATCTACACACTTTAACTAAATAGCGTTTCTACATTTTTGTGTGGGAGTTCTCATTCATATATATTGGATAGTTAAATTAATCAAATAAATATATTAAATTAACCAGATATAAAACATGTTATTTCTTTTAGTTATATATCACACCTATCAATAAGTAATAAAATCTTAGAAATAAGTAATAAAATCTTAGAATGAGAATATGTTTGATATTTTTTCTTCGAAATTTGAATAGAAAGTGTTTGGTTGAAATATTATATTAGAAAATTGAGATGTTTAATTAAAATATAATTTAATTCAAATATCTAATAAAAATAAAATAGGAAAACTGACAGAAATTTATCTTTAAGTTCTTTTATTACTATTATCCTCTGTTAGTTTTATAAATTTTCAAAATCTCTCATTTTCGCACATCATATTAATCTATCAGCGTATCATATTAGTGTATCTCAGGCATCAGATTAGTGTATCTCGTGCATTAGATTAGTGTATCATGTATAAAATTTAATGTATCATACTTAACGATTAATGTATCTAGCGAATCAGATTAATATATCAATGCTTATATTATTGAGGGATTTCTGTAATTATAAACTTATAAGAGACAAATATTAATTTTACCTTGAGAGTATGTGATTTTTGTCCTTTGTTCTAATAAATTTAAGAGTTAAAGTTTTGTGTAATATCAGTATATAAGATTTTCTACGCCATCAAATAATTTTTAAGATAAATCATGTAACTAATAAAACATCTTTTTGGATAAAATAGAACAAAGAATATCGGATTTAGAAAACCAATTATTTAAATCATGTTCTATTTTTTAGTTTATGCATCTTTTTTCGTTATATTGATCTTTCAATTATTTTCAGTTAAATCATGTTTACAAGTTGTTTGTGAATTTTCTTAAGGATAATAATTATATTTGTATTAGTAATCATATTGTTATCAACCTTTTAATTTTCAATTTGGGATATATAATATTGCAGATCAAATAACAATTTTTTTTGAAAAAATTCTTCTTGTGTGTACTGATGATCATGACTTTGCCAAAATTTCAAAAGATAACTATGAATTAATTTTAGTAAGAGGAGAAAGAGGACTCAACTTTCCTTTGCTATGTCTTAACATAATTATAATAATGTTCAAAAAGATGTTTTATTAATCACTTAATTTACCATATTTATCTTAAAAGTTATTTAATGGTGTATAAAATCTTTTACGCACAAAACTTAAACTCTAAATTTAACGTTTTTTGAATCATTTCCAGGAGACTTTTTCATCAGCTTCCACAGTCCATTTCTCTCTAATTATATTACGGAGTCATCAGATTTTTAGGTTTCACTTTTTACAGATTCTCAGCCTCTGATTTGCTCTCATCCGTTATTCATTTCAACTTTTGTAATTCTTTCATTTACCAAATTGAAAAAAATAAATAAAAAAATGTCGAGAGTAAGCATCAAACAGATACTATATATATATTCATTTATTGTGTTCTTGTAGTCTCTTCTTTGGCAGAAATAGGGTTTTCGATTTGGTTACATTTCAGCGACAGTGCTACTCTTTGCCAGAAAGTGTGGCAGAAACCTTTGCTGATACTGGGAGTGTTTTCCCTGGTTGTTTCAGGTTTCATATTCGTTGATTGGTTCTGCCGATCAGGCACGTTTATCAGTAGGATATGTTCGATTTTGCTATATTTGATTTTTTTCGGACAGTTTTTTTTTCACGTTGTTTGGAGTTTTGGTCACCAATAGAAACGTGAGCAGGACTTTATTTGGGAGAGATGGAAATTACTATGGAAATTACTCGCATTACTTGTTGAACAAGTACGCATTGAATACCTAGAATTGGGAGCCGATTAATAGATGTTTAGTTGATATAGAATTTTGTGATCCTCCAACTGAAACAGATTCTTATTACAAAATAGTTTATCTTTTATCATTAATTATAATCATATAAGACATTGTATATTTAAGCATTTTAAATATTTAAAGAGTGATATATTGTATATTTAAGCATTTTAAATATTTAAAGAGTGATATAGTAAAATTATCAATTTTATACGTATTTGTTTTCGTGCAGGCAGTCGAACTGTTGCCAGCCTCCCATATATTGCGGCTTGGAGTTTCACAGTGTTACCAACTGGACCATGCCCAAATCAGGGCTGGCGGTAGCAGACAATGACTGCAAGATTTGGAGCAATGTACAGTCCGAGCTCTGCTTCAATTGTCAATCATGTAGAATACCATTCGTTGATGAACTCCATTTTGAATGGAAGTTATGTTCCATTGCCTGCTTTGTACTCTTTCTTGTCTTGTACTTTGTTTGCAGCGTTCAGTGGTGTATTCGCAGGGGAAGAAATCAAATGGATGCCAAAAACGCTAAGCATGAGCCATATTCGTTTGTTCCATTTCCATTTACCTTAGATCAAAGCTTCGTTTGGATGGTATAAAACATTGATATATTGTGCCTATTTCATTATTTACTATTTATTGAATCTGTTTTTGATCAGTTGTGCTTCCATTTGTTTTATCTCTAATATTGACTAACAAAAGACAAGTTATAATCTACCACTAGTACTATTGAACGTCCTAATGCAACGTACTTTAACATTTCGAGTATTGAGTTGTTACTCTAATCACATTTTTTTCTCTCATTCAAAGTACTAAATCTGGTAAAAGCCCTTTACGGGAGTTGCAGCTTCTCCAACAATTCATAATTTCATGTAACATTGTTTCGTTTAAATTTAATACAAAAAAAAAAAAAGCAAATGAGAACAAAATTTAAATAGTGACCTCAAAAAGGCAATGCAGTGCAAATTCCACTGATTAAATTATATCAACCTCTTGTTAATTATTTCATATGGACAATCAAACTGAGTTTTGTTTCGATTGAACCCTTCAACTCCTAGTAAAGTATTCTAATTAGATACGTCTGGTTCAAAAATTGAATTTCTTTTCTGTGTTCTAATTCATCATTTAGATACTTAAATTAACCATACATGATATATCATTTCTTTTAATTTTATTCATCGCCTCATTTTTCACCCAATACCATTTATATAAAAATATATGTAAGTCACGCACTAATTATAGTTACTTGTCACGTGTTAAGAATAATTTTTAATTTATTTTTATTTGATTAGTTTGCTATTCTTTTTCTTTTTCTCTTTCTTCTTCACCTCAATTTTTATTCCATTCCCTTCATCGTTTTCTTGAGAAATTTTGTTTCATGTTCTTTGTTTAATGGTAATAGACTTTGGCCAACTTCTTTACACTTTGTGCCCATTTATATCACGCAACATTCACTTTTACCTATTTGCTATCATTAATTAATTTATTTATGATAATATCGTCAAATAATTAAAATTCAAATATTTAAAATATCACCAAGTCAAAATTTAAATAACCACCTTTTTCAACTCCTTACTCCCCTATCGAGTTTTTCATAGTTTTACTAATCTCAAGCCAATCTTGATTTGTAGGAGGAAAAAATCACTGAATCATTTTGTTTTTCAAAAAAAATAAAGTAGAATAAGTATGAACACGATAACATTAGTTTTTTAAAAAATAATGACCAGAAAGAAAAAAATGAAGGAAGACATAGATGCCCAATAAATATGAATAAAACTAATGATGATAAAGAAGATGATAATTTTTTTTGAAAAAATAAAAAATAATCTAATAAAGTAAAAAAAATTAATACATGGATTTTCATGTTTTTTTTCTAATAAGTCAAATTGGAGTGTCACATGACAATTTTACGTTGGTCTGAAGTTCTAAAGTTTTCATGCGCTCATATTTCAGAACAAGACTAATAGTGCAAAGTTAAAACATTTTAATGAAAATTCAAAATAACTTTAATAATAACTTTATATCTTTCCTCTTTAAAATACAATATAACAATAAAGTTTATTATATCTTGCATGAGCATAAATAGAAGATCGAGTTTTGAGGCTAGGCAATGCACGGTTTATTGTGGGAATGGATAACTGAGATAGATAGATAATCGAAGAATTTTTTTTTAAAAAATCAATAAAAATAAAATTGAAGAGGAAACATCAACAGGTAAAAATAAAAAATAAAAAATTGAAGAGGAAAATTCGAACAGATAAAAATAATAGAATGTATGTATTTGTGTATGGGAACTTGATTTTTTAGTGCCAACAATGTAGGCGGGAGATCATTTCTTTTTTTCGCGGAAGAAAAAGTGTTTGAATAGGACTACAAAAATTCATATATTTTAAATTCATAATTTTAATTTATTCTGTTATAATTTTTACATAACAAATTTGATTGAGTGATTCTTTAAGCGAAAGTTGGTAAGTTGAGTGATTTTGTTAAAAATTTGAAATAAAAAAAAATTAGTCACTTTTACTAGATAATTCTTTGTATTTGCTAATCCTTTGAGATATTTACTCTATTTGTTTTATTAAACACCAATTTAAACGGATCAAACAAATTTTATATAATGGATTATTAGTAAGTTTTGATTATTGTATCTTTCCTTAACTAGCTAAAAGGGTTAAATACTTAATTAACTAATGCATATAAAGTGGGAGTTAATATCTTAAAAGGTCAATTCAATTTAGAGAATTTATTCATTAAACTTTGTTTTATATCAATAAAATCACTCAACTTGCATATCTGTATAAAAAAAAATCACTCAACTTAAATTTTATATCAAAAAAATCACTTAACTAAATTTATCATTAAAATTGTTTTGATATAATAAAATATGTTATATTAATTAAGTTTAATAAGAGAACTTTTGGAATTATGACGTGACAACCTTAATTATTAATTTAATATTAAAACACTAAACCAACATTTTGCAAATCGTTGTAGTAGCAGTGATTTGTTTTTCTGGTGGAGTAAATAGTTGTTATTTCAACAATTTTGCTGTTTTGGTTAATATAAAATTTATATACTGTTTTGAAATTTTTGTTAATATTTAATACCGTTGGTCCGGACTCCTTAAATGTACGATACCTATATTATTTAAATATTAAAAGTCTGAATTAATTAATTTTCTTAATCAAAGAAGTATACGTATTAACCATGATTAAAAAGGATATTTAAGATTCCCTAACTATAGTAAGAAAAAATTCATTTTCCCAACATTTTGAGAACAAATGGAATTACTTCAATTAAATAGCATTAAATTCTTGATATAAAAAGAGTTCTTCTACAGTTTAACAACTTAAGTCACAAGCTCAGTATCAAATTTGTAGACATTTTGTTTTTTATAATATAATATCTATTTTTTGAGAAAGTTTGTCCAACTTTTTTTTTATTTGATATTTTATATCAAAGTATTTTTCAACACTTTTTATTTAATATCTGAAGGCTAATCTATATTATAATTTTCTTAGTAAAATAATTTATTTTAAATTGAAAGAAATTTAGTATATGAAGAAACTTTTCTTTTGGTGAATGAGAAAACTATAGATAATGAAAACAATTTGAATTATGGTGCGAAAAAATTGTGAGATGATTTTCATAGCAAAAATTAGATAGATTTAAGTGGTAATATATCTTTTTTTTTTAATCATGATTAAGGTATTTGAATATTTAAAAATCTGTATTATTGATATTTAAATAAGATTATCAGATTAGTGTCATACATCTAACTTCTAAGTAGGAACTTGAGTAAAATAGAAATGAGTCAGAATCTTTATATATAATGTGGAGCAGTGTGACAAGAAAATAGGAGATATGAAAAGATTATGTTAGATTGCACCTTCATTTTCCACTAGTTACACGAATATAACTTGTTCATTAAAGACCAATTTAAAATGGATCATTTTTTAATATATATAATGGATAAATAAGTATGGAGTATTGAATGTAAAGAGATATATATACATGTATAAAATTCCGTTAAATTAATTGCAAGAAAAATTCATTTCCGTAGCTAACTCCTACCCGAGGGTTAAATACTTAACTGATTAATGCATATTAACCGGTGGAAACAATTCTTTCACCCAGATTTTAGGAATCCGATCAGCTATTTTTATTCAATCACCGGAAAATAGAAATGTCAAGAATTAATCATACAAATATCGAGTTAATATCTCAGATGGTCAACTCAACTATTCACTCAACTTTCAATTTTCACTCAAAAGTTACTTAACTATGCACTTCTTTCTCAGAAAGTCACTCAACTATGCACTTCTTTTTCAGAAAGTCACTGAACTTTGAATTTTAACTCAAAAGTCACTCAACTATCTACTCTTTCCTCAAAAAGTTACTCAATCTATTAAATTATTTTTTAATTAAAAATTATTGATATTAATTATTTATATAACAAACCAAAAATTTTAAAAAATAAATTAAATCATTTAGTGATCCACCCACCTAACCCGACCCATTAAAAAATATGATGACCCATTTTATTTTCCACCGATGGGTAGCTTCGCCCCTGCTTATGGGACTCCTCTATTTTGCGGTGTTCTCTATTTTGGTCACCAATAGAAATGTGAGCAGGGTTTTATTTGGGAGAGATGGAAATTACTCGGATTACTTGTTGGAGAAGTATGTGATGAATGCAGAGCAGATTAAGAGCTGTTTGGTTGATTTCCAAGTTTGTCCGAATATACGTATGGGCAAAGGGGCTGAATTAGAAAATTTATAGGTCATATGCTTCTTAGTTTAAGTTTATTCAAAGTATTTTATCTTTGCTTTATTGCTTGCAGTTGAGTTGTTGCATTTTGCCTTCTCAGAGCAGGGCCAGCAGTAGCTAACAATGACGGCAAGAACTGGAGTACTGTAGAGAGAGAGCTTTGCTTCAACTGTCAATTATGCAAAACAGCATACTATGATATCATCAAGAAACATTGGAATATCTTTTAATTCATCACTCTTTTCATAGTCTTTGTTTGTTGTGTAGACTTCTGTGCTCTCAAAATCAAGAACAGGTCAAAGGGACCCCAAACGAACCAAGTATTACCCTGTTTGAGCCCAATTGGTTTGTTATATTTCCATTTCCATGACGGTCCTTGGTTTGGATGGCATAAAAACGTCGTATTGACATTCACATTGATGGAAGGAGGTTTAAAAAATAAAAATATAGTGCTTAAAATTTGAATTGTGAACTCCTAAACAATTTATTCAACTTCTAATCTTGTATTTAGGTCTTCGTAATGAGTTACATATCATTTCATGATGTTACATATCGATAATTTAAAGAATAGACTTATAATATTCTTATAAAGAAAAAGTCGTGAACTAATAGTAAACACCAACAAAATTCAACTATTTTAGTTTCTTACCAAGAGCTGCTGATCTAGCCTTGAGCAAATTAAACATGGAACGCGCAATTAGCTATATATACTGAAGAAACTTTAAAGAAACAATCAAATAGTGAACGAAGTGTAAATTTTGTTGATGTTTTTGGTCAAAGATCCTGGAGAATGAAAATGGAAAAAACAGATTCAAAAGTTGTAACTTTTAAGTAATTTTTATCTTGATATTTGTTATTTGTTACCCTATATTTTTCTTGTAAATACATTTGCTATAAAGAAGGAACCAAAGAAGTGTTTTTTTTTACGGAATTTTAAAAGTTTTACCAAATAAGAAAATAGTCTGATCACAACTTCTCCCTATATTTTAGGGCTTATCATCTTTAATTATAACGGAGTCAACAACTGCTCTCTAATGGAACTGCTCTTAAATGGCTAAAATATAGAGACTACTACTTAATTAGTTTGTTGTGATTTTGCAGTTTGTGTTTGAAACTGTATAAGTTAATTTTTTCAATTTTCAAAATCTATGCATACAAAAACACAAAGAAATATGGTACGAGTAAGCAATTTCATAATTACGTTTCTTAATTGTGTGACTCTATTGGTTTCTCTGGTAGCCATAGGGTTTTCAATCTGGCTTAATTTCAACCACAGCGCTACGCTTTGCCAGAAAGTGTTGCAGAAGCCTTTACTGATACTGGGAGTGTGTCTACTGGTTGTTTCGATTTTGGGATTGATTGGATCCTTGTGCCGAGTCTCGTTTATCCTCTGGATATATTTGTTTTTGTTGTTTTTGCTTATTGTGGGATTGCTCTGTTTCACGTTGTTCGCAATTTTGGTAACAAATAAAAATGTGAGCAAAGCTTTATCTGGAAGAGGTTATAAGGAAATCAAATCTGGAGATTACACCAACTGGTTGCAGAAGTATGTGGTAAATGAAGAGAATTGGGGGGAGATTAAGAGTTGTTTGGTTGATACCAAATTCTGTCAGCATATACCTACTGGCAAAGGGGCTGATTTTTACAAATACAGACTATCTCCTATTCAGGTTCTTATCTTTTGTCTTTACCCAATATCTCATTTATTAGAGTAGCGAGAATTTAGAATTTATGAGTTCCAAACTTGCCAAAGAAATCATAGTCATGGATTCACAATTTATAATGGATGTCCTAATTGCATGATCCGAACAAAAGTTATTGGGTTCATCCAATTTCCTACGTTATACTCTCCCTTCGCCCCCTAATAAAGTTATTTCTGAAATTATGTTCAATGCATTGATGATGCAACAAACATTTATATAATCAGGTAACACCTATAAGTCTGCTACTTCGTCTCACGAGAGGAAGATTTCAAAAGCAAAAAAGAATATCTTTCATTCTGATAACTTGGAAGGTTATCACATGTTGAAATTTATTTTATGTAGTATAGAAAATAGTTACTTCACTATGTTAATGTTTATACTTTGAATATTTTGTTTTGGTGAGTGCAGTCGAGTTGTTGCAAGCCACCCACTTACTGTGGCCTGGTGTTCCACAATGCTACTTACTGGACCATGCCTAAAGCAGGGCCAGCGGTAGCAGACGATGACTGCAAGATTTGGAGCAATGTACAGAGCGAGCTCTGCTTCAACTGTCAATCATGTAAGACATCATTCCTTGACCACATCAAGAGAGATTGGAAGACATGTTCCCTCGTTAATCTTGGCCTCTTACTTCTCGTCCTCTTTGTTTATGGTGTTGGCTGCTGCGCATTCAGGAACACAAAATCAAAAGGGAAAGAATAGGCAGAATATATGCCCTCTGCATGAACCATATCGGTTTTTTACATTCCCATTTTCCTAGTGATTGTTTGTTTGACTGAAACAAGACACGGATGTTGTAATTATTGTTTATTTCCGACTTCACTTCTCCATCTAATGTTTAGCTATTTGTATGTTTATTTCTAAGTTATATGGCATTATTAGTTTCTAGATAATATTCATTCTTGAGTCTTTGATCATTTGTGCTTCATTCGTTTTCCCCACCTAAGCAAGAAAAGTCATCTTACTGCTCGAGATTGCCCACATTTCGAGTTTTGTGTTATTACTGTTCACATTTTTTTTTCTGATTCAAAGCAGTAAATAAAAATATGAAAAATTGAAGATGCTGCAAAAAGGTGAGATTCTGCTAAAATTATATTTAGTCAAGTAACACCTGCCATCAAACTTAATTTTGTTACCTCTTCCTATCATAATAAAGTGCCCCAACCTTACTCTAGTGGTCAAAAGCCAGAGGATGCACATCATCATCACATATATTAATGAAGCAAAATTACTACCATCTTCAAAGAGTTCATATCTTGTACATGTTTCAAGTGAACCACGCAAGTTTGCTGTAAATGCTACTTTGAAATTTCAGATGAATGCGATCTGATTAAGCATTTGATGTCATTTTAACATATCCTCATTCCCTCCTGATATTGCAATAAGTTATCTCTCAGACCAGAAAATTGCCAGGAAGAAAACAAAAAAAGAACAGAAAATGCATGGAATAGAAGATGAAGGAACCAACAGAAGATCAGGTGTAGCAAGCTGAACAGTATTTCCCACTAAAATTTCACTTTATCTTGGCAAAGGAGAACCAATGAGCCCAGATACATGTATCTTCAACTTACATCATTTGAAAATTCAAGAGTAAACTCCTACTAGTTTGATAACAATTTCTAATCACCATATAACTAGCTCGAAGGTACAAAATATTGGAGGAACACCATGAATTAAGCATGATACATGCCAAAACTACTGCAGTAAAACAGGTTCTCTAGAGTCTCATTTGAGAAAAGTACAGGACAGAAACAAGAAAACATATATGAAGAGAGACGTTAAGAGTTCAAGACTCCACGTTGGTTGCAGCAGAAATGAAGGAATTATGGGAACCAACAGTGAACCACAAAACCAACCAGCCACAAGGCCTCCAAACCTGATATGTAAAAGGTGCACGCATATTAATAGTAAGAAGTCAATGATGAAAGTGAAACATCAGAAAATGAACCTGGAATTTAGATACTAGCATCTTTTTACCATCCAAAACTGAGTCAACCAATCAACTTACCCTATAAGAGCAGCTCTACCTAAGCTCTTTGTCTTGTCATTAAGGAAGTATACACAAGCTCCAAATGATATTGCTACCTGCATAAAAAAGAGTTATCTGTAAATAAAGCTGGAATTCATTTATTTAAAAAAACTTGAAAAGCTTGTCAAGGCGCAGAAATTATCAGAAAACATGATTCAGAATGAAAGCAGCCGAACCACTATACCATCCACAGCTGCTCCATACAAGCCTTGCATTATCAAATGCAGGTCAAACTCTGAAACTGGCTGTATTTTCAACTAAAACATTGGAGAATAACTGCAATTTACATCACTTTTAGTCTTCGACTTTTATACTGTTATGGAGCTAAACCTGAAAAACCTAATGGTCGCTGATGAGTATAGACATTTAGACCCTCGAGGGATACTGACAGGGCCAAGCAGTCATTAGAGGGCTGAAAGGTAGACTTTTTAAACTAATACTGCTTTGTTTCCTGACCTGTTTTGACTTTTTCCGTTTCCCCAGAAAAATACATGGTGCTGATAGCTCATGACCATGCTTATGGTAAAAGCCGGAGCCAGAATGGGAGAATTGCTGAGAGATGTTCCAGAGTACATGATTATTTAAAAGGTTCTCAAGTTTCCTATGGTTGAGTTTGGAAACTTTAACTGTAAAGAAAAGGAATCTTGGTCCTAATTGAATCATAAAATCAGATCTACTCTTAGGTTGGTAAAAAGAAGACTACAACCATATATTTAACTGATGGACGAATCTAGCACCTCCTAGCACACCAAGGGTTAGCCATAAAACAGAGTAACTTAACAAGGGTGGCCCAACACCTGGGTGAGTGTTTTGGACGGCGAGAGGCGACAAAATGCGACAAGGGCCTGCCTCGCCATGCCTCGCCGCTCGCCTTTTTGAATCGAGGCGCCAATTAATACCAAAAATTAAAAACATTTAATTGCACATATAATATTCAAAATTTCAATAGCAATTACATATATTACAAATACTATAATAATTACTATAGAAGAATTAATTTTTTTTCAAAAAAAATAATGGACAGCAGTCACAACACAGTCACAACACAATGAAAGCAGAAAGCATTTTACAGTAATCCGGGACAAAACAGGACAAAACAGAGAGTGAAGAAAACAGAGGAAAAAAAAGAGTAGTGAAGGCAGGGAGCAGTGAAGAGTGAAAGAGAAAGAGACGAATGGAGCAGCAACTCGAAGGAAAGAGACGAAGAAGAGAGCAGCGACTGAGGAAGAGAAGAAGCAGCAGCGACTCGAGGAAGAGAAGAAGAGGAATACACGAAAGTCTGATGAAAGTTTGAAAATAGAAAAAAAAACCCTAATATTATTAAGTTCAAACTTCTTTTAAAAAAAAAATCAAAATGACGACGCCATTGGGTCGCCTCGGCTCGTCTATTTGAGGTCGCCTCGCCTCAGTGGATAATGGCGAGACAGCCTCGCCTCGCCATTCGCCAAAGGCGCTATGGCGAGCGCCTTTCACAACACTGCCTGGGTCTGATTTTGACAAGAAAATGAACATTAGGCCCAACTTAGCCCAAAAACCAGCTCAATTGGTGAGAATTGTCTAGGACTCTATAACAAGACTACAACTCATACACTAACTGTTGTGGAAAAAAACAATACTATAAAGAGGACAATACTCATTTACTTAAACCAGAGCCTCCTCCGTCCTTTCTTCTCTCTAAAAACGGCAAAATACAATTGAAGATGTTCAACAAGGATATCTTGGTGCAATGAGATTCCCAGGCAGCAAGGATATTCGGATGAATATGATCAAGAAATAAGTATTTGCAATTTTTTTGACGAAAAAGATTTAAGTGCTTTGCTCTTTACAGACTAATCAGTAGTTCTTTATTTATAGAAGAATATTGACTTTTGAATTCTGTTCACATACTGTCTTGGGTATCCTTATCTTTCTCTTTCCTTTTTTAATCAATTATGTCTCCTTAGTCCTTATGTTTTCAAATTTATCTACTATTTGATATGATAGGTAAGAGGGGCTTGCAATACATGTACAGTCCATAATTGCAGTAGAATGACCATCAATAACATTAAGAGTTAAATTTGTGCTTTACAAAGTAGTGTAAAAGCCAAACTGTTTTTTATGACGGTTGTGTCCGAGCAAGTTTGCGTGCACCTCGACTATTCCACAGGAACCTGAGCTACCTACCACTAGAACAGAACATGATAACTCTGTCACCAAGAGTGAGACGGATGGGAAGAAATCACCTAGATCTTATTTTTTATGACGGTGGTGTCAGAAGTTGTACAGATCTTTACCGACTATTAGACTTATGTCAGAATAAATTTGCACTGATTAAGAAAGATATTCACTGCAAGATACAGTGTGTTCATAAGAACATGCCCTCCCATCACCTAGGATATTGGCACATCAAATGAGATCTGAAGACTTATCACGGATAAAAATTGAGACAGAACAAACCTGGAATGCAGGGCCAGCTTCAGCAGAGTTCATCACACTCCAGCATGCCATGAATCCAAAGAGGAATAATCTCCTCATGATAATTACAGGTGGTGGAAGTTCCACAAAGCTGAGGAGGTTCTGAACCCATGGTGGAGATTCCTCGACTTGCTTTTTTAGCCTTGTTTTCAAGTTAATCTTTGTCTTCTTTCTATTTATGAAGCTTTTCATTAGTATCTTCTCAAAAGCAGCTTCAATTGATTCTGCACTTCTCTCATGATTGGCATACTGGTTTAACAAAAAGTTGCGCGAACTCCAAATTTCTTCCTCAGAGGCATCACGGCTTATTCCAAGACGTTTGTAAGGGTCCCAAACATTCAATCGAGAAAACTTCGGAACATTACCTTCAGAAATCAGATCGTTAACATCAAACTAGATGTTTCATGCTAGAATATTAATCAAACAACTCGAAAAGAACCAGAGAACAAACTTACACATGTAACTTATCCAATGCCAAAAGAGAAGTTACTTTAACTTCAATTATTTTTCCCTCTGTTATCACTCATTGCTAACATAAAGAAGTTACCTAAAGCAAAAACAGCTGATGGTCTTTCTCGATAATTTGGCACAGACTAAAAGATTAAAGCTTCAGAAGATATATGTGCTCCAGGATTCTTGTTTAAATCCTTCTATCATTTTCAAAGGAATTTTTAATAGAGAAACTTAAGAGATTTTCCATCTCTACAATTCTTTTAATAGAAACTTCCCCTACTAAATACTTAATTCCGAATCAGCATCTTGAGCCTTTTCACATTGTAACACAATTTCAACACTAACCCAAAATCTTACCAGCCACGGAGTTATTGATCTAAAACTATTATAAATCATCAATTAAAGATGTATGTTATATCTGCTTGCAGTTTCCTTTTCACAGTAGCATCAATACACAGAGTGTTAATTAGTGTTAGAAAACCCACCTCCATAAGCCGTATCCGTTGCACATTTTGTACCCTTTGAAAACAAACGAGAGGGTTCCGACCTCTTCGAATTTCCTCTACTCGAACTGCACAAAAGTTTAACAAATAGTAGGAACTTCAACATACCAACAACAAATTAATAGATCCCAAATGCTCAATACGACACAAGACAACCCGCATACAATTTCTCTACGAAGATAATAAGACAACTTACATTTTTTGGCCGAGGAAAGCAGAGGAAAGGGAAGGCTTCAATATGAGAGTTGCCGCCATGAAATTCGTTCTCTCCAATAGAGAAAAAGAACCCTAGATTTTGAACTGATTTCTTATAGTGGAGAAAATTTTTCCATAGAGGCCGTGCCGGCCGAGAGGGTTTAATCCGGTTAGGTGGAAGTTGAAAGCCGTGGAAGAAGAAAGGAACTTCTTGCTAAGCTTTTCGATATGTATACGGTGAAAAATCGAAAGAGTATTAGGCTCTAGATTAAGCTGGGTGCGCATTGTACCCCTTTTTCTATTATATAATTTTTAATTACATTTTTGGTCCTCAAATTATAACTCAATTTGAATTTCATTTATATTGTGGGTCCTCAAATTATTAGAAATTGAAAAATCACTTTGAAATTTTGTGATTTTAATAAATATAATATTCGTATAACAAATACTAATAATAATATATTCCTTTACGGGTGAATATGAGAGAGACTAAAATATGAACGCAAAACACAGTAAATTTGTCACTTAAACTTAAAATCATTAAATTGATACATTAACTTTTAGTTTAATAATCAAGTTTTTAACAATTTTTGCACTTGTATAACTCACATCACTTTGAAGGTTCAATGATAGAAAAATTCGGTTATTTACTGCAACTAGTCTAAGTGAAAGGATAGTCAAATTGCGCTTAAACAACCAGATTAGCCACAAACATTATTATTGAATAATGGTTTATATGCTTCATTATTATCATAGCATTAGTTCTAATCATACTCTATTGAAAGATCCAACAGAAAATAAAAAGTTCGTACAACAAATGTAAATAAACATCCCCTCCCGCTTTGGCTTTGGCTGACTCTGATCGACTTGCCCGCACGACGTCTTTTTTAGAACAGGGACTCACACATAGGTCACAGTCTAGAGCCAACTTGAGAAAATTGTTGTCTCAACACTCTTCTCATCACTTTATTTGTTGCTGTTCTTGGAAGTGAAGGGAGGGCTACTATATGTGAAACCTGCAATATTTTAGACTGGATAAGGAAACATTAACTTCCAAACTTTGTATTACCAAAGCTGAATTACCTTGAATAGAGGATTCAATTTCTTCTGCAAAGCTGAGTTGATAGAAACTTTCAATGAATTCATATTGTCCTTTGACCCCTTAGAATCCTTAAATACAACGGCGATAACTAACTTATCAGGGCCACCTCCAGGTGGTGGCACCCCAACAGCTGCTGTCTCGAGGATACTTTCATCAGCTGCATTACAAACTTTCTCAATCTCCACTGAACTTACCTGGCAAAAGGAATCACAAGCTTCAGTTACAGGTAAGAGAAAACGATATGTAAAGTTGTCTGCAACAAATACAGGTGATAAGCTAGAAGGAGAACCTGTGTTCATAAATACACAAAGGTACAAAGAACAAATAGATGAAAGGGGCCAAGGCCCACTTGTTATGCCGGAAAGAAACAATTTCTGATAAATTAGACCAACAATTATTGTTTTATTTATGGAGTAGTAGTATTGATTTTGTTGAAAATTTGACAAAATAGCCTCAAGTAATAACCTTTTTTTTTTCAAATGAAGTCTTAAAACCAAAGAGACCCTAATAATTCATGATTTTTTAATAACAATACAAGGTAACACATACACCTTTACGCCCCCCAGATTCATGGTGTCATCTGCACGGCCATGTGCACGGTAATAACCTCTAGAAGTACGCTCAAATATATCTCCGTGTCTTCTAAGAACCTGCTAGGTAATTAGTAGCACATTAAGTACTTGTCTGGAAAAAGAATAAAGTACCAAGGTAGAATCAGAAATACTAACTAACTAACCTTTCCATTCCAAACAGGCATTCCTTTGTAGTATACACCATAGTGGTCAGCATTCAGCAATGTGCTTGATGCCCCAAATAGAAGGGGACCAAGAGCCATTTCACCAACTCCGGGAGAATCAAATGGCTGCAATTATAGTTAACAAAATTACTTTGAATGTATCAAATACGCAACATACAATATTTATCTACAATGTAAAGTTTCAACTTTCTATTTAGCAGCCATCAATTGCCACTACCAAACCTGCTTATCCCCTGTTCGTTAGAACCCTGTACTAAACCAAGAAAACCACATTTAGGTAAAGTTAGAAGTTTTCCTACTCAAATGTATGCGGCACCAATTTATGAATAAAAAGGAAGCTCCCTTTCTTTACAACCCTCAACCACCATACATCCCTCTCTCCCGTGCAAAGAGAGAAGGAGAATACAGATTACTTTCACTGCCGTTTGCATAATAGAATTCTACCCAATTCCTGACCAATCCTTTTTCATATTCTCTACTCTATGTGAAGTGTTCTAACAGGATTTAACAAAGAAGATGCTATTTTTGTCTGCTTTACAATTAAGGAATTGGATCACTGTCCAAGTCCTTCAATTTGTAATTCTCCGTAGGTGTTGACAAGCTTTATCCATCTCCCGATCTAATAATTCTACCGATGTTTATTTTTCACCTGTTTCCTGCTCTACCTTCAACAACATTCTAATCTTTCTCCTATCCTCACAGATAATTGAATTATATTTGAAATTCTTCCAGTGCTTTCTTATCTTCCATAACACATTTAGTGCTGATGACTTCCTTATTACTCCATTCAGAATTACCTGTCCATGTGTAATTTCTCCTATCCAACTGCTTAGCAACATCGAAAATATAGAGTTAACGACAAATAGTATGAGGGGCTTTCAACACTCGGTTCATGAGTGTGACTCTCCCTTCTAGAGAAATTACTTATTTTTTCATGTGGCAAACCTTCCTTTCATAATTTTCAACTATCCCCTGTGAAGTTGCGGTAATGTAAATCGCTTGATGTTTACTAGTGGAAACCCGTAGATGCAGTATATGCAAAAGTTGAAATTTATCGAGAGCTAATGTATTAGAATTGCTTAACAGACTCCTACATAAGACATGCAGCGTTTGCATCTTTAGGAAAGAACTGGTCAGTTTCCATGAACTCTTGCATCATTTAATATGACAATCAGTCTTTATTGTTTGAGAAAGGCTGAAAAATACTTACTCTAGGGGACCCATCTTCGCCAAGAATGAATAGACTACAACCCATAGCTGCTGTGCTAAAAGCAGATAAAGATTGTGGTTGCAACAACGAACCAGCAACGAATCCACCACCAATTTCTGTCCCGCCACAGATCTCTATTACAGGCTTGTAATGAGCTCTTCCCATCAACCAAAGGGATTCATCCACACCAGATGCTTCACCAGTGGAGGCAAAGTGACTGCCATCATATATAATTTAATTAAGCTAGAAAAATGTTGGAAGTATCTCTGGAGCGTGCGAAGTTTTGAAGTTCCACATGGATTACAGAAGTCAAATACAATTCTAAAGAATAGATATGCCCAAGACCAAATGAAAGTAATTGCATGGATGACTAGGGGGGTGAAAAGAAAAGGAAACAAAATAACACATAATTTCAATAACAATATATTGTCTCTGTAAATCTCTAACTGTTTTGAAGATGTTTAAGAGAATTACCAGATGGATGACCAATCATAACCAGCAGTGCAATTTGTGGATTTCCATGCCCTTACAATGCTTGGGACCACGCCAAGCATAGTAACTTTAGCATCCTAGATAAGTCCTTGAGTATTTTAGATAGCAAAAAATGGTAGAATCCCATAAATGGAAAATTTGTAAGGAGAAGTGAGCTTGTATATAGTAAAACCCAAAATTTCAATCTGAAGTACTTCAGGGTGCTAGCCTTCAGAAATCTCAAGTTAAATGATTATAGGATTAGGAAAAACAATAAAAGAATGATGTCTGAAATACTAATTCTAATGACAGAGTTGGTCCTTGGTTGTATAGACACAAGACAGAAAGAACAGCAAATCTATCTAATTGGTCCAGCAAGCGTTGTACCTAAAGTTTGCACAACTCCCCTAATCATCTAGCTTGAAGTATTGAGCAGTATTCAGGAGTTCCTTGCTTTACGTAAGACAAATCAAGTATGCACTAGTCAGATTCATAAAATTGTTGTTTATCATCATCAACATCGCCACCACTATTTATTTGGTATTTGAAATGGATCTACAGTATTAAATTGCATCATACCTGAACAAACTTAGCGAAGCCAGAACCAAGGGGGGAGCCATTGTACAAGGCCATGGTTGCTCCATTTAGCAAAGTGGAGTAAATTAGCAAAGGGCCCATCATCCATCCAAGATTGGTGGGCCAGGCCACCACATCATCTTTGCCAATGTTCAAGTGGGACCATCCATCAGCAGCTGCCCTAAGGGGTGAAGACGCAGTCCATGGAATCGCCTTTGGTTCCCCTAAAACACATTTATAGAGAGTAAATGTAATAGTCTTGTATTAGTAGTTCTACTCCAAAAATTTTCTTAATCCCTCATGAATGAGTCGACTAAGCAGTTTTTACATTATTCTGATCACAATAAACTGAACTCTTTCGCCGTAATTATCACGAAGTGTTCTTCATTAAATGTGGTAAAAAAAGAATAGGTCTTTTTCTTTTCACAAGGTAAGATATTATTGATAAGTAAAAGGGTCCTTCATCCCACGAGAGATAATGAATGAACATATACATTTTTTATAAGGTATGAATGAACATACACATTTAGTCACTAAAAACAGAACCTTAATTTTAAGCGGTAACCGAGAAAATTTTGACATCAAATCATGCAGTAAGTTAACAAGACAGACTACTTGCAATGGATATCAAAATACCTGTTGTTCCAGAAGAGAAAAGGATATTTGTGAATGCTTCAACAGGTAGTTCCACCCCAATGTACTCAACCTCCCTGCTATTTATAGAAAGAGATCATCAACTTTTTATTCCAGTGCCAGAGAGAGCTATTTTTAGCTAGTGTAAAATGAAAAACCATAGTTAGTGATGTATAACACGATTCAAGGTAGTGGCTTAGATGGTAAAACATCCTATTATCAGGATTGAGAAGAATAGGTATGTAAACAAAAGCTCAATTTGAGTAAAGGACTATCATAATGCTTACCAATTTGGAAGTCCTCTTGGCATAAGCATCAACATTCAGAATCTGTAATAAAGACAAGCAGGTATTGAGCAGTATACTTTTCTTTTGACAGGCTTGGTCTTTGGTATCTATGATAGTAAAGCTGGAATGGTATTGGTTGTCTTAGTAAGTAGTGAAGCTGGATGTTCTCTTGGGCCTTGACCTGTGTTATCCATGATAGTAAAGCTGGGGTAGATTTTTTATTTATTTTATTTCTGCAACTATTGTAAAACTGCAGGTTCAGAGTGGAGTGAAGCAATTCTGGTGTATTGCTGCTGATGTCTTTGTAGTGATTTCTGATGATTTACAAGTCATTTGAAAGTACAAGAACAACTATGCCTCAATCCCAAGCTCATAAAGGGGGAGGACTAAAAATGTCTTCACTTCCCTATGGATGTGGGACTATGGAGGAATATCTCAAAAGGTGAAAAGGGTTCAATGAGAACATATCAATCAGGATGAGTGAGTTTTTGGGGACATAAGAATGCAAGAAGCTGAGAACAACATTTTCTAATTTGTATACAAATTCTTGCCAAAAAAGATGCAAGATCCAATGGATATGGAGTATACATGGGAGAAGAGTGCATTGGGATTTGAGTTTTAGGAGGAATTTGCAAGTCTGGAGGTTAAAGAAATCAAAATTTGGAAAAATTGCTTCACCATAAAAAAAATATATGTATAGTTATGACCTATGAAGAAGGGGGGTATGGCATATTTTCTATTAAGTACTTCTATGAGAAGATTTTTATTAGAGGAATCTTTTCAGCATATTTCAGTATGGATACCGAGAAAGATCTGTGTTTTCACTTGGCTAGCTGTGAGAAGGGTGATCCTGACAGTGGAAAATTTAAAGAAGGGAACATTAGTGGTGTTAGTTGGTGCTTCATCTGTAAAGAATCAGGAGGACACATAAGTCACCTCCTTATATATTGTTGGATAGTATCTTGGTTATGGTGAGAAATTCTGAGATGCCCAGACTTGAGCGGGTGATGTCGGGCGAAAGAAAGAATGTTTAGCAGGGATTCTAGAGAACATAAGAGAAGATGCAGAGTATGAGATGTTGCTCCTCTAACACTTTTATGGACCATATGAAGAGAAGAATAGGAGGGTTTTGAGAGAGTAGAGAAAGATGTACATTGCAATTTATCCGATGAATGGGAAGATTGAAAGAAAATTGCAATTTTCATTAGACTGGCATCAAACTAGACAATAAAGTCTTATAAGTAAGAGAATAAGGAAATCAATGGGAAGGTAAGGAAATAGGTTATCTAAGTCATTATGATCGTAAAGTATCTCGGGGTGGATTTCAAATAGTAGCCGCATCAAGTCCTCCCCCTTTGATAGACATCAACTGCACACAAATTCCACCTAAACATTGTGTTCAACTTTACTAATAATATTATTGGAGATCGGATCTTGAATCCGTTAAATTTGAAATGTACATCTCCATAAGTTATAGAAAAAATAAAGCTTCGAAATTGAATGGAATGTTTTGCAGGAAAGAATCATAAGCACCAGCAGCAGAAGTTTAAGAAAAGATTATGAACTTTCGCGCTTTTGAAGTCAAGGTGATCATCCAAAAATTAAACTCAAAATAAAGATCAAAGGTCATTTCAAAATTTAAGTAACTTTTCTTCTATTATATATTTTTACTATTTACTAATACCACCACTGCTACTACTACTGTTATCACTTTAACCTTGTACTTAAGCTCGCAGTCAGATGAGATGAGTGGTTCTACATGGGTTAACAGACACCAACTCGAAAAACAATAGTATGTGTAACATAAGCCCCTGAGTCGCATTATATTGTCTATCCGTTATAAGCCAGCTAAAAAAGGAGAGTGAAGTTATACCAGCAAGTTCCATGAACTCCACACTGCAGGTACATGTGCATGTTCAAGGAATAGTCATAGTTAACAGGCTAACAGCATGGATCTAAAGAATGATGAATTTTCAAGGTACTTGTGCGCTAAAAGTCTCACAATTTCGTCTCTCTAAAGGATAACAGAAGTGGATTATATCAGGTCATCTAGTTCTGGCTCATTTTTTGTGTCAGCAAGGAACGCTAGATAAAAGTATATCCTTAGTGCAGCAAAATCCAACTTTAGCCATCAAAAAGAGGGAAATAATTCCATGAAATAACGTCAGAAAGAGGAAAGCTTACTTAGATTTGTCTACTCTTTCTAGGAAGTCTTGCCATGAAATGTCACCATCACGCAGTTCTATGCTCAAAGTGGAGCTTCTATTGGGAATTACAATTGCCATCGGTGATTGAGCATCAATCACTTTACTGCAGGTTAGAAATCTATGTTATGAGGGTGAAACCGTGAAACAAATAAATAAAAGAAAATGACACAGGGCTAGGATATCACCTGTACAATGGAAGTTTTTTGCCACCACGGCTAATGAAATCCTAGGAGAATAGTTAACCAAAAAGAGTTTTAGCCCATGAATGACTGTTGGAGGAGAGAGTGATCAAACATAAAGAATCAAAGACTTAAATTCCTGTCAGAATTTCGAAGGATAAGGACAGCCTTCAAGATGAATTCAAACAATCTCTGAAGGAGATATGGTCATGGGGTGGAGTCATGAGCATTAGCCGCAATATTCTTTTTTCCAGATGAAGTACTACCAGGGCATTGATTCAATTCTCAAATTTCACCATAGCATATGAATTTAATATCCCTATGTTTTCACTAGGAACTCTTGAAAGATTAATCAACCATTAACTACAGGTTCTCTGTGAGAATCCTAGTAGTTCAGAACTACAAAGCTGACACCCCAGGTAGGTTAGGTTACTCAAGTTACCTTTTAATTCCAAACAATGCATCCAAGATTGACAAGCTATACTTGGTAATTCATCTCCAACTTCCTCAAAGCCACAAACAACTTAGCATTCTCATATTTAATGCATTCATCCAAATTAATTATTCAGAAAGGAACCAAAATTTGGTGTCTTCTTTTTCTTTTGCCACTTAGTCAACTTAATAATAACTTTCCAAGAGCCATTCTGCAGATATCTAAAGATAGAACCTCTTCATCTATCATGTTTAATATAATATGAATCTTAGCAAAAGATTCCATACATCCTATTAGCATTATCTATGCATCAAATTCATCTGCAAGAATCTCTGTGTCAAGAAGTATTATTAAAACAACTAATTGCTTCTTCCTTTTCTATTAGGTGGCAGTGAGTGCAGGTATAGTCCAGGCATGGAAAGGAAACTCAACTAGTTTTAGTTACCAAATGGTTTGCAGAACTTTTTATCTTCCTATCCAATAATTTTTGCTTACAATATGTCAACTAGAGCTTCTCTTCTTCTCCATCCACAACCCTACTGCAATAACTAGGTTACCTATATCACCGAACAGCTCTGATCTATCCAGTATTATATACTTCCCTACATGAAGACGCAGTTATATATGCTTGAAAAGTAGTTCTGGTTATACTTGAAATCGGAAACAGTGTTCAGGCACATAATTTTGTTTATTTCCAGCGAAGGAGGAATGGGGTCAACCTGAGTGAAAATAGCCTTTGCTTTTGATATCATGAGCCTCGTTGCAATTTCAGTTGGAGCAAAACTGTCAGCGATTGAGACAACCACATAACCCGCAATAACAATGGCCAAGTAGATCACTACGGAATTGACATCCATTGGCATATCTATGGCAATGGCAGATCCTTTGTCCAATCCCAGTGTATCAATGCAATATGCGACTCTCCTGTGATTTAGAAAGGTTTTTACAATTAGTAGTCATAACTCATAAAAACAGAACAAACATATAACAATTACATCTTAGTCCCTAATAAGTCGGGTTAGTTATATGAATCTTCTCTGACCATGTTTCTCCATTTCAGTTCAACTCATATTATCATCACATACCAAATAAAAAATAGAAGTGAAAAGATAAGTTAATTATATATGAACAATAGTAATAGTAATTACAATAATATAAGAAGTTCACTATATTTTTACTGGCATATAAATATATCGTAAGGTCAAAATACTTCAACCAAGCAGTAGGTTCAGATCGACATTCTCAACTAGTAGATATCATCTATAGGACTCTTTTTCTTTCATTTCGTCCTATCTTTAGATAATTCCGCACTAATTCCAAGAAATTATGTCTTTTCAAGACATTTTCCTTCCATCTGATTTTAGGTGTACCTCGTACCATTTAACACCTTCACTCACCATAGTTTCACACCTATGAACAGATGCATATGTAAGTGATGCAAAACATGATCAACCATCTCAAGCAACTTTCTTTGATTTTATCCTTCTGGGTGCTAGGTAATTTTTCATTTTTAGGGGGAAAAAGCGGATCTGCAATAAAAGAAAAAGAAAGTGGCTACTAAATAGGTTTCATATAATTGAAGGTAGCATTTATCCATTCTGGGAAAAATCAGATTGCTCAACCTCACAATACTCAAAATTCTCTTCTTTCTTCACAACAAGCATGGAGTATATATCAAATCAGTCTCTCATTCTTCCCAACAAAACTTTGCATGTCAGAGTTGGACTGCTCTAAAGTTTTACTATTTTAGAAGGCATAACCCAGTGGATACAATTATACAAACATAACATGTTTAAGGCCATAATTGTCTAACCAATGCACTGTGGAAAATAAGATCAGAAATGCTTTTCATGAGAAGTTAAGGAAATGGAAACGCATTTGCAACAGTTCACTCGGGGTTTGTTTGATGTAGAAAGGAGATCCCAGTCACCCCATTCAACAGTAATTCGTTGTAGAATTGAATAGAGCAGAGCCATTATTAGACCATGCACCCGGAGTTCCTGGGTGGCAGCCAGTCTACCCAGTTACCTCTCTAAAGCCTTGTCGTCCAGTCATCGCCTACTTTAACAAGAAGTGATTTGATTGTACTACTGGCATGTGCAAAAGATTCACTGACTTGATGCTCACACATAAGCGATGCCAATGGTGTGTGAACCTTGTTAGAAGTCGAATAAATTGGTTCATAAGTGTTTTCTCTTGTTTTCAAGTAACATAAAATATTGTTTTATATGTCCTTGACACCATCTCACAGCAATCCTTGCTTAAGTTTCCAGATTTTCGTTCCAGTCCAACTCACAAGCAGACCAGGAAACATATGATATAAACATTCAGATGCTAGTAGAAGATCTGAACATCAATTTACAGCATTCATCATTTGGTTTTCCCACCTCCTTGACTTAGTAATAGACAAATAATAAGAGGTAATATCCACGGTGCAGCCTCCCACCCTTTTTTTTAATGTTTCTTTGGGTACAATATTTCCTATATTACTAACAAATCATATTTCCCCATGTATCACATGGAATGTGGATGGCTCAACACTGGAACTGCTGAGGAAGTACATTTATTTAATATACATGAACTCCTAAACCCCTCCCCCCATTCCCCCTGCCGAGGCAGAAGTCAGTAGTGGTCTTCTCCCACTATACTCCTATGGTGACTTCAACCTCATTGTTTGAACTGGAGTCTCTTGCCACTGGATCTTGTTGATAGTGTGCATCTTAACATTTTTTTTTCAGATATGTGCCATGACCAGAGCTGAGTCACCTTAAAGTCATAAATAGTCAGCAAGTTCAGCAGTACGCACAATTACTAAAGGACCAACATTTTATGATGAACATAATGATATATTTTAGGCCATTCAGCAGGAAGACTCAGATGAAATATTTCAGATATCCAAATAACAAGCAAAAGTATTCTGACTTGAAAAAACAATTGATATATGTACTACAACTTAATTTTGTAATCCACATTAACAAAAATCATTGTACCATACTGCAGATCTTAGTTCCTCAAGAGTCAATTTGGTAACAGGTGCCTCATCATCTCCTTCATCACGTGTTATCACAACTATGTCACTTAAACTCCTCTTTGCATTCAACCTCAAACAATTCTTGGCAGGATTTAGACGTGCCCCAGGAAGCCATTGACCACCAGGGTGCAAAGGAGTTTCATGCAGAATACATTCAGGACTAACAGAGAAAAAAATATCCATTTCCTCAAATACGATCTTCCAGTACATCTACAAAGATATTTTGAGACGGAAAAGTTTCAGTAAGAGGTAAAAAAGGACACTGCATCAATATTTACTCATTCACAAACAAGAAAGTAAAGCTGCAAATAATGCCGGCAAAACATACAAGTACCTCCAAGTTTGAGACTGTAAATTCTTGAAAATCAGAGAAGCTTGAAATAGGATTTTTATAACTTGACCCCAGTAACTCCTTTCCTCGCCGCTCCAATAACTTACCAATGTTAGTCAACTTAG
This sequence comes from Solanum lycopersicum, assembly GCF_036512215.1. Classification (NCBI taxonomy): domain Eukaryota; kingdom Viridiplantae; phylum Streptophyta; class Magnoliopsida; order Solanales; family Solanaceae; genus Solanum; species Solanum lycopersicum. The sequence goes on along the minus strand of NC_090802.1, from coordinate 61,231,711 downwards.
CAGCTTCCCTGTGCCAGGAGTAACACACCATCATCATGAGCAAGTAAACACAACCATTCAGCAACTTCACACAAACTAATTTAACTTAAAGTTCATAATACACTAACGCATATCCAAATCTTTAACAATTATCAACTGTTCACCTGACTTCATCAGCTTTTCAATTATGTGGCTTGTTTTAGAATACGAGGGTCAAACTAACTAATATTATAATTCGGATATACAATCTTCAAAAAGAAAATGAAATAAACTATTATACCATTAGAATTCCTACCCTAAGTCAACGGGTTAACCATTCAAAAGTATTTGAAAAAATCATAGTGAAAGAAAATCTTCTTTCACGCCTTAATTGAAACAGGGATTAGTAACATTGAACAACTCGCACAGTTGAACTGAAGAATACTAACGGGTCGGGCAACCAAGCAGGCGGGTCAGGTCCATAGTCAAAGTAACAGCCATAATACATCATCTGATGGAAGGCGAAGGGAAGGTCCGGAGTAAGAAGGTATTGAGAAATGTGCCGCCATGTATTGGTAGCGTCAGCTCCGTATTTAGCAACTATCTCAGTGAGCTTTCGGTGGAGTTGGGCGGCGGCGGCGGTGGTGGAGATTCCCTGCAATGCCTGAATATCCTCGACGGTGACAGAGCGCAGAGGTTGATAGCATGCCATGAGATTCGAAAAAAATGAGAAAAGAGAGTTTCAGAAAAAAGCTGGGTGAATTCTCATGCCTCTATGTGGATTGTGGAGTCCAACAACTACACGTAAACCTGGTTGTCAAACGGTTACTTTGAGTTGATGGAATGGAATTGATTGTTGGATTGGACTCTTTTAACTGTATACCAACTACTGCGTCTACCTCCATCTAGAAGTACCTACTATCCCTAACTTTTTATAACATATTTTTCACGAGAAGTAAATTGCAATTTATAATATATTTTTTTCATATTAATATTTTTATTTGAAATATGAAATAAATATAATTTGATTTCACTTTATAAATTATTTTAATTAACTTTTTTTTTTAAAATAATATAACAATTACAAAGTGGATGGGGTAGTATCTTTGACAGACGGTTGGCTATGACAACAACGTCCTATTACCCACCAAAATGATACTCCCCTCTGCCCGTTCCATGTTAGATAAACATTTTACAAAAATATTTTTTTTATATAATTAATTTTATTTTTCCTACTATTTATATAACTTTGGAAGTTTAAACTTTTGAAGATCAAAAAAAGTTTCTTTTCTTAAGAAACTAATTAATATGAATAAAGGATAAAATAATAAAGTTAATTAATCTATTATAATTTATTAATCACGGTGTAAAATAGAAAATGAGCATAAAATATGAAACGTAAGGGAGTATTAAGGAAATATAAAGGATAAGAGATTTTATTATTATCTCGTGAAATTATAAAGATTATTTTTTAAAAAAAATGTTTTACTCAATAGAGCCTTATTGGGGTGTGTAAATCTGACAACCAATGATGGAAGCTATCAAATTGAGAGGTAAGCTATCAGAGATGATACCATTGGTTGATGGAGTTGTACATAACAACTGGCAGTGGCAATTACATGAAGGAAGGAGATTGGTTTTTAGACCCCCACAAGTCCTGTTTTTGTTATTTGAGTCCTTAGAATTATAGTTTGATATTTACAATTAGATCCTTAATAAAATCTTCGTCCCTTTGTTAGATCTATTTTTCTTTTAAAGAGAAAGGACAATAACTGATCACATTTATTTTATTAGCATGATGAACAGCTCATAGATCAATAATTAATATAGATTGATGGTATATATTTATATAACAATATAGAGTTGTGTACATATGTTTGATTACAATATTTTAATATTATAATAATTAATGAGAATGAATAATATAATATAACAGCTAGAAATAGCTATTGGTAAATATTACTCCAACTTTCTTATGATGCAAATTTTAAGTGTCTGTTCGTTTTCAATTTGAGAGGCATTCAGCACAAAAGTGACATCTATTTCATGGTGTAGACCAATTCTGATGGAATGTAGTTACATTGGTTTGCAGTATCATTGAAAATGCAGGAACCAAAATGCTGCATTTCTTCAACATTGGCACCTGATAGAAATGTCAAGAATAGAAGGGCTAGGTACCAACTGCTTGAAAATCGATTCGGAGTTGTTTCTATGAGGAGTCACACCCTTTTATATGTGTCACATGGCTGAACTTATGTTGGATGTACAAAGAGAATTCGAAAGCATGGAGTGATGTGCCAAAACAAAGTTAAAAAATTGAGGCAAGAAGATAGTTCATTAGAACTCATCAAAGAATTACAGCAGGCTATCTTTAAGAATTCATCTATACTATGGCCAATTTGTTGGTCATTACAAGGGAGACTAGTTAATCTGAAAGCAATTTGACAGTGCCTGTTGTACCAAAACGTCTACCTGGAATGACTCTTGATGGTGATAAAATTTCTGCAAAAGAAAAGTTGTATGAATCTGTTCCTAGCCGACTCTGCAACCACCCCTTGCCTCCGGAGAAGCCATCAGTCATGATCCAGCAGTTATTGAAGCCAAAGCTCGTCAGCGATTTAGCAACTGTTTTAGCTGAATCAGAGTACCTGAAAATAAATAACAGAATATCATTGATAACTAAAGTTATACAAAGATGCAGATCGACTATAAGACCAGAAGGGAAATAAGAGTGGGGTATCAAGTAGATTATAAGAAAATTTAGAAAAACTCACGAGTCCATTATCACGATGTTAGACCCTTTGTTGATTTTCTTGAGGAATGATATCTTCAGAGCCACTATTTCAGCTTCCACTTTCTTCGGATTCCTCACAAGACTCTTCACTTTACTCTGCAAATCTTCCAAACTGAAATATAGCAGGAGAAAATATGCACAAGTATAAACATACTTATCTGTTGATCTTTTCCATATCTTCCCTAGGAAGTTCAGAATGAAATGATTTCATGCACAAAAGAAACAAAAAGATGGAAGCAAGTATCCCCTACCAGGTTACTTCTCACTAGCATAAGAAGTCAATTTACCGCCTCTCAATTAGTTAAGGAGAATGTAGCGAGGAAAGAGACAAATAAATAAAAAGGAAATGTTTGGTTCAGCCATTATCAAGAACCACACACAGTTTGTTCTGGACTGAGAATCCTCAAGAAATTAAAGAGAACCTTGTTAACCCTTAAGATAAGTAACATAATAGACTTATTAGTCTTTATGCATGTCATTCTAGTATATTTATCTAAACAAGCTTGTTTCTGAGATAGAGCAATTTGAAACATTAGAATGGCAGTGGAAATGATAAAAACACAGTTCATTATGGTTTGTACCTCTCTTAGAAAATAGCAGTTCTACTAAGCGAGAATGTAAACTTGAAGAAACCCAACTTACGGGATTTGAATCATCTTGTTTTTAGCACTAGATGGAAGACGAGGGATTCCAGCCTTATCCTTGTCCTTCTCAGTTCTAATATCAATCAAGACATAATTCTTAGAACACATATTGTCCAGTGTTTGAGCAGGAGTTAGTTCACCTGGAAATGGCATTCCAAAACAAATTTCTGAATTCCCAAAATTAACAGGAAATCGAAAATAATAATAAAGCTACAAACAACTAACTTGGTGTAAAAATAATGCTATTAGAACAATTGTGAACAGAATTTCAAGTATGATAATGATTTTAGTCACTCAAGATAGCTAAATGAACCAACCTACCAAGCCAATCTGATTTTCGTCACTCCAAAATTATGGTTAAAAGCATGTTTGTTGGTTTAAATTTGTATACCTTTTTTTAGAGGGAATGGGTTTGCACTGTACATCTCAATGGTCTAAAGCAACAAAATTAAGGGAAATAAACAAGAGAAATAAAACCCATCCAATTACCCTTGTAACCACGAAAGCTGAAAGAGAGAGCGGAGAAGACAGGGGGAAGTAGAAGATATGCCAGGAATAATGTGCCACCAGCCACTGCAATAACAGCTGGATCAGTTGATGAAATGGTTTCAACTGTGGATGTGGCAATTGGTTTGGCCCCTTCGATCACCTTGGATGTCTGTTGAGCTGCATCAACTACTGTCTGCAACCAAACAATCATGCATCTCTTAAAGTTGAGTAAAGAAAGATGAAACTCAAATCACAACCAACGCCGAAAGTCCAAGATCATCCTATCATGGCCAAAAATGGTATAAAACGAATGAAGTATTGAAAATGTTTTTGTTCTATACCAAATGCTAGTAGCTTTGTCAACCAATATACTTCTTCCTCCTACATATAATTTATATCCATGTTGTTTCTTATAAGTAAATTTCTCTAATCAAAAAGAAATGATGGTTAGCTGGCAAATTATTCACATTGCACATATGAATTTAAATGGACTTAAAGCCTTGTCAAACATGAACTATTATAGCCAAACCTTAGCTGCAGTCATCACTGGCTCAGAGTCCATGCCAGCACTCTGCATTGCCTCTTGGGCCTTCTTAGTGGCATCCGATATGACAGGAGAAGCATTCTTTAAAACTTCCTCTCCTGCCTGCTTTACTAAAGGTAATGCTGCATCAATCCCGGGTTTCACAAATTCAATCACGGGCCCAATCACTCCGCTTACAGTATCAAAGATGTTCGAACCAACCTCTTGCGCTTGATTAACTACCGATTCTACCTGGAAAGAGAAAGCTTCCAATAAATTGCTAAATACCAAATCTCAAGAAACAAGTTTTATTCACAAACACAACACAAAACTTTGTGGAACTGTACCTGCAACTCCCTCCGTCTCAATTTGTTTGTCTAGACAATTTAAATGTCTAGTTTTTTTAGCAACTCTACAATTTCATCTTTTTCACATAACATGTTTAATACCATAACATTAAAAAAAAACATTTTGATACATTTACACATATCTTTAGTGAAAGACCAAGATCATTTTGATACATTCCACATATTTTTACCATAAAATTCATAAACTATGTATCGAAAACTAGGGATGGCAATTGGACGGATTGGGTAAAACTAGGCGGGTGTTTAAAGACAATAAGACCCTACCAAATCCAAAGTTGCTTGGGTCAACTTCAATTTAACAATAACAATACATCAGAACTGCATGCAGTAGAAATTATTTGACCAAAAAAAGATATTTGAAGAAATGGGTTTTAGGGGGAAAATTGTGATGGGTACCTGATTAAGGGAAGAGACGATGTCTTCCTTGGGTAAGTTGATTGCTCTTGCTTCATGGGTCGCAGTGAAAAGTGGAAAGAGGAAAAGTGCAGTGGATGTAGAGAATGATACTGATACAGGTTTTTGAGTAAGTTTAGGAAGACTAAAAACTTTAGGTGGTGATGAAGTAGAAGAAGAAGAAGAAGGAGGAGGAGGGGGCAGAGGAAGAGGTGATTTAGCGGTGGCTGAAGCTCTAAGTGCCATCACTTTTCAGCCTCTTTGCCACTGCTTGCTTGCAGAGTCTTATTGATTATGATGAATTAATGGATTTTGTCCTACTAATTGAAACTATGATGGGCAATGTGTGATGAGAAATTGAGAAACAACTCTTTAACGGCTGAATTTGATGTTCCTCTTCTTTGGTCCTTATTATCCGATGTGGCATTACAAAATACTGATGAAGCTATAAGATGATGACACGTGGATTGTAAGATGAGAAAACGTGGGGCCCTATCCTTCTCACCATTTGCTTAGACAATAGTGCTTTCTTGACGTCAATTTTAATTTTGTTTCAAAAAGTAGACAGTAGTACTGGGTTGTGAGATTAGTAGTACAACAATTTTGTTTTTTCTTAAATCAAAGTGAAATTCATGGTAGTTATTTTGATTAATTCAAGAGATGTATATTATTTTTCATTAATAATAAGTATATTAGATGATTTTATTAACTAAGTCTAGGACCTATGGGAATTGAGACCTTTCATTCTTTAGTCATTCCTTATAACATTGTTGTTTGTTCAACTTTACACAATCGATTTCATTTCATTCCATAAGTGAATTAGGAAAGATAAAAAGGATATGCAAAATAAATTACTTTATGTGACATTATTTTCTTTTTGATTAATACCAAAAAAAATATCATATTTTCTTTTATGTTAAGTATTTAAAGGTATAATTTCTTCTTAATTCTTATTGGTCCCATTTAATTTTCTAATACATTTATGAAGATAGAAAAAAATAATTACTTTTTTAAAGAATAATTTGATAAATATTTTAAAATCTTTATGATTTCTTAAATTCTATATCGAGTTAAATATTATCATATAAAATAAAACAAAGAGAAAGTCTTATTTTCGATAACTTTTAACAATAAATAGTGCTGAAAATCTTACTGCTATAGTACTATTGAGCACACTGTTTCAGAATCCTCGGGGAATATGCCAAAGTACATTACATATATGACCTGAAGTAATCAGCTCCGGCTTAAGCATAATAATAGCTTAAAATAAAAATAAATAGGGTCATAAATATAAAATTTTTAATAATTTTTATATAAATTAAATTTTTTAAGTTTTTATCGGATAATATAATTATTCTTATGATTATTTTTTCATAAAATATAATACTCTAAATATGTCAAATTTATTCTAATAATCCCTTTATTTTCATGAAATATTTAATTTTTCTACAAATAGTATTTAATATTTATTAAAAAATACTAACTTATAACCTATTATTATTAAAAATGAGGCGTCTTAAATTTGGTAAAACACATGTTTTTTTAAGTACGATCGAGCCACCCCTGAAAATAGGTCGTTTTGGTCGTGGTGAACAACCGACTCCATAGATAAGATCTTAATGGACATCCGTGTAATTTTTTGGCAAAAATGATCTCGAAGTTCTGAATGACCAAAAAAAATGATGGACTATAACACACGAAAATCAGCAAAATAGGAATTTATCTGCTTTGGGGCTCGTTTAACCTTGAAAATAGATTGTTTTGGTCGTGGTGACTAACCGGCTCCATAGACAAAAATCAGCAAAATAGGGAGTTTATCAGCTCTAGGACTCATTTGACCTTGAAAATGGACCGTTTTGATCGTAGTGACCAACCGACTCCATAGATGAGGTCTTAACGGATGTCCGTGTAAATATTTTGACAAAAATGATATCGAAATGCAAGTAGTATAACATGACATAATGTTGATAAAATTCTCTGCAAAAACAACGTTGAATCCAGATTTTGCTGCCAATACACACTTTGCAAAGACCTTTAGCCACTCACTAAATTTTGCTTCTTTTTTTATTTATTTTTTTGGCTATTATCCGATTAATTATTTATTTATATATTTATTTTTCTGAAAAATAATTGATGGCCTATTTAGCCTTTTATTTATATTTTATTTTAGAGAAGAAAAAATAAAATTCATGGTCAATCCTAATTAGCGAGGTGTATATTTTGGGCTTTAAACTTGCAAGTTCCGTTTGGGAGATCAATGGACCACCAGTGTCTAATCACCTTGGGCCAAAGACCTATTAGCTTTTAGCCCAACACAGTAAACCCACATTGAAACCTAGATCTGGGTTGATTGAGCTCACTAATTAAGCCCAATTCAAAAGTTTAAAGATAAGAGGCAATCAACTCCTTACATGGGACTTCCCGGCGCGAATTCGGACTTGGTCAGGCTCCAAAGTGGGTGTGGGACACCACGTGAAAAACAAAATAAAAAAGAACTTGTATTATTTGCTTATAAAATCCAAAAATATTATTGAATGTTAAAAAGATAAGAAATCTCATTTTCTTCGGAAGTACAAAAAAATTAGCTCTATTTTCTTGGTTGCGCATTTTCTTTTGAAACTACTGGTCATTTTGAGCGCACCTCAACTACTTTACATGTTGATCAGAGATAGCAGATACCCCATGGGGACACTAACCAGAATTTCTGCAGCAATATCTAAACCATAAATATTGGAACAATCAACAATGTGAGGATTATTTTGAACAGTGCATGACAAATTCCACCAACAGTTTTACGTAAGCACCTGTTAAAAGTACAATTAATGAGAATCGGAGTATGAGAGTATTAAAATGAGAATGTTCTAAGAGACTAACAAAGACATACACTATGTGACAACAACAAAATATTAGTTTTTCATCTTTCTGAGAGGAGAGAGAGTGAAGTCTAATAATCAGAAAGAAACACTAAAGAGCTCTATTCATTTTTGGACTTTTGATGAATTAATTTTTGTTTGTTTGTTGGCTCTTGGAAGTACTTAGCCAAGGGCATTAACCTTTTATCATTTTAAGTTAATCCTATAACAAGGCATGACAAATATTATTTGTAGTTTAGCACCTAATGTTTCAACATTTCAGCTCTATTATCAATTTTTCATATCATAGCTAACTTATAATAATTTAAAAATACTATTGTTTTATCCCTAACTACTTGTTCATTTTTACTTAACACATTTATCAAGAAAATAATGATTGATATAATGATTTTACTGTTCTGCCTTGTAAATTGATAGAATTCTAAAATCAATTTTCTCATTCTAGTTTTACCTTGTTCAAAAACATTAACAACAATGATATAATATGAATATTAATAACAACACTTTATGTAAATATCCTTAAATGCTTTAGTAACTAATCTTATTTGGATTTACACTAAGCAATATGTTAAATGAGTTCAAACGGAATGATATGATCAATGAAACCTAATTTATAAATTGAGAGCGCAATTTTTTGTATTTTGGTATCAATGATGACGTCATTTATAACACGTATTTTTATAATAAATATTACTCTTTCAACTACTAAAATATCCAAATAAGGACAATCAACATTCCATTATATACAAAAAAAAACCAATATTAGTTTCCCCAACCACCTAATCATAAAACTAAACCCCTTCTAATCTCCTGTCTAACTAAGTATTAGAATGGAAAACTCACAATCCCCATCAAAGTCCTTAAACAACTCATCCAAAAACATCCAACAAAAAATAAATCCAATTTCCTCAAATGATGGAAAGAGATTTATTGGAGTTAGACAAAGGCCATCAGGCAGATGGGTTGCTGAAATCAAACAAACTTCACAAAAACTCAGGCTGTGGCTTGGTACTTTTGACAAAGCAGAGGAAGCTGCTATGGCTTATGATAGTGCTGCACGTCTTCTTCGTGGGAAAAACGCGAAAACAAATTTCAACAACCATGGAATCTTTAAACCTAATGAAGAGAATTACAGTTTGTTGGAAAAAAATCCAAGATTATATCAACTTATGAAACATGCCATCATGAAGAAATTTGCAGGGAAATATCAAAATAATGAATGTTTAGAAACAGAGGAGGTGGTATTAGTTGAAGAAAGTATAAATAAAGAAGAGATCTGTGCGATTCAATTACAGGGAAGTTCAAAGGTTTATTCATCAGTGATTGTCGCTCCTTCTTTTAGTAATAATGAAAAATCGTATCAACTTTAGATGTTTCGATCGTTAAAAGTATTAAATAGTTAGTTAGGTTGTTATTGGCTTTTCTTTATCATATTTGGTTTGTTTCTGCTGAGATTAGTTTTAATACAATACATATATTGTTCACTTTTTAAATACCAAAGTTTATATGATTTTGGGATATTAATAATTTTCCCCATTTCACTCAGGTGTTAAACTTTAAAAGATTGTAGATTCAAATTATTAAAGGAGCAAAATATGAGAGCTCCAGAGATATAAAGAAACAAGTGTGTAATAATCACTAACAGACAATGCAGTATTATATAGTGATCAAACTTTTATAAGAAATATCTATTAGGATTAGTTTTGGAATAATTACACAAATTTTACCTTTTAGTTACTTATTATCATTATTCCTGATTATTAAGTTTTGTAAATCTTCAAAAATTTCTCATTTTTCTTTTAAGGCAAAAATGTCATTGATGTATCTGATGTTCCATTAATGTACTCAACCCTCTTTTTAATGTATCTAACACATGTAATTGATCCTCTTTTTAATATATCAGTGCTTTCATTTTTGATTGTTAATGTATTTGAACCCTCCATTAATGTATCCAACCCTCTTTTTAATGTATCAGTGTTTGGATTTTTTAGCCATTAATATATTAATCCCTTTTTAATGTTTTCAACGCTATATATTGTATCCATTTGAAAGATTTATGTACCTATAAGTTGTAATTTTTTCTTTGAAAGGATGTGATTTATTAGTTTTTGTTGTTGACTTCATTAAACTGTTACCAATAATTGGGCTTCTTATGGCTTGTCAAAATCGATCCATTCTATAAAAGGGCCTGGCAGTGACATCTTTCTAATGTTTCTTGACCTCACTGGGCTCAAGCGGGTCATTAGGTGAAATATTTTGGGACGATGCTTTTGATAAGTTCTTTTAAAGAAAATTTACTTAGAGATATGATCGACTTGATGTAAATATTTAAATAAATTTGGGTCAGGTTTTTTGATTCTGAATAAAAAAGTTAAATAAAATTTATTCTAATTATTGAGATGGAGCCACATATTTCTTTGGAATACACATAATCCAAAAATTGACATAAGAATATATATAAATTGTGATAGCTCGAGATATATTTATTATTTTTCTATTTAATAAATGTTATCATTCTTTAATTGTAATCTAACTACTACCTACTAACTGGTTTAAGTTATCTCTAAATTATATCATAATCAACATTTCAGTATAAATTTTGCTACTTAATTCGTTCTTTTTTTATATATCATTTTTATTATAAATAGTTGATCTATAATATTTAACATTTCATAGAATCAATGTATAACTTACAATATGCTTTCTATTTTATTTTTCTTTTGAGTTATTAGTTTTGAAAATATTTATTTGATCAACATAGAAAAACTAAGTAAATAATTCATGTTGATTGATCAAATTAATCGATCAAAATAAATTAATTCATATTTATTAATAGAAAAATTAATTTTAAAAAAATTAAATAAAAATATAATAATAAACTTATTTATTTTTTTTAATGCGCGATAAAATAAAAATTAGCGATTCATAAATAAAAACGGTGTAAGTAGTACTTTACTAGCGGGGTGTGCATGTGGCGCATGCAAACAAAAAACCTTTCACTATCAAAAGATGTCATTTTTTTGGCTGTAAATGGATATGTTTCCATTCATAATTTGGCATTATTCATGTTTGCTTAATGTCAAATATTTCTATTGCTCGTTTCATATTTATCCATCATTTTAAAATAATTTATTATTATTATTAATATATTCTTTGATTTTTTAAATTTTAAAAATTAAAAAAACTAATATAATATTCAATTAATATATATTACTAAAAAATCTTATTAAAAAACATATAAAATTTTTAAAATAAATAAATAAAAATAAATCGGAGAAATATAATTGCGATTGTCCATTATCACCTTAAACATTTTTTTAAATTCCACTTGTCATAAAATGTTTGATGAAATGAGGACCCCTTGTTTTTTTAATCGAAGAACTGTGCAATATGATAAAACTTCGTCACATGTAACGAAATAGTGTTTAAACTTTTATGTTTCACATTTTCTAATGTGGTCCACATATTAAATAATTATTTATTTCTTAATTAAATAATAGAATTAGGTAGTTCCTTGATGGAAGAAATTAATTATTTTGAGTTCCTAACTTTACATCATTTTATCAAGTAAAAAAGTTCCTAGGATTAAAAAGTAATTGCCTAACAATATATGAAGTGTGGCAATTTTCCATTAATTCGTACTAGAACCAAAAAAAGTGACTGTACACAATTAATTGATTTTCTGAAGTCACTCAAATCCAATTTTTTTTTTTTTTTTATAATATTTAAGTAAATTGAGAGTTTGAAGTTCATGAATTTTTAAATCGGGTAAAACTTTATCGAGAAACGGGTTCTAATTTTGTTACTAAACCAAGAGCCTACTTTCTTATTAGGATTAATCCAATACATATTTCTCATATATTTATTAGATTTTTATAAAATATTGAAATCACAAAAAATTATTTCAAACTTTAAAAGGTAAAATATGTTTGGAAATAACTCAAAACTGAGTTATTTTCCGTGAAAAGTTTATAAAATGGAAATAATGATATTAAAAGGTGCAGAATTCTGTAAGAAATAGATATTTATCTTACTAAAATTGGAGTGTTTTTCCCCTAAATATATTGGCTAGACCATTATTAAGATGTTATATATAATAGTTGCTATGTTTTCTATATTATCTTCTCTTTTCTTTATATTTATTGTACTTGAACCGAGAGTTTTTCATAAATAATCTTATTACAACATAATGATCAGTTCTGCATAAATATTTTATCCTCCCCCAAACTACACTTTCACTGTACGCTACATCACCACTTCATAATTAAAAAACCAAATAGAAAGAAAAAGATAATAACAACATTTGTGTTATTCTAGAAGTTTAATATGTGAGATATCTTAGATAAATATTTAACTCAAGAAAAGTATAATCAAATTAGGATTTAAAGAAAAATTACGATGATAATATTGTATTTAAAAGTTTTGTTCTTTTATTTTTGAAAGTGATGAAGAATATTTTCCTTTTAGTGATGCTATTGAGGTACAATGAAAATAAAGATAATTTTGATAGCTCCAACCTTGTTGACTAGGTTTCTAGTTATGCAAAAAGAATATGATACCACATTCCTATGAGTTCAGTTCACTTGTAAAGATTCTCTGACGATTTCTTACTTTAAATACTTTCATCTTTACTTTCAACATATTTCCCACATTCAATACTTCCTTTACTAGGTTAACTTTCAAACCTCCACAACTAGTAACAACTTTTCACTCACTAATTATGAAAGTGACACTCAATTAAGTACTTGCTAACCAATTGATTCTTATCTTAATCTAACCCAAAAAACACAAAAGAAAAGAAAATAGCATAATATTAATTAATTTGACATTAGTTGACAAATGGTTGATAAAAGTTATGACTCATTTGTTTCTATTAAGATTAAGAGATCGAATTTGAAATACACATCTGAATTTTGAGATTTGATCTTTAAATCTGAACACTAAATAACTGTGTGTTATTTGTTTTCAATATTTGAATATGCAAATAAAATTAAACATTATACTAATAAAGTATTATAAAATTTTTATTTCTAACGAAATATTTCATTTTTGTTTTAAAAACATAAATTAATAATCATGATTTGAAATATTATTTTTTTATTCAAAAATCTTGATAAAATTAAACATATTATTGCAACCGGTGTTCTTAAAACACGTCGATATAAGAAAATTATTAAATAAAAAACATATATGAAAGAATTTATGAAAACTTACCTGCTCAAAAGAGAAAAAAATGATGTTTAATTGAGAAAAGAAAGAAAAATTTTCATTATGAGATAAAAATTAAGAGTCTCCAACAGATCTGATCGTTCAAATCTATTAATTAGTTTTTTAAAAGTAAAACAAATAAATTTAGTGAATTGAATCAGAATAATTCAAACCAAATTATACTAATTTAATAAAATAAATCTGAATGATTAAGATTTATACCTTCATTAAATGAAAATAGATGAGATCTAGTTAGAAAAAAATGAACATTAACATATCAAAAGGACCAATTGGTAAAAAACATGTTACAAGCTTAAAGTTTAAATTAATCAGATTTTTCAAAAATAGCAAAGCTACTTCAAAAATAATGCACTTTTATAGAATTAAACATAAATTCAATATAAATGAATTAAAATATCAACGTTGAACCATCGGTACAACATAAAAATCATGATACGTTAGGTACTTTACATGAAATCAAAAAAATGAAACACGAAAAAATAAATCAGAACGCCCGAAAAAGTTCGTAAGCATTTCCCAACATGTACTTTTCGCCATATAATGAAAAAAAAACATAAAATAAACCGTTCCGTTTTCGAAAAGATAAACTATGCAAATACGTTGACATAATAAATAAATGATTATTTAATGACAAACTATGAGATTTTTATTTCTTTTACAGAAATAATAATCGTAAAGCCAAAAAAAATCTTCACATAATTAATATTAATTGTGGTAAGATGTAAATGTAATAAAGTTTTTTAGTTACATATGATAAGTATGAGTGTTAAGTGCTAAATTATTTAATTTTTGAAGGTACAACATATAAAATAGAACTTAGATATTAAGAACTTATATGTAAATTCTATAATATAATTAACAATATTCAGAATACTTAAATATTAGGTTTAGCTAAAGTGCTTAATGCCAAGTGACCAGGCGATATCTACGATGATGCAGTACAACTGAACTAATGCAGCCAAATACATCATATATATATTTTATTAAGAAAGGGAAAAAAAATCGCTAACAACATATAATTAAATGACAATAAATAATTAAAATAATTATATGGAATCTTCATACCTATTATCAGGAAGACATCAAATTCTACGCACATTAAGAAAATCCAGAAAAAACAACTAAAATATTAGGTTAATTTCTTCATGTGTTCACTCAATTAAATTTATTATATCATAATTTAATTTTTTTCAAAAAAACAAACAAACTTGTAACTCTGGCGTGAAATCCAACAAATCAACCCTAAAAAAAAGTTTAGGTTATACCTGGCAAAGGAAGAAAATTCAGATAGAAAACTTTTTTTCTTGATATAGATCTTAATAAACGCAAATCCAACTTAATCAAAACCTCACAAAATTCAGATAACATTTTTTCTTTTTAGTTACATAGATTTTAAAAAACGCAAATCCAAGTAAATTGAAACCAGATAGAAAACTTAATTTTTTCATAAATAAAATCTTATATGATGCAAATCCAAATTAATTGAAGCCTCACAAAATTCAGATAGAAAACATCTTTTGTTAAATAGATCAAGGCAAATCTCCAAATTAATCCGGCCTCAAAAAATTCATATGAAAACGTTTCGTTTTACTTAAATAGATCTTAAATAACGCAAATCCGAAATTAAAAGAATCAAAAAATTCAGATAGAAAACGTTTCCTTTTACTTAAATAGATCTTAAATAAAGCAAATCCAAAATTAAATGAATCAAAAAATTCAGAGAGAAAACATTTTTTTACTTAAAATAGATCTTAAACAACGGAAATACAAAATCCAAAATAATTGAACTAAAAATTCAGATTGAAAACATTTTTAAGATCAACAGATCTTAAACAACGCAAATCTAAATTAATCGAGACCACAAATCGAATACCAGGCAGAAAACAGAAATCCATATCGGTGCCCTAACAATGTGAGGCGGGTTAAGCACTGGATGCAGAGGTTTATCGATCGCTTCCTGTTGCTGTATTTATCGCTTTTCAGGGAACAGATCGATGAACCGCTGCCTCCAGTGTTCTCACCCAACAACCAAAAAAAAAACAGATCAGTTATCCCCGCTTGTATCACATAGATCTAACCTCAAATTGACTTCGAAAATGACGATATAACAAAAAAAAATTATACATATACACTCACATAAAGTTTAAAAAATATACAGGAATCTATGGCAAGAGAGAGAGGAAAGGGGGTGAGAAGAAGATAAAACCCAGCTGGTAACTGAAAAGGGCAGACTGAATAGCTCTGCCATTGATGAACTGTCACATTTTATTTATTTTATTTTTGTATACTGATTGTGGTGGTGTTTATTAAAGCTGAAGATGTGGGGTTATTTATATGCAAACCTGGGTGGCTTTAGGGAAAGTGAATGACTACTTTATCCCTGGATATTAAAGATACTGACCAGTAATATTTGATGAAAAGGGTCATTAGAACAGTTACGTCTTGGAATTCTGAAAGTGACGTGTTTGTACAAAATTTATTGGGTCAATTGGAAGAAGCTTGGGAATAGTGTACACGTGTTTGGATCCCCATCAAAGGAATCTTTTATTTTTAAAAAAATATACTCTATAATCTTAAATAAAAATATTTTTAAGTATTAAAATATCTTTTTTGTACATTAAATATGTCCTTGTAAATTAAAAATAGTTTAAGAGCCCTATTGGATTAGCTTTTTAAAACGTAGTTTTTAAGTAAAATTTAAAAAGACCTTTTTTGTGAAAAAAAAATATAAAATAGGAGGTTTATTTTTTATTTTTAAGTTATTTTTAAGTTTGTCAAACACTTCATAACTTATGTTAAATATTTTTGACTTATTTTAATTTTTTTTATCAAACACTTTCTGAAATTCAGAACTGACCAAAAAATATGTTTGATCAATTTTGAAATCCATTCAAACACCATCTTAAGAGTTAATTACATCATATCTCTACTATTTTCTGAATTACAAAAGATCTTGTAATGGTAAAATCTGAATACATATCAAAACGTCTACTTACATTGCTCAACGTCCAAATACATCACGTTTCGATTTTAGATATATCACTTAACGTTTCAATATATTGCGTTTGTCCTCATATGTCATGTAAAATAATGTATCCAACTGATATGTAGTATAAAATAATGTATCATGTTGATGAACCACGTAAATTAATGTATCCAAATATAGGACAGAGCAGAAATTCTTGTAATTTTTCAAATGGTAGGAATTGTTTAAAAATATAATGAAATAAGTTAATTATGCTTTTAGGTAATTTTTTCTTTAAAATAACTACAATAATATAGGTATTTAGTTTTTAAAAACAAATAAATAGGATGAAGGAAGTAAATAAAAGAATGTTTTTTTTTCATATTCCTTAAATAATTTTTTTAAATAAGATATTCTGTTTAAAATTTTCTTATGACAAAAACAATTTCGCTAATAAAAGTAACAAAAATAAAGTTCACAAGTAACATTTCATCTGAACACATTTTATTTTTATTTCCACCCTCTTTGCCTCCATCTCTATTACCCTTTTTTTTTTACTTTTTAACTCATCTTTCGTAATTTTTGTCTATATTATACATAAATATTTTAAATATAATTTTTTTTCTTGAACATAAGAAGAATAAGTAAAAAAATTGTGTATTTCTCTATATAAAAAATATTGTTATTCACAAATGTCTTCTTTCAACGTGTTGGGAATTAGCATTATAATATTTTCCATGTATAATTTTTATCATCGATTGTTATAGATTATGATAATGCAGAACGTATAAAAAAATAAAGGTAGAAATCAACTTTAGCCGATAATAGTTGTTTGTTTAATATTGTTGAAGATTGACATATCATAGATTTTAAGAGTTTTTTTCAAAAGTTATTAATTTGTTCGCAAGTAGTATTAAATTAATGATAGTCTAATCAAAAGTGTAAGAAATTTTTTATATTTGTTCTAGAATTAAATATCTGTTGAAAATAATTTACACCAAAATTCCGCCATGAACAAAAGCTTTAAAGCTAAATGAATTCCTTTAAATAATTTTTTTTAAGCTTAACTACTCATGTTTTTTGAAAGTAAAATTTCTCCAAGGTGTTTTAAGTTAATGAAGTCCTGTGATAAATTTATTTGCATAAATTCGGAAATTACAGTTGGAAGTGATATTTTCAATCAGTGGCGAATTCAAAATTTTCGTTTAGGGGCTTCAAAAAATAAAAGTATAAACATGTAAATAAGTTTTTAGAAATGGGACCCTTGAATTTTTTTGGAGTTTAAAACCACACTTTTAACAGTTTTAAAATGAAAAATAAGGCTAAAAAAGCTTGAAACTCAAAACTAATTTTTTCTTTAAAAAATAAATTGAACTGAAAAAAGAAAAATAAACAAATATTATTGTAGGGATTTAAACCAGCTTATTATTCATGGAACTTGCCATTGAACTATCTATTTTTATTTGTTTTTGAAGAACTCAAAAAATATATATCTATAAAAATACAAAAAAGTTATTTTATATATATCGTGTATTTTTTTTTGCCGAGTGAATTGAGATTAACCTCGTGTACCCAACTTAGATCTGCCCCTATTTGTTATATTTGAAAGTGATCCTTACGCTAAACAAAAAAAGAAAAAAACGAGTGTTGTATAGTTTGCAAGCAATTTAAGTGATTAAATTGAAAATATAAGTGATTAAATTGAAATTATATGCTCCCTCCACCTTACTAAATTAAGAAAATATTTATTAGTTTATTTTTTCATTTATTTTTAATCGTTATAGTTTCTTTTTTTAGAGTTAAATTATAAAAATTTTAACTAACATTTTACGATGTATTTTTCCTCATATTGATATGTAAAAATTGTAATCTATAGTACTTTTTATAAGTTTTTGAATCTCTAAATTTTTTATTTAAAATATCAAATTTATGTAATACATTTAACTTTAAAAATTAATCTAATTGACTTTTCAAAAATATATATATAAAAAATAAAAATGGATGGATAGAGCACATTACTCTTGCAATTAATTATTTTTTAAAGTGTTCACAGTTGCCAGTTGTAGATTTCTAAAAAAGATTTTAAAAAATAAATTATTAAAATTATCTTCTTATTTATAATTTTTTAAATATTATATAATATAAAATGAATAATGATCAATAAATAAAAAATGAAAAAATATTATACTTTATGTATGTAGTTAAAATTATAGCTTGTTACTCATTAGAGTCATCAAACTAAAATATAAAAATACTAGCATGCATAAAATATTTTTATGTTCATTTAATATTTGTACTTATTATACAGTTTATTAATTACTAAAATGGTTAAACTGAATTTTTTAATGATCTATATATAGTGAAAAAATTACTTATTGTTATTCTATGTTTGTAATTATGTTTATATAGTTTGTAAGTTATCAGAGTAAATAAATTAGAATAATTATATTATGTACATAAAAATGACAATTATGTTCATTGTTGATTTCTGCATGGCTAGGGTTATCGTACCGCAATCTTGTCTAAAAGACACATATCATAAATTTCTTTTTAGCATGTTATATGAAATTTGTTTACGGTTACTAAATTGTTGTCGTGCTTTAATCCACATATTATATAACATTTTATTATTTTTGAAATCTTTTATAGTAAATTTCTTTTTAGTCTACTGTAAATTTATTTTTAGGATTTCTGTCGCGTTTTAATCCATAGATTGTATAACATTTTAGGATTTTTGAAATCTATTATAGTCCATCTTTTTAATATTATCTTCTTCGTATCAACAGACCATAAATATGATATATAGTCACATTTTTTATTTTGATTGATCAACTCTTCAAGATCCTTCATGTACCACTCTCTAATTTTATTTATATCAAAATTTGTGATACGTTATTTTCATCTAAAACTCGTGAAATATCAATTATGATTTTATTTTTTTCAATATTTCCTTGTTTTAATCGTTTTGACATATCCAACCTATCATACAATATTCAAACATTAAAAACACTAAAAGCATGTCAAAGAACATTGAAACTTAAAAGTACTCCAGAGATATCAAATTTGTCAGAAATTTAAGATCCATCTTTAGTCATCAAAGTAGTTAGCTTTAATCATTCCCATAAATAAAATGGTTATACATGAACACATCTAAATTTTATATATATATATATATATATATATATATATATATATATATATATATATATATATATATATATATTGTAGTTCTATTTAAACTACTGAAAATGTGAGTTTCATATTTAAACTATCATTTTTTAGTTTGAGAAATACATTTCTCTCTTTTATACCACTCTCATCATAGTGTGTGTAATACAATCTTTCTTTTATTTTAAAAAAGGGAAAATGGTCAAATATGCCTTTGCAATATTTGAAAAAGTTTAGATATAGTCTCCGTTTAAAGTTTGGCTCACTCATGTCCTCGCCGTCCAACTTTTCACATAGGTATGCCCTTATGATTAGTTGGTCAGCTGGACATATCCAACTCATTTTCTATTTCTTTAAGTGTCACATGGAATTGTTATGTCATTTTAACCTTACCATATGACATTTATACTTTTTAAATAAACTATACAATCCATTTTCAACAAAATGTTCAAATTTAAAAAAAAAATTAAAATTGTTCATTTTAAGATTATTATATTTATTTGTGAGCTTTTGGCGTTAATTCTATTTTTTTATATTATCCCTATTTATTATTACTCAATTATTCATTTTCAGGATTTACCAAAACAAAATAAAAATTTGAACAAAATTGTTGAAAACTTGTCTGGTAGTTTATTTTAACTTCTTGTTCCGGCGAACGAATAATCATTGAATCGTCCTCTTTCCCGACAACACATACAAAGAGACCCGTCAACAATCAAATTCAAAATACATGAACGTATTTGAAGATCAAAATTTAGTAAGATACACAATATTTCAAATTAAAATATATCTAAGTAATTAAAATTCTAAACTAGTAAAATAATTCCTTTTTATTTTTTAGCCCATTCTAGTTCAATTAATTTGAACCCTAACTGTTAGGTGAATTAATAATTTATATATATATATATATCTTAACTTTATTTATCTTAAACTGCTCAAATTCAACCTAACTCACTTATTTATCACTTCTAATTATACACCAGGTTGACAAATTCAGTCCAAACTCATTTGATGACTCATTCAAGTTTTAATGAGTTGATTCTTGATCATGCGCTATTTTATAAGGGAATTATGTGTATTACCAAATATATATTAATTAATTAGTTAATATAGTTATAATTTGCTTTATTGTAATTCATAATCTATTTTTAGCTATAATTATATTGCTCAATTTTTAGTTTTGTATAATTTGCACATTTGTATATAATTTGAAATTTGTATTATATAAATTTGTATAACTGTTTACACTTTTGATGTTTGTAATTGTATAAATTTGTTATTTCGAATTTATATAAAAATAATTGCATTATACAAATATACCCGCAAATTATACAAACATGTTAATTATACAAATTCTCAAATTATACAAACAAGACAACTTAAACTGTAGCTACAATCCGTAAATATGCAAACTATATCTATGATGGAACATAATTAAATTTATTATAGTGACTATTTGCGAAAATTTCCCATTTTATAAATGAGCTAAGTTTGGACGATCCATTCACTATAACAAAAAACAACTTTTAGCGGCAGTAAATAAATATATTAATAAAGAGTGTTAAAGTCTTAAACGGCGTTAGTTAAGTGTCATTAGATTTAATGTCGTTAAAGCCTTTAGGGACATATATAAAGATGCTCATTGTTGCTAAAAGTACATATTTAGCGACAATTGCTAATTACTGATAAAAATTAATTTTAATGTAGTAATTTTAACTCACGACAAAAGCTCACCCAAAATCAACTCCAACAACTCATTTGTAACCCCTAGACTCATATATACAAACCAAAAATTATTTATTTCGATTCAGACTCATATATAAAAATCAAATTTATTTTTTTAGATATATATTTCACTCACATATTCTAGATCTAGATATCGTTCGACTCCGTCTCATTGCACAATCAATATATCGATGTGAACGTCTGTATACACCCTCAGAGTCTTCTCAAATATACTTGCTAGGTTGACACTTAGATTTCAATGTCTAACAAAATTACATTATTTGTCTCAAAATAATTACTATCTTAGTAAAAATTAAGTCTATTATGAAATTAATAAATACAACGTGTAGTGGATAAAATTAAATTATTTCTATATAATAAATATCTTTTGAAAATTGATAACTATTTTTGAAATGAAGTAAAATGGTATAGTTCAAGAATATACTAATTTTTATCTTGAATTTTTAACTTTAAACTTATTTTGTGACTATTTTTTTACTAAGCTTACATTTATGGAAAAACTGCATAAGTTGGATACTTATTCAAATTGGACCACTTCAATACCAGACTATTTACTTGACTATCCCACTTGTTCTATTCGGTAAACCACTATTCATAAAGATGGCAATCGAGCGGTGTAGGACGAGGCAGTGCAGATTGAGCTTAACTCAAAAATTTGTAATCCACCCTGTCTCGCTCCGCCTGCATAGCAATATTTATCATTTCAATCTGCCTCATTCCGTTCGCATAATTTTTTAATATTTTTTTTAGTTATGTTTAATGCTAAAAATAAAATTCATAAAAATAAGATTTATTTTTTAATTAAGTTATACAATTTAATAGGATAGTAACTTAAAATTTTATTTTTTACGGGTCAACTGGAAAACATGTAAGAAATTGTATTGTTTTTTGAGAAAAGGGTTTGATATACCCCTCAACTTTGTCATTTAGAGCTGATATACCCCTTGTTTTTATGAAAGTGACTCATATATACCCCTACTTATAAGCAATTGACTCACATATACCTTTTTTCTCTAATGGAAATGAGAAAAAAAATTAATTTTAATCTAATTTTTTATTATTTTTTTCTAAAAAATATAATCCCATATGAGTAAATTTAATCCTCGTCAAACATATTTTTTTTGACTTTTTTTTTGTTTCAATGACTAATTTAGAATTATTATTTTGATAATCAAATTTATTTATGTTTCACTAATATTCTTGTAAAACTATTGTAGATAACCAAATTTTTTTCTGAGAATATAAAAATCAAATTACAATATAGATAAAAAAATACTTTAGATTTTTTTTCTTTAAACTAAGAAATGAAAGAAAAAATAAAATAAAAATAACAAACTCAAATAATTATTATAAAAGAAGTTAAAAAATAATTTTATGTATGAAAAAAATGAAAATATACCTTAAACTTTGATAGAAGAATCATATATACCCCTAAATAATTTTTTTAAAAAATTAAAAGTAAAAAATATAAATTTTAAACTAATTTATTAACTTTCGTTAAATGAAGGGTATATGTGAGTTCATTTCGTAACGGTAGGGGTATATGTGAACCGTTTGTATAACGGTAAGGACATATATGAGTTATTTTAATAAAGAGGGTTATATCAGCTTCAAATGACGAAGTTGAGGGCTATATCAAACCCTTTTCCTTTGTTTTTTATTGAACCATTTCATTTATTATCTTCAATATTTAATAGTAGCTTTTATTGGCCAAAACTTATCCAATTCAATCAAACATGAAGAAACCAAAATATCACCTATCTTAATATATATATATATATATATATTTGATACCATTAAAGTATACATGCTCTAATGATATTTCAGAGTAACTGAGTAGAGTTTCCATTGAAGCATTGGTTCTTCCTCTTTAATACCATCACAATATATATATACTCTTATAATATCAAGCATTAAACGTGAATTTATAATTAAAATTAGAAGTACGAAAATAGTGAATAACCGCTTGTAAATAGTTTCCTTCTTAGGGTGCAAGCGCTATTTTCCCTACATTTATTTTGGGATGAGTAGGGGGTAATAAGGATAAATTTGAATCTCATTTGAAAATGTTTGTGGGAGGTGAACACTGAATAATAAATATTCTCTCCTGTTCGTATTAAGTGAATTGTTGAAACCTTTTTAATAGTTTATAATAAGTAAATTATTTAAAGTTTAAGAAAATTATTTGAAATATTTCCTTTCATCTAGTAAGTTATTAACTACTTTATATATTCGAGCAAAATAGTTTGAAAATAATCAAAGGACTAATATTAAAAAATTAACCATCAATTTGTGTCCTTAAATATTCTTCTTTTAAGGTACGTGTTATACTTTGAATACCACTTGATATGGATTAGAGAACCTCTATTTGAAAATGAACTAAAACTATAGGATAAGGTAGAACCTAGCATTAACTAAGCTCACCAATAACGTTAATATATATTGAAACAATTAGGGTTGTTTATGGTTATAGTTAACGATCAAACTAAATCGTAATTTGAATAAAATTGATTTTAAAAAATTAATATTTGGTTTAGTTTGGTTAGATTTGATTTTAAATTTTGAAAATCGATACTATTTAGTTTGATTTTGATTTTACTAAAAAAACAACCACAAAAATAATCAAATCGAAACGATAAATTAGATATATGAATTTTATAATTATTTATATATTATTTATAAATAAATTAAAAATATTTTGTTAAATTCTAATTGACTTAAGTCTTTAATTTATCATTTTCTCAAGCTCAACACTTTAGCTTAAGTATAATAATCTCAAATCCAAGTTCATCAAAATTAATTTTAGTCTTTACATAATGTACTTCACATAAAATAGTCACACACTCTAATATTGTTTAATTGCTTGACTGAACCGACATTAGCTTTTCTGTAGATTGTTCATGTAATTGAGATTTTAACCAAATTAAGCCATTATATAAAGCCATTCACCAAAATAATATGTTTTTCTAAAATTTTACAAAACTAGTATAAACGTATTCCACAGTAACGTTTTAGGATATATTTTATTTTTTAAAAGTTGATGGCGTCAGATTAATATACGTTACTCACAATAACGTTTTACTCCTAAAACGTTACTCGTAAAACGTTACTGAAAATAACGTTTAAAAAGTAAAACGTTACTTACAGTAACGTATATCAACCTAATGCTGTTAGTTTTTAAAAAATAAAATGTGCCCTAAAACGTTACCATGAAATACGTTTATACTAATTTTGTAAAATTTTAGAAAAATGTATTACTTTGGTAAATTGTTTTATATAATTACTTAGTTTGGTAAAAATTTCCATGTAATTGGTGTTTGTGTCTATCGTGATATGTACGTATTCAAAAAATTTATTACTTTCAAACTGAATAAACCAGAAAAACTCAAATTGACAATAACCAAATCGATGGTTATTTTCTTCGTTTGATTTGGTTTGATTTTAGAAATTTAAAAAATCGACTAGATTGATTTAATTTTAAACTTAATCAATATCCAATCCAAATCGAACCACGAACACCCCTAAAACAATCCTTCAATTCTCTACTACATCTAATAGCCCAACGTACGTTTAAAAAGGGAAGAAAAAAGATAGGGAGAAAGTAAGGATAATACTTGATCATGGTGGCCCATATTTATTTTAAATTAATGTTCTGGATATATTTAACTAACTTAGGTACGAAGAATTAATGGAATAACAACACACAAAAAGGTTCATACTTTATAGTAATAATTAAATATCAACTTTAACTTCATATTAGTCTCTGTAAAAAAATTTATATCATCAGATTAAATTGATTTATAAATCTTTACATATAGCAAGCTAGTAACGGTGTTATAGTTGACTGGTACCTATTATAACTTAAATTTCTTAGAAACTATGATGGGTAATTTGAAATTACTTAACTTATTTGACTAATATATATTCACATGGCCTATGCCTTAGCAAAGAAGATTATTCATGAAAAGGAAAAAGAGCAAAGTGTAGCCACATGGGACTCTTTTTATATGTAAAAAAGTCAAATATCCATTTCAGATAAGCACATGCAGAAACAAGAAAATACATGCAAAAAAGTTGGAATAACTGAGTCGAAAACTATGAGATCTTAAGTTTAAATTTCAAATATTTGATTATTTCTTTTTATTTATGTTGGAACTGACATATACAATTACTTGATAAAAGTGTATGATAAATATCTCATGATGTATAAATTAATTCGGACACCACGATTATTAAATAAAATATTTCGTGATAATGTGAGTAAGATTTCTGAATTCCATTTGCCTTTCCATGTTGTAATTCCACTCTGGTTCTTTAAAGCCACATTTAAAAGCACAACGCCTCTCAGTTATACCTTTTATTGGTCCGACATAACTTTTTTTTTTTAAAAAAAAATCGAATTAATGAAATATGCAGAGTCCTCTGTTTTTTCTTCTTTGCGTACTATATATAGTTTGTTTGTGAACGAACGAACAAACAAACAAACACATATATACACTCACGAAGAAATGGCAAACACGGATTCAACAATTTGGCCTAACGAACAACAACAACAACCTCAACAAACAGTGCCGTACCCTGAAGCAGTGCCAAACAGCGCTTGGCGTTCTTCAGGGTCTATAGGGCCATTTTTTGCTGTCATCTCTGTGTTAACTATTCTCGCGATTCTTTCTTGTTTAGTGGGAAGGTATTGTAGGAATCGGAAGCCTGTGACACCGTTGGATAGTGTTAAACAGAGAGATTGTAGATTTGGGTGGCTGAGGGGAAAATTATGCTGGCGCTGTACGAATTGTGGTGAAACTAGTAATAATGAGGGTAAGGGACAAGATGTTGTTTGATGAATTAACAAGGCCCTTTGATCCTTGAGAACAGCATTGATTTGGAGTAAAATTTTCTACTGTTATAATATGGTTATTTGTAAGTTGCTGTTCTGTTTTGAAAGCAATTTATTAATATTATGAGTTGCTAGTTACTACTCTCGTGCAATTTTTTTCCTTTGTGAATGTTATTTGTTATTCACAAGTTAGAACGAATGATCAATTAATAAGATTTTAAGAGTGACTAGCTTTGTGGATTCAGAATTTTGAAGTATAGGAATTCATGCCATAATTTCAAGTTACTATGCAATTTCTTTTTTATTTTTGATAAATTAATGGTTGATCATATGTTTATTTTTAAAGATTATTAGACAGACACAAGAAGGGGAACCTAGTGTTATGACCTAAATAATTAGGTGTAAGCTAGATAGATCATGTGTAAGAAAGCAAACTAGTGATCAATTTACCTACCTCCCAAAAAAAAAATGAACAATTCAGTATATATAAATATGAGAGTATAAAATATAGAGAAAAATAACTCCACTCAATTTACTCGGATTACAAAGAGGTTCACAAATTCTCTCGCCTAACCATAACCTCAAAGTCTCTAGTGAATGTTGATTAAGTTACAAACTTCTCTTTACCATGAATTTTTTCCATGTAGACACATGAGTACTATGTGACAAAACACAGTACAACAAAAAATGACATGTAGGATGTCATGTAAGACATGTGTGTTTATTTGTTCAATTTTACAAAATATAAGTGTCTACTTATACACCCAAAAGTTATAGAATATAAATGTAATTTAAAATCAAGTTAAAAAAACATATTTATGTATCGGTATAAGACCATCAAAGCCACAAGCTTTCTATTGTTACCTAGAGGACAATTTGGATGATCAATTTCCTTATTAGACTCAAACTTTTGATGTTTTCAAGCTTGATTTCATAAACCATGATCACGTGTGTTCTGTTTATCAACTCATCTTTGACAGATTTGGGTTTTTCTTTTTTTGATAGCATAAGACATAAGTAATTCTAGATTATGTGAACTAAAATTTTATTATCTCTGAATTTATTTATTTTTTATTAATATTGTACATATTTTAACTCCACTTCGAAATATTTGGAGAAAAGAATGATCGAATGTTATAATATATTTGTATTAAAAATCTTTTACTTGTATATCCACCATGTGGAATGAAACAACTTATGATATACAATATATATAAAGGAAACTATTAAATTCAAAATGTATTATAACTATTGTATATTTTTTTTCTCTCTTATTATCAATGTTAAAAATGTATTATATCTAAATTTCAAATTTTATTTTAATGTAATTAGGAATTATTATTTGTAAGATATGTTAAGAATGTATTATATTTTTTTCACATATGTTGATTTTATTTTTTAATGTATGATATAATACTTTGAATATTATTTATTAAAAATAAGATCAGTTCGTTAGTGGCCCAAATTTTTTTAAAAAAATGAAAAAAGTCATATTTGCCCAAATATTTTTAGAAAATGGTTATATGTTGTCCTTCGTCATATTATTTTAATATATTTGCTCCTACTATTCAATTTTAGATACATATTCACTCTTGGACGATTATGTCTCATATCCCCACTTATGATACATTTGGCCTTACCATTCAAAATGATCAATTTACAAAGATATTATTAAATGTATTATGGGATAATAGAACACTTCCAAAGTTAAAATATTTTTATGCACACATTCGATAACTTTATGTCTTTTCTCTTTAATTAACCATGAATTTTCTGATTTTATTTTGGTCTAAATAATAAAAATTAATACTAAGGTTATTTAATGGCTTTACTTTTTATATTAGATAGTAAAGTAATATTTTAAAATTTTAAATCAAACTAATCACATTTTTATATTTATAAAACAAATTTATATAATATAATCCAATATATTGTGTTACAAACAAATGGTCATCATACTATGAATTTGAATTAATTTTATTAATATAAATATTCGTAACAGTATTATTACATTAAGTTAAAAGATTAAATATTTTAAGATAACTATATTATAAACAAAAAGTAAGAAAAAACATAGTTTTCTTAATGAAATTTTAATTAAAATTATTGATTTTAATTTATCAAATTTCTTTTAATATTGACTAATAATGTTTAATCAGAATGATAAGCCATGTTTGAATAAAATTTGTTGTGTGGAGTCATTAGTCAAAAAATTGATTCTTGATAAACAAATTTTTATTTTGTTGGTGAACTCAAATTCGAAACAAGTCCATAGGTTGAAAATTGTTGGCTCATAACTTGAATTGCATTATGGAAAAGTAAAAGTCCACTTCAATTTGAATGTTGCAAATACAAATTCTTGTTAGTTCTGTTAGGAATTTAAATCCACAATTTTAAAAGCGAAAAATATTAGGTCAGTTCAAAACTCCATTAATGATAGCGAATAGTACTTTTTTTTTATATAGTCATCATATTTGCTTAGCTAATATTATATTTATATACTTAATTTTTGGATATTTCAACTTTATAAACTTCCTTTAACTTTGTGTTGCATCATAAACTTTTTTTCACCCATTTTATCAAAGTTGTTGTGGACATATTCTCCACATATATTATATCATATTAATGATAGAATTATAACACTAGTTATTTTTCTTATTTGACATATTTAATAAATACGAATTAATAATCTTTTGATTAAAGTTGTGACGGAAATAATCTGATACGATCATCATAACGAATAACCCTCTAATCAAAATTGTTGTGGACAGAATCTGACACGAACGTAACACATCCAAATTATTCGTCCCGTTTGTTAACTCAGGTTAGTATAAACAATTTTTTATAAAGACGATTGCCTGATCACTTATTTATTTGAAAAAAATGTCAATATTTTAGCATTTAAGAGTACTCATTAGCAACAATTTCAATATTTAGTAAAAATGTCATTTTAGTTTGTTATGTATATTTTTATTATTTATTTTTATTTAAAGAATATAATTATTTAATAACAAAAAGGAGAAAATTAAGGGAGGAATATTTCAAAAAAAGGCAAGCATCCTTAATTTTTTCATCAGTTACATTTTCAAATTAAATATAAATTTTGTTTTTTTTTCTCCAGAATTTTACCTTTTTAAAATTATATTCATTCCACAATATATTCTATTTATATTTATTATAGTTTTTTATTAGTTTGTATTCATTTCAATAGGTATGTCGAATTTATCTATCTAGTCATTTAAGAAATATATTTGTATTTTCATATATTTTTTCCTTATATAGTTATTTTTTTCTTCAAAAATCTTGTATGTATTCATTTCAATATGTATTTCTTTTGTATTTCTATTTATTCTAGTTTTTATTTAGAATTTTGTATAATAATATATAAAATACAAAAAATTAGTCTGATGAAAAAGTGAATAAAATATAAAATTGAAAAGAAATAATTGAATATTTGGTGTACTCATTCTTAAATAAAACATATAACTAGTTGACATACCTTTAGAATAAATACAAATTAGAAAAAAATATCAAATTCAGTTGACATACCTTTGTTAGTTTGTATTCATTCCAATATGTATGTCAAATAAAATATAGCTATTTAAGAAATACATTTGTATTCGTATATATTTTCACTATGTATTTATTTTTCTTTTCAAAATCTTGTTTCCTTTTCTAAGTCGTATTCATTCGAATACAAATAAACTAATAGAAAGTTGTTCTTCTTATAAATAAAATACATAACTAGTTGACATACATTTGGATGAATACAAATTAGGGACAAATACAAGATTCATAAACCATGCAACATGAAATTTTTAATAAATATAAATATTGATAGTATACATAGTGATTTGAATACAAATTAAAGAAAGCATATCAAATTCTAAAAAAGAACTATAAATACAAAACAAACTAATAGAAAATTGTTCGACAACTATCCGATCTTCGTCGTCTTTTTCAAGATCCTCACGAGTAGACAAAGATTCTACATTTGCGTTCTGAATTTGACGAAGGTTTTGCACACCAATGAGTCTTGCAAATGTTCTTACCCTCTTTCTTCCCTCGTTTTAGCAGCGGATCATACATTATACACTATTTGTTAAATAATAAATAAATTAAAGGATGAAAAGTCACCAGAAATTGGTTGATTAAGATGAATACCTCTAGTAAGCCTCTTGGATTCAGCCATTGAAGAGTAAATCATAACGGAAATTGAAAAATACAAACAATATTTTTTTAAGATTTAAACAAAAATAAAATTAGAAAAGAAATCTGAAAATAAGATAAAGATTAGAAATACCTTAATCAAAGGGATTCTTGTTGATTCAATTTTGGATTAAAAAAACAACCAAAATATATGGCAAAAAAATATTTGCAACTTGAATGTTGGAGGAAAATCAGAAAAGATAACCATGAGAGAAAAAAAAAATTAAATGGGAGAGAGAATTAACAATTTGAAAAGATAAATATGAGAGAGAATGATTTTTTTTTTCTAAAAAAAGGATATATAGAATTAATTGAAAAAGAGAGATAAAATAGGAAGAAAATTGGGACACATAAATTTTTTAAAATAATGACATTTTTGACATTATTGCTAATATTTATAAAGTATGAATATTCTTACTA
The DNA here is from genome assembly GCF_036512215.1 of Solanum lycopersicum. Classification (NCBI taxonomy): domain Eukaryota; kingdom Viridiplantae; phylum Streptophyta; class Magnoliopsida; order Solanales; family Solanaceae; genus Solanum; species Solanum lycopersicum. The sequence continues at coordinate 61,201,098 of NC_090802.1, read as the reverse complement.
AATATGTTATTTATTTTGACTAATTTACTAATTTTTCCTAAAGAAGAAAATTCAAAGAAATGACCTAGGAAGGCTCACTTGATTCTTGAAATGATACATTGAACTCCACCGACTCCCAATTTTTAAAATACAAAAATCATAACATGGAACCCATATATAAATCCAAATCTTCAACACTTCTCCCATCACCACCAATTTTTATCTCTTTTCCTCTATAGCATCTCACATTTTTTGTTTCTTGTAATAATTATTAACCCGAAAATGACGACGAAGAAAAGAGGAAAACAAATAATGTCAAGGCTTCACGTTGATCAACTTGACCAATTAAGGAATATATTTTCAAGATTTGACATGGACGATGATGGTAGCCTTACTCATTTAGAGCTAGCAGCACTATTACGTTCATTAGGGCTAAAACCCAATGGGGACCAAATTCATGTCCTGTTAGCCAAAATGGATTCTAATGGAAATGGGTCTGTTGAATTCGATGAACTTGTCAATGCAATTACGCCTGATTTGATTAATGAACAAGTTTTGGTGAGTCAGGGGCAGCTTTTAGAAGTTTTTCAATCGTTTGATCGCGATGGAAATGGGTACATTACGTTAGCGGAGCTGGCAGGATCAATGGCTAAAATGGGTCAGCCATTGTCGTATCGAGAACTAACTGAGATGATCAAAGAGGCTGATGTTGATGGAGATGGTGTTATTAGTTTTAATGAATTTGCAACTGTTATGGCCAGGTCTGCTGCAGACTTTCTTGGAGTTCCTATTTTGTAGTCTTAATGTCGATTTTGTTCAATATTCTTTTATCAATCAATCAGCTGTACAGATATTATAATTTTCTGCATATCAAAAATTTCACAAAACGTAGAGCATTCTAATTAATTCAATCCTAAACCCTAAACCTAAATCCTAAAAAATGAACTCCGATTAATTCAATCTTCATCTAAGACACAGAATTAGGTGACGAACTTCCGAATACTGGTTACCAATTAAAATAACCAAAGTCAGTTTCACAGTTGGCTAAAGCAGGTGATACAAAATTATTAGAAAATGATAACAGGTTGTCATGTTATAGAAAGACAGAATAAAAGCACAAGGGAATTCTGGGGGTCAATCATTATACTATCTTATTGCCTACTTTCGTGTAACGCATATCAAGTTTGAAAACAGATGGATTACTCCATAATCATCATTCCAAAGGCTCTTTCTTATCATTTAAAAAGATGTGAAAAATGCAGGCATCAGCTAAACAATCTAAACTTCAAATTGCATAAAGGAAAAGGAGTATTGAAAAAATGAAACAGATAAACAGCCTTAGATCGTGTATTATTTCTAATAGGGAACCACACCACAAACATACATAACGAATTCCCAAGACCTCAGAAAGACATTAGCTGGAATGCTTCGACATAAAATATATTTTAACGTAAAGCATGAAACAAAAATCAGACCGGCCATACCATTATCCAACTGCTACTACAATCAAAAGCTTGATCAGTGGAATAAGCTGGAAAACAGACCGAACCAATATCATATCCTGCAAGTCAAAAGGATGATCCTAGTGAGAACTTCAGAATCTGGCCTCTTGCTCCCATAGATTGACCAAAGAGAAAGAGCTCTACGCACAGCACTCAAAAGGGCACATAGTAGTAAACCCAAGGAGCATGAACTGTTCCACCAGTAACTAACCACTTATCTGAGAATTCATATATATTCAATCAGCAGTAGTTTCAAGTAACTCCTTAGATCCATTTCAAATAGGTCATATAGTAGAAATGTTTCAGTCCTTGTATTTACGCTTCTCTCTCTTGGCTTCTCTGCGGTCTTTTTCTGAACCATGACGGGAATGTCTACTAGGACTTCGTGAGTCTCTCCTTCTATGCTTATGGTGCTTTGAGTGCCTTTTACTACTACTACTCTTCTCCTGAGATGATTTTTTCTTCCTTGACCTTGAACGACGATCTTTGTAACCCTCAGATGAATCAGAAGAAGCATCTAGACTGCTGCCTCTGTGAGGCCGCTTTCGCTTTCTATCGGTTTCATCTTCTGATGAACTGCTGTTCTTATTTCGGTACTGATCTCCTTTTGCTTTTGCATCTATTCTACCTTCTGCTTCAAACTTATTCTTATCAATACCATTCCTGTAGCTTTCAGTTTCAGTTCCTCTGCCACCATTTTTCCGAGAGTTCATATCCACAGTTCCTTCTCTAGAAAATATACCTTGTTGAGAGATGTTCCGATTATTATTTCCTACTGCCAATATCGGATCTTGGTTAATGCTCTTTGCTCTCACATCTAAGGGAACACTGTCCTTTTTAGCTGGATTACTTGATTTGTTATCTGGGAGAGGCATATCGGTGGGAACCTCCAAACCTAGTTCTTTACCCAATGACTCCAAAAAGTCTCCAGCTATTAATCGATTTAAAGTTGTATTAACAGCTTCAACCTTCTTTTGTGAATCCTCTGTGACATCCTGATTGCTAGTTTCCGCTTCATCATCCGAATCATCAGAGAAAATAGCCTACATATGAATATTAACCAATACAAAGTTGTAAGCTTTTATGCAAATGAAACATAGCACATTAAAGAAATGAATTCATACTACTCATTCATCAATAGATTGTTATTAGAATATCTATCGAACACCATCCAACTGCCACAACAGGAAGCAAGTGAGCAAAAGTGAGGAAAAAATTCATCTCCTTAAAACAACACTTATACAGTTTGCATATTCAATTACTTTTTCAAATAGTTAACATCGATAAAAACTATCCCTCAATAGGTGGTGAGATGGCCTTTCAGGTGAGGCACTAAGAAACTAAACCAACTAACCCTAACACTTACTCAGGTAACGAGGTTATCCAAATTGATACATAAAAAATGGAAAATCAGAAAGTAACAAACCACTGCCACTGCACCCATCCATGAACTACAAATAGGGAAGGAGATAACCACCCCATCTATACATCAACCAAAAAGAATAAGAGAAGAAACCTTCCACACATCTATGCCTTTTGACCTCCGTAAAAGTACCAAGAGAAAAGAAACCTTCCATACATCTGTCCCTTTGACCTTCGTAAAAATACCAAGTAATTTAATGTACCAGTTTGTAACCTTGACATGACAAAGAACAATTAGAAGCAAAGCATAATAGAGATACTATTGCTTTCCTTGATACAAAAAGTGATCAATTAGAACAAAGATGGAGTAGCAAAATCTACATTATAAACATGATAGTCCAAATAAGAGAGAACTTAGCAAGAACACTCTCCTCTAATAAGGAATTGTATACTTTAACAACTGATTTGAACAATAAGAGACTAAATACCTTGTACAAATCAACAGGTCTTTCAATATTTTCAGGTTCTGCATCAACCTCAATTTCCTGGTCAGCTATTTCTTTTCCTTTTTCTATACGGCCTTCCTGGAGAGAGAATTGGCTCCTACCCCCAGAAACATCATCTTCAAGCTTTGGAGCTTTGACAGTCTCCGGCAAATATATAAGTGAGTCCAATTTGCTCCTCGCGCGTGGAGCTGGGGGTGGCTGCATAAATACAAGATGGAGCTCCGTCAACCTTGACGGATATGAAACAGAAGCAAAGAGAAATGACTGAACAAATGCATTAATGAACTTCAAAATTAGATAAATACGATTCACCTATTTATAGATGTCAAACACACCACATGTAACAAGGACAATCTCCAATTTAAGAACTTAACGCTTCTAATTTATACATGTGAGGAGTAGCCTCCTGTCTCTAATTTCTTTTTTGGTATACCAATCTGGCCCTTGTTTGTATAGATGATTGGGTGACTTTTGTAGAGAACCATATTGTGGTTTAGGTTTCTTAACATTTTGGTATACTACTTGCATATGGGACTTCAAATTATTTACCTTATCAAAAAAAGAGAACGTTAAACACTAATATTAACAATTAACAATGTAACAGGACCCTCAAACTCAAGGAAGGATCCCAAATTCGAATATGCTTATTCAGCTACAGCAACAATGTTAAAACACTTGAGAAAATAGTAAATTGGCCATACAGAAATCTTGTCAGACAAAGGCAGAAAGAGTCTCCAAAACAATGGCAGGACTACAGGCTAAAGAGAGGCATCATGCTGCCAGAACGGTCCAAGAGAAAACAGGCAGAGTCCTGTCTAAATTGTCATAGGAGAAAGGCATCGTCCTGCCAGATAATTCACTTAAAATAGGACTGACGCTGCGGCCAGTCACAATTCACTAAAAGAAACATGCATAACAAAACTAAACATAAAAAACTTTGACCGGTAGACAAAAGCTACTTGTGTTTCTACCAAAATCATAGATTTTTTATAACACATGAGACAATTACTAAGAGGACAATAACTAGCTTAAGAACTCAACAAATCTTACATCCTACACCAATGCTTAACACTCTAGTAGAAGAGCTAACCCAAGCTAAGTGACAAACAAGCGTCAAGAATATTCAAACTAACGTCTCGAGGTTCTAGAAAACCATGAAATTCCAAAATTTCCTGATCTGTTGCCTGTTAGGGTATACCCTCCCCCCCCCCCGGTCCTCTTCCCCTAAACAACTCTTTTTTATTTAATTTTCACTCATATTACCTAATTGTATTACTGTAGTTCGGGTTTTGATATTTCTCAGTGTTCTATTATTGTTTACAATCTATCCTAGCATGTTGTTTAGTGTAATTTTCAATCACGCACTATCTTGTTGTTGCTTGCTATAATTCTTCATTGTCTCCTTCTTTGTACCTGGATTTGCTGCACTTGAACTGAGGGCCTTTTCGCAACAGCCTCTCAACCTCCACGAGGTATTGGTAAGATCTGCAGACATTCTACCCACCCAGACCCCACGTGTGAGATTTCTGTCACTCATATTAGACCTCACGTGTGAGATTTCACTAGGTATGTTGTTGTTTCACTCATGTTACTGATTTTTTCTTACCATATTCTCTCCATTAAAACTGTTTTAAGATTTACAATGGTGATGACATCTCCTTCCCTATCCTAGTCCCCCGGTGCCACTTCCAACGTTGGCTCTAAAATTTTACTCATCCCTGTTAAAACCATACAGTCAAAAAGCATCTGCAGACTGCAAGGAGAGCTAAGAAAGTGTTAGTGGTGCAGTTGATCGTTGGAGAAATTTACATTCTTCAACAAGCAACACTTTGTCACTCATTCTTCCCCTCAGCCTTCGATTTCATACTAAAAGCCTGAAAACTCAAGAGAGAAAAAGGAGAACTTTGAAAACCCATTGAACACTATCATAATGACAGACTGGATAGCTTACTGATTCCAATAGAACCATTTTATTGGTCATCCCCAACTATGTTTGAATTGCACTCAACATTCTGCAACACACTGTAGCCCCCAACCACCCACAATCCAACCAAATCTCTCTCCGTCCCTCAAGCACATCATCTTAAGATCCAACCTTCAAGGTTGACACCACCCATCGATCTCCATCATTCCAAATCACCTGGTGCAAACTTGCCTGCCCTTATGTGTTCTCTTTCTCCCTTCTAATCAACTAAGAACCATATTCTCATGGTTTTTGAAGAAGGATCTTGTGCCATTCCTTTCAATCTGGCAAAGTAGATCGCCATAGACAAGAAAAGGTGATAAATTTGAAGCATAAATATGACACAAATATAGAAAAAATGTAACATCTCACGTCAGCTGCTGCTTATAACATGATTCAACAATCCTTTGGAGTGTGAATCATCAATAAGCAGAAAATGTGAGTGATATTGCTTGTATCTCTGAAGCATCTAGCAGCCTCGGTAGAAAATTTGATTCTAATAGCTAAGGCTTACCTCATCCCTATCCCCCCATCATCAATTGAATAATTCTTGGATTTACCCTGGATCAACAAATCTAGGTACATGCTATTTCGTTGAACTATGTGTTGACATCTGACAGTTTACTATACTTCCGCAAACAATAAGACTTCTTTCTACCTACCCGTCGGGCGGGTAGACCCAATAGAATAAGAGGTTGACCTAGAGCTCTTCTCTTCCCCAAAGAAAAAAAAAACAGATGATGCATTCAATAAAATGGCAATTTCTAACTTCTGTAAAGGCAACCTTTGGATCATTGTAGGGCTAAGTTATGGTATTTTTCAGCAGTACGGCCATCCAATTCCAGTTGGAGCAGGACAGTGACAGTCGGGATGTACGCTGTGGAGGTCAGGTGGTAAGAGGTAGCAGTGCCTGATGACAAAGGATTATAGTGTATTTCTATTTTGACGTCTAAGATGAAAATTTCAGTGTAGTTGTGTATTTTCCATCCCTTTCTCATCATTCTCTGTGAAAGAATGCCATCTCAAAGCCTAAAATCAGATCCTATAGAAGAAAGCAATTAAGAGGTACTGAAAGCAAATATAGAAATAAGGCATTTTGAAAGAAGAAGAATAAGTTTTAGGAAAAAAAGGTTACAAGGTAAATTTCCTGTGGAAAATATATGACTCCCTTGTTTCTTACAGGATCCATCGAAGGGAATGATTTCACTAGGAAGCAACTTTCTAGGGAGAGCGAGGAAACACCTTCATTTTCCTAGATTTATCAAATACAGAGGTATATCATAATATCAAGCCTAAATTCTTTCAGTCCATTAAATTCCAGTGACTAACCTAATACGGTTTGGATCACTTAGAGAAGAAATTAGAAAATTCCTACATTCTAGAATGTCTATTACAATGACATCTTAAAAAAAAAAAGAAAAAAAAGAGAGAAACCTGCTCAAAATTACATCTCTCTCAACTGCCCTTTTAATTAACAGAAGCCCAACTAAATTCTCATAAAAACAAGAAGTCAATGACTTCAACAGCTGAAACATCTCTCCACAAGATAGTAGTAGAAGGCTTGATTTTGATAGAAATATAGAAGTATGATTTGGCAGATCGACACATAACAATCATGAAATATACAGTACTTGTTGGTACCTTGCCCATATAAGGGTCAATAAGATCAAAGCGCTTGCACAGAATAGATGAAGGTCTCCACTGAAACTCCTCCCGTTTTGGGTACATACTTGTTGCCGCTAAGCCATCATCTTGACCAAATTTAGCTAGCTGCAAAACAGCAGTTAGAAAACAGGACGAAACTGCCAACTTATGAATGTTCACTCAGGAGTTAAATAATGTACATACCTCTGCTCCTCCAGAAGTGAATTGCAATCCTGCAGTAGCTAACGTACTTGAGAACAACTCACTAGGTGGAACACTTTCTTTTCCATGGTTTCCTTTATTTATTGTTTCAGCTACAGACTCAAATTCTAATCTTTCGCGAGCACGGGCAGCTTCAGACATATTACTTGCTCCACTACCATCTTTAGGGCGAAGACCACCATGATACTTCTCCTTCAGAAACTGCTCGAACCTTTCCTGCTTAGCAGGATCATCTTGAAAAGGTTTTGCAGATTCAAGAAGATCATTCTGGAGACAGAAGTTCAGAATCAACAAAGACCAAAAACAAATTCCAACATATGATGGCAAAAACCAATTGAAGTATACCTTTCTAACCTCAAAAGCATTTTTAAGACCTTAAACACTAATTAGCTAGTTACTCAGCACCAAATCTGAAAACAGCTCGACATATGAAAAGAAATTCAACTAGGAGAAAGAGTGGCCAAATTTGGTACTTATACATAAAATACCAATCTTCAACTTAAAATTGAGCCAAACAAGTGAAGCCCAGAAGGAAAAAAAGAACCCGCTCCCATTCATGAACACCGGAAACATCAAACAATAAGACACTACCAGGACTAACCCCTACAAAAGTAGACTTAACGAGGTGCCAACTTAGCACATGATTCATCCTAAAATTTATTCAGCCTAAAATGAATATCAAGCTAGACTTAAAGTTACTGAGTACTAAACTACTTACAATTGACACAGGTTTGGTGAATGTATCTGAAAGATTGGACGTTAAATTGATTGCATCAGCAGATATACCAGTGGAATTTGCAGCTCTCAAGCTTCTTTCAATAGGCTTCTCCCCTAATATCTGGCCACGGCTTTCTGCTGTCATCTTCTGAACTTTCTGAGACATTTTTGCATCCCAGTGTTGTTTTCCTTGATCATTACGTTTATGTCTCTCCTCCCAAAGTTTCCTTGCGTAATATTCATGACCTTTTCCTCCATTCAAGAAACCAAATAGAGGGTTAAACTGATTTTTTTCTCTGGAAAGATCCTCAAGTAATTTACCAGAACGAGCTACTAATGTAGCCAACCCTTCAATCAATATTCTAAGATTATTATCCTCCGGGGGAGGAAAAACAGGAGGAGGAAGAGCAGGAGCTTCGTCATCGGATTCAAGGGGAGCTGCAAACTTATGACGAGGGACAAAATTCTGTGGTATCACTGGAGCATCGAATCTGTTAACATAGTAGAAAAAATTGAGTTAGAGAAAAAATAAAATCAAAGTTAATGTTTTTGTCATATACAACTATACGCCTAAAAAGAACCAATTTCTAGAACACACGAAACAGACTTTATTCTACATGTCGTAGAAGCACGTACTAGTTACCTCATAATTCCTTGATCACATCTAGAAAAATGACAGTTTTAAAGTAGATGCAGCTAAGGAGAAGCATTCATCAAATCCTTCATGACCACAAGAAAAGCAGCTATGTGATGAACCTTATCGTAGAGCCAAAAGACATTTGTGGAAAAACCAAAAGGGTGTTAGGAACTTTATAAAGACTTATCTTATCAGTGGATTATAACTTCCCCTCTAGGCAATACTGTCTTTTGGTCCTGAAACAGCAAGGATTCCTACATTGCTGACATATAAACATCTGGCCTTTACCATGCTGACAGGTCTCTCATCTTAAAAATCTACCTTAGGTTTGATTAGCTCAATTACATCCAACGATAGGCGCACAAAACATCCCCCCTTTTTTAAAAAATAATGGTGGTGTTTGGCCAGTTTGAGTGTACCTCCACTATTCCACCAGCTACTAATGCAAATACTAAAAACTTTGTCCACTAACGCTTCGGTAAATGGGAAGAAATCACTTTCGCTGAGATTGAACCATGGTCTCCAAGGTTCCGTCACATCATTGATTAATAGGTCATACCCTTGGGTGCACATACAAAGCATTCTAGAGAAGTCTCATTTTCATGATATAGGCGGAGTACTAATTCAGAGCATGTGTTACTTTGAGTAAAAGAATTAGTGTCATGAGAATACCTTTCCAGCTGATAGTCGGATTTTGAAGCAGCACTAAAACCAGGTAGAACATCATGTGCCTTCCTGTCCAACATTTTCAGATTCTCCACCTTTGGTCTTGAAGGCTCTTCAACTTCTTCAACACAAGTCTCTTCAAAGTCATAACCTGGTGATAAATACTAGTCAAGATAAGAAACTTTCAAGCAGAACTGTTATTCCCCCTACTTCACACCAATAACAGCTGGAGGGGGGCAATGCAAGGTTACAAGAGCAACAAAAATTAGAAGAAAAAAAGAACTCTCATATTCTGCAATTGTCTAACCTCAAACTGAATCAACGGAGCATTTAATAGGACAACAGAGAACTTTATTCATGAAAAGTAAACTTGAGAGAAGGAACAAAAATACTGGTGATCCAGAATGGCCAAATGAAGTTTTTAATAAATAATAAGGAGACAACGCATCCCTACGTTAAGAAAATGTCGAGGCAAAGTACATAAAAAGGGAACTTTATAGTGTAGGTAAAGAACTAAGAAAGTCAACCATAGCATCCAACCCTAAAACAAATGTGAGTAGCTATATCGCACCAAAGCTAAGCAAGAACATGTTTTTGAGTTTAAGATTGACTACATGTCCATCTTGTATTCAAAGACACTAGTATTTCTATCTCTCATATGATGGCAAAATGAAGTTGTAACCTCTAATTTAAGGGGACTAATACTTTCTTGAAAAGTGCAAGTAGTGAAGATGTTCTCTGCAAACACAAACCAAACTTGAGCTCCAAAAAGGGGCACAAATTGCTCCTATGAAGAGAGTTCCATAGAATTTACTTGCATTTTGCACAAACAGAATCCCATATTGACAACATATAAATTTCAAATTCATTACGCCTCAATTATCCTATTCCATACTTTCTGCTCACCAACCCCACTACTGCCTCTACACTTCCCCGAGCCAGACAATGAGCATAAACTTGGTGGTGGTGATTGGTATATGCATAACACAGAACCAAAGTTTCTGTTGTGAACAAAATACAAAAGACACGGGAAAACTATGGTGTTGTCATGATAAGAGAAGAACTAAAGAAGGAACAACAGGAATATCTGTAATCCATACTGCTAACTGATTGGCTGGTACTTGTACATAAAAACAAAAGACACTGACTGGTATTGTGTATTTATAATAATTGGATTGGATTTACAGCCAAAAGGAAAATATATAACCTGATGCATACACATCTTCATCTTCAACATCAAGATCTTCAAGAGCCCCAACACCAAATCCAGGAGCAACTCTTCCTGCTGATAAAAGCAACCCAAATAGTTAAAGAGCCAACATCGGTAATGCAGTCTTTGAAAGAAGATGAGAATTAAGAGGTATTAAATGGAAAGCAAACTTAAAACTGAAACATGAGGGGTAAAGTTTGCAATGTTTGAAAGAAGGCAAGAGGTACTAAATGGAAAGCAAGCTAAAATATGAAAACGTGAGGGGTAAATCTTACATTTGAAACCAAAAAGGCTGTCCTTCAAGACTCTGTCTTGTTGCCCCGTTTCCCTACCATTAGATAGTCGTGATCTCTTCTTTTCTGAAGAAAAAAAAGAAGTGATGCACTTATTCACAGACAATGTGTTACGGATCAGTTAACACATAATTCGATAAGGACAAGGCAGTTAACATTTTCTCTATTACTGAGACATTAAGTACCTCTGAACTCAGGAGCATTTTTGTAAGGATCATAGCCTAAACCATGCAAATCTTGCTTTGGATTAAGCAAATAAACCTAAAGAGATAAGGAAATAAGCAGGAAAATATTAGGAACCAGTGCATTAACGCAAAGGGATTAAATGGAGATACAGATGGAAGTTTGTTCAAGTATACAAAATCACTATTTTTATTTCGAAAAGAAAAAGAAAGTGCAAGCAAATGAAAAACTTCTGATCCCGTGTATAACCATGTAACTGGAATACATGCATCAAACGCAAATGGAGAATCCCATTGTCTTTATCGATTCTGACAGGAATATACTGGGAGAGAAAGTTTCTCGGCATTGAATGGCATAACAGAGACTGTTCTTGGATTAACTGATCTTCGCAAGTTTGTCTGCATCGTTTAAATCTCTAATTTAGTATATCTTACAATGCTGTCTATAGAGTATACCTTTTTTATTCTCCTATAATCTTCATGCTCTGTGGGAACAAATTATTTTACTATGAAAAAGATGTCGGGCAGAAGAACTATGTCAGCCGATGTTATTAGATCAGAAAATACACCCAATTAGTTAGTATTTTGTCGACCAAAATCCCTCCGCATATTCATAGAAGATGTAAGAGTATTCATATAAATCGGGTCTCTCCGTTATTTAGGGGTAAACACTACCATTGACATTCCCTTCTCTCACCAGATAAAAGGTGAACTGAATGAATTTGAGCAATCATACTATCAAAGGTTCACTATAGTCAACCAGGCACTGTTCTAGTTGAAAAAGAAAGAAAAACAAAATATGTACAACATCCACTTCTCCTAAAGATAAAGGGCATTTTAAAGTAACCAACAGAGTGGTTTGGTAGCAACCCACTGCGTCACTCAAAAAGAGAAAGGATAGCTAAAAACCCAACAGTTCTCCACTTACACTGGCCATCCCAGTTTTATGGTCTCATAACAATAGACCAAATGAAGCAGTACCATGAAGATGAAATGCGAGTAATAAGAAGTGGAGCTGTTTACGTTCAAAAAATGAAGCAGAGAAATAAAAGACAAATATAAAGCCCAAGATGACAAAGAAAAGCCTTGAAGAAATAAAGCAACAGTTCACACCGGTGTGCTTTTAGAAAAATGGTTCCCATCATCAGTTGGTAAATCCGCGATAGGGTCAGCAGCATCTTCAGCTAACCCAGAGTCCAAAGGTTGTCCGTCCACATCAGCAAAAGAAAATGCAAGAAAAGCTTTTCTTGCCTCTCTCTTAGCATCTGCCAATTAGAAAGAGAAACATATCAATAAAACTTTCTTGCCTCTCTCTTAGCATCTGCCAATTAGAAAGAGAAACATATCAATAAGACTTTCTGGCCTCTCTCTTAGCATCTGCCAATTAGAAAGAGAAACATATCAATAAGACTGATAGCAACAAATTCATTCATAGTTATAAAACATGAAAACTAAATGTTTTAGTTTCAAAATTCTTGAAACTTTTTTCTTAACCGATTATAAGACACTAAGAAAAAATACGCCAAGAACAAAATCCTAAAATGATAGCTTCTAAAAGGCAGACTCAATTCTCTCTCAGGGTATTTGTAGATGCCAAATATGTCCAAGAGATGTGCATGGGAAATGTTTAGGCATCATCAAATTAGCTCTTAAAGAGCAAAGGAAATAATTCTGAGCTCAGACTTTCAGTCTATTTCTTGAACTAATGCAAAATGTGTCTAGTAAGGTCCATTTGTCAACTCCGAGATGTTTGCTTCTGGCACCTGTTGAGAACTGATTGGACTATATAAAATTTTCAATGTCCAACCATCTACCCAACATTTATGCCGGAGTTTAAAAAAATGCATTCTCTATGAACAAGGAAAAGCACTCTGCAAAACTAGTAGAAATTCAAGAATGATTTAACCAGACATAAAGCTTTTCTTCAGCTAGTTTAAAAACTGTGTCTAGTTAAGTCCATTTGACAAAATTTATTTTCTTGCCAGGTAACGCTTAGTACAATAAGTCAATAACAATATCCAGCAGACTAAGCATGACATTAGGGTACGTGCATACTATATAGTGAATCAGTATGTGAGCTGTTAATTGAGCGGCCACGCCTCCATCCCATTTTCTGCAGTAATGTGAGACCTGTCCAAAAAATAAGAATAACATAGTGAGAAATTATTCCCTTCACAAAAAGTGTACTTTTCAGTGTACATAGAATCAGACCAATGGAGTCTGTCACTGGAAGTACCACTTCGTCCGGAACTGGTCCAGGTATAGCAGAGGGCCTGCAATACAATCAAGATGTTCAAAGTATGAAAAGTGAAGATAAGAGAAACTAGAATAGTTGACTCATAGTTCAATAATGGAATATAAGCATCTAAGGTTCCTTCAATCCAGTTCTACTCGAGCGATTTGCAACAAACACTAATGAAAGAAAGTAGGAAGATTAGACATACAATTAACTCAATCATGTAGAACAAGGTAAGCGGTAGGTCTGGCATGGACAGTGTAAGCACAAAAATTAAGTACAGTTATAATCCTCGTACATCGAGAAAACTATTCTAAATGTCATCTATGTATACCAATCAGAATAATATTTGTACATAGAGAGGATTCTAAGGTTGTCTCAGACCATGCATTTACTATCTCACCCAATTAGTGCTCACTTTATAGTCACAAGATTGTTCAGGAAGTTACAAAAACATATATCATAGTTTGTAAAGAACATGCCTAGTAGAAAAATGAGCACAAAATCCTTTCAACAATAAAAGAAAAGATGCAGGGAACAAGGTTGCAGCTCAATTAGGTAATGATATTTAGATTATAGCAATCACATAATGCCATAAGACAGAATTGTAAAAATCAGCTAAGGTCTAAGCTACAAACTAACAATTTTATACATAAGAAGCAGCTAAGCACAATAGAACACCTCTGCTTTTGCTCCTTTTCAGCTTGTTTACGAGCAACTTCAGCAGCAGTAAATCCAAATGTATCATACTGCATCGATGTTCCTAGACGACCCTCCATTTCCTATGATATAAAAAACCAGAGTAAGCTTCTAGGGAACAGAAATGAATATGAACAAATGATCACTACCAGCTCAACTCGAATATATGTCATTCTAAACTTCACACATAATTTACAAAACGAACACTTTGATGAATTCACAGAACTAGAATCAGCTTGACAACAATGACTTGGAGAAAATAACAATTAAATAGCAGAAAACAAGGGAACTTGAGAAAAAAGTAAACTGACTTGCACGCTTCACAAGAGTCATTCAAGTACCCAGTGCTCTACACTACTACTCTACGAGGACATAACCTGCTCGGGTGGTTTACTAACTAAACCACCTTTGCATCGTCATCCTCAATCAAAATGTAGAAGCAATAATCATCAAACAGTCATTCAATAAATTGAAGCAATAGCAATCAGCAGATACGGTGAGTGTTTCTGAGATTAGTGGCTATCATGTCATGTTTTCTGCAAAAGCACAAGTTCAACAGCAATTTCTTTTTTAATATGTTCAAGCATGCTCCCAGCTCAAATAGAAGAGACTGTGAACTTGGAATTGTGGCTTTCGGAAAAGAAACAGCAGAGGAAAACACATTAGATGTAAATACTGGAGATCGTGCGTCTTTCCGAAAATATCTCTTAAAGTAAAAACTCCAACCTTACAGGAAGAAGTAATTGATAACAAAGGTGAGTAAGCATCCTGAGAAGAGCATCTCGGATTATTTCATATTCTCCAACCAAAAGTTGATGTTCCGTCAGAGGATTGATTGACTTCTTTGGGCGTAACTCATACAAAAAATAGCATAACAAATTCATATTCTTGTATCTATGAGGAAAGGAAAGGAAGAGAACATACAGCTTTCTCATCATCATCCAAGAAGTTAAAGAGAGACTGTTGTTTGACTTCAGCTCTGTTTTTCCTAGATGACGTAAATGTCTGTGGAGTCCATCCTACAAAATTGATGTAGATGGTTCATAAAGAATCTCACATAAATAGGTCGAAAATAAAATTATCAAGAAAAACGTCACTGAAATGAAGCAGCACAATAAAATGGAAGTTACACTCTACCCTCTTTCGAGCCAACTGTATTGTAGTATCCAGCGGAAAAACCACCAGTAAATGCCCCATGAAATCTCCTCCGTCCCTCTTCATCTGTGACCTGAGAATCAATTTCGTTAACAAGTAAAAAATAAATGAAAAATTCAGATAGAAGCAGATTAAAAAAATAGCTCCCAAGGATAAAATCTAAGATCAAGCACCCATTTCAATCTACAGGGAAATAGCATTAATAAAGTACTAATGTTTCCTCAAAAGGTTAAACAAATTATCAACTCTCTCATAGTATCAATGTAAATTACCTTAAACTCAACAAGGAAGACATGACATTTACAACCAAACAAAAGAAAAAGGAGCTTCGCAATGTCCATCCATTGCCATTAAAATTCTACTAATTTCACAAAAGAAACGAGCAGGAGAACTTCAAAAAACTTAATCTATCATATTCTATGTCTTCTCATCTATAACATAGACTTCTAACTTCTAAAGAATTCAAGAAACAGTACTTTCAAGCAACTTAATCAATCATATTTGATGTCCTCTTGTCTAACACATAGACTTCTAACTTATAAAGAACTCAAGAAACAGTATTTTATAACTTCTAAAGAATTCAAGAAACAGTATTTTCAAGCAACTTTATCCATCATATTCTAGGTCTTATGGTCTAAAAACATAGACTTCTAACTTCTTAAGAATTCAAGAAACGGTATTTTCTAACTCCTAAAAAATTCAAGAAACAGTATTTACAAGCAACTTAATCCATCATATTCTATGTCTTCTTGTTTAAAACATAAGAATTCAAGAAACACTATTTTCTAACTTCTAAATAATTCAAGAAACAGTATTGGAATCAATAATTGAAGAACATAAACCAACGGAAATTGTTCTATTTTCAAACCCGTGACATTGATTTTGAAATCGTTTACCTCTTGTTTCCATGCGGGAAGAGTTCGCAACTGTCCAGAGGCCTCAGCGATGGCCTTCTTCTTGCGGCTACTGACATCCTCCTCTCGTTCTATAGGTGTTCCGTAAAACACGAAATCTTCCTCGTCGCTATCCATTTTCCTATATATATGTTGATGCTAGCGCATTCCACGGGGAGAGATTATAAACCCTAGTTTCCTATATTTTGATAAATGAGATCGTCGGTTCGAAAAAATCGTCTCCCGGAGAGCCGATGTAAGCCAACGGGGTGATTTCTACCCTCTGTGGGGCTCCAACGGTTCCCTACTGTCGTATGTATACTTGCGTGGTATATCTTTAGTAATTACTGTACTTTAACTTACGGAGTAATTAATTTTGGAAGGAGAAATTAGTGGCTACTTAATCCACCATTTATACGTTTTGGTGTATTTTGATTGGTATAATTTAACTGTAGACCAACTTCACCTATAGCAAATAAAAAATTTATATTTGTATGCTATAGCAAAATTTACATAATTGCGCTCCATAGCAAACACAGAAACTGTATAATTTGCTATACACATACAGTTGAAGCAAATTGTATAAAACGAAGTGTATAAAATCAGAAAGAGAAAGACACTTGGGCAGAGAAATGTATAAAAACGAAGTATATAAAACGAATTGTATTATTATAAGTGTATAGAACGATTATATACAATTTGAATTTGTATAAAATGAGAAAGAGCAAAGGACAAAAGAGACTTGACAAGGAATATACAATTGATCAAATTGTATAAAACGAGAAAGAGAGAAATTAGATACAATTTAAAAAATTTATAAAACGAGAAAGAGAGAACAATTTAAAAATTTTATAAAACGAGAAAGAGAGAAAAACAAAAAAAACTGGGCAAGGGAGTATTTTTATTGTATAATTATAAGTGTTTAGGACGAAAATATATGTACTTGCAAGTGTATATGCAATTTTCTCACGCTTTATACAAACAGAAACGCAATTTATACATTTCGCTTCTGTTTGTATAAGTGAGAAAGGCGAGGGTGGCGAGCGAGATTTGGGAGAGTGGCGAGCGAGATCTGGAAGAGGGGAGAGAGGGGAATAGAAATATGTATATATTTATACAATTTTATCTGCTTTATACAATTAAAAACATTTTTTTATACACTTGTGATTGTATAAAAAGTGAGGAAGCGAGCGAGAGATTGGAGGAGAGTGGCCAGCGAGATATTTGAGAGAGGCGCCTGACAATTTTTTGCAAACGTTTGTTATGCAGCACAATTAAATCACTATCCCCCTTCCACTCCACCACACACACCTTTTCTTTATTTCTTCAATCTTCATTTCTCCTTTTCACATATTAATTAATTAATTATTTCATTAATGTTATTGTTCATAACTATGGTACATGTTATATGATCGAGATAAAGAAATATTTTATTTTTTGCAGTTTTAAGTTTTAAACTATTTTAAGTCCTCTTTGATTTTAGGATTTTAGCCCAAGTTAAACTACTTTAAGTTTTAAGTGTAAAGGCCTTTGTATAAAGGTTGCAATTTCAAGTTTTAATTTATTTAAATCCTCTTTGGTTTTAGCTTAATGTTTTTAAAAACATGGCATCTGCCTTAACCTAAAAATACGAAGGATTACATTTTTCAGTAATATATATATATTAGATTAGTGCAGCCCGTGCTATGCATGGGCCCAACAAATTGATTAAGGAAGATTTTTAATATAATTTACTTGAGAAAAATTCTATTATTACGAGATAGTTGAAATAAATTATTTGTATACCAAAATTCCAAGGAATGCATAGTTATATTTACAAATACACTACAAAAATGCTTCTTAGTTAGAGAGAAATGTCAATAGTCTTTTGTTAGTTGTATGAAAATTTAAGTAAAATAAGAAACAAAAATTTCTTACAACATTTTATTAGGAAAAAAAAAAAAAGGAAACAAACAATACAGATTGTTGAAAAATACAACTCTATCTTTCAAGTTGTTGATGAGTTCAAAGAATTGAGGGAAAAGAAAAGAATATTTGAGAGAAGTACATATCCCAGACATGACTTTTAATTGAAAGAGATTCGTCTAATGCTTAAATTTACACGAGTTTCAGCTCACCAGTGTTGTTCCTCAAAACCGAAGACATGTTGAACATGAGATCTACACGGTTAAAAATTAATAAAATCCTATTTCCTTGTCTTAAAAAAAAATTCTTTAATAAAGTCTCTTGTTTGTCACAATAAATGAAAAATCTATCTTGTATATTCAACTGATGTTGTCTACTTTTCAAAACCAGTGAATGGTACACACATCATTGTTCCCATTGCGAAAAATAAGAAATGAATATAATTATTTTAGTTATTGCATCAAAAACATCTAGAATAATTTGCATGTGTTCAGGCCCAGGGCCACTAACAAAATTTATTGTTTCTTACAGTCAATGCAGTGTTCACATACTCGAAAAAAAATAGATGATCAAACATTGAAGTCCCCATCTTAAGCTTTCTATATACCTATAATGAAGTTCGTTTCAGCGGATACAACACAATCATTGTTGAACAAGTGGTTTTGCCTACGTCTCAAGTGTTTGATGTAGTAATATAACTTGTTCAACAATGATTATGTTGTCCACAAATTTGTAATTTAGCATATAGCTAGGTTCAATGATTATTTTGTAAGGGAGAAATTACTTGTTCACTAATTAAATATAAAGATTTTGTCTTATGGGAAAAAAAATGTAGAAAGCAAATTAAGTAGTTCAATTATCTAATGCCGGAATTTTTTCAAGTAGCTAATAGATTTTTGGGATATGAAATGAAACAACAATAATTTGATAAAGATACAAATAGTTTTATAATATTATTATCAGTAAGCTTATAGCATTATTACTACAAAAATTATATAAAATATTTTGATTAACTAAGTCATGAGCACACAAATATCAACAAGAACTGAAGTTTGTGTCCCATTGAAGTGAGGAGCAGAGATACATTCCAATGCACAAGTAGAAGAGAAGCAGATTTCACCGACTTATTTTAAATCCTTGTAAGAAAAAATCATAAACTTACTTGACTATTAAGTACATGGTCACCTACATGTCTTTATTAGTTCTGATTCTCACAATCGCAGAACAAAATAACATGTATAAATTTCATATATTAATAATAACAATGAACACGTATAGCAAACATCATGTCAACCTTGTTATGAACACACAAGTACTCCGACATCACCCTCATACTTTCTTCCATGTAATAATAGTTTTAATGTTAGTGGTGGAGACAGAATTTCAAATTATAACAAGTAAAAATTCACGAATAGATCAAAGGAGGTTCAACATCTACTATATATACATAAAAAAATATTTTTATAATATAAATAATGTAATTTTCCACCGATGAACCACTTGAGGAAACATTGTCAAGTGAAGTATGTAAGCAGAGAGAATTATTATTTTGTAGAAGCAACATTCATATTCTAGCGTAGAGTTTTGTTGATTTCTTTACTTGTATATTACCTCTAAAGTAATCAAATTAAATTTTGGGATAATGCACAAGTACCCCTTAACCGATGCCCGAAATCTCATAAACTCACTTATACTATACTAAGGTCCTATTACCCCCTGAACTTATTTTATTAATAATTTTCTACCCTTTTTTGGTCTACGTGGCACTATCTTGTGAGCCAAACGTTGATTGACTTTTTTTTTCCAAGCTAGTACCACGTAGACCGAAAAGGGTTAGAAAATTATTTATAAAATAAGTTCGGAGGGGAGGGGGATAATAGAACTTTCGTATAGTATAAGTGTGTCTCTGAAATTTCGGGCATAGGTTAAGGGGGTATTTGTGCATTTTCCCTATTTTTATGAACACGATGCTTCTTCGATAAGAAATTCTAAGAAATGTACTACTCCCATAAAAAAAAAAGATAAATCAATATGTACACCATTATTCTTATAACAAAATATTTCAATTGGATGAATATAAAAGAGGCAAGAGACACTCAAGAAGCAAAAATCACTTGCACATATATATCAATACATGTATTTGATTGGACACATGCATTTGGGCTCACACCAACAATTTCACCTCTTGAATAACAAAATGGCAACAATCTGTCTACAATGCACATGAAAATACATTCAGCTCCTTCAGACTCTTCGAAAGATGGGAAGGCTAACAACATATTCAATGAAATTCAATCAGTGAGGTATGAGAAGGGTAGATTGTAAGCTAACCTTACCACGAATTCTTGAAATAAAAAATTGTGTCATATTTGTGGAAGTATAAGTCTTCACATCAAAGGGCATCTCTTGTGGCCTGCACGGTATATCTATTGGTGACTTCAAAATCATGTAAAACAAAATACACTAACAATATCTCGATCCTTTCTAATGACCCTTACGAGATAATCTGTCACTATTGAGTTGAATGCAATTAGTTTCTATACTCGCTAAAGATATCATTGAGATGATGTCGTGTTGGTTGAGGATCAAATTCAAATAGTTAAGTATGAAGCATATGAATCCATCCATTAACCCTCATTACCAACTCAACTAATTAAAATAATAAAATCAAATTCAGAGAAGTAAAATAATTAGCTTCAAGTTGTAAAGCATCAAAGAAAAACTATTCAGTTATTTTGAGCGTATTATCAAAAATCTTTGTTGCATCAGTTGCTCATTTGATGGATCTTTTCTAATATCATTTGAAAAATCTAAATTGGAGTATCTAAAATGTATCAAAAGTTCCAGGACAAATTAATACTCAAACTGAGTGTTATTTTATCAAAAGTTTCTTCCTCTCTTTGCTCTTCAAGTTTTTGATCCAACCTACAGAGCCATAATCATAAAATGTTTAAGACACTATTTATTAATTACGGAGTCTCCTATGAACATAAAAAATTTGATGATATTTTAAAAAAAGGTCAAGCAAAAAATATATTAGTAAGCTTTAGCTCTATGGGATTATTCATGACACCAAACCATGTAGAGATATCCAACAGAAACTATGAAGGCTTCTTCTCAAGCTAGGTGAAGCCATAAACATAGAAATGTAGTTGTAATTGAATTGAAAACACAAATACAACAATGAGAATCTTCAGAATTCAAACGATACAACTACGTAAACTAAATAAATCTACTCAAGAAGGCAGGAGCAAGAAGAAAATACCAGCTTATGAAGCTATCGACAGTAACAAATACCTTTTTTAGAAAGTTTTTTTATAATGCTAACTGGTACAATGAAACCACTGAGACAAAAATTTTTGTAGCATCTCTTCTATACCATTGAATTGACTTCCAGAGTTAAATAATCAATGAACAGAGTACAAAATAAAGTCCCTCCTTGTTTCTCTATTACCATTACAACGAAAAGAAGACATATTAGCCAAAACATACATAATAGTAATCCATTGAATAGCCAATCAAACATATTTGAGTTGTCTGATCCCTTTGGAACTTAAGTGAAATGCAATGTTTATTATTATTGAAATGCTAAAGAAGAGTAAAACAATCCACATACCTACCCGACTTTAGCTTTCGCCTTCAGAGTCTCAAGAGTAAAAAAGTCAGAAGAGGAATTCTAGAGAAATAAGGAGAGAAGAAGAAAAAATAAGAATAATCGAGAAAATGGTAGAAGAAAAGAACAGAGTAAAAAGACGAAAATAACCTTATTTTTATTTTAAATAACTAAACCTAAAATTTTGTACAACATTTGTTGCACAATGTACAATAACATTAAGTCATGGTCTTCTCTCTCTCTCTCTCTCTCTCTCTCTCTCTATATATATATATATATATATATATATATATATATATGTAGTCTTTCAACTTATTTGCCCTTTTTTAGTTCATTTCAAAATATTAAAGAATGTTTCTTTCTTTTTTGTCATTTCAACTTAACTTTCCACATGACATGTTTACGATCACAAGATTAGAAGTTATTTTCGTATATCTTTAAAATAGTTTAAGACCATGGACTTTAAGAATCTTCTTTACTTTTTAAAAATATAACAACGTGTAAAACTAATAATAAAACTAGAACCTAACGAGTTTTGTTTTGAGTTTGAGTTGGGATTTTTAGTTGTAAATTGATGTCCCGAGCTTAGGTTAAGGGTTTTAGGGTTAGACGTCAAGCAACGACACCCCAAGTACCAACCAAGGAATTCGAGTACCCTAAAGTCTAACCCCCAAGACCCCAAGAAGCCAAAAATGATGGGATCTATGCCCTGTAGGTCCATCCACGCCCCATGAATGAATTTTGTGGGTCAAGTCCCAAATAGCAACCCACATAGACAACCACGGGTTGTCAGCACAGCCTGTGAACCCATCCACTGGACGGGGTTTGGTGGATCATCACAGTGTTGTTGTCCAAGTCTCGGCCATGTGGAATCAAATCGATAAATTTCTTTTGAGTTTAGTTTTGCTAGGGAACTGTTATTATTGATTATTTAAGATATCTTTTGGTTTCTAAGGTAGTAAACTCCTTTTATCCTTCATTATTTTCAAAACCCTCAAAATAGAAATCTCTTCTCATAAGAAGTTCTTTGTCTAAGAATTCCCCATTGAGAAAAAAGAGTCGAGTTCCAAGCTCAACTTTTTCAATCAATTTTTTGTATCCCTAAACCGGATAATGGTTTTGATCCTTGACCAAGTTTGCCAAAGTGATTTCAAGTTTTCAAATTTCGAAACTTAGGATTTTCAATGGTCCAATTCGGAATCATTTTTAACGATTTATAAATAATAAATTATGTATGAATTGTTAATTTAATGATAAATTATGGTGAATTGTGAAGGATTTACGACATGTGTTTTTTCCAAATATCAAAGGTGAATATATAGAATTCTGGATTGATTGATCATGAATTATATTAAATTGTTTAAACTTACATTAATTTAGTGTATTGAATCATGTCACTACTCATGCCTAATGGTGAGTGATTTTTTTTTGGTGTCTTGTGAATAATGGCCTTATGAAGGTATTATGTATGATTACTATGAGAAACATATGTATGTGAATTCAATGAAAGTATCATGATCATGTTTAGAATGTAAAATTATGTTGTGATTGAAGACTTATTCTCAATGAACACTTACGAATGATGATGATAGGATGTGAATGGTTTTTTCTATGTATTGTACACTTTGAATTGATAGACTTGGGCATCTTTTTCTTGTATGAATGAAAGCAGAGATGATTTTAATAACTTGAATTGGTAGGTTTAGACATCCTTTTCTTATGTGAATGAAAGTAATGTTGAATGATGTACTTTGGATCGATAGCATAATGGAACCCTTCCATAAATGACAATAATGAACCTAGGGATAGGTAGCTTATGACACTCTTCCATAAATGATGTTAATGAACTCTAGGATCGTAGGCTTATGGCACCCTTCCATCAATGTCAATAAACTTTGGTATCGGTAGGCTTATGACACTCTTCCATCAATGTTAATAAACTTTGAAATCGGTAGGCTATCCGCCCATTCTATCTATGCTAATGAAATTTGGGATCGATAGGCTTATGACACCATTCTATCAATGTTAATGATGACCTTGAATCGGTAGACTTATGTCACCCTTTCATAAGGATTCAATGATTTATCCTAATAATGTACTTTGAATCGGTAGGTTTATGACACATTTTCATGTGTTGAATAATGTATGTTGAATCGTTAAGTCTATGACACCCTTTCATGTGTAATGATGTTAAAGTAATGAACTACTCTATAGGAACGAACACATACACACACGCAGACATGCACGTGCGCACACATACATCATGTGAAAAAAAAAATCACTTTCATGGCAAATCAAAATATAGCTATTTATTGAAAATAGTAAAAGATAAATAGGAGATCATATTAATGTTTATTATTTATTGTTCGTGAATTTTTTTCTTAAATTTAATATATTCGAAGAATAATATGACCAATTAAAACTACAATATTGAAAAAATATAGCTATTTATTGTAAATAGTAAAAGTATAGATATGAGATCATATTAATCTTTAATATTTATTGTTTATGGATTTTTTTCTTAAATTTGATGTATTTGAAGAATAATATGCCCAGTTAACACTACAATATTGAGTGTATACAAAAATTTTCCATTTTGATATACATTGGAATTTACTTGGCCACCTGATTAGCAGATTTCAAATTTCTTGCCAATTAAAGTCTCAAATCAAACCTTAAGCAAGAAGTACATACATTTTACTTAATATTTGTATGTTACTAACTTTTTATTATGAAAGTCGAGACCCCTCCGTGATATGGTCTTAGACTGATTAATCGCGATGGACCAATATTTCGAATTAAAAGAGATTTTGGACCCGGAAGGGATACATTTCATGACCACGAAGTTAAAGAAAACAAAAAGACAGATTTATGGTGAGCAAATAATTTCAATTTTTGTATATTTTTACTTGTTGAAATACAATTTCAAATCACTAGATGTATCAAAAGTTTATATATATATATATATATATATATATATAAATAAATAATATCAAGAGAAAAAATTAATCCCTATATCAATAAATTCGAATTTTATATTTGATTTTGTATCTATTACAAAATTTTTACAAATGCAAATCGTTAGATAAATCAATTATACATACCATTCTAACTTTAAGAATACAAATATAATTCAATGCAAATACAATTCAATCAGATTTTCGTGTTTCATAGAAACATAAAAATAAAAACAAAAAGATAAAAATACAAATCATTCTGATGTTAGTATAATTTTGAAACATAAAATCAGTTGATATAAATATGATCCAATTTTTTCTTCGCATTTGAAACAAAAAAAAAATACTAAAAGAAATCCAATTAGTACAAATATAATGGGTGATTCGTGGGATTTTTTCGCAATTTGTGATTTTTTTTTGCAAATCATGAAATTATTTTCAAAATTACCTTGTCTCCACCATTAATTAAATGGAGAATCCTACTGTGATATTCAGTGTTTTCAAAAATATTATTTTTTTTGGGAGGGGAGGGGGGAGGGGGGGGGGGGGGTTTCATGTCATATTAAAAACGCTTTGAGGCGTAAATTAAAGACGTAGGTTCTAAAATTTGAGGCGAAAGTCTAGAGCATAAAATGTAAGTTTTGGACATAAAACGTAAGTTTAACCGAATTATTTTTTAAATAATTTTTGCTTTAAATCATATATTTTTTTAATTATTTGTAATGATATTTCTCAAATAGTAATCATAATACTTTTTTCTTCATTATTGATTATTAATACTTATCTCTAATAAAAATTATAATATAATTTCTATATATTATAGGTTATTTATAAAAAATTATTTTTAAAATCATTGAAGGTGTACTTTTGCTTATATTATTAGTAATAAAACTATACAATTGAATATACATTAGATTAGGCCCCGTAGATCCATGAGATTTACGTTCCGTATCTCGAAACTTATGTCTCACCCAATACTAAATAAAATGACTCGCCTCACGTCCCCGTCTTTTATAACACTGGATATAAATATTTAATAAGCATATAAGATATATAATTGTGACCTGAAGAACTACTCAAATTATAAGAGGTCATTTGGTAGAGTGTATTAATATAATGCAAAACAGAGTGTATTAGTAATGGTTGCATTAATAATGTATGTATTAGTTATACTTGCATTAATTATACATAGATAATTAGCTTAAGTCATATACGACCTCTTAAAACACAAGGCTAATACATGCATTATTTATTTAGGGGTCGTTTGGTACAAAGATGGATAACGCAAGGATTACTAAACCATGGATTAGTAATGCAAAAATTAATAATGCAAGGTTTATTAATGCAGGGATTGATTTTTATCAAGTGTTTGGTTTATCACTTCCCCCCTAATTTTATGTTTGGTTTAAGACTCTAGAAAAACTTCTTTCCTATTATACCCTTGGGTTTATTGTGAGATTTTCCATTTCATTTAACTAGACAATTAGTTAAATACTAAAATATATAAAAAAAATTATTATTAATTTTGATGTGTGATGTGCCACCATCCTTAATAGCACAATATATTTCTAATTTTTTATTGGTCATATACACCTTAAATTTATCATAGTTTTAAGACTATTGAAACTTATTTTTGTAAAAAAAAAAAATAGTTCATGTGGTCAATCAAAAACATTAAAAATTTTAAAAATCAACCCAATATAGCAAATCAAACATGAAGAGGGAAAAAAGTTAGTTTGTGAAATCATCAAATTATATGGAACGAATTTTGAGAATTTAAAAGAATATTTATAATATCCTAATACATATATAAAAAAAAACATTAAATTACAAGAAATTTAGAAAAAAGGATTTGGGGATAGTTTAGTAATTTAGGGATCTTGGATAAAGGATTGTTAAACCTTGGATTAGTTATCCCCTTTTCTAGGAATTAGATAAGACCTTGTATGAAGTATAACTAATCCATAGATTATGTTAAATAGAATAACCAAATAATGTTTTTCTTGGACTAAAGATTCATAGACTATTTTGATTAATACCTCGTAGCAAACGGATCCTTAATACACTCTACCAAACGATCGAATTAGCTAAACATAAAGCTATTTACCACGTTATGTTTCAAGTCTAAGGAAAGATGATAACCCAAAAGCCCAATCTTACCATAGAGCCGAAGCCCAATTACTAAAAGCCCAATCTGAAATGAAATTGAGCATCACATAATCGGCAAATCCAGCGGGAGATCGGTAACTTTCTCGTCTCCTCTCCCTTTCACCAAAATCCTTTTTCCATTTTGCTGAAAAACTATATAAACAATATACGTCCGCGTCACCCCCACACACTTCGCTCATGCGTGCTTACCACGCTCCATTTAGCATTCACAACGATGGTGGGACCCACTGCTCATGCACGACACGTGTCCATTCGCGCGTGGAGAACCCCTTGTTGGATGCACTTTGCCCTAGTCGTCTGTGAACACATCCTTCTCTCTCTATATCCACCACGAACCACCACCGTACTCCGATCACCTTATTCGATTTGCTGCCCGTCTCGCCGATCTACTAGTTTCGCAAAATTCTGTTTCTGAGGTAAGATGCTTGTTGAAGCTATTTTCATCGTATTCAGTTGTTGCATTTGCTTTTGTTTAATACGCAGTACTTTGCCATTGTTTTTTTTTTAATTTTTTATAATAATTTATGAATTTGATTTTGAAGGATTAGAATGGAACCGATGGATATTGTTGGTAAGACGAAGGAGGATGCTTCGCTTCCCAAAGGTTTTCCTCCTTTATAACTGCGCATATCTTGTGTATATTTAGAGTGATTTATATGTTGCTCTCGTAATTGTGCTTCTTTTTTTTTTGGGTTATGTTTCTGTTTGATTATCTTTGAAACCTAATTATCGAGATTTTGAGCGGATGATAGGGAGTAAGCAGAGGGGGATATTAGTTGTTTTTGGAGGGGTGATTAAAAGCAATTAAATTGTTACCAGGCGGGATATACTAGAAATTCATACAGGGATTCATGAAATACTGAAGTGTGATACCTAACATTGGAACTTGTGACCTGAAGCAGTTGTTGAACCCCTTTTACTGATACCCTAGAAACTTCTCTTATGTCAAAACAATTCAACCGTTCATGTATAACCAATGAAATCTTTTTTGCCATATTTCACCGTTCAATTTTCTTGCAAAAGGGGTTCAATTAAACCTTTGTCTCCCCTTAGCTCTTTCCCTGTTAAGTGGAGTTCGTGATTTATTTCTGAGAGGGTAAAAACTTAACTATCAGTGACTTAAGTGATACTAATTGCTTTTGCAAAGAATTCAATAATTAGAGTGATGCTATTGGTGATTTCAGTTGCAAAAGCCAAATAGTGGTAACACTGAAGTTCTTCTTTGTTGCTTCCGGGTTCACCTTGTCTGAATCATTTTATTTTCGTCATGAGTTTGCTATTTGGGATTATATGAGTGAGTT
Organism: Solanum lycopersicum; assembly: GCF_036512215.1. Taxonomy (NCBI): domain Eukaryota; kingdom Viridiplantae; phylum Streptophyta; class Magnoliopsida; order Solanales; family Solanaceae; genus Solanum; species Solanum lycopersicum. The sequence goes on along the minus strand of NC_090802.1, from coordinate 61,173,287 downwards.
TGCCTGATGGTTTGCTTATTTGTTATTTCCTCGATTCCAAATATACTGATAATACGATTTTCTCTTATCAGCAACTATGACAAAGATTATTAAAGAAATGTTGCCCCCTGATGTTCGTGTTGCCCGAGATACGCAGGATCTTTTGATTGAATGTTGTGTAGGTGAGTTGATTTTAGTTTGCCTGATCTATTTTATTTTTATTTTCTTTAAAATTCTGTTGATGTGTTGTGCTGTTACCCAGTAGGGCTTCTAATAGCAACTATGCTTCTCTAGAATTTAAAGGGGACTAGGAGGACTGTGGTTTACTATGAAAGTTTTGTGCTAGTTGTTTGTTAGCTCTTGGTTTCACTCTGTCGACACAAGACAGGGAATGTGATAAGCATCGGAAGGTTTAGAACATCGTTGGATAATACAGGTCAGTTTGAAGGCAGTCAAGTTCTTTTTAGCTCAATTTGAGTTAGATTCTATAGGAAGATGACTCCTGGTAACTTAAAAAGTGTGAGTTTTGATGAAACTTGATCATTGTTCTGTTAAACTAACTTATTCCTTAGATCTTTTTTTTTGCCTGATAAGCTAACCTATTTCATAATTGTTTTGTTAAACTAAGCATAACGATTTGTTACATGACACTACTTCTATTACTTATTTCTGCTGATATTTTTTCAAGTATGTTTTGATTGAAGTTTTGTATATTTTTATTGATGTTTTGTCTGGTGATTTGTGTTTGCTATTTCAACAGGATTGAAGTCTATCCTATGTTCTTTCCTTCTATTAGATAATATAACTTCATCTCCTTAAATTCCTTAAAATTAAATCATAGCTTGATTTCATATTTGAAGGATCTTCTGATTGTAGTTCTGATTTTAATTTGCATGGTATTCCACCTTTCTTTGTTCTTGTGCAGAGTTCATCAATCTTATCTCATCAGAATCAAATGAAGTTTGTAATAGAGAAGATAAACGAACAATTGCACCAGAACATGTACTCAAAGCCTTAGAGGTACTTTTTGATCCTGGAGTTACTCTATTATGTTCATCATCATCATCTTGCTCTTTTTGCAATTCTCTTCTGTTCTCAGCTGCAGTCCCCTAAGCATGAGTTCATTTGAAGGTGATTTAAAGAATTTCAAACCTAGTTCTCATATGACGTCACAAAGTGGCATGGTGCCATTAAGAATGATGTAATGCAAACCTTGTTATTTAGTTTCATGTTTGGTTTGGTATGGTAGTGATGTTAGGCAACATCAATATCACTCTCATGCTTTAGGTCTCTAGCAACAAGTTTTCACCATGAAACCATGGACCAGTTTTAGTTTTCATTTCTTAAATGCTTCTATAATTGTTAGTGTTGCATCATTATCGTTACAAAAATAAAAATAAAAATGATAGTGTTAAATAACAAGAGAACTTCAAGTTTTCACTGTGAAAATTTGTTCTATATCCTACCGCATCCTGGGAATGATGAACACTTTTGACTTTCAGGTTCTTGGCTTTGGGGAATATACTGAAGAAGTTTATGCTGCATATGAACAACACAAGTTGGAGACTGTGGTAAGTAGGAGCTAATTTCTGTCTTACATTGTTGGAAATTGGAATCTATGAAAATGGCCTAAAAGTTAGGATGTATGAAGGATCCTTTTGCTGTTGTAACAAAGTCATTTATTCCTTTTCTTTTCTGACCCTTGGTCCAAAACCTCTCTGCATGTAGCTAGAGCTAGGCGACATTTATTTTGAATTCAAAAAGTTTTGTGACCATGTGAAACGATTTAATGATGAAATTATCTTCATTCACGATTGCCCTTTTGCTTTGTGTTTCTCCCGTAGGACACTGTGAGAGCTGGGAAGTTGAGCAATAATATAGCTGAAATGACTGAAGAAGAAGCATTAGCTGCACAACAAAGGATGTTTGCTGAAGCACGTGCGAGGATGAATGGAGTTGGTACAGTTCCGCCCAAACAGCAAGACCCGGAAACAGAGCAAAAATTGGACTGCTAGTGCAAACATAGGGCGTAGTTTTTCTCTGTAGGCAAGCACCTCTTTAGTTTTTACAGGTGGTTTCTCTTTTATTATGTACAAAAAGCTCCATTGGCACTTTTACCTGCTTGTGAACTTGAGTGCAATTTGTACTCTTTTAATTATGTCTATATTTTCTGTACTTGGTGAATTTACTTCAGAATAGTCTCTACGGCCTACAAGTGCTTTCAGTATATTATTTTATTTGTCAAGAGTGGGAATTTGTCATCAGTTGGCCCTTTCACACTAATTGGCCGACTCAGCCCCCACCCAGGGCCAATTTGATTGATTGCGTTGGGGTTTTCATCTTTATTACTTTTACCTAATAAAAAAATTGTCACAGCACTGAAAACCATTAGGGGACGAATAATGAATGTGATGGTCGCTATACACTTATTTGGTCATTGTTGTAATGGCTTTACAACTCAACTTAGTCCTCCCTGTAAGTTTCCTGTTTACTTTGGATCCACCATTATCCTTTACTGAGTTTGTTTCTGCTAGGATTTGACTCATGATTTCCTATAGTGATTCACTCACTTCTTTGACTGCCAAGTTGTGCTCCGCCATACTCGGTTTTGGTGCAAACCTTTACCCTTCCAAACATTGAAGAAAAAGCCTTCGCTATTTAGGCCCACCATATGGTTGGCATTTTTTCTCTTTTCCTGCAAAAAAAGAATGAGAGAATTAAAAGAATGTCAGTTTTGATGCACTGTCTATCGCAGGTTTATTGTGTCTTGAGTAGTAACATAATATTTCATCTATTTTGCAACGTTTCAGAATGTGTGTGATTACTGATCTGAGGCAAACATCATTACTGTTGTGTGCAGGTTTTATCATACAGGAAGCAGAAGGTTGGTGTTGGGAGGATGTCTAGTGTAAATAGTGATGCTTCTTTAGTTCTCTCTTTCACTGTTTTTGTTCAGGTCAAAAAAGAGCCAGTCAAGCTATTTTTTTCTCACCATACCCCACAAGAAAGTGAAATAACACATCTTATGTCTCCCTGAGATTCCTTTCTTTATTTCAAAACATTTACCTTTCTCTCCTCACATCCTCTCAAGCCTTCACTTTTCCCTGTGTTGTGTTGTGTTGTTATTACTCCCAATTCCCATGACACTTGGTGGGGACACTTGTGTTTTTCTTTATCAGATTCTTATTTGTTTGAACAAAGTAGTAGAAGCAAAACAAATTTTATAAAAAATATAAAAGAGAGAAAAAAGGAAATCCCTTGAATAAAGAAGTAGTAGTAACAAGAATCTCTTTGCCCCTCACTCTTCCATCACTTTAAAGGTGCATCTCCTACTCTTTTTTTTTTTTTAGATGAAGACAATCATGGCAAAGAGTTTCCAAGACTTGTCCTCTAAGAGGCAGTTCCACTGGACAGCTAAAGTCAGCAATGAAGAACAAGAAGAAGTAACATCAAAGGATTCATCTCCAAACAGAAATACTGAAGAAGAGAAAACAGAGAATATAAAGGTACATTCTTTCAAGAATCCTGAAGTTTCAAACACCAAGTCATCTACTTTAAACACCATCCATGAAAACAAGGCTGAGGACAAGCAAGAATCTTCTTCAGCAACTAGGAGGAAGCTGCAAACAATAGCAGTAGCCAGGCTAAAATCTGTCCTAACAGCGTTCGGGCGAAACAGGTCTAACTTCCAACAAGGCCTTGGAACAAGAGTTGTTGGCACTCTTTTTGGGCACAGGCGTGGACATGTACATTTTGCATTTCAAAAAGATTCCACCTCCCAGCCAGCCTTCTTAGTTGAACTAGCCACACCTATAAGTGGTTTAGTCCGAGAAATGGCGTCTGGATTGGTCAGAATCGCGTTGGAATGCGATAAGGAGGAAGAGAAAAAAGTGTCTAGACTCATAGATGAGCCTGTGTGGAGGACTTACTGCAATGGTAAAAAATGTGGCTTTGCAACAAGAAGAGAAATTGGGGCAAAAGAACTGCAGATACTTAAAGCTGTGGAGCCAATATCAATGGGTGCTGGTGTTTTGCCAGGTAATGGAGAAGAAGAAAGTGCTGATTCTGGTGAGATTATGTATATGAGGGCTAAATTTGAGAGAGTTATTGGATCTAGAGATTCAGAGGCATTCTATATGATGAATCCTGATAGTAATGGAGCTCCTGAACTTAGCATTTATTTGCTAAGAGTTTAAGGTTTATCAAACCAAACCTTACTAGAATATTAGATTATAAGTCCTTTTAACTGAATATATATTAATCTTTTCTTGAGATCTAGCAATGTTCTATGTTTTTATTTTCTTTGCTATTTTGGATAACAATTGGTTACTGTAATCTTTTTTTCTTTTCTTTCTTGGGTGGAATGGAAAATATATGTTACCTTTAAATGATTGAATTAGTGCATGATCATATAAGACAAATATTCATTCTTTTTGTCTTCTAATTCTCTATTGATACCATGACATTTTGTCACATAATTTTCTCCTGTATACATCAAAGTAATTGGCATTTTGTGATTGAAATTCTTGAATCTGTTTAGCACAAACACCCCTTTTATTCAAATTGTCATGACAAAAGGGGTTTGTTATTCCTTTTGCTTCTTTTCTTGACTGCTTTTTTCTCCCTCAAATCTTTAAAGATTTGGTAGGTTTCTTTTTCTGGCAAGTAGCTAGATATAATACTAGATAAATTTTGATCCAAAGGGTATAAAAATTGCATGTTCCAATCATTGGTTTTGGTGTCTAGACTTGATCAAAGCAACATGAGAATCCCAAGAAGTTAAACTATTTACTACTACTACTACTAGTAAAGCTACATCATAGAAGTTCTCAAAAGCAAAAATCAACCCAAACTTTCCTTCAATAACTGACATGTTACTCAGCTTTAGAACTTAGCTTTCCCTTTACACCATTAGAAGTTTCAAATTTACCAGATTTTTCCATCTTTTATTTGACAGACATATCCATTATCAAGGATGTGTTTAAAAGTTAGTTAGAGAAGGTTAAAAAGGACAACATGATACACTTAACTCTCGCACTATGCGAGAAATCGACTGGAATTCGCAGTTTGAATTTGTAATCTCTTGATCATACGATGGCAACTTTTAGCGTTGCCTGATTGAAAAGGTTAAAAAGGACAACATGTTGCACCGAACTACGGCTACTCCATGAATCTAGGGAAAGGCCCAAATTACACTGCGGTATACGTACACATAATTACTTTGTATTTCTTTAAGGAACTTGTTTTCCTCTGTGACCTGTCGATGATATGACCACATGTTCCAAAATTTTACTTAGGTAAACATGTCCATTTGCTTGTTTCAGAATAATGCTCTGACCCCTTATTAATGACTAATAAATGAAATAATAAAAGGGTAGGTAAACTATTATGATGCTATTAGAAAATTATTAGAACAAAAGTTTTGTTTACCGTAAGTAATGATTCTTATCCTATTTTCAAGGCTTTATATTTATTTGTTTTATTTCCAATATCCTTTATACAAAGCGAAAAAAAGATAAGGGGGCCATCTTAGTGGATGTGTGATGGAGTACAACAATCAAATAAATGAAAATATCAAAATTAATATCACAGTAACCGAGGTTTTCTTTTTATCATGTTGCTATCATTATCCAAAGTTTCAATAGTTGTTTAATAGCTTTTTATAACAAATTAATAAATAATAATATTGCGTCGTCCACGTACAATACATGTTTAATGATGTAAAATTAATATAAAAATTATTGAGTTTTCAAAGTAACATTTGCATCCGCCGCTACTTGATCAATCAAGCACAAATATAAAAATGCTGATGAATTGTTTTTGGCTTTAGTATGTCCCATCTAATCATTTGCAAATTCAATTACAATTTGATATTAAGTTAAGTAGGAAAAATACTAGTTATAAAAATGAAAAGCTTAAGGATTTTAGAGGTCCTAGCAAGATATGACACAATTTTGGGCATGTTAGGATTATTTTAGTCTGTTACTAATGGTTCAATCATTAGGAAAGTAGAGTGCATTTATTTTAATTATTGCTTGCTAAATATTAATTTGCCAACATTTTCTTTGTCTATCAGGCAAAATTAATTGTAGGACAAAAAGGAATTACGACCGTTGTTAAAAGAGTATTCAAGACATTTTGGTAAAAAAAATTAAAAATAAGTAACAAAACAACATTCGTAACGACAGTATAACAAAAATAACTTTTAGCGGCATTAAATATTGACATAAATAAAGAGTGCTAAATTCTTTACCGGCATTAGTTAAGTGCCATTAGAACCAATGTCGCTAAAGACTTAAGAAACGTATACAAAGAGTGACAATTGCCGCTACAAATACATCTTCTTAATTGTTGCAAATGATCATTTTTGTTGTAGTGTGAAGTCTATGTCATTTCATATATGGGAATTGTCTAATATCTTTGTTGATGAGAGGTAATAGGTACCAAATACCACATTATTTTTCTCTAAGAAGAATAAACAAGAAACAACATTCATAGTGATGTCAATATCAATTGGTTAACCAACTTTTTATTAGGTTTACAATTGGTAGCATATATTTAGCTGGATAACTTTCTGACATTTGTCTCATTTGAATCTAATTGTTCTGTCTTTGATGCTATGTCTGAATATACTTTTAAAAACTACTCAAAACGAGACAATTTTATTTTATATTGTATTTTTGATTAAAATATATCTTTAATATTATGTTTTTTGCTGAAATATGTCCTTCAACGAACAAAATAGCTCAAAGATATCCTTACGTTACTCGTTAATGCTCCAAAACAAGGACAAATGGGTCATTGACAATAGAAATGGAGCTTAAAATACTTTTATCTTCTTTCACGTCCAAAGAGAAGCTCTCCATGTTTCATTCAGTTAAGACCTTTCGATGACTGCTTAAACTGTGAGAAAGTATTTAGAACAGATATGTAAGTTGCTTTGAAAGAGTACCAGGATTTTTTATGTGTGAAGCTCTTTTTTTTACTTTTTGCCTATTTAAACTTTCTTGGCTAGTGCTGTTCCAATTTTGTTGTGTCCAAATCGCGATTCACTTCCAGTTAATTTTCGATACACAGTGCCCCTCTAAGAAAATTCATCATTCGAACAACATGTGTCCAAAAGCACAGTAGTATACAGAAGCAAATGGTGCTTCAAAATTTCCATAACAGAAATAATATTAATGACTTCAGTAGCCCTAGTAATCTGGAAGAAAAAGACAAAGGGAAGTCATAAACAACTAGATTAAATCACTGTTAGACAGTTAGTCTATTGTCTAATACTAGTGAATGAGTGCTCCTCCATTGCCTTGCTCCGGGGTGACAAACGATAAGCTTGATTGTGAACGGCCACCAACTAGACTGGAATTGCCAAGTGATCTGCCTTCCTTAGTGCTTTACATTCTGGCGAGCAAATCCTGGCTGAGTGGTGCAATTGAATAAATGCGGCCCAAACATGAACACAAACCAGAAACATGGATATGCAAGCTGCATCAGTTTGCAGAAGAAAGAAACTCAAAGGTACACTTTTAAAGCATGATTATGATGTTGGTTGTTGTGCCATTGAAAGATGTAGATAACTTCTTGTGCCAGAGAGAGTAATGTTTTTATACTATTGCGCTGAGACGGACTTAAATGGAGTGACATGGATAGTGAGGATGTATTAGTATAGCCAAATTCACTTGATTGGTATTGAGGGGTAGGCATCTGTTTTTGATTTTATATGATGCTATGGATTTTCAAGAAACAACTAATCTTTTCTTGTAAGCTAAAATGTAAAATATATTAGGACCATTGTTCAACTGTTCACTTGCAAAAGTCCATATCTATTCAAAAACATTAGTAAAAAGTTATTGAACTATTCGGCCATGTGAAGTGAATGTAGAAGAAGATATGAAAATATACTTGAAGAAGCATGGATACCCAGAAACTCCATGAAATAAATGACATGCGAAATGGAAGTAGAAGATTAGAAGATGTTGAATGTACCTGGAGAAGCATGGATGGAGCTGCTACTGTTTCAGTATTAACATGGCTTCTGGTCTTTCTTCCATTTAAAGTGACAACTGATGGACTGTTAGCTGTTGTTATATCCCAGAAGCTGCGTTTTTTTGCCGTGGGAGCTGGAGAATGAAACCGATGACTTGGACTCTTCAAATGAACATCATGTGGTTCCCTTGGCCGCAAGCTTGCCCTTGTAACAATCCTTTTTACACCACCCACTTGTGTCCCTCCTGCTGGTTTTGCACTCTTTCGTGACAACTCACGGATTGTATCATCTTTCTGCTTTATCTGCAATACGTGATCCTTTTTCAGTCTCTCGATTTCTGCCTCCAATCCCTTAACCACCTTTTTTAGATCTCTAACTGGGTCATCTGCACCTTTTCTCTTGGATTCTGGGGTAAAACAATTTCCAGCCATGAAAGAGGGTCTTGCTTTTCGTTTTTCATTTGCCTGAGCAGAAGAAGGTGCTGGTGATAAGATAGAGGAAACTATTGATGGGGCAGGGGAAGAGTTTGCAGCCAAATTTTCCTTCTGGATTGTAATCAGCTTTTGCTGCTGATGAGCCAAACGCATTCTTAATTCGCGATTCTCCTTTTGCAGCTCAAGCAATAACTTGGCCTGATCTGTTTCAGAATCAGGTATTTGCATTTCCTCATGTGCATCATAAGCCTGCACTTGGTAAAAGGAGATATTAGGATGATAATGCATCCTTAAAATACTGAAAATATAGATGCTTCACAGCTAATGTATTTGTCAACTGCATCTGCATGTCATTACGGACTGGACTGCTCTGGCATTAGATAAAAAACATTGAGTTGGAATTAACTTTTAGAAGCATTACTGTTCATTCTTTTTTCAAACTCATTATACTTCAAAGGAGATAGTAGCATTACATACACTGCAATGAATGTACACCTCCTTTTAAGACACTGTATTACGTAGTATGATAGTAAGATGCAGAAAGACTGTATGACTGCAGAGGGCTAGAGATTTTAGTATCTAAGAGTAACTTCTAAAATGACACATTCATTTGAAGTAGCCACGTAGAGAATAGTAAATCAATCAACTTTACCTTAATTCAAAACTAGACATTGCATCGCCAAGGCAAAAAATCATGATGACCAATCAAAGTATTTTACTTATGATGACAACCAGACCTCAAAAAACAATGTCGCATAGTAGTAGTTATGAGTTATCTAACCTTTGTTCGGATCTCTTTTGCTCGGTCAGCCCAGTGTAGTGTGTTTTGGGTTTCACCAAATGAAAGATTACTTGGGCTAATATTGGCAATCATCACGGTGTTACAAGCACCACCCAGTGAATCCTTGAGTAGTTGAGTGAGCTTAGAATTCCGATAAGGAATGTGCTTTTTTCCCTCAACGAGAGCATTGATGCAGCTGCTCAGTGCGAGAAGAGACTTATTGATGTTAGCACCTTCAAGTGATCTCAAGGTTCTCTGATCAGTAGCTAGAGCTCTTTCTGAACCCGCAAGGTCAATGAGTGAAAGCTTTCCGACTCGGCTTACAATGTTATTTGAACTATCTTTGACATGGTATTCAATAACAACCTGTGTGTTGAATAAAAAATTCATTAAAAATCAAGAAACGGTGGTGGTTCTGCATGAATAATGACTATGGCAAAATTGCAATGACCTGAAGAATAGCATGTGAGCGTGAGGACGTTTCGTTGCAGCGGGTGGGCTCTGTGGTTCGGTTTAGGTTTCCTTGTTGGAGCAACGCCATTACCTGTTTCCATAAAAGAAACATAGGTTAACAAAACTTTGATTTAGCAGCTAATATTCTACTATGACCAAACTAAAAGAAAACAAGGATACATACTTCATCTGTGGAGTAAGCTCTATACTGTGTAAGCCCTGCTGCCACTATTCCCTGCATTATAAGCAGTGTGAGATGATCACCCTTTTGCTAATTTCTTTCTATATATGGAAAGCGCTGATCGGGAACTACTACAACTACTAGTAGACAGGTATAAAAGAAGGGACTAGAAAAGAAAAATATCAAGCAGTAAGCAGTTTATCCATTTTAGAAACAAATGGCAATCACTAATGTTTTTGAAGTGATCATTCTTTAGAAATAAGCACATACCTGCTTATCTTCTCTTAGGACTAAAGGCCTTCCCGGGGACAGCAAATCTCTCACGGTTTCATTGTAGACCTCTAGATATGAAAGATGAACAACATGGTTCCCATCAAAGCTCCTTTGCCGTATCTTGCTAAAGAGATCCTTGATTGCTAAAACCATTACCCCTGGATTCTCAATTGTACCGAGCATTGTGTATGTCTTTCCAGCACCTGTGGCACCATAGCAAAACACAGAACCGTTTCTTCCCTGCAGAACTGCTTCCACAAGCTCTGCTGTTCTGGAAAATACAAGAATCCAAGTGTTCAGTTCTATCCACAGTTTAATCAAGGAGGAGTAGACTTAAGTAGTTTAACCTCTGATAGCAAAAGCTTGACTTCAAGAAAATAAAACAGAAGATAATCCCCTCTCATCAAACAATCTATTAAACCTCACAATTCTGTTACACTTTCACTACCAAGTAGGGTCTGATAAATGAATACTCTATATTCATTCCACTCTATTTAGGTCCATTTTATTCCAATAGTTCAGCATAAGAAAAACCTTAACGTGAGCACTTAATATCCTACCAAATATAACTAGGTAAGATCTGCTAGTCAGACAATATTCTCAGTCAGAAGACTTAAACTAACAAATACCCATACCTCTAAAATGCAAATTTTAAAGCTTCTAGACCTCAAAAGATACTACAAATGACACTGCAGCCACAAACTATCAAGTTGCTACCACACTAACATGAAAGGCTCTAGACATAAAAAGATACTACAAATGACACTGCAGCCAGAAAATGGCAAGTCCCTACCACACTAACATCAAAGCCTTAAAGAAATAAAAAGATACTACACACGACATTGAAGTACAAGCTATCAAGTTGCTAACACTATAGCATCAAAGGCTTTTATAAACAAAAAGATAATTACGAATGTCACTGTGGCCACAAACTATCAAGTTGCCACAACAATAACATCAGAGGCTTTTAAACCTTAAACAGATTCTACAAATGACACTGCAGCCACAAATTATTAAGTTACTAACACACCAATATCAAAGGCTCATAGTATTGCCAAGTTTGACAATTGTTGTTTTCTTGATTAATGTATCATGGATGAAATGGTGAAATCAGCAGAAAGTTATTAAAATTGTTCCAACTCACGTTGTGGAATAAACATCATGTTGAGTAGCAGTATCAGGAAAGGAAGCATCAAAAGTAAAATGGCGCCCTCGGAGCCTCTTCAACCTAAGGTAATCATTCTCAGTGGCGAATTCAGTCAGATAAACATCTCTTCCATCCACTATTTTCACACAACACCTGGCTCCAGCTTCTCTTTCCTTTCTTGAAATTGGCCTCAGCCTTACAAAAACAAGAATTCTACTACCACCATCATCAACACCCCCACCCTTGCTGGCTGCTTTCTCCGAAATGGAATCCAACTCTTGTACATTTTCTTTCACTATCCTTCTAGCTGCCCTAGGCTCTGTATGCGGCATTGTTGAGCTTCCCAATGAAAGCTTTCTTGCCACATTACTCGACGGATTCACCCTTTTGGGGTATGAAAATCCTACTATTCTGTCACCACCTGCCACCACCGCGACATTTTCCTTCCCATCATCCAACCCAGAAGGCGGCGGTGGCTGCACATAAGTTCTTGTTACAGTCGAACTATGCATAGTGTTCTCCCTCATCACAAGACTAATTGTCTTTGATTGTTTTTGCTCTTTCTCAGCTCTTCTCCCGGAACTAACAAGGTCTACACTAGGGTGACTCGATAATCTTGAATCTTCAGGCTTGAAAGATTGATTCTTGATAGCCGCAGAGCCTTGCTTTTGCTGTTCATACAAAAGGGTAAGTGCTTTCATCTTCTCTTTCAAACCATGGTGTGGATTTCTCAAATTTCGAGCCATTTGGGTATCTTCTTGATCTGTTCTTTGTCTAATTCGTTGCTCATTCTGCGGCTGCGAGTCAGTTATCTGAGATCTTGTGAAAACTGGCATTCTATCAAGAAAATCTCACAGTCCCAAACATGCCCTTGCTGATTCCCGAGTAACCCAGTAGCTAAAACTATTTAGATTGCAAGAAAGTTAACAATTTCAGTAAAAATTCAAAGATTCTTGATGGAATCGAAGCTAATTAGCTAAATTGGGTCTCGAGTAAACAGAAGAAATGAGAAGTTGGGGAAAGAGGGAAAGAACAAGATCCTGTATATTGGGGGGATTAACATGGACCGTTGATTTGAGAGAGATCGACGGCTGACAGTAAACCAATTTTGAAATTATAGTAATTTGTAACGGTCATATTAAGTGTCAGATTGTTAAAGGTCCGTTACAAACAAGTATTGGGGTCCATCACGGCAAATATTCACCTTTATTTATTGTGATATACCTAATATATTAAAACTGATAGATAATTATATTTATATAATAGCATTTTTGTCGAGTTAATTGAGCATTTAATATTTTAAATAAAATTAAATTTCAGACTTAAAATATTATATATTTTTCGGTCAAACTTAATGTACAAAGCTTGCTTAATACATTTTACCTTTCAAACTTTTTAGTGTAATTCTCATTTCTTCTCTAACATACTTCCAAAAAAGACATATGAGGAAACTATTAATTTCATAAAGTACATATTAGTTTTACCTTTTACCTTTCGACCTAAAAAAGGGAGAACCAATGATATATTTTTCTCTTTTGTATTCTTTTTGTTAAACTAAAGTGTTTGTTTGCTAACTGTGAACTCCACAAGTCAAAAGGCATTTCCTGTGTATATTTTATTATTTTCTACGAGTGTGATAGAGTCCATGTGACATGTATGACAGGATATCATCTTGTTAAAAAAATGTTTCTTCACACACTACAAAGCATTATTTTATTGAAAGGTAAAATACATTTTCCAATAATATGATGTTTCTACCAAACAGCCCTGGTCAAATGAGCTTATTACTCTCTTCGTTTAAAAAAGGCCTGAGTAATTTCCGGCCACTCAAAATTGTCCGCATAATTCATTTAGACATCTCAACTAATTCTTGTGCCAATTGAACACTTTATTTGTTCAGAAGTTATTTCTATTAGACACAAAATGCTGACATGGCAAAAAACGTGTAATTCACTTTCTTTGAGCGCGTTAATTTATTAAAAATAATATTTTTTTAAAAATTTATACCCCTAAGTTAATTTTTTAAAAAAATAATTAACAAAAAAGAAGATTAGTTCTTCTTCCCTATTTCTATCAACTCCAACCCAACACAACCCTCATACCCATGCTCCAATGGTTATCTTCTTCCCCACCATTCTAATGATTTCAAAATTCTTAGCATCAGTGGTTATATTCTTCCCCCACCATTCTAATGGTTTCAAAAATCTTAGCATTTTGTTTCATTCTTTTTTTTTTCTTTCATTTTTTGTTAAAAAAAATCTGCTAATTTAATATGTGAAGAAGAAAAATTCGAACATTGTAGTTAAAAATTGATCGATATTCGTCTATCTCTATTTCGATCACTCCGATTGAACAAACATCGCCACTCATTAATTTATTAAAGATGATATTAAAAAATTCAATATACTTTCAATTTTTCTTGGTCATGAATTTTAAAAACAATTTATTGACGTTTATTTATTTTCACAAAAATCTCAAAACAAATGGAGAATAATAGATGATAGGAGATTAAATTTGAAAGGGAGATTTTTATTTTTGTTATGGTGGTTGCCGGGGTTACTGGGTAGAGGAATGGATAAAGGAAGAAGAAAGGTCAAAGGGTTAGGTGGGGGTGGGGATTTTCTTTTGTTAATATTTTTGTGATTAATAAATAAAGGGAAACTATTTTTCATTTTTTTAAATTAAAAAATTATATTTTATTGCTAGATTGGGTCCATGTGCCAAGCGTCATAATTTTATTTGTCATTTTTTTAAGTCAAAGCACGTGAACTACACACAAAATATTTTTAAAAAAAGTTTTCGTTTTATGTTCAATAGATACATATTCTTTAATATGAAAGTGTCTAATAGGTAATAGTCTTAGTTGAGGTATCTAAGTGAATTATGCGAACAACTTTAAGGGGCCGCATATGACTTAAACCTTTAAAAAAATGTTTTTTTTTTAATTTGCCTAAAATTTTATATTTTTTGGTAATATTTTAATTTTAATTTTTCATGGGGCATATTTAAGATCACAAGATTAAAGGACATTTTGATACACTTAACATAACTTTACTTTAGAGCCACAAGATTGAAAAGTCTTCTTCCTTTTTTAAACTCTATTCCAAATTAAACTACGTCATCCTTTTTAAAACGAAGGAAATATAATTTATGAAATGTCATGTTGCACTTTTTATTAGATAAGATTAAGTTGAAAAGGCAAGGGGGAGTAATAGGTGTAAATTTTGTATTGTTGTAAGGTGATAGAGTTTTAACTTTCAAGAACATAGGAAATTATCAGTTATCATATTAGTTTCAAAGTAATAAAGAATTAATAAGAGCATATATGAACATGATTTTTTGGATAATAATCAGATCAATTTTGATTATCGAACCTTCAACTAACGATGTGTAAATAAATAGTAAAGATTGTATATACGTACTAATACCCCAAAACTATTTCAAATGTTGAATGAATAACTTAAGTAAATCCTACTAGTTTAAGAGCTAATTACTTAGATATATTCTAGTTTATAATATGATGTATCTTAGCACTTTTTGGTGCATCTAGATACTTTTAAATACATATATCCATACGTGGTCTAAATTAGGCACAATTTGTTCTAAATAGATTGTATCAAAGTAGATTCGTATGTATTTGAGATACAAAACAAATCTCACTCGTCTCTTTCTCATCTCGCTCACCACTCTCATATGTATCTGATATTCCAAATACTAGCGAATCATATAATATCTACACAAAAAATTTATCTAAGATACATAATGATTCTCGATCACCTCTCTTTATATTTTAGTGGATCTAATAGTAGCAAAATTACATGCACCTAAATATTTCTGATTGAATTGGATAAGTTTGGCCCATATAGGTTTACTGAACTTGAATTTTGGACCATCTGGGCTCTTATCTGACTGTCCAGTCTAGCTACCTCTAGTAAAGACCTTAAGCCCATATAAGTTTTAGCCTACCTGGCCCATATAAGTTTTAGCTCACGTGGCCCATAAAAGTTTTAGCCCACCTGGCCCATATAAGTTTTAGCTCACGTGGCCCATAATAATACCTTCATGTTTAGAATCCCTGCCAAAACCCTCCTCCGCTAAATCATTTTCTTCTTCTTCTCCGGCAAACTCTCAGTTTCTCTTTCTCCGACGATATCAACTGTATGCTCCTATTTCTCTTTTCTTTTATTTTCAACTGTGTATATATATATTTTTATATTCCTTAAGCTGTATAAATATACCAAATCCTTTTTTTTCTTTTGCGCAATGGTTTTCTAGTGGTAAAATACTTGTATTTTGCTTTTACAAGTTTCGCTTACCTTGTAATATCTCAAAGAGTTCAAAAGTTGTGGTGTTGTACTATTTTTTTGTTTAAAAGTATTCAAATTGACTAATTAGAAGAACCTGTATGTGTTGTGTTATGCAGTGCACCCCCCGCCGCTGAGTTATAAATTCTCAACCATGGCGGAGGTTGAAGAAAACCCTAATATAGTTATTGCGGAAGAAGAGTCAATTAAGAAGAAGAGAAAGCGAAAGAGAGACAAGAAGAACAAAATGGTTACGGAAAAGGAGACCAAGGAGGAGGAAGAGAAAGAGGAAGGGGAAGAGGATGATGAAGAAAGACAGGAATTGGGTGATGAACTGAAGGAGGAGATTAAGAAAGAGATGAAGAGTGGGTCAGGTATTATGAGTTCAGAGTTGTTTTCTTCTGTTCAAATTTCTGAGCTCACCAGGAAAGCTATTGAGGATATGGGATTTGAGTACATGACTCAGGTAAATTACTTGCTTTTCTTTCTCTAATTTGCATTGCTTATCCACCGATGCCTGTTTTTAATTAGATTTTCTAGTATCTTTTCATAAGCAGATAGGAGAGAAGTGAAATATAGAATTTAATAATGAATTGAACAATGTTCCAAAACTTGATTAGATAAGTTGATAGTAATTTGCCCATGAGCCATTTGATTAGATAAGTTGATAGTAATTTGCCCATGAGTCACCTGATTTATATCTCTATTTTAGGATACTGAATCACTAACCCTCATTGTTCTTGTAAACTTCCCTACCTTAATTGTTTATCTTTGGTGTTGAAGATCCAAGCTAGGGCAATTCCTCCTCTTGTGGAAGGCAAGGATGTCCTCGGAGCTGCAAGAACTGGTTCTGGTAAAACTCTAGCATTTTTGGTTCCAGCTGTGGAGTTATTATTTAATGTCCACTTTACACCACGTAATGGAACTGGGGTGGTTGTTATTTGCCCAACAAGAGAACTGGCTATACAGGTAAATACATAGTGTTCCTTGTTCATCCTTTTTGCTTGTTTTTTCCTTTTTAGTTTTCCTGTTTTTTGTTTTTTGGGGTGGGGTGGGTCAGGAAAGACGACTATATGCAGTTAGTTTATATGGCTGATCTGGTTGCTTGCATAATTCTTTTGTCCTATCAAACTGACCATCTTCTCATGTTTTATCTGCCCTCAAACAAACTTGACTTCTCTTAAATAGTTTTTTGTGAAGTAATTCAATTTATTATAAGGTTACAACACCAGAGATTTCTTCAGTTCAGAATACAAAAATCCATATAGAAAGAAGTGAGAAAATCCAGGAAGGTGACAATGTTATTTACAGGGGAATGAATAGCCCAAATTTATAAGAAAAACTAGCCTTAAGAGAACATATTGAGTTGTCCCGATCAAAACATCTCATATTCCCTTTTCCCACCCTATACACTAAAAATACAAGCGGAGACCATGGTCCAGATCTTTCTGATGGGATTTTCTACTTTCTAGAGGTTCAACTGACCTAGGTCTTTGACAGTGAGAGGCATCGACAAGTTGAGACGATAAATAGCTAGGAACATGTTCTAAAAATGTAAATTATAGTTCCAGAACACAAACTAATATAAAGTTGGTACTGCTTTAGAATTTTTGTACTTGACGTTGACATCATAATATCTAGAAATTAACATTTTCAAGGAGCAAACGTTAAACTTAAATTATAAATTTTTTAAAATCAAAATCTAAGATAATGATCTATCAGACATTTTACTCTTTATACTGTTGAGGTCAAATTAGGTCTATATATGGGAAGAATGAAGTAGCTTGTTCTATCCTTATCTGTTAACGATAATTAAGGCATCTAGTTTTTACTTTCATTGAAAACCTGGGAATAAAGATGCATGTTTGAGTCTTCTACAACGATATACATAGAGGAACTAGGATGGCTTTAAATTCATTAGCATGGATGAGTTATTCTTTAGAAACTTATTGATCCTAGTGGCGGACCCAGGATTTTCATTCAGGGGTTCAAAAAATATATAAGTATAAATATGTGTAAATAAGTTTTTAGAAATAGGACCCTTGATTTTTTATATTTTTTTGGGGTTTAAAACCACACTTTTAGCATGTTTTAAAATTAAAAAAATGTTAAAAAAAGCTTGATAAACAGAACTGATTTTTTTTTAAAAAAATAAAATGAACTAAAAAAAGAAAATTAATAAATGTTGTCACAGGGAATCGAATTGGGGGTGTGCTACTTAATATTCAGGGGACTTGCCACTTGCCACTGAGCCATCTATTTTTATTTGTTTTTGAGAGGGTTCATAATATATATATATATATCTACAACAATACAGAAAATTTACCTTATATATATCATGTATTTTCTTGCCGAGGGGTTGGCCCAATGTGGGTCCGCCCCTGATTGATCCTTGTAACAGTTTTAAGTCTCTCTTGCTGACTTCTTGTCGGACTAATACAATTAGTGTGAAATGTGTTGATTAGTAAATAACTTTTATCAACATCATTTTGTCACAGTACACTTTTGTCCAGTATTAGCTTGTTTATAGCATCTTACACTTGAGAAAAATTACTGCATACGGAGCAGTTACCAAAAAAGTCCCAATTCTTGAAGATCATATATATTACGATCACAACTCACAAGTTTTTGTGGGTTAAACTAAATTGAGGTTGTTAACTAAACTATGTAAGTACTACATTGATTGACAGTGGTTGCCCAGTTTAGTGTGTGTTTCAAAGTGGGTTAAACTAAATTGAGGTTGTTAACGAAACGATGTAAGTACTACATTGATTGACAGTGGTTGCCCATTTTAGTGTGTGTTTCAAAGCTAACCTACAGTTTAATGACTCAGACACATGCTGTGGCAAAGGACCTTCTCAAGTATCACTCGCAGACTCTTGGGTTGGTTATCGGTGGTTCAGCAAGAAGAGCAGAGGCAGAGCGTATTGCTAAAGGGGCTAATCTCTTAGTAGGCACCCCTGGTCGACTACTTGATCATCTTAGAAATACCAAGGGTTTCAATTATAAGAACCTTCAGGTACTTAGCCTTTCAAGTGGCTCACTATTTCTATTTATGATGTCATTTTGTTGTATGATATATTGATATCAGTTATCCTCAAATCCTGCCTATGACTTCATTAGAATTTACCTTACAAGTTATTCATAGCTTCACTTGACTGTGTCCAAGGAGTGTGGTTTCTGAAATTATTGCTTAAACTTGCAGTGTCTCGTGATTGATGAAGCTGATAGGATTTTGGAAGCAAACTTTGAGGAAGATATGCAACAAATACTTAAACTTCTACCAAAGGAGGTAGTCACCAATGTAGTTGTGTTATTACCTACTTATCGCATGTTTGTCCAAGCTTTAGTTTATTTTGAGAAGTATTTTTTTTCGAAAAAAAAAGAACTTATGTGAGAAGCAAGTGTGTTTGGCTAATCAATGTAAAAAGCTAGCTCTTTTGAGCAACAATTAGTCATTGACCAAGCTTTTTAAAAAAGTGCTTGTGAGTGTATTTTATCAGAAGTGTTTTCCAAAAAAGTACTTTTGGGGAAAGTCTGCCTTTTTTAGCTGATGAAAAACTAATTTCTGCTACTCTCAAGAACACTTCATTCTCTCCCTAAAACTTGGTCAAATACCTCCTTTTTTCAAAACTAAGCACTAGCTTATTAGTCTTCTGAAAATTATATAGCTTTGTGAAGTTGTTATCCACAGTGATAGTCAATTTTAAGATTAAAATAAGTATGGTTTCCTGCATTAGGATTTCTTAGTGATTTTAGTTAAAACTAAGTAGAGTAGAAATATGCATTTTGCTTGCCCTTGCAGGCTCTCAGTAACATTTGTTCGGTAATGTAATTTCTGGACGTTGTTACTCTGAAACTTGTGTATGCAGTCACTATGTCTTATAGATCATTGCATGTCTTTTTTCTCAGTTTTCTTTGTATGTTCAACTATTGGTGTATTTGTTATTTTGAGTTGAACTAATATGCTAGTTGCTGCTCTTACAGGGGAGGCAGACTGCTCTCTTTTCGGCCACACAGACAAAAAAGGTATTTTAAAGCCTCTAGTTTTTCAAGTTCATCCCAGCTGAAAATCAAGCAGTGAATTCCTGCTTTCAAGTGCATTTATCTCGAACACTAAACATAATTTTTAATATAGAAAAGAGATAGGGATCTCCATTAAGAGACTGCCGAAAGTAATTCATGTCATGTCATATATGTTAAAAAATTTCTTCCTGAATGAAGCTACATTATCTTTTGAGTATTTGTGCTAGTGATTTTGTTGGCTAAAATATAAATTTATGATAATTTGATCAAGTGAAAAACATCGACACATTAAATGAGGTTCGCTGAGATCTGTTCATTGTTTTTAGGTTGAGGACCTTGCACGCTTATCTTTGACAGCTCCTATCTATATTGATGTGGACGATGGGAGAAGGAGGGTATGTACAAACTCATTTGTTTCCTCCTAGCATATGTTTAATTCAAGATCATGTTATAAGCCTGTTTGAGTATATGGTTAATTCAGGTCACAAATGAAGGGCTACAACAAGGATACTGTGTTGTCCCAAGTGCCAGGAGATTTATTCTCCTTTATTCATTCTTGAAGAGGAACCTGTCAAAGAAAATAATGGTTTTCTTCTCATCTTGCAACTCTGTCAAGTTCCATTCCGAACTTCTTCGCTATATCAAGATTGAGTGCCACGATATTCATGGGAAGCAAAAGCAGCAAAAACGAACGTCTACCTTTTTTGATTTCTGCGAAGCAAAGAAGGGCATCCTGTTATGCACAGATGTCGCTGCACGTGGTCTGGATATTCCTGCTGTGGTATGTTGCTTCTCTTCTTATCAACGCAGTCTGTTGTCTATTCCTGGCTGGAACCTGTATATGAATTTGGGGGTGGGGGGTGAACCTATTCACTGTTTCTTCTTTTTTTTCTGGGATTTAAGGTAGCTAATCTTTAATCCTTGAAATAGAAAATGTAGTTGGTGCTCAGTTAAAAAATCAGTGACATGCTTCCTCATAAGTAGTTGAAATAACACTCCTGACAGCTCTCCCCTTCTGAAAGGTAGTAATATTGATTCTTGTTATGTCTCTCTTTCCAGGACTGGATTGTGCAGTTTGACCCCCCCGATGAACCCAAGGTAATAGAATAGACACTTCACTCTATAAGTTTTCAAAGTTGGTTATGAAGGGATAAATTTGTGTTCCTCTAATGCTTTTTTGTGTAAATATTTACAGGAATACATACACAGAGTTGGTCGAACAGCACGTGGTGAAGGTGCTAAAGGAAACGCTTTGCTATTCTTGATTCCAGAGGAGTTGCAGTTTCTCAAGTACCTGAAGGTCTCTTCATAATCACACTGTTAAATTTACAGAACAATGAAAACATCTGTTAGAATTCTAAATGTGTCATCAGAAGCAACATTTGAAGTAGGACCTAGGAGCTGTGATACTTGAAAATATATTTACCAAGTATGAGTGAAATATATGTAATTGATCTGGTAAAAGCTCGGGCTAAAAGTTGAAGCTCTTCAAACAGATTTTCCTGTTTTGATCGTTAGTTTTTCTTCAACTTTGCTGGAATTGCTTTCAAACTGTTTCCTGATGACTTCCATTGTTGAAGATCAATTAAGTTATTTTATGTTTTTTTACATAAGTTTGTTAAATTCTGGCTTTGCTTTGATAGTCTAATGTGTAGTGCTTGTATGACAGGCGGCAAAAGTACCTGTAAAAGAATACGAATTTGATCATAAGAAGCTGGCCAATGTGCAGTCACTCCTGGTAAATTTGCAGCTACTCGTGTTTATTTTATTTATCCCACCAGTGTGTGTTTTATACCTTATGATCAGGACCTTTGTGTTGAAATGAAAAAATGCAAAAATTTGTTGCAGGAAAAATTGGTTGCAAACAACTATTACTTGAACCAGTCGGCTAAAGAGGCATATAGGTCTTATTTACTATCATATAATTCTCATTCCATGAAGGAAATATTCAATGTTCACAGACTTGATCTGCAGGTATGTTATCTTGCTTCCTTTTATGGCAGATACATTCTCTTAGCTGTGTAATATTTAGGAAATAAGAAAATGGATGAATCTGGCATAAAGACTGATTCATTGTAGTTCAGCGCAAAAATACTACTTGGAAGTTCATGGTTTTATTACTTTTCCAAGGGTGTTCATGTTTAACATATACACAGTTGAAATTCAGATCTTCTGTTCCCCTTTTAAGTAGGCGTTAAACTATTTCAAATGTTCTAACTTAAGTACTAAGAGGACGCATTTAGGATATGGTCCAGGCTCTTTGTGTACCTTAAAAGAATTTCAGGAGTGCTTCATTCAAATTTTGTATGACATTGTGTATGTGACATATAGGACTTGAGAAATCTGCTATCTGCAATTTAGGTTGTCATAATCTGTACATTATCTTTCTAATGCTGGAATTGCTTGTGCATTTGGATAGTAAATAAGTGGAGATGGGTATTTACTTTGATCCAGGAATTACTTTTAACAGATACAACGATTATTCTGCAGGCTGTAGCTTCTTCGTTCTGTTTTTCTAATCCTCCAAAAGTACACCTCAACATAGATAGCAACGCTTCCAAGTTCAGGCAGAAAAAGCGTAAAGTTGAAGGAAGCCGAAATGGGTTCAGCGAAGGCAATCCTTATGGGAAGAAAAGAGCTGACGATACGAGGCAGTTTGTAAGATATTAGGGATGGTTTTTGCAGCAGGAGCACCAGATTCATGCCTCGAATGTATAATTTTTCTCTAATGTAACTTATTACGTGGAAGAAGAGTTCATCATAGTTGAAGCATTTCGCACTTCGAATTTTCTGGATTTTGTCCCCCCCCACAATTTTGTATTGGCATTTGCCAAAAAGGAATTAGAGACTCGTGAATTGTTTATTTTTTCACTTATGATATGAACAATTTTGTTTTGATAAAAGATTTATGCATAACATCAGTCAAAACAAGAGAAATTGACATGATCCCACATTCCTTCATGATGAAGATTAAGAATTATTGCGATATATTCTCTTTGAACTGTAAAAGGTGACGAACCAATTTGTCATTTCCAAGGGAGTTTTGTTTTCATGCTGCGAAAGTTTTTCTACTTTTCATTATAGAAAATGAATAGATAAACATTCACTCGAGTCTAAATTACTGCAGTTTTATTTTTATTGATCAAAGAAAAAGAACCAGAATTAGTTAGATCGATTAATTATTTCAAATGATAAATAAATAGCATAAAGTTTTTATCCAGCTAACTAACAACCCCAAATAGCCAACAAGATCAATTTATTTATATGGTCCTGCTCCTAAATGAACTCATAGATGATAGAATTTATCCTGAAAACAGCGTGTGCATGTTGATTTTGTCAGTGTTATTTTAAAAATGAAAGTAAGTTCTAGTAGACCGCAATACCCTTACAAAAAAAATCATAAAGACCAATAATTAAATCTGCCCCATGTGAAATACAATACAGTATTCTATCATTGGATTTTGGAAACGAAGAAAAAGAAAGAGGAAATAAAAGCATAAACCGACCTACCTAAAAGAATACTAAAATACCTGTTTAATCAAATATAAAAACTTCCTCCCAAAGCAAAATCTAAATAGAGTAGCTTAAGATTAAATAAATACATAAATATTGACCAAATACGACACATCCACCTAGTTGCACACGCTATTTACTTCACCAAATCCTACACGAAACCCATTTAAGTAATAAGGTCAAAATCGGAAATCAACCTATAAATAAATTCAACTCACACGCCTTCCCACGCAAGTAAACAAATCCGCCGGCTCATGAAAACTGAGTGCTATACATACATAAAAAGAAAAGAAAAAAACGAACTTCACCGCCCACTTGAAATCACGCAAGCAGTAAACTTGTGGCGGTGTTTTCCGTTGGCTATTAATTCATCCATTTTATTCATACAAGTTATCAAACTTACAAATACTTGTTCTTTGATTTTGGTTAATTCTCCAGTTTTTTTGGGTTTACACTACACAATTATTGAGATTCTATTCTACAATGTGCTTTTTGTTCTTCTAAGCAAGTATTGATTCGTTTTGATTTTTTTTTTTTGTTTTTCCAATTGTGAATATTCTCTTCTTTTCTTAGCTACCTTGAATTTGTATTCAATAAGAATCAAATTCTCTACGGGAATTGATCGAACACTTGTTAGATTCGAATCATTTTTTTTAGTTACTTGTTCGGATTGTTCTGCAATGGAGAACTTTGTGAAGCCTCAGTTCTTCTCCTTTCTGCGTGAGGAAGCAGCAGCAGTAGTTCAAAGGTACTCACCGCATCACAAGTTTATGGCTCAGTCAGGATTTGGAAATCAATTTGCCGAATCTACAAGTTCAAGCGCCGATGACGTGCAAGATCCAGAAGTTTCCGATTCGGAGAGTTCGGTTGTTGGTTCGGTACATGAAGAGAGAAGTTCTGGTTTGATGAGAATTGATGAAGGCGATAAGATATATGGTATTATTAGCAACAAGTTCCTGTCGGGTTTGGGTTGTTTTGGATTATCGACTGAAATTACGGCAATTCAGAAGGAGACGTGCTCTAGTTTTGTCAAGCAAGCGAAGCTTCAATCGTTTCTTATTTTCTCTAAAGCGGTGGAGAAGAAGTGCAGTGGGAATGCTAATGTGAAGTATGCTTGGTTTGGAGGTTCGAAAGATGAGATTAGCAACATATTTTCACATGGATTTTCTTGTCGATCAAACAATGGAGCTTATTCTCAAGCCATATGCCTTTCTCCGGATGATAATTCACACGATTGGTACTTAAATTTACCCTCTTCTTTAATTCGTCTGTTCTAGATTATGATTCTTTTTTTTTTCCATTCTTAACTGCTTCATGAATTTTTTGCAGCCTGCAAGCTGCTGTTCCTGATAAAAACGGAGTAAGGCATCTATTGCTTTGTCGCGTAATACTGGGAAAAACTGAAGTTGTTCATCCTGGATCAGGACAGTGCCATCCGAGTTCTGAGGAATATGATACAGGGGTTGATAATTTATCTTCTCCTAGAAAGTTTATTGTGTGGAGTACTCACATGAACAGTTACGTTTTCCCAGAATTTATGGTCAGTTTCAGAGTCAGCTCACATGCTAAAGGTGAACACTTAAGCAGTGCCTTGAGAGAATTGGAATGTTTTAGAGGATGTGCTGGATTGTTAATTCTTGTTCTAATTTATGCAGAGTCTCAAAGGAATGCAGTTCCTATTCAGAACCCAAAATCACCTTGGATTACATTTCCTGCACTGATTTCTGCTCTATCGAAATTCTTGCCGCCTCAGACCGTCAAATTGATTACGAAGTATCATAATGATCACAAGGTGTGCGCTTAACTCTCTATTTTTGCCGTGTATGAATTTTTTTTTTTCAAGTACAGTTGTTCATATCTAGTTCTGTTAACAGGGGAGAAAGATCACAAGACGAGACTTGATTCAGCAAGTGAGGAAACTAGCAGGAGACGAGTTGTTAACTGCAATCATCAAATCCTGCAAGAATAAGGTATGGATCTTCTACAAACCTTGTTCCGCCACTCTTAAACATAGAGAACTTAGTTGATTCATCCCTTAATTTTTCGTTCCATTATCAAGTGTACGAAGCAGTACCTGCTGCAGTTTCAACATAGCTTAGTCCCCTTCATAAACATCCTACTAGTATAAGATTACTAATCCTTGTTATCTGACATGTCCTTTTGTTTAGCAGCAAAGCAAAGGATCAACTGGAAACTCATCCAGCACAAGCTCAATTAACTTCGAGCAACGAGATGGAGGATGCTGTGCTTGCCACAGGAGTTGTTGAACAATTTTCTTGAAGAATATATGGACATAAGCCAGGGAGAATGAAACCTTGAAAGATCGATATCCACTAACCCAAAGCCAAATGTGACACAACGAGGGACTATCTGCTGCTGTTGATTCATGGGATGAAAATGGTATCTTCTAACAAATTAGTCTTTGAAGTTTTAGCTTAATTCCCCTTTAACATGTATCTCTTATTTTTATATTTTTTTACTTTGCAACCCCCAAGTTGTGTTAGAGTAAGATCGACTGTATCCCAATGTGATAGATAGTTGTAATAGTTCCCTGATCAGTTCATGTTTGACGAAAAAGTAAATTTCTATCCATTTTGTTAATATCTTTACCCCCAATTTGCGAGAAAGAAAAAACGAGCAGTTTATGCTTTAGTATTTGACCCATATGAGTCTATATTGCTACGATATTGTTCATCGAAAGTGGGCGGTTGGCTGATTTTCTTTTGGTATTATACGGAAGGGATTAGCATTTCTGAGACTTATTCAATGTGTACCGAAATGAAACTAGATCAATTGTTTTAAACGTTATGAAATTTTAATTTCTTAATATAACTTTAAAATCTCGAAAGATTTTACAGCACTTCAAAAGTTTTTTTTTTTTGCAGAGTTTCAATGCTAGCTTAGATCAATATTATTGTTGTCGTCATTTTTTAAATTAATTATTGGGCCTTTAACTCACCGCAATTATTGTTGAGTAATAACATCTTTCAATATAACCGTTTCGTTTTTTGGTGATGCAAAAATAACAAAATCTGCAATTGCTGGAATTTAAAACAAAATTGTCAAGACTTTTGCCAGAAATCACGATGAACCGCCAGGATGTTTTTAGTATTTATAGCTCAAATTTTAGCAATCCGTTAGCTAGTGGTCAAAAATCGTAACGTAATAAGTTGAAATTAATAAATTCATATTTAATTATGATAATATTTTTTATGGTCTTTTAAATTAAGGTTTAATTTTTGGAAGTATTGGTATAAGGGTATTGGACACTCAAGACAATTTAAAAGTTAAAACTGTAATCTATCTCGAAATATTACTCTTTTATATCAATTTATTTTTTATTATTATTATTTTTTTTAGTCTATTCAAAAAAGTGTCATTTTTTCTCAATTCTTTAATTATAACTTGTAAGTGACATGTTTAAAATGATAAGATTTTTGCTGACATTATTTTCCATCCGATACCAATGTTTCTAACTTTCCTCTTTTAGTTCTTAATTATGTCATTTAATATATTATTAAAAAATTAAAAGGAAGAAAGTCTTCTTTCTTTCGTTGCAAGTTACTCCTATATATGCCTTTTTAAGAAGACCTTACTTATTTGTGCTCTATATGAGTTTGATAAATCTTCTGGTGTAGATGAATAAAATGCAACATTTTAAGTGTCTAGAATTAAGTAAACAAAAAAAAGGTCTAAATACATAAGTCCGAATTAAAATTTCGAAAAACCATCGTTTCTTATATCATATAAATCAGCTGCTTTCAATTATTGCTACTCTTAAGACTCTATTGGTTTTATAATATATGTTCCTATATTGAAAAGTATGAATTATCATCTATTATATTTTTAACAATTTATTTATTCATTTTTTTTATTTTTAAATTAGAATCTTGTTTTTCTAAAATCAAAATAATCAAAGTGAACGCTAAACAAAATGGTAATGAATTAAGCACAAGTTAAAAAAAAAAAGAGAAAAAAATGTCCACACATTAAAATAAAAAATAATTTTTTTTAAAAAAACTCTCCACAAATTTCTTTTGTAATTCAATGTTTAGTTAGTGAAAATTTTAGGTTAGAGAAATGAAAAGGATAAGAATGATGAAACTTTGTAACTTAGAGCAGTTTTTAATATATAGTTGCCTTTCATTTTAGGGCAACTTTCACATCTAGCAAACAAAAAATTTATATTTGTATGCTATAGCAAAGTTTGCATAATTACGCTCCATAGCAAACATAAAACTGTATAATTCGCTATACATATACAATTGTATAATTTGCTGGCCTAAATTGTATAATTCGCTGGCCTAAATTTTATAATTTGATGGCCTATTTCGTTGCAATTGTATAATTTGCTTTGCATACAGTTGAATCGAATTAAAATGTATGTATATTGCATAATTATAAGTGTATACCAAGAAGATATATGTTTTTCTCGCTTTATACAAAAACAGAAACACAATATATACACTTCTGTTGTATAAAACTAGAGAAAATTGTATTTCACTGCAATTGTATAATTCGTTGGCCTTTCTTCTCTGCAATATTTGAAGTAAAATGTTTGTAAATTGTACAATTAAGTGTATAACACGAAGATATACATTTTTGCATGTGTATATACAATTTTCTCTCGCTTTATACAAAACAGAAACAGAATTATACACTTCTGTGTATAACGCGAGAGAGGCGAGCGAGAATACAGAGTGGCGAGCGAGATTTTTGGGAGAGAGACGCTGGCAAATTTTAGCTAACGTTTGCTATGGAGCACAATTAAATCAAACGCTAGCTATTCCATTTATTTTATGTTATTAGTTTGCTGTTATATATAATTTTCCCTTCATTTTATTACGATTTTTTTACAAAAAATAGTTATGTTTCTGTTATTCAATTACCAATAGGAAAAATCCGCTCCGCATTTTCATGAAAATGATTATTGAGCAAGTTTTCTTTTTACGTTAAAGTCAATTCCTAATGAAAATATCATTCACCTTTTAATTCATATTCTTGCGGAGTTAATATCTTAAAAGGTAACTCAACATAAAGAATTTATCTAATAAAGTCATTAAACTTTATTTTGTATCAATAAAATCACTCAATTTGTGTATTTATATCAATAAGATCACTCTCAACTAAATTTATCATTAAAGTAGTTTTTATAACATGTAAACATAAACTATGCAATAAATAAAAAATTTAAAACTCAATAAAAGAAATTAAAGACAAACTTAATTAGTTAAACAAATACACTTATGATATTACATTACAATAAACAAATATACGCTAATACTTGAAACGAATTCACAACGAAAACTCGAAGGTCACAAAATTCAATTGTATTCTTCCACTTCTGTCTACGAATTTTTATATTTCTATTTTCGAAAAGTTGTGAGGATTTATTTTTAAAAAAAATTATGCTCTCTTTACGGTGAATTTCAGAATGCATCGCATTTGGTGAGTATTTTTGAGGAAAAAAAAGTGAGTATCGAATTTCCGTTTTGTTTCGTTTTTAAAATTTTTTTTATAAAATTATTTGTGGAACACTTTAGTTTCTAGCTAAAATTATTTAGCTAGAAATGAATTTTAGAGCACGAAATTTCATATGATATTATTGTATATTTATTTATTATAATATCATAAGAGTATTTATTTTACTAATTAAATTTGCCATAAAATTTCTTAATGTGTTTTTTTTAAAATTTAATTTACTTATGGGATTTATTTTTCATGGTATAAAAATAAATTTCACTTTCTCTCAATTTAGTTGATTGATTTTATTGATACAATTACAAATGTTGAGTGATTTTATTGACACAAATGTAAAAAATTGAGTAACTTTATTGGTGTAAAATAAAGTTTAATAATTTTACTAGATAAATTCTCTAAGTTGAGTGGCTTTTTAAGATATCAACTTTGTTCTTGTACTATGTTTCGTTGACATTATTATAATTAAATAATTAGAATTGTTATTGAAATCAAATTTTTTCATAAGTTTGGTATAATATTCACACACTCTTTTTCTCATAATACCATAAATGAATTTAATACTGCTATAATAAACTATAACTTATTTATAATAACAAATTTTAACACGGAAGAATACCAAACAATGCAACTTTAAAATATAGTCAATATCATATTTTGTCACTAAATTAAAATATATATTTTATTTTTATGCTTATAGTTTATAATTTCCTAAAATATTTATTATATTAAGAAATGTTAGTTATTTGTTGTAGTATAATATTGGATTTTGTTGTTAAAAATCTTATTAATAATCATGAAGATTTAAGTTATATAATTCAAAATTTCAAAATGAATCAATACCTTTCAAATTACTTTTTATTTTATTTTATGAGAAGCCATCATCGAATTACAATCACTATTTGGGCTGTGATGTTGGGGTTATGATATACAACTTTTTATTACAAAGAAATGGTATGTCAATCGGTCATCGACTTTCAAGTTTTAGATTCCGAATATATTTCTTTTTCAAACTTTGCGTGTACAATGATGCTTAATGAAGAGAAAAAAAGGTGTTAAAATTTGGTTTATAGATTTTTTTTTTAGGTATTACGCGTCTCTCACTCTCTCTAAAAAAAAAGAGAATAAATCAGACACATGGTTCACATTTTATTCGATGTTAACAAGTGAAATGAAAGTTTAGCAAATAAAGTATTAAAGATTTTTCACATAAAAATAAAAACATAGGCCTATATTTATTCCTAATAAGTTGAATTCTCAACGTAATTGTACCTCATTACTTGCTTTTTGTTTTCACCCAACAAAATTTGTTCCTTTGTGATTGTCCCTTATCCCTATTTTAGTTATAATATATTGTTTTCAAAACTCCCATACTCCAAATTATATCTTATCGAAAAACATTTTTCAAATAGGTTTATATTCTTCTATTGCAACGTCTATAGGTTTTCTTATATTTTGGTATGTTTTTTTTTGGGCCAATCTAAGTAGGAATAAAGCTTTTTTTTCCAATCAACATCTAATTGAATTCAATACAATTTATTACGAATTAAGCCGGTGACAACATGAAAAAAAAAACAAATGCACAAATTGTTTACCACAGAGAAATCAATAGTTTTTAACTATTATTGCTACCGACTTCCAAGAGAACTAATCACAAATGTGCTTCAACGATCTTACACTTGTTCGATATTTGTGTGGGTTAAGTCCTAAAATTCATGATCCATTCTTTAAATTGACCCAAAAGATTAGTACCTATGATGTATTAAGAAATAAATTAAAAAATTAACCAAATGATGGTAATATTGGAAAAAAAAAATCAAGATGATAAAAATTATATTAAAAAGCCTAATACTAATCATACAAACTAGTATAATAAAAAAAAATAATATGACATAGATTTAATAAAAAGATCGATCAAACGAAACCATTAACCACCCAACTTATCTATTGATTTTAGGATTAATAATGGAAATCTCACCTTTTAGTTTACTTATTATCATTATCCCATATAAGTTTTATAAATGTGTTAAATTTCTCATTTTCGCGCATCATATTAATGTATCTTACGCATCACATAAGTGTATCTCACGCATCACGTTAGTGTATCATGTATAAAATGTACCTCGCCCATCAGATTTGTCTATCTTGCATATCAAATTAGTATATCATGTATAAAATGTAATATATCTTACTTAACGATTAATGTATCTCGCGCATGCAAAAGTTAATACCCAGTAGAATAGAAAATTTCCTTCTCTTTATATTCTGATGATAAAAAAACTGTACAAAAGGTGTCCAGAATCTTTCTACTAACCAACTGGACACATGTCCATTTCTAATTTACCTATTTCTAACAAACAAAATATATACAAGAAAATAAAAAACACATTGCTATTTGTAAAACCTAATGTTAACTACAAATAGTTTATTGGAAATGTGTCTATGCATTACAAAGCCCAAAAATAAATCGATTGAGCCCAAATGCATCTGATGGTCCAAGAGGTCCAAGTGTAAGTCCACATGTCTGAGCCTTCATTTCTCTTCTTGAAAATTCTTGAATGTGGCTATGGAAGAAAACAGTCAATGAACTTTAACAGAGCATTAGATTAATGTATCAACGCTTATATTATATATATATTTTGAGAAATTTTTATAATTATAAACTTTGGATAGATTGTAAGTTAAATTCAAAAGTATGCAATTTGTAATTTGCCCATTTTAATATGAGGCCTCTATAATTGCTGTTTTGGGCCTTACTAATTACTGTTATTTGGCAGCATATTATTCGATTTTGAATATTTGTTTGTTTTGGTTGGTCGAACACGTTGCAAACATGAACATATAGCGTTATTGACAAAAAAAATTTAATTTATTTTTGGATTTGGGAATATAGAAACAAGGGGTCATGGGTGAAGGCCCAAAGAAGGAGAAGATAAGAGTGTGATTATCGTCGAATCGAACCTTTGATATAATGATCATTACATATATCATTCAATCAATTTGCCTTTTCTCTGTATTCTTATTAACTCTCGATCACTTTTTTTATTTGTTTAAACAGAGAAACTTGTTATTCCATTTATTTCAATAATTTTTTTTTTCATGTCTGGTTTAACGTCCTTCTTTGAATATTTAACAATATCATATTCAATGATATCCTACGAAAACATCCTAATTATTAATTAAGCTTAGCAAAACATGACTTTTCATTTTTTGTATAATCTTTTTAGTTGAGGAGGAATTTGGAGAGTATCATAATCAATCAAATGGTGGAAAATGTATTGATGTCCACCAATTAAGAGATAATAGGACAAGTGCTATGCATAAGGTCCACTAAATAGGAAAAACTCTTAATTAATTACTTAGTTTCATTATGTTCCAAGTTTAAATCCTATTAAGTACTCAAAATTTAGGTTGACTATTAGCAATAAGTAGGAGAATAAAACCACTGGTGATCCATTTAGTGGCTAATCCCAATTATTCTACCAACTAAAAGAGTTCATTTTATTGTGACAAAACCTTCGCAACTTCTTTGAGTTCTTAGTTCTAACTTTTTAAAGTAACTTGTTCTAAATTAATAATTTATACGTATTCAATAAATTTTTAAAAATAAATGTAAAGTTTGAATCAAAATTATTGAGTTCGGTCCATAGACATCCCTAATAATGTGAAAGATTTGCAAACTTTAGCCTTTAGTAATAATGATGGGCACATCTTATAATAGATATCGAATTATTATATCAAATTTTTTGATACCACAACTTTTGTACCATACTGTTTTGTATGCATTTTAACATTTATTGGCATTTGATATTCATAAAAGAAAAATTCAAAAATCAAATTTCATACTAAAATATATAGTTACATATAAGATTCATATAGTATTACTATAATACTGTGAAAATATTAATTAGAATTAATTACTCAAATGTTTAAAACACGTGTTATATCTTAATTGAAATATCAATAATGTATAACTGATTAAGATTTACTGTGAAAATATTAATTAGAATTAATTACTCAAATGTTTAAAACACGTGTTATATCTTAATTGAAATATCAATAATGTATAACTGATTAAGATTTACTGTGAAAATATTAATTAGAATTAATTACTCAAATGTTTAAAACACGTGTTATATCTTAATTGAAATATCAATAATGTATAACTGATTAAGATTTACTATTTTCTAGTGCAATATACAAAATGATATGTTAAT
This sequence comes from Solanum lycopersicum, assembly GCF_036512215.1. NCBI lineage: Eukaryota > Viridiplantae > Streptophyta > Magnoliopsida > Solanales > Solanaceae > Solanum > Solanum lycopersicum. The sequence goes on along the minus strand of NC_090802.1, from coordinate 61,140,514 downwards.
TGGAAAATTCATGGAAGTTCACTTGCTACAACATATATGGATTTGATTAGATACCCAAGAAATTTTGGTGTCCGTAGAAACTCGAGGAAAAAGGGACACTGGCTTTTGTATTCTGATGGCTATGAATGAAACTAAAAGAAAAGTCAGTGAAAATAGCCCTCAACTAATAACATTCCACGTGGTTTTGATAATCGCGTTAGATTTTTATTATTTTAAATTTATATCGCATATGATTTCATTCGGAAGGAAACACTTTCTATTAGAGTTCTTTTTTTTATATATTTTGAATTTGATTTTAAGATATTTAGTTAAGGAAGGAATAATCTCATTCATTATATTATATTCTTTGATGGTCATACTGTTACTACCTTACTACAACCTTCTTGAAGATTTGATGACGTAGTTGTTTACGAACTTGTTTTTATTTTTATAAAAAAAATTTATGTAAGAGATTTGATCTTTTTGGGAATAAAAGATTTGAAAATTATATTACATATTTTTCTATTTAAATTATATTGAGGGGTAATAAAAGTTTATTTTCAGCATATATATATTTTTTCAAAAGAATTTAATATACTTCTTAATTTTATTATTTAAAACTAATATATTTTTGGTTATAACGGAATTTACATATGTTTGTCATTTTAAAGTGACTCCGATATATCGATGTCATTTTTTCCTATTGCCAATGAGAATATGAAAAAGAGACTACTTTCTACTTACCCCATTATGTGGAAGATTTTAAAACCTTAGGCCCTTCATGTTTTGAGATTGTTTTCTTCCAATCACTGATAAACAAAGCTACGATAATATTTATGAAGTTTATCACTTATTCTTAATTTAATTGTGCAAAACAAATCATTTTGTGTAATTGAAAACTTTTACTAACAATAGTATTTTTTTATTTTCGATTCAATAATTTATAGTCAAACAAAAAATTAAAAAGCCTTTCTAGATCATAAATTTTAATTAAATGATATATGTAAACTAAGATAGAGAGAGAGAAATTTTTTAACTTAATTCATGTTCATCAAATAACCAAATAAATCAACTCACATCTGATTCGATCCAATATTTTTATTATGCTTTCTTCTGAATAAACTAAATATAATACAATTCACGTTAAAAATACAATTTTCTTTAGACATATAATTTTATTAAGTATATACTCATATTAAAATCTGAATAAACTATGTTACGATCGATCAATCACAGTCACTTTGCACATTTTCCAAAATATATTTAATAGAGAGGTTGAACGAACGGACTACCAAAAAAAAGGAAAATAATGGTTTCCTTTTTCTGAATAAAACAAAGAATTTTGTTTCTGAATAAAGATGCAAATAATTGTGTTTCTAGAGAAACAAATTAAGCAAGCTCTTTGAGTTTTATTTTCTAAAAAAAAAGCACAAAAAGAAAAAAAACAAAGAGAAATGAATAATTATATGGGCCCGTTTGGCATGATTTAAAATCTGTGAAATTAAATTCAATATGTAATTTAGAGTTATTAATTTATATTTTTTTTTAATAAACATGAAAACCTCTTGAGTGAAAAATATCAAAAGAAATTCTCAACTATATATTATATTATCTTTTCAAATGCGTAAATTGTAATTCATAAAAAAAGTATTAAAATAATCTGTTGCGCTAAATTAATACATTACATTATATCAATTTTACTATTATAAATAAATAAAATTGTGATTTCATGTTATTACGTGATTCCAAACATACATAATTTTACAAAAAATCATTAGTTCAAAAAATCAATAATAATATTCTAGCATTTTTTTAATTTAATCTTTTCAAAGGGTACGAAATATCCGTTTATAATGAATATGAATTTGAAATTCTGCTTTAAAAAAAATTTCAGACTTAAAATTTATTAAATTAAATCAAACTTTAATATAAATATCACGTTCTCGATCCTCTTTCGAGAGATTATTATTGTCTGGTTGGATCCAACTTTTTCAGGTGCTAAAGGTTTGGCATCACTGTTATCATATGACCCACAAATCACTATACAATCATCCACATACACTACTTTTTTCTGGTCCTCACCACAGACTTGAGTCTTTAGGGGGAGAACTTAAAATAAATGTTATCTTAATAAAATATATTATTTTATTTCATAAATATTTTTTCAATAAAATTAAACACATTAGGAAGATGGAATATAAAAGTATAATTTTCTAAAAGTATTAATTTTTATCTTAAATTTTTCATGTGATAACATAATTATTAAAACTAACAATAATCAGAAACTACACCAACCAATAAACCTAAAGAAAAATAAAATTGATGTGACAAGAATAGGTTATACTTTTATTTTGTTGATTTGATTTTAGCTTGATATGAGTTTTAAAATATATATATATAAAATTAATTTTATGTTTTTAGTTAAAAATATATAAAAATATTAAGATATTTATGGTGTTGAACATGTCACGTGAGAGTTAAAACTAGAAAGAAATTTCTAAAAAGGAAAAAATAATTCATCTTAAAATTGAATAAAAAAGAATATAAGATAAAAAAAAGTTAAAATAAATGAAGGTGTTTAATTTAAGATTATAAGATTCAATTTAAAAATCTTTGTTAAATTTTAAAAGTAGGTATCAAGTTAAAATTAAAACGATTTTTTATTAAAATGATAGTATGAATTGAATTTAATTAATTTTTTTTTTAAACTTAACTAATTAATTTTTTTAAAAAAATAAAAAAGATCATGTAAATTGTGATGAAGGAGTACCACACAACAACGACCAATAAAACTAAAGAAAAAAAAGAGTAAGATTTTATTTTTAGAAAAATAAACAAAGACTTCATGCCTAAGCTTGGCACGACAATAAGATGTATGAGGATTTTTCTGGGACAGTTTAAAAAGTTTTGTGTGATTCGTAAATTATTATACAACATAGAATTTACTTAGTGTTTTATCGAACATAAAGATCATAACGAAAATTATAAAATTTGTGAATTATTTAAAATTTCAAAAGAAAAATTATAGAGAAGCGAAACCTACACAACATTGTCTTTTTCTTTTTCTTCCAATTATCTAGCTTGTTTCATAATTCATTGCTCAGTCTAATTTAAATTCACACAAAAAAATCTATTTAACATATTTTTATATTACAAATTTCCTCATCAACATAGTTTGAATTAAGACTAAGTTCAATATTATATGATATTTCACCTCTTAACTGGAATATACTGATTTTAGAATTATATTTTCAGAACTAAGCATTCAATAAACCATATGATTTTTACATTTTACATAACAAGGACATGAATATAATATTTGATTGTCAACTTCAAATAATAGAACGTCTTGATTCTTATCCACCAAAAGTCTTCATACGTTAATTTATATTCTAATTTTTTCTAGATATCTAATAAAAGTTTGATAAACATCGCAATTCTCAAGATAAGAAGACATATTCGAAGGTTCCATTTTCCAAATCAATCTTTTAATCAAAGGTAGAGTGTAGTTTTCCAAATCATTTTTGTGTTTGAGAATAATATTGATATTATTAAAAATATTTATTTCATATTAGTTGATCATTTTATTAAATTAAGAAAATATTAATTAATTTTTTTTTCATATTATCAGACTAATAATTCTATTTTAAGGTGTTCAAAGAAAGAGGGAAAAACTTATCAAGTTCTTAAGTGGTGAACTGGTAAAATTAGCATTTTATTTAAGATGACTTAATATATATAAAAAATTAATCAACTAATATGAAACGAAGAGAGTACTATATATTAAAATAATAATTTAATTGAGATTAACTTGCTTCTCATATCCCGATTGACTTTTTCACTTCTAGAAAGAAAGAAAATGAACTTTTGATATTCCTTAAAATTAATAAAAAAATCATTAATTAAGAAAAGCTTTACCTTGCTTGCAAGAAATCTTACATTGATTGGGTAGTTGATGACCAAATATTAGTATCATTAATCACAGTAATTAACATAAGCCTCCGACATTCTAATCTGCAATCATCAATGACATTCTTTTGGTTGTTCACATTGATTATTTGGTTATTAACTCTCTCCTTTCCTTAGCACTCCTTCTATTTAGTTTAAATCGTCACTTATTTCTAAAATAGATTTTATTTTACTTGTCAATTTTAGCTTATAAAAAAAAGCTATTAATTTTTTTCCATATTTTATTTTTATCATTAAAAACTTATTTTTCAAAACATCATTTAATAGAGGATAAGTCAAAGTGTAACAAGTAAAAGTGAAAGTAAATAATATATTTATATTAATAATTAATTTTTAATGAATGAGTCAAGTCAAAATGTAACGAGTAAAAGTGAAAGGAGAAGTACAAATAGAAAGGATAGTTTCACTGATTTTGATTAACTGAATTCTATTTGAACTTTAGTGTGAATTACCTCAGAGTTTTCTTGAGAATTGAGAATTAGTATGAAATTTGTAGGAAAATTTATTTTCATCCAAATTTTTATACTAGTTCCCAGAAAATTTTTCATATAATTCATAGTTTTCTTGTACTACAACTTTATGAACTTATTTACACTTTCAAAAAGATTAATAAATCCAATTCTATTATTTTATAAATTGAAAGAACTATTTCTAGTAATGTAAATAACTAATATGGAACGAATAGTAATGAATTGTTATTTCCGGTATATCAAATTAAATTAATTTTTATATACAAGCTCCATAGATTGTGGTAATCCAAGTACATCAGCATGGGATACGTTCACGTGGATGCTTATATGTCGTAAGGTCCAAACAGATCAGACTTGAATCTAAGACTTCATGTGTATATATATAAGACTTCATGTGTATATATATAAGCATACTATTTTAACTAATACGAATATGAATTCTGCATTATAGAATAGCAATAATTGATTGAACATTTGATATAAGATTGGATGGAAGTCTTTTCCACGTGATAGAGTTACTTAAACACGATTTATCACCACATAAAATGTCTAACCTATATATGCCATAATTTTAAGGTCCACAACAACTTGCATAAATATTAGTAACACACGTAGTTTTTCCTTCTTTCTTGCTCTCACGATCATGAATTCATATGCCCTACACTGATTATTAATTTATGTTTTGCTTGGCAATGAGGGAATTATCTGAAAGGTTAGACAATTCAATCCCTTCGAGAAACTGCATTGATTTTTCGAAAGAGTAGAACACGAATACTGACAAAAAAAAAAGAGTTATTTGAATGTAAGAATCCTCGCTTTTGATCTTAAAATTATAAATTTGAGTCGAAAATAAAAATCAGAGCTTCTTTGAGTCTCAAGATTATTATTAAATGGAATTAAGAAATAATACCGGTACGAAAATTTCATTCATAATTCATCAACTAGGATAACGATAAAACTTATCCAGATATTTACAGACAATCGATTCATGATCTAATCATCATTTACTTTCTAATTTAATCAATCTAAATCACTCCAAAACCAGCAAATCAACTACGTAATCATAATTAATAAGGAGCTTAATTAATTAATCACGTATTCACATCACAATGGCATTACATTCCGACTCGTAGCAAAAAACCCGACTAGATCTTGCCTGTACGGTAAGTAGGTTTTCCTTTTCTCGCCGCCTCCGTTTTTCACGTAATGCATCGCCGGACAACCATCAGCCACCGGAATTCCCTTTGATTTTGCGGTAACCTTTGCTGCATTATCAATCGTTGTCTTCTCTGCTTTGTTTTCCTTCTTTCTGCACGAATGAGTCAAAAAGACGAAAGTATCCTTACCTTCGCTATTGCTCCGGTAAAGAAGGTCACGAAACTTCCACCGTTTTGAGGAGCCTGTGGAACTGCTCTTCTTACAACTTCCGGCAGATTTTTCCTCCGGTTTAGGCGTCCACGTGCAGTACGTTCCCTCAGGAATCCCTTCCAGATCATCAGCTTCCGATGATGAGCACGAAAAGTTACCTTCTCGCTCTTCTTCCATGAAAAGCTTCCGTAACGGAAGCCTAATCGATTTCGGTCGAGCAGAAGAAATCTCCTCCGACGTCGAATTCGATTTAGATCTACCATTCATGAAATCCGACAACAAATCCCTATTGAAAAGCGGATATATCGGACGGATCTGTCCATTATAAAAAATCTCATCAGCCGCAACAGGTGAAATTTCAGACTGTTTTACAAATGAAAACTCAAATTCATCTTCATCTTCATTTCCTTGTTCCTCCTCCTTCTCATCCAATGTTCCTCCACTCTCAAAACAACTCAAACCTCCATCATCATCAATAAAAAACTCCTCATCTGTTCCATTTTCAGCCCTGAACTCTTGTACTACTCTATCAGCAATTTCAGCCAAATTCTTATTAGAGTAACTATTGAAACTCGGAGACTGTGATGACTCCCACCTCGCCTGCATTTCTCCAACAAACTCACTGATTCCCAAACACAAAAATCTAGAGAGAGAGAGAGAGCGTTTGTTTGTTAGTTTGGTATAAAAGGTGGAAAGTGCGGGCGTCGGTTTGAGATTATAAAGGCTACTAATACGAAACGGAAAATCAAATGGGAAAAGGGATAATGATTAGGTGAGGCAAGGTGTACAATAAGTTGTTGAGCTTTACATCGTATATACCAAACAATCGGTGGAAAATTGGAATTATTGACTTTTGACTTTTTGAGGTGTCAACGTTATAATGTAGGTATTTCGTCTATATCAAAATTAAATATTTTATTTTATATTATCAAATGATTATATTAGTATTCATAGTTGTTATTTTAAAATATTATAGTAAAACTAATTTAATAAAATATATTTTTAATTATTTTTTTTTACAAATAATATGAAACGAAGAGAGAGTGATGTATGTGTACACACTTGAACAGTTCTTTACTTGGTTTATACGTAATATGATCTAAAGTCCACACGTAAGAGGGAATACTTTTGTATGTGTGGTGTTGTAGAAATTGGCTGCGCTGTTGTGTGTGGTTTCTTTTCTACGTGATTTAAATTAATGAGAGTTGGCTGTGTTTCTTTGTTTTATTATTCAAAAAAAAAAGGGTTTTTTTAAAATTATAATCTTTAATTGGTATATTATTTTTAATTTTTCATTTTTAGAATTCTGGATTTCGTCTGTGTGAGAAATTTTTAGGTTGTTGGAATAGTCAAAGAAGAATTGTTATTAGTGTTTAAAGTTTGAACAAGTAAATAAAAAAATTATTTGGTTTATTATCAATTAACCCGGCATTGTGTCATGAGTGATCTCAATCTACATTTTTTTATTTAAGAAAAAAATGAGTAATTCGCTTTTAGTAGTGAAAATACACTGGCTAACTCTATACTATGAATTATTGCATGAGTGATGATCTATATATAATAAAAACATAAAAAGTTTATCGATTAGCTATATAATACAAAAAATTACTACGAAAATCAATCACATTAAAAAAAATAGCATTAAATTTGAAGTTTGAATTTAACTTTAAATTTGTTTATATTTTTAACTCAAATGCACCTCAACCTCCATGATCACCATCTCATTTTCAACCCACGTCCACAACACCCTTGTTATTCCCATCCTCTCCACCTCCCACACTTATATCGATTCTCACATTTTGTAGTATTTGTCTAGATTATATATAAATAATTTTAAAATAATATGGTATATTGTTATGTACTAAACACAAAGTAAAAAACTCACTTATTTTTTAAAAAATATTTATCTTCCTACAGAACACACCCTAATATCACTATTAATAATTATTTTAGATTATTTTTACTTGTTATGACGGAGGATTAATTAGCATTTCTTGTTCACTTACCAAAAAAAAAAGAAGATAAAATGATAATGTTAAATTTCTTATTTATAAAAATGAAAGATTTTTTATCAGTAAAACTAATAAAAATAATACAATTTTTTAAAGAAAAGTTATAACTTACCAACAAAATGAATTTTCCCATTATCGAAGATAATTTATCTTGATTTTTTATTATTATTATTTTTTGTTTGTGTATGTGTGTATTTTCTCTCTTTTTAGATTTCTATAATTTAATTGTCTATAAAAAAGTTGTATATATATGAGGCTAAAATTTAATTCAAATTCTTTGAATTAAAGTATTTATATACTATTTAACATGAAATACACATGCGACATTGTGTTCAAGAACTAGTGATATTGGGATGTTTACGGATGACTCATATTTCAGGAAATTTTTGTAAACACTACGAGATTTATTTAAGTAATAAAATTTCGATTAAAAAAATGAGTTTTTTACTGGGCTGAGATTTTGATCCCAAATGAGCCCATCTCAGTTAGGAAACTATTGTCGCACGAAATTGAACCCTTAAGATAAATTTTCGAACCCTTCACCACCGAGTTAATTGGGCGTGAGGCTAACCCACGAAAATTAGATAGCTCAATACTAGTTTTCTTGGGATCCAGGTTAAGTATAGTTTAAATGGTTGTCATATGTCGTTTTGGAGGATTATGCATCTTGGTGAAGAAACTGTTTGTCTATCTAAAGTCTAAACTTCTCATCCCATTCTTATCTCTATCCATTAGTTACTCGCAGTTTCAATATTTTCATTGTATTGTACTAGTTTGAGAGTTATAATTACTATTCTAAAGTTCTTTATTAATATAGTAAGCCCAGGTCAGATCATCTGTAAAGTAAATAGAATTGAGCTTCTCATTGTGAATGCGGAACCTGTTGATTGGTGAGAGCGAAAACTATTTTTTTTTGTACTGTGGTAAACAATTTGAGTGTATTGTCGCAAGGGTCCATCTAACTAAGGGAATCCAGGAATTGATATTTTAAACAAAAAAAAATTAAATTAATAAATGAGTTTTATATGTATAGCTTAAGTGGAAGGGGAAGAAATATATATAAGATATCAAAAAAGGAATGAATTTACTCAAAAAGGGTGATGATGTAGTACATGTAACCTAATCATATTACACATACATATTTGCATATTCCCCCACCCTTTTAACAATTTCCTTTTACTGGGTAAACATGTTGGGTGCTAACCGAAGAAACAAATCATACAAGAGCTGGACTCAAACCAGATGATGGTTCCAAACTGGCTGCGTAGTCTCGAGCCCACAAATCGTAATGTATAATTTCCTCCAGCGATGGAGAAGACACCAACTCTTCCCGGTGCTTCGCGCATGTTAACTCCACAATCTTGAAAATATCCAAGTAGCTAATTCTGATACAAGGACAATGCATCAGTTAAATGATCACCCGGTGGGTCATTTGTAAGAAAATCAAGACATGATGATGCTAAGATCTAATAGTAGCAGAGCATATTCTGCCACTCACATACATCTTAAACATATATATTCTGCCAGTCAGACAGTAACAGGAAAATGAGAAGAATAGGCTACATTTTGATATTTATCGATAACTCTGAATTTACGTCCAATGAGAAAGAATAGATCTATGCAGCAAGTACAAGGGAAACCTAAGTGTTTAATATTCTATAGTCAAACAAGATTACTTAGCTTCAACACTATGGGACACCAAAGGCAACCTAAGCTATTGGTAGATTTAAAAACGATCATTTATTTGGAAGGACTGCAGATAAATATCAAGAATTTAGTACATGCGGCTTAACTATTAGAGATGCAATGACCTCGCATCCCTTGACGAATTAATTGACAACCCCAACAAAAGATGATGTCACTATAACTACCAGCAGCAGGTGCCATACTGAATCTTAAATTATTAGCAAAACAAATATTTGAAATATATACATGCTCCAGTACAGAAGTTGAATGTAAGAATACATACTACATACCTCTCACTAATAAATAATTCCACTGCCTTCTCATTTGCTGCACTTAGAACTCCAGTCATGGTCCCTCCGGCGCGCCCAGCAGAGTAAGCAAGATCCATGGATGGGTATTTTACATTATCAGGAGCTTTAAATGTCAATGATCCGAGCCTATATCATCGCTCAGAGTTATTTATACTAACTGGAAAGGAAAAGCTAAAGCTTGTTTCTTGTTTGGAAGTAAATAAACAAAGTTGTAAGCAAATATAGATCACGAATGAGCTTAGCGCAATAAGCAAAATAAAATACATTCACAAAGAAAGATGTTATTTACTTGCAAAGATCAAGCCGAGGCCAAGTAATCTCCGAACAGTAAACTCTGTCAGGCCAGGATAAAGTATAAAGGATGGGCAAACGCATATCAGGCCACCCTAGCTGTGCCAATACTGATGAATCCTACAAATTTCAGAAGGAAAAAGAATTCCTAAGCTGTCAATTTATGAGCATGGAGTCACCAGCATATTAATCTATGATTACATAATTGACATAATCTCATAGCTGAAGGGAGGGAAAATACAAGATTTTACCTGTGTTTCCACCATCGAATGTATGATGGATTGGGGATGGATGACAATTTCAATGTTGTCATACTCAGCTCCGAAAAGGTAGTGAGCTTCGATAACTTCAAGACCCTGAAAACAAGAAAGACCTTCAAACCCAGGCTAAGACAAATAATTCATAACATACTCCCATGGTTCACATATGGAATAAAAGCTTGAAATATATGAAGCAACAATTTGGAGCAATGGTCTTAAAATAACAATTGAGATACCTTATTGAATAAGGTGGCAGAATCAACAGTAATCTTTTTTCCCATGTTCCAATTGGGATGCTTCAAAGCATCAGCTACTTTAACTTCTTTCAACTTCTCAACTGGCCAGTCCCTATCAGAGTCAGTAAAATCAATTTTAAGGTTAACAAGATGTACATATGATTAAAAGAAAGACAGAATAAATTGGTTATATATAAAGCTTTTGAATATTTTTAGGGTACATGTGGTGATCATTTGGTGGATAAATACAAAATAAGGGACATAAGAAAACAACATTTTCTGATAATTGTCACTTAAGATAAAAAGAAGTAGGCAAAACATTCCGAGTAACTGATTCAATTAAAGAAAGGAGGACAACAGAATGAATTCAAATTCTTTGGGGTTGCAGATTGAAATGAATGCTGCAATATGAGGATTAAAACTAAGATATAGAACGAATTATAGTATTCAATCAATGTTCAAGATTTTACACCTGAAAGCCCCTCCAGATGCAGTTAATATAATGCGCCTAAGGGCACCCTCTGGCAAGCCTTGTATGCACTGAAACCAAAAATAAAATAAAATATTTCTCTCTTAGCCTTAAAGAACCAGGGGTGGAAATTTACATTGGACATTCATCAATGCAGAACAGAAGGCTAATAGGAGGTGCATGATGTACATGTACAAATGATCATACTTGTAAGTTCTGCAGAAAGATCTTAAGACAATCTCAGTCTCATAGAACTGTACCTGGAATATAGCTGAATGTTCTGAATCTGCAGGAAGAATCTTCACTTTATGCTTGTGTGCAAGAGGAAGGACAAATGGACCACCAGCAATTAAAGTCTCTTTATTGGCCAAAGCAATGTCTTTTCCTGCTTCGATGGCAGCCACTGTAGGCTAGTGAAGCAAACCAAGACTAACAAATTTGAGAACATCTTCTAAGTGATACACATTTTTTCTTGGAAGATTCATCAGTTATATATTAGCCAAGAAAGAAAAACAAAGATGCTTTATCAAAGAGCACAGCAAGGAGCAATGACCAACATTTTTTTTCAGTAACAACTTAAACTAGCACACAATGCTACTTTTAGCTGTTGAAGAAGTATTTTTGTTTCTAGGTGATTGGAGTTGTGTGCATTTATATCTCCAAAAGAATCAAGAGTTAGCTGAATGTATTATTATCTCCTAACATGGACAGATAGAAGGCCTTTTTGCTTCATTGTGGGGTAAAATCCGAAGTCTTTCCAGCACTGCCATTATAAAGCCTTTAAGCGACTTGGAGAAACCTTCTAGTTGATATCTGGTAATAACTTAAGCGGGTGTGGCTTTTCTACAGCTCCCTCCAAAGGACAACCATTCAGTCCTCCTTCCCACCCACCCCCACCCCACAAAAAAGGAAAATAAATCACTTTTCGCCCTCTCAGCACTCTTCACTCCCACTTAGCTTTTTAAAATGGATATTTATAAGGATATCTTGGAAGAAGTGTCACCATAATTTCGCAATGATTCAGATAGACTAAAACCTCAACCTCACCTTCAAACCTGCGCAGCCAACTATTCCTGTAACTACAGTGACAGCATCAGGATGGCGGGCAACCTGAAATACATCAAAGACAACAATAATTAACATATTTCTTTCAAAGGTCAAAAAGTAATTACCAACAAGTAAAATGAACTTCAACTCGCTAAGGAAAAAAGTTAGGGACAGTTGGACAAACCTCAATCACACCCTGCTCCCCAGGTATAATCTCAGGCTTGTCTTCCATATCAGCAAGAGCATCTTTGAGTTCTTCAACCAATGATTCATTTCTTACAGCAACTAATTTTGGCCTGAATGTTTTGACCTACTCGGAGATAATGAAGTTTATCATCAGAGCCAAAGACCAAACTACACCTTGACAGATAAGAGAGTCTGACAACAGAAGCTTGATCTAGTCGGGGTATCCATGTTGAGGAACCAATATTTCCACCACACTCGTGCGAATTGCGGATACAAAATGTAAATAGCATATGATATAAAACGAGCTTGAGTGATTTTCACCATTCTCTTGAGTGGATCATCCAAAACCAAATTAGGAAAAAACATGGTAATAATCGGGCCCTGCTATTTGTGTTTCAACATGGTTAATGCGATGTGTCAATTAAAGTACTGCAAACATGACACGTCTAGGCTTGTAGCATGGGAAGGGCAGGAAATCAGTGGGTGGTATAGGAGGAACCATTTTATAATTGAATAATTATCATATCTTTAAACAACACCAGTCGTGTTATTGACAGCAGACCATATAATGCCTCAAGATTTTAATGCAGAGATACAGATAACAAAGCAAGCTGAGAGGTTGGATGTCTATTCTATTCAGACTTGACATTTCATGTTCCTTTCCACTTACATGTAGTAAACAAATACTAACCTGATCAGCAAGAAGAGTCACATTTGAACCAGCAGCAAGTGCAACAACTCTAAACTTGTCCGGATTCTCAGCGACTATATCCAGTGTCTGCAGAAACAAACTTTGAATTGAAGCAACGAAGTACTTAAGCAAAAGACAACCGCCTTTTTTTTTTTGTTGTAAAAGTAATAATTTGCATTGATTTATTGGAAGGACTTCCTGTATACTAGTATAAAAAAAGTAGAGAATCAAAACAAAATTTTGATTCTCTCAAATACCAAGCAACCTATACTAACTCGAATTTCATTCACGCAAACAATACAAAAAGAAAAAGAAAGAAAAAAAAAGAAGCAAAAGACAACTGGCATAATTGGCACAGTAGCGAAAGCAGCACACCACTAATAATAAAGAACAGATAGAAAAGATGCAGAATGGAATCTAGGTAAATTTGAATCTCGTCATCCTCTTTTAGAGGAAACAGTTGAAATTTTAGTTGACACTGTAACTGCAAGTAACTAACACCTAAAGCTATAAAAATTTCTACTAGTACTTTATCCCAACTTCAAGCCAGAGCCAATCAAGACTGAAAACACAATTTCAGTAAGTCTTTTAGCCCATTCCAAAATTTACCAACCTGAGTTCCTATAGAGCCAGTCGACCCAACAATTGAGATAGGCTTTGGACCATCCCAACTCTGCCTTCCTGGCTCAGCAACAGCCCTTCCAGGCCAGGCAGGAGGTGGCGGCGGCTGTGCTGAACACTGAACTCTCTTAGCAAATGCCCCACTGCACTCCTTTCTTCTGATAGACAGTCCACCTAAATCAAGAAAAATCACAACACCCTTCAACCCCAAATCAGTCAAAATCATACTAGAAGTTTAAAAAACGATTCTTGCAGCAAAAAAAAAGGGGAAAAAGATAATCTTTAACCACCCCACAACTCAAAATTGAAGAAAACAACACAAAAGATAAAAACTTTCAAGAAAGTTATCCAAATCAAGAAACTCTCTACATGGGGTTTAGAAATAAAGAACCTGTAAACTTAAGATGGCTAAGATTGTAGCTGGACTTTGAATTGTCCAAGAAAGAGATTGACTTAATTTCAGCAGGAGAAAGCAAATTGAGGGCCATTTTCAATTCCTATTGATTACTCCAACTACCAGGTAAATTGGAAATGAAATTCAGCTTTTCTGTATAAACAAAAAGGTTGTAAATTGTTGACAGCAATCCTAAGTGTAACTCTCTAGCAATTGTGAGAGAGAGAGATGGGGGGCTATGTGTCTCGTTGTGGCTAATGTAAGTTATTTGGGATTAATATGTGGCTGGCATGAAGGATGCACAAATACCTCTCTTATAGTCCAAAAAATAAAAAGAAGTTGGCTAAAAATTTAGTACTATAAAATAGAAGGGAACTCTTAACTTTTATACATGTTTAAAATGGAAATACTTCCACAAAAACTTTCGGTAGAAAAGTATATATATGTTAATACAAATTATTAAAATTTGTAAAAGTGTTAGTTCGATAAAAGAAAAGTATTCATTCCGTGTCTTTTTAGTGGTTACGATTTTTTTTAAGGATTAAATAATAAAATTTTGATTAATATTTAGCATATTGATATTCAAAAAGTTTAATTTATTGTATTTTTATAATTTTTAAAAATATTTTTAAAATATTAAACTAACGTAATCTAATTTAATTTTAAAAATATAGTAAATTAACTTTCGAAAAATGTAATATAACTTTTAAATTGAACGAAGAAAGTATCATATTCATTAATCATTATTAATTTGTATCGCTCAAATACGATTAAATTTTTGAAAGTTATAGTACCATATAGTCATGTTATAATTGAAGAAAAAACTCAAAATTATTAATTTTCTTTGACTTTAGATTTTTACAATCATGTTTTTTTTGTTTCAGGTAAAGTAATAATAGTCTCGAAATTTAATATATAGATGCCCTTTTAGTCTCTTATCTAAGTTTCACGTGATAAATATTTTCTTAAAAGTCAAAAATGTTACCCAAAGTAAATAAATTCGTAGCTATTCATTGCCTTTTCATGGATTAGTGGTTAATTAAACTTTATAAGTTCATGATCAAATGGACCATGTCTAAAGGCCTCAACAAATTCATCTTCTTTGTTTATATAATAAAAATCACCGCCTCCTTTTTATATTGATAAATCTAAAACTTCTATCAAGAAATAAAAGTATTAATGATTAAAATAGATTGATTATACACAAAATATTATAATATACTTATATCATATTATTTTTATTTTAGATCTGACATCAATTTATGTTCTAACACTAAATTTGTAAATTGATAGAGAGAATTAGTAAGTATTGCCTTACACAATCATATAGGTAGAAGAAAGCCAAAGCACGTTCATCGAAAAATTATAAATATTAAATTTTTATATTTTTACTATTTACATATTTAATTTATTTTAATATGAATTCTGATTATATCGTCGCGTATATATAAAATAGTAGTAAGATTATATGGAATAATATCCATAAGATGCCGGCGGTGGAGGATTAAAAGGGGACACAAGGAAGCATGACGACGAATTGAGAATCATTCACATCTAATGGACTGTATATGCTATATTTATCGAAGCTAATTTAATTATATTCTTAAACTTTATTAATTTATTACTTTATTTCTTTGGTTTTTCCTCAATCACGCTATGTATAATTATGTTTATCTAAGGTACTAATTAAGAATTAATTTGCCATTCTATTAGAAGATTCCCCATCTAGATAGTCAAATGCATTATATTTTATTTCATCTTGGGGGTGTGATAAGCTTTATATTTATTTTAAATGTTATCTAATTATTGAATATAATATAACTAAATAGGAGTAGCAACGTGTAAAAGCACCTTTACTAAAGTGAAGATTTTCTCTTGATAAAGAGGTCTAAATCGTACTTAATTATTCACTAAAAAAAGCTCTTTTGATGATCTCCTTTGTTTAATTAAATATATTATGTGAGCATATAAGCATTTAGATTTTTGCTCTTTTTTCTTATTTTGAAGAGACAAAGTCAAAATTGTATTCTTGGTCTATACAAGTAAAAACAATAAGTTAGTGCAAGAAATAACTAAATAGGTGTTTGGTGTTGAACGCTCTAGGGAAAGTTATTCGAAGAAATGAAATTTTTTGTTCTCTTAAGATTTAAATAGAAGAAAATAATTTTTAAATTATAAGAGGATAAAAAAAAAATTATTTCCTCGGATAACTTTTCCTACGATGTTCGATACCAAATACCTATTTAGCTATTTCTTGCACTAACGTATGCAACTAAAATATTTAAATGATAATATTTCGATCATATTGATAAATTATATGATCGGAGGGGTAAATACGGGTGTGATGCAGGCCTCAGATAGCAATATCAAAGGTCTATTTTTGTTTTAATAGTTTAGGAATGTTGGGTGGTAAGCTCATATTCTAATTCTAATTAATTGATGTAAGTAATATACGTATAAAATTATGTAACCTAAATTGCCTAATATATGTGTGCACTAAACAAGAGAGAATAATTCAACAACCTTTAATGAGAGAAAAAACAAAAGGGGGAATATATTGGTTTGTTCAGAACATACTAAAAGTCTAAAATAATCGGTAAATTTGGTTAATTCAAACCTTCATTTTTTATGGTTAATTATCATGTTCATCATCGTTAATCACTATTTTTTGTCTTGAATTAGTTGTCATATATCACTTTTTCAGATTTAAATTATATGAAATTATTCAAAACATACTAAAAGTCTAAAATAATCAATAAATTTGGTTGATTCAAATCTTTTTTTTTATGGTTAATTATCATGTTCATCATCGTTAATCACTATTTTTTATGTCTTGAATTAGTTGTCATATTTCACTTTTCCATAATTAAATTTTATGAACTTATAGAAATGCTTATTTGTAGAGTTTTGGAATATCTAAATTTTAAATGTATATATAAAAATAAAACAAGAAAACATGCATATTTTTTTCTCCTTTTTGAACCGGAAAGATATCTCTATACATTGAAATTCTTCTAACCTAGAAAAATGAACAAGTTTCCTACACGATACTTGCCCATCCAAATAATGAAAGAGTTTAATTGTGAAATTATTACTACACTAAAATTAATCTCACTTTAAAATATCTAACTACGCTTTAATGAATGATTATAAAATACTTTCAATCGCGCAGTAGGGTGGGGTTGATGGGACACGAATTGGGTACACAAAATTGAGAAACACATTTTTTCTTGTTTATTGAAAATTTAATGCAATTAGGCAAATGTCCCACTCAAATGACTAATGGATCACTCACTTAAACACATTACTAGTAATTATGCATCTTTTTAGGTAATGATTACTCTAAATTATATTTAATATATAGAGACAATACACGTGTCTTCCTTTCATTCGCCACATAGCATCCACAATATCACTAATGATCACCAACATAACATTATCTTCCAGAAATAAGTCAAAAAATTTAAAAAATAACGTACACAATATTATTTTATTTTTTTGGGAGCTTATTGGATACAGCAAGATACACAAACAGAAAATCAGTGCTTTCAAACAATTAGTGAAAAACAATTTAGCTCCTCTGCAAATAAGCTTTTGGTATAGACAGTAATCTTTTCACATAAGAGCCAAGTTTAAGAAGTGTAATTCTAAATTTCAACCTAGAAGCACAAAGGAAACATCAGAAATTCGAGTTCATCGACAAAATGTACCTTACAAGATTGTGATAAATCACCTCAAGACCAAAAAAGCAAACCTTAGGATAGGTAGAACAAGAGAAACTTCAGCTGTTCAAGACATTGTCACCATTTGTAATAGGTGTTCCACTCAACTGTTGCCCAAAACCTGACCTATTAGTTTCGGTGAGACCACCTGATTCGGAGATTTTTGTAATCCTCTGCAAGTCATCATCTGACATTTCTGAGGAACTAGCCCTTAACTCATCACTGGTTAGCTTTTCTTTCTGTAACAAAGACTTCTTAGGTTGACGGATGGCAGCAGCTGCTTCTGCCATTGCAACTGGAGGTGGCTGGGGAGGAACCCATGATCGCTGAACTGGTCGTACTTCAGTTGGTGCAGCAGTATATCCAAACTTCTCTTCGTTTTCAGCTTCGGTTACTGTTATTCTGCCACTCTTGCGTTGCCACCAAGGCGTTGAACTGTCTTGATACTCATAATTTAAGCCATCACCACTCCCTTGGGATTGAAAGAAACTCCTTGAACTGTTCTGATTTTGGCCAATTTCCCAAGGCTGTTCACGATCACATAATAAAATCATTTCAAATTCAAACAAATGATTCAGATTGACTCCACCCTACCTCACCCAAGTTCTCTCACATCAACAGAGAAGGCAAAGGAAAATACATCAAATAGAAAGGTCTTATCACAAAGAGATGAAACCATAACTTTGTTATCCAAATCAAAGTGACAGTTGTATAAGAATCCATACAATGATGCACATACTCCATAAACATCAAATGCAGTCAATAATTAGCAAAAACATCAGTTAAGGATTATTACATTTAATGCTTTAGGCTTGAGCTACCAGAAGGAAGTTTTCGAGTGGAAGGATGGTGTCTAAAGTTTGTCATGTTGTCCAAAAACAGGCTGCACACTGACTTCAGAAAATGGAGCCAGCAGACCCAAAACAAATACGCACAGCATTAATTTAGAATTAAAGGATATAGGTTCAGACAAAGAATTTCTAAGTATTATCTGCGGAAAAATAAAACTCTATCAATCCCAATACTGTAGGTAGAACAAAAATTGGAGGAGAAAGACCTTAGGCTTTGGACCAAAACGAGGATTTGGTACAGGCTGATAAGGATTTGGTGGTTGGTCATTGATATCCTGCAAAAAAAGATGTACATCAACATGCAGTTCTCCATTTAAATAGGATTGCTGTACCATCAAAGAATATCAGAAAACAGAACTTTAAAAGTCGATGAGATTAATCAAAAATAAGATGGAAGTCCATTTAACTACACAGCTTACCGTAGAATTGGAAATCGAGACTCTTTTATCATCTCGTTCCATGGCTGGTATTCTTCCAGAAGTACTACTTTTCCCTGAATACACAAATTCCAGTCAGGTACCTGCTGCTCACTATTCATGGTACACATCCCTTTATATTTCTTTATTCTTTAAGGTAGTTGGAGGGTGGGGAATGTGAATTTGAAAACTACCCATGACAATTTTCTACTCTAAAGAACCTGACATTTATTTTATAATAGCTTTAACTCCAAGACAAATGACAACATTATAGTTTGGATCAAATCCGAAATATATAAATGTGAGAGCACAAAATCTGAACTGAAACTTTTCCGGACTTGAATGCATTGATCCAGTAGCCAACATCCACATCCTTGCCTCCATATAATACATTGTACATTGTATTTAATTAGAAAACAAAGATTCAAGTATAAATATTTCTCAGCTTTCTTATTGCAATAATATTATTTCAAACAGAAGAATACAAAGTAAAAAGTAGATTTTCCACACAAATTTAGAAAAGAAAAGTATACAATAGCATGAGCAAGCCACAACACTAAGAACTGTTATACCGATGCGAATTTTGAATCAATACAAGATGATAATAGAATACTCATGAATAAATGCAGGCAAAAACCCTTTCCTTTTTTTTCCAGTTTATTGGGACCTAGTGGACCATGGTCACTGTGATCAAGCAAATGCAGAAGTTTCCAAATTCAAACGTCTAACCTTTAACGCTTGAGGATCACAACTCTTACAGAAACCACTAAAGTGATACAAACCATTACCACAACTTTAAAATATGCACTGATGTGCAAGCAGGAACTCAAGTGTTTAATCTCATATAAACGCCATAGAGTAAACTGTAAAGTCAATAAGTTCAGTAAAGTAGCCAAGCCTCAAAGGAAGGTGGAACCAGCAAAATATCCTATCTCTTTCTCTTTCTCTTTCTCTTTCTCTCCCTCCTTTTATCGTTCAATTAAATGCACTTGTATTTCTCTTTAACCTCAGTAAGTGCAGCTAGAAGCCTACACATTATATCCTTTCCAAAATGCATCCCCTTTAACGTACATGAATGTTACTTCTAGCAGCAATAAATGATCAAAAGGCACATACTTTATTCCATAACCAAAAAAAAATTCCAAATAGTAACTGGAGGTAAAAGGGAGAAATATGAGACGAAGTGGTAGCAGAAGCATGTTCTGGAAGCAAATGTATACTCACCTTCAAGCTTTTGTAAGGCGCTACTCATTGATTTCATCTCTTGTACTTGGTAGTTTAACAGGTTTGTTAGCTCCTCAAAGTACCTTTTCTCTGTAGAGGCCAACAGGTCAAATTGCTAGGAAGGTTATTCATTGCAAAATGTTGATGAATGGATAAGTTTAGCATGGGGTAATGCACTGAAAAACAAGCAAGAGAAACTGTTTCAGTATTAATGCAGAGAACTTTACTAACAAACCTTCAGTTTTAGAGGCCAACATCTCCTGGCTTGCGCGGGCCACATCAACTGCAGCAGCAGCAGCTGCTTTTGCAGCAACAGCAGCTTCTTCTGCTAGACTTGGTCTTCCCTTTAGAGTGCCTTTTTCATCTTCTTCTTCCATTACAACTTTGCGAATCCAAGACTTAAACCGGGGTATAATAATATGCTGGCAAAAGCACATAACCATTTTTAGTGGGGTGATAATGATACTAGCAATATAATACCATAGGCTAGAAGCATAATTTTCAAAAAATCGATTCAAACCATGAATTAAAATCATTGTTCAAAAATTTGAATATTAGAATCTAATAGAATCACGGAATGGAAGAGTCAGAAGCATTTTGTTACTGGGCCAGTTATCAGATAAATAGTGAAATATGTCATCACAGATTCATGCATTGTCACTGCTCCATCCACCATACGAAGTGTTTCAAATATCAGAGAAAAAGTACACTCAACAAATACTCGCGGTCACTGTTTAAATTCCGTGCCAAAAGTGTCATATCTCAGAGCAAAACCAAATTCACTAGATACTCTTGAATAATCGAATATCAGATTTAAATGAATTGCTAGTCCTGCTTTTGATTTTTTTTTTTCTATGAGAAAACACTAGCTATCAAGCTTCTACAACGTTTAACCACCAGAAGTAATTTTGAACGTAAACAAAAACTAAACCAACGAAGAGAATGTTTAATGATTTAAAACCTAATTCTATGTATCTGATCAAGTAATAGAAGTGTACCAAACAAGAGATGAACTGATATATTGGCACTATCTTCCAAAACTATAGCAGGATAAGGGACAAATGGAGAAATCTAGATGTCCTCAAATTGGATTAGAAAGAAAAGCATTTAATGTTTTAACAAACTATTCCCATAAAATAATTCATGGAATAAGCCCATAAACTTGCACCTTAGAGAAGCCAAAAGCAGAGGACAATCAAAGAATGAAGTTTCTCTTTTTAGAACGCTGGTTTTGCGCAAAGAAAATCTTTGATATCTGATGATAGTTTAAATTTAGTTTTTTGAAAAATCAGAAAACCCTCGAGTGTCAACGGTGCATGGTCTGAAATTTGATGGATAATGGGTCAGTCCCTCTACCCTTTTCCAAGTGAATACCTGGTGTTTGACTGCAGCAGGGATTCAAATCCCTGGTGTCCGCCTAACCTACACCTCACTCATTGTGCTCTTATGGCTAAACCAATGCCCTAGGTCAAATATTGAATAGTTTAAAATTATAAGAAATAAATAAAAAGCTGCATTCATGTCCAAAAAGGACTTTGAGATTTGCATGAAGCTTTAGTTTTGATGGATATGTTATATTTATTTGAAAGAAAGTTCAAAAAATCATCAAGGGTCACTAAAAAGTATACATGTATGCAAAGAAAAGGTACGTTTTGCCTACAAAATTCAATTAGAAGTACTTCGAAAATCTCAACAGTTTGAAGATCCATCACATCAAATTCTCAATTAGACAATGACAGAATACATGCTCAATTCAGCAAATGTGGTATCAAGTGGCATGATAGACTTGAAGCTTCTTAGAAAGTATACCTTGAGAAGTAAAGCTGTACCAGCTCCTGAAGCAGCCATTATGCCAACAGCCATTACTGCATGAATCCAATGGAAATGAGAAAAATATCCCCTTTTTCTCATGGTATTACTCTGTTGAGCTGATGCAAACTGCAGATTTTGCGATGCAGACAGTGCTTGAGTAGTTGATGGAGATTTCACTTTCTCATCTATCATCAAGAAAGCAAAGCAGCAATGTCATAAGTCTAATGACCATAGACATTATCATGGTCTCAATTGAGAAAAAGGAATATCAAAACACAACAAAAAAGGTCCTTTCTGGAGAACATTAGAATCACCTTCATTTGCAGATACTGGCTGTGTGGTAGAAACAGTTGGAGCGGGATCCTGTCATTTAGACATGTTTTTGATGTTATCTTAATTTTATCACTACATGCATAAAATTAAGCCAAGATTGAAGGTCAAACACCAGAAAGTTGCCTACCGGAACTCGACGAAAGGCTTCATCTATCTCCTCCTTTGTAAGCCCCTTCCTCTCAAGAAAAGAACGCCTATACATGACCGGAGATTCCTTAACCCTTGGATGTGAAAGAAACTTTACAGCATTTTCAACTTGCTCCTCCCGAACTGGTTCTGAGTTTACAAATACAGAAGCTGGAGAGTTCTCTCTTGTAGCCTCAGGATTGGCATCATGATCTTTAGCAGCTGGTTGTGACATGGTAGCTGCAAAATGACAAACATAGTTGGAGAATTGACTTTTTAAAGACAGATGGAAATTTGTTAAGTAAGTAATCCATTCAACTCAAAAAATCTAAAGAACACATACGCCGAATACAATTCAATTATAAGCATCAAAGAGAAAATGAGTGCATTCCTAGAAGATGAATTATAATACATTGGCTAAGGTGGAGCACAATGATTAGATCTCCTTTCACAGATGAAAAAACTCAACTTTTTCTTGCAAGAGCTTTAAGAGCATATTAGGAGTTTATTTGTGTAGCAACTATTGTCTTTCTTCCTTTCCAAACAAAAGGTGAAAAATATTCTCTGCCGAAAAACTCCTTACATCGATAAATGGGTGTGTAGAAAATATAATCCAATAAAGCTCAAGTTAATGAAACAAAGAATATAATAGATATCTAGATATCAGCAAAATAAAAGTGAATTTAACAAAATTCAACTCAAATGGATGCTCTGCAACTTAGTTTTTCTACCATAAGATAAATGAAAAATATTTTTGTAGAACAGATATCAAAGCTACATCTAAACTTGATTTTTTTCTAAATGCAAAGCATACTCAGAAAAGAGAAAGCACAAGGATATGAGAATTTCATGGAACCCCAGACTCCGTTTTTCGTACAGTTTAAGCTAGACCTTTCTACAGATATTGCCTAAAGTTTAGTACTGTATGTTACTCCCATGGCATAGGTTCTTCACATGATAATAAGATAATTAACATGTAACTATAACTCCTTGGAGTCTTCACACTACCTAGTTGCAGTCACCGAGAGATACATTTCCATCGTATCTTTGGAGATGCAACATTTCTCCAAAGCAAGATGGTCTCTCCCTCTTCCGGGAAAGAGAAAGGAAAAATAAGTCATTTATATATGATAAATGGGTATTCACTATTCCCTTCCCAGATGATATACACGATAAACTAAGTAGATTCCAAGTGGAGGGAGGAAATGTTTATTTCAGGCAGTATGTTATTGATCACAGAATTAGGAAGCTTCAATTTCGAGTGGTGTATATCATATTTGTCTCTTCCACATGTAAAATCTTCTTCTTTATATATAACAGTCTGTGTATTTGTGTTGGTTATTAAGGGAGCTCTCTTATAGTGACTGAGTCGCTCTCCCTTTCAATAACTTAGGAGTGCCATTAGTTTACTCTTGTTGCTCTCAGATTTTATCAACAGTGTCAGGAACTGCTGGAGCAGTCTACCTATGATGGTCAGAAATCTCAGACTGTTGGAGAATTAAGTTATAGCAACTCCACTAGTTGCTACAGGAACCGTTGAAGTAACCAAAAAAATATTAGAGATTATAATTTATATACAGTGTCTATTTGGCAACATAAGGATTTAGTTTTGGATTCATAAAAAGAAAGTCTACCAAAGTTAAACCAATAATCACCATATGCAACATCAAGTTACAAAAAATGTAACTGCTTCGGAAACCAAAAGTTGCAGCTACCCTCCCAAACCCCTCCCCTGATATTCTACTGTTAAACGGAACCCAATATTTTGTTATTCTTAATAATCGTGGTGTCCGGGCTAGCTTGCTAGCACCTCCACTATTTCCACAAGATACCTGTCACCTCCCACCAGCAACAGGTACTACATAACTCTATACACAAAGCTAGGACAAATGGGAAGAAATCACCTAGCCACACCGATGCTCAACGAACCCAATATTTTCGATACGGAACTTATTCATAATTTTAAGAGTAAAATGTGTTGAGTGGGAAAAGAAGTCATAAAAAAGTTTAACACATGAAATTCAAATCCTGGATCAACCTGTGCCCCAATTACCAGAATAACAAAGTGCAGAAGAAGCCTAACTGATACAAAAACTGAAGAAGAACAAATTCATAGGACAAATAAACGAAAAAAAACAGCAATCAGATTGATGTCTCAAGTACACCCTAGTATTGGAGAAATCAATCAATAAGGCCTCAAAGAAAAACATACCCGGATTTTGGGAATCAACGTTAGGAGGATTATCAGATGGAGTTTCCATGCTCGACCAATGAACTGCACTGAATTTTCAGGGAAACAAATTATCAATTCCCAGTTTCGTCAAATTGAAAAAAAAAAACGCATAGACATCGATTAAGTTCATTCACACTGGGAATGAGATTAATTACCTAAAACTTCGACGGTGATATCAGAATTCTCCGGTGATTTCGCTCATCTCCGACCAAAACTCCAACTATTATAATCATCCATAAAAGAAAAGATCAAAATCTTTTATACCTTTTACGAGTTTCCCTCTGTTTTTTCCCGTTTCCATTTGCAAGACTACATTTTATTTTTCTGGGGTTGATTATTATTTTAAAAGAAAAAGGTAATGATTTTGTAATTTTGTTATTATTAATATTTTAACATAATATATGTAGATTCTAAATTTGATTTTAAATTTTAATTCTGAGTTTCAATTTTCATAATGCACAAACAAGTACTTTAATCATCTAATTTTTTAATAAAATAAACATGCTACCTGGCAAAACGCGTAATGTGCACGTATTTTGTGCGAGTTGGAAGTAATTTTTGAGACTCACAACAAAAATTTTTTTTTTTAAAAAGTGCTGACAACTCTACCTTAAAGAATTCCTTTTATATATATATATTTATATTTATATTTCCAAATAAAATTTCACTTTAATATCTCTTTAATTCTAAAATGGACGTGTAAAATATTTAATTAGTTGACAGTCATTGAGTGGCTCACTAATAAACATGGGAGCATTTGCATTTCATTTTCTTTGGCTTCAAAAATCGCGTGTTTATTTATTTAAAGGTAGGATAATTAAAATGTTTATTTGTGCACTATGAAAATTAAAGATCAAACTCAAAATTTGAAAACAAATTTAGAATCGAATATATATATATTATGCTTACTATTTAATTGCACGGAGCAGAAGAAGGAGAAATAAAAAAAAAAATTAAACTATAATCAACTTAATTATTAAGATTGTTCCAAATATCTAAATAAAAATGTATTTGACATAAAGCATAAGTCTAAAATTAAAATTTCATTTGTATTTGCCTCTTACTTCTTTGGTACTTTCATCATCTTTTATTGTTTTTCTTCATTTAAAGCTTCTTAATTTTATAGGGATCCAGTAAAGTAGGGGAAAAAAAAGGTTTTGTAATGAAGAATTGAAATCGAACAATGTTGTGCTCTTTATATATTGCAAAAATACAGAATTGAAACGCATAAAATTTCAAATAAACTAATAAATGTGATAAGATTCAGTGCCACAGAAAACTAGTATTAAAAAACTCCTAAATAAATCAAACGACTCACTAGAAATTAATGAATTGACACATATCACTTGTCTCAATTATTGTACATTTTCGTTTCAAACTTTTTATAAAAAAATATCGCGGCATATTCTACAATGTCCATTAAAAAAAAAGTTCATTAAGTACCTAAGCTAACTGACATGTGTTTTAATTACATGGATTCGTCTTAATAAGTCATAAAATTTTATGCGTTACGCATACTAAAAAGAAAAGGTTCTAGAAATAGTAAAAATAATAGATATAATAAGACTTTATAATTATAATTTTGATAATGGAGTTATACAACTATCATTTTGCTATTAAGGTTGTGATTTGTATATTTCAATAGCGAAAATACAAATGAAGCAAGTATGTATACATTTAGGAAAATTTCAGAACTCTATTTGTATATTTCGCATGTCAATATATATAAAAAAAAGATAATTATTATAAATTTTTCATAAATCGTATATAAATAATTAAAGTATGCATTACAAAAATCTAAATTTATACGATCGGAATCAAATTATACAATACAAATCAAACGAATAACAAAAATTGAAAAACTATAGCCGCAAATTACAATTTTCCCTACTCAAAATACTGTCACATCCTTCCGAAGTCATGTTTCTTAAAACCTATCTGTCAAAGTTTGTTAAATACTCAAAACGGAGATATAAAAAAAAAAAACTCATTTCTGGGAAAACTTTAAAAGACCAAAAATTGCTTAGAGAGATATTTAAGGGATTGTGTCGAATCTTACCCTAAGTACAAGGGACAATTTTTGTGAATTTCTCACTTGTAAATTGTAATATAATATCACATTTGGATGCATAGAAAAGAAATGAAAAGGACATATGAATTCTTTTAGTATCAATAAATCCAAAGTATGATTGTGAATTTTGGTACAGCTAGACAAGTTAATATCCAGAGAAAAGTTTTACTATGAAAATAAGGTCCCAACAAATCTAAAAGACCCACCACCATCTACTATTTGTTTTTTTGGTGAAGTAAAAGCAAAGGGTATGGGGGACCAATTTTATAAACATCAACTATATATACATGGAGCCATTGTATACCATTTCTAGCTGGAACAGATGGGGACTCCTTAGCTCTAAAATTTTATTTTCTTTCACCTAACATCAACATCTTATAATTATGATAACCATACCCCATTTTCCAGTTAGGAAAATGTGACTGGTACGAAAGAAAATATTTCCTCGGAAAATGAATGATTTTTTTTTTAACTATAAGCGAAAAGGTGGAGTAGGGGTGCTGGTGTTGGGAGAGATAATTAGTATGATATGTCACGTCACTGATGAAATTTGTTTTTTTCCAGTATATAACAGCTATGTTATGAAATTTAGAAGTGACAATGAAAAGACAAGTAATTATAACTGTCTACATTCCAATTCCACCAACCAAACTTTGGTGATTGCTGAATCATGGGGTTGGTATAGTGCCAACCAGATATTACTCATATATTCGGTATTTTATATGGTTATGTTATTGGACTAAGATAGACTTGCCTGGAGCGACATGGACAGTGAGAATTCATATTAGCCGACTCTAGCTTATGTTCAAAGGGTGGGGTGGGAGAATCAGAAACAGAACTTTAGTTTCAAGGATATACTTATCTAATTGAACTGTGCAAATAATTGTATAGTATTTCTCTCAAGGACAGCTCATTAAAATGCTAAAAAATTGTGATGGTGTATAAAAAAGTATTATTCTTTTCTTTCTATAATGATATACAAATGATTACAGAGTTGCAACAACTGGGCAGAATAAATTTATCAATGAATATGAAAACAAAACAAGACCAATACAACAACTTTGTGATCAAGATGCCCACATTCAGCATTATGACAATTCATGCCAGAACAAGATTCAATTAATAAAGCCTTCAACCTATACCTTTTTTTCTCGACTCTGATAAATATCTCAAAATATTTGAATTTTTCATGTACATTGTGTTCATAATCATACTATAATCAAATCATTATTTATAGCATTAGGACGGTGATTAGCATCGAGTAGATTCTCCAGTGATCTGGCTTTTCTATTTCGAACTCTACCAGCCTCTTTTAGTAGCTCAGCCAACCTTTTCTTTTCGTCAGCAACGTCTGGATTTGCTGTCCCTAGCTTTTCCTCTCTCACCCCAACAATGTATTCCAATATTTCAATAGCCTCATCCAACCTGCAATTCGTTTCAAGATCACCATGTAGTTGGAAAAACAGACGTGCATTACAGAATCATGATTCATAACGACGAATACACTTTTGTGATGCCTGCCAATAAAGACTTCTTAGCAGATACTTGCTCCTAGTTAAACAAACCTGTTTCACTTGGTTGGCCAAAACTTTGACAAATTTTACTACTTTTTTGTGGAGGGAGCTGTCTTATAAATGTTCACTTTTCAATTATGAAAGTAACAAGTCACAAATTATACCAATGTCTTAAAGGTGGGATTTCATCAGAAAGCAGACAGCACAAGAAGAAAAGTTACCCCACCAAGTCTAGCATGCAAAACCGTAAAACAGCAGAAAAATATTTCAGATAATAAAACAAATTAAAGCAAATGCTTAAGCTCTCAAGAACATAACAAATCACACCATATAAATGATAAAGTATGTATGGTGCTTCTTTAAAGGAATTGCAAAGTAAGTAGACGTAGCGATTGACATACCTGCCAACAGCATCATATGTGCCAGCAAGGTTGCTGTACACTCCCAACGTCTCGGGGTGATAAGGTCCATATTCTTGCTCCAGAATGACCTTTGATTCTTCAAACAACTCGACTGCCTCATTTATTGCATACCGCTGTACACAAGCAAGCCCCATTTGGTTAAGGGCGACTCCGAAGAATGCTGATTTCTTCTCTCCACTTGCTCTGAGCTTTGAAATGGCACTTTTAAAGGAGTTGTAAGATTCAGAATATTTTCCTAACATATAATAGATCACCCCCATTTGGGCTTCGATACCCGCTATGGTGTTCTGCTGCCCAGGAGCATTGTTATAAATCTTCAGCGCTCTCTGTAGCAACTTGAGCGCCTGATCAAGCTCATTCATCGACTCATAAATAGCAGAAACATCAGTAAGACCATTAGCAATCTCCTCTGGAGCAATCCCAGGTATGGGCTTCCCATATATTCTGAGGGCATTTTCACAGTATGACTTTGAGTCCCTTAGCTTTCCCGTCCTGTTGTACAAGTCAGCCAAACGGACAAAAACAGATGCAACGGCGGGATGGTTTTCTCCTTTGCTAGACTTGAGAGCTGTGAGTGCCTTTTGGTAAGCGAAAATGGCTTCATCATACCTATTCAGAGACAAATATGTGTCTCCAATGCTACAATCAACAGATGCCACCTCAGATTCCTGCCCATTTGCTACCATGGCCATACTGGCCAGAACAAGATGCTCGAGAGCAGCCTCATGGTCTCCCTTTGACTCACAAATTAGTCCCATCAGCCTCCTGTCTGCAGCTTCCTCTAGTGAAGGTGGCGAACCGTTCTCTTTATGTATGTCAAGAGCCATCTGACAAAGCTTCTCCGCTTCATCGAACTGCAAAGCCTGAACATGAGCCTCAGCAAGATATCGACAAGTCTCACCAACTCTGGGATCACTATCTCCCAACACTTGTCTTTGGATTTCCATACCGGTGGTATAAGAAACAATCGAGTTCTCAAGTTGGCCCAACATTGCATAAGTATCACCCAATTGCATATAACCAGCAAATTTGGCAAGGGCATGTTCTTGTCCTTCTTCAACCACCGGAATTTCTAAAGAGTGCTCTATCAGTGGAATGGCATCATCATACTGGCCCAG
Organism: Solanum lycopersicum; assembly: GCF_036512215.1. Classification (NCBI taxonomy): domain Eukaryota; kingdom Viridiplantae; phylum Streptophyta; class Magnoliopsida; order Solanales; family Solanaceae; genus Solanum; species Solanum lycopersicum. The sequence continues at coordinate 61,110,682 of NC_090802.1, read as the reverse complement.
ATTACAGTATATCGCTGCAGTTACATGCAGACACATGACCACATCTAAACTAGGTTTTCCATTGGCACATTTCTCAAATGACTTCGCTGCTCGATGAGCCAATTCAAGAGCTTTATGGGAATTATCCCCAGAAGCTATCAAATCTCTTGCTTGCTTAAGCAGGAAGGGGCCAAGGTCAGGATTGTCTAAACCTGAATCAGATGAGTCCTCAGTTCCATTCTTCAATTTTGATCCTGAAGCAGGCGAACTCTTCTGCCTACTCCTTGAGGTACCTCCCACAACTACCTTCTTCGTGTTATTTCCATTTTTCTTATCAAGGGAAGCTCTCCTACCCTTAGAATTTGATTTTGCTGAAGTTTCTGATTCCAACTCCAATTGAGAGGGCGTCTTGGGTTGCCCTGAAGAAGGATCCTTCGTACTAGACGATGGTGAATTATCCAACTTCACATCATCAGAAGTTCCCTTCTTAGAGCCAGAATCGCTACGAGAGTCTTCAATCTCTGGCTTCTGCACCTCCTCATCCTCCTCAATTATCTCCACTTCCCTCATTTCTCCCCCCACAAGATGTCGTAACTCGGAGTCAATCCTTGATTCATCTCCATCTGATCCAAAACTATGCCTAGATGGAGATTGATCAGAGCTCTGCATCTCACACACATTCTCATAAAGTTCCTCAATGGAAGGCTCAACCACCCCATCACCCACATGCTCCTCGCCCCCATTTCGAGGACCTAAACCCCCCTCCTCATTCTCTTTACATGGTGTAGAATTTCCATTTTCCTTCAATTCTTTAACCTCCCCTACTTCATGAATTTCATCCATAACAACTCCAGGCATCTTCCAGCAAAAACACACAAAAATAAACAAGAACCACCAATAAATTAAATAAAATTACCTGCAAATACAAAGTATTTTTTAGGTCAATCCCAAAGCAGATCCAACAACACCCATCTTATGCCACAAACAAGTTGACCTTTACATGGACATAAAAATTGAATCTTTTTCACAGATCTTAGCATACTGCTACATCAAGAATCAAGTATGTACAAAAACAAAACATCCAAAATAAATAGAACAGAAAGTGAATAATAGAACACAAGTTGACTAGTGAAAATAATGCAAAAAAGAAAAAAGAAAAAAAGAACAAGAGAGAGTTGAAGTGACTGGTAGAAGAATAAGAGAAAGAGACATACCTTATTAGAAAGAAGCCATTAGCAGTAAAGATGAAATGGTGCTCAGAAAGTTATATAGACATAAAAATACAAAGTCTAAAAGCAAAAATTAAAAAAATCTAAATCTTATTGGTGGGTCTGGAATCACAGTCTTTGATGAAGAGGATAGAAAAAGACGGAATTTTGAAGATTAAAGAAAAACAGAGTGAGGATATAATTAGGATTAATAATATAATACAAGTACAAAAAATAGACTTGCCCTCAATTCATGTACACATTTTTAAAAAAATTAATTTACATTATACTCCGAATAAAATGTGTCACATAAATTAAAATATAGTTAATTAACGTTGCAGAGGTGGAATGTCAGAGGAAAAGAGAAGGCGACTTCTCCCCAAATTTTGGCCTGTTACAGCCGCTTTGTTTTCCAACTTATTAATCTCTCTGGTTTATCTGGATCTTTTGCCACGTGTCCATCCAAAATAATTGTTGACTAAATTGGACGATTTTACCCCCTTGATTTTTCAACTACTAATAAAAATGGAAAAATATATCGGTATCTGTTCAACCTATGTTCGAAATCTCCAAGGCATAATTATATCATACTAAGGTCCTAGTATCCTCTTAAACTTATTTTATAAATAATTTTCTACCCCTTTTGAACCTATATGATACTATTTTATGGGTCCAACACGAGTGTTGATATTTTTTTCAAGCTAATGTCACGTAGGCTGAAAAGAAATAGAAAATTATTTTTAAAACAATTCAAAAGATAATAGAATTTTAATATAGTAAAAGTGTGTCTCTAAAATTTCAAGCATAAATTGAAGTATACTTATGAATTTTCTCAATAAAAAATGTTCTATTTACTCACTTGTAACTAATTAATTTATTTGATTAAATGTAATATCTTAAAGCTCTTTTATTTTTCAATTCATCTTTACTTATTTTTGAATTTACCTTTAGCGCTCCGTTATTTTAGCGAAATATACCTTCGTTATCCCAATTTATATGATACATTTTATATTTTGAGGGTTTAAAAAATTTAAATTTGATCGAAAATTTACACATGAAATTTTCTATTTTTTTGAAATGAAATTTATATATTTATAAGCTATCTAAAAAATATTATGAGTCACAATAATTAATAATTCAAAATATTTAAAAAAAATTACGATAAACAATAAATTTATTTGACTCTTAAAATTCAAAAAGTAATATATAAAATGGAACCGATATAGTGATAGATTAAAGATAATCCTAGATGTTTGATGCATATATAGGTGTTTTGAGTCGGAGTTAGTGTCCAATTTTTTAAAAAATATGACACACCTTAAAGGGGTAGCAAAGTAATTTAATGGACTGACGAACAACTTGTCAGTTTTTTTTAAATAAAATAAAATTTTGAGTTAAAATGTTACACGTCAATGATAAAATATAGTATGTAATGGTTTGAAGTAGCTTCTAAGTTTGTCTTGCGTTTGCATGTCCATCTTGACCTCTTAACCTTCGGTAGTTGTTAAGCAACTCCATTTCTCATTGTGCGGATTTATTTGAATATCCTTCGATAAAAAAATTATATATATATATATATATATATATAATTAAGATTATTTTAATATGTATATATCATAAATTTTAAATTTTTTTATATATTTATTTTTTAATATTTTAAACCTTTTAATAAAAATTTTAACTCTACTAACTACTCTAGATAAGAGGAAGTACTCTTTATGAATACATTAAACCGAGTTTTTAGTACTATTTCTGCTGATAACATAAACGAGACTTAAAAGTTGAAAAAAAAAGAGTGATCATTACAAACTTTACTTTAAATGTATGATATAATGTTTGCTTTTTTACAAACAATATAATTCTTTGCTCATTACAAATTAAACTAATAATATAAAGTACTAGACTTTGGCTTATAATTTTCACTTGCTACTTGTGACTTTTTGTTATTAATTAATCAACATGGGCATTTAATGAAACACAATATATGTAATATATCTCACGTAAAACCCAACATGTAATTAACATTGTGCAGTACTAGAACAGAATCACGTCTCGTGAATAAATTAATTAGAGAGAAAAAGCATATTCTAGAGTTGGTGAAATTAATTTAACACCCCACGGGGGACCAATAATTATTACATAAAAGTGAGGTATAATTAAAATATAGAGTATATTACTCCTAAAGATTAAGCTTCGCTGTAATATATAATTATTGCTAAAAACCGAGTTAATTTAAAATGTCATGATAATGGTGGTTAGTGAGTTTAATTAGCTGTGCACCGGTTGGACTGATAGGCATCCTATGATAAATTTTATTTGATTAATCAAAAAGCATGATTCCCCCATCTAGTGGGAATAAATTAATAATTATATTATATCATTGTAAAGTTTCAATAAGAAAGGGTTGATTTGTTTTCCTATATAGTTGATCAATTAGTACATCTTAAAAGTAAAAGATAATGGAAAAAAAGGAAAATAAAATGTTCTTCATTATTTCCTATTTATCAATTCATCTGACCTAGTTTCATTTTAACAATAATAATATATAACAAATGGCAACGTATCGACGTGGTTTGTGGCGCAGTGATGAGCTGCTCCACTCTTAATTAGAGATTTTATAATCATGAAATTTTTTTATTAGGAGAGTCATCTTAATGGACTTTACAATGTGCGATCTAAATTTATTCCGGCTGTCTTTAAAAAAAAAAAAAAGGCAAGATGAATCCATGAACATGAAGGTCTACTCAAAGAAATACTAGCTAACTAGATAATTGCGATGTTTTAATTTGAATCTTCAAGTCACAGTCTTCTGAATATATTTTAGGGTATAATAGATAATAAGAAAATGTGTGCATTTTCTTAAGCAAATTGTAAATGTATTTGGTACATTCTTTCTCCATTGAACGATTAAATTTAGACATAAGAATAAAAATATTGTTGCTTTTTCTTGTGATCGATTTATAGTCAACGTAAAATCTTTTAATTCAAGATAAATTCTCGTAATACAGATTCGAAAAGGTGGTAGAATTCAAAGAGTACAATATGCTTAATTCTTGAAAAAGACTACTAATTTTTCATTATGCAGTTTCTTAAAGCAAATCTAAAATGGCGTAAATTACTCGAATTATTCCAACACGGGTCTCTTTGAGTCAAATAAACCCAAACATACGTATTTATTATGTGTTCAATTAATAATACTGTAATAGTATATAGATTTTTTTTCAAAAAAATTACTCTTTCAAGTCACTTCTTTTTATAAAAAAAAAAAAATCTAAAATAACTTTTATGGCATGCATAAATTAAATGGGCAACCATGTGCACTGCTATGGGCAGAATTCGAAAAAGAATTGAATCAGAAGGATCTATTATCGCGGCATAATTAATTTCTTTTTGTTTGGCAAATGGGGGCATAGGCATTATAAGCAAAAGGAATTTTATTATTTTAGATTGATTAGTAAATAATTAGAAAAAAATTAAAAGGAACAAATGATAAATCAGTTTAATTAAGTTAGATTTATAGGAAATAATCCATTATTAGGCCCCGACACTCTAAACTGCAATGGAGTTGGGCTGTAAGGATAAGGCCCGGACCCCTCTAGTCTCCATCCAACTTTACACATTGTGACAGCTCACCAGCCTGAGGCTATTATTTGCGCGATCATTTTATTGAGCGTATCGAAAAATTATGAGTGTAATAGAATTGTTTAGTTTGATAATTTGTGGACATTGCAGCAAAATAAAATAAAATTAAAAGTGTATATTATAGCAAAATAAAATTAAAATTGTAATAGAATTACTAGTTTGATAATTTGTGGATACAAAATAAAATTTAAAAAAATTGACAGCTGTGGGATTTGAACCCACGCCCTTTCGGACCAGAGCCTAAATCTGGCGCCTTAGACCACTCGGCCAAACTGTCTTTGTTGTATAGTTTTCTTAAAATGTAATTTATATAAATATATTTAAGTATGCAATTACTGATAAACAGAATTCTAACAAACCCAAGTCCCAAAGATTAGTAGTATTTGGAGAACCAGATTTATTGAACTAATAACTAAGATTTTCACGTTCAAAAATTACATAGGAAAAAAATTATAAGCACAATTATTTATATTTAAAAGTTCTAACAAAAATGTAAATAAGATTCCAAAGAAATAAGAAATGATCCATTTTTTTTGGGACAACGGAATAACAGAGGTTGATTTTCCATTTACTATACCTAAGGGACTATTATTAGAAAAACAAATAATGTCTATATTTAAGCTGAGAGTCTACTGAACACATGTAGAATTACGCAGACTATATTCGTTGTCGTGGTGAGAGTAGTCTCACCATCACGGCACTAGAAAAAGAACAAAGTTGTGAATTGCAAACACAATTTTCATAGTACAAACAGGATTCTCCTTGTCAAATCCTGATCCAAGTTTCAAGCAAAAACAAATGTCGAAATATTCAAACACTGACTTAGTAACTTAGTTTACAATAATAACATAACTACTTCTGAGAAGTGAGAACTTCAGGAAAAATATGATACACTTCAGATTGGGATTGGGGTCCTGGGGATAATTTTGGTCACCCAGGATAACATAATAAGATACATATTCTGGAATTTCCTATGCCTCAGCAGAATCTGATCTGTTGCAATTAGGCAAGCAGCGCGACAAGGTAAAATTCCGAGGGGGCTGGTAGGATTGGAAAAAATCAGGATCCTGCTCAAGCGCCTCTGCGTAACTTTCAAGAACAGTTACAATCTCCTCGAAATGTGGCCTCTTGTGAGGATTGTTTGCCCAGCACCGTTTAATGAGTTTCCGAACTGCTGGTGGACATGCAGCAGGTATTGGTGGTCTTGCTTTCTGCAAAATTCCAATTAGTATGAGAAAAATGCAAATTTTCTTTCTTACAGAGAATGATGCAATTATACTGCAAGAAATATTCTTACACTAAATGACTTGTTCTGATGCAAACTTTATGCAAGAGAAGCAACTTCCTACACTAATTTTCCCAATACAACATGTATGTGGAGAAGCTATAGATGGGTTTATAGTTAAGTTGAAACTTAAAAACAATAAACTGGAAGCAGAAATAAGGCATAAAACTGATTCACGATTAACCAGCAAAGAAAAGATCACAGCATCAATAATTTCCAACGTGCATGAGAAACCGCCGAGGAGGAAGAAGAGCAGATGTCCTATGAATTGGACAGTCAAAAGATAACAGCACACATGTAAAATATGGAGTCACGTTCACTCCATCTCCATACCTTTAGAGCGGGGTGTTTGAAAGACCAATATATAGCCCCACAGCATTTCAAATTAACACTGTTTAAGCTTAAAAATAGCCCAGAGACTGACAGACCGAGACAGTCACTTAACGGGGTTGCAATTTTATTAGTAGTGTGTATTAAACAGCAGCAGCAGCAATGTTCGGAACATTAAGCCTCACACCTCAAGTTTACTTTGGGACCTATACCCGAGGAATCTGATAGATTGGCAGGTGATACAGAAAACAAGCAGAACAGACTTTATCTTATCCTCCACCACAGGCTACAATCGCTTTTACTTCTACATTTGACTTACAAATTAATACTTGTTCCAGATCCTCAAGTATACCTCTCTATATTTCTTCCAAGGGAAACAAAACAATCATGGGCCTTATTGTTATAGAAACAGAAACTTCTGCCAGTTAAAAGAGTTCCCAACGGTAAAATATAGTTATAAGATTATTCAACGAGTTTCTAAAGGAGTAATGTTAAAGAAGACTGTTGATTTGCCGATAATATCCCAGGGAGAGGATAGAGATGTCGATGATCAAGAAGGCAAGAAAGAGTAAAAGATGAGACGAATAGAACAACATTAAAACAATGCCAACATATTAAATAGATCACTTTTGACGAAAACAGGAATCAAGAGGCTCATCAATTCCAATAGCTATTCACTTGTTGGAAACCCTATCCCAGTTTTAGAGCCAAACATTTCTGGAAAAAAACACTATGATCCTAACATAAGAAGGAAAGAAACAAAATAAAATAGAAGAGAATTTTTTTTTTGAGATTTAACATAAGATTTAACAAGAGACAGACAGCCCAGATATGAGAGAACTTCAAAAAACATGATCACACGCTAAGATATTTCATGCTGCAAATTTTTTTTACAAGTATTTCAAGGGTTATTTCATAGCATAGCCGTAAACTTTCTCAATCTTTCAATATGCATTGGTAAATGCAACTAATAAATATCTCTTCTTTTTGTATCTTAATTGTCTTTCTCAATTCATCTTTCAAGCCAGAGAAGAGAACATTGACTTACTGATGTGAGTCTCATGGTAACCTCCGTATATATCTAAAGGGAAAACCACCGAAACAGGAATAACAAATGTAACATAAAATGACAATTCGGAATGAGTACGTCAAAAATATAGAGATTCATGGGATTTAGTGGAACAAATTCAGATCCAGAGACGTATGAAATATTAGGCTATTTATCTTGACAAAAACCAATATGCCATGGTGGACAGAGAATATACCTTCTGGCAGACTGCAAAGGCTGCCTGCTCGGGAGTCATGTCATCAAATGGTGTTAATGCAGTCAAAAGTTCCCATAGGACAATACCAAAACTATACACATCAACCTTCTTTGTGTGGTTCTTTTCCTTGATCATTTCGGGCGCCATCCAGCGGTATGTACCGGTGAACCCCTTTGCACTACCACATTGAGATTCTAAACATGATATCCCGAAATCTGCAACTTTCACACACATATCCTCATCAAGTAGCAGATTTTCCGACTTCAGATCTCTGTGAAGTATCCCTTCGGCATGAAGATACTGCATCCCATGTGCAATGTCAAGGGCCAATTTCACAACAAGATTGAGAGGGACGGAGTACGGCTCCTGCTGATGGAGGTACTTTCTAAGGGAGCCTCCAGGTACGTATTCGGTGATAATGCAAAACACTGGTGGTTTCTTACATGCTGCAATAAACTGCATTTGAGAGCCAGAAGAAATGGAACAAGTCAAAACAAGCGGCAATTTCATGCATAACTGAAAGACATGTTTTCATATGATAACTATTTGCCAATAAATAGTTATGATGAATCAAAATATGTCAACAAATCCCTAATCAATATTATGTTAAGAAATTCATGTAGACGTATTTCAAAGATGGTACTCTCAACATGAAAATCTGCAGGCAGCACAATCATATCTCTTTGCAAATCAAGGATGAGGAGCTGATCTGCAGATTTCAAGTTTGACATATTGGAAAAGGTAAATGTGTTAAGATTCTATGTCACCCGGATTCTTCAAAAAAAGTCAGTTGTTGTCGGATTCCCAAAGTTATTTATTTTTGAAGGATCTGACACAAGTGTGGAAGCATTTTGGAATATCCGAGCAACATAACTTAGGTTGTGGAAAGCAACTTGATCGGTCTATGGATAGTCACATACTTATTGGTGCTTTTATTGAACAAAAAAGTGATAAATGGTTGCATCTTTTATGCCGAATCGCCAACAATGGTATTTCGGCTACTTAAGAAACCATGTATGAAGTAGCAAATATGGAATCACTTGCCTTCTAATAAAGATATACCAATCAGTAAATATCTTTTCTTTTCAGTTCTTATTTTCCTGTTTGGTTCTGCTAGAAATAAATTTCTTAAATTAAGAGTAGAAGCAATCGTCGCCTAGGTAAAATAGAATTTTATCTGTCAGTAGACACGGACCTGCCAAAGAACATAAAATGACCATTTTTAAATAATAATTTGCGAACATGGTTTCTGGGCCAGCTCTCGTGCATCTCGTCTAATTTCACATGATACCGCCATCTCCCACCAACAACATGTACAAGGTAACTATATCCACCAAGGCTAGAATAGATGGAAAGAATCACTTAGCGTTTTCTTTCTTTGCTGGGATTCAAACCTGAGACCTCATAGTTCTCAACTACTTCATTGACCACTAGGCCACACCCAACGGGGCATAAATCGATCATTTCTTGGCAAATGAAATAACATAGTATAGCCTTCCAGATGCCATCATTAATTGAATTTCCATATTTCTTCCAGTATCTATTCTCCATTCATTGCCAAAACTTTTCCATGGCTGATAATCAGAGCTAGCCAACTATTCTGCTCCGACACCTTTCATCTCGCTAGGGAGCAATAGGGTGAATGACTCCTTGGGACTATTGCTCAAATGCAGATATGCAACTACGTCTAGAGATCTCATTAAAATCAATAAGGTGAAGAAAGTGGATAACGCAGATTTACAATCCTTGGTAGTCTAATTGCAATACTTTGAGAAGGAAAAGTCCCTTCACATGAAATGCTAGTAAAATCTCTATTATTACTACTTTGAAGCAAAGTTTTTCAAACTTAAATAATGAAAAACACAACGAAATAAGAAAACCATACTTACAGTGATGATATTTGGATGCTTTAACCGAAGCAACAAAGCAACTTCAGAAGTAAACTGCTTCTCGAGAAAAGTAGCCAAATCTCCATCTTCTTCAGGTTGGCTAATAAGCTTAATAGCCACTTCCCTGTGCTTGTAAATTCCCCTGTAAATCCTGCTATGCCTTCCTGAAGCAAATTTGTTCCCGATATACAGCTGCGACATATCGGCACTCCATTCCTCCTCTCCTTCTCCCTTTATCGCCGCCCCTGATGATACTATATACTTGGACCATGACGCTGCTCGCTTGTACTCACCCAATGAAAGTCGCCTCTCTAATTTCCCATTATTCGCTATTTGCTTAAACCAATTCAAATTCTTCATACTAAACCATCAAGTTCTCCGCCTCAAACCAGAAAAAAAAAAAACTCTTCCTATGTAAAAAAAAATACTCAACCGCCGTTACAGATTCTCCTAAATTTTAATAAATTAATTAAAATAAGCTACATTCCAAAAAATAAGAGTTACATTTTTAGTATGTGTCAGAATTTTCTAATTAGTAATTAACTAGTTTTTCTTTTTTTTTTCCTCTCTTCCAAAAATCAACTGTACATTTGTTGGAATTGAAATTGAGAAGAATAGTAAAGTAAGAAGAGCTTTTTACAACAGTTTGAAGTGTGGAAAAATGAGCTTAACTTTCTGTACTTTGAAGGAGTGAGTTAAGCAGGAAGCTGGGAAAAAAAGTGAGGAATGAGAAGGAGTTGAGGTTGACGAAGGCGGAGCGGCGGAGATTCGCGGCGGAGATTAACGGCGGAGATGGGCGGTGTTTGTTTTTTGTGTGTGTGTTGAGAAAGGAAAAGCAGTGGGTATATTACTTGAATACAAGAGCAGCAACATTCATAACGTGGGAAGATCCACTTATGAGGAGACATTTCGGGTTTTCCTGATTGTGACCGCTAATATTCTTTTTCCCCATTTTACCCCTAATTATACCTTTTATACAATTCAAATGACAAAAATTAGAATTTTCCCTCCGTTTGTCGTTATTCCCCCATTGCGTCACAAATTTTCTTTCACTTTTTTCCCATAAATAAAAATCGTTGTTTGTTAAATAAAATAGGTAATATTCCTTGAACAATAATAAAAGAAGAGAAATTATATATAGTATACAAAAGAAAACAAGAAAGGGAGTTAACTGAAGCAGGGATAAAATGGTAAATAAAAGGTTAGGATGCGAAGAGAAGGAGTGAAGATGGATCTGGTTCTGTTAGTGGGGCCCAGTGTGATGGGGCTGGAGAGCAGTTATGTCGGAGAGTGCCGTATGCTTCTTCCGTATACGGTCCAACTCTCTTACTAGCACACCTTTTCACGATTTATTATATCACTTAACTTCACCCTAAAATACTATTCAAACTACTCAACAATACTCTATTCTGTGTAATATTTCTAGTCGGGTGTCAGACTCTATACGTTGTGTTATTACATAGCAAAGTTTTTGTATTTTTAATAAACAGTTATTATTCTCTGATATAAAACTTTTAGAAATTACAATAGTTACAAATTTTAAAAAAAATCACATAGCAACTATTAAGTTAATTATGTATTACTAGTACAATCTATAAATCAAAGATTTAGGTTTGATAATTAAAATAAGTATCAATAATAACATGTGTATCAGAACATTGCACACACTAAGATGTAATGTATCTGATAAAGATAAAAGATGTAATGTATCTGATAAAAATGAAAAGATGTATTCAAATGTAATGAGATAGAAGGAACAAGAGTTTTTTTTCTTCTTTTAACTAATTCAAATAGTAAGAACTTTTAGCGATTATTTTATTTTAAATCACTTAATTTTTGCAAATAAAAAACTTTTTAATTTTGTGTTCAAAAATTAAAGATATATCAAATGTATCAAATATGATTGAAATTTGTATTCTGAAACATTTTGAATTAAAATATTGTAAAAAATAATTTTAAAAAAGAGTTATTTTTTTTAAACCAACAAAAAAAATCATTCTTTTAAGCTAATAAATATTAATTTACATTTATTCTTTTTGTTCACTTATTCATTTTAGGCTTCGTGTGTTTTTGTCAAAAACAATAATTAATATAAATACTTTATTATAATATTTATATTAAGTATTAACTAATGTTCAATATTATTTTTTATTAAACAATTAAAAATAACAAGCAAAATTCTATCCAAAAAGTGCCTTAATTCCTAGCCGATTAGCCAAACATAAAAATATACTGCCACGTTAAATAATTAAAATTAGTATATAATTAACCATCGATAATATAATTAGAAAGTAGACCAATTTTTACTTACATTATTTAGCATTATCACAAAAATGAAGATAACAACATTGATTCTTAAATCTTCATATATATAATATATATGGATATTCATCGGGTATTATTCTTTTCCCTTCCTTTAAATAATCTTTTTCTCCCGCCTTTGAATAATTTGCTTTGTGAAACTTATCTACTATAGTAAAAAGGCACTAAGGAAATTAAAGTGATTTAATGACTAGAACAATCTTGATTAAGATTATTAGCTTTATATAAAGTAGAGGATTAAACAAATTGTCAAGCACTTAATGATTGATTTATCGTGATAGTTTTGGACTTATGGTGGAATTTAAATGTGTCATTAGCACCTAATGTTATAATCAAATCCATAATTAATTAGTTTTTATGACTTTGTTTCGATCTCAAGAAATCTATTTGTTCTAATACCATGTTGAAATGATAATCAACTCATCTTAAGCGGCTTGAGAGCATAAAAAGATCAATTTTATTTAACTAATTTAACATAATGCGTCAAGATTTTACTAGGTTGAATTTTATCCACATAAGAAGATCGATAATGATTCTTTTGATTTGATTGACCATTTATATATTATTCTTTCGGTTTAAAAAAGAATGACCTAGTTTAACTTGAAACAGAGTTTAAGAAAAGAAAAAAGATTTTTAAATCTTGTGGTTCTAAACTAAAGTTATATCAAATGTATCAAAATGTCTTTTATTTAATCTTGTGGTCTTAAACATGTCACGTGAAAAGTTAAAGTTAAAATGTTACTAAAAAAGAAAGGAATCATTCCTTTTGAAACAAACTAAAAAGAAAATATGAATATTCTTTTTGAAACGGTGAAAGTGTTATTTATCTACATATAACAATTTTATTTTTTTTTAAATTAAAAAATATTATAGTTCGACATAATCTAAAGATTTTCATCAATGATCTGTATTCCAGCGAAGCGGACCGAGTGTCATATCCGATTTCCTAATTCATGTCCGTATAATTATCTGTATAATCAATAATTAATTAACTAATTAATCCCTTTTATTAGATGAAGAATCGTACGGTCAGATCCTCCTAATGGTACTGGTTATGTACTTTATTGTCCAATTTAACTCTCGATATTAAATTAATCTGGCATAGGGATAAGAGTTATTTGTCAGTTAACCAAAAAGAGGGTTAATTAATTAATGGTTTAATATTAAGCAAGTGTTAATTAAGAACCCCACACACATAACAATTTGCAAAAAACAGTTGGGACAAGCCATGTGAGTAGATGAATACGGTAAAGGTACGGCCTGGTGGTTTTGTCTGGTTATGTAACAGCCATATGGCCTTACAATATTTATTTGTCCTTTCTAATTAAATCTTGTGATTAAGGGAGGGATTAATTACATTTAAGTGGAATCAGAAAAATGAAATATTGGTGGTTGGGACTAGAATAGGATGGTGGGACATTAACAAATTCATGAGTGTATTTCTTGTCGTTTTAGTTAATCGATTTAAATTCATATTTTATATTAAAAATATTGAATTCGGATAAATCAATATTTCGAAAATCCTTCACGGGTGAGAGGAAGAATTCACGTAGTTCCAAGTTTTTGAATGTTGCAGCAACATGACATGATGATAGAATGTCACGTGCATTTACCGCCATGTGCTCTTGGTATGGCGCTCCATCTTTTTTTTTTCTTATTTAATTTTAACGGAGATGAATTTATGACATAAAGTGAGTGATTTATGTGATTTCAAAATTTTATATTACAAGCGATTTTTTTTTTATATGTTGATAATTAATATGAGAGGAAGACTCGTGAAATTGGATTGTGATAGATTGATAATATTTCATGTGAAATTTAATATGAGAGAAAGATTTGTAAAAATTGAATCGAAAAAAATGCTATCGAATAAATGTACTTCTAATCATTTTTTTTTAAAAAAATATTGAGTTATTTGTTTGGTATCAGTTTTTAGTAATGAGTAAATTTATAACTCATTAAGACGTTAGTAAAAGCTAAAAATTTTACTAAGGATTTCCAAAAATAATGGTGTGTGATTGTCAAAATAAAATTAAAAAAAAAAATACTGTGCTATTTGGGGTTCAAACATGAAGCTTTTTCGTTCAGATAGACAGTCATTTTCATTGCGCCAAAGACATAGATTTTGTTAAAGGTGTCCAACTTTAAATATATATCCTTTAAATATAAAATTTGACATATATATACAATATATTTTTACAACAAAGGTTGTCCAATTAGACGACTTGGGTTGGCCGTAACTATGCCATTACTTCATACGTCGGAGTACTTTTACTTTACATAAGAAATTTTATATTATGTTTTGATTGTAACATATAATTGTAGCCTTTGTAGTATGTACTACGTATATCTACTCTTATTAATGCAATTTCTCATTATATTTCTTGTTTTACCATATCAAAATATTTGCTATATGTTTGTCCACTGTATCGCGCCAAATTGTTAGAGAAAGTGAGAAATCATATATTTATTTTATGAGTATTTTTTTATTGGGTAAATAAAAAATCGAACCGTTAATAACCAAAAATCGATAAAAAAAATATCTTATTGTTTTGTTATTAATTTAGCATATTTAAAATCGAAAGTCAATAATACATAAGACCGAATCAAATCGATGAATACCTTTGGACTAATGGATCGACGAGATAGGTTACACAAAACCTAATTCAAATGGAATTATTAATGAATACATGAATGATATTTTATTATTTTAATTGAAAGATTTAGCTTAAAAAATTAACTATAGAATGTTAAAATAATTTCAATTAATGATATGAGACCTTTAAAAGAAACCGTACAAATTTTATTCAAATTGAACAATATCACACTAATGCACTATACTAGTGTACTTGAGTTGATATAGCCCAACATGCGCGCGCACAATCGGACAGTATCACATGCACCGAAACTGTTAGAAAATCAAATATTATACTATAAAATATGAAGGAAAAAATTATAATTTTTCAGGTTAATTAAAGCATCTTGTATTTATACATGATTCATGTCTAAGATTATGGAATTGTGATATAGATAACTAATTCTAATACAAATATTGATAATTATTTTTACGATTCAAATTCAAAACTTATAAATTTGGAGATAACTTAACTGTTCTATAATTTCCCTTCGGTCAATAATACTAACAAAATCATAAGAGCCAAACAATAGTAGTTAAAATATAATCAGAAAAGTAGAACTGTCAAAATATGTTTCTACTTTACTAGAACTTAGGTCGAATAATGTGTTTTCTAAAACAAAACTTTATGACACGGTGTTCGTGCTAGCTTTCACGCATCTTTAATATTACGGGATAGTTTTCACCTCTCACTAGGTAACTACGTCCACTAAAGTTAGGACAAATAGAAAGAATCACCTAGTATTTTTTTTATTTCTTCTAATTTTAGATTTTCTTTATTTTTCACCTCAATATTTCAAGTATTAATTAATTCATCGTTTCATAGACTATCAAATTTCACATCTACGTTGTCCAAATCCACTAAATTATTCAAACTTTTCTGTATTTAGCCTCTCACGTGTATTATATTCTAAACCACTAAGCTATTCTTGCTTATTAATTTTTCAATGGATAAGGACATATTATAATGAAGGAGATATTCTTAGAAAGTAATTAAGTGGAAATAATTGGCTTAATTAGGTAGACAATAGTGACTTAACATAGGTTTAGGCTTAACAAGTTGGTTCGACAACAACAGCATTTGGCAAATTAGTAAGGTTCTAAGATGATTAACTAATTATATTAGTACTATTTACTTATTGGTTGTTAGGTATTAGAATAATTAATGTTGTTGTCACGTATAGCTCAAATAAATGAAGTAACATGGGTGACGATGGACATCACATGTGTCTTTGTTGTATATATGGTCTTACAAATATCAGTTCTTAGTTACGTTGCATTCCTTTCAAAGTTATTCTTATTTTTTTTTCTCGTAAACTTCATTCCAGGATTAAATTATATTTTATAAGAGTTGAATTATCGATTATATCTCAATTAAGTGATGAATTTTTGTATGTAATTGAGCAATAACTTTCGTGATTGTTTCAGTTCATTTTGACATGTTCAAATTCAATCCAATGAAAAATACTGTTTGTCATAAATCTAGTTGTTCATGAGTGGTATGTAATAAATTCAAATTATAGACAAGTATTATCATTTGGTTATTCATGATGTCAAAGCCAACTAGTAGAAGAATGAATCTAATAAATTTAAATGAATCCTAAAATTTGGTTACTTAGGGTGCGTTTGGTACGGAGAAAAAGGATCAAAAAGAAAAACATTTTGTCTGATTTAGTCCTCTACATCCTCTAACATCTTCACCCGTAGCCCCACTCTCACCGCCACCTTCTGTATTATTTATCTAGATTATTTGAGATAATATTCTTTACCTATATACCGAAAAATACCCTTAATTCTCCTTGCTAACTAGAACGAAGTATCGCCTAAATTTTATCCCATTACGGGATAACATCAAAAGATTATTTTGTCAAGTCATTATGAGTCCAGTTACATGTTTAAAGCCCAGTAACCAACTGAATGTTTTTTGCCAATCATATTAACAATATTATTAGTAAACAACACTTCTCAATGAATATTTCAGCAAAAAATAAATATTGGCAAACAACGGGCAATACAAGCTGATATTAGAGATTTCTTAGAGAAGTCTCTGGTGAATTGTTCTATAGAGAAAGCTATAATCTTCTACTTTTCACATACACCTATCACGATGGCGTGGAGGAAAAAAAGGAAAAGCAAAAGTTACCCCTATTCTGTTTTACTGTAAATACTTCACATGCTTCTCGTACAGCCCAGATAACAGCTTTGGATGCTGCAGGAACAAATTATTTGGTCACCCCACTTCAAATTTGCTGCAAGCTCCAAAATTGAGCTCCCATCGTACACTAGTAAAATAATACTTGAATTAGAAATTAGGCATTTGGGAGGGGGGGAATACTAGTCTTCACAGCAGTGCCTATGTACAGCATGACCATGGCATCAATCAAGAGGAAACACAATTTAATAAGATGTTCTATAACTCATGGTATGGTTTCCCACCCCTCCAAACTTATGTACAAATAGTCAAAAAAAACATTTAACGACACTTGAGGGGGTCAGGGGCTGAGCAACACCCCACGCCATAACATAAATAAAACAAAACATACACGAGGGGGACATAAACCTTATATCTGATCCTATGATGGTTCATAGTAGACTTATGAACCATCATAGGATCGGAGGTAAGGTTTATGTTTCCCTCTTGTATATTTGTTTTGTTTAATTTATGTTAAGGCATTGGGGTTGTCGCTTAGCCCCTGACCCCTCAAGGGTTGTTACAAAAAAAAAAAAGCAGTCGATCTTTACAACCAAGAAGGTTCATTTAATCCGGGGTATGTGGGGGTGGGAAGGAATAAAAAAAGAAAAAAAGAAAACCTAGTGTCCCCAGAATTCCTAGCAATAGATCATTAACAAATGCAAATAAGAATGTTGCCAGGTGGGTGGGGGAAGCAAGCCTAGGTAATCATAATATCAATTCTTGCGAACAAATGACAAGCATTTAAGTGTTTAGGCAGAAATAAATCAAATAATATCCCATCCGTAAGCAAGGACTACAAATCCAGTTAGTTTGACATGTGTTAACTAAAGATAACTGGATCTACACATCCCAAAAAGGAGTAAAACTGAATGCAGGTTTTTCAACAGGCAAACATTGTTTCAGACATCGGAACAAAGTTCTAAATAAGTACCATCAGCGACTAAACCGAACAAAATACACAAGAGCTAAATTATACAAAGGATATAAGGTCACACCATATATGTTATGAATTCATATCAACACGTCTGAAAATCGCTCTATTTTCTTTTTCTCTCGCTTTTATTATTGGGATAGTGGCTGGGAAAGCTACACGGATTCACTATTTCACAGGGCACCAACTACTTCCCACCAACACAGGTATGAGGATAACTATGCCCACTAGGGCTTAGGAAGATTGACAGAAATTACCTACCTTTTCCTCTATCTTGGAATTTGAACCCTCCAAGGTTTTTATTGAACTCGTTGAGCTCCAATCTCAAAGAATTGTCTTTTGAGACAAAATTAAGGGCTCACAAGACACTTAAGGTCATATGCATATTCTACTCACCAACAAATCATTACACAAACTTAAAAGACTCCTAAATATGGACCTATAAGTGTAGCAGCATGACTAAGTCTTACTCTCAATTAGTTGATATCCTTAAAATATATTTTACTTTTAGTTGTGTGGCACTCTTTGCTACAGATTTCGTGAGATTCTAGTTTTGAGACAACTTTCCCAGTATTACTTTAGGTTTACCTCGTTCACTTTTAACACTTCCAATCACTATGGTGTCACAATTACAAACCACTGTGCTTGGAGTCATGTGTAAATGGATAAACTATCCCCGTGCAACCTTTTATTTCATCCCCTTAATGCTACTAGTAATACAATCAGATGTGATCATCTCCATTTAGTTATTCTAATACCAAAAGGCAAAAAGCTCTAATATAACCAAAAAAAAAACATAACATACCTGCTCCTGCCAGTTAAATTGGTAAGGCTTGTTCTTTATCAGCAGCTGAATAATAACAAAAAATGACTTGGCATATATTTCTTTGGGAAGAACTCCAAATACTTGCTGACCAATGGCATTGAGATTCACAATGAACAAAAGGTTAAAGAAGAAAAAACATTGTTACCGCATACTATTGTCACAATACTCGTCCAAATAGAATTCCACCAAAGATAAACGCACCAAACCATTTGTTGGAAACAAATCTACATACAAAGCACAATAAATTTAAACAGTGAAGAGTTTTAAGACTAAACATTATCAGTAAGATGAATCAATTCATAGGTTCATTTGAACTTCTTTGGGTGCTATATGTGAATCGCTTGTGATACTTGTTAAAAACCAACTCTGCCACTGATGACTAAATCAGACTAATTGTCAGTATGTCAGGTGTTTCAAGCTCATAGTAGTTGACAAGTAGCAGTAAACCAGTTAAGTTTAAATTCATTCTGTAAATATTATGAAATCATGTCTCTAGTTACAATGGATATATACTTCCTGTTGCAATCTGCACGAGATGACAGATCAACAGTCCAAATTTGCCAAGCCATTTGGCCAGAAGCAGCTGCCAAAAAGGCGTAGTATGGCCATCCTGCTCCAGACAAAGAAGAGATGAGAAAAATTAAACTAAAAGAAATTGTGGCAAATAAGTAACAACAAAAATGATAGCCACAAGACCATTGTAGCTAATTAAATTAGAGAATGGAATTGTTACCAATATCAGCATTAATTCCGGAAAGAGCAAGACTGCTGATGCATGCTAATCCAAACCCACTGATCCATTCTTTTGTGGAATCTCCAAATCTTAAGGCTGTAGATTTGACACCCACTTTGAGATCGTCTTCTTTATCCTGGATGACAGTTACTAAAATATTGACAAGAGCTGCTTTCACATGAATTATAAGTATCTCATACTAGTTTAATACGGAAAACAAATCCAGACAGGTGCATCTGATATATAAGAAAACATTCAGACTTGTGGCACAAGGCAAATTATGACACTGAGAACCCAAGTCTAAAAGGCCTAATCAACATGAGTCATTTCTTTCATTTAATTAAACATTTTTGTGACATCTATATTTTATGGCAAAGGCAGGCGTTCGTGTTAATATCAGTCTTATCAAAAGCAAAAAGCAAAAAGCGCAAAAAAAAAAAAGCTCTTAGGTCCATTGGGGCTTTAAGCACAAATAAAACGTGGACTTTAATGAAAAAAGGTACAAAGCGAGCAAAAATACAAATATATATCTTTAGTCCAAGACTAATAATTATAAGCATGAATGACAAATATATGACCAAGGAAATTGAAAATATAAATACAATAAAGTGAAATATCAATTGTTTAGTGTCGCTTCTTCCAAAGAGGCTCATTGGCAAGGAAAAATATGTCCTAGAAACTCGATGACGACACCGAAATAGTGTGCATATCCCAAGAAAACACGCTTGAAGGTGCAGGGTCCTTACTAGCGTAAAACTTCTTTAACATATTATTAGCTCAATATGTTATATGTCATATTCATGTTGGTATTTATTCTGCTAGAAGTCTCAAACTCCATTTAGTATAAGAGATGGCAGCTAATTTCAAATGATCAATACATACCTGATGTGCATATATTGTGTCATATACAAGCGTCCAAAACACACCGGACGCATATAGAGGAAGCACAACCGAAGGATCAATACTTCCTTTAATGGCAGCCCAACCTAACAAAGCTCCCCAGTTGAAAGTCAAACCAAGAAAGGCTTGAGGCTGCACCAACAGATATAGACATCACCTTCCAAACCAAACAGTTGGCAAAAGATCCACAGAAGCTGAGAAGGGTTGTACCCTTTGGAGCTGAGGGCAGGGAGAGCGAGAGAGAGTAGAGATATACTGATTTGAGAGATGCAGCATGAAGATTCGGATTTATTACCCAAAATGTAAACCTCTTCATGAGGGGGTATGTGAAGACCAGCAACAGGGATGAAGCACCCAAAATGCGGCTGCAGGAATAGAAATGAATAACTAATAATGTAAAAATGTCACATAAAAAAAAAATTCTTCGTTGAAATGCAAGAAAAAAATATAATATTATCACGAATGTCTAGTTCTCCAAATATTGATAAGTTAAAAATAAACTGTCCATGCAAATTAAGCATAGTACCAGGCAAAGTAATAAATCATATGTAATTGAAATGGAGATTCCCATAAATGTGTGGTCTTTAGACCCATATGTAATCCAAATGGGGATTCCAACAAAAGCCATGTCTTTAGTCACATATATCTGTAACTTGTGAAAATTACTCCACTTCCCATACCTGGGTTTTACCAGAAAAAACTGATCGCTCTCATTATGGATTGAAGTATAGAATTGAAGTCAAGTAAGAGAATTTAACAATGAACTGATTTTTCCACATTGGTCTTGGGAATTGTGCAGTAAATGACAATTTTCTGACTTCATGCTTATGAAGGGAACTATGCTAACCTCTCTATAAAGCAGGAGATTGAAAGGAAATCATATAAATGTCTATCAGATAGCCATTCTCTAGATCAGCTAACCAACTGGAATGAGCCAATCAATCTAAACACTCTCAAATAGATTAAGCAAAGAACTTTCTTTGCAAGACGAAATTTGGGGAAAAACAAAATTATGTCCAGAAGAAAAGAGACAAACCTATAATTATTCAATTGCAAAAGAATCCCAAGACCCAATAGCAATTGGAATCCAAGAAAAGTGAGTCCCTGAAAGGGTGTCAAGACACCACTAGCAACTGGCCTTGACCTTGTTCTTTCCACCTGCACCGCATAAAGCTCTCAAATGCACCAAAAAGCAAGATAAAAGACTAACTTGTTATGCAAAATCTCAAAGGTAAACCAGCTTTCAGAAGATTGGTAAGAAATGATTATACCGTGGTTGAGAATAGGAATCAGGAATTCAGCAGTATACTATATCAGTATCAGCAGTCAAGAACTATTAAACTATAAATTTAGAAAAGATCACAAATGATAACAAGGGTGAGAAAATAAAAGACATAAGCTATCAACTTTAAGTTTCAATGGCATCAAACAAATCACATTGCTACCCAATTGAGCAGTAAAGATCACAGAAGAAGCAAGTCAAACTAAATAAAAGCCGCACATTTTGCAATGAAATACCAGAATATGAAGGAAAGACTAGCATTTTTTCCTCCCATTAATTCCATCTCTCTCTCACTCATGAGCAAGACGGTGCTGAATGAGGCATCGCCTTCATTCAGTAAACAAATTCCTCACTCCGAAGTCCAACTTTTACCTACTTAGGCAATATCTATGGAAAACCACTCACCTGTTCAAAACATTCTAGATATCGATACAGCATAATGAGTTGGTGAGTTCCCTTTTCTTGTGGAACTCTAAAATACTTATAACAATCACTTGGGGTTTACCACATAAATTAGACAACAAGAAAATGGAAGAAGAGAAATAAAAGTGTTCATCTTTTGGGATATACGAGTATGTAGCTCGACTATACAAAATTCTACTAAAAGTGCAAGGGAAAGCTCAATCACCTTAGTATCGATATCTCGATCAAGAAGATCGTTAACGGTACATCCAGCACCTCGCAAAAGCAAAGCCCCACAACCAAATAGTGTCATCATCTTCACATCAGGTAAACTCCCAGGTGGAGCAGCCAAAGCAATAGACCTACATATAAATCCTTAAAAAGTATAACAAATAAAAAAACAAAAAAAAACACAATGTTTTGAAGTATAATATTGAGTTACCACATGCAAGGCCAAGCGAGTAACCAAGTGCCAATAGGCTTATCAAGACGGGCAAGATGGGCATAAGGTCTAATTTTTTGGGGCAAATAAGTATCAACCCAAGAAGGCCTTTGTTGCTCATTCTTCTTCTTCTCTTCCGAATCAGCTAATGTTGAAAAGTGAAGAACTTGGCGGAACCCTGAAAGTTCGATTCTTGAAGAATGTGAAGGGTAAAATGTCAACAATTTTCTAGAATTGAGGGTGTGATTATGATCATCAGAAGAAGAAAATTGAAGGGGGTTTATAAACGGAGAATAAACAACAGTCGCGTTAGGGTTTATTAGGTCGCCGGAGGAATACAGAGCAGAGATAGCGTGCCGACGGAAGACATGGCGATTCCGAGAAAGGCGGCGATACAGTGCCATTTTTATCAATGAAAATTGAGACGGACTAAGGGAGGGAATATTAACGGGGTCTGACCAAATTGACGGCGTCTGGTCGTTAAATACCTAAATTTTTTGTTTCCTAATTCCTTGCAAAAAAAAAAGAAAAACTGTAAACTCCCAAATTGCATTGATGCTAAAAAAAATTAAATTATGCTACTATCATGTATTAAACATATAATATTGGGAATATCAATCAATGGTTATTCTACAATTGAATAAACTTCCATACATTTCTTAAGAGGAGTGTTATGTTACAACTTTGTTTAGAATTATGTTGTAGAAAGTAATGGGTGACATGAAGAATACGATATGTTATGGATTCTATATTCACTATTTTATAGAAAAATGAAGATGTTATTGGCTTGATATTGATTTAGACTAATTAAAGTAAGATATTTAATTTTTATATACAAGATTGCGATGAAATGGGAAAGAGAAAGAAAAAATAGTATTTTAAACTTTATATTTAATTAAATGCTACTATATAAACTAAAACTAAAAGGGAAAGGATTTTGCTAAGTCATAATTCTCCTATTGTGAAAAAGAAAGACGATTTTTTGGAGGTATAAATAATTCAACATATTTTTTAGTAGAACTTTCTAGAGTTATGAATAGTAGTACCTTAAGTACTTGATGTATCTAGGAATTGTGTAGATGTTCTAGAGAAGTAGATATTTGTATTGAATTATAGAAAAATTTATATTGTTGTTAGATAGTTAGAAGATAAGGTCATCTAGATTTTTCTTATAGATCAATCTAGAATACCTCTACTCTAGTATAAATAAGGGTGGTCATAGTCATTTGTAATCAACCCAAATCAAGTAGTCTTCTTCTAAGTTTTCTTATTCAAAATATTCCCTCTCCTTTCTAGCTTTCTTTTCTTTAGTTGAATTTTTCAATCTTAGTTAACGATCTTGAGCTAGTAGAAAGGTTCTTAATTATACTTTTCTTCTATTATTCTCTACACCTATAAAATCCAACATTAAACGAGATGAACCCAATGTTTATCGCTTACTATATGTTTTTTTTTTCTTATTTGATGTCTATTATCTGGTATTCACAGTGAAACCTATGAATATGGCTTCGAAGTAAGTTGCATGGACCAATATTTTGGACCCACATGTATTCTCAAAAGAATAATCTTATTCTTTGAATGCAATAGAATATAAGTAGTGTTTAATTAAAGCATGACAATCAATTAGTTACTTCGTATTATTGGCAGAAGAGCTAGAAATTTGATGAAGGGTGTGCAAATTTTCTTCTCAAATGTGTTAAGAATGTTTATAATTAAATATATATTCATATTAACTAACATTTAACATTTGTTCATCATATAATTTTCTGACGAAGGATATGCACCGAACCACCCTAAACTTAAGGTGTAAGAATAATAATATAAGGATTCAATTAATCGCCTTGTAATTCTCTCACAGGTGTAAGAATAATAATATAAGAAGACCTAATAGCTAATCGCTATTAGGTTCTGGTTCATTTCTGTTTTGCCTTGCATTTTATGCATACTCCGGAGGGACTACATTTGCACATATTATTTACTTGTAGTAGGAAGGAGAAGTTATATAGTTGAATCTATTCACTACTTCTGTACAGCTGCTCAAGCTAGAAATATGATTTTATGTGGCGATTCTCAAATATACTCAACGAAAAAATGGATACAAGCTCATTGCTACATCATGAGGCGTTTCTGTTGCAGAAGTTGTAACCAGAAATGAGAGAGCTAAATGCAAAGGCTATAAAAGCCAGGAAGGACACCCCAATAGATGCAGATGCCATCTCTGTAAACTCATCCTTTCCCCAATTTGATATCCAGTCATATGCCCTCGTTGCAGCTGAAGAAGATGCTGACATAATCAGATAAGCCAATATCTGCGCAGGTATAAGCAAAAGCAAAAGGAAAACAAAATCAAGAGCAAATTATACACAAAAACAACAGGAATAGTGCAAAGCAGAGTTGTGGACCTGGTTAAAAGCAGTTTTCCAATCACCACTATGAACTGAGTAAGCAATTATTAAGAGGGTCATCAATTTTAAGGAAGCAAAATAAGAAAACTATTACATCTTTTGCTTCCAGTTATCACAGTCTACTAAGTAGAATAATTTGCTAAAAGTACAATTCAAAGTTTAAATACTGGAAACTTGTGCCCCTAAGCATAATGACCAAGAGTCATTGATTTATAAGTACTTATATAGTTTGTTGGTTAATAAAAATTGACCAAAAAGATAAAATTGTTAAAAGAGTCCTCTGAAGACGGAAGGCAGACCTATATTCGTCAACACCAGTGTGAAATCAAACTTCAAAATGAAAAGCTGAATCATTAAGATGTTGATCTAAAAGGAATTATTTGTGGTATAAAGATTATGCATTGATATATACTACTCAACTCATATCAAGATAGTATGATACTTATGATACATCAGAGCTCTTATGATAATTTGAACTGACCAGGGAAAACATAGGACAGTGAAGCATAGATCATCAGCCCCACGACAAATAAGGAAGTTTGAATGTCCTGTGTTTCGTATCAGGGATCAGCGCTACAATCAATTTAAATTCATAGTATGCCAGTCATACTAAAAAGAGATATTAAAGGGTTCACCTCTGCCATCCTATCTCATATAGTGCAACTGCACATGGTCTTGGTTTCAAGTACTGATCGAAGTAGTGTAAAGTGTAAATGAGGCATTGAAATTTTTGTTCAAAAGTAAGAGCTGAATCTTATCCGCTAGCTCCTAATATCAGAAGTTTTTGATCCATACAAACCACAGAGATAGAACTTTGGCAGACAATCTATAATACCCTTAGATGCTCCTATAAGCTTGGACTATTCGAAAGGGTCATGGAATGTCATACTTCTCGAAACACTCAGTTTAAGACCTTTTATAGAGCTTGTCTAGTAGAGTAGTAACATCCAACTCAAGAACTAAAAACAAATACAATAAAACTAGATATATGTGTTAACCCAAGTAAACACGTTCAAAAGGTATTACTTGCCTGATCCATTAAGAAATCAAAATGATATCGCGTGTAGTGAGAGAGGAAGTGTTTCCGACTTGCTAAATTGTAAATCAGATCAAACACTTGAAATACAGAATATGCAAATCCAATAGCATTCACAGCAACACAATACCTGTGACATAATATAAAAGAATTTCAGACACTACAATTGATATTTGAATTCATTTCAGCCGGATACGCTGGAGATCATCAGTATGCAGATTATGAATAAAATCGAACCTGTACTCTTTGTATCGATCAAAAGAGTCACCACTCCAACCTGCAGTTTTATCAGCTGCCATAACCGAGAACGAAATCAAGCACAACACAAACTCACAAACCCTAAACCCTAACGCCGCTCTGGTCAGCGTCAATTCCATCTTCGAACGCACGGTCCTCGGAGGTCTCTCCCCTTCCATTTCTCCACCTTCCACGTCACCACCACGAACCGGTCCCACTTTGGTCACTCCGTTAGTTACATCCTCCCTACCCGGCCTACCAAAATAAACTCCCTGAGATTTCCGATCCTTGTTTCCGGCTTCCGACGGCGGAGTAGGTGTCGGAGGTAAACTTAAATTCTCACAGGAAAGTTTATGTGGGGATCGAACTGGAGAGTAGTACTTGTCTACAGAAACCAAGGCTTTTGAAGAGAGCGATTTCGTTTCCCGGTCATCGAAATGCAACTGCGATTCGAAATGGAGTGGTGAGTGGAAGGAGTCCATTTGACTCACCTGTGAGTCGGTGTCGGACATTGATTGGCTATTATGCTTCTGAAAATTCCGGTGGTGATTGGAGTTGGAAGTTGAACTTGAATTCGAATTAGAATTTGATTTCTCCATTTTTTTTCAGTTTCCCCGGCAAAACTTGTATTGACAGAAAACTAAAGTAGGAAAATAATGGAAATGCTTTTAGCTGTTTGCTTCCTTTTTTTAAAATACAGTTTACTTCTATCTGTTCTTTTACAAAATAGAAACTAGGCACGCGCTCTCTCTTTTTATCTTTTTTATATTTGAAATTCGAATCCAAACTTCAACACATATATTGACGCTCTTTTTTTCTTTTTACAAGTTTTTAATTTTAATTTTCATGTAACATATTTAAAATTACTAAATAATAGAATATTTTAGCATTCTATAATAGTATATTTTTCATAGAAAATTTGCAATATTATTGAACATTTTAACTTCATAAGCTAAAAATACGAAGGCTTTTTCAGAGAAATTGTTAGAAAAGATCTATTATTAAAATAATAACTAATGATTTAGTTTTGTTTTAAGCAATCAATCTGCTGATCTCATAATTCGCTTGTGCATGCTAAATCACAACGTCGTTTGATTGCACCTCTAATTAACTTTTCCCTTTTGAGTATTCAAAAGAATTAACCAAATAATGTCTATCCAATCATTTAACTAAAAAATAATTAGTTTTATAATTTGACAATATTGATTTAACGAACACGTGTGGTAATGGTGTATTACACAAAGAAAACCACTTGGTTAAGAAACAAAATTTCGACCTTTTTCTTTACTAGAGTAAAAGATATGAAGGATAGTGGTGAGTAAGGATATTTTGCCTCATTAAGCATAAAAGTGAGAGACTTTTACTTTATATTTATCAATCAATTCTTTCCGAACCTATTATCTTTTTTGAGGGGCCAAAAAAGAAAGAAAAAAAAGTAAAAAAGCAAAAAAGTTGTGTTCATTATCCTCCACTTGCTTTAATTCACTTTAAAACGTATATTTACTAGACCCTTTCTTCATCGATTGATTAAAAGAGCTTTTTCTCAATATTATAAGGAACACATGTACTTTTGAAAATTTAAACGAGACATGTCTAAATATGTGTATACTAATAATTTATATTTGATATGTAAGTTTAAAATCTATTTGTATATAATTTAGACAAATACTATGAATTGTGATGAGGTGGGGTTTGGCACGGGTGGGGGCTACGAAATGTGGTAAAGATGAGGTATGTTGAAGGAGATTGAGAGAACACGATCAATATAAAATGTCAGTTTTTGAACATATTTTTTCTTCCAAGGTATGTATCAACACAAAATTCAACAGATTCTAGAATATTTTGTTGCTTACCAAATTTCTTAAATGATATTTTTATATAGTAAAGTTATTTGTCGCTTATATAGGAAAAAATTAATACTCTTGAGTTTGCCCATTTTGCTTTCAAATTTAATTACAAAAAGGAACTCCAAAAGCTTCCCTTTTTCTGAGAAGTGGACATACAAAAAGAGAATGCACTTAAATTTTAAAAAAATTAGTAGTTCCTTTATTAACTTTGAACACAATATAGCCAAAGACCAAATTAAAAGATGTGCCATCCTGCCTACAGAAAGGTTATTGCTGTGTCATTTTCCACTTTAGCTATACATATAAAACTCATTTATTAATCTTAACTTATAGTAATTTGACTCCTCAAATCATGTCTACCATGTAATAATATCAAATGTCAAAATGATATCCTAATGTACTGTTATTGGAACTTCTATTCTTCGATTTTCTGTATACACAGATTCTGTTGGGTCACAACAACATACGCAGTATAATCTTATGAGTTGGGTCTGGAGTGAATTGGCCAGACAGAATTCTATTCAAGTGAATTAAGGACACCGCAATGCATCAAAGTGATCACTTCAAAATTTACATCAAAACAAGCAGGCCAAAAACAGATGTTTCCTTCCATCGGCTCATACACTAATGTTTAGCAATCTAATTACTGTTAGAAGCCACTACAACACTCAACATTGGCTAGAGGTTGACAAAAATTATCAGTGCCTGCAAAGTTAGAACATTTGAACAAATAGTTACAGCTGTCTTGGAGAATGCTCCACCACGACTTCAACATGTTCTACATTTCCATCGCTGTCAGGTGCTGATGTTGGGGCTCCGTTCTCAACTCTTGATTGAGCAGCTGCATTTTCCTCACTGCTTGGACCAGCATTCTCTGTGCGCACAGGACGGAGAAAACCTTGCAACCTCAGCAGATAGCTCTGGCTAGAAGGTTGGGATCTCACATACCGGGCTGCTGTCACAATGTTGGTTGATGATCTTTCTAGATCAGCACGGATATTTGACAAAGCACTGAGATCAAGATTTGGAAAAACAGAACAACGGCATCTAGGGCATTTTACGTTTAGGCGAAGCCATTCATCAATGCACGCAACATGAAAGTTGTGAGCACAAGGGAGACCACGGACCTGCATAAAGGTTTTCTAATAAGAAAAACAGCAGCAGAGCCTAAATAAGGGCAACACCAACAGAACTAGTGCGACAGTCGTGATGTTGGCTTCTAGCAAACCAACCTTCTCCAACAACACAAGAAAAAGAGGAAAAATATAGATACAAATTACAAAACAGGCATAATAATGTCGTAGTGCCGCTAAATTGGAATTAGCATGACTTTGATCTCCTGAACCATCTTTAATATTAAGTATCTTCAAGGGATGCCAAGTTCTAAAATTATCCTCTTCACTAAGCTGCAGAAACCTGAAAGAGTATAAATAGGAACTAAACCTTAAAATGACACCAGGACAAGTTCTTCTAATTTCTTTTAACCATCTTTCTAAGAATTTAAACTCTTGATTTCTCTCGAATTGGCGGTGCTGGGGATCATTGCATGACAATAAATATTTCCACTAGTTAAGCATGCATCTTTAGACTATTATTGCCCCAGTAATCCCATACTATTACCCTACAAGAACATTGAAAATTAATCTGATTTGCATATAGAAAACCAGCCATAAAAGAAATATTGAATCATTGCTTGATGTTCACAATTTATTTTGGTGGAAGCTGTGTATAGAAGCGTTATTTAAGTAAAATTGAGAATGGCATACAAAATGTATTTATTATCTAAGAATGAGTAAACATTTGACAGCATCGTGCAAAAAAAGGGGAGTCGTAAATTTTCTCCAATAATAAGAAGTAAAGTTAACAAAAGAACAAAAATACCTCATTTCCGACGTCAAATTCTTCCAAACAGATAGGGCACTCACTGCAGTCCGTAGGAACAGCCTTCATCCTGAACATAGGAAGTTCTTGAATGAGTGCCTCCACTGCTTCTCTCTATGTGCCAAAAGGAATTCACCCATTAAGAATCTTTAATAGATCAGGTGTAGCAAAGGATTCATATTGAGGAGTGCCTTGAGCTGCATTACCTGAGCTTGGCTCAAATAAAGTCCTGGATGGTATGAAGTAGCATCTTGGCCCATCCCTCTCATCTCCTGGCCAGCAGCTTCAAATGCCCAATCTGGCACTCTGATCATGTCAACTAACACCTGTAATAAGGAAAATTGTAAGCTTGAGAAGTAAATCAAAATATCTTACCATGAAAACCAAAATTACAACATACCATGATGCCCAGGACTCTAAAAACTAGAAGTCGTGTGTTTTCACACTAGTGGCCCAAGAAAAAACACAATAACCATCATATGATTATTCATTTATACACAATATTCATTTCTGAGGACACAGAACAGATTAGTCGAACCAAATTATCGACAGAGATCACCCAGAGAGTAACTGTTTACACAACTCTTTAATTCCTAAAAGACACTAAAACAAAATTAGTGTGTTTAACATTGATGATACATATCGCGACTCCAACTAGCTTGAAATTGAAGCAAAGTTGATTGATGCATTGCTTGAAATCGATAGCAATATCTATGGCACAAAAACACTAACAGTCTTACATTTAACACACTATAACTATACTTACAAATTCATTTATTTCTTTTAACCATGATGTCTAGGTCCTCTTGCATGCACCTCGACTAATTCCATGATATACTGATATCTTCCACCAACACAAGAATCAAGTAACTTTGTCCCACTAAGACTTGGACATCCGTGAAGAAATCACCTAGTGATTTTGCCTCAGCGTGATATGACCGAAGACCTCATGGTTCTCAACCCACTTCATTGACACTAGGCCACACCCTGGGGGTGCAAAAATTGTTGCACATCAAGCTGTGCATTATTGCCGTAAATTTTCTCCCAAAAGAGGCATTCACTGCAGCTTTACACATCACACCTTGTTACTGATTAAAACTACTACCAAATGCATTACCAACTAACTGAGCTGCCCTTAGCAAACAGTAAGAAGCTTTAAGACCTTAGTAAACCACTCAAACCACCATAGCAACTCCCAAAACACATATCCACACAACCACTCTTCTTGCTTTGAAGAATAAAACAAGTCAACAACCATAAAGACTAAAGAAATTGATTCCCATTCCTTAATAATCTACATGACATAAAAACAACACATACCATTACATTTTTCTTTTTCTTTTCCATCCCCAATAGGGTGTTTGCGGTTTGGTTAAATACTGATCCAAACCAAAAATCGAACCAAACAAATTTTTATTTGGTTTTGGTTTGGATTGTAATTATGTTTTAAAAAATGATAATAAATGATTTAATTTGGCTTTATTGAATACAAACAAAATAAATAACCAAACTGATAAATTATATATACAACTTTTATAATTATATATTAATTTTTTTTTGACAAAGGTAACAGGTTTTGTATATAAATCATCAGCACTGAGGATGGAATCCAAAATTTTAAATCAGACTAATTAATTTTTAGTACTTCATATACTTTTTCATGAACGTTCTATTTATCCCTGATAGGCTAATGAATTGTACACCTGAAGCTCATTTATTAAAAGAAAATCATCAATCCAAACTCATTTATTTTAAGAAACAACTACTAGATTTACCTATATAGAATTCTTGTATTTCTTATCAATCTTATTCACTTGATTAAAATTTATAGATCTTAAGACATTTTCTCCATAATAAAGGAAAATTATAGCCACCACAACAAAAGGTTATTTATGGATTATAAATTGGAAGAGAATGAAAAATTATTTTCTAATTGTAGGGGAAAAAATAAAAAAGAGAAATATCATTATGTTTATTAAAAACCGAATCAAAATGACAAGAACCAAACAAATGGATATGAATTATATTTGGTTTGGTTTGGTTTGATTTTAATAATTACAAACTGACTAAATTGATTTAATTTTAGTTTACCCCAAAAAAGACCCAAGCCGGACAATGAACACCCCAAGCGCCAGCACAACTCAACAAGTGAAGGCTATTAGTCAGGATACAGGTGACTTGGATGACCTTGACCACTGCCAACTATAAGTGGACATTACATGAGTGTGAGTGTGTGCATTACACGCCATAAACCACACACATCAGTACGCATTTATTGTGTCCATTTCTATAGGCTTTTTCCAGTTATGATATATTTCTTCTTCTTTTTTGATAAAGTATGATATATTTCTTTTATTTGCAATTACAAGATATGGTATTTCATATCAATCAATTTCAGTGCACATTCTTATTCCTTATCTAAACCTAGAAAGAGCAACCAGGAGGCAGTTGCATCATATCTGTGGTGTGGGAGGGTTTTGAGATGGCTCATACTACATTGGGCCATGCAGGGAACAATGAAGAATGTACTATTAGGCTGGGACAGTAAAAGATAGAAAAGATGAAGTCATACGCTGGATGTTACTCCATTAGCACTAATGTGAGTTGTATGTAGGACTAATAGCTTTATTTGTACATATGACTATATGAGGAGGAGCCTCTTCTTCTAATTTTCTTTAGATGCACCCATATCATTCCTACTTATATAAAAAAGATTAGGTCTCCTTCAAGAAAACTTGTATGATCTCGACCTTTTAATATACTTCTTTTATATGGAAATTTCCTATTCTTAATGAAGTTTCACTTTACTTAATCAATAGAAACCTACAAAGAGCACATTTCTGACCAGCAGTTTGAAAGCATGACTACCTTATCATGGAGAGATAGCAAAGAATATCATCAATTTAATGTTTTTGTACAATAAAAGAAAACAAAATATGTATAACAGGAACAACTTAATTCTTAACATGTCATATGTGAAAGCCAAAATACATTAAATCAAGTATATTGTGCTTTCTAATGCTTACCCCAAATTCTGAAATAGGAATTCCTTGTTGAGCGCGTAATAAATGGGCTTGCCTTCTAGCTAACCACTGCAATAAGAAATTGAAAACTTAAGGAAAGTTGTAATATTGACATCAATAAAATTGTATAGATGTCGATTTTCATTTATCGGATTATTTGAAATCCATTTACATACTAACAAGACAAGGTAACGCCAATACAACATTGGTATTTGGGATAATCTCCCGCCCTCCAAAACAGAACATGACATCACACCGGGCAAGAAAAAGAATCAGGAGACCGACATTCTATTTTCTGTCCGTTACAGGTTGTATCCTGCTTTTAGTTCTTCTTTTCGGAATTTGTTGCTTTAACGCTCTCCTTTTTCACTTTTTCAAGAGGGGGATAGGATAACTCGGAAATGGAACTGTCCAAATTGAACTAAGGCGGTAAGTAGTTGAATTTTCGGAAGGTTTAGAAAATAACCTTCCCTGTCGATATGCAAGCTATGCACATGAGTCCACAGTAGCTGAACAGCAACCATATTAGGAAGCCCCACTTTTGGCCTTCTTCTGGAAGCTGAAAGAGTTTGGGCATAATGTCAATTCTAGGCTTTCAAACCAGAACAATGGAAGCAGCAAAGGACTACTAAACTTACGCAGTTTCTTGCACTAGTGAACCATAACGTCCCAATGATGGTCCAAGCCCAAAGAAAGGGGTAAAGAAGCAAGGCAAGAACTGAAAGAACAGCTACTCTTCCACAAAACCGGCCATATCTCTGCTGCCAACCAAAATCCCTAAAATGCAATAACACCTAAAACTTCAGACTAGTCATCTAAGTGCACAATCTATATAAGGCAGAGAAATCCAAAAAACAACCAAAAGAGTTACTCCGTCATCCAATCTGCACATTTCTCCTGGCATTTACTTAAATGATATGGAATCAAGAGAACAGAGTGGAGCTACGAACATGAACAATCACGATAGGAGTATTATTTCGAGGAGTATACGCCCAATCAAGCAATAGCTTGGGGAATCTCATGCAAGGTAGGTAATGCAGGTAGCACAGTAAATCTAGAAAGAACACATAAGAGGAATTTGCTTCTCTTACACATTAAAATGATTTTTTAAAAAAACAAATGAGGCCTTACAATCCCATTCCAGCAGCAAGTCCATTATCTACAAACATCAACAGCCGAAACACAAACACTGTTGTATAGTCAACCTAGATTGAAGAAAAGGGTAAAAATTGAGATATACAACAACAACAACAACAAATACGGAAAACAACTCAAAGAAATTTATTGATACCCACCACGATCCAGATATGCAATGGGTATATACAAAGATGGTACCTTTTCCAGTTGATAGCTACAATGATTCTGATAAACAAACAGTTAAAGAAACAATCCAACGGCCAACAAATCAAATCCAAGTTCATAGTAATCCCAATATAAAAAAATCAACTTCCTAGGAGGGAATCATTTGAAAAGGATACATACTAGTAGCCAGCATTGACAGGAAGAACCCATCATACCTACAAGAAAAAAGAACTCAAAAAAATTAAAACTTGATAACTCAACTATAAAGATAAAATATTAGAAGAGTTACCATTTAAAATCAACTCCTCTCATCGCCATTGAAGAAACTTCCAAGAACCCTAAGAGAAATTCAAGAATTCAATTTTTCATATTTCAAGCAAAATTGTTGAAGTCAAATCTTTGAATTCGCTGATTCTGCAGAAGACCCATCAACTAAGAGTAGAAAATATATAAATTTGCTGTAGGGATTTGAAGGGACACAAAAGAGGAAAAGAAAAAGTTACTTTTTTGAGGAAGAAGTGTTGAAGTGAAGAAGAAATAGGACTATCTAATTAGGTGGCGTTTGGCACGCCTTTTTTCTTTGGTCCGTACAAAAATTTATACCTCCCTCCATTTTTATTTACATATAATTGTCGTCATTTTAAATTTTACGTTTTTGAAGTTATGTACTTATTTTGTGTTCTCTTAGGAGTTATTTGGTAGAATTATAAAAATAATGTTTTATAAAATGTATATTAATTATACATAAATTATTTTTTATACATTATTTGATTTTGATGTGTTAAGAATAGTATATATTGTATTAAAATATTTATTTATAAAAGTATTCTCTATAATATGATGGAGTGATTGAGTTTTGTTAATATTAATACCTGTTAATACACTTCACAACGCACAATATTATGTATAACTTATTTCAAAGTTTATACTCTCTCAATCCAACAATAATTGTACATTATTGATTTGGCACACACCTTAAAAAATTATAATAGTAAAAGTAGTATTCGTATTATATTATCCTTTAACTGTATTAAATTTAATATTTTGAAAAATGTGTTAGATGATAAATAGATTATCTAACGTAACAAACTAAAATAAACAGAAAAAGTAAATTATTTCTCTTAATGTTCTAAATTGAAAATATTATTAGACAACTATTTTAGTATAGCGAATAATTATCGTAGACTGACAGAGTGAAGGCTGGCTCTTGCCTTCAAAATTGGCCTTAGGTCCCCATTTTTTTGGGCCTTTAATTTTTACAAATAAATAATTACATATTTTAATCACATTAAAATAGAAGAAATCAAGGAAATATTATTTTGGATTCTTACATTTCCTTAGCTAACTTTCATATTATTTATTCTTTTCAACTCTTTTGCATTCTATTTTTTCAAATCTTTGGTTAGAGTAATACACTTTCAAAAGTATGAATTAGCAGTCGAAAAGTGTTGAATAAAGTACATTATAATTTTTATATTTCTTTGTTAATTTTCATATTAAAGTAGATGTACCAAATTATCAATTTTTTGAATCGAATTCTATAATTATAACTCTTATCTTCAAAGTTTATTAACTTATTACTTATAAAATTATGTTAATAATTTATTTAGTAATTGTCTCAATAAAAAAGTATAGAACAAAAACATTTATATAATGATATTAAGTAGAAATTTACGTCTAGAAATTTAGAAAAACTAATAAATACAAATGAAGTTCATTTAAATTTTAGGCCTCTAATAAAAATTTTGATTTATGCATTGAAATAACTCTCAAGGATAAAAATAAGGGGGAAGGCGATTTTGATAATTCAATTGATTGACTATATGAACTCAGACATTATTGATACGGTTTAATTTTTCACGTTACAATTCTCTTCCCATATTCCAAATCAAATTAAAAAAAATAATTATATTAATTATGTATAACAAGTGACATTTAAATAGAAATAAGACATAAAATTATAACGTATCGAAATGTAATCAAACTGCAATGAGAATATAGAATGCAAAAATTGTAACGTATGATCAAATAGAAATAAAACAGAGGAATGAAGAATCCGTTAAAACAGACAACGTTTATTTGTGAGAGTTGGATGGGTCCCACGTAGACAACTTTTATGATGATGTGATTGAATTAACATCTCATTGAGCCTAACAAAAAAAAATATTACCTTCATTTTTTATGTTCTTTCTACACAACTTTTTTTTTATTTTATATAATAGATACAAGTCCCATATTAGTATTAAGCTCAATATATATTATTTTTAATTTTAATTTATGTGATATTATGAAGTTATCTAAAACTTGTGAGGTCAACTAGCCCATTTTTGGAGTGTGCTTAACGAAAATGTAGAAATAGGGTGGTCAAACTTTTGACCTACTTTCTTTATATACTTCTATAATTTTCTAATCTTATTCTTCTCTTTTATCATTTTATTTCATCTCACAACAGGCCTGGGTACGAAAGAGTTTTTTTATAATACTCCCTCCTTCCGTGCGATATTGTTTGTTATGATTTATATTTTTAGAGTTAAACTATACAAAATTTAACTAATATTTTTAAAATATATTTTTCATCATATTAATATGCAAAAAATTGTAATTTATAGTACTTTTTATATAGTTTTAGAATATTTAATTTTTTTTATTAAAATATCAAATTAATATGATCTAATTTACCTTTAAAATTTAATCAAATTGACTTTCGATAAATGCAATATGACAAACAATTCTAGATGGATGGAATAGTAACTTTAAATATGTCATAGTTTTTGTAAGTCAATATATAAATTATTATAATTTAAAAGATTTATATCATTGATTTTCACATAATCGCGTTTTTGTCAAGTATCTTTTCGGATTTTTTCCGATATTTGGAATTTTTTCAGGTTTTTAGCTTTTCTGATTTGTATTATAAAATAATAGAGTAGTAGCAATCACCAATAACCTTACTATATCAAATATTTTTTCATACGAATATCATTAGGATTGGAAGATTATTTCAGCTGCAGATAGTTAATCCTTCCCCACCACGTCATAGGACTCAGAACACATTGTTTATCTTGTTAATTATATTGATGATTATAATAAAACTCATCAAAAAGAGGCATTAACAATAAGGTAGATACTGTTGAATGAACAATTTCAATTCCTTTATTCGCCAAAAAAAACCTTATGCTGCAACTACTTAAAAGCTAATCATCCATGGTATCACAATCATAGGAAGATTGAGAGGATTCTCCTTTTACTTCATATATCTTATTTTCCCCTGCCGAAGAATCAGAAACATGTATGGGCGAGAATTTGGAAGCACACTGATGATTTTGGTTGTCAATCATATACTTGAGCCTATCCAAAACTTGTTTAGCTTCAGCCTTAGCTAACAGAGCTTCCTTAATCCTAATATCAGCATTAATCCTAGCCATAACGGCAGCATTGTGAATAGATTCAGAAACAATAGTAGCAGCGGCAACCAACTGTTTAGCCAAATGTGTATTGATTTCGATTGCGTTATTAACGGGAGTAACATAGAAGAAAGTGAAATTAGGGTTAGAACAGAGAGGGCACAAGTAACCAGAAGGAGCATCAGGTACACAAGAGAGGTGTGAAATAGAGGGGCATTTTAGGCATAAGAGACGGAGACGAGGGGGAGGAGGGTTATGGAGGAAGACATCGAAGCAGATGGGACAGAAGGAACCGGGGTGGGAATCCAGTACACAGGCGGTGCAGAGATGACGGTGAATACCTCTGTAAGGGAGAAGGTGGAGGATGAAGGGGCGAGTGGCGGAGCAAACCGCACATCGGCTGCCGGAAACGATTTGCTGCATGATCCTAGGGAAAATCAGGCGTAATCTCAGATTTATTTATATTATACAAAATTTGTTGAGATTCAAAGTACCCAATCTTCTCTTTTTGTATGTTCATTGCATGCATTCATCATTGATTGAAATAGATATCTTTCGGCTTTTTACCCACCAACTCTTAAATACAATATTTTGGAAAAAAAGGAATTAATCCTAATATGAAAAATCAACCTCCAAGGTGTGCTAAAAATTGACACTCCATTAAAGAGGATGAATGTTAATAAGGAATAGAAAAGATATGTGATTTATCTGTGCGATTGTTTGCAACAAATTTTAAACATATGAAAATTTTAAACATATGGAAAATAAATAAATCATACAAATAAAATATGAAGAAACGTGATTTTATTCATCAAGATTGTGAGTACAAATTTGTTCCTACCTTGATTCTACTCTCTAAGAACTAGGATGATTTAAATTTAACCTCTCTATGTGAATAGTGCATCAATTTGTGGAGTATTCGAGATATTGATCTCTTTATGGAATTTTCGAGATGCCTTTTAACGGAATTTAATACCCTTTATATAGGCATAAACTAGGGTTTAGGGTTGAGTAGTCTCCAAGTATCCTTATCTGAGTTGAACACAATTTGTAGAGTCCCAACTCGAATTGAACGCATCTTATAGAGTCCTACAAAATTTCGATGTCTACAGCGATCCTTAAGATATTCGGATACTCATTTTGCTAATAGCAGAGTTAAAAATTGATACTCCATTTTGCTAATTTCTCTCATCTCTAAGCATGATGGCAGTAACAATATTTGTAAAGATCCTACTTTTCTGTGATATCTAAACACCTGCGAGCAGATTTGATTAGAAAGATAGTTAAGTATATACATTAAATCTATCGGGAGTGAGCTAAAACGGGATGTTTTGTGCAGTCGGTTGCCCCTTTACTAATTATACAAGGACCTTGTTAGAATCAAGCATCCACCATGAAAGTGTGCAATGAAGCTGCTAAGATTGTTGAGAAGAAGAAGAGGAAGGGGAAGAAGAAGAAGAATGAGAGAAAACGTGACTGCCTTTAATATTCATATGCTTGATTACTTACAAAGAAGGTAAAATGACTATTTTATACTAACTACTTAATGGTAATTAACTAACTAATCAATTTACTAACCAACTTAACTAACTAACAAATCTGTTATATAACTAACTAATAACAATTTTTTTGTAGTAGTTCCTTCAATGCACTCCAATGCAACTTGTCAATTCCTCAACAGACCTCATAAACAATTTCTGTTTTACTTTCGGCGAAATTAGTTAATACTTTTTTTCGTAAGATGTAGCTTTCAAGTTCATGATGATGAATTGAACTTGAGGTGGTCAGCAGAAGACCAGCAAAACTATCACTCTAATTTTCTTTAACATCACAGTAACAGTAGTAAGAGATTGAAGATTTACCTCAGATAAAAACAGATCGAACGTACAAGAAGTTGACTAATCAGAAGTATGAGGAGCAAGAAAAACCAAAATACACAGCTAGATACAAAACAAAGCACAACCATGTTAAGAGTTAGATACAGGACAACTGGTGCCTTAAGATTCTTGAACTTTAAGAGCTCATTACCATGTGATGAAATGGAACAAGAGCCTCTTTGGAGAACTATTTTTCACTTAATGATCGAGCTAGGAGAGACATAGACAACACGGTAATGTGATGAAATTGGGAACATAACAGAAGGGCTCAACTTTAGGTTGGAAAATGCAGAGAAACGTCAAATATGAAAGTTTATAGTTGCAAAAGCAGGTATAACATAGAACCTTAGAACTTTGTTCAACACGATATCGCCAATTACACATAATCTCAACATTATCAACGTGGCGCTTATAGTATTAGTTGAGCTATCATGATTTTCTACTTCAAAATATTAATTAGTAATCAGAACATAGACATTTATATATATGGGCAAAAGTGAAAAATATACAAATTTTTTTCTAACTACATAAGGATCGAACTATATAAATATTTATATATCTTGTAGAATGTGTGAATTCTGCAACCACTCGTCAGGAATATCAAAAGAAAAATCCTGTAATACTTTATACATCCCTTCCTGAAATTCATTGCTTCTAATATCGTCAACTCCGTTGCCTTCTTGTACTTCCAACGCTGTCTCTCTCTTCTCCATTGTATTTCGAACGTCAAATTCGGTAGTTGTAGCCTCAACTTCATCACAAACCCTAACTTGATCTTCCCTTGTGGAGTAGACATTATTATGATTAGGATCAAGTAACATAGGATCGATAATTCCCGCGACATCTCCATCTTGTGCCTCTATAACATGATCCACATTCTTTTCTTTATCCATGATCTTCTTCTTCTTGATTCGACACACTACAAAATCTTCTTTAAGAATATGATTGTTCTCCTTAAAGAAACTATCCGCAACTTGATATTCTATCATCAACCAAGTTTTATTATGGCCACATTGATCACTTGTTTCAAACCTGAACTTTCTCTTAAACCCTACCACAGGCCCCATACCATTCCTCCTTATAAGTTCTTCTCCGGTTTGCCCTTTCCACGTCCCTTTAGCACAAGTTCGAGAAAACCTTGCATCTTTTATCCTCCGCTTCTTCAAAGGAGTAATAAAGTAACGAAACTTCTCTTCAAAATTAGCTCCGAATATCTCCCATGGTGGTTGATCTCCATATATATCCGCAAACTGGATAGGACATTGTTGATTCAAAGATAATTCGCCTTTGAAAAACCTCTTAAGATAGTTGATTAGCTCCGTATCAGTGGGATGAAAACGTATTCCCATTTGTTTCGACATTGATTCTTGATCAAGAGTTAACCTATGTAAACCTAAATGAATTATGTGAATTATGAAGTCTAAACAAAGATAGTTATCTATTTATACACCTCTTATTACCATAATGGAAAAAAAAGTGTAATTCGTTAACAAACAGGTTACTTTATTTCCTAAAGTACTAGTATCTACTATAACCGTAACTGAATTAACTAATTTTAGGTTACTTAATTACTTCTCATAAAAAAGTTTATTTCCTTAATTAGGTACGTGCCCCACTTTTTGAAGCGCTCTTTCTCCTATAATTAACTTGATTTAACAAATTAGTAATATATTGAATTATAGAAAATTAAAAATATCTTTGAAGTGACCTTTTTTTTTTCGTCAACTGCCGAAATTTTTTTGTGCCCCGCGGTATATTGATGCTAACAGGAGCTGTTATTTTAGGTAAGTTGTTGAGTTCAATTCCCTCTAAATTTTGGTCACATATGATAAGATTAATCAATATTTATGAACTAGGTTTTAATGATTTTTTTGTATTCTTTTATTATTTTTAGTACTCTATAATATGATTATTTTTCTTTATTATGATATATAGAGAGAGATCAATAATCAACTCAAATGGACGAATTTGGACGGGTTATAATTTCATATTCATGCACGTAACTAGTATGCCATTTAAGTTTATTGGTCAACCTCTTGATTAATTAATTAATCTCAAAATGAAGTTTCATGTTTGAAAACTCTAATGTGCCCTCCTTTTCCCTTTACAAGGTACACAACTAGTAGTCCCTCTGTCTCAAATTATATAACACTTTTTTATATTTTGAGAGTCAAATAATTTAAGTTTGATCAGAAATTTGAATATAGAATTTTTAATCTTTTTGAAATAAAATTTATATATTTGAAAACTACGTAAAAAGTACTATGAGTCACAATAATTGATAATTCAAAATGTTTAAAAGATTTATATAAATATACAGTCAAAGATAGACTGGCTTGACTCTTGAAATCCGAAACGTGACATATAAAATGGGACGAAGAGAGTAATATCTTGACAAAAGTAAGACCTTCTAATCAATCACATCTTGGTGCAGTTGAATTAGTAGAAACAAAAGAGGTGTTAATCAGAGGCAGATCTAGGATTTGAAGGTCCTTGGTTTCACATTGTTCAAGTAAAATAAGTGGTCGGTTGCTTTTTAATTTTGAGTTACAATTGAGTTATTTATCTTTTTCGATCTTTGTAATCAAATCGATCAAACATGCATTTTAGTAATATTTTCTTTTAGATATTATGAGAGAGCTAAGTAACAATTAAATTTTTATTTCTTTTTTAGGAATTAGTGGTCTTATTCGCTGAAATTTTGTGGAAAAAAAAGTTTTTTCATACTAAAATTTGAGCTTGTATGAACTATCTAATAGTTTTAACTCAATATATTCATATTCCATTGACTTTATGTGTTTTTCCAAAATATAACAAAAGAGAATACAAATTTTAGCTTCAATCTAGTCATCTTACTTAGCAAGAATGTTGTTGAAGATCGAAAGAACCTTCAAATTAAAAAAACTCTAATAATAATATTCATCATTTTTAAAATTACTATTTAAATATATTCTTGATAATATCTATGTCACGTTATTACCTACTTTGCCAATTGAACTGCTAACCATTTTATTCAGTGGACGGCAAAAAAAAATATATTAATTTTCTTAAATATGTATACACGTATATACAAAAGTTTTTTTCAGAGATTAGTGGATGCCGTGACACCCACTGGGACTTATAGATCCGCCCTGGTGTCAACACATAATCCGTATCGTTTTTCTCCCTTCCAAGTACGAATAACAACAACCATAATGATATTTAATAATAATAATAATATGAGAAACTTACATAAACTCAACTGGTTTAAATAAAATATACTTTAGTTTGTATTATTATAATTTTTATCAAATTTTAATGCGTTTAGATACATCAAGATATATGTATCTCAAAATATATAAGGCAAAAATTAGGTGTAATTTATTCTAATTAGTGGTAAAATAGGTACTCTCTCCGTTTCACATTTTATGTGACACTTTTCAAATTTCGAGATTCAAACAAGTCTATCTATGACCATAAGTTTTCCATAGATTTTTTAAACATTTTGAATTATTTTTCATCAATTTTTATGACTTATAATATTTTTTTACGTAATTTACAAATATATAAATTTTCTTTTCAAAAAAATTTAAAGATTTCATGCTCAAACTTTTTATTAAGCTTAAACTTTTGAAAAATAAATAATACCAAAAAAATTGAGATAGAGTGTATATTTTGTTTATCATTTGCATCATGTCTTATTATTTTACGATATGTTTCTCACTCTAACCTCGATAATTATTTTTCTCCGAAGTCATACTTTCTAAAATTTTCCACTAGGACAATATTGAAAAACAAATAATAGTAATGTAATAAAAATGACATACAAATAATTCAGTCCTCTTCATTTCCACTTGTTATATTTTGGTTAATTTCTCCTCACGTTCTTCTTATGGAAAGATTTTTATATTATTGCAATGATTTGACTAATGACTAATTAAATTACAACAAAAGTTTGATAGCTTTTTGGGTTTCTTGCCACAATATATTTTTGGTGCCAAAATTGACAGTTATGGAATTAGTTTCTCCACTCTTAATTAAAGTTTTTTTTTTTTTGAAAAAAATAAATATTTTTTGTCATTGGAAAGCATTATAATTAAATTATTAACTATTCTTAAATTTTAATATCAATAAGAAAAAAATGGTCAAATGGTAGTTCTTTTATATATTATTACTATTAAATTAAATAGGTTTGAAGAATTATTTTTAAAAAATTGAAATTAAAAAAAAAATCCTAAAAGTTCTTATTTTTAATCAATAAATTGAGGTTCGATGCATTTTCAGTGATTTTTGTCCAGTAAATATTCGAACGAGCTGTTAGGAATTTCACAGTTTATGAACTTATGACATGCGACAACAAATTCCGTTATATTTGGCAGCGATTTTACCGTTTTGCTTAATATAAAATTT
Source organism: Solanum lycopersicum (assembly GCF_036512215.1). Taxonomy (NCBI): domain Eukaryota; kingdom Viridiplantae; phylum Streptophyta; class Magnoliopsida; order Solanales; family Solanaceae; genus Solanum; species Solanum lycopersicum. The sequence continues at coordinate 61,067,016 of NC_090802.1, read as the reverse complement.
TATATATCATTTTGGAATTTTTGTTAATATTTTATACCCTTAGGCTTCGAATTCATATATAATTTATGAACTTAACAATAATGTGTTTCAAAATATAGCGGAATATATTGTATCCACACATAAGTGACATTGTACAAGCGAAAGATATTGTATCCGTGACAGTACTTCTAAAAAGTTACTATTTTCTCAGTATATTGTGAATATTTCTCATCGATTTTTGATTGAATCGGTAAGTAAAAATAAATATTTAGGGGCTATTCTCATGAGAATCTATTTTCCACCCTGAGTTTTTCTAGTGAATTGGTTAAAAGGAAATAGAGTGAGAAAATCATATTTTGCAACATAAATTTCCTATTAATTTGCAGTAGAAAAAATCTCAAAGTGCTGAGCCTGAGGCAATTTGACTGCTTGAGGCTCTCAAATCATAACAATTTTCGAAAATATTGGATGCGATGGTCTGTTCCGGGACATATTAATATTTTATCGTAAAAATTTAAGGAATCCCATAGTGTAATTTAATAATTACATTTTGTCCCGATAAAATTAGTATTTACAAAATATCCCTTAAATTTGTTGTTTCGTGATACTTTAGACTCTAGTGATACATGGTAAGTTTAAACTGTTGAGAAAAAAATTGAGAAAAAACGGTACAATTAATGTTGTTACTAAAACAACTTAATTTAAGGTAACAGATCATTAATCACCATAAAATCAGCACGTAATTGGATAACATTCTCCCCTATGTATAAGGTAACATATCATTAAACATTTGGATAATATTCTCCCCTATATATTTTTCAAAGTCCTTTAGGAAATTGTTGTTAAAATTGTCAGCAAACCTTATGAGATGTGTTGATATCTTTTTAATCTTGTACTTCAGTGGCTGCAATTTGAAAATAAAACAGCAAATTATAATGATATTGAAATATAAAAACTAAATAAAACAACTAATAACTTACTGATACACGGTTTCAGTTTTCAGAAATTCATAGTACATGAAAAACATGTGATACATGTCTACTACATGTATCAGTGAATTAACTAAAACATTATAACATGTGATACATATCTAATACATGTATCAGAAACATCGCCTAAACAATATACACATTGATTCTATATGTATCATCAAGTACAGTGGATGAAACATTTATTAAACTTAGTGAATGATACATTATAACAATTTTCAAAACATCTATCAGTTCATCTGCTTGCCTCCAAGAACAAGAAGATTACCAAATTCATCTGCTTTTTGATTGTTCGTTTAATCTTTCCTCTGATTGGAATTTGTTTCTTCGGTAACTGAACTTGGGGGTTTAGGGTTTTTATTTTTGGGAGTTGTTAAGCATGTGGGTTTACGTTGAAGTTGCAATGGCGGAGTAAGTAATCTTTAAGAGAAGGAAGATGATTATGGGAAAAAAAAACTGAAACTTGATGGAGTAAGAACAAAACGGGAGAAGTTAAGAGAAGTTGTTCTGATTTTTGAAATTTCAAAATTTTTGAATTTTGAAATTCAAAATTTCAAAATTGGGTCTTTTATTTAAAATTAATTAAAATTAATAATTCAAAATCAAAAAACTGATTTAAAAGGTTGATTGTTTAAATGGAGAAAATTCAAAATCCAAAAACTGATTTAAAAGAACAAAACGGGAGAAGTTAAGAGAAGTTGTTCTGATTTTTGAAATTTCAAAATTTTTGAATTTTGAAATTCAAAATTTCAAAATTGGGTCTTTTATTTAAAATTAATTAAAATTAATAATTCAAAATCAAAAAACTGATTTAAAAGGTTGAGTGTTTAAATGGAGAAAATTCAAAATCCAAAAAACTGATTTAAAAGGTTGAGTGTTTTAATGGAGAAAAAATAGGCATTAAAATGGATAATTGTGTATTATAGGAGAGAGAATGTAATGTATCTATAAACTTACACTAAAATTAAAAAAAAGGGAATTATGTAATATTTTTTTAAAAAAAGGAAAAATTAGAAAATATAAAACTTATAGTTATGTATTTATTCCTATTTTATCACTATTTTGAAATGTAATCGAAAAATAATTATTTATTAATACAAAGTTGAAATAGCGATAACAAATAATCCTTACATACACGAACAACAATTTCATGTGTAGAGATTTTTGAACTATAGCACAATATGTTGATTTCAAAAGTTTCGAACCCTATTAGTCACTTTCGGAGTTTTTTCGTGTTTTAAGCACAAACAATTTGTCCAAATATTTTTTCTTTTTAAAAAAGTGGTTTAATATTAATAGTTTTAAATTAAAAATAGTAATTAATGTTTTATGTTGGTTTTAGACTGTTATTTTGTATAATTCTTCCGGAGGGTGTATATGATCGGATTAGTTTAGATTTTTTAAATATCAAATTAAATTATTTGTGTAAAGATTTTAAATTTATAAAACAAATCAAACTAATAAAATTTAGATTTTTTCGGATTTTTCAAATACCAAATCAAACCATCATGTCGAATTTTTAAATTTATAAATCAAACCAAACTAATAAACTTCAGATTTTTCAGATTTTTGAATATTTTCGGTAAAGTTTGCATACAAACATATAATTAACTTGTGTTCCAATATTTCTTTAGTCCAACCAAAATACAATTATCTAAGGTGTTTCTTAAAAAAATTACACAAAATATGAGATGAGTATTGATGACACAAAAATATTCAATAAAAAATAATAATAAAATCATTATATAAAATAAATATGGAAAAATAACTTAAATACACAACTATAAGTTTAGTATTCTCTAATTTTCTATTCTTTTTTTAAATATTACATAATTCCCTCTTTTTTTTTTAATTTTAGTAGAAGTTTAGAGATACATAATATTCTCTCTCCCATAACACACACTTCCCCAATATTATGCCTATTTTTTCTCTACTAAAACACTCAATCTTCTGAATCATTTTTTGAATTTTGAATTATTAATTTTAATTAAAAACGTTTCATAACATTTAATATGAAATTTTGAATTTCAAAATTCAAAAAATTTGAAATTTCTGAAAATTGGACCATTGTTCTCTGATTCTTTTTCTTCTTCTTACTCCATCATCCGTCTATAGTTCTTCTTCTTCTTAATCGATCACCTGTTCTTATTTTCTTCTTGTTCATTGCTATATTACATCAGCCGTTTCTAGGTCTTCTTTTTCTTCTTACTCCATCATACGTTCTTTTTTTTTTTTATATATATATATATATTATTCATTGTTCTATTATGGATTTATGATTCGGACGATGAAAATTGGATTTACATGATCCTATGAATGTTCGGAAGGATTCAAACAAAGATTTTGGCGAATCATCTAAATCAAAGGTTGACAAAATACACCAAAAAAAGAGAAAAGAAGCAGCAACCATTGTTGTTGAAATTAGTAAAAATTTTAGTAAAGGAACCCCATATGTATCATAAATTTTTGAAAATTGTTATCATGTATCAGACAATAAGTTTAATACATAAGTACTCAGTGTGTTATAGTGTGTTAGTCGATGCATTGATACATGAATTAGATGTGTATCATATGATTTCCTATGTATCAAGAGTTTTTGAAAATTGTTATCATGTATTAGTCAATAAGTTTAATAACTGCGCCATCAAGTGTGCTTGCTGATACATATCGACTCAATGTGTTATAGTGTGTAGACGATGCATTGATATATGAATTTGATGTGCATCATATAATTTTCTATGTATCACGAGTTTTTGAAAATTGTTATCATGTATCAGTCAATAAGTTTAGTAACTCATAAAAATGTCTTCAAACTAGATGATATAATCTTGAATTTTCAAAATTTGAAATTGTTATCCAATTACGTGCTGAATTAATGCTTATTAATGAGCTGTTACCGTAATTTAAGCTGATTTATATAACAAATTTAAATGCCCCCCTTGTAATCTTAACAGTTTTAAGTTACTGTGTATCATTTGCCATGTATCACAACATACTAATGTATCACGCCACAGCAATTTTAAGGGATTATTAGTAAATACTAAATTTATCGGGACAGAATGTAATTATTGTATTACACTATGGGATTCCTTAAATTTATACAATAAATATTGTAAAGTCATAATAAAAATAAGCATAATTTAAAAAAAGTTTAATAAGTATTAATTACATTACTAAATATTTAAGGAAAATTAAAACCATATTATGTATTTTAATTGTCTAAACTAATGTAAAACTAAAGAACAAATATTCAATATTATTGTCATTCTTAGGTTTGAATTGATTTTCATTTTGTATTAGTATTAATTTGGATTTTGATTTAAGTTTTATTATAATTATCAATATTTATAAACTAAAATCTTTAGTAGACCATTCCGAATTTTATGTTTTAAACTTGAAATAATATATTAAAAGATAAAAACTATTAAATAGTATTAAAAATATTTTAAAATGATATCAAAGTAAATATTTTTATGTATAAAATAAAATTTAAAATTACATAATGTGCGATTTGATTCTATTTTCAAATTTATTTTTTACAATCCTAATTTCTTTCTAGGTTTTTGTATGATCTCTATATAACATGGTGAATCTTTTTTATGCTTTTAAAAATATATCGATTGATCGAACAACCTCCGAGAGCCCTTAATGAGACTAGTGAGAATACATGGATGCATTCATTGGAAATTTGAAATGAAGAATCTTGACTTAATATACCGCCTGATCAATTCATGTATCTGTAAGCATACACTTATATAGTTTTTTGTGTTGTACATTGGAAATTTGAAAAGAAGAATCTTGACTTGATATAGTTCGAATTTTCTTTGAGATTCAAATAAATTTATTGAAATATTTTGGATTGTCACATAAATTGGGACAATGAAAGTAGTACTTATCATATTTTCAATTGGTGGTGGAGGAGATCTCGGCGAGGGTGGTGGCATATATAAGTGGAGTTAATGATGGTCGAAAACAAAATTGATTTGGGTAAAAAATGAATTATATGATTGAGTGGGTTGAATTGGATTAAAATCGAGTAATTTAAGTAATTCTTGGGAAAAAAAGGAATAAAACCTAGTTTTTATTTTTATCCATTTTTTTAATTATTAAAATCCAAAGTTATCCCTTCTTTTTAACGAAAACACTTTATTTTTTCTATGGTCTATATTTATATCAAAACATTTTTTAATCTTGTGATCTTAAACATGTTAGGTGGAAGTTAAATTTAAAAATTGACAAAAACGAAAGAAACATTTTTTAATGTTTCAAAATGAACTAAACAAAGACAAAATATAATTTATTTTTTTGTTAAAACATACTTATAACAATTCTATTATCACTTAAAAAAAAAAAAGCCCCCTCAAATTATCCACTTTAAATTGTATATAATAACAAACTATTAATTCAAATTATATGTTATAAATATAGTTTGATTTAATTGTACCCCATAGCAATCGTTGCTATTTCGCCTCTCTCCCGATGAATCTCGCTTGCCACTCTCGTTCTTTCCCTTACCTCTCTCACTTTTTATAATACAAACGCAAATGTATAAAATGTGTTTGTGTTTGTGTTTGTATAAAGCGAGAGAAAATTGTATATATATATTTTTTCGTTCCCTTCTCTTCCCTCTGCTAGATCTCGCTCACTCACTCGCCTCTCTCACTTTATACAAAAAGCAAATCTATAAAATAGGTTTGTGTTTGTATAAATCAGGAGAAATTGTATGTATACATATATTTTCATTCCCCTCTTGTCACTCTCCGAGATCTCGCTCACTCAATTTATACAAACACAAATGTATATATTGTGTTTGTATAAAGTGAGATAAAAATGCATATACAAATACAAATGCTATTTTTGTGCTATAGACTCATGATTATACAAATACGATCTTCCTCCGCCCATTTTTTTTTGTCTTTCTCTCTTTCTCGCTATACACAAACACAAATTCTACAATCATGCCTCTAAAATTCAAAAACCATCTCAAGTACAATAAGACATTCAAATTGATACACTATTATGATCTAATGAATCTTATAACATTGGTTGAAGAAAAACTATACAGCTGCCTGGGCCCATCTTCAACAACAATGATAAGATATGATCCTGCAGAAATTCAAATATTAAGCATTTGTGATTGAAAATGATGATGATTTATCAATGTTTCAGTGGAAAATTCTACTATAGCGGCAACTCTACAAGGAACTTTTCAACTAAAGCTTCAGTTAGAGTTCACAGAATGGAAATGTCACAAAGACAATATCAAGATCAATGATATACATAAAACATGATGCCGAATCCATCAGTATATAGCTGACAAGTTGGCGTATCTCACCTGCATTCTTGTTGGTTAAATCGAAGCTTAGGATTATCATGTCATGTACAGCTAGGGGGGTTTAAGCACTTATAAACTGTGGATGCAGGTTGCTTATAGGTAGGTATGCTGCTAGCGTCAACAAATCTAACTTCACCTGGCCCAAAAGAAAGATCCCTGTGCCTGCAACATAGACAAGACCTACATGGTCAACAGTAAAGTGACCTAAATTGCAAGCAAAACTATAGTTGTTAAGGTCAATTGCCTTCGAAGATCAAGCCCTGTTAAACCAGCTTGCAGAACTGTCAAGTTATCAGAATCTGGTGAGACTATGATGACTGTGTCCTCAGAGTATTGAGTCTCAAGAATCGACATAACTTGTGTTACACGGACAAAGACATCCGAAACACTCTCATTGGGGGTTCCATCATCAGTAGGGGGTGGCTTTATGTTCGGAGAAAGGCTATCTGATTCATACACCTGCAGCATTATATCAGGAACTCAAGTGTTTCAATGATTTTCGAACAATTTAGCACACAAGAGCATCGTTAATTCAAGTGGAAATACTAGACCATAGGTCCCAAATATTTGAAAAATTCCACATATGATTGTCATTAGGATTGGAAGTTTATTTCAGCTGCAGATTTTATAAATCCTTTCCCACCACATAGGACTCAGAACACATTGTTTAACTTGTTAATTTAACACACGAATTCGACAGTTATGTGACTGAGTACGAAACCAGCATCTTACTTGAGATAAAGTATCCAAACTTTTTCCTTCATATGCCCCCAATCCACGAGCATCGAGAAAGCTATATTCAGGAACTATATGGCTGCAATCAGACTAGTTAACAAATGCAAAAAAAAAGCAATGAATATGAAGAAAACACACCAAGTTTTAGTGTCCCAATTATAATACCTTCGGTTAACACCATTAACAGCAGCGATAATCTCAGCAGCCTGATAAGCCCTCTGAGTGATTGAAGGCCAAATCCAACAATTTTCATCACAAGCCCTCATTTCCTTCAAATCAAACGCCGCCCTAACTGTCTGTTTCTTCCCCTTTTCAGACAAGCCATTATCTACCGATGTTTTGGCTACTGGGTTAGTATTAATCAGCCCCAGACTCTCATATTCCGATTCCCCTGCTCTCACTAAAAAGTACCTGCCAATCACCTCAACAAATTCACACCACAACTTTCGATCAGATAAAAGGGAAATCATTCAATAATTACCTGTTAGAGAGGCGAAAAGGGGGCATTTGAAAAAGCCCACGAGCATGGGACACTGGCAATGGAAAGGGGCTAAATGGATCACTAGCCAACAATGGAGTCATAATGATGGAAATTGAGGTGATAAGGTGACGGCGGGTGGTGGGTTTGAAGTGGAATTGGGAATGAGAGGGGATTAATGGTTGCTCAGAGGAATTCCATGGCGGAACAAGTGTGTTGGAGGCAAAAGCTTTTGACATTGTAGTTTAACTGATTTCTGATTTCATAACAAAATTTGAGAAACAAAGAGTATATGTAAATGACTTTATGATCGCTAACACCCACACAAGCAACAATTTCCTCCATATTTTTCTTTTATCCATAAGGGTTATGTGGAGTCACAAGTGACTCGTGGTTTGAGTACGTATTTTATTCAAATATTATTAAAAATATCTATATTTTAAAAATAATTAGTAAAATTATCAATATTTTATCAAATAAAATGTATCTAATATAATTAATTTTCTTTTCTTTTATTTCTAAAATCAGGCCCCACATTTTAGATTCTTACTATCAATTTCTTCCTTCTCTTTCTTGAGTTTTTCACCATTGTTCTCTTCTTTTCTTGTGAAAATCACCTCTTTTATTTTCATTCAATTTATTCAAGAAATCTCTCAATTCTTTCAAAATATTGTCCACCCAATGATAAAGGTACATACATTGTCGTATCTTTTGAGATTTTCCTCTATTATGTAAAGAAACTATCAGTGAAATATAAATAACTTTTTTTGATAGCCTGAAGATTCCAAAAAACTTGTTGAAGACCAAGAATAATTTCGTATGTTGAAAACCAAGAACAATTTCGTATTAGTTTGTTTCATATTTATAATTTTTTCTTAGTACTTTGAATCCTTTCTCAACTAATATTCAAATTAGTATGTATGGTGTTAATATTTGTATCTCAAAATCTCATGTTTTATAGTTTATGAATATTGTATTTGTTCTGAATTGAATCCATCCCAAATATATATAAACTACAAATGTATTTTATTTATATGAAGAACAACTTCCTATTAGTTTCTTTTTGTTTTTTTTTATATAAATCAGAATTTCGTATCCTTTCTCAATTAATATTTGTATTCATTCAAAATCATGTTGCATAGTTTATAAATTTGGTATTTGTTCCAAAATTGTATTCATTCTAAAGGTATGTCAACTAGTTATATATTTTATTTAAGATTCATTACAACAAATATGTATTTATTCCTTTTCAACTTTATATTTCATTCTCACTTTTTTATCATACTGTTTTTTTTGTATTTAATATATTACTAGACAAATTTTTTTAAATAAAACTAGAACAAATAGAAATACAAATAAAATACATATTGAAATAAATACGAAATACATGATTTTTGAAGAAAAAAATAAATAGACAGGGAAAAATTATGTGAATACAAATATGTTTCTTAAATAACTATAGATTCATTTGACATACCTATTCAAATGAATACAAACTAATAAAAAAATACAAACATAAAACTATAGTGAATATAAATAGAATACGGAACGAATACAAATTTTAAAAAGGTTAAAATTATGGAGAAAAAAAATAAAGTTTGAGTTTTCTTTGAAAATATAATTGATGAGAAAATTAAGTGATCCTTACCTTCTTTTTTTTTGAAATATACTCTTCCTTGATTTTCTCCCTTTTGTTATTAAATAATTTTATTCTTTAAATTAAAACATAAATAAGATACATAACAAACTAAAATTTTGACAATTTTACTAAATATTAAAAATATTGCTAATGACATTTAAAATATTGACATTTTGAAGAATTCCCCGTTAAATAACTATTTACTTAATAATTCTCCCAAAAAGGGACGTACAACTTGCAAAAATTTAAGAGAAACAAAGGTGATCTTTTGAAGTATGTGGGCTTTTAGCTAACTAAGCTAATATCTCTAATGGGCCAAAATATTAAAAGACTTCCAGACGTCCATTATTTTAGGCCCAAAAGAATCTTCCATGCTTTTCCCTTTTCAAATTCAAACATGTCATGACTAATCAGTGTCATAGGGAAAAAAAAAATGCAGAAAGAAATACTTTAAACAGACCAAAAAACAATTATAAGCAGTAAGATATTACGTCAGTGAATGTCTCTATGCTTGGGCGTATTTAAATTTTGTGATTTGTCTCATTCCCGATCAATATGAGCTTGAAACTTTCTTCGTAACTCTCCAAACTTTTTTCATATTTTTTTTATGTAAATGAAAAGAGCAAGTTGTCATTAACCTATTATTAAAGTATTCAGATGTCATCAAGCGTGGATCAATGAATTAAAGAACACCATACGGCCATCAGCTTCTAAGTAAGGGGCGAATCTAGAGTTTTTCGAAATTAATAATTTTTTATGCAGAATCATATTTATATTAAGGAATCTATTAAATACTATTTTTCAATGACAATATTCAAATTAATTTAGGTATAACTCAAAAAATAATTTGAAAAATGCAGAATAAAAGAAGTGAATTGAGGGGATATACAAATAAAAGATTATTTTTTTTTGTAGAAATAGAATCTACTAAAGCTTTATTGCCCTCCTTGATAATTGAAAAAAAGTAAAAAAAAAAAAATTAAATCTCCATAAATTCATAAAAATAGAAACATCATATTTAGTAGTCGTATAGTTTAAACACAAAGCTGGTAGCATATTTAGGATAAACAAAATTAAATATTTTTGTATTAATAATTAGTGGATGATTGCTCTTAAAGAACGATCCCTGATTAAAGAATACTGGCGCCCACTGTTCTTATAGGGAAATTAAACGACGATACAGCAAAGATTCCCAGTTCCATTGTGGTGTCACTGACACCCATTATATTATAACAAAAATATAAAATGAAAGATTCCACAATTGGTCAAAAACGAAGCATGTCTGAGATTGTTCCTTGTACTCTTGTTGAATCATATTGATATTATATTATCTCTATGTTTTTAATATGTTAAATTAAGTCCTACGTCTAACTCACATCTTAAAGGCTTAAAATGAGAAGGATTGTTTAAGTCTTATAAAGAGTCTATTCATCTCATTAATCTGAGTTTCAACATCGGGTGAGGGGTGAGATGAGCAATATTCTGATACCATGTTAAGTTAGGCGTTAAGCCTAACTCACACGCAAAAGCTAACTCAAAGAAAAAAAAATTGTACAAACTTTATAAAAAGTCCACTCATTGATCATCATTATAAACATTAGTCATTCTTTAACAATATTTAACTGATTTAGTTTTTAGATCATTAATTAATTCTATCTCTATGTAGTCAAGACTCTTATAAACTTGACTGTATTCTATTTAATCTCTCGATTACTTTATTTGGGCATAGCTAATTTTAGGGGTATGAAGTATCAAATGAGCGGGTTAAATATATATTTAGGAAAAGCCTAGATGTGTATGCATCCAATAGGAATCTGGTCAGTGGTGAGTTAGTAGTAGTACTGCACTGCTATGCCTGCAATTTGTCTTGTTTTCCGTGCACGAAACTAATGCTTTGATAACGTGGTCCACCAATATTATCTTCAACTTGTCAATTTGCTAAGTTTAGCTAAATTTTTCAATGAAAAATATCGAAAGCATGCTGTGGACAACCTTCAATTAACCTCTTTCAGGTCCACAGTTGTTTAAGTACTAGATAGATAGAGCAGATGTTGGAGTATAGTAATATGTTTTTATCGTATCACCAGACTGTATTTCTTCTTTTCAAAGATGCTACCTATTCTTTAGTTTGCATTTGGATGTTTTCGAACAAAGTAGTAAACATAGATTCGCGATTTAGCTTCCTTTTAAGGTACTTAATATTATCTGTATAGAAAAAATAATGGGCTCAGATGAATTCAGGCGAATTGTGAGATTCAATTGATCTAGTTCTTATTTATATTTATACTAAAAACATTCAAAATATATACACATAGATATAATGAATAAAATTACACTTATTATGAATTCTCGATTTGTTTATACATTCCTATCATGATATGAAAATTGTTAAACGTTACTTTAAGAAGAACTTTAAAGATTTGCTTAGGAAGAGTACTCAAGGTCCTTCTAAGTTCCTTTAAAGATTTGTTAGGATTATGAACAAAAAGGAAGCTGCTTTAATTTTTTTAAAAGTTCCTTATCTCATAATTTGTCAATATCTATGGTTTAGTTTTAACCATATTATGAGAGTTGATCCTTGTACAAAAAGTAAAGCAACTTCCCTTTTGTTCATAATTTGGCTACATGTGGTTCTAGCAGGGAGCCGTGACGTAATTATTAAAACTTATTGTCATGTGATCATGAAGTTATAGATTTGAGCCGTAAAAATAGCTTTCGGAGAAAATACATCACAATATAACCATGTGATCTGACCTTCATAATTTTTATTAATTTACTGAAATCCTCTATTTAGATCTGAGTCAGAAGTGGAGAGTATTATTTTCTTTTGTTAAAAGAATACGGACAATGAGAATCTCTGTCTCTTTGTTAGTAACTATGTTATTCAAATTAATATTATACGCCGAAAGTAAGAAAATAAAAGTAAAAAATGAACATTGGTTAAAAAAAGTACTGTCAGTAAAATAGGGAAGTACAGAAAAACACCTCATATCTTCTATTTATGTCGTTATCCTCCATAAGTTTATGACTCAAAACATAGAAGAAGGCCAATAGCCAAACAGATGAAAATGGACATGAGAAATGTCAAGCTCAACATTTCTATCCTCTTCATCTTCTTCTTGTCTTCTTCCTCCATTGTAAGTGTAACTAACAAGCTTAAGTTTTTTAAATTTATCATTCTCAATCGAAACGTAACGTATCGTGTTATTGATAAAGTTTGTATTTTAGCAAACTTGTGTATTTTTTTAACGATAAATTTGTGTCGCTAGCTGAATAGAGAATTGTCAACTTTTCTAATTTGTCATTATTTTTGTAGGATTATTCATTGGCGCAAACAAATGCACAGATTAGAAAGAATTCATTAATACCTAAAGAAAATCCATTTTCAGTAAAAGCTTCACTGGTTCGATATTGGAATAAGCAAATTTCCAATAAACTCCCTAAACCGGATTTCCTTTTTTCAAAAGCCTCGCCGCTATCCGCCGTGGACGCCGCCTTCTTCACAAATCTCGCCACCCAAAAGTCACTCTCCGGCCACATTTCCACCTTCTGCTCCTCTGCCAAATTGTTCTGTTTCTCCGAATCCAACCCATACCTTGACAAAACCCCTAGTACCGATGCAAAATTTGCCGTCTACAACAACAAAAAATTCGCTACCTATGGATCTGGACGGCTCGGCGGAGGAGACGATTTCAAAAATTATTCCGACGGTATAAACTTCGCTACCGGAGAATTTACCAAATACAGCCGGAGCTCCACTGGCCATCACGAGGATTTCACGAGTTACGCCGCGGATGGGAATGTAGCTACTGGAAATTTCACATCCTACGCCGCGGGAGCTACCGGCGGCGGAGGAACTTTCCAGAGCTACATGCCACGTGTTAATGTACCGGATCTTCGATTCGCTTCTTACGATTCCGATGGTAATAATCATAAGTTTTCGTTCAATAGCTATGTACGTGATACGAATTCCGGAAGGGAATTTTTTATCAGTTATGCGAAAAACGGAAATGGGGTTCCAGCTGAATTTACTAATTATGGTGATACATCAAATGTTATTGGATCATCGTTTAGTGGCTATGGCGAATCGGGCAATGCTGCTAACGATTCATTTAAGGCTTACTCGTCGAATTCTAACAACCCGAATAATAATTTCAAGAATTATGGTTCGGGTGGCAATAGTGGGATTGATAGTTTCGAAAGTTATAGGGATGCAGCAAATGCAGGTACTGACACATTTACGTCTTATGCAAGGGGTTCGAATACAGGCAAGGTGAATTTTTTAAATTACGGAAAATCGTTTAACGAAGGACACGATATTTTCAAAGGATATGGGAGTCAAGGAGCTAAATTTCCTTCTGTTGGGTTTAAGGTTTATGGTGTAAACAATTCATTCAAAGAGTACTCTCCAAAGGGTGTCAATTTTGCGGGTTACACAAAAAAAACCGGTTCATTGAAGACTAGTGGCAAAACTGTGAATAAATGGGTTGAAGAGGGTAAGTTTTTTCGGGAATCCATGTTGAAAGAAGGGACCGTGATGAAAATGCCTGACATTCGTGACAAAATGCCCGGAAGGTCATTTTTGCCCCGGACAATTTCGTCTAAATTACCGTTTTCTACCAAGGAGTTGAACGAGCTCCAGTCCATTTTCCGCGCACGGGAGAACTCCACCATGGAGCATGTAATCGGGAACACGCTCGCAGAGTGCGAGCGTGCTCCTAGCCCAGGAGAGAACAAGCAATGCGTGGCGTCTATTGAAGACATGATTGACTTTGCAGTCTCAATTTTAGGCCACAATGTGGTTGTGAGGACTACCGATAACGTAGCCGGGTCAATGGGAGAAATCATGATCGGAAAGGTCAAGGGAATCAACGGCGGAAGAGTGACGAAATCAGTGTCATGCCATCAAAGCCTGTACCCTTACCTACTGTATTACTGCCACTCTGTTCCAAAAGTGAGGGTCTACCAAGCAGACATTCTTAACGTAGACACAAAGGTTAAGATAAATCATGGTGTTGCCATTTGTCATGTTGACACGTCATCATGGAGTCCAGGTCACGGGGCATTCGTGGCATTAGGGTCGGGTCCGGGTCTTATTGAAGTATGCCATTGGATATTTGAAAATGATATGACTTGGGCCATGGCTGACTAGGCAATTGATTGAAATGACGTGGCTATTTACTAATCCAGTATTTATTTTATTGTAATTTTTAGTAGTTTATATGTTGCCACAACTTCAATATATAATTTTGTTGTGCCACAATTTGTTGACAAGGTTTCGTATTGAAGGCATTTAATGATGGATTTTGTCGTATCATATAATTCGTGGATATTACTCTCATTTACTTTTTTATAAAAAAACCTTTGACCCGACATGTAATTCTAGAACATATTCTATTTAGTTTATCACGAGTTTATGATATTAATAATTATACCTATAAGAATTAATCAACATAAATTTAAGATTTGAAATTTATGAATTTTCACTAATCTTAAATAAAGAAAAAAAGAAAACTTTATATATATGTGCTCAAGGTCAACTACACTACAACAAATATAGCTACAAAATTATTAGCTACGATATGAAGTTCGTCATTAATTGTTCATTTTTAGTGACACAATTTTCTTTTCGTACTTAAATATATGAGAAACATAGTTTTAGTGATGAAACGTAAAAATAGGTAGCAGTTTTGTCCATTAAAAGTTTTCCACCAAAAAATTAATTGGTCCCATACATTACTAGTGTTAGTCACGAATTTAAAGTTATTGATGACACATTATCTCGTCACTAATAATGTATCTAATTTATGACAAATTATATTCTGTCTTAAAATTTATTAATTTTTTTCACGAAAAAAATTCGTTTAAAAAAATATGTTGTTACAATATATAAGCTTAAGTGATTTCCTTTATTAAAGTTAAACCCGTTCCCAGTATCCTAGTCCCTAGATCCGCCTATGAAATTAACTCGAAAAAAGAAATGCATTCGGGATGGAGAGTGCAGACCTTAATTAATTAAAAATAGCAATATCATAGTTTGTAAGCAGAGGCATATCCATGATTTTGAGATGATGTGTGCACTATCACGTAAAAAAGGATCTAAGATATAATTTGATAGGTTTAAGTTTTAATATTTAGGTTCTTATCACTAAAAATAATTAAAATTTTAAAATTGTATGTCCAAAGATATTTTTACCAATCCAAACCATTTAGAGGGCATTGCCCAATTTTATAAAAGAAAAATAAAATAAAATAAATAAAAAATTCAAATTTCTAAAATCACTTTGAAAGGTGAACCAAATCATAATCATTCAGTATAATACTTTATCACATATCTATATCTAAATATTTTTTTTAAAATTATAATACTACTATATATAATTTCAGGAGGAGAGCATAGGTTCACGTGAACCTGATGATCCCATCTTGGATGCTCCACTATTTGTAAGTTATATTTCTTGCAACAAACTAAAAAGAAAACACAAGCAACCCATAAAAGAAAACATGAGTCGTACTAGTGTATTTTCATGATTTTGGAGTATAGTATGTTTGATATTCTTTTTAGGTAAAACATGATGGCTTTGATGATCGAATATATACGCACGCTTTTGGGCAAATGCTGTTTGTAGCAGTAAAAAGGGAAAGCATGCAAACATTGAGTAGACTCAAAGGAATCATAATGTGACGTGAACAAATAAACATGCATGGATTGCTTTTGTCGTCAAACAAGTACACTAATAATATGCATGATGAAACATAACTTCGTTCACTCAATTGTCATTGATGCTATAACTAGTGAGAAATCATGGATCATGATCTCATGTATGAATACCAATGGAAGAATTTTCTTATTATATAGTGATAGTTTTGCCTCTAACTATGAAATATAGTGATAGTTTATGTACACCTACTTATGATTTATCAAATGTAAAAATAGTTTGTTTCAGAATGTACCGGAATACCGTGTGGAAGACATGCATTGCGTTCCCAAAGACTGGTATCCTGAGGTCTAAGATAAACTTAAAATAAAAATAATAGTCTAGTCTAAGATAAGCTTAAAATAAAAATAGTGAAATAACAATCTAGTTTGATTCAAATCTAGGTCTCACAAGTAGATCCTCTTTCTACCAATAACACAATATATTTTTCATCGGTGCATTGTTAATCATATCCTTATTTTTTCTTAGTTTCTTAAAATAAATATACATATATATACATGATTCTTTCAAAGTTACCATGTGTACATACATCACTACCATATATACTATATTTACCTCTACTTTAAAACAATTACATATAGTATTACTTTTAATATTTATATCATATATTTTAAAAGATTTAATTAGATACATAAATCATTAAATATGATATTGGATAATTATATTAAATTTAAACTCCTTAATTAATGGTCCACACTCCTCATTATCAACTCGAATTTTTTATATTCACATCTCACATCAGTGTTCCCCATCCAAACGTCCACCAATCTTTTTTCTTCTTTCATCCTCGCAATACATATTGGGCCCATAGATATTTGCATGTTCAAATCAACACTATACACATATACATTTGTTTCTATTATATTATTATTTTCATGTATCTTGATTTTGTATCTACGCTAAAGTTCACAATGTTTTGACATTCAATTTTAAAAATCTTTACAAATTAGGTTTTATATTTTTTAATTTTGTTGTTTCTCAAATACTTTATTGGCTGGTTATTCTCGTTGTAGGGACTGACTTTCATTTGTTAATAGTCAAGCCGAGAATAGATCTGAGTGTATGAACTGCTCAATCATAAGGGAAATATTACGCTAAGATTTACTTAACGTCATATAACAAATACTTCATTAGCTATGCAACAATGTTGGATACACATCAGGTGTACATGTATCTAGTTAAGAGTTGATGCATCTGAGTTAAGATTATATGTATTTGTGAGAAAAAAATTTCAGTTCCTAACAAAAAAAGAATGTTGAATCTTAACTTTTTTTGGATCGATGATAAGATATATACTCATTTCATATATGGATATACATGATTTATATATATACTTATATGTATCCAAGAGACATGTTTTTGAATATAATGAATGAAATTGATATTTGGTATATCAAATTAATACTAGATACATATAAAAGATACATGAAGTGAAATTATATCATATAAATAGATACATATAACAAATGCACGAAATTAATATTAAATACTTTAATAATGCATACGAAATGTACTTGTATGATACTCATGCATCTAAGTGTTACTTTGTAGGATACATCATTTATTAATAATAGATACGTCAAATTAATAAATTTATTATTTAAGTGTAATAAAATGAAATTAATCAAATTACATGACCAAAATATGGTTGTTTTTGTTTTTTTATTAATAATAATATTAATGAATTTATTATTACAAAAAGTATCAAACTAAAAATAAATGAAATTAATTAAACATACTTACAATCCTTGATTTTTGCCTATATTAAGAATTTGATTAATTTAATTTTCACAATTAGTTGCCCATTTATTTTAAAATCATCAATTACTCATCTAATTAAGGAAATTAGTTACAACCAATTAATTTTAAAAATAAAATAGGTATCACGATTTTAAAATTCGACATATACATGTATCTAGTGGATTCAAAATCATGTATTCTAAGCTAGAAACATGGTAGAGAAAGTAATATTTACAGGGAAATTACATAATTATACTATAATAAAAAAATATTTACCTTTTATAGCAATGTCATTTGTTCATTTTTAATTCATTTATAATACAAATTCAATACATATTATAAAGAACAATTTATTATTCACATATAATACAAATTTTAATGATGAATAATATATTTATCACACATTTTAATACACCTATAATACAATGTGACAATTTTTTACCAAACAAAACATGATATATTTTAAAAAAACAATTATAATTCATATATATTGCAGATTTAACAAAAATATTGCTATAAATGGTAATAAACAACAAGTATCGCTAAAATCGGTAATTATTTTTGTAAATATATTAATTTATGTAATTTTTCCATGTTTAAAACTATCTAAAATCTTAGTAATTAGGACCTAAACTAGTGGGATTTATGTAGTTTAGCCAATTCTGAATTGGGAAATTTTTCAAAAAATGTCAATATTTTAGCATTTAAAAGGGCTTATTAGCAACACTTTCAATATTTAGTAAAAATGTCATATTTTAGTTTGTTATGTATCTTATTATGTTTTTATTATTTATTTTTATTTAAAGAATATAATTATTTAATAACAAAAGGGATAAAATTATAGGAGAGAATATTTCAAAAAAAGGTAAGCATCCTTAATTTTCTCATCAGTTACATTTTCAAATAAAATTTAATTTTTTTTCTCTCCAAAATTTTTACCTTTTTAAAATTATATTCCTTCCAAAATATATTCTATTTATATTTATTATAGTTTTTTTATAATTTATATTCGTTCCAATAAATATGCCAAATTTATCTATATAGTCATTTAAGAAATGTATTTACATTTTTATATATTTTTTTTCTTATATAGTTATTTTATTCTTTGAAATTCTTGTATGTATTCATTTCAATATGTATTTTATTTGTATTTCTATTTATTCTAGTTTTTATTTTGAATTTTGTACAATAATATATAAAATACAAAAAATTAGTATGATGAAAAAGTGAATGAAATATAAAATTGAAAAGAAATAATTGAATATTTGGTGTACTCATAAGTAGTTGACATACCTTTAGAATAAATACAAATTAAAAAAAATGTCAAATTCAGAAACAATGCAACATAATTTTTGAAATGGATACAACTATTAATCGTAAAAATATATATTAACTAAAACAGTATTAAAATTCAATATATACTTTCAAATTTATGAATACAAAAAACAATAAAACTATGAAATACAAAAATAAATACTAACTGTGGTACATTGACATAGCTATCACAAAAAAAAAAAAACAGAATACAAATTAAATTAAATAAATGAAATACGATTCCAAATCTATGGATACAAAATACAATAAAACAATAAAATACAAAAATACATACTGACTAAAACAACAACAAAATTCAATGTACACTTCCAAATTTATGAATACAAAAAAACATCAAAACTATGAAATATACACAATCAAACTCATATAATGTGTTACATTGACATAACTAACACAAAAAAAAAAAAATAGAACACAAAATACAATAAGTATATAAAATACAAAAATACTCTTCTCCAACAAATTGGTCTTCTTCAACTTCATGGTTATTAATTTGTGTGGGATTTTGCACATCGACATATTCAGGCATTTTTCCCCGTCGTATATCCTCCTTAGACTTAGAAGCGAAACCTATATTGTTGTTTAATTCTTGAGTGAAAAAAAAAATTAAATAATAAAAAATCGGAAGAGCTTTGATTATTTTGTCCAATACCTCTAGTTTCTCTCTTGAAAACGTCCATTGAAGAGAGAATTATGTTGTCTCAAATCCTAAAAAATGTTTTAAGAACAACAACAAAATTAAAAAATACTAAAATCAGTAAGTAAATAAATAAGGAATCTAAAAAAAATAAAATACCCAAATCAATGTTAATCTTCATATCAAATTTTGCAACGAAATTAAATGAGAATAATAGAAAATATTAATATATTGAATAGAAAATCTGTGGAATTGATTTGGAAGAATGTTAGATAGAGAAATTGAAAAGAAGAATACGAAAAGAGTGGAATTGATTTGGAAGAATGTTAGATAGAGAAATTGAAAAGAAGAATACGAAAAGAGAGAAAAATCTGGGGATTTGATTAGGAAGAAAATAAGAGAGAGAAATTAATAAGCTTAAGAAAAGAGAGAGAAAAATTAAAATGACATTAATATTTTTCCAATTACATAAATATAGGAAAATGTGTAATATATGAGAGAGAAAAAAAGGTGTAAATAATGAGAGAGAAAATATTAATAATATCAGAACAATTATTTATCCAAGGTTGTGACCGCAGCTTTGTAGATCGCCGTGGTCACGTCTACTTTGAGTCCTTCTTCTTTAACCCTCTGAATCTCTCGAGTGATTCGTTCGATCTTTCTTCGTAGTTCCTCCTCAGTGAGCTCCGTCTGGACGTTCTTGCCTTTGTCCATAGCGGTGATTCAACTTCCCTGGGATGATAGAGCGGTATTTAGGATTTGTGGTGGGAGATGGATTTTGCGTGAGAAACTAGAGACTCGGGAATTTTGGTCGGACATTTTAATAGTGGCTTCTGTATACTCTTTAGAGTTTTGGGCTTGGAGTGGGTTTACAATATCTTCATTCAAAGCAACGTAACACATAAGCATTTAAGTGCACATAGGTAACGCGTCCTAATCATGCATGGGGACCCTTTGTGCCAAGGGTAGGCCTAACGCATTCGAATGATGTACGTGTGAATTTAAACCAGTCAAGTGATTCCCCCCAAAAATAATACTTAACAATGAGTGAAACGTTTTAAAAGGAAAAAACAAACCCACGCAGGGGCTATTTAGAAAGTGCGATAACATTGGGCCCACGCAGGGGCTAAAGCAATGCGAATACAACAAGGAAAAACCCGCGTAGGGGCGATATCCACTATGCTGCTCCGGACGATCCCGCTCCGTCGTCGTTTTTCTGGTTTTTGTGCTGTTGGAACATGTACCTCAGCATCAACAGAAAGCCTTCGCCCAGACGCCCTTTGTCTTCCAGGCTCTCGTATCGCATCCTCTCAATTTTCTGCTGGATCCAATTGTCGAACTCTTCATACCCTTGCTTCAGTCTCTCGATCTCTCGAGTTGCCCTCTCGAGTGCGTCTTGATTCTCTACGAATTTGGCGTAGACCTCATTAGCTTCTTCTTTTAATTCTCGTAATTCGGCCTCTGCTTTGGCCTCTTTGTCTGTCACACTACGAAAGCTACGCGGAATTTGAAAGGAGATGTTTTGTATATCCCTCTTCAACCATGCTTTGTAGCCTTCGTCACATCCAGCGTTGAATCGGTCAGTGGCGATACTGTCTTTGCCCATGCGCTTGGCATTCTTCCATTCTCTGAGCATCTCTGTAGCGTCGTCCACCCTGTCGTCCCCGATGTCATATACATAAGCACCATAATACGCTTCTCTAGGCACAGTCTGCTTTCTTCCGAACTGTCGCAAGACTCGAAACGGCGCGTAAGGGCGGATCCCTCGGATACCGGGTAAAGGAAGCACGACACATCTTCGACTTTCTACGACAACTTCTTTGGATATGAAGCGGTCGAGCATCCATTGGAGGTCCTCTTCTCTCAACTCGGAGAAAATTTGGGCCCATCTCCCTCTCGTCTTCCGATTGTTCATGTTTGCCCAGAATAACAAGTCGTTCAAGTCCTTGAGGGTGTTCTTGTTGTCGAGAGTGTGCAGTTCTCGAGTTCCGGCACGCTTCGCCAAGTGGCTGAGAATCCACCATTGGAGGAGCAGATTACAGCCTCGAAGTACCGATGTCCCTCTTTGCACTTACCCAAAGCGCGATATATGTCTGACAATATGACCGGGGCTACGGAGTAGTACTTCATCGTTCCTTGATTCTCGTACCCTTTGAATAGCGTCTGGACGAGTGTTATGACTCTGGTGTTGATACTCAGGCTCGGGCCGTGCGGGAAGACCATTGTTCCCAACAAGGCTATGGCAAACGCCAATGGGCGGAGCTCGTTCCACTCCCTGTAGGAAATTCTAAATTCTCGATTATACGCGGCATAGAAACTCGCGTGTCCAAATCTAACGTACAGATCTCTGAACATTATGTGGGAATCTTGACACCAATAAGTGAAATCTTTTCTTAGTCCTAACCAATCAGAGATGTCCTCAACGGAAGGTTTGTTGGGGATAAACACGTCCTCTTGTTTTCGGGCTCTTCTTTCTAGGCCCGTTCCCACGGTGTCTATGCAATCCCTTATCTCTTCTAATGTAGGGGTGATTTCGGCCGTTCCAAAACGGAAGACCATTCTTTGGCTGTCCCAATACCCCGTGAGTACCTCTATCAACTCTGGCCAACCATTCATGTTGATTAGCTCGATCAAGGCCCCTACATACTTGTTGAGAGTCTGCCTATGATCTCCGTCTAAGTCGTTGTGCCACATTGTTAGTTGGGGTGGCGCTGAGATGACCATGTTGAATTTGGGGAAGCGGTCCATACCTGCAAAACAGAAACCCATTAAACTTTCCCCTACCCCCAAGTTGGTTTTCACACATACATTTTCGAATGTCAAATAACATGATGCGTCGTGAGGTCGAAGACCTTAGACGCGATTTTGGTGGTTTTCTACTAAAATGGACTTAATACGCCTTGGGTATTAAGTCATCCTAGGCTAATGCCTAATTTTGGTTTTAGTTTCGCTCTAACTTAGGCTTTTCTAGAATTGTTTTCAAATAGACGGTTACCCGAGTCGGACAAACATCGGGGTGGAGCTATCGAATAACGTCGGATGACCGCATTCCAACTATTTATTCGATACTCCCAAATGATTTCTTGAGGTATTTCTGAGAGAAGTCGCAGTAAGCCGCGTAACTTCCGTTTCCTAATGCAGTCTATTTGCCGTTTGGCGGAAGTTATGCCATGAAATGCAATTATTCGAAAACTAAAGTATTTAAGCAAGTGAACAATTATCACAATTAGTCAAACAAGTTAGTCTTAAGGTTACAATCCTCCAAATAGTCCCCAGCGGAGTCGCCATTTCTGTTTTAACGAAAAAGTGATTTTCGAAAAAAGAGTTTGTTTTATTTTAAAAGTATTTTTGACTTTTAGGAGTCGCCACTTAATTTTTAAGAAAAATCAAGAAAACTCATTTTCAAAACAACTTAAACAGGAAAAATCGTTTTGAAAATATTTTAGCGGGTTCGGGATTTATATTAGTGTCTTAGGAAGGTGTAAGGCACCTAAGACACTCCGCTTAATACGGTTTTCCGGTGATTAACTTATTTGACTATTTTATTAACTTTTGCAGTTGAACCTTCATTAAAATTTACTTAGCCAAACTTAGCAAATTTTGAAATATTTATTGTTTATCTTGTATGTTTACGAATCTATTCCAAAGTCAAATTTCTCTAGAATTTCATCCAAACAAGTTACAAGTTTTTCCACACTTATCATTTTAAAATTCCGTTAAGGTTAAACCTTTTAAACTTTTTACTCTAAGCAATTTTCAAGCTTAAACATCCATCTTTGATATTTCAGTTTTTAGTTTTAATCTTGATAAAATAAAAGGCGTTCGGCGGGGTTTGGAGTTTCTAATCCTAGACCATACGACATTCAAAACAAAAACAACATAAACAAATAATAAAGAGGGAGAGAGAGAGAGAGAGATTCGGGTCCAAGTTTCGGATGCTGTTCGCCTTGGCCGAAACTCGAACCCACCTGCTTTTTGGGCTTTTACCCATTTCTTTCTTTCGTACCTGTCCTAGTCTAAACATACAAGAATAAATACAAGGAAAGTAAAAATGACAAAGGCTTATGCCCATTACAAATGAAAATATAAAGAAAATAAACATAAAGGAAAAAGTCTTCTAATTTCGCCTTCCTCAAACTCCTTCAATCCTCAAGGATTTTCGAATCTGCACTTCTGTTTGGATAGATTGACTCGATGGAAAGGGTTTTGGGAGCCTTTACGGCTTTTTCAAAATGCAAGGATGAAGTGGAGTCCCAAAATGGACTCGAGAGGAAATTTTCCATGCAACAAAGTAGAAATGAATTAGCATACCAAACAGCAAAATAAATCAAGTGCATTTCAAATGAAAACATAATAAATCAGAAGAAACATACAACTTCGAAGAAAGCCAAACGGAGACCCAACTAAGGATAACCAAACTTAACAAGCTAGCTTAAGCAACAACAACTTAACAAATTTTATCAACAAGCGATTTTTTTGGCAAAGCCCGCGGTGAGCAAACATAGATTCGTTTAATTTCAAAGATACCAAAGCCATCAATGAATTAACAACTAGTGACATGGGTGATAACAAACAAAAGCTACCATACAAGAATCCAAAATGCTATAGTGCATGTATCCACAATGCTGCAACTCGCCATGCTGGATAAATATGTTTATTCAACAATTCAAGTAATAACACAAAAATAATTTGAATGCTTAAAGTTATGGACCTCAACATTTCAAACACCCCAGGCTACTAACCACACCGAACCTTCAAACTGACGTAAAAAAACAAACAAAAAAAAACTTTGACATAGAGGCATACAGATACCTATATAACAGCCAACAATTCATGGGAAGCCAGAATGGAGACGGCAAAACATATGCTATACTTTGTTTGAGAAGAAGTATAGCCAAGAGAAAAGTAACATGGAGTAAGGCAGCCATATACTCGGACTTCGCATTAATAAACAGTAATTTCGAAACCAAAAATCGATTCCACAACCCTTATATATGAGTGGGATAAATCAACGCTAAACTCCAACACAACACACTCAAGACGAGTACATGAAGACTACCCAACAACGATGCGAGAATCCCATTCAGATTTGCATATTCCAACTAAACACAACGACACTCAAAGCAAATGAATGCACATGATCGGTCTCCAGACAGAATTTAGCAGCGTCGAAACACACGAGAAGAAGAATGAGAGGATACGACACAAGACTTCTTATGTGTTACAGAAACAGAATAATACATCCGATCAACTTAGATAAACAAAAAATGGAGTTCTATATGTAAGCAAAAGAACAAACAGCTCCAACATATGCACAAATATCGATTCGATAGTACCAAAATCTCCAACAACACAACAAGTAACGTCGATTCAGTGGTGTCAATCCCACCGGCCACACATAACAGAGTTTTCACCCTCAAATCGTCACATTTGAAACCAAAAGAGAAGAAAATTTCGAAAAGGAATTTACCTTTTGGAGTGCAGCGGCACTGGTGACAAGCAGAGCAGGGGCTTTCCACGACGAGACAAGCGCCGCCGACTATCCACCCTCGAAGACGCGATGAATACCAGCGATAAAGAACCGGACTGCTAGTCGGATGTTCTTGAATATAAAAATCGTCTATATCTGATACCTATATCCTTATCTTCGACAAAATTCCCAAAGAAAACTCCCGACCTCAAGATCTAATCCTACTGTTTTCCAGCAGCCAACAGAAGAAGACCAGAATACTTCGCTAACAAATTTGTACTTAGTGATAAACTCTCCAAGTTTTCTAATAATTTTGAACTCCGAAAATTCCAACCCTCAACAACCTAACCCCTTTTCTTGAGGACGAAAAGGGTTTATACAGGGGGATATTAGGGGTTTTCGGAAGAGGGAGGGCGGGAACGTGACATTTGATTTCAAAATTTGAAATCTCCTTCATTAATGGTGCACCATCTCTTCTGAAAAAGTTCGTCCTTTGCGGAAACGGAAAAAGGGGAAGGGATGGCTAGCGCGTCTGCCATAGCCGAATACAGGTCTGCCACCGCCGAAAGCAGGTCTGCTGCGAGGCGTACTGGCGAGGAGAGAGGAGAGGAGAGAGATGCGTGAAGGAGACGCGGCTGCTGGGTTGTCGCGTCTGGTTCTTTCGTTTGTTCTGGGGATTTTGTGGGTTTCCGTTGGGATACACGCGTGAGGGAGAGAGGGATAGAGACGCGAGGGAAGAGGGAGAGAGCGTGGGGCGTCTGGGGGAGATTTTCTGTTTTCTTTGTTTGTTTTTTTTTTCTGGGTTTGCGTCTGTTTCTGGGAATTGTTCTGGGTGTTGGGTGAAGAGGAAGAAAGGGGAAAAGGGTCTGGGTCGGGTCGGAGCGGACGGGTCAAGGTCGGCTGGAATTGGGTTGGGTTGAGGGATTAAGAATTGGGCCTGGGGGATTAAGAATTGGGCCTGGGGTAAATTGTGGGTGGGTTGTAAAGGAATTGGGCCTTTAATATGAAAATAGAGTAGAAGGGAGTGGGCCTGGGGCTGCTGAGGATTGTGTGAATGGCCCAAACTAAAACAAATTAAGTTAAGGATGGGTTGGTTTAATGAATATCCAAGTTGGCCCAACCCCAAAATAAAAATGAGTTCGTATCAATTAATTAACGAGCTTCTTTATATATAATAATTATAAAAATCATAAAAGTGATTCAAACGTATAATTATAATTTAAACTAAGGCTAGTTTAATAAAACATTCAAATGTATACCTTGATGATTGTGGAATAATCGTAAGATATACTACTTATATACATAATTATGTAAAATATATATATATATATATATATATATATATATATTATCGAAAATTATGTCAAAGCGTATTCGAAGTAACATAAAATTCATACATTATGTATATTTTTTAATTTATATACATATATATACATACATATACATATACATGTATACATGTATATATATTTTTAAAATCTTCTTCTCTCTTTTTTTTTTTTTTTTTTTAAATTTTTGCAAGATTTATAAAACTAATTAACTTAAATAATTTTAAAAATTCTCGAAGCTCGATAATTAATTTACACCAATGTGGGTCAAAATTGGGTGTCAACAATAGTTGCTCTAAACCCAATCATTTTTTGTTGAAGAAACATCTTTGAAATAAAAATAGAACTTTATCCTTTTTTGTCTGACTAGCTAGACCCCTTAATTACAAGTAAAAATGACAGTGAGAATGCATGGGTGCCGAAATTTGGAATGAAATATAACAATCTTCTTGTCAAGAATATCTACTTATAATATCTATATAGGTAGTCAATGCATGTATCTGTTGTCAATAATGCAACTTATATTTTTTGTGTTGTACATTTTAGTTGTTAGATAATACTTTATGATCCGTCAAATTGGATGATGAAATGACCTATATGAGGAGAGATGAAGTTTAAAATTTTAATTTAATGAATTTCAAATTTTAAAATAAGAACGACTTCAAATGTTAACAACTAAAGTCTGAGTGCTAAATTTTAGAATAAGAAGGACTTCAAATATTAATAACTAAAGTCTGAGTGCTATATTTTATAAATTTTTAATTAATACAAATACATTTTCATTTTAAGCAAATAAATTCAATTAAAAGCACACATAGTTAAAATTCTACCTCCGACCAAGCATATGGTTTCCTGGCTAGGAACTAATAGACATGTGGTAGGTCGTTGCACGACATGATTCAATATCTTTAATTCTCTGTTTGTTTTTTATTTTCATACAAAAAGTGAGAAAATTGGGTGTATTATTGTGTGTATTCGAAGCATGTAGTACAATGTACAATTGAGGCTATTATAAAAGACGGCAAGTTAAAGTTGTACAATGTATCATATTGCGTTGTACAATGTATATATTGTATCATTATATAATATCACAAATTTATAATTTGAATAACAAATCTATTAGAAAAGTAGGACATGAGTAGAGCTATTATAAAAATATAGGATAAAAAATGAGATATAATTATTAATTAATAAATAAAGATAAAATGAGAAAAAAATATCAAGGTAACAACGTGATTACATCAAATGAATCTTTTCATTGTTACTGACTTTAAACGATACTATACAGTATAATTTACTAAGTAATAGTCAAAACATTTATTGTGTTTAAACTAACACTACAATTCAAGAGGTAACAACCATCCAAACAAGGTGTTAAAAAGATAGAGAATTTACTTAGAACTTTCATGTTTTAATTAGGTGAATTGTTATTTTAAGGGTATATTATAGTTTTGTGGATAGCTGATTATATACACGACATATAGATGACATATAGTAGATTAGTATGTATCACTAAATATATACACTATGTAATTTTTTTTTATTTTAATTTATGTGATTAATTTTATTTTTAGAGAGTTAAATAATTTAAATTTAATCAAAATTGTCGTAACTAATTTGCTCGATAGTCTATATCGACCGTCTCCATTTCATCCCTTGTACTATTGAAAGTCAAGTACATATGCATCTGGTCACGAGTGATGTATTATGTATCGTGACATAATAAAATACATTCAATGAAAGTGAAAGTGAAGTACATATGCATGTGTTCTGCTGTTATCATTTAAAATTAATTAAAAGTATAAATTTATAAAATAATTTGGATTATGTATTTGTTCAAATGAATATTATGATTGATATTAATATGTAAAGTATTTAAGTCTAATAAATATAGATTGAATAAAAGTTCAAATAAAATTAATTTGGGGTATGATAGAGGTGCTCAGTTTGCTAAGTTCAATGTCATCTCATCCTAGAAAACTCATTTTTAGTACCATGTGATAAATAATATGTTATGTCAAGTCAAACAAATAAGTCAATAAGAACATGTCATGTGTTAAAATGAATAACCCATATACCATGTCGCTTAATTTTTATTGGTCGAAGGAAAACATACTCCGATAAGAGATTAGATTTCTCTACAAGCTACAAGTTCAAGAATTCAAACATTTAAGTTAAAAACCAATCAAGATCGAGATAACCGTATTCAAAAACAAGTTTGAGAAGTCCTTGAATTCAAATAAGTCAAGATTAAGATAAAGTTCAAGTTCATCAAAGATTCAAGAACAATATCCAAAACCCTGGAATCCAAGATCAAGTTCATGATCAAGATTATCAAAATCAAGTCCATATTAAGTTCATCAAATTCATAAATTAAGATCAAGCTCCAAAATCCTTTAATCCAAGATCAAACTCAAGAAAAAATTGAAATTCAAGCTCAAAAGCCCTTAAATATATATTGGAAAAGATGAATCGAAGGAATAATAGAGTTTATAACAGTAATATTCATCCACTCTTAATTGACCAACTATAAGGCCACTAACTCCAAAATTTCTATAGAAATTGAAGGAATCCTTGGCATTACCTCCAAATATTTCAGAGATATTACGAGGAGCTAGACCACTATGTTGGGACAACAAAAACTTTAAGTGTCCTCCACTTTAAGTTTTCGACTCCAAATGGATCAAGATCCTCTACAAATACTTGAGAAGAAGGAAGTAGTGAAGATTAGCTATCAAGCGCATGGATGCATGTGATCGATGCAAAGACTTCATATAACATATTGCTTGGTAGGTCTTGAGTACATGATAGTAAAATTGTCTCCTCTTCTTACTATTAATGTTTAAAGTATCTTGAAGGCGGAATCGAAAGGAAGATAGTTATGGATAATAATTCTCTCTCTGAAGTTTAGACACACATTTGCCGATGCAAAATTCTATTGAAGAGTTACGTTGTTAAGGGTGCAAAAGCTCACGACGTCAAATCAATAATGCTGATTAGATCACCAGTAAAATTCAATCATCTAACGTTCAAGGAAATTCACTAAGAGGATTAAATCTTTTTATTAGATGGATTAATGCAATAAACTTGTCTACCAGAAAAGTCAATTGCTAAAAATATAGCGCAAGATGTAGCACTCACTACGAATGCGCAAGAGAAAGCTTTGATCCAAATTCTTAAAAGGTGGAATTAAACTATATAGGATGTCATTGTACGTAATTTGCCCACTTTTTTACGGTAATTAACAGAAATTTCACTAGTTTATGAGCTAATTACTAAGATATTAGTTCGCAATAATACCAAATTTTGGTACATTTATCTTGTAATTCAAGGGCCAAAATTAGATGTAATTTATTCTAAACACACTGTATCCAAATGAATTTACATGTATTTGTGGTATATAGAAAAAACTCCTTTTCATATCGCTCGCCATTCTCATATCTCTCTCATGTATATGTATCCAAATCACACTATATACATGTATATAGTGTATATCTAGTGTGATTCCCATCTATAATATTTATATTTAAAAATCTTGCTTGCCTTCCTCGCCTCCCTTCCATCTCACTCACGAATATCATATCTCGTTCACGTATACGATATCTCAGATGCATGTAAATCACCATATAGATTTATACAATGTGTAACTAATGTGACAAACCTATATTTTATTAAACTATGGTATGAAATTATTAAATAATCACATAAAATGTAATTATTTTGAACTTATAACTATTAAAAATGTTACAAGAATACTATGGATTGTATTCTTGAGCACCCACAGAAATATTAACTACTCTTCTTTTTATAAATAAGGAGAGTCTTGAAATTACTTTAGCAGATGGAATCCAATAGCACATTGTTCACCTAAACTAAAATTTAGTTTAAGATAATAAGATTCAAAAAAACTTCGTATATCTTTCGAGTATATCATGCTATATTTTTAAATTTACGTAAAAGTATTTAATTTACTTTTAATATTTTTATTACATAATTTTTGAGATGTAAAGTTATTTATTTATTTTTAATAAAAAAACTTTATTTTTCTCCAAAAAACCCCAATTATTGCATTTCTTATGGGAATTTTTTCCCCCCTATTTTCTTCTTACTATACATGTAGTCTATAAGTCCCAACTCCTAACTATTGAACTCTCCACAATTTCCTTTTTTACTGTCAAATCTAATCACCACTAAATTTTCTTCCATACTACGTATTTTTGTTTGAAAAATAAACATACTGAACAAAAAATAAGCATCCAAGTCCACTCCAAAATATTTCCTTCAACCTTCAATTATGATAAAAAAAGAAAAGAATTTAAGTTGTATTTTACCTTCGTAACATTTTTATCCCTTTTAACTTTAATTTTTTTTGAATTAAAAAATAAAAAATCACTGTAACGGTCAAAAGTAGTATGTGTGGTCTTTTAATATCTCTTTCAAAACAAATATTTAAACTTCAACTCATCGTTTAATAAAAAAATTGTGTTATAAAATAGTGTTTTTCTCACCCATTGATCGAACCAAAGCACTAACAGAATGTATGATTGGAAATAGATTCTAATCGAAACAGCAGGAAACTTCCTTCATTCTGTCTTTTTATTTTCTTTTTTCACTGATTAAATAAAAATATATAAGAAAATAGACATCGATTATTTTCAAGTTTCAATGAAAAAAATAATGTTTTTCCTATAACTAGATGAAGAAACAAAAGATAATAGTTTAAATTAATAGAGTGGAACTAAAAATTTAAATATATAAAAAAGAAACTTTACAAATACTATAAGTCTAAAACATCAGAGTAGATATTTTAAATGGTGAGTCCTTTATACATGACTAAGTCAATTCAACAATTTAATTAACTATAATCTTTATTTTACTTCAACACTATTTGAATTGCGCGTGGTTCATATGTAATCTCACTATCATAGGTTATTTAACAAGGACTTCCAAGAAATTAATACGTAAAGCATTAATGTTTGTTCATCAGGTCCAATATATTTATATATTAATCATTAATTATGGTATGGTGATGGATTATTGTACGTTTTTCTCACATATTTGGGTCACAAGTTTTTTATCTTTTAATTCAAAACATTAATTCTTTTTTCCAAATTTCAAATTATTAGATTATAAATGATAATTCACAACAAGTTATTTAGTTGCGTAAGATTTCAAGGATTCATATGATATACTGTTGAAAATATATTTAAGTAAATAATAAATATTATTTTTAACAATTTAAATTTTTAAAAAATATTATTGCATACCTTAAAAATCAATGTCATGTTAATCAAAAATCAAATTCAATCTCTCAGTTGTCTGAGCATAAAATTAAGAGAAAATGATGAAATATATATATACCTTATGAACGGTTTAAAATGGGTTAATTTTATCTCAGGCTAATTGTTTTATCCCCAATTACGAAAATAGATCAAAAACAATTTTTTCCCCAATGGTTGTTCAAAGTTTCTTTCCGTTGTTTTTTGGGGAAAAACAAAATCAAGTTATTCAAACTTTAGAAAAAAAATATTTCAACTTCTTTGACGGTCTTGTTAACTACAATATCACGATTTAGATTATGCTTAGAACATACATTTATATGAGATTAAGAACTGTCAATATAGGATAGGTCCGTTGGACATATCTACTAGCGGACTTGACTTAATTTGGAATATAATAGGATTAGGTTAAGATTTTGGAGTCCATTTACGAAAAGGTTTTATAAGTCAGATCTGAATAAGCATATTGATTTGTGAGACTTGAAAAATATAGATATGTCCGACCGTGGGTCAATAAAAATAAAAAATATAATATATTATTAAAATTTAAAATTAAAGAGAGTCTAAATTCAAAATAATTATGTTAATAACCTATTTAGATATTTATATTTTTACTTGAAAAAAAACTTAGTAAATATTATAAAGATAATTTTATTTTGTAGATTTGATAAACAAGTAGTTAACATCATGTAATATTATTTTATCGATATTTATGATAATATTTTTAATTAATTATAATTTATAGTTGAATTTGATAATTATAAAAGAACTATAATTTTTTTAAAAAGTGGACTGACTCGACAAGTCTGTAGTCAAAGTGCTTATGGATTGGACCAACCATTTCCTGGCCCACGCCAAAAATGAGCTAGTCCAACCTGACCCATAAAATATAAAAATTTGTATAAAATAACCCGAATAGAATGGACTAACCTACATTAACAGCTCTATCTAAGACTAAATAATGAAAATTCAAGATAGAAATAAATTAGAGTAATTAGTACTCCTAATATTAGTGTTAGTGAGCGATTATTGATTATACGATTTTATTCCTACGTGTGGACGGTGTGTATTTTGAAAGTCAACATATACGTCTTAGGAGTAGTACTATACAATTTTAATTCATGCAATTCATAGATTGAATGAATACTCTTTTTTTTTTTTCATTTATTTTGTTGACTCTGCAAGTTCCTCACTATTTCCTTTGATATATCTCCCCTTTATATAAATGATGATGAAGATCTACCCTTGAAACATTACAATATCGAATCGAATCGATCGATCTCTATCGTACCGTATCCCCTTAATTAAATACAATAACGGAAATGGAAAGCAGCAATATTAATATTGTTACAGCTTCAGAAAAGATAGAGAGGAAAACACAAGAAAAGATTAGAAGAATCCAAATGAAGTATCTTATTTCTAAACTTTTTTCTCTCATTCCTCCCCACCATCACCAATCTACTAAGGTATAAAATCCTATTTCTCTCTCACACTCACATGAATGCATAAACCACTAGAAATAAAGATTTTTCTCATCGTAAATCAATAGTAAATTTGTTTTATAATGCACAATGAAAAAATAGATTATCTCTAGGTATTTTTCTTCTTCGTCGTTTTTCTTGTTGAAGTAATTTATCGATATTGTTTGGTAAAACTTGTTGTTTTAAGTCTGTGACCATTTCATCTAAAAACTTAAGATGAGATTTTTTTTTCATGAACCAAGTATGTGGAATTTTTTTTATTTGGGTAGCAGTGAGATTCATCGAGCAGGACCTTTGCCTTCTCTGATACCATGCATGTTGAAGTGTGTGACTATCTTATCTAAAAGATTAAGTTGTTTCGAAAGAGCATATATATTTTCAAGTTGTTAGTTTTCCTGATTTGCTAGTTAAACAATAATTTCAGGAGGTTTTGACAAAGCAAGACAAAATTGATGCTGCAATTACTTACATTAAGCAATTAAAAGAAAGAATAGAAGTATTAGAGAGAAGGAAGGAAGAAGTGGTTGCACAAGAGACATGTGATGATTCAAAGAAATCCATGCCTACAACAACTTGTAGTATTAAATCACCAATGGTTGAAGTTAAAGAGTTGGATTCAACTCTAGAGGTAATTTTAGTGAGTGGTTTGCAAAAGAACTTCATATTGCAAGAGGTTATAAAAATCATAGAGCAAGAAGGAGCACAAGTTGTTTCTGCTAATTATTCAACAATTGACGATACAATTTATTATATGATCCACGCTCAGGTGATTCATATTTCAATTTGTCCTAATTTATATGACATTTCTCTTTTGTTTAGTAAATTTCAAGAGTAGTGACAGATATAATATTTAGTTGTAACAAATTGACTTTTAACTTTTCAAAAGTCTTTCATTCATTCTTAAAACTATGTGGCAGTCAAATCACTTCACATAAATTGATATAGAGAGTATGTAGTAATCTCTCTTTAGAATTATTGTTTTTTTTTAAAAAGGTTTCCTCAAAGGGCTTCATTGGATAAGTTAAAGGAGAATGAAGGGGTGAAACCTGACCTAAGAATGGGGCACATCCTTAATCTCTATCTTAAAGAATGTCATCTTATATAATGTTGAGATAAGTGTCACAAAAACATCTAAACTATCTTTTTTTTTTTAGTTTCATACCTTAACTATTGAAATTTTGAGTTTCATATCTAAAATCACTTTTAAGTTTGAGAAACACATCTCTCTGTTTTATACCACTCTTATCATGATATGTGTAATACACTCTCTCTCTTTTATTTTAAATTTTTTTTACATCACACTCCATATGGACAAAATATTCAATTTCGACAAAAATAAATAAATTATTAGTATTAGTTAAATAAAAAATTAAAAAAATATTGTAAAAAAACAATATTTTCTTTGTAAAATAAAATGAAAAATATTTTTCTTACCCTACACCATTTTTAAAAGTTTTTTATGTTGTTTGAATTTCTTTAATAAAAGTATTTCATTTTTTACTTGATCTCCTCCCCTTCCTCAAATAATAATTTAGATATCATTTTATTTTCTTAAAAATATAATTCTACCCATCTCACTTAACCCTCCATTTTCAATTTTTCCCCAATGTTTAGATATACATATCGAAAATAGTTTTACTTGCCTCCACAAGACTTTTTATATTTTTTAGTTGTTTATGTTATATTCTGTACACTAGTAGAATTTTTTTTCGAAAAATATATGTACGAGCATATCTAACACAAAATAAGAAAACGTAAAAAATAAAAATTAGAAGCAAAAAATTAAATAGGATGGGGTAGATTTTTTAAAATAGAAGAATATCAATTTCTATCGGTGCGGTGCGGGGGGATATGAAATATTTAATAATATTTTATAAATGATTAATTTTAAAAAAAGAATGGGATTATCGGGGGGGGTTACGTGAGGAGGTGGTGGAGTGAGATAAGAAAAATAATTTAATTTTTTATTTGGATAGTAAACTTTAATTTTAATTAATATTAATTTTTTATTATTTAATTTTTATCAAGATAGAATATTTAATCTATATGGAATGTCATGTGTCAAAGTTTTTTCATATAAAATAGAGTGCATTACACACACAACTGAGGTATGTTTTTTCAAACTAAAAAGTGATAATTTAGGTATGAAACTCACACTTTCAATAGTTTAGGTTTAGGTGTATTTTTGACACTTTATCTGTATAATATTTAGTACTTTTTTAACTCCAACAACCTACCTAACATGTTTTAAAATCTTCATGTTCAAAGGACATATTGTTCTATATATATTATATAAATCATCCGTTTAAAATCACAAAATAATAAGTTTCGTACATACCGTGCTAGTCAAATTTACATAAAATAAAATAGATGGAATGTAAATTTAAGTAATAAAAAAGATGATGGAAAATAATGTACGTATAACTAGTTAATTCTGATCTGTGGTGACAAATGGGCGGGTTGGTCAAACGTAGGCGGGTTGAAATGGATAAACATAAAATGTGTAATCATTCAACCCGCCCATATTTGATATGGAAAAAAATGAGTTGGGTAATAAATGGATTGGGTAAAATACTAGTTTACCCATATTTCATGAATAAATAGTTCTTTATTTAAGAATTCAATACAGAGAAAATAATTTAGTCTTTTTTTAGATGAAATCTGTTGAAAATGCTTCATTTAGTTTAATTTTATTATAAAAGTAAAAAAAAAATTAAATTCGGGGTTGGGGGTTGGGGGGTCGAGGTGGGGGTAAGGGACGATGGCTGGGGTGGGTCTAGGGATAGGGTGAGAAATAAATATTTGAAGTTGAATATATTTTTTTAAAAACAAACTTAATTTTTTTTTGGGTGCGGGTGGGGGTAAGGGGGTGATGGGGGACGATGGTAGTGATGAAAAAATAAAATTCGAAGTTGAAAACATTTTTTGTAAATAAACTAAAATCTTATTTTTTGGGGTGGGCGGTGAGGGGGCTTGTGTTGGGGTGGGTTGGGGGGGAGGTCGAGGGTAGGGGTAAAAAAAATGAAATTTTGAAGTTCAATATATTTTTTAAAAATAAATTTTAATTTTTTTTTTGGAAGCATGGGGTGGTGGTCGAGAGTTGAAATATTAATA
Source organism: Solanum lycopersicum (assembly GCF_036512215.1). Taxonomy (NCBI): domain Eukaryota; kingdom Viridiplantae; phylum Streptophyta; class Magnoliopsida; order Solanales; family Solanaceae; genus Solanum; species Solanum lycopersicum. The sequence goes on along the minus strand of NC_090802.1, from coordinate 61,030,758 downwards.
GGGATCCATATATGAAAATTTTGAAAAATCGCTTCTAAAACTTTATAATAGAAGATTTTTTGAAAATTTGAAGAAAACTTGCAATATCCATATTTGATCCGTAGTTTACCATAATATACTCATATTTTTATGGATAAAATATGAGTATAATTCTTAATATTACCCATATTTTAAATTAATCTTTTAATTCATATTTAATGAGCTATTTAGATGGATCAATGAAAAATGGGCTTAAATTGCCATCACTTATGTTGACAACTAAATTTAACAATGCTTTTCTTGTTATCTAATGTTTGCAGGTGAAAATTGCTAGATTAGGGATTGATGCATCAAGGGTCCATTTGAGATTACAAAAGATGGTTTGCTAAATTTACTTAATTAATTACAAGCAAAGATCAATAAGGAGATCACACTAATACTTATTCAAATTGTTTATGCCAAAGAACACAGAACAAACACATACAAATTAAAAATTTTCATTTGAGCCATGTTGTGTTACTAGAGCCTATAATATAATTAATTATGTGAATTGGATATATGGCCTTTAATGTAACAAATTAAATGATATATACAAATAATTTTTTGACTAAAAATGTTCAGATGAACTCCTTATTTCTAAAATTAATCCAAAATAAATTTGGACCATAAATGACAGAACTGATAATTGTGATCATAGGCGAACCTAAAATTTGAAGGTTTCAAGTGCAATCAATATTATGTTAGTTCATATATGAGTTCTAAGTTAAATTTAAAATAAAATTCATTTGACTTATACCAACGACATATGGACACTAATGTGTTCCTCAAGAGTGTACTGTTAATTATATCCTAAATTATTTTATTTTTTTTAAAAAAATAAGTAAATTATATTTAGTTTCTATATCTACTTGCTCATATAACGTCTTTTTGAGAGAAATGATCAAGGGTATAACCGTATAAGTGACTCTCGAATATTACCTTTTGTATTGTGTCTAGAAAAAATAAGAAAAAGACATCACTGCCAAAAAAAATAATTAAAGAATTGATGTTGTAATTGGATTCCAATAATAGTGTCTGCCCAAAGATACTTTATGAAAGTCAGTGCACAACAGTAAAAGTATAAAGAGTGTAAAGTTGATTAGTGATGTTTGTGAAATTAGGTCTTAAACTTAACTCATCCCCAAAAGCTAGTCGAAAGAGAGGAGGATTGCGCCTTATAACGAGTTCACCCATCTTATTAACTACTGATGTGAGATTTTTGTCATTCTTTAACACCCCACCTCACGACCAGTACTTAGCATCTGGTGCGTGGACAATTTTAATTTTGGGGACTCCAACTTCGAGTGAGACGGACCCTGATCTGATACCACGTGAAATTAGGTTTTAAAAGCTAGCTCAAAGGGAGGAGGATTGTCCAAGCCTTATAACGAGTCCACTCATCTTATTAACCACCGATGTGGGACTCTTGTCATTCTTTAACAAATGTAAAGGTATATGAGAATTTGTTAGATAAAAGAAGTCAATAACTTTGTATAGTATGAGATATAGATTTCTTAGAATTAGATAATAAAAAAGACAGTATCTTTAATTTGTAGAGCATAGTATGAATAAAAATGTGAAGTTTCTTTTGTTAGTATAAAATAAAAATTCTCTGTTGAATTTCATCAAATATCATATATACTCATCTTGACAAGTTGAGTTAGAATAGCAACCATCTGCTCTAAGATCTGACATATTGATTTACGTATACATGTACATACTGAATACAATGGCCTTTGCTCTAATTTAGCAAGTGTGGTTCATCTTCTATTCAAAACTGAAAATTTAAACTAGTAGAGAGAAGAGTCAGAAACAAATTAGTAACAGTATACAAAATATTTTTCTCAAAGAAGAAAATCGAGTTCATTAAATACACAATATTTCCTTAAAGAAATTATTCACCTCTAGTACTCGAGGTTAATGAAATATATCCTCTCAAGATAGAACGATTTAACTCACCCGTGTATTGATACTTAAAATTATGGTGTCAATGAACCACTCAACGGCAACAAATGAAGTATCTTTCTTCTAAGCTCTTTTCTCTTATTCCTTCCAACTATTCTAAGGTATAATAAACCCTATAATTTCTCCTTCTTTCTATCTAGATCTCTTTTACACAGAGAGATATTATTATCATTATTTCCATCATGCATGATAACGCAAAATAGAGAGATCAAATTGAATTCAAAATTTTTGAAGTTCATGAATTCTAATTGTAACAGTGATTTTTGAAGTTTATGAATTCTGATTCTGTTAGGTTATTAGCATTTTAATATTAATATTTAACATATTAAATTGCTTTATTTTAGAGTTATAAGAATGACCATTGGTAGGCATTTGTGTTTTAAACTATCAATTTAATCATGCTATTCATCTTTGACTTGGTAGCCATGTAATGTCATTACTTTTGGCTTTATTGGCTGAATTCATTGTGAGATAAAAACATTCCAATAAACATTGGAATGGATAACTTCTACATCATCCATTAGCATTGGTTATCCATCACTTTATTTCATTCTTAATTCCTCCATTACTCTTTGTAGCCTATGTAACTCGTAACCTATGTAACCTCTGTAACTCCTAAGACCATTATCTTCACTATTTACTATCTCCATTATCTTCCTATTCATTGCTAGGAAAACTTCTTGTAGTATAAATAGTGGTGGTCTTCATTTGGTTTGGTACACACACAAAACACAAGAGAAAACAAAGAGTGAAAGATTTAGTCTAAAAGAGAGTTCTTATTAGTTGAAGGGAGGTGTTCTTTTTTGTGGAGCTTTGGACTCAACTCTTGTCCAAAGTTGTTGAGTTATACTTTGTGAAGGTTGTTGTATCCTGGAGGGGACAAGTCAAAGAAGACTTCTGCTGGACCGGTGAAAACATTTGCTGCAGTGGGCTTGAATCTTCTTAAAGAGAGCGACATATCTGCGCCTCAACCTGAAGAGATTAATTTATTCATTTTATTTTTAATTTAATCTTACAATTTTATTATCTTGTAAGTTTTTTCACAAACAAATTGTAACAGAATGAAAGGGGGGGGGGGTGAGGTGTTAAAGTCTACACCCCAACCTTGTTGATTCCATATTTAAGATGTTGATAAGTATGCAGATAGTGACATGTTCAAAATTAAATAAAGGTATATTGCCCTTTAACATGCATGTCTAACATGATGACATGAGGGTTCTTGAATATAGTTCTTTTTTAAAGGGGAAAATACCTAAGTACCCCCTCAACCTATGCCCGAAATTCCAGAGACACACTTATACTATACTAAGGTACTATTACCCCCTGAACTTATTTTATATGTAATTTTCTATCCCTTTTTAGCCTACGTGGCACTAGTTCGAAAAAAAAAGTCAGTCATCGTTGGGCCCACAAGATAGTGCCACGTAAGCTAAAAAGGAGTAAAAAATTATTAATAAAATAAGTTTAGGGGAGTAATAGGACCTTAGTATAGTATAAGTGTGTCTATGAGATTTCGGGCATAGGTTGAGGGGGTACTTGGGCATTATCCTTTTTAAAGTTATTGAGTTGCTCGAGCCCCTGCCTTCTTATACGTTATTCTGAATATTAAAAGTCTAGGTCATTTTTTGTATAAGATGCTCTAAAATGGAGATTTTAAAAAAACAGGGATAATTAATCATGAAGAGAAATTAATATTTGCTTTTAGCAACTTCATTTTCCTTCTCACTTTCAACAATATGTCGAATTTTAAGTTCCTTTTTTGTTATTTTTACATTTGAAATGACCTTAAAAAAAAAAAAACCCTACCTAATCGATGTTAATCATGCTAGTTGCAAAAGAAGTCTCTAATTATCCTTTAAATAAATACTTGAATTTCTACTGTAAATCAAATGCCAATTTGCTTGTTTAAACATGTCTTACATGATCTCGTAGTTAACTTGCATATAAACCATCATTAGGTCATCTTTCGTTGTTATAGCTGGTAACTTATCTTATTTTCATAATTACAAATCTTACGCAACATGGAGGCTTACCTAAGTATCTCACTCTTTTCAGGAGGTGCGGACAAAACAAGACCATGTTCATCAAGCCATTAGTTACATTGGGGAACTAAAAGAAAGAAAAGAGGTATTAAAGTGATCATTCAAGGAAATCCATGTCTACAACTAGTTGTAGTATAATAACACCTGTGGTTGAAGTTAGAGAGTTGGATTCAACTCTAGAGGTCATCATTTTAACATGTGGTTTGCAAAAGAATTTAACATTGCAAGAGGTTATTAAAATCATAGAGGAAAAAGGAACTCAAGTTGTTTCCACTAATTATTATTATTCAGATGCTCATTCAATTTATGCGACACTTTTTTCAAGTCGGTCCAAAAAAAATAACATTACTAAAAACTTACTACTCCCCATTTGACTATAAACTCGCTTCCCATCCCCCTTAACGTGGTAATTTATATTCACATGACTTCTTTTAGATCATAAGTTGAAAGTGTTACGAAAATTTAAGCTCATTGATCAGACGAAGACGCGAGAAGGAAGTATACCCGTTATGTACATAGCTAGTTACTTTTGAAAACTGAATTAATTAACAATGCTTTTCTTGTTATGTAATGTTTGCAGGTGAAAATTACTGAGATTAGGGGTTGATGCTTCAAGTATCCATTTGAGATTAAAAGATCTGATTTGCTAAATCACACACGTGAAAATTGAGACTCAATTTTCAATTTAGGACTCAAAAATTCTTCAAATGCCGCAGTTCGACGCCTTTATCATTGTTTGTCGTCAAATCTCCTACACGACACACAATGCGCAAGCACTACGTTCAAGAAAAAATACATATTGCTACAAAATTAAATATGAATTTATTCGTAGATAAACACTACTTTAGCTATAAAAAAATTTTCGTAAAGATGTTAGGTGGTTAATAATTAGCTACAAACTTTACGTGGTCCATGACTATGAACTAATATATATATTGCTACAAAATGTTTGTGTTGTAGTTATATTCTGATATAAAGTTCCTGCCACAAAAAAATATATTTATAGCAAGTTATTTTATTCTTTTGCCGTGATAAAAGAAATTTGTAGCTATCTTCATAGATTCATCCATAAAAGTATTATATTGTAGCAAAATATTCTGTTTGTTTTCATAGCTATTTCTAAAGCTTGGCCTCGTAAAAATAGTACTCATATTTAACTACAAATAATTAAATTATGAAAGATGTATGTACTACATTCTTTTCATAACATTTTAACTTCAATATCTTGTCTGACATGTTTTAAAACCTCACGTTCAAGGAAAATGTCAATATATTATACAAATAAATAAATTATGAAAGATGTAGAGAGTATGTATTACATTCTTTTAGTAACATTTTAACTTGAATATCTTGCCTGTCATGTTTTAAAACCTCACGTTCAAGGAACATGTCAATATGTTATACAAATTTTTAGTTTAAGACTTTAAGCACACAAGATTCTAAATGTTTGATATACTTGCGTAAATATTGTGCTAGTTAAATTTAGTTGGAATAAATTAGATGGGATGTAAATTTTCGTAATATGAAAGATGATAGAAAATTATGCACGTATAGCTATTTGATTTTGACAACTATAATTAAATTAACAATAATGTTCAAGACTTTAAGCATTTAATTTTATATATGTAATTGTTGTTGTCAAGAATCTTGACCACTAACAATTCAAATCTAGGCTGATAATTGATTGATGCATTGTCAATCATCAACACAAACATTTCTTTTTCGTTGTTTAACTAGTATTAACTTCACCAACTTATATGGCACATTTAGTAGTTATATGGTACCATTTCATTTTTGTAAGACATGCCCATGTGTCAGAATAGTAGGAATCGGAATTTCAACTTTATAAATTTTGAATTTTAAAACGATTTTTTTCAGATGTTAATAATTGAATCTTTAATTTAAAGAAAAAATTTAAATATATACAAACATTATTTAATAAAAAAAATTTAAGTTCAGCTGAATCTCTACACATTAGACTTCTACCAAGTATCGTGAGGAGGCACAGCCCATGCAAGGGCGCATGAAAGTTGATCGAATTCACTAACTTTCATTTGAATGATTAATAATGTATTAAGAAAATTATTAAATATTTTAAAATTTTTAAACTTAATCATTGATATCCAAAATAATTATCATAAAATCTAAAACCTACCAAATTAAAATTATGCCCTTTCCTCTGAGTCTATATCTCCCTTGATTTGATCCTTAGTTTAAATAGTGATGATCTTCATTTGGTTTGATACACACAAAACACAAATTATGACCCAAGACATATGCATAATACACAAGTTACGTCTGAAAACAAAAGAAATTAAGCTCAAGACCCAAATTATGCTCCACAACATAAGTTTAGGGCATAAGCACAAGTTATGTCCCGAGGTAAAGTTCTTTAAAAGTCTTGCTCTGATTAGTAGATATAATAAATCGAATTCGGCTCCTTTTCATTTTTTTTTTTATTTTTTTTCAAATTTCTATTTGGACCAGTAACACATGACATAGATTAAACTTCAAATTAAATAGTTAAAATTTAATTTTAAAGTAAATTTCTAATCATGATTTAATTTATAAATATATTATATATTTTATTGTAAAAATTAAAAAAATTATTATAACCCCCATAATACATATTACCTTTTTCACAAATTTAGGGAACAAAAATTCTCTTCCTAATTTTTTTTATGCAGGATGTTATTTTTATTTTCTTTTTAAGTTCATCTTTTTTTTTCTTCCATTTTTTTCTATTTCCTCCAAAATTAACAGTAGCTATTATTCTGCGGCAGTTAAATATTCTAAAAATATATATATATAAGCTTAAAAGTTTTTCTTCTTATTGAGTTATCGAACTTGAGTTATTTTCTTTAACAGTCGAATCGGTAATTCAATAAGAATTTATTTAATTTCAATTCTGTCTTTAGTTGACTAGTTAGCTTTGGCTTCCGTTCATTTCTCAGTTTTGATTTCTCAAAGAGAAACTGTTAAATAAAAAGACTATTTAAAAGAAAATTAAAAAAAATCCTTGGTAAAAACTTAGAAAGGAAATATTTTTTTTCCTATATTTATAGACAAGATAATATGTTGTTAAGATCGTGAAGTTATAATAATTTATAATACGACATATATATTATATTTATTAATTAAATCATAATTAAATATTTATTTTAAAAAATTAAATCTCAATTATGTATTTTAAATTATGTCATGTATCAATAATCCAAGAAACTCGAGAACAATAGAAAAAGGAGAAATACAATAAATCTTATGCCACAAAATAAACGTGCCAAAAACAATTGTCCGATAAAATTAGATCATAATTACAAATACTTTGACTCATAACTTTTTATTAAATAAACAGCTTTCTTGCGATTAGAAATAAAACCACGAAGTTAAATTGACAGGACTACACAATAAAACGGCAGAATTCTTTTCTTAATATGTACTTAAACAATTGGTCCACATTTAGTTTTTTGCATTCATATTTTTTCTTACTCAATAAATATGAAGAGATATTAATGAGCTGTAAAATTTATTAGTATTAAATTGAAATTTATAAAAAAAATAAGAATAAATTAATTAAATTATCCTTTGAGTGCTTTGAAATTTAACGGATTAAATCGGATCGATTCATTTTTTTTGGTTTAGAAAACGATTAACACAACTCACAAGTACATGGAATTTGGATTATGTAGGATCAACTCATATTATTTAAAAAATTAATTTTTTTATAATTTTTTAAATAAAATTATAATTTTAAAATATTATTATAAATACCATAAGATAATAATATATTAGTGTTAGTGTACGATCAGGTAATCATTTGGTTGCTTATCAGGGCTGAGGAGTGAGGAGTATGAAAATGATTTTTTGTGACCCTATATTACTGTACGTAAATGTTGCTAAAATCTATAATAATAATATTAAACATAATAATGAATAATTAGTATGCTGATATAAGTTTTAATGCTTTTTTGTTATGTTCATATTTATTTCACTTAAAAATTATTTAGTTAAAGTGTTAGATTTAAACATATGTATAGTAAATTACGTCAAAATAATCTTTAGCGGTAATTAATTAGCAACTGTTGTTAAATATATATTTTTAATGGTAGTTAACACTTTTTATATATGTTTTCCAAACACTTTGTTTGGATCATTGTTACCAATTATTTCATAATATATTGTATTGTCTTGTACTCAATTGTACAATATTGTATGGTAGATATAATGTTTAGATAGATTGTATTGATTGTTGTTGTTTAGTAACATTTTAATTGTCCGGTTTGATTGTATCGTACAGTATTGTAATTTATAAATTTACTTAAATATCTTTAATTATTCTAGGGTAGGAGGTTTGACTAGATTAGGTTTAAATAATTATGGTAAAGGATAAAATAGTATTTTGAAATATTTTGTAAAGATATAATTGAAAAAAGAAATTAAGTAACAATAGGAACACACCAAATTGATTGTTCTATAAAATAGGGGTTTCTATTAGTACGTAATAACGAAATTTAACAATACAGTACAATACATTTTAAGTAACAATCAAAACAAACGTTGTAGGTACAGTAACGATACAATACAATACAATAGATAACAATGATCCAGATATAGTGTAAAGACTTTAGCAATATTAAATATAATGACATTTAATTAATATCGATTAAGACTTTAACACTCTTTATTCAAGTATCTATTTATTGTTACAAAAATTATTTTTGTTATATTATAGGAACACAGTATCAAATAAAAGTCCAAAAAGACAAATCAAATAACAAGTGCCATGTGTGTATTATTCTATTTCTTCCAGACAATATAGATATTGCATGCATGCAGTCGTACGTTGTGCGTAAATTGTGGAAACTACGAACATTATCGTACCAAACTTCTTCGACTTAATTATGACTAATATAGATTATTAATACAATTTAATTGTCCTTTTAAGTCATAAGCGCCCTCAATTCCAATAGTATATATCATGTGTTTCTCATTCATATTTATATCAGTCCAGTTAAAATTAAAATTTCATTTAATATTTTATAGTTGTATTGCGATCCAATTAAAACAAAATTTTTATACATTTTTCAATTTGCATAAATTTTATTACTCAATCTGAAAATTTTAATTAAGAAAAGAAATTGATCTCTCAATCATTCCAACACAGTCTAAGTTGGTATTTATATGATTGTTACTTGTTAGTATAGCTTTCAAAACAAGTAGGCGTCAATTAATTCATCTAGACAACTGACGTTTTTTCTTCAATTTGTTCGTTTTCTAATTATTCTTTGTATGACTAAGTCGAGAAACAGAGATAGTAGCTAATTTTGTTATTGCCTCATATGATATATATAGTAACGTGGGAATGGGATACATTTCATTTCACAAAAGACAAAACTACATTTTTAGTCTGTTAAGGTTATATTCTTATTTTTGTCTTTGTGTTATCTAATTTAGCACTATTAACCTTCAATTATATCAAGTGACTAATTTTAGTCCCTCAACTAACAGATTTAAAAAAATTTAATAGAGAATTCACTGCTAAAAGAGACAATTCAAGTATTTAAAAATTATTGCTCGAGAAATAGAAAACTTTTAAAAGAGGATGATGAATTTACTTTCATTGAATCGTTTCAGTAACTTAGAAATGGCCAAAAGTTAGCAGCAATACAATTGAACAACAGACATTAATTAAAAAAAACACCATTTATGAACATAAAAACCTAGCTCAAAATTACGAAAAATAAATGAGAGCAACAACATACCTAAAATCACAAATACATTGTTGATATTTCAGTAGATCCAAGTGGATTTTGTCCAAATGTACCTTAGATGACTTCGAGTTCAACGGACAAAGAGAGTAATCTCATGCCAATTATGTGGGTTTTGTTCAAATACAGCTCAAATGAGCTATCGTTTGTCGGTGTGAGAGAGGGAGGGTTGATGCCGATCAAGTTAGTTTTGTTGAAAATGTAGCTCAGATCGATAAGCTTGTTCTTCAAGATAGAGACATGGAAACTTGTTCTTTAAAGAGATAATTAAAATGAAGAACTCGAATTAAAATGTTAGTTGAGGGATTAAAATCACTCACTTGATATAATTGAAAGTTTATATAGTGCTAAGTAAAATAACACAAGGACAAAAATAAGAATACAGACTTAACACATGGACTAAAAATATCATTTTTCCTTATAGAAATATTTCATTTGAGCAACGTTCGTTATTAACTAGATAGAATCTATAATATAATTAAACGGGGATACATCTAAACCTTTTTGAATAGTTTAAGGACATATTGACCCTTTTCCCTAGTTTAAAAAACATAGTTGTGTATTTAATGGGCTCTCTTTTATTTAAAAAATACTTGACACATGACATTTCACATGGATAAAATATTCTACCTTTGACAAAAATTAAGTAATAAACTACTAAAATTAATCAAAGATTAATTATTGAAGTATTACAATCCACAAAACAAATATTCTTTTAACAAAATAATATTTAAATTATTTTTATTACCCACTCCATCACATCATTCATGTACCCCCTCTCCTGACAATCCCCCATCCGTATAATACAAGAAATATTTTATAAAATATTATTTTAAAAAAATTCATACTTCACCCTCCCCCTTAAAAAAAAACACCCACTCATCCCCCCTACCCTCCACCCCCAAAAATTTTGATATTATTTTATTTTTAAAAATATAAAATATCTACTTCATTCTATTTAACCTTTTGCTCCTATATTTTTTTTACGTTTTTTTCATTTTGTGTTACATATGTATGTACATATATTTTTAGAAGATAATTGTATTAGTGTATCGAATATAACATAAATAAATAAATAAATAAAAAATCTTACGGAAACAAGTAAATACATTTTTCATATGCATATATCTAACACAAAATGAGAAGAAAAAAAAAGGAAAGCAGAGGTTAGGTGGGTCATTATAAATAGTAACTTGTCCAAATTGGCACATCTAAACTTTTAAAATATACTATTAACTAGTTCATGGGTTTATATGTGCTGCTCAAAGTTTGTGATTGTTACAACAATATCGATCAAAGTTCGAATATATTTCGAATCCTTTTCACTTTATTTTATAAAAGAAATATTATTTTTCTGGATAATAATTTTTAGATTTTAAGTATACTAATAATATATTTAGTTTTTGTCAAGATCGAATGTTTATCCATATGGAGAACATTATATACGTCATAATGAGATTGACATAAAAGGGTGGTGTGTTTCTCAAAGTGAAAAATTTAGGTATGAAATTTACACTTTCAATAATTTAGGTATAAAACACGGAAAAAAAAGCGTAGTTTAAATGTCAAAATTACGTGTCACTTTAATTTGCCTCGTTATTGGTCATGTAAATCCAAATGAAATAATTAATTATACTTTTCTTTATCCACAATAAATAATTATTGCCTTATTATTGGTCATGTTAAACGACAGACTTTCAAAGTCTCAATTATAGAATAATTATATTTTAGACTAGATCGAATTTCCCTCTTATTTTCTTTGTTGCAAATTCTTAAATCGTTGTCGTTATTTGAAAAGAGTAAAAGTCAAGCAAGTCCTTCAAACTTTAGCAAAAAAATAAATAAATTCAACTTCTTTGACGAAGTGCAAAATTATTATTTCGAATTGCAAAAATTTTCATACCGAAACACGTCCTTCTTTGTAAATTTTCTCTTTCTTAATATTATTTGTTTCTTTTACACAGATCTCTGCTAGGCATGTGATGGGGGATACTTTTCATAAAAAAATAAGTCCCAAAGAAAAGAGTTCAAACAAGGGAGGTTAGACCTAACTTATTAGTTCTAATAATGAAATACAAATTTCTAATATGTAATTAACAACTATGAAGAAAACTAAAAGCTAGAAAAAAACTAGATTTATAATACTTTTTGTGATAATATTACAAATCAAGATGTTTAAGTAGTGCAAAAATATAAAAGCTAATATATATAAACTAAAAGAGATAATCATGTGTTCATCGAAAGTTATTTGAAGGATTTTCCTCTCGTCTTCTTCTTTTAAGATGTTCAAAAGTAATTAATAGTTCATCACTTTTTGAATTTCTTGAATCTCGCTTAAGTATAACTTGACACAGCCATATAATTTTGCTTTGTCAATCTTTATTAGTCAAGCTTATTTTCGTAGCACTTAAATTCGATGACATACCTATATAAGCACAAATTTGAGTGCTTATGGCCTTATCTTAGTTAGATTCAATACAAAATACAAAAATTAAGCAAAGAGACTTTAAAATTTCACAATTAATTATAAATAAAGAAGTGTGTACATATACTTTGAAATGTGTTTTAAATCTTGTAACTTTAATCAGGTCATGTAGAAATATTGCAATGAGTTACTAAATAAAAATTAATATTTACAAAATATATTCTTAACAAATAAATTGAAACAAAATGCATACAATTATTAATTAAGAACCAATTTACTTATAAAAGGAAGAATAACTAATTTCAGTAACTCATATTAACACTCCCTATCAAGATAAAAACATAAATAATAAATGTCATGTATGCTTATCTTGATGACAAGCAAAGGTAAGCAGAACAACCTTCCATGTAAAAATTACCTTGTATATAAGTTAAATATTATTTTATATAAGATGTGTAAAAGTAATTCAATATAATTAATTTATTCGAAATTTTATTAATTGAACTCAAGATTATTTAGATTGGACCAATCTCAACATTATTATTATTTTTTTAAATCCAACTCTTTCAAGCCTTACATTAATTTAAAGAAATATTCAACGTTTAGTCACACCATTATTGACGGAAGAGTTATTAAACTCTTCTCACACACACACATATATATATATATATAAATTTATTGATGTATCAATATACTTTTTAAATAAATTACTTATATTTGCATCATGTTGTATTACAAAAGAATAACACTCTTTTTTTGATTAAGAGAAAAGAGCAAATATGCTAACTTACAAAGGAATTGGCTTTGTCATATACTAAAAATACAAAGTGAAAAATTTATATAGCTACTATAACGTATGCTCTTTGCTCTAATTTAGCGAGTATATTAATTCAGTGGCCGAGTTAAAAAGTTTATTAAGCGTATTCATCTAAAAATAATGGTGTGTCGCGATCAAAATAAAACAAAAAAAGAAGCTATTTAGGGGTTCAAATGTGGAAACTCCTCCATTGAAATGGACACCTATTACTATTACACTAAAAGCGTAGCTTTTATTAAGGGGATCCAACATTTTAAATAGCTTTTAAATGTAGAATTTAACATACATATATAACGTAATTTTCTAAGAAAGAATATTCAACTGAACACCCTAGGATTGTCACGGCTATAGCTCCGCCCTGCATTTTTTACTCGGGCAAATATAATACTATAGTTGTTAACTAGTACTATATTACTGTTGGTTAAGGAATCATCAGTTACGACATACGAAAAGAGGTACTACTAATTAATGATTACTTCTCCTAACTATTTTCGTATTACAACTATTTGTCATGGACCATATTGTTTAATGATGTGAACATTTGCTGGGCTAAAAAACGATTCCATTACAGTATTCAACAAAGGCTACGTGATGCGAATTGGAGTATATAAAATCGAATCGAAAATTGAATTAAATTGTAAATTGAGTCAATTTTAAAAAAAAAATCGACTAATGGTTGGTTTGACTTAGTTTGCTGTTGAAAAAAAAGAACTCGACTATATTTGGATTGGTTTGGTTTTAACCAAAAAGAACCAATCCGAGATCAAACCAACCAGACATTATATATAATTTTAAAATTTTATTTTATACATATAAATATTTACTTTGATATAATTTTTAAATATTTCTTTTACTTTTTCATAGTTTTTATCTTTTAATATATTATTTCAAATTTGAAACTTAGAATTTTGGATGGTTTTATAAAGATTATAGCCCACAAATGTTGGTAATTATATTAAAACTTAAATCAAAATCAAATTAATAATAATGCAAACATAAAATCAATTTAACACATAATATTGAATATTTGTTCTTTGATTTTACATTGGTTTAGACAATTGAAAAACATAATCTAATTTTAATTTCCTTTAATATCTAGTCATGTGACTAATATATACTTATTAAAATTTTTAGCATGACTTGGTATTTTTAGATTATGATCATTTTCATTATAACTTGTTAATTTGCAATATTTGTTTTACGTAATTTCATTATTATTATATATTTTTTCGGATATTTTAGTATCATTAATCATATCATTGTTACTGTTGTATTCTTAAGAAACACCTTAAATAGTTATATTTTGGTAGGAATGAAGAAATATTTGAAGTACAAAAAATAATATATTTGTATGAATACTTAAGCAAAAGAATCCAAAAAAACCCCAAAAAAAAAATCTGAAGTTAAAAAAACTGAGTTTTATTAATTTGGGTTAATTTATAAATTTAAAAAACCCGAACCAATCCGATAATCTACACCTCTAAATTGCCAAACCAAGAAGTAATAGAGAACTATTTACTCATTAACTTTGAACGTCTCTTAAAAAAAATTTACTATAACATTTTTATAATTAATTAATGAATCATGAATGGTTTTAACTTTTAAGTTTTTACATAATTTAGAATTAAATAAACAATATTTAGAGTAAATATCTTATTATTATTATTATTATTATTATCTCTTTTAGTATATTAAAATTGATAAGTAATAAATTATATTTCAAAATAATGATCAAATAAAAGTGAACGAAACAAAAATTTCAAAACTGTGTAGGAAAAGAATAGTAGTATATATTATATACTCACTAAGTTACTTGAATTTATTCATTATTTTATTGAGTTGATCGCTCGTAATGACGTGATGTCACTTAATTAATAAAATTTATACAAAAATTAATATTATTCGCTATAATGTAACATATCATTACTATAGTTTATAGTTGAAAAGTAACGATCACACTTGGATAATAACAAACAGCTCACAACCACTCGTACAACTTTTACATCTAATAATTTGAAGAAATCAATAATACCATCCATTTTTTTTTAATATTACACAATGATAAAATGTACCATTTTTGTTGTAGAATACAATTATACTTTTTAAATTTTATGTTCATGAAAAAATGGACATGCAGAGATTAGTTTACATTTTATTTAAAATTATGATGCTAAAAAATTTTGACCTCGAAACAAGTGACATGATTGTAAAGAGAAAAAAAATATTTCTCTCTTCTTAATTTATATGACACGTTTTTCTTTTATTCCATCAAAATGTTAAGTTTGAAATATTTACTTTTACCCTTAGTAAATAATTTACAGACTTAAATAGTAAAGAAATGTTTTAACCTATAAATTTCAATTTTTTAAACAAAAATTAAATTTTATGTCAAGTGAAATAATAAACTGTAATAGGAAGGTACGGAAGATATTTATAGCTTATTATGTACTCTATAAATTTGTACATAAATTTGAATTTAATTGAAGAGAGAGTTAGAAAGTGATTGATTTACGTAGGGTGGTGGGTGGTTTATATGTTGAAATTTTCAACTTATAGTACATGTAATTTAGTATAAATATATAAATAATGATTACTACGTAGATAATTCCTCCCTCTTTCCAAACTTTAATTATATTGGAGCTAGATCCATAAAATATTCACTTGTTCATCAAATTACTTTACAACAAAAATGGAAAACAACAGTGTTAATAATATTGTTAGCACTAGCTCAGTACAAAAGCTAGACAGGAAAACACAGGAAAAGAATAGAAGAATCCAAATGAAGTATCTTTATGCTAAGCTCTTCTCTCTTATTCCTCTCAATCATTCTAAGGTATATTATAAACACTATATTTTCTCTCTCTAGATCCCTTATACATACACACAACATCTTATTTCTATTTTACACATAAGCATGAAAGCGCGAAATAGGATCAAGATAGCTTCATGTTAAGAGATCGAGGAGAATTAAAGATTTGAAGTTTATGACCTGTTTAGGTATAGACCTCAACTTGTTGATATATAATTAAGATGAAGAGCTGATCCATATCAAGGATAAAAAATAAACAAAGGTATATATTTCCCTTTATCACATGTCTAATACGATGTGAATTTAGTTTGTTTTTTTTTTAGAAGTTATTGAGTTCTAGATAAAATATTTAATTTGTACGAGATGATGAATCTTTTAACATAGATAAGTAGTACCAGGTTTGGACTACTAAAGTTACTCAAACTTCTACCTCTTTCTTCTCTACTCTGATTTTAAAAGGTCTAGGTCTTTTTTTTTCTTTTAAGAAGCCCTAAAATAGAGAAAGAAAAAGAGGGATAAGAAGATTTTAGTAATTCATTCACTGTGTTTGCAATAAATAAAAAATAAACCAATCATAAAAATATATGAAGAAATAAGAATATTATTGATTTAAACAATATGGGTATAATTTTTTTTGTTCTCTTGATTCTTCTTTTTCTGTAATTCAATAACTATAGTACTAGCATATTTCTCGAACTAGGATAATTTGAAATTTATCTCCATGAAATGTGAATTTCTTGAAGTATATATTATCAAGAAGACTTTGACATATGTTGATCTCTTCTTGAATATAAGTTTATGGAATATTCGAGATCTGATCTTTATAAATACCCAAGATCGATTTATGGGTTATTTTGAGATTTCTAGTTAAGAAATTATAATATGATTTAAGATTTAATAGCATATTGAATTCTAATTGAAATTGAAAACATCTTTATAGAGTTCAAACTCAAATTAAACACTTGAGGTTCTTCATAGGCATACGGAGTAAAAAATCCTCTCTCACCTGAGATTACAGAGGAAGGTATTCGTGGTTTACTCAAATATTGATGTAGTGGGTAGTATCATAAATTAGCAAGAATCTGACTCACTTGGGTAGTGTATGAACCTTCAGCCAAAGAAATCACTTAGTAATATTACCACACTATTTATCAAAACACACTTGAACAATATCAATAATATTTTAGGTCAGAAAAGAGTATAACTTGTACTTAAAGTTTTTTTTTAATAAAATAGTTGATGATATATAGTTTAAATCGAAAACTTGCAAACCTGATAAGTCTAATATGAAACTCGAAATTTCAAAATAATTTTGATGTTTTTTTTCTATGATTCAATATATTTTTACCTATCATTAAGTAATCTTACTTGTTACAACAGGTAATGACCTGACTTATCTTATTTTCATAATTATAAATCTTACCCTATAAGGAGGCAACAAGTATATTTCAAAGTGTCTTTAACAATTTCAGGAGGTGCTGACACAACATGACCATGTTGATCAAGCCACTACTTTCATTGAGGAATTAAAAGAAAGAGTAGAGGTATTAAAAAGAAGGAAGGATGAGGTGGTTGCACAAATCATAGGTGATGATTCAAAGAAATCCATATCTACAACAACTTGTACAATAAAAGTTAGAGAACTGGATTCAACTCTAGAGGTCATTTTAACAAGTGGTTTGCAAAAGAATTTCACATTGCAAGAGGTTATTAAAATCATAGAGGAAGAAGGTGCACAAGTTGTTACCGCTAATTATTCAACAATTGACGGTACAATTTATTATACGATCCACGCTCAGGTAGTTCATATAGTATTTCCTTTTATTTCATCAATTCATGTGACATTTTTTTAAATTAGTACAAAAGAATGACTCATTATTTAATTATTGCTAACAATTCGACATTAAACTTCTCTTTTTCCCCTTAACGAGATGATTTATAGTAACATAGATATCTACGACTTATTTTACTATAAATTTTGAAAGTTTTCCATTTACATATGCCTTCTTCACATAAATTGTGATGGAGGCAGGATATAGTATACTCTCTATTTCAATTAACATGTTTTACTTCTAGTGAAGTTGAAAAAGAATGTCATTATTTATATTATCTTTTTAACTATAATATCCTACCTGAAATATTCAAAAACCATAAGGCTCGAGAGACATTTTTATGCATAAAACAAACATTTCGTTTACTATCAAAAAAGTGTGAAAAATTGGGAATTAGTATGAAAATTTGTAGGAAAATAAGTTTTATGTGAATTTTCATACTAATCCCAAAAAATTCTCATCTAATTCACAACTTTTAAGATCGCGAGATTCTAAAATTTCTCATATACTTTTGTAAATACCGTGCTTGTCAATTTTACATAAAATAACTGATGGGATGTAAATTTATATGTATGAAAGATGATAGAAAAATAATGTACGTACGTATAGCTAGTTAATTTTAACAATTAAATTAATAATCCTTGTCTTGTTTTAAAATGTATATATGCAGGTAAAAATTACAAGATTAGGGATTGATGCATCAAGGATCCATTTTAGATTACAAAAGCTGGTTAGCTAAATTTAGTGTCAAAATTCGTATTAAAGCTCTATCAAATATTGGAATATACAGTTAAAGACTACTGTTTATTTTGTTGGTTGACATGCTTATGATGATGTATTATAATAAAATAAATACATGAAGTAGAAACCATAAATTCTCAGTAAGGGTGGTCACACCAATCAAAAAATCAAATCAAATTGAATATCAACGGAAAAGTTGATATTGATAACATTAGATCTGTATAATTTGGTTTTATTTTTTATAAAAAAAAAAAAAGAAAGAAAAAGAAACCCAACCATCAAGATGACTAATTTTGATATTTATGATTTTTCTCATCATGAGCTAGTATGTGAAATTGAGATACAAAGTTCGTTTTTTATATTGACATTTCATGGTTTAATCGATATAAAGTCTTCGTAGATTGTTTGTCTTATATTTGTTTGTTTAATTTTTTTTTACACTCTCTTAAAAAATTATAAATAATAAAATTATTTTCACTAATATGCCCTCGCAATTAAGAATTAAGGTTTCGGCGATTACTGTGATATAATGACAAATATACATGAAAAAAATTAATAATTGAGGAATATTTTTAAAACTTAACAAAATTTACACACGTGATTAATATTATTTATACCATCAAAACGAATTAAGAACAAACTGAAAAATAATGTTAATTTTATCTTAATTTTTATAAAATAATTCTTGTTAGTAAAGTAATAATATGAGATGAATACAATACTATTCAAATAAATGGTTTCCTAAGATTTCTACGAAGCTAACCTTTTAAGTTTTGATAGTTAAAAAGTTCATAAATTAATGTCGTTTTATGATCATTTTGACACGTTATCTTGTGTACGATGGTACTATAACTATACTGTTTATAGCCGCTTTCCCATTATTATTACAAGAAAAAATAAGACACGTGAAAATTGTAACATGTGAATTGTTTCTTTAATTTCAACTTTAGGACACAAAATATTTTCAAAGCCCATAGTTGGTCATTAGTTGCCGTCAAATCTCCTACATAACATACAGTATGCAACATTATTTCATACTTTCCACTTTCTTTACATTTGACTTATTATTATTAGGAAATATTATACTAATACGCATCTTATTTTATCATAATCTCTGAAATTTTCTATCATTTAAAAAAAGATAAAAGAATTTTCTCGGATACATCACTCTCGTCGATACATCCCTATTTTCCTATCGGATATATCCCTTCCCTCTCGGATACATCCCTCCCCTCTCTAATACATCCTTATCCTCTCTGATATATCCTTACCCTCTCTGGTCGAATTTTTGACCAAACTAAACCATTATATAAAGCAATTTATCAAAATAATATATTTTTCTAAAATTTTATAGAACTAGTATAAACGTATTTCACAGTAACGTTTTATGGTATATTTCATTTTTTTAAAAAAAGTAACAACATTAGGTTGATATATGTTACTGTAAGTAACGTTTTACTCCTTAAACGTTATTTTGAGTAACATTTTAATCCTAAAACGTTTTTGTGAGTACAAATATCAATCTAACGCCGTCAGCTTTTAAAAAAAAATAAAATGTACCCTAAAACATTATTGTGAAATACTTTTATACTAGTTTTGTTAAATTTTACAAAAACATATTATTTTTGTGGATTGCTTTATATAATGACTTAGTTTGGTCAAAACATCCTCCTCTGGTCTATGTATTCGAATGTCTTATCCCATTTCGGCTACATCCTTCTATCTGGATGTCTATTGATGTATCCGGAAGTCTAGTGATGTATCCAGAATTTATAATTTTAAGAGATTCTTGTAATTTAAAAAATAGTAGAGAAATAATGTAATTAGCTATTAAGACTATGAAATTTATGTAAAGTAATTTATTATTATTATAACGTGTAAGATCAACTTGAATGGATGTACCATAATTTCAACTTTGAGAATACTGGGTTTTCAGGAAGTTTGCAATAATTATGTCTTTTAGAATTTTGTTGAAATCTCAGCATGTTATAACTTATAATTTGATAGTCAAGTGCTGATCTCAGATGCTTGATCCTATCATGATGCGTGGCCAAAAAAGGAAAAAATTAGCATAGCTTGTAGTTATATTCTTGAAACCAACTAAAAAAAAATATTTATGTAACTTGTATTTTTCAAAAACATCAATAATTTTGAAGGATTCAACACAATATGGAAATAATTTAGGAGAATAATTGGAGCAACATATAAACAAAGTAGTGAAACTGATGAAAAGATGGTAGAGCATAATTACGTCTTTCAGGTAACCCATGTCTGTCCTTTTGCTTCTATTTCATCATTTTGTGTTTCATTCTATATTTAGCTAATAATTATATGATGGTCTTTGACCTAGCAATAAGAAGTTGTATTACGCATATAATCACTCAAAAAAATGTCTCACTATACTTTATAACTATAGTTTGCTAATTACGATATATAGTTACATGTTATAGGGAGAAGAGTGGCAAGCGAGATTGAGAAAGGGAGGAGAGAGGCTAGTGAGAGAGGCCATAGAGTGGGAAAAAGGTGAATTATATATGTTTATCGATTAGATAAATATAAATTATACATATGTATTTGTATATCTGGCGAGCGAGATTGGGAGAGGAAGAAGCGAGGCGAGAGAGAGAGAAATAATTTGTATAATTTTCATCTCATTGATATAATTCGCAGGTACGCTTGTATAATTCACGTGTTTGGTATAATTGAGTAATATAAATCATGAATTATATAAATATGATAAAACTCGAAATAACGAATTGATACAAACATAAACATATGAACTTTAAACAATTATACAAAATATATTATACAAATTACATTAGATAATTTATATTATACAAAATTTGAAAACTATATGCTTATACAAACTTAAAAAAGTTATACACAAAAAAATTGAATATGTATGGTGACAAAACTAAAGGAAATCATCGCCATATACAAATACAAATCAAACGAAGAATTATTAGTTGGGAATTATACAAATGTGATGAATTATACAAATGTGAGTAATTATTTAAATTCGAAGTCAACTTACATAATTAATGATTAATGGTAGTCGCCAGTGGTATTTATAACAAATTGTAGCTACGATGAGTAATTGAGTAACATAAGTTTACTAAATCGCATAATTTTATTAAGTAAATATAATTATTTTACATGATTATATTTTTATAGTTGTAGCTATTTATTGAATTTCTTCTTGTTTTTTCAGTAAAGATCTACAATACTGTGATGCTAATATACCTATTTTAAAATGGGGAGCAACTTTCACATATAGCAAACATAAAATTTATATTTGTATGCTATAGCAAAATTTACATAATTGCGCTTTATAGAAAACTTATATATGTATAATTCGTTATACATATACAATTGAAGTGAATTGTATAAAATGAATTGTATAAAACGAGAAAAAGTGAAATTATATACAATCTGAATTGTATAAAATGAGAAAGCGAGAAAGGCAGAATTTAATTGTGTAAAACGAGAAAGAGATAAATTATATACAATTTGAATTTGTATAAAATGAGAAAGAGAGAAAGATAAAAAAAAGAGAGACTTGTGCAGGGAATATACAATTGAATCGAATTGTATAAAACGAGAAAGAGAAATTATATACAATTTGAATTTGTATACAACGAGAAAGACAAAAGAGACTTGGGCACAAAAATATATGTATTGTATAATTAAAAGTGTGTAGGACGAAGATATATGTATTTGCATGCGTTTATACGATTTTCTCTCGCTTTATACAATTAGAAACACAATTTATACAATTCTATTGTATAAAGCGAGAGAGGCGAGCGACAGGAAACGAGTGAGAGAGGGAGAGTGGCGAGCGAGAATATGAGAGAGAGGAACTGACAAACAATTTGCTATGAAATCCAAATAAATGAAAAAGATAGCTACTATATTTATTTTATATTATTAATTTATTGTCATATAAAATTATTAAAATGGGTCTGACTCAAATTAAACGGACCAATATAAGATCTGAAGCCCATATTCGTTGAACGATGGATCCTTTATTTTGGGCCTTGCACACTTGAAAAGGTCAGTTATATCCCAAAAAAAGCCAAATATTTATTCTTAAATGTCTCATATTTCATATCTCTTTTTATTTTAAAATAATATATATTATTTTTTTTCTCGTACTAGAGTTATTCTAATATTATCGCCCACCTTTTTTTTTCCCTCCATGTTATCATTACTGTATACAGTTTATCAATATATTTTTAAGATATCAAAGAGTAACTTAGTAGTATCTTTATTAAAGGATCAATTTTCTTTTTGATATCTTAAAATTATAATATACTTTAGTGATATCAATGAGTAACTGAACAGTGTTTCCATTAATGTTTAGTTCAGTCATTCGATGAGGTTACTAAACCATCCATGATATCGTTACAAGATTTTTACATATTGTCGTGATATCATTGAGGTGTGTTACACCTCTTCCATATATTAAATTTAAAAACGTTAGAGTATATTTTTCTACTAATTTAGAGTTTAATAAATATGATTATGACTTTAATAGTCTTCTTTTAATTGTTTCTTATTTATTTCTTAAAGAAAGAGTTCAAAGTCTAAAGTCCTATATGATATCAATATACCAACAGAGTATCACAAAAAATAATTTCTACTAATTTAAAGTTTAAATAATAAGATTGTGACTTCTATAAATTTCTTTTATTTATTTCTTAAAAAAAAAAGTTCAATCCTATATGATATCATAGGGCATAAATATGCAGGCAGAGTATCACAGAAGATTAAGCTCAGTCCTATATGATATCAATATATTGACGGAGGATGACAAAGAAATATATTTTCTAGTAATTTAGAGTTTAATAATCAAGATTGTTACATTTAATTTTTTATTAAAAAAAGGGACAAAGCACAAGTACCTCTAGACTATGATCGAAATTGTAGAGACACACCTTAACTAATCTAAGTAACTATTACCCCCTAAACTCATTTTTGTGTAATTGTGTACATCTTTTGGCTAACATGACACACTTCGTGACTCCACTTAAGTAAGGTGCGTGGGAGATGTTTGGAGGTCACGTAGCCAAAAAAAAAGTATACAAAATTACAAAAAAAAAAAATTAAAGGGTAATTGGACCTTTATTTAGTTAAAATGTGTCTCTAAAATTTTAATCATAATCTAAAAACGTACTGATATCTTATCCATTAAAAAAAACTTAATCCTATATAATACTGATAGATATAATATACCGACAGATTGTCACAAAGGATTAGGCTTAGTTGTGATGGTCGCAACATGCTGACATCATACTCGAAATAAGAAAGGAAAAAGTGGGGTAAACACGTAAATAATTTGGGTCATGGATCCATTAAAGATTGAGTTGGATCCAATTTGGATAAATAGTTTCATAATTAGATCTATTTGCGTACTTTTCTTAGGTAAATTGGGTAACTCATGGAAATCTAATTAGTATATATTATAATAAAATGTCTTTTAGCAGTAATCAATATACATATTAATAAAAAATGTAATACAGACATTAGTTAATTACTACTAGATTTAATGTCGTGATATACCTTAGGGACATTTAGAAAGAGTGTTAATTATCGCTAATA
Organism: Solanum lycopersicum; assembly: GCF_036512215.1. Classification (NCBI taxonomy): domain Eukaryota; kingdom Viridiplantae; phylum Streptophyta; class Magnoliopsida; order Solanales; family Solanaceae; genus Solanum; species Solanum lycopersicum. Next base: position 61,006,740 of record NC_090802.1, on the reverse strand, counting down.
TAAAAACACATATTAGTGGACATATTTAAATGCAGGCTAGTTTGTAATAGTATAAAACTTACCAAATTTGATGCGTCTAGGTATGTTCAGATACATGTATTTCAAGAAACTTATAATCAAAATTAGGTGTAATTTGTTCTAGGTGCATTATATATCATATACATGTTAATCATACTAGATACACACTAAATACATGTATTTTTACGTATTTAATGTGATTCACATAAATTTGGGATACTAGATATATAGGAGAGTGATGACGAGATTTGTTATGTGTCCCGAATACATGTGAATTCATTTGAAGACAATAAATCTAAAGCAAATCATATCTAATTTTATAAAACGTAAACATATTTGGACAAATAAAATTTTATATATAATATCTTTGATATTGTAAAATAAAGTAAATCTAATTAATTTATTCCTAAATTAATAAAAATAAACTCAATTAAAAAGAAAATTGTGTTTTAGTCAGCAGGAGGCTGCTATCGACTCCAGCTACTATGTAGCTAACTTCAAATGATTCCAAACTTAAATGAAGGAATAAAATATTTGTGATAGCAACAAGAATCCGATTTGTATATGACGTCATTGCAATGAAATAAGCATCTTATGCATTTTCTCAATCGACTTAAACTCACAATTTTAAAGTTAAAACTAGTGAATATTAATTATCTAAATAACTCTCTTTCACGTATATATTTAAATATTACAAAACAAAAATTATTTTCGTATATTATATATTATTATTTAAAAATCTATAATATTAAATAATATATTTTGACTAACTTTAATTTAAATTTTTATTTTATTTTTTTCAATTAAACTTCATATCAAACTAAAGTTGATAATAATCATTCAGTCAAGAATCTTGACTATATAGATGTGTTTTTGAGTGAGTGACCACTCATAATTGAAATATAGGCTAAATATGGCTGCATATATAAGTCAATAGTCAATGGTCAATACAACTTTTTCTTTTTTTTTTGGTTTAATTATTTAGTTTACGAAAATATGTAGCACGTTTTAGGAGTTTGATAATACCAATTGTTTTGGTATGAAGTGATACGTATCAGAAAGGGACAATCATTTTAATTTTATGGATTCAAAGTTTTAGTTTATATTCAAATAAATAGTATTATAATTTTAGATTAGTATTTGAATATGCAATTTTGAATAATGATAATCCAAACAATTTCAAAAAAGAAAGATTTGTAAATTCGGACCATGATTTTAAATCTTTTTAAATATAAAATTTGAACCATAAGTTTATATATTTTTGTTAGAAAATAACTAAAGACTTATTATTTTACATTGTACAAACAAAAACTCCTGTTCAGCGGACATAATGAAGATATTGTACTCTTATTGTTGACTAGTAGATCTTTATAAAATTGTGTGTATTTTAAAATTTGTAACCACAACCATTTATTCATAAAAAGGAATATGAAGATATGGATCTATCAATGTGGTGCCTTAGGATATTTTGATATTTTGTTTATGGATTATTACTTTCTCAATTAGTAAGATTATATAATAATTTAAGAAAATTAATAGTTTTCATAACTCGCTAGATTTCTATGTTTATAAAAAAAAAATTATAAGCTTACAACTTAAAAGATTTAAAGTGTGTTTAGACAAAGCTTCAGTTTCAAATATACTAATCTGATGTTAATGTCATATGGCCAAATAAACCTTTAATTATTAATTTTTTTGAAAAATGACTTCAAATGTTAGTGACTAGCTTGTAAATTTAATATGTAGACATACTTAAATTTAACTTCTTTTAAACATATATTATTTATTTGAGTAAAAATTATTGAATTTGAGCTAACACTTTGTCATTAGACAATATAGTATCACCAGGTTCCCTACATAGGAACTATTTAATTTAGCACGTGGAAGGCTGCATAGCAGTCAACATCTCTATTTGGGTCAGGATGATTATTTGACCCGGTTTACTGATGAATGTGAAGTAAGCATAAATTATAGGTTACTAAATTCGAAGTGTATATTAAGAAAATATCGTAGGTTTGTCTTTGTTAATAATGTGTATATTGCTAAGTATATATATACAGAGGATAATAATATTTCATATTTTTGTATTTGCTTTGAGATAGACAAGAAAAAGAAGGGAAACTTACAAAAATTTCACTAGCTTAGGAGTTGATTATTTAGATAAATGTTAATTTTCGATATAACAAATCTTATCAATTTTTTTTATATATTTAGATATGTCCAGATACATGTTTCTTGAGATACAAGAAGTCAAAATTTGGTGTAATTTGATTTAGATACAATATATCACATGTATATGAGATACATAACAAATCTCACCGCCTCCCTCCCACCTTTTTCACCACTCTCATATGTATCTAGTATCGCATATACATGCTAAATAATATTATATACATATATATATATATATAAATAAATGGACCTAATATGATTCACTCGCCTTTCTTCTTATCACTCAGCATCTATATTAGTGAATTTAATATCAAAAACATATATATTTAAATGTATATTTCTTAACATATATAGAAAATTCTTAATTAATAATAAAATAAGTAATTAATTAAAAATTTAGATAAAACTATCATATAGCTAGCGTTTAACCATAAATTTTCAAATATTCTTGGCAAATATTATTAGGTGAAAACTTGGGTGAAGTTTCACGATATGTTTGGCAATAATATTTGGGAAATATATTTCACTTTTTTAGAAAAATATGATTTATACCCTTAAATATTAAAAATTATCAAAATAACCATAAGTTTGTATTATAAGTCAATTGGATCTTCGTTACAACAAAAACAAATAAACGACACTAGAGCAATGTAGTAATTTGGAGCGAGTGCAACAAGCATCATTCCATACATCATGAAATAGATAAAGCACAAGACTTTCTTTTTATCCTTTGTCGATTGTTTAATATTTTCTTCAATAATCATATCATCATTTATTATTCACCAAATATTTCATCACTACTTTGGTTTTAACATAAAAAAAATATGTAATATAACGCAAGCAACAACTATAGAAAGTGTCTTTGTAAACGATAAAAAAGAGTAAAATTTCAATTTATAAAAGATAAAAAATAATGAAATTTGGGTCAATTTCTAAAAAAATTAATATTTGTGAATTTAAATATTTATCAAAAATATTTACTAAATAAAAATAAAGTGTATAGATAAATAATATTTATCAAATTTTTCTATAAATATTATTTGAAAAATCTATAGTTAAACGAACCCATATGGATGTATGTCAAGATAGTTTTCCAAAAAAAAGTCGCGTGTGTCAATGAGAGATGTACTAGATAAATTGGCTGCTATTGAATCAGTTTGTTTTTGGAGGGAAATTCAGATAATTTTATAGCCAATAGGGTATTGTGGTCTTTTTACACTCCATCATGTTATCTCTGGCAAAAAGTGTCATGCCAAATAGTTTTACCGTATAGATTAGTCCTTTCGTTTTTTTGGGTTAAGGCTCAAAATGTTTTTTAAATTTTCACACGCAGTATTAATAGTCCATTCATATTTGTAATAATGGTGCACTTTTGATTCTTCCCAAATTTGTAACATTAATTTGTCCAAAATTTTATATAAGGAATGTCCCGTCGTCTTTTTATATATTTAATAGAAATAGTAACTCTATCTGAGAGAAGATGGTAAGAAAAACACTTTGTTCTGTTTATTAGAAATATTACTGTAACAAAACTAAGGACATCTTAACATATGATTTTGCAAGAAAATAAAAAATTGTACTATTGCAAGTGAAATTATCGTGATGAGCCTATCGACTTTATCTGCAATATGATTTTCTACTGAACAAAACAAAGTTTTTTTCTCACATTCTTTCATGTGGATTTGTTATTTCTAATAAATATATAAAATGACGATTGAATATCCCATGAATAGATTATGGATAAAATCAATGCTAAAAATTACGTAAAATTTTTTGGAGGAGGACCAAAAGTGCACCAATATTATAAAAATGAAGGACTATTAGTGCTCCATATAAAAATTCAATGATCACTTTGAGTCTTAACCCAAAGAAAAGAGACTATTTTGGTCCTTTCCTCGTATAAATTTGTCACGACCCAAAAATGGACGTGATGACACTCGTCTTATCCCACCAAGACAAGTAAGCCTAAAACTCAACTATTACAATAAAAATGCAGAAAATTTACTATCAACTTACATTATACCCCAAAACCTGGTTGTCACGTGTACAAGCCTCTAAAGTATTACAATCGGATCAAAAGAAAATATAAGTCTCGTATGATATTGTTTCTAGAGTAGAACAAAATCATAAACAAGGGTAAGGAGGGATGCTGAGATGACCAACAACTACCTCACAAAATCTCCAGGAAGCCTCGGAAAAGAAGAGAATATATCATAAAAGTCCGGGCTAGTAACCTACAAAAATTTGTAGAAGCAAGGGGTGAGTACCAAACCACACGGTACTCAGCAAGTAAACCTCTAAACACAAGCTAAGGAGATAAAATACGGGTACTCCTACCACCCCCAACCGAACCTTCGCAACTACAACCTGCATAAACATCAGCCCAACCTAACAACTCACAGTTTACATAGAACGTAACTCAACAAAAACATTTAGACAAATTACATATCCTCCACAACAACACTTTAACAAATTACATATCCTCCACAACAACACTTTAACAAATTATATATCCTCAACATCAACACTTAAACAAATTAGATATCCTCAATAGCAACACTTCCACAAATTTACATATCCTCAATAACACACTTTAACAAATTACATATCCTCAACAATAACACTTCAACAAATTATATATCCTCAATAACAAGCTCAGTATTCAACAATCACAAGTTCCGCAAAAAGGCAATCACTAGATCAGCAAAACACAATATCAAGTTCACTAATGATAAGTATGTGCAATGTAATGGAATGCAATGTCAAGTATAATGATGCATGTCTGACCTAGTGATACACACCCGCTGTCTCTCAGTCCGGGACCCATGGGGGACATATCTGTCCATGCATCTGTCGCGGCGCACGACACGACCCTCGATAATAGTAACCATCGCGGCGCGCGATACGTCCGTCGAAATATAGTAACCATCGCGGCGCGCGATACGTCCCTCGAAATATAGTATCCATCACGGCGCGCGATACGTCCCTCGAAATGGTACATCCTCTTAAGTACCCATTCTTTCTCAATGCACATAACACTTGTCACAACCAATGCCTCAGAATAATGCAGATGACAAGTTCACACATATAATGAGGAGATGACCATTTTCATAACATCACACAGTTCACAACCACACAAACATGAAGTTACATCAACAATGATTCAACAAGCCTTCAACCCTTTCTCAACACAACAGACATAAACAATTAATCACATTGCCTTTTGTTATCCCCATTCTTTTCATCATTAGAATTAATCAATGTGGACAAGTCAACCCATCACTAATCCCGTTATTCCCAACATATACCACAAGGACATACACACATTTCATACACTTAACAAGAGTTTAGAAATCCACTTGCCTCAAATAGTCGAACAATGACTCCAAAACTTGAGCCTTCCTCTTTTGGTTGACTTCCAAACCAATAAAATCTATTCAAATAAATAACCACGATATGATTTCGAAACTAACAACATTCATATTGCTATATCTCTAGCTTACACCCAAAACTCATCCAAATTTATAATAAAATTTCTAAATTTTTATTCCAACCAATTGATCAAATCTCATATTTTCTGAATTTCAAGTTTAGGGTTAAATCTTAATTCTCCGAATAACATAATTATAATGATTTTTATATATCATAATGCACCCACTATTTAACACATATCTCAATATATCAAAACTTGAATCCTAATATGATAATCAAATGAAATTAATTAAAGCCGAAACTAACTGCCCAACACATCAATGGCGGACTACAAAACTATTTGCTGAAACCACTTATTTTCAATGTTCAAATTCATATTTATCGTCCCACTATTAATAATCCTAATCTTGGAGTAATCATTGTCCAATGATTAGGACTAATCATTGTCCAATGATTGAACCATAATACTCATACACATTTATAACCCCAAGTTCACATATTAGTATAAATTATACACGTTTTAACCTAAAAATCTATTCTCAGTTACACAAAAATTTAATAGAAAGGATAAGAATAATTACCTTGATATCTCAAGATAAAAATATCGTTGTTTCTCCTCCTTTTTCCTTTTCTTTTCTCCCTTTCTTTTCTTTTCCTTATCTGCGTATCTTTTTTTTTCCACAAATCGTTCTTTCTTTTTCTTTTTTCTCACAAGCCGTTTGCGGCTTCACAGTTAGGGCACTTTGCCCCTTTTTTAATTATTTTATTTTATTTTATTATATTATTTGATTTTCTTTTTTTTTCCTTTTTCATTATTCTTAGCAATAAAATAATTCTTTATTAAATCTAAAAATTATGTCACTCATTCTTATAAGTCATATAAATTATTTACAAAATCTACTAAAAAGGTTAATATAAAAATAATAGTTGGAATTTCTAAAATGACTAAAAGGGTCGATACAAAATTGTTGTGATGATAACAAGAAACTGATTTTTTAAAAAAATGTTTATTATAGAGAGGGGTCCACTCAATATTGGAGGCCTAAACAAAACTTAAGAGGTAAACTCAATATTTTTCTATCATATATACATTTATTTAAAATCTATTTTTCTATCTATTTTAAATAGAAGCGAAACTATCAAGTATTTTCTTTTATAATCAATTCGCTTTAATTATTCTTTTTCAAGTGATATCATAGCTAATTAATTAGTCTCTCTTGATACATTGTTGATTTTAAAGAAGATCAATTTTAATTTTGAAAAAACCTTTTTTGGTTGAGGTAACGATTACAGGAACTCTTAACATTATTCTAAAAGCAATATGTGTATTTAGAAAAGAATCAAATCTTTTTATTTGATTGATTATTTCTTAATAAGATCATTATCTTCTATATGTATTATTTCTTTAACACTTTTCATTCAAAAAATAAATCTAAATCATCAATATCAGAATAACTATTACGTGTTAAAGAAAGTTCAAGGTTATGACAATATTTTTTAAATTCTCATCATCTAGTGAACTCAATATTTTACCACCAAATAAAAGATCAAAATATTTTCATATGCTTGAGTTGGTTCAAATCTATTTTGAAGTGAAAAAATAATTTGATCAATCAACTCTAAAAGTTCTTTAAGAGACTTTGTGATTTGGCTACCCATATTTTTAGCAAATTGCTTCTTACAAAATTCATGTTTATTTTCATTTCATTTACAATTTCCTAAGTAAAAATCCTAACACTCATAGTACATATACTTTTTTTTTTTAAATAACATATATAAGAAGCAACTTTCACATATAGCAAATATAAAAATTTAATTTATATGTTATAGCCATAATTTGTGTAATTACGCTTAATAGCAAATCTTATGTTTGCTATGAAACTTTTGATTTGTATAATTCGCTACAAACATCAAACTTTTTACAAATTATTCAGTTTTGTATAAATGCATTTATACATTAGAATTTATATAATTATAAGTGTGTAGGACGAAAATATATGTATTTATATATATATATATTTTTCTCTCGCTTTTTACAAATATAAACTCAATTTATACCAAAATAAATAAAATGACTAATTGTATAGCAAATTATATGACAAAAGAATGAAATGCTTACTACGAATTATAATTAAAATAAACTATAACTATAGTATTTAATCTTGAATTAATAGTTTACTACTTTGTGCTATAATTCTTTCTGTAAATAATTATTTCTTTAAAAAGAAAATCTAAAATATATGAGGCTATGACGATGACCTAACCATACATGCCATCACAAGAATGAAGGAAGCATCTTACGTGTAAGTCAATAGTCAATATCAACTTTTTTGTTTTGGTTTATTCATTTTACTTTACTTAAAACAATTAATTTTTAAATTTAAATATATATTTGATATTTTTTAAAATAATATAAATATGTTATGTAAATAAAAATTATTAAATTCAAGTGAACACTTACGTTCTGGATTCTCACACTTAGTAACACTGACACTATGAACATGTGGGAAATTGGCAAGCCTTTTTTGTCTAATTATGTTAGGCTCAATGAGATTTCAAATGGAGTGTATATGTATACAGTGTGTGTATTCATTGCATATAATAAAATTTAGGCTACTAAAACATCAAGTCATACACAAATTTCATTAATCATTAAAAGAAATCATGGACTTCAACTTTTTAAAAGTTTCATTTGACTACCATTATTACGATAGTGAAAGACGTTGCAGAAAATTGGCACAATTAACTGAATATGTATTAATTGATGGAGACAAAACAACTTGGTATAAGATCTACCCAAAATTTGACCTTTTTTCGAGAGTGAAACGTCAAAAACATATTCAAAATTAAGTTTCATATCTAAGCTATTGATGGTGTGATTTTCATATCTAATCATGTTGAACGGAGCATTTTTCTTCTGAATCACATCTAAGTATAATTTCCGGCACGCTTAGCTTCCCCAAAAGGACGTGACATTTTATTTGGTTGGGAAAATAGTTGGTAAATAATAATTATAGCTTTCTCCAAATAGATTATAGTCTATATAGACAGCAAATATTCAAGTTGAATCTTCACATTCCAGCTTGTTATGAGCTATAATGCCTATTTCAGATCTTACATCTAAATATCTAATATATGTTTGATTTAAATGAACTTCGTATAATCATATTTTAGATCTTACCTCAAAATATATCAACGTTTGTGTTTTATAATCGAAAGATTATTCTATTTTTTATCATTTCATATACAAAGTCACTCAAATGACTTACTTAACATGGTATACAATATTTTTGCCGTTATCAAAATCACCCTTCACCTTGGTTTTGCCTGAGGTTAATTCATAAATGTTAGCATTTCCCAATAAATTAGGGTCATATATGCTTAAATGGCCTAACATAATAAATGTGATTTAAGTTGTGCATGGAGGCTATATATTTTTATTAATAATCATAGATTAAATAAATATTCAAGTTCCAAATTCATAGTGTATATGTTGAAAGTCAAGATATATATTTGTATGACTAATCTCATGATGATGTATACAAAATGACATAATATTTATTACGTAGGTATACAACATTTATTCATAGATTGCTCCTGTTGGGCCCTAGATAGCTACAATAATATGGACATTTTGTTCACATCGCTCTTTCCTTTAATATATCTCCTATATATAAATTGAGAACGTATGCTTCAAACTTTACAAGATGAATCGATGATCATCGATTTATATCATATATCATATCGTATCGTAAAAATACAACAAATCAAATGGAAAACACTAGTCCAGAAAAGCTAGACAGGAAAACACAAGAAAAGAACAGAAGAATTCAAATGAAGTATCTTTCTTCTAAGCTCTTTTCTCTTATTCCTCCACACCACCACCAATACTCAGCTAAGGTATGAACCATGTTTCAGTAATTAACTTTGATTCAAACTCAGTATTTATTTATTTTTTAAAAAAATTATTAAATATGTACAAATATTTTGACGTACTTTTCCTTGACTTGTAAGTGTAACAATATAATTTCAGGATATGGTGACGCAACAAGACCAAATTGATCAAGCCATTACTTACATTGAAAAATTGAAAGAAAGAGTAGATGTATTAATGAGAAGGAAGGATAAGATTATAGCACAAGGTACAAGTGATGATTCAAAGAAATTCATGCCTTCAACATCTTGTAGCAATATTAAATTACCTATGATTGAAGTTAGAGAGTTGGGTTCAACTATAGAGGTTATTTTAGTTAGTTGCTTGCAAAAAAAGTTCACCATGCAAGAGGTGATAATCATCTTAGAGGAAGAAGGAGTTCAAGTTGTTACCGCTAATTTTTCAACAATCGGCGATAAGGTTTACTATACTATTCATGCTCAGGTAATTCATGTTTTAATTTACGTGTCTTACAATTTTTTTTTAGGTCTATTTATATATAAAAAAAATAGAATTTTTTTAATATGGTTTTAACAAATACCGTGCTAGTTAATTTTGACAACTAAATTAACAATGTTTTTGTTGTAATATAATGTTTGCAGGTGAAAATTACGAGATTAGGGGTTGATGCATCAAGGGTCTATTTGAGATTGCAAAATCTGATTTGCTAATTTTTTAATTACTTACCAGCGGAATCAAAAAGGTTTTAGAAAAATAACTTTAGACTATTGTATTTATACACATTTCTATTATTTTGTTGGTTATTCAAGTTTGCATTCTTATTGTATTAGAAATTTTTTATAAGAATCAACAAAGGGTCATGATAAAGTGACAATTAAATATTTCGTCTATCATTAATTAGAAATCTCAATTTCATCTTTTACTCTTGAGCATATTTTCATCATTAGATCTAGGAGAATTAATATGAATCACTCCTTTACTATATTTTCATCATTAGATCTAGGAGAATTAATATGAATCACTCCTTTACTATTTTAGCAAGTATTATTTAATTTTTTTATTTGATATTTTCATTCATCACTTCATTGACAATATTTAAAGATTTAATATATTGCTATTAAACCTTAGTCAAATAAATTCAACGTCAAGACCTAATAATCAAGTTTTAAACTAAGTACTTATAAGGGTGAATAAATAATAATGTTAGGATTCAAAATATAATAGCTGATCAAGCACCCGTAAACATGAATGTGCATCAGCCATTTATTTTGATAAGAGATATAGGCCATATATCCCACTCTTTTATAAGTGATCTTAGTAATAAATACTGAGTTCTTGCTATGAAAAAAAACAAAAACTAAACATTTATGATGTACATAGTATATAGAAATCACTACTGCTCAAAAACTAAATTGTTTTGGACTAATTTTTTTTTTAATATTAAGATTGTTTTAAAGAGAGAATTTATTTTGAACATTTATTATAAAAAATTTTAATCAGTATTTTACTTAATCAAGTTAAAATATACATATTCAATTTTCCAATTAATATTATTATAAATAGATATATAAATAAATTAAATATTGATATACATGATGATTTAAAAATAATTAAAAAATATCAAATATAAAAAAAAATAAAAAAAGAATATTATCTAAAAATAAAATTCTTAAATGAAACGTAGCTGAACCTACTAGATATGCTAATCAATTAATAATGTTTTATTGGTATATATTTAAAATATGATAAGGATATTTTAATAATCTAGAAAAAGTATATGTCTGCTTTTTTTTTTAAAAAAAAAAGTCTTTTAGCTTATTTCCCAGGACAGAAAAATTGTTGTTACTTCTATTTAAATAAAAGAAGTTTTATTGAATTACTAAATGTCTTAATTTTTCAAAAAGAAAAAAAAAATTCAAAATAAATATTTTAGATCAGCAAAAGAAAAAGAAAGTGTGTGACTAGACAATGCTTTATTTATTTTTTAAATGTTAATATTGCTCATTTAAAAAATTATTGATATCCCTTTTATATAAATCCTTTTTGTTGTTTAGTCATTTTCTTTTATTCAAAGATAATTGGCCCAAAATTACAGAGACCAAAAGCCGCAAGCAAACAGAGTATTGTTTTTCTCTGATTTTGAACGTGGTGGGGGAACCACCGATGTTTTATGATGACTATAAAAAGAAGGCATAAAATATAAATATATTTTTTAATTTATTTCTATAATTTTAAAAATATTTAAAATAATTTTGTGAAATAATTTAAATTAACTTATATATGGGAGTGAAGGTAGTATATAATGAGGGGTTTCATCCGTATATTTACTTTTCAAATTTGATTATTAAAATCAGGCTAAAATATTTAAATAATTTCCATAAAATATATTTGAATTGATTTATGTATATCACGTAAGATAGATATTTAATTAGTTGTTCAATTTTATAGCAATTTAAAAGTGTACATAGATGTCAATTGAAATAAAAGATTTAACCTTTTTTTATATGATGTTAAGCAGTTTATGAGCTTACGTTTAAGACATTCTAATTTTAGTTAAATTTCTCATGTTATATATCATTCACTTTTTAAATATCAAAGCTTTGAACGTGTAAATTTTCACATCATCAACTAGGAACGAATATTCTTTTATTTATATAGTGTTAGTTTGATTCACATTTTTTATAATAAAATTTATTTTAAATAGATGATATATTGATATAATAATTAGAGATAAATCCAGAATTTGAAGAGAGGGAGAACACCACTAAGAGTGGCACAAGAGTAAGGCTAGGAGTGATTTAAAAGTAAGGTTCACGAAGAGTAAGATTTTAATTATTTACTGAAGAACACTTCTAAGTTGTAAATTTTTTGATCGTCTTATATTTTGATTAAAATTGTATTACAATTTTCATTTGTTTTTAATTTCAATTAAGACAAAAAATGGGGTCAGACGAGAATGGGGTTAGATGAGGTGGCAAAAAAAGGATGGTTAAGAAAGGGGATAGGGCTGATGAGGTGATAAAAACGAGTTTTAATAAATAAATAATTTTTAAAAAAGATTATTTTTTTAAATTACAAAAAAATTACCTTCACAGAATTCAAATCTACACGGTCACGACCCAAACAGAAGACTTTGACTGGTGCATCCAAACGTCTTTTAGTTATAAAAATACATATTTTTTCCTTACCTGTATCACTATTTTATCAATCATTTCTCTTTCTATATATATACGATTATTTTAAAAATTACAAAATACATGTGATAATAATAGACGGCTCCTCCTTTTAAATTGCACATGTGCAAATTGAGACATGTGAATCTCAAATTTTGAATAAGACTAGAATTTTTCTCGAAGCCACGTTAAGGAATTAGACTCTTTTTTTTTTTTTTTTTTAATTTTACAAAAAATTAAATATGGAATGAGACTGGAATGGCATCTTCTGTTTTCCACTATCCATCCTTATTTTGTTGTCGAATCTCAAAACCACTTGATTTAGTGTGAATTCGAAGAGTCCTATATCTAGAGTCGGCATCAAAAGATAGTGATAGGTTCGTGTATCTATTATTTTTCTATTTTATTTATAATAACATTACATATATATATATATATATATATATTATTGATTTTAGTTGAATTTGTTGCATTTAGCACCTTTAAATTTTTTTAATGTTTGTTCACTTCTTTTTTTTTGGCAAAATAATAAATGATTCATTTTAGAAAAAATTACGAGGCAAAAACCTGGCTCGAGTTGTCAATTGAATTTCTATTTTTGTGACTTTACCAATTAAACGTATAAAGTAAACGAAACTCAAAATCTCACTAACTATGACCAAACTTATGGGAAATTAAAAATAATTGAGTTGAACAGAGTGTGTGACCACACACTTTAAGAAGCAAGTAAATACTTGCAACCTCTCTTCTGTGTGTCAAAATTTTTAAATTAGAACATTGAAAGTGTGTCATAGTGAATAGTGAAGGATTATAAAATACTTTATTAATAAGCTTGAAGAACAATAAATGAGTTTTTATAGTTTCGTGGTTAAATTAATTTAAATGTGATTGGCTTTTATTGTGTTTGTGAGTTTATGGTTGGAAATTCAAATTAAATAGCAAAGGATTGTAGTTATTTACAATGAATTTGGTACTCAATTTGTGAAAAGATACGGAGAATTGTCAAAGGAACAGGTCCAACGCAACTGACTGATGTGTCTTTCCGCAAGTGTTTTGGTGAAATTTTTTGGAAGTGACCTTTTAATTTAATTTATTTTTCAATATTTAATTCCTACTTGACAATTAACAATGATATAGGGATTTGATGTGCAATGGTTGTATGAGTTTAATTATTTAAATGTTCAGTTAGTAAGTAGTGATATAGTTTACAATATTATACTGACCTTTCTTGTTTATTTTCATTTTTAAAAAAATAGTCCTTTAAACCTATTTACTAGTAGTAATATAAAAGAACTACAATTTGATCAATTTTTTTCTTACTAATATTAATTTTTGTTTGGAATAGTTAATAATTTTATTATAATGCTTTCTAATGACAAAAGATATTCATTTTTCAAAAAACTTTTAACTTGTACACAAATATAATTGGCTGTCTTTCCTAAAGCCATCTGAATTAAAAATGGAAAAACTAAATCCATAATTGTCAATTTTGGCAAGAAAACCAAAAAGCTATCAAACTTTTTCTTGTAATTAAAGTAGTCATTAGTCAAATCATTACAATTTTGTGGTGTCTTATACGTAGATAATCATATCTTTCCACCATAAAGGTCTTCTTTGAATTCAAATAAATTATAAAGAAGAACGTGGGGGAGAAATTAACCAAAATATAACAAGCGGAAAAGAAGAGGACTCAATTATTTGTATGTCATTTTTATTACATTACTATTATTTGTTTTTCAATATTGTCCTAGTGGAAAATTTTAAAAAGTATGACTTCGCAGCAAAATAATCATAGAGGTTAAAGTGAGAAACATATCGTAAAATAATAAGACATGATGCAAATGGCAAAACAATATACTTTATCTCAATTTATGACATACTTTTCATTTTTTAAAGTCAAACAATTTAAGTTTAATCGAAAATTTGTATATGAAATTTTTTAATTTTTTTGAAATTTATATATATATATATATATATATATATATATATATATATATATATATATTTGTAAACTACGTAAAAATACTATAATTCACAATAATTAATAAATGATAATTCAAAATGTTTAAAATCTCTATGAACACTTATGATAAAAAAAAAATAGACTTGTTTGAATCTCAAAATCCAAAAAATGTCACATAAAATGTGATAGAGGGAGTACATATTTTACCACTAATTTAGAGTTTCCTATCATATATTTAGTAAGATACGTATTATCTTCGGAACAATTCCAATTAATTTGTTTGTATGTTTGGTACCAGATGCACTAAAATAGGGAAGAGGCAAGCGAACTGGGGAGAAAGGCAAGGGGGTAAAACTTACCTGCATCGGGTGTTTACACCAAGTCAATACATGCATGCCATGTGTTTAAGTTTATTGTTCATGTCATGTTACTTCATTAAATCACATAATAATGAAAATTGTATTGACTTGGTGTAAACACAAAGTGTAGGTAGTTTTTTCCCAAGGCAAATGAGAGGGAGAGGGAGAAAGAGATAGTTATGTATCTGGGATGCATATGATCACACTTAATACATAGTGTGTATATATATATATATTACACCTAATTTTGGCCTCATATATCCTGGGATACATGTATCTTGATGTATCTAAATGCACTCAAATATAATAAAAATTATAATAATAAAAACTAAAATATGTCTAATTAAACCAGTTGGATTTATGTTAGTTTCTCCTCCTCCTCTTCTTCTTCTTCTTCTTCTTATTATTATTATTATTATTATGGTTGTTGTTATTCGTACTTGGCACTAATTTTACTGTACAAAGATGTGATTGATCATGTGTTGATTAGAAGGTCTTACTTTTGTCAAAATATTACTACTAGTTATGTACCTCGTGAAGGGAAAAAGAGGCCACATTAGAGTTTTCAAATATGAATTTCATTTAAGATGATTATTTTGAGATTAATTAATTAATCAAGATGTTGACGAATCAATTAAAATGGTATACTAGTTACGTGCATGAATATAAAATTCATGCATAACTCTATATTCATGCACAACTCAAACAAATCAGTGTGTTCAACATGAACTTCTTAAGATTGTACATGTACAACTAAGTGCTCTTAAAAGGATGATATACTCACTAGTGGTTTGATCAACCTTAGGACGGCAAAATCCGTTCATAAAATTATAATCACTCCAAATTCTTTTCAGTTTGAGTTGATTATTGATCTGTTTATTTATTTATATATAATAAGAAAAACGATATTTCTAGTCCTTGTGTTAAGGTTATATTCTTATTTTAGTCTTTGTGTAATCTAACTCTAATGTCAATAATGCTAAGTTAGATAACACAAGAACTAAAATAAGAAATTAGCCTTAATATAGAGAATAAAAATACCGTTTTCCCAATATAATAAAGAAAATTAATAATATTATAGAGTACAAAAAATAATAAAAGAATAAATAATTAAAACCTAGTTCATAAATATTGCTTAATCTTATTAGGTGACAAAAATTCACAGGTAATTGAACTAAATAGCTGACCTAAAGTAACAGCTCATGTTAGCATCAATATAACGCGGGGCACAAAAAAATCTCTGCAGTTAACGAAAAAATAAGTCTCGTCAAAGATATTTTTAATCTTCTGTAATTCAATATTACTAATTTGTTAAATCAAGTTAATTATAGGAGAAAGGGCAATTCGAAAAGCGGGGCACGTACGTAATTAAGGAAATAAATGTTTACTGAGAGAAGTAATTAAGTAACTTTAGTTAGTTAGTTACGGTTATAGTAGTAATTAATTTAGGAAATATAGTAACTAGAGTTTGTTAAGTATAATTCGAGCCTTTTCCATTATGGTAATAAGAGTTGTATGTATAAATAGATAACTATCTAAAGAGGTTTTTCAAAGGCGAATTATGTTTGAATGAACTATGTCCTATCCATATATGAAGATCAACCACCATGGGAGATATTTGGAGCTAATTATGAAGAGAAGTTTCGTTACTTTATTACTCCTTTGAAGAAGCAGAAGACTGAATATACAAGGTTTTCTCGAATTTGTGCTAAAGGGACGTGGCAAGGGCAAACCGGGAATCGTACGGCGCCTGTGGTAGGGTTTAAGAGAAACTTGAAGTTTAAAACAAGTGAACGTGGCCAAAATAACACCTGGTTGATGGTAGAATATCATGTCGCGGATAGTTTCTTTAAGGAAAATAATCATATTCCTAAGGAAGATTTTGTGGTGTGTCGAATAAAGAAGAACAAGAAGGGTAAAGAGAAGAACGTGGATCATGTTATGGAGGCACAAGATGGAGATGTTGTGGGGATTATTGATCCTATGTTGCTTGAACCGAATCATAATAACGACTACTCCACGAGGGAAGATCAAGTTAGGGTTTGTGATGCAGTTGAGGCTACAACTACCGAATTTGACATCCAAAACAGTACTTATGAAGCTACTACAACGGAGAAGAAAGAGACAGCGTTGGAAGTACAAGAAGGCCACGGAGTTGATGATATTAGAAGCAATGAACTTCAGGAAGAGATGTATAGAGCATTTGATGACATTCCTTTTGAATTGGTTGTAGAATTCACACGTTCTACAACATATATAATACACATCAATAGTTCCTTAGATGGATTATGTAGTTGACTTTTTTTTTATATATATAGTTCAGTTCTTTTAAATCTATTGATCATTGTTTCTTCTCCTTATCGGGAGGTTTCTTGTTCACGTTGGATTAAATATTTTGTTAGTTGTATGGTTTGATTAATTTCTATTCACTTCAACTTTTTAAATTTTCATAATAAATCCATTCATAATTGGTGTTTTGGTGGACGAGTTGTTTTCAATTGTATTTGAATTGTACGAGCCTAGAAGAAGAAGGGATATCTATAATTGTATCTTCGTCCTAATATTTGTATTAACTAGTAAGTATCAATTTGATTTGTATAATTATTATGGATTGATTATGAATACATTGATAATTAGAAGTTTTCTCGATTAATTATTTTCAATTGTATTTGAATGGAGCAAATCTTGAAATAACAGTGTTGTCACTAATCGTATAATTAGGTTATTTTCGTTCGTATTTGGATCTGAATAACACCACAATCAGGCTGTGAAAATACAGAAAATGAACTTCATTGAGGTAGATATTAGTATATTTTGTTTGATTATGAGCTTCAGCTTAATGGCAGAGATATTCAAAAATAATTTGATACTCCTATACCATACTTCTCTATAATCTCTTGTCATTTTCTGTTCTTAATATTTTTTTCTACAACATATATTTCTATTTCACTACAAAATTTCTTCAAAGGTCACTAGTAAAAAAAATATTAGTTTTAAGTGTAG
The DNA here is from genome assembly GCF_036512215.1 of Solanum lycopersicum. Classification (NCBI taxonomy): domain Eukaryota; kingdom Viridiplantae; phylum Streptophyta; class Magnoliopsida; order Solanales; family Solanaceae; genus Solanum; species Solanum lycopersicum. The sequence goes on along the minus strand of NC_090802.1, from coordinate 60,988,725 downwards.
AGATGAACCAAAAATTGATCAAAGAGTATTTTTAGTAGGGAAAATTGTATATAATAGCAAACTAGTAACCTAAAATAAATGGAGTAGCTAGGGTTTGATTTAATTGTACTCCATAGCAAACGTTAGCTAAGGTTTGTCAGGCGTCTCTCTCCCAAAAATCTCGCTCGCCACTCTCCACTCTCGCTCGCCTCTCTCGCTTTATACATAAAAGTGTATAAATTTTGTTTCTGTTTTGTATAAAGTAAGAGAAAATTGTATATACACATGCAAAAATATATATTTTCGTGTTATACACTTAATTATACAATTTACAAACATTTTACTTCAAATATTGCAGACGATTGCGAATTATACAATTGCAGTGAAATACAATTTTGTCTAGCTTTATACAACAGAAGTGTATATATTGTGTTTCTGTTTTTGTATAAAGCGGGAGAAAAACATATATCTTCTTGCTATACACTTATAATTATGTAATATACATACATTTTAATTCGATTCAACTATATGCAACGCAAATTTTATAAAAAATATTGCAGCGAAATAGGCAGCGAATTATACAATCGCAGTGAAATAGGATAGCGAATTATACAATTGCAACGAAATAGGCCAGCGAATTATACAATTTAGGCCAGCGAATTATACAATTGTATATGTATAGCAAATTATACAGTTTTATGTTTGCTATGAAGCGCAATTATGTAAACTTTGCTATAACATACAAATATAAATTTTTTGTTTGATATATGTGAAAGTTGCCATTTTTAGTATAATATGTAAATAAAAGGATATATTTAATCCTTCTCCAAATGAATCGAATCTAAATTCAATCAAAAAACACATATTTTCTCCCTCCTATATCACACTTATAACTTATTGAAGCAGGATAACTTATTTAAACCAATCTAAATCCAATGTTGTTTTTTTTTTTTACTTTGGGTAATTTGATTAATTGGAATATCCTTATCATGAGGTGTTTCTCTATTATTATTTTTTTGGAGCAACTTTATTCTCATGCAAAACTATATAATCATATCACAAATCACTTGTTTAATACTCATAGTCGATGTCTATCCATTAGCATAATTATTGTAATTAATTAACTAGTTCTATATCCCCATCCATCATGATGTGATCTAATCACTCTAAGGATAGCCTTTTTGCCAACTTTAATTAATCACAAAGATACAGAATCGCCAGTCAAAATACAAATAAATTTACTTTTCCTTTTCAATTAAGAAAAAGACATGTGAAGTCAACTCTGACTTTTGACAGTGGCCTTCTAATAAATAAATCAATAAACATGTCTCAATAATAATAGGTTTGTCATTTTAATTATTAAAGATATTTATCATATTAAAAATTTAAGATGAAGTTATTTTTTATTAGTGATTATTTTGAAAATTACAAATATATCAATTATGTAACATAAAAATATATTAATATTTAATAAATAATTATATCTTACTCTTAATACATAAAAAAGAATAAAATAATTAGATATTTATTCTAATTAATTCTAAAGTGGCGTGTAAATGAAAGTCATAAATAAGGGAGTAGTGAACAACTTAGACACGTAGCAACACATTTTTTATTTTTTTTTTATATTTCAAATGATAATTTACAACTTTTCCACATCAAATAACAATATTTATTTTGTAATATCTTTCTCATGTGTTGTCAAATTTTGTTTTATATTGCATTTACTTGTACAACCAGTTAGAAACTGACAGATTTTTATCATGGATATTTATTCAAGAATTAAGATGATTGCAACTCTAATCAACTATTCAAATAATTATTTTTTTTCTTTGAAACTAAAAGTACATAATTTGTATTATTACGTGAACGATCCATATAGTTTGGCAGGCTACTTTGATTCAAGTTTTTCCTCTCTTTCAATTTTATGTAAGGTTTATATGGACATAAAATTTTTAGAATGTAAATTATTATTTATGTATTTTTGAATTTTAATCTTAATTAAAGGGGTTTACTACGTTCAAATAATTTGCACATAATAAAGAAACTAATATGTCATAATACATAGTAATTTGCATCGTCTTTTTACTGTTATGAAAAAATAGCTAGATTATATAATTTTATTTGTATTTATATATACACTTCTTATACACGTGTATCTAAAAATTCTAATCTTTTGCTTTTCTATGTTTAGAATTAGAATTTAGGATGATATATTGTATGTGTACGGAGTCTTGATGCATTTAGGATATTAACGTAGTATTTATTATGTTTTGAAATATAGCAAAATCTGGCTCTTTTAGAAAAATAAATACTAGTAATGCTATTTATGAAATTTCCCTTTTTATAAAAATGGAAGTCTATAAGGAAAAAAACAGAGGAGAGTAGATGGAAAGAAATAAATGAGAAAAGAGAGAGTAGTGGGTCAGTAATACACCTTGTCTTCAGGCAATTCCATGTGCTCACATGCTCTTCTTCTTCTTCTTCCATTTTGCTCTGTTTTTTGTTTAATTGATTTCTCTCAACAAAACTACTAAACAATAAATACCAAACGCCCAAATCCAATACAGAGTCCCAGAATCTACAGAGAAATTGGGGAAACGAAATGGAGAAGGGAAGTGATGGATTTGTGAGAGCTGATCAGATTGATCTGAAGAGTTTGGATGAGCAACTTGAAAGGCATCTTAACAGAGCATTGACTATGGAGAAGACAAACAACAAGAAGAAACCGTTGGATGATTCCTGCATTAATTACTCTACCGCTACGGCCGCGGCCGCAACCGTTACCGCCGCTGCCGCTTCCTTATCTCTATCTTCTTCCGTCAAACCCAGGCAAAGACACGACTGGGAAATTGATCCGTCAAAACTTATCATCAAAACCGTCATTGCTCGTGGTACCTTTGGTACCGTCCACCGTGGTGTTTACGACGGTATAGATGTCGCCGGTCAGTCACCTCCCTAATTTTATTTCTTAACTAATTAAAGTAACCTTAGTCGGAAAATTTTCCGTTCATGATTCCTGTGTGATACAGTTTCTCTGTTATCCTAATCTTCAATTTTATTTTATTTCTTATTGTTATCCGTTCCAATTTATGTGTTATCGAGATTTGCAACTTTTAAACCATCAATTTTAAGTTTTAAAAATAGAGGAACTTCATCTGAAAAAATCGTAAATTATAATAATAAATAACTTAAAATTATAAAGTTCAAGAGTTTAAACAAAAAACTTTTGATTTTGATTGTACACATGATAAAAGAATAACTTGATCAATTGTAATATGACATGCTACAAGTGAATATTTGTGCTAACAAATAATTTCAGACTCTCAAAATTTCAAACGGTATCACGTGCACAGATTACTATTTTAACTTTTTTTGGAGGGGGTAGAGAGTTTGTTAGGGAACCGCGGGAAGAGCATTTTTGGGACTGTCGGTCCATTTTCCTTTCTATCTTCTGTTGAGAAGTTATGTTTTATTTTTCTTTTTATCCTTTCAATTATTTAATTCTAGTGCATGGATGAAGACTAGGTATTAGGAACTTAATAAACAGAATACAAATGGTAAAAAATGGTCATAAATTCTATGGTAAATAATGGAAAATTTGTGCTCAGGTACATCAATATTTTGTGGGCCTGTTCATAGTTCAACTTTAATATTCTTTATTCAGTGTTTGCTCTAATGAATGCTCCATCCATACGATGTAATTTGTCTGTTTGGTTTTGACTTCTGAATTTTGTGGTATTAAATTAAAGATAGTATTAAAATGTAAAAAGAAAAAAATAATTTCTTTTTAAATAAATAAGACAAACAAATTGAAACGATTGAGCTATATTTATTAGTTTTTCTTCTTTTGGTTGGAGGGAGTAACAGAATGAATATTGTATAGTGATTTGATAGGCTTAAAATCTGAGTGCATTGTTATGGAATCCGTGAATAATGGCACGGGTTTGGGTTGAATTATGCAAGTTGGAGATGACTGCATTAACTTTAGCTGGTCTAGCAGTGTTGCTGTATTTCTGAACTTTCATGTGATTCAATCTGTTAGTCAAGTAATAATAAAGTAATACAAAACATTAATGCCTGACAAACTGATCCTACAACTCTGGATCTCATTTCTGCTCTCATAATATATATTTTTTTATTTTATAAATTAGCCTTTTGGTGTTAAAAATGGTTGTCATTGTCACAACTCACAGCTATAGGAGATTAATGAAATTTGCTTGTTCAACTGTATAACATTTTTTTTAACGAGTTAATAATATAACTACCGTGAAATAATGGTCTTATTAACGTGCACATTTTGTATTCCTCTGTGATACAGTGAAACTACTGGACTGGGGGGAAGAGGGCCACAGAACAGATGCTGAAATAGCATCACTACGGGCAGCTTTTACGCAAGAAGTTTCAGTGTGGCATAAACTTGACCATCCTAATGTTACTAAGGTGACACTCGAACTCTAACCTTTTTTATGTGGGAAAGATTTAAGACTTCTTAGATGCTAATGCTTGGTCCTAAGTCCTAACAAAGCAAAGGGGTTAAAGATTTTGTGGTTAGTCTACTAATAATTTACAACATATGCTACCCTTTAGTCAGCTTATTCTCTTTTCACTACCTTGCTAACGAAGTATGGACATAGTGTTGGTAGAGCAGTCCTTCAACGTCTAGTTTGATGGCAATTAGCTATTTTAAATCACAGCTTACTCAACTCTGTGGAAGTATTTTGAAAAATATATCTAATTAGTAGGGTCAACTTGCATGGATGAACCTTAAACTCCCAATATAGGATGATAGGCTGTCGAAAAGTTGCAATAATATCTTTTTAAATTTTGTTGAAATCCCAACAAGACGTAATTTGATAGTCAAATTCTGATCTCTGATATTTGATGTGCTCGAGCTATCTTTTCATATGCAGCACACAAATATCTTGATTCTCAAAACATCTTTGTGACTAAAAAAGACATCATATGTGTTATTTTTGGTTCAAAGAAATGAAATAGAAAATTTCATTCATTGACTACAAGAAACCTTAATGGCGAAGATGAAAGAATGATTCCTGAAGGAAAGTTGACAGTGATGTCGAGCATGCCTGTATGTTTTGTTGGCTGAACAAATAATTGCAGTTTCAAATTACAATTAATTTTACAGGCTGCTCTGTATAATGATTTACTATCTCTCTGCTGGCTGGATGCCTAATTTGTAGTGCTGTATTTCATGCATAACATAAAGACCATTGGATTGTGGCAACTTCATATGTCCAAAGTCCTATCTCGTATCTTAGCATACGAACTGAGTTTAATTAGATGTACCCATATCTTTCCAATAAGCTGTTTATTTTACATAAAAGATGTGATATATCTCTCCAATTTAATGCAGTTCATTGGGGCAACTATGGGCTCTTCTGGGCTCAATATACAAACAGAAAATGGTCATATTGGCATGCCTAGTAACATATGCTGCGTTGTTGTGGAATACCTTCCGGGTGGTGCATTAAAATCTTACCTCATAAAGAACAGAAGAAGGAAGCTAGCATTCAAAGTTGTTGTGCAGATGGCACTTGATATGGCCAGAGGGTAATCGGAACTTTGACTCTCATGTAATTTGAACACCCCTTAAATATAAACCATTTATCTAAGTAAAGGTCAAACAAATAAACTTTGTAGGTTGAGTTACCTTCACTCTCAAAAGATTGTGCATAGAGATGTCAAGACAGAGAATATGCTATTGGATAAGACACGTACAGTAAAAATTGCTGATTTTGGGGTTGCTCGGGTTGAGGCTTCTAATCCAAATGACATGACTGGGGAGACTGGAACCCTTGGATATATGGCTCCCGAGGTAATTTTGGAAGTGGAGTAGGATTCACCTTTCCACCCTATCCTTCATTCACTTCAGTTATCTGTCTGGTCATTTTCTGTTTTTTTGATGGACTAACCAGATTCAGCACACATAAATCTTTTTTTCTGCTCCTCTTACTTGCAAAATGTTCCCTCTTTTTTGCCGAGATTCATTTTTCCTTTTGATATTAGTTGTATAACCCCCCGCCCCCAATTGGTGAATGTGTTTCAAAAGACAGGGGCGAGATAATGTTATATAGTGAAAACATTAAAAAGAGTAGTTGTATATAACATTCACTGTTACTGAGTAGTTGAATGCTAAAATTACAGGTACTCAATGGCAATCCATACAATAGAAAATGTGATGTGTACAGTTTTGGCATATGCGTGTGGGAGATTTATTGTTGTGACATGCCATATCCTGACCTCAGCTTCTCAGAAGTTACTTCAGCTGTGGTTCGCCAGGTAAACTCTCCAACATCCTAGCACTTCTTGGACATAAGTAATCACATATTAAGCAGACAGATAGATCAGAGAAGAATATACACTTCTTGGTTTTTTATATCTTATACGCTTTTTGTCACCTTATTTAACTGTGGTTTCTGTTGTGCCACACAGAATCTAAGGCCAGATATACCAAGGTGTTGCCCAAGTTCCCTTGCAAACGTAATGAAGAGATGCTGGGACGCTAACCCTGACAAACGGCCTGAGATGGACGAGGTAGTATCCATGATAGAGGCTATTGATACATCAAAAGGCGGAGGAATGATTCCCGTAGATCAACAACAGGGTTGTTTCTGTTTCCGAAGGCATAGGGGACCTTGAAGCTTATTGCTCAAGCAGACATACAAAAGTAGGTAAATTTCATCTCAATTTCCAAATATTTGACAAAGGAAGTGAACTCGCAGAGCCACAATATTTGAACAGTTCTATTGAGAAGCTATGCTGCATGCATCTTTCTCTTGGTTTGATGTAAATCTTACGTTCTCTTTTTTTCTTATTTTATACATACTCTCAATCTTTTTTTTTTTTTTCCTTTTCTATTTGACTAATGATTTCTGTTTTAGTCTACTTACATTTTCTGTGATTGAACATTATTTCTAAGAACGTAGCAACAAACTAAGAAGCCAATATCCACTATGTACTTGATAAAAAAAATTACAAAATGACCTGTCATATAACATGTTAAGTCAAGCTGGCCCAATCAGTACATCCACCTCAAATTCAAAACTAAAATAATTCAGAATTACATTTATTTTTTCTTTCCATTTTAGATGTCAGTGGGAGAGCAATCAACCTCCAACATAGCCACAGTGACCCTATTTTAATGAAGAATTAAAAAAGCACGGGGCTGACTCGAAGACCTGGAACCTTGGCTTAGTAATGAATGAAGGGAATCTCTTCGAGCTTCCTCTGTTAGTGGCTTTAAACTGTGTCCGAGTTTCTTTGAAGTTCAACTTCATTTGGCTTTTCTTCATCGTCCCAGTTGGTGGTTTTGTAATATTTTGCATAAAGGATGAGTTGAATTGCTCCAGATAATGTTCCCAGACCATTCGGTATCTATCATTAGTTTAGAAGTAAAAAAAAATATATATATAAAATGTAATCTCACAAGCAGAGTTTGAGAATAAATAATGCGAGTGAATACAATTAATTACCAGGATGTAAGGATCAAATTTGAGGAATGCATAGGCGAACCAAATACCTCCATTGCAAAAGTTTGCAAGTGAGAGGTAAAATGGCATGAACTTCACACTCTTGGTGCTGATCACTCGACGCTACATATGATTTATATTGTAAGTGTATATAACATAAATTCAACAACGTAACGTAAATCTTAAAAGGAGAGATTAATAATACCATGACAGTGAGGGGCGAAGCGTACATAGCAACATTCATAATGACAGCCAATATACCAACGAGCATTGATCTCTTCTTGGTTCCATGAAGGAAAGTAAGCGTAACGAAAACGAGGATGGCAAAAAGGATTATTTCAACTCCCAAAAAAATAGAAATCTTCTTCTGTAATACATATAAAAAAAACATGTTAGTTTAAATTACTATTGCGATAATAATACAAGCAATGTTGAAGAGCTATGTTGCTCGAACTCTTCAAAAATACAATGAGTATGTACATACACGCTTTGGGCCATCGGAATAGATATAGAAGACGATTATATATAAGAATTCAATAAAGAGACCAATGCCATTAATAGTGACAACAAGAAGACTGTCCGGATGAACAAATGGCATTCCATAAAACACCCAAACTGCACAATTCAATGCAGTTACAACATAAGGATCTGGTTTGAATTGCATCACCGTCTTTGCTTTCCATATTTTTATGAACGTTGGCCTGTATACATGCACGCACCTCGATTAATTTAACTAAATCGATAACTAATTAATCATAATAGTTCAAGGGAACTTACATGGGAGATAAAAAGAGGAAAAACGATATAACATTTCCTGCATGAAGAATTATTGAACGTTAAAAAAGATCGTTAATATAATGAATTAACGAATAGTATGATAAGGCACCGACCGATAATTCCAACAATCGTTCGTATTGTATGTGTATTCATTTTGTCTAGATATCTGATTAATGATAGAACAGTGTAACTTAAAAAATAATCAATCAAAGGAATAATTTGGCGAATTCCAAGGATAGAAGATCATATTTAATTTGTATATATGGATTTGAAATCCAGTGGTGTAAGGTTGTTAAAACCTTATATGTTGAATTACTTAATTATTCAAGAAAAAAAAATATGGAATTCCGTTAGTATTTATACATGACAAATAGATGAGTAAATATTGCTCAATTGGTTACCGGAGAGAACAAGTAAGTAAGAGTTCAAGTGAAAATAGCTTATTTTATTGCTATATACATGGAACTTTATCTACAAATTTAACAACCACCATGTGACTTTTCTTTGCTCGAGGATTTTTTGGTAATGCCAGTAAAGAGTGACCTTATATTTATCCAAATATTTATCAAACTAATTGATCTCAGTAGCCGTAAATCATAATTTATGGTCACTAATACTCACTAGTAGTGAGAGTGTACATAAATTGTATAGCTATATTTAATTTGTTTTTTTCTTCTCTTATTTTTCATCATAATCTAGAAAAAAGAAAAAGAGGATTTGATTAAAAAAAAGAAGTCAGGTAATACTTAGATACTTGTTCTCAAATTTTTGCAAGAGTTACATTTTGTATGAAGTATAATAACTTCACAAGCAATAAATATTCTTCCTCCTTTATTATAATTGTTTGAACCTTTTAATTTTTAAATATCTAATTTTCCTCTAAATTGTAACCAATAACTAATTTTTAAATATCTAATTTTCCTCTAAATTGTAACCAATAACGTAACTTTTTACTTTTACTTATATCATGAAATTTTTTCTCTTTTAAATCTATATATAATAATATATGAAGGACTAACTTATCGGCTATCAAGAAAATAAAATCATCACTAACAGAGTAGTATTATTACTTATTTAATTCGAATATACACACTACAAGATAAATTATATATATATATATACTCTTTTAGTTTCAAAAAAAATGTTTCTATTTCCTTTTTAGTTTATTTAAAAAAGAATGATCTTTTTCCTTTTTTTTACAACACTTTAACTTTAACTTTCCACGTGACATATTTAAGACCACAAGATTAAAGAGTATTTTGATATATTTGACATAATTTTAATTTAGAATCACAAAATTAAAAACTCTTCTTTCTTTTCTTAAATTTCGTTCTAAATCAAACTAGGTCAAATTTTTTTAAACGGATTATATATATATATATATATATATATATATGCATGTTGAGTTAAAGTAACTTTCTTTACGGCAGCTAGATGATGGACACTCGTGAACTTCCCTTTTTTATATATTACAACTTCCCTTTAAAGAATGTTATTTGATAGAATTGAACACAAATAATCAAATATCAAGGCTCAAACCTAATTTTCACTAATTATTCCGTGGAATAGTTATTTCGTAACTAATTTCTCTTAGATATTTCTCACAATTTATGAATTCTTTAGACCACAATCTAAAAATTACTTTGATTAAAAATTTAAGAGAAAACATTATATCATGATTTTATTTTGTATGTTATAACAAGCACTAGAACTCAGTACTCGTAAGATTGAAAATTATTAGAATTCAAGTATGGTGCAGATTTTTTTTTTAAAAAAAATATGAAAATATTAAAATAAAGACTTACAATATAGTAAAACGAAAATATCGTCTGAAACAGATAATATAATATTATCATTGAAACGAATATTTTCTTGTTTGGACTATAATGTTAAAATAACATGATTATTTGGACTAATTATCTGTTTTAATTGTGTAGAATCTTCTTCCATCTTTGTTAAGTTGCCATATTTTATTCATTAATTAAACCGCCTGTATCTATCAGGTTATCAAAAAGTATGGTCATATAATTAAGAAAACTCATAAATAATTGTTTAATTATATGTATGAATAGGAAGTGTTTGAAGAAATGTGTTACTAGTGATGTTGAACCTTCAACTTTTTCCGCTACAATATTTTGGTTTAATACGTAACAAGTGATTGAAATTATAGTTTAGGAGAAATTTTGGTTTTGGATAATTCAAAGAAGACACATCTCAAGTCAATAATACTCATTTCTTACACAAAAAAGTGTTACTATATGCCCTATTTTAATTTTTTTTTACATAAAGACGAGAGCCTCCGATCTTAACGTCAATTTTATTTATTTTTAGGGATTATTATTGAAATTTACAGGAAAATAAATTTCTTACGAATTTTTATATTAATTCATAAAAAAATTCTCATGTAATTCACGATTTCTTTGTAGTGCATGTAAGTTGATTGACATGCCCATGAAAATCTTGTCTAAATATTATTATATTTTCTAATTTGACATACTATATATGTAGTTAGAATTAAGAAATAAACAATTTTTTAGGTAGTAAAATATTTATTAGAAACAATTAAAGGAAAATAATAAATAATTTCAGTCTTGGTAAATTTTTGAACAGATCTCATTTAATAACTTATTTTATCTTAATTCGCTTAAATTTAAGTGGATTCTTCAAATTGACACCTCTACAATGCCGACTTACGAGTACCAACATGAATTAGGCGTTTGGAGAAACAATTTATGCAAATGTTGATACATTAGTTGCAAATCAGTATTTGAATTAACAAATTTTCCCATTATTTTAATCAAATTTCGAAATATATGTTTGATTAATATTATCAAGTAAAATTAAGGGTAGGGTAAATTAAAAAAAATAAAAAATAAGCAAATAACAAAAATGGAGAAACGGCGTTTACTCTCTGTTTTTTCTTTTTTTATTTTTCCTTTTACAATTTTTAACTTTAATGATATATATGTGAAGGTTTCACACATATTCATTTTTTTCAACTTCAATCAAATATTATCCTAACAAATCTAATATTTTAATGATATATATCTGTGGATGTCTCACACACATAATTGGTGCGACTTTAAGTCTCATTGCCCCACTACTCCCTTCCACTTTCCTTAATCCCTCACTACAGGAGTGCATCTAAAGATATATATAGTATATAAATGTATTCATAATTATAGATTTCGAGTTTAAATTTTAATATATAAAAAGTTTTGTTTGGAGAGTCAATTCAAATTTAGTTAAAACTTTTTTGGTTAAATTTTTTTTTCATTGGAATAAGTAATTCACCTAATATATCTAAATAATTTTAAATTTTAATGTTACCTATAGCTTAATGTAATAATAAAAAATAATAGACTTCATTAATATAATCACTATTGGTGCACCATACCATCATCACAAGGTATCACTCTCAATTAATTATAATATATTTAGTATATGATTAAATTTTAAAAATATGAGATATAGATAAATTTTACTTCAATAATAGAAGCTATAAATGAGCCACATTTCTGATACCTTAATAGAAGTACTAAACAAAAACACCAAAGTAGCTCAAAGTAATTAACCTTCAAATTCTTATTTTCCTTTTTCTTAATGAGTAGAAAGAAAAATTAAATTTGAATTCACTCCGAAAATACTATAAAACAAAAAGGAAAAAAACTTTTAACAAAACCCCAAAGATCATGAGTAGTGTAAAGTGTGTATACTTCCAATAAGTCTTAACTCTTACTTCATGCTTTTTCTTCTCTATTTTGCCTTGGAAAATTTCAAAATCATGTTTCTTTGTCCTTATTTGAAACAAAGCTGCTATGTGTGATTGATCACATCAATTTAATTGATTTTTTGGTCTTCGCTAAAAACAGAGTATGGTAATGGAAATTGTTGTCTCTGTTATGTTGCTGTTCGTTGGCATAGCTGTTTTGGTGTTCATTCATGTTTGTATAGTTGGGAGAGCTTTCAGTAACAGAAATGGAATCAACGCTACGATTTTAAACCCAACAAATCTGAACGTACGTACAAGTATGTCACAAGAAGATATAAAGAAATTACCCTGTTTTGATTACAAAATGGAATCTACAAGCCCCGCAGATTGTGCTGTGTGTTTAGACAATTTCAAAGTTGGTGAAAAGTGCAGAACACTACCAAAATGCAATCACAGTTTTCATGTTCAATGCATTGATTCATGGTTAAAGAAAACAGCTGTTTGTCCAATATGCAGAGCAAGTGCTAAATCAATAGTAGAAACAGAGGAACAAAGAAATGATTTTGCTCTTCAAATGACTTAAAAGATTATTTTTCTTTTCTTTTTTGTTTTTCTGTTCTGTTGTGTACTGCTGGGAGAGAGCTAAAAATTGTTTGATTTTACATCATAAATTATAGGGAAAATTAAGAGAATTTTTTTTTTTTTTTTGCTAGTGTTGATTGCTTTTCCACAGCCATGTAGTAAATGTATTATTTTATTTTTCAAATTGTAATGATTTGTTTCAATTGCTTTTGTTATTCTACTTCTAGAAATATAAAAAGATAGGGCCCGGAGAGAGTGACCTTCCCCGTTAGTTGCCATTTGCCAAGAAAAAAGAAGAAGACATATATCGGAGGTTATTGTTTTTTAATTAAAGATCTCGATTTTGAGTTGTAGATATGAAATTTTTTTTGATTAAAAGTGTTTTTACTCTAATAGTGCCTTACACAGTATAAATTTAAATTAATTGATCTCTAATATAAATACAGCACTCCAAGAAAAAATAGAAGTTAAAAAGACGATACGTATCCTCAGTTTGGCATGTATAAGATTTTGACACTATCAAACTAGATAACCTACAACAAATAAATTTTAGTAGCAAGTCTGATAATTAAGATTAATAATCTAATCATTAGTTTTGTTGATTACACAATGGGGCCTGATTAATTATCATACCTTTCATTCTAAGTGTGTCTAATGTCTAGCACTTTAACAATAATTAGTTATTACATGAAATAATAGGAAGATAACTTCAGATTGGTGTTTTATGTATTTACATTATGTGCGCGTATTCGCTTAATGTTCTTTCATTCATTTTTTTTATATCAGACTTTGATCTAAAAAGTTGTGTGTTATAATGAATAAACTCAGTTTGATGATATAAAAATTTACTCAAACTCAGAAAGTAAATTTTCAACGCTCAGTCAATGCTTTTTATAAGTTATAGTATATCACTTAACAAGATCAACTTTTTTCCAAAATTTATAAGAGAAAATTCAAAAAATTGTAAAACACATTGTGTTCAGCCCATTATGTGCCCTTTAGGGAATTTGATGATGAAAATGGCCCAACAAAAATAAGTGGTTAGCTCTGTATTGTGATGTGAAGAGGCCCATTTATGAGTATACTATATATGGAGCTAGTAGCTAACTCTGGAAAAGGTAATAACAACACACATTAACTTTTATGTAATCTTGTTGGTTAATTAATGTGTATTTCTATAAACTTATCGTTTCATTAATGTAGTATTACGTGATTTGGTGTGAAAAATATATTTACAAGCAAAATTAGAAAATCACAAGTTTGTACATTTTAAGATGTCTTTTTGTCATCACCATTTTGATATAAGGAGAATTGTAGCTTATAATATTATTAGTGTACTTTTTGAATATCTAAATTGTAATTTAAAACATTAAATTAATTCAATTTAATTATATTTCAAAGATTAGTCAAATTGACTCTTACGATGTGAAACATAACAACTACTATGAGTGGTGCGCCAGAAATATACTTAAGTAAAAAAAACACGGTTGGGAGACTGTACATACTCTATTATTTGTTTGTGTTTGATATCTTGTGGCAGTTTATCATCTATTAAACATGAGATGTGTTTTTATCCGAGTTGATCCATAATATAGTATAATTATTATCTCAAAAAATATTTTTATTTCTTCTTCTTTTTTTTCAATTTATTCCACAATTTGAAGAAGATAATTTTTGAGATATATAATGACCTATTAATTGTATGTCCATCTAAAAATTTACCCATAATTTGTTCCTTTAAAACACTGTTGGTTGATTTTGATCGGCTTTTCTATTGTAAATGCCTTCAATTGTGTTCGAATTATAATAATTTTGATTGAAGGAATGAAGACAAACCGTGTTAGTCTCATTTGTTTTCGATTGAAGGAATGAAGACAAACCGTGTTAGTCTCATTTGTTTTCTAATGTGTTCAAATGACTTAAGTAAAACACAATTATTTTCGAACATTTTCATTATCAATTGGATTTATGAGTTCTAGAACAACATATGTATCCTCTATCAATACCCCTCACAAATCTGGTTCCACATCAGTCAATAGTGTTTGTTGACACCCAATTTTGACTCATGCCGGTATAAATTAATTATCGAGCTTCGTGAATTTTCCAAACTATTTAAGTTAATTAGTTTTTTAAATCTTGTTAAAATAATAATAATAATAAAATAAAAAAAAATAATATATATATATATATATATATATATAAAATATATATAAAATATATATATAGTACATGGATTTTATGCTACTTATCATAACTTTAGATAGTATATATATGTTACGTAATTATGTATATAGTTTGTATATTTTATGATTATTCAAAACCATCAAAAATATACATTTTTAAATGCTTTATCAAACTAGTTTAATTTAAATTATAATTATGCTCTTGAATTACTTTTTGCTATTTTTATAAATTATGTTACTAAATAAACAAGCTCGTTAATAAATTTATACCAAGTTCGTTTTATTTTAAATCAATTGGCTATTTGTTAAATTGAACCCATTTTCCCTTTCAATTTTAAAGAACCGAATTTGGGCCTTCTCCCAATTTACCTCAGGCGGCCCACGTCTTTAATCCAACCCACTAAATTAAATCCAACCCAAACCACTTTAATTTCCTACCCGACCCAGCCCCAATCTTTTGACCCGCGACCCGACCCGTCCCTCTTCCCCTTTCTTCTCCCCCTTTCCCCCACGCGACCCCCATTCCCAGAAAAGAACAATGAAGCCCCCCCCAGAAAAAGACAGACGCGACCCCCCAACGGAAATCCCGTCCCTTCACGCGTCTCTCTCCCTCATCTCCCACGCTCTCTTCCTCACTCGCTCCCTCTCTCTCCTCTTCTCTCTCCCTTCGCGCAGACCTAGCAGCAGGGAGGCTAAAGTTTTTGTCCGTGGTGCCAAGATCGCGCCACGTAGCTCGCAATTGGACGGCCCCCATCCCCCTCCCGTTGAAAATTTCGTACAAGGATTGTACTAGTGGCAGCTTCAACCTTATCTCCATGAGTTTTGAATTTTGAAATGGGGGGCGAAGTCTCGATTTTGCCCCAAGCCTTTTCCAATATTCCTCCGCCCTCCCTCTTTCGAAAATCCTATTTCTTCTTCTATATAAACCCCACTCCGTTTCCAGAATAGGGGGTTGGACGATTGAGCGAAAAAATTGGTTAGCGATTTTAGGTTGGATTTTTTGGACGGAGATTTTTGCTAGAAACTTTGGTTAGAACTTCTACTAGAAAACTTGGAGATTCTATCACTAAGATTTGAGACGAAGCTCGAGAGAGCACTCCGTTTCCCTTTCCATTTGTGTTAAAGGAATTCGCAGACGACAGTAGACTCCGCCCGGCTTTCGTTTTCTTTTTCCTGTCTTGTTTCGTTGTTTGGGTCGCTGCTGAACCGTCTCTCGAATCCTCGCGTTGTGGTGGAGTTTGCTGCTGTCGCCTGCTGCTCACCGTCCCAGTTGCTGCTATCGAAGAGGTAAACTTCCCCTGCCTCTTACTATCTTCTCGTCTCATTTTATTTCAAAAATGCTTCTTCGTCGCTTTGTGTTGTGAATGCTGCTGCTGTCGATAATGTTCGTTTTTGTTAGTCCGTGTTGGATTAAGTGAGCCAAAGGTTCGAATGTGGGTATAAGGCCTGTGTTGCCATGAACATAAAAGTGTTATATCTGTCGTTTGTTCGATTTCCAGGGTGTATTGCGAACTGTGATTCTGTTCAGTTGTGTCTGCTGGCTGGCTAGTCGCTGTGAGATCGATATTATTTGATATATGTTTTGGAAGTTAGCTTTTATATGACTTAGTTGTTCTTGTTGGTTTATTAAGTAATACGTTGTCGTATGAAACTTGGAATCAGCATGACAATTGTTATGTGTTTCATCTCGGAAACGTGGTTTGTCTGTTAAGCTTTCGAATATGTCTTCTCTCTGTTTGCATTGGGACAACTGTTTCAGGCTGATTTGATAAAGGGGAAATATCTTAGTTCTTATTTGTTCTTCCCTTGTATTGTATAGCAATTCTCTTGCTTATCTTCTCCTATATGATAAGTGGGTTGATTTGTTTGTTCAAACTCTTGTATAGAGTCACATTCGATCTTGCTTAAGTTGGGTCAATCACCTTCTTTATGTCGAAACTTGGATGTTCTTTGTTGTTCTTGTATCTCTTTCCTTAAGGAACACCAACTAGGCTTATCGAATGTCTCGTTTGGCTTCCTTCGAGTTTCTTTTGTATTTATCGCCTTTGAATTACAAGCGAGTTTGGGTTGTTTTTTTTGGGTTCAGATTAGGACCTCATGTCTATTTGGTTTTGATCTAAACGTTGGAAATGGCACTTGAGATTAGTGAAGGGAAGTCTTTGTTAAAGTCTAGTTTCTTATTGTGTTGGTAACCAAGCTCCGCCTATTTAAAGTCAAAATAGCGTAGCCGTAGATTTGGTAGTTTTGAGCTGTTATTTTATTTATTTTAGCATGATACAAGATCTTTGAATGTCAATTTATTCATGTTATTTTCCTTGGGATGTTTTCTTTATTGATGTTGGCAATTGATATGGCCTAGCATGTCGGAAGTTAAATGAATCTTAAAGTAGCGTGTTTGCTAATCTTGGATATTTTGGTTGGTTTCTCTTTTATTTGGCTTTCTATAGAGTTGTATGTTTTATTTATTATGTTTCATCCAAAACTCATCTGATTTACTTTGTCGTTTTGTATGCCAATTCATTCCTCCTTCATTGCATGGGAAATTTTCTCTCGAGTCCGTTTGGGGATTCCTCTCTTCTTTTAGCATTTCGGAAGAGCTTTAAAGGCTCCATTCTTCTACCGAGTCAAAGCAAAGTGTGGACCCCAATGTCACAAAGATCGAAGAACTTGAAGAAATAGATTAGGAATTCCTTCATTTTATTAAGTTGTATTTATTTTGGGCATAAGCCCTTGTCATTTTTACTTTCCTTGTATTTATTCTTGTATGTCTAGACTAGGACAGGTACAAAAGAAAGAAATGGGCGAAAGCCCAAAAACAGGTGGGTCCAAAACTCGGTCAAAGCGAACAGAACCCGAGTTTGGACCCAAAAGATCTCTCTCTCTTTACTATTCGTTTTACATGTTTGCTTGAATATCGTTAGTTAGGGTTAGAAACTCCAAACCCCATCGAAACGCCTTTCAATTTCTCAAACTTATAACGAACTCCTAAACGATAAATTGTTTCAAATTCATAATTTGTTTAGATAAAATTTTAATAAAGTTCAACTTCGAAATAGATTGACAAATTTGCAAGATAACAATGAAATATTCTAAAAAACATGAAATTTCGGCTAAGTAAATCATGATAAAAGTTCAAATAAATTTGCAAAGGTTAAAAATAAAAATAATCAAATAAGTTAATCGCCGGAAAACCGTATTTAACGGAGTGTCTTAGGTGCCTTCAACACCTTCCTAAGACACTAATAGGAATCCCGAACCCTTGAAATGTTTCAAAACAATTTTTCTGTTTAAGTTGTTTAGAAACGAAGTTTTCTTGATTTTTCTTAAAAAATTAAGTGGCGACTCCATAAAGTCGAAAATAAAATAAACTCTTTTCGAAAATCACACTTTTTCGATAAAACAGTGTTTGTTTAAACGGAACAAATTATGGGGGTTCAATGATTCAATAGGAAAATGACGTAGTTGATGTACCTGAGGAAAAAACCCAACAAGTTTAGGAATCTGCTTATGTATTTGGTCTAAGTTAATTTTGAAGTGTTTCAAACTCTTTAAGAAAAAAGTAGATTAAGACATAAATTGAACCTAATTTTCTATTTTCTAATTATTATCAAATTTGTTATTAAAATAACTAAATATTAATAAATCACTAATTCCAATACTAACTAATGGAGGATAAAATTTGAAGAACACTCTAAACGTAGTTTTGAAAACTGAACAATTAAATTAATTTGAAAAATGGAAAATATCTCAAAAATTAACTTAATATGCAATGGAGGAAGTAATATTTAGATATTTAATCATAAATTTTATAATAATTAATAAGGTAAAAATGAAAAACTCAATTCAATTATATCTTAATCTATTTTATTAAAGGCTAAAAATTAAATTAATATCAAATGGAGGAAGTATAAAAATAAAATAAAAGTCAAATATATATATATATATATCGATGAAAACGTCCTTTGGCAGTTGTCACTAATTCTCAGTGAATTATACTATTGTATATATATATAACGAATTATACAATTATATATTTGCTATGAAACACAATTATATAAATTTTGCTATAACATATAAATACAAAATTTTTATTTGCTACGTATAAAAGTTATCCATATAATTATTATTAGTAGTAGTAATAGTAGACAAATAACATTAATTAAAAGCAGAATAGTGTGGAATATAGTTGCCAACTTGCCATAGTACTAGTCAGTAGTCACCGTATCTGGGCATTAAATCCGAAGAGATCTGCCACCAACTTAAATTTTACAATTATATGCATGTTCCTTTGCATCTCTGTCTTCTATTATTTTAATATTAATAATTCTAAAATAAAACAATATAATACACCTCCAAAAAAAGTACAAATTTTAATTAATTAATTAATTAATCAATACTAAGTAATAAATTTTATATTCACAAAATATCATATTTTTTTTCCAACTTATGTAAATATTGAGCACGAATAACTCCCCAAATGTCAAACACTCTGATTCTCTACCTGGATAGGATTTTAAATATTGATTGTGTCGTCAACAAGATTAAGTGATAAAATGGACATGGACTTCATCAAACTATTTGGTTAATTCCTCTTGTCTCTTTCATTTCGATTGATAAATACGATATTAATCGATTTGTCTTATTAATGATCGGTGCCATACGAATATTTATTATTATCTCCCTGCAATAATAGTTGTCTTTTACTATTGATCTGACACATATTTTAAGAAATAATAAATAATAGAAATAGTATAATTACATTATTAAATTTAATGTTTTGAAACATGTGTTAAATGATAAATAATATTTAATAGCAAGAGTAAATTAACCACAAAAATTAATTATCTCTTAATTTTGTAAATTAAACAAAAATTATTTGTAGGTTCTCCTATGTATGTATTACCGTACTTTTGCTCATTCACAAATGAGGATATGTAACTGTGACTGATATTGGTTGCTCTATCATTTTGTAGGTTTTTCTATGAATTATAATACTTTTTAATTTGACTTTATTGATATTTATGTTCTTTAATTTTGATGTGCACTTGCATAAAATTAAATAATAAAACACACATATCCTACAATATAAAGTAATTAAAAATCTCATTAAAAGCAAGGATAAATATATGTTTTTTTTATATAAAAAAAAAAACCAACAATTCTTTTAAACTTTGAAAAACTTACTTAAACAATAAAAAAACATTTGTACAATTTACTAAACATGAAGTAGTACATAAATTAAACTATATTTGTAATCATAAGTAAATTACTTTCATGTTGTCATGCTTTAATCGTTCAAATTATCAAGAAATGAACTATTTATCATTTGATTCTGCTACCGTTCACAAAATATTGAATGTGAATTTTGTGATGTCTTAAATCTTAGAAATTTTCTAACAAAAGGTGGGTTATTAGTACAAAAAAAAAACAAAAAAACTATGCAGTATGCAGTAAGCACGCCTTATCTGAGTCGCCAAAGGCCAAAGTAGCTGCTTGTCCAATATGAATAAGTCATGCACGAAAATATTGACTTCAATTATTGAATTAAAAGCTTGTGTACTTTTGACGCACAAATTTAGCATTTCTAAAATTACTCCCTCTGATCCGTTTCTATTTAGTTGTTCATTTTAGAAATGATACACATATTAAGATAGTAATAATTAGTATAGTGAAATTATAATATTATCCTTATTAATTATAGTCTCAAAAATGATGAATTAAAACTTGAAAAAAAATTTCAAGAAGTTTAAATGAGGATATAATAGGAATTTTATTTTTATCTTTTCTTGATTTGTCAAAATGGACAAGTAAATAGGGACAATCGGAAGAGGAAATATAGACAAGTAAATAGAGACAGAGAGAGTATAAACTTAACCTGTCGGATCATATTTATTTATTAAAAATAATATTTAAAGACACAATTTAAATAATACTTTTCATTATTGTCATTTGTGAAACTATAAATATAATTTTGTAAATTGCCTAATTTATCTACTAAAAAATATAAAGTTTTAATAGATGAAAGCGCAAAAGTGAAAAAAAAATCCAAAAAATTCACTTAATAAAAAATTAGAGGGAGTAATTTATTTTCCAAAACTCCTCGTATATTCTCATCAAATTTGGAGACTTTTGAAGTTTGAATCATAACTCAAATTTAACTCATTCGATTCCAAAAGTAAATGATATATTAAGTTTGAGCAAATGAATTAATTCACATATTCATATATGTTAAGAGGAATTTGACTAAAATATTTTTATTTATAAGTTTTTCCCTTTTTCTAAAAACATAATGTGTATGAGCTAATATAGAAAAAGGAATTAAATACCTTGTCGATTTTATGTAACAAGAACCTCATCCCTGTCCTCTGAATCCGCCCCCATCCTATTATAGATTTTATTAGTTATAGCTGATTAAATATTATTCAATCTAAATAAAATATTTTTAGATACATTGAATCCAAATCAAAAATTAAGTTGTACATATGTCTAGAGCAGTCAATATGGGCTAGGCCCGTTGGGCTGATTTGGCCTAATTCAAAATTTAGAGTTAAAATTTTTTAAGCCCATTTAAGAAAAAGACTTTTTAGCGATGTGATTGTTATGCCGTATATATATTTAACATCACCCCTTTTGCTTAGATATCAATCAAATCCCAAAAAAATAAAAACTAAGAAAAATGGGCAAAACACTTGCATCACCCCACTTTATCATATTTCCTTTCATGTCTCATGGTCACACCATCCCTCTCCTCCACCTCGCCACCCTCTTACGCCACCGTTTCATCACCGTCACCATCTTCACCACCCCGGTTAACGCCCCCTCCATCCGCGATTTTCTACGCGATGCATCCATCTCCGTTATCGAACTCCCTTTTCCTAAAGACGTACATGACATCCCTCCTAACGTTGAAAATACTGAAAAGCTTCCTTCTATGTCCTATTTCTATCCATTCGCTAGAGCTACAAAGCTGATGCAGCCGCTCTTTGAGCAGGCTCTATCAGCTTTGCAAAATCCACCTACGTGTATTATATCTGACGCATTTCTTGGGTGGACTCAACAGTCCGCCCAAAAAATCGGTATCCCAAGGTACTTCTTCTTTGGTATGAGCGTTTTCGCCACGACTATGTATCAACTTCTTGGCATTGAACGTCCTCATGCTCAAACTATTTCACTAGAAGAGTGTTTTACGTTTTCGAGTTTTCCATGGTTAAAGCTCACAAGAAATGATTTTGAACCTCCATTTGGAGACCTTGAGCCAAAAGGTCCAGCTGTGGAATTTATGATGGAGCAAGGTAACTAATTTTTTTTTGCTGATCATATAGTATAATGTTTCAACGTTTTATGTTTATTTTATTTGTTTTAATACGCGCTGACCCTTTTTCATATGTTCATTGGAGATGGGCAAACACGCCATTATTTGATAAATATTTTTGGCAAATATTTCAAATTTTCAAATACTAATTTTTTCTAGCATTTGGGTCAAATCTCATTATTTGAGATATTTTAAAAATTAAAGTTTTATTCCAATCTTTTATCTTTTACAAAAACACCCTCTCTAGTAGTTGCTTGCGTTGTATTACATAATTCTTTACGTGAACATCAAAATAGTGATGAAATATTTAGTGAATATTAAATAATGATATGATTGTTGATGAAAATTATTAAAAATTGGCTCTAGGTAACAAAGTCATGTGTTTTGTCTACTTCACGATGTATGAAATAATTCTTGTTGCACTCACTCCAAATTATCACATTGCTTTAGTGTCACACTATTTGTTATTGTTGTAACGAACATTCAATTGACTTGTAATACAAACTTTTAGTTAGTTTTGATAGTTTTTTAAAACTTGTGTGTATAAATCATATTTTTCTAAAAAGGTAAAGTATATTTTCCAAATTTTATGGCCAAACACATGGTGAAATTTCACCCAAATTTTCACTCAAATAATATTTGCCAAGAATATTTGGAAATCTATGGCCAAACGCTAGCTTAATTAGGATGCTTCCGTTTCAGAAGTACAAATATTTTTATAAGAAAACTACTCTCTCTGTTTCATTTTATGTGACATTTTTTTTCTCATTTTGATCATACAAATCTATATTTGATAGGGTGTTTTTCGTAGATCCTTTTAACATTTTGAATTATCAATTATTATGACATATAGTATTATTACGTAATTTACAAATACATAAATTTCATTTAAAAAAATTTAAAGATTTCATACACAACTACTTAACTCTCAAAAAATGAAACGTGTCACGAGAGAGTGATATTTATTTTAGAGAGTTGAAGTGTTTTGACTAAGATTTTAGAAAAAGAAAAGGGAATAAATATTCTTGAGTAGCCATAGAAGTATTGACCTTTTGAGGTTTAGAAACTAAAAATAATACTAGCTTTTCTTTCATACACCTCCTAAAATTTTGATCATACACGAATTACTTTATCAAAAGTAGAATGATTAAAAATAAGTAGATATAAAGTGTTTGACCGAATATGATTATTAAATATTTATGAGGTTAAATTATGGAGCATAATGTAGATGGTTCGAAATATTGAAAGGTAACCATAGACTAAAAAATTGCTCATCACATAAATGGAGATTGAACAGGTATTTCCTTCTCAAAGAGCCGTGGCATGATCACCAACAGCTTTTACGAACTAGAACCAAGATTTGCAGACTATTTCAACAAACATCTCTGGCCGAAATCATGGTGTGTTGGACCTCTTTGCCTTGCCAAGCGGGCCATGATCTCACAAACCGACGAAACCTGGATGCAATGGCTCAATAATAAATTGACGGAAAAACAGCCTGTTTTGTATGTAGCATTTGGTACTCAGGCAGAAGTTTCCGCAGAACAAATGCAAGAAATCGCAAAGGGTCTAGAATCATCCAACACATGTTTCATATGGGTGACGAGACAAAATGCTATGGAGCATTTACAGGGATTTGAAAACAGAGCACTGATAGTTAAAGAATGGGTTGATCAGAATGCGGTTTTGAATCACAAAAGCATTAAAGGGTTTTTGAGTCATTGTGGATGGAACTCTGTTTTGGAAAGTATATGTGCTAAAGTGCCTATTTTGGCTTTACCATTCATGGCTGAACAGCACTTAAATGCAAGAATGGTGACGGAGGAAATTGGGGTGGGATTGAGGATTATGCCGAGAAATGGATCAGTGAGGGGTTTTGTGGGAGCTGAAGAAGTTGAGAAAATGGTGATAGAGTTAATGGAAGGTGAAAAGGGAGAAATGGTGAGGAAGAA
Source organism: Solanum lycopersicum (assembly GCF_036512215.1). Classification (NCBI taxonomy): domain Eukaryota; kingdom Viridiplantae; phylum Streptophyta; class Magnoliopsida; order Solanales; family Solanaceae; genus Solanum; species Solanum lycopersicum. The sequence continues at coordinate 60,964,738 of NC_090802.1, read as the reverse complement.
AGTGAAGGAATTGGGAGAAAAAGCAGAGGAAGCTATGAAAGAAGGTGGTTCATCTTGGTCCACTTTAGGCCTCTTAATTGATGATGCTTGCGCCCGAAAACTTTGAAATCAATTAAAACTTGATGGGATTACTGTTAATTTGCCATCGAAATCGTAGTTCGTTTAAGTTACAGGTCATGGTCTTCCCTGTTGAGCATATTGTTGTGCTTAATTTGATCATCTAATTAGGAGTATACCGTATAGTTTTTTTATGACTGAATTTGAATTCTATTTGAAAAAGTTTCATCACTCTCCAACAAATGCGACTCTATACCTAATCAATAGTTTATGGTATAGTTGATTGTGCTACAAGAATAGGTGGGCACCTTTTGTACAAGTCTTTCACCTACAGTAATAAAGGGAAATTAAATCTCCCATTAATGGGTGCGGCGTGTAAAGTCAAAATCTTATGGTATTAACTTCGTTTTTCTTGTTTGTTTTATTTCTTTTCCTAAGAATAATAGCTACTATTTTAGATTGCTACATTTGAGTCAATATCAGCAGACTTATTTGAAAATTTGAAGGGAGACTTGAATATTGCCAACAAAGTCACCAGAAATGGACACAATCAATTAATAATAACAGTAAAGTAATATCCTCGACTGTTTCATACGGTACAAAGTGAAAAATATTGTCTGTCTATATGTTTAATCAAAATAAAATTACGTGGATAAAGTAAAACTGAACAAGGGTGGATAAGTAATTGTCCACCGTCCGTGGATATTAGTTAATCTCGTATTATATTTAACACCACTCAGTTCCCATTGCTTAGATATCAATCAAATCCATTTTCATTGGTAGTGAAAAAGTGGAAAACAGAGCATTGATAATTAAAGAATGGGTAGATCAGAATGCGGTGATGAATCACATAAGCATCAAAGGATTTTTGAGTCATTGTGGATGGAACTCTGTTTTTTCGGAAAGTATACCTGCTAAAGTTCCTATTTTGGCATGGCTGAACAACACTTAAATGCAAGAATGGTGACAGAGGAAATTGGGGTGGGACTGAGGATTATGCCGAGAAATGGATAAGTAAGGGGATTCGTGGAAGCTGAAGAAGTTGAGAAAATGGTGAGAGAGTTGATGGAATTCCTTTCAGGGAACTCCTTCAACTATGGGCAAAGGCATTAACCTACTTATGACAAGTGGAAGTTGTTGGCTCAACCACTGCTCAGTGTAAAATTTTGGCTTTCAACCAAATCCCCCGACGAATAGATACATTCTCCTATAATGGAAAACCAATCAAACACCACTCAAATTTTTCTGCTCAAACTAAGAGCACAGGTAACTAAAATTCAAGTTTGTGTGCCACAAGTCTCATATGTCAACAAGAAGGGTGAAAACTAAGTTTTATCAGTGAGATAAGGAGGAGTACAAACATAGGGAAACATCTGAACCCACAATAGAAATAACATGGTCCAACATTGAGAAGAAAACAAATTCATGGGCAAATGTAGCTCATTTCTTCTCAGTGTTGATTTCCAATTCCTTTCTGAGCTGCAGAGAGAAGTCATCGTTCACATCATCATCATCCCAATCATCTTCCCATTGTTGGGTTACTTCTTTGCCTTTCTCTTTGTCCTCCCACTCTGAATTATATTATATATATGAAAATCATGATCAAATGTTACACAAAGATTCGGCAAAAAAATAACAGCAAAATTGTCCTAGAGTCCTATCAGGATAATAGCTTTTCCAACAGATGCATCAAATGGAAAAGGAGAACATAGGACACATTGCCTTTCAAAGGAATAAAACAAAAGGATACAAAAAAGAAGGTAAAACTCTATTCGAGAATTCAGACACCCATACAAAAGTTTAAACACCAAGGTTATCAGGACACAAGTGTGACCACAAATTGCTACCAATATCTAAAAGATGTTACGGAATTTTACAACTCATCTAACTGTTTACTCAACATGGAAGGATCTGGGTAACATGGTTAAAGAATGTTAACTTAATAAGCTACTTGATCTCAATTATACCCACTGGAAAATAACATACCATGCTTAACTTTGTGAGGAAAATTAACGACAAAAGAAAAAGAAGGACCAGATCAGAAATTGTACTATTGTCAAGCTTCCTCAGAGATAGGTATTAAGGAGAATGTTACAAAGGTTTATCATGTAAAATCTTTGAGGAAAACAGACCAAAATTACTTGATCCATCATGTAAAATCTTTGAGGAAAACAGACCAAAATTACTTGATCCCTAATGACATCATCTTTTCCCTACCAGCTCCATTACCTCATTAGTTTTTTTTCTCATAGCAAACACAAGCATTTGTCAATATGTTGTCCAACCAAAGGAGTCTTAGAAATTATACCACAAGACATAAATTGTTTTGATCTCTTTAAAATCGAAATTCCTTCATTAAAAAAGGAACACTTGCAAGCAAATGATCCTCAGATAGCTTAAGGAAGAGACCCTTCCATAGCATTTTAATAGGACAACAAAAATTAAAGGTGAAATTGATCTCATAAATCATCAAGAAGGCCCCAAATCCATCAGTATTTGGAGACCTCCTTCAACGTTAAGCCTTAAAAGTCAGCTCCTCCAAACATTACTTAGTCTATGTGTCCAACAAGATTTGAGGGTGGGTGTGGGATATGCACCACAATTTGTCAACTCACCTAGCATGTGTTGACAACAGCTATGTCTGAGACACACTGGTGGCTTGGATTTTTGGATTTATAAATAGTTACATATTTTTAATTGCAATATATGAACACACACCCACACGCACAATAGGTACATCTGAAAAGCTTAAACATTGTATGAGATATACAAATAAAATAATTTGTACTTCAAAAGAACTTATTTATACTTGCATCTCAATTTAATACTGCAACCTATATGTACATTATTAGTCATTCCTAAGCACATGCACTCCAACATTGATCCATATTCCTGAATCCTAAGATTAGGTAAAAAAGAATCCAACCTTTAGACGCACCTCGCTACTTATGTCCATGATTCCATGTAACGGAGTCTGGAAAATAATGGGGAGAGTTGTTTTCCTGAGGAATAACTACAGTTTGTATAGAATATGATGGGTCACCATATTATATAAGATATGCTGATATTCCTCAAGAAGACAGATCTGGTTCTTAAGTGAAGAAGGGTATAGGGGCGAACTCATTATCCCGAGGCTACAGTTGGTCCTATAGCTTGGCTCCAGACGGATTTTTTGGTCATCGATAAGTATGTCTGGTGGGGCAATAGAAGTTAGCTATTGGTAAGAACAAATGAATATCACGTGCTTTCTCACTTTCTAGTTGGGTGAATAAACAATTAGTGAAGGTTTGCACCTAGATACAATAAACAAAAATTGGGTAAAGTTTCATTGTTTGAGGATTATGTCTTGTGTATACATCATTAAATGAGATAACTTTATTTATCAAAATTTGAATGACACTTGTTCAGGACTGAGGCATAGTTGTTATTATTGTAGTAGTGAAGTCTATATGATAGCTAATCTAATAACAGACTGCCTTGATCAATGTGCTATTCATCAACTGATAAAATCAACTTGACCAACCTAACAAAATACTTGCACTCCTCCTCCCTCCCTCCTGTTCAAAAGAAAAAATGCAAGTGTTCAATTCCCAAAACACATTAGGAAGGTTTGGAAGACAAGATTTAAGATAAAGGCTAGTAAGTAGCCAAGAGTTGTCGCACATAGAGTGCGAGAGGTAGAGGTCATTTAGTAGTCAATAGTCATGCAGTCTCTTATTCTTCGGTGTGTATAACTACGTGTTGCCCATTTGCTTTGTATCTTGTTATTTTGTTGTCATATTTTTCTTCCAATTCTGCTTTGGTAACATTTCTTTTAAGCTGAGTATCTAACGGAAATCTCCAACTCACAAAGGTAGGGGTAAGGTATGCGTACAACCTACCACAAACCATTAAACCCCACTTGTGGATTTATACTAGATATGTGTGGACAAACTCAACGGGGCTGGAGACATTGGGATTTTGTTTGACTTGCATATCTTACACATAATTCTAGAAGGGAATAAAATGCACTACATAACAAAGTTAGAATAAATTTGGCTCGACCGGAGATGGTTTAATCTTTAAACATAAATATCAGCTCTTATCAACAAAAGTTACACTAGACATTTTGAGATATCACAATAGAAAATAAACCACATGGAACTCAAAAGCAACAGCAACAATACAGCCTTGTTGGAAGCAGAGAGCAAGGGGATATTCTACCTTATCTACAATCGAACTCCTTCCTGATTCAAAGTGCAGGTTAATATCACATAAGACCTTATATTTGCAGAAATTCTAACTTATATAATACAATTAATGCCTCTCTAGAATGTAAATATACGAACTGGTACTTCAATTTGATTTTATTCTATTTTTCACTCTTAGCAAGAAAGAAGAAAAATTGTTACTCACCTTGATCAATTGCAAACTCCTCAAATTCGTCATCGTCTTCGAATAGATCCATCTTCACCTCTTTAGCCGCTGGCTTTGGTTGTTCAGTCGCCATTGCTACTTCCTACAAAACGAAGAAATACAATAAACTATAAACAAACAAATAACTTGGAGAAAGTATAATTGACGACAGAAGATGGTAAAACCCTAGCTTCGTTCAATGAAGAACAGGAGTGCATACACAAATTCTACCTGAAAACTGAAGGGATAGAGAAGATCAAACTTACAGAGATTTGAGGGAAAATAATTTGCTTGTTGCTCGGTGTTGATTGGAATCTAGATTTTTTCTCCAGTGAAAGGAAACTTTATAGAAGCAACTGCGACGCTTTTCTTGGGACGGGAGGCAACGATCAAACGGCGCCGTAACCATATATGATGTTTTTCACTTTATCCCCCGTATTTTTTCTTATATGTATTTTACCCCCTTCAGGAGCAAACTTTTGTTTTTATGATTGTTATACACAGTGTTATATATGTATAATGATATTGGACGTTTAAAATATAAGTATGCCAAATTAATAAGTATGTGAATGCAAATAGTATAAATATTAATAATTTTTCCTCCTAAAGTTATAACAATAATTGGTGGATACGATTTAGATATACATCTATATATTTTTTGATAGATAAATATTCATGCTTAAAATTTACTATAGTCTATGTGCATGATAATAATGATATTTATCAATAGGAAAAATTTCATATATGACATGTAGATGTAAGGAAATAATGCATTATAGCTATAGTTTATATTTATAATTTAATTTTGCTATGGAGCATTAATTTTGAATATAACATTTTTCTTAATTTATAATAAATACAAAATTTGTTTTATTATTAAATTGATAGATAAGCACTATATATGATAACAAAAGATTTTTTTTAATCCAATGATTCAAGCTAATCGTTTTAAATCAAATATTTATTCAGAAAAGAAGTTTTATAACGACACGAACATCATAACAATTGTTTTCCTCATACGGCTAAAGTGAGCTTTTAAATGAATTATCTTTTTATTGATCAATATTCTTACATATTGAATGTCAAACGAACGTTTCTTTGAATGAAAATTTATATTTTGAACAGTAAAATAAAAATTATTGTTTTGTATAGCATATCATTGAAATTTCCATAGAGTAGTTTTTGTTGTTCTGTATCTATTCGAATTGTTTGTTCAACAGATTTGTATGAAACCATTTGCCTGTTAGTGAATTTTTTGTGTATATATGTGGTGTATGTATACATGAATTGTATATGTAATCGACAAAAAGGTTGTGGTTTGTTGTCATTAACTTGTATGATTTGAATATAATGTAAGATTTGTATATTGTTTAAGTTATATATGTATATGTAGATATGTAATTGTACAAAAGTCTTATACTATGTATAAATGAAAGAGATTGTATCAAAAAAAAAAATTGTATATGTACAAATTTGTCAGTATATAAATGTGATGATTTAAAACAAGCAAATTCAACTTTAGATATAGAAGTCTTGTCAAAGTATCCTATTTGATTGATCAATATTAAAACAAAAATTAGACTCATTGCCTGGGCAATTCAAAACCAAATATAATTGCAAAATTCCCGCAACATAAAGCACCTAAATAGTTGTGCTTAGATATAATATCGTCTCATTGCAGTTAATTGTGTAAAATAAGTTGATTCACAGAAGTGCTTGAACGATTACAAAAAGTCTATCGTGTTATTTACGCTTGATCTCTGCATACGAGGGACATTTTTTGGTCCATGTTTACATATGAATCTAACTCCCTATACAACCATCAACATAAATATATTACAATTTATACAAATTAATTATTATATGCAAAATGTATTTGTATAAATATGTAATTATATGTTTAAATAATAGGAAAATTGTATATAATAGCAAGCTAATAACCTAAAATAAATGGAGTAGCTAGGGTTTGATTTAATTGTGTTCCATAGCAAACGTTTGCGAAAAATTGTCAAGCTCCTCTCTCCCAAAATATCTCGCTCGTCACTCTCCTCCAATCTCTCCTCGCTTCCTCACTTTTTATACAAACACAAGTATATAAAAATTGTTTCTAATTGTATAAAGCAGAGAAAATTGTATAAATACATATATTTTTGTTCCCCTCTCTCCCCTCTTCCAGATCTCGCTCGCCACTCTCCCAAATCTCGCTCGCCTCCCTCGCCTTTCTCACTTATACAAACAGAAGCGAAATGTATAAATTGTGTTTTTGTTTGTATAAAGCGTGAGAAAATTGTATATACACATGCAAGTACATATATTTTCGTCCAATACACTTATAATTATACAATAAAAAATATTCCCCTGCACAGTTTCTTTTGCCTTTCTCTCTTTCTCGTTTAATACAATTTTCAAATTGTATCTAATTTCTCTCTTTCTCGTTTTATACAATTCGATTCAATTGTATATTCCTTGTCAAGTTTCTTTTGTCTTTCTCTCTCTCTCTCATTTTATACAAATTCAAATTGTATATAATCGTTCTATACACTTATGATAATACAATTCGTTTTATACACTTCGTTTTTATACAGTTCTCTGCCCAAGTGTCTTTCTCTTTCTTGTTTTATACACTTCGTTTTATACAATTTGCTTCAACTGTATATGTATAGCGAATTATACAGTTTCTATGTTTGTTATGGAGCACAATTATGCAAACTTTGTTATAGCATACAAATATGAAATTTTTATTTGACGTGGAAGTTTCCCTTAAATAATCAAGTATTGTATTTGTATATAGTTATAAACTAAATATACATAAATATACAAATTTATAAATACACATCAATATAGTTATGTGTATATGGAATTTGATCACAATATTGTATATGTACTAGTTCTAGCTATCAAATACACAAATGGTAATATACAATTAGGTTTTATATAAAAAGTTGACGTAAATACTACTACTGGATATTTTGCGTTTGTGGTCATATATCAATACTCATTTCTTTATCAAAACTAAACGAGCGATCAAGTAACCTTATATGTCATCAACCGCGTCCTAGTTAGCTGACCTAAATCAGCACAAATATTTTGAGTATCCAATCTTTTTTCTAGCGATTGTTATGCACACAAAAAATATTTATCTACAACAACATATTGTGGAATCTCATCTAGAATTAAACACGTCCAAATATGTTCAACAAAATTTTAGTATCTACACGAAAGATCAAAATCTCACACAACAAAGAATTGTATACAAATTTTATTCAAAGTATAAGTTCCCAAATCCAATGACCTATACTACATTTAGCTCCTGAAAAAAAAGACGAGCTAAACATGACACAAGACACTATCAGGACTGACTCAGGACTCTCTGTATATTTACATGCTGAATTGGAGTATTCTAAAATTAAATCTTTCGACCTTTTTCACCTTACATCAATAAATTGTTCTTGTGGAACTTCACTCACTAACCTAGAAGTGCTTGTTTCACAATATCTCTGCAGAGTTTTGATAAGAGACCTAGTCCTCTTCTTTGCTTGGCTGGTTCCTTCTGTTAAAAGTGAATAAAGAAGCGGCATAAGCGCCTTTTCTCTTACCAGAGAGGCTATTACCTCCGCGCCACTATTGACACATAATGACAACAAAATGGAAACACAATACTCTCTTCCTGCTCGAGATGTTGTGTTCTGTAATTGATCCAAGATTACTCGTAATGCTGAAGCTTCTAAAATCGCGAAAGACCCTTCTGTTCTTTCGGCTAATGTAGCTAGAACCGCGAGTGCGTCTGTGTTTAGTTCAACTTTATCTGAAGAAGTTAGAAGATTGACTAGTGCTGGAACTGTTCCTGCACCAAGTGCTCTCTCGTGGTTCCTGTAACTCAATAATAGACCGAACATTGCAACTATCGCATTCTTTTTCCCACAGCTTGTTCCGTAGTTGATTAAGTCCACTAAAGCTGGAAATACTTCTGGATTTTCGCTTATTAGCTTGCGGTATTCACGAGGTGAAGAGATGTAGAAGATCACCGCAGCTGCAATTTGCTTCGATTCTAGCTTTAGGCCATTCTTGAGAACTCCAAGAATCGAATTCAGGCCCCTGTTTTCCATGATCACTTTCTTTCCGTTGGAATGTTTTGATAGTTTGAGCAAGGCGGAAATTGAATGCTCTTGCATAGATGTATCATTTGTGCAAAGCATTTGTAAGAGTGCTGGGATTGTTGCAGCTTCGATCAACACGGACCGGTTGAATATATTTGATTTTGCAAGCAAGCGAATTTCATAAGCAGCCTTGGTTTTCTGCTGATCAGAACCAAAATACAGCCTGCAAGCCAGAAATTCGGAGAGGAATTTGATTGCTTCCGCAGCTGCTGGATTTCCTGGCAAAATAGTCCGTGATATATCATGATTCTTCTTCCTTGATTTAGCTATAGATATTCCATTATCAGCACAGAATTGTTGGATGAGGTTCCGCAGAGAGGAATTAGGTACTAATTCTGTGCTCTGTAATGTCTCCCCTGTTTTGGGACAGAGGAGGTTCCCTGACTTGAGCCATTTTTGAATCGAAGCGCGATCATACGTCTGCCCTGTGGACACTGTCACTGGATCCGTCATGAGTTCCAGAGAAATGGGACACCTGAAATCCTCAGGATCCAAGCAACTAAGAGTTTCAAGATTGGATGATCCATCTGATTGATCAGTGTTCCCATAAACAGAGTCCTCAAACACAATTCCTCTGCAATAGCTCAAGAATCCAACTAAACTGCTTAACATAGGTACTTCTCTTTCGTAATTCTCCGAGCATTCGATATTAATCGCATCCTCCAAGAATTTAATCTCCTTGTGACACTCTGCCCAGGTTGTGATATCAAGATAATCAAGAAATTTCTTGATTACACAGGGGTCAGGTTGAAATTTATTCTCAAATTGGTTCAAAAGCAAAATTACTCTCTTCACAGCTTCTTCGTCTTCCGGGTCAAGCTCCATTTTCGCCCTCTGTGCTTGATTAGCCACCATTACAACCAACTCCTTGATTTCTCTGGAAACATTAAGAGAATTCAAAGGAAGAACATCAAGTGCAGTAGCCACAGTTCTAACCAAAACTTGAAATTGACTTGCTACAGAGTGGGATTTCATAAGCATCCATGTTTTCGCCCCCTCACGCGTACAATCATCTAATAAAAAGTTAATCTTTTGAAACGTTGTGTGTAGTTCTGCAAAACAAAGAACAATGGAATCTCTATCACTAGGTAGATGATCCAGGATTTCCTCGAAAAAAATCAAGAGGATCCCCACTTGCCTAATCATTTCCCGAACATTCCTCCGTTGAGTCGCAAAAAAATTCGATTTGAAATTGCATATGTCTCTAGATAGAATAATCAAAGAATTCAAAAGGGTAGCCGGAGATATCCCCTCACATGGATGTACCGCCGGGAATGTCAAAATCCGGCGATCATTCCGATCAAATCTTTGAATCATCGATCGAAAAAACTTAAGTATAATATTTGAATTTGATGTGTTAATGAGCTCTGTTTTTTTTCATTTGAGAAAGTTGAACAAATTATGGAGTCGGTTAGGGATACCGTTGGGTTAAATTTATAAGAAAATCTTGACCTAAACAACACGTGGCACCAATCTCCACGCGTTAGGGAGTATTTTTGTTTGTTGTTTGAATGGAGTGATTCAAGTACAGTTAAATGTGTACTTGATTTAAGGGACACGTGTACTGTACACGTGTGATCTATGTATTGGGTAATAATGTTTCTTGGACCTTGGGTTTGGGCCGTACAGGGTCGGATCGGGTCGGGTGGGCTTGGAGATTTTTTATCGTATGTGGGGTATAACTTGGTAAGGTGATTATGGTGGGGCCCAGAATGCCGACTCTGTTGACGTGGATAGGAAGAGAAGGTGACGTGTTGCTTGGACTAAAGGGAAAGTGAGAAACAAGTCGAAGCAATTGGATGCTGATAAGGACCTCGGATTTTGGTTGTTGATTTTCGAAAAATCTAACAAAAATTTCACTCAAATATAATTAAGTTTGAAATTATAGAGCAAAAGCCTTATCAGAAGACTATAATCACGAAAGAAAATAGAGCAGGGAAGATTTACGATTTGAAGCTTTTTAATAATTATTGTAACATCTAATTAATACTATAGCGATTGTTAAGGTCATGTACAATCAAATATTGAGGTCATATTGAATTTACATTGAAGCAATACCTAGAATTTTTTCCTAGCAAGAATATAATAATGATGAATTAATTATGTTGATTGATCTCGATTACTTTGAGATGTTTCAATTTTAGTCTTAAAAAATAGTGTAAAATGTTTGATTTTGCAAATTTGCTAGCAAGAAAAAAAACTTTATTCCAACTTAAATGCGTTATAGAGTTGAAGAGTATTATTTTAATTATTATATTTTGGAGTTGTAAAGTCATATGAAAATTAGTCAAAAAAAAGCAACCTCACGGCTTCTTTCTTCTCCATCCATTATTTAGTTGCATGACCAACATAAAACTGACAGATCAGAGAATGCATTAGCATATCTTAAACATATTTTAGTATTAAACAAATTAAGGAAGTTCCTAGGAATGAACGAAGATAGAATTAACAAAGTATTACAATTCATGAATGTGAACCACTGAAAGGGACGTAATTATGGGGTTTCAAACTCTAATTAATTAGTAGTAACGTATGAAATTAAGGTTGATAACAACTATAGGAAGGAAAATTAACGTGGACCAATGAAGAAATGACTAATCTAACGCGCTTAATCTCTCTTTATAATTTGGTAATAACACGTCCTAAGCTAATTTATGAATCTATTAGAACAATATATTAATCGTTTGTATAAACATGAAAAGTACAGATGTCAAGCTGTATTCTCATCACTGGAGGAAGGTCAATCAAACAAAATTACGTACTAATAAACACTGATTTATTTATTTATTTATTTATTTATTTATTTATTTATATCTAAGTAGTTTTTCAGGTCAGCTTGCATACTATATATATCTTTTATTGTGTATTTGATGTAATTAAAAAGTCATTTTTATTAGAAAAAATCAAAAAATATATATAAAAATACGTATGAATATATCTTGATTACTGAATTTAAATTTGAACCGTGACCTCTCGTAATTTTCACGGAATTTACTAATTAACTTAAATCACACTTTTAATTAACGGAAAACGTCGCCATTAGTATGTATTAAATTTATAATATAATGTGGTAGTTAGGTAATGAAGATTGGACGTGAATACATAAGAAAATGAATATTAAAAGGAGTGATTCAAATATGATATTGAGTGCATAATTAATGTGACATTAGCGTTCTTGATTTTGATTTACTTTGAAGCAACCATTTGACTATATGATTTTCCTTTTGCTAGGAGTTACTTAGCTTGACCTCTCTATCTGTAATAATAAATGTAGGACGATTAGATTTATTATACCTATAAGTTTTAATAATTAGTAAAAGTAATTATAAGTTTGTATTACTAGTCAATTAGATCATTGTTGTAATAAATAATAAGTAGTGTCAAAGACACTGGAGCAGCGTAGTATTATGGAATGAGTACAACAAACATCATTTCACACATCGTAAAGTAGACAAGGCATATGACTTTTTTATTGAATCGATTGTTCATCATTTTCATCAACAACCATATCATCACTTTCATATTTCATCACTATTCTGGTGTTTATGTAAAAAATCATGTAATACAACACAAACAACTACTATTTTTATTTTTATTTTTGCAAACAGCTACTGTAAAGTGTACTTTTGTAAAAGATAAAAGAAGTTAGATGTAAATTTTCAATTTTTAAAAAATCTCAAATAATGATATTTGACCGTATTTGAGAAGTTGGGATATTGCCAAAAATATTACCTAACTTGCAAACATGTCTTTATCAAGATGGATGATCTTTAAATGACTGACAATAGCTTTTACCTGGAAGTAGTAGTAGGACATAACCAGTGTCTTTGTCGTTTGGCATCTAATTCAGAGGGCAATTAATGCTTCTTTTTTTTCTTTCTACAAGACAACAACCAAATGAAGACTTTATTGATTGCTAACAACAATGTCATGTAAACAACCATGTCATTTTACAAAAACAGTAGTACTATGATTTTAAAATCAGGGGTGCCCAATCTATATCCAAGCTGGATTCTTCAATGGAGTAACAACAGCCTTCACTTGTAAGTAGTTGTTAAGGCTGTAAATACCCTTTTCCCTGCCCATGCCACTCATCTTGTACCCTCCAAAAGGAATTCCAGCATCAAATATATCGTAGCAGTTAACCCACACCGTTCCAGCTCTCAATCCTCGGGTCAAGGTGTTTGCTGTGTCGATGTTCTTTGTGAAAACTCCTGCTGCCAGACCATAGCGAGTGTTGTTTGCTCTCTTTATTACTTCGCCAATATCCCTGCCAATGGAGTTGATGATAACATAACATTTAGTATGACATCTTTCCTTACAACTTATCATATCATCAACAACAAAAAGTTATGTCCTTGAAACATGTATTAGATCAGGACTTTCCAGCAAATACCATCACTTAAAGAAGAACAAGAGCTAGCCAGCCACAATAATTTATCGATTTAAACAAAGTTAAATCCCAAGTAGAGTAGACACTAAAATTTTTAAGCTGAGCAGAATAAAACACTAATAAATGTGCTTAGAGTGAAGCTTAATAGCAACTTTCAGCCACAAAAGGGAACATAATTTTCAAATAACTCTCTTGCAACAAAACGTTCATATCATAACTTACTTGAATTTGAAGACACATTGCACTGGACCAAAAATCTCATCCTGTGCTATCGACATGTCCTCCTGATTTAACCAAGCGTAGATGATTGTGTTAAATTACTTCCTCAAGGAATTTTCAGAAACATTATTTGAGGACTTAAGAGAAGAAGGAAATCAAGCATATACCTTGACATTTGAGAACACTGTGGGCTGAATAAAGTAGCCTTTGGAGCCAATTCTATCACCACCACATTCAAGGGTGGCAGAGCTGTCACGGCCTTCTCTTATGTACCTAAGAATCTTCTGAAATTGCTCCGAGTCGATCTATGATGTATATCGTAATGATATTAGCTTCAGAATGTGAAACTTCAAGATATATACCAAGTCATTCACTAAATTTTGTCACTTAGGAGATAGATACTTTAGAAAATCTTTCGTGGAGGTAAGACACTTCAGATTTTTTTACTTCAAGAGCTCATTACCAAATAGAGTTGCCTTTTGACGAACATAGAAGAACCTCTTGGGAGGACTATTTTTCTCTTAATGATCGAGGAGAGACAGACACCACATGGTAGTGTGATGAAATTGGGAACAGAACAGATTCTTTACAAATCAGTTTAGGGCCCAACTTTAGGTCGGAATATGCAGAGAAATGTTCAACAATGAAAGTTTATAGTTGTGAAAGCAGAACATAAACATATTGGAACAAGAAGAGAGAGAGTACCTGAGGACCTTGTTCAACACCTTTCTTGAAGGGATCGCCAACTACACGTCTCATTGCACGTGCCTTTGCCTTCTCTACAAATTCATCATATACTCGTTCATGTACATATGTACGAGAACCAGCACAACAACATTGGCCCTACAGACACACACAACTTTAATCATGTGCCCAATTATGAGTACTTATTTTTTTGAAGAATCTGCCGGACCTGATTAAAGAAGAGTGCAAAATGTGCTAGCTCAACAGCATGATCAATGTCAGCATCCTCACATATAATGAAAGGTGATTTCCCTCCTAGTTCAAGGGTAACTGGTTTCAGATTGCTTTTGGCAGCCAGTTGAAGAACTGTTTGTCCAGTTTCCGTTGATCCAGTGAAAGCAAGCTGAAAGAATTAAAAGGAAAAATGGTGAAAGTATCAATCAAATATGCATTAGATATTATCCAGATAAAAATCAAGTCAGATGTCCATCAATCCAGCATAGATGAAAGCTCTCTGTTTATCATCTCAGACTAGATGAGCACAGATTCACTAGAAAGATATTTGCCTTGCTTATTTGCTTGATCTTTGGCGTTCGAGAAACCCACCCCAACAGAATGAGAAGGTTGGCAAGACGGCTAATGCTTGAATTCAACATCATGTATAAGTGATGGCAAGACGGCTAATCCCACCATCATCCCAAGCGTAAAATTCCAACCTTATAACCATATATTGTTCTTTCTTGCATAAGTGAAACAGATTGTTAGGTCTCCCCATAAAGCAGAGTCACTCAGAGATCTCTAAAACTCATCTTATAAGCATATTACTGTAAATGTTGCATTCACCCTGATCCAACTACAGTATGTAATATTGTAAGTTGTAATTAGCTTACAACACAGTCAGTCGGTCATCACAACATGGTAGTTTCATGATTTAGAAGCACTAGCTGCTCTGACAGTAAAAACAGAAACTACGCTACTGATGCACCAAACTGGATAGGTGCATTAGGTAAAATTCATCCTCAACACCATTCAGATATATGTATTGTTATTGTAACTTGCAAAAAAATGGTAAATAGTTCAAAAAACAAGAGAAGTTATTTTTCCTCTCCAAGAACAAACAGAGAAGAGTTTCTCATTGACCTTGTCTACATCCATATGACTAGCCAGTGCAGCACCAGCGGTAGGTCCAAAACCAGAAACAATATTTAAAACACCTGGAGGAAGACCAGCCTGTTAGAAGTCAAAAACAATATGTCAGATAGATGGAGCGAAGGTCAAGGATGAAATAGCTGAGAAACTTATGAAATGTAGGAACTTATGCCTCAGATATAATATACTGTACATGAACCAACCTCATGGAGTAAGTTTGCAACATAAAGAGCAGTCAGTGGAGTTTGCTCTGCAGTCTTCAGGACAATAGTGTTACCGCACGCTAAAGCAGGCCCAACTTTCCAGGCCATCATCAGAAGGGGAAAGTTCCATGGAATTATTTGACCAGCAACCCCAATTGGTTCATGTAAAATTTGTACATGGTGTGGCCCATCAGCTGGAACAGTTAGACCATGGATTTTATCCGCCCATCCTATGTTGTTTCGAGAAAGCAAAATTTCAAAAGTTATGTACATACACACGAAAGCTTAAACTGTATGAATAACTAGCAAAGTTTAATTAAATTCCTTGACTGTAATGTGCCATTACCAGCATAATACCGAAATAATCGCACAAAAGAAGGTACTTCAGCTTGGGCAGCCTGCAAATATGGCTTGCCATTATCCCATGTTTCTAAAGCTGCAATCTCATCATTGTGTTTCTCCACCAAATCAGCAAATTTTAGCATTATCCGTGACCTTTCCTGAAGAACCAACCCCACAGAGATAAGGAGGTATGGTACAAAAGCAAAAACAAAAAGGACTTCTAAAAGCAAAAGAGGTAGAAGAGATAAAGACTGATCAAAAGACAGATAAGAGATTAAGCTATCAAGCTTACATAAGCACTCATTTTGGGCCATGGTCCCTCATCAAATGCCTTGCGAGCAGCAGCCACAGCGCGATTAACATCTTCGAGATCACCTTCAGCAACATTTGCAATGACTTCCCCAGTTCTTGGATCCAAAGTTGGGAATGTTTTTCCTACAAAATATATACAAATCCAAGTTAAATTTCCAGCAGCATAGCTAGTAAGTAATAAAAAACCAAACAACAAAACTGATGAGTTGAATTTTTCGAAGTTTTTGTTCTAAGTATCTAAGCAATACACGATGAACGACAGTACCAAACACTTACCAGATGCAGAATCAACAAATTGTCCATTGATCAGAAGCTTGGTGTGATTAATTTGGACAGGTGGAGTGATTATTTCCTCAACAGCTGCAGCTGTACTAAACCTGTTGATGTGCCTTGCCACACCATGGCTTCTTCCTGATAATTTCAGCCAATTAGAAAAACATAAACTTTTGTACTTATCATTTTGTTTTACTCAATTATTATGCATCAATTTCATAACAGATGCACCCACAAGCCTCTGTTGCATTAAATTTCATGGTAAACTGGGAACAAGCATAAAACATGTAAAATTTCCTATCCCCCTAAAAGCACACCCCATTCAGGAAAAACAGAAGAATATAATTCTTCAACTACTAGCTAGTTTCAGTTTCATCATAAACATGACTAAACCGAAGAGTAGTAGTTCATCAAATGCCCCTTTTATGCTTCAATTAATTCAAGAACCCAGTAATAAAAGCTTAACATGCTTAAAGAAAGTAGTAAAAGATATTCACCCTGCTGAACAAGTACATCTACCTCAAGAACTACCCTTTAGAGATAATCGGAGCCGAACCCAACACTAAAGAATCTATCTTTACCATCATCGTCAAAGATACAATCTATAAAGAAGAGAAAAGAAAAAAAAAAAACAGTTGCAAATAGTACAGATTAAAAGAGGAATCAACCTAGAGAAGCAGAAACGGAAGGAAGGTTGAGAGAACGAGAGAGCAAAGAAGAAATTCTGCGAGCTGCCATGGTTAAGTTTACACAAGTTTGTTGAATTGTTAGTAGTTGAAGATATATTAGAGGTGTAGGGGTGATGAGTGACCAACTACACTGCTATTTGACAAATAACTTTCATATGAGACAAACGGCATTTGATATTATTTCGAATTTAAATCCAAATTAAAAAAGTGATTTTATTTAATATTTATTTTGAATTTAAATTTAAATTAAAAAAATAACGAAATAAATAAATCATAAATCATTCACTAATAAAAGTGAATTAATAGCGAGACAAATTTAAAATTTCTAATTAAAAATTAAAAAATAGTTACACTTCACTACTATCATTATCTTTATCGATACCTTTTCTGCCTTATTTGAAAGATACCTTATCAGTTTACCCTTTTTAAACTTTTTCTTATTTAGGAGTAAGTATTACTTATTTGTCCATCTTTACTTAGTTGTTTTGGAAAAAATTATCTTTACATTGCAAAAAGCGATAATAACTTTATTTTCAATTCAATAAATAAATTTCTTAAAAAGGTAAAAAAAAAAAAAAGTTATAGCAAAAAGGCTACTTAACATTCCAAGTTCTGAAAATATGGATATATTATTATACTTTAATTTTCTTTTTCTGCTCATCGATGTGTCTGGTCTACAATTTATTCGAATTAATGTTAAAAAGTACTCTACTTTTAGGATATAGTGTCCTAAATGATTAATGTGTTGACGGTTAATTAAATTAATCACTAATCTCCCTAGACATGTTAAACCTTTTTTTCAACATCATCATGCTGCATTATGAAACAATTCCTTCACTAATTTCATACCAATAATAATGATAATAATATTAATAATAATAATAATAATGCTTAGACCATTCAACATTTGGCATGTATTGCTTTCAAAAATTCGACAAGCACTTAAATTTATTTTACATGTTCCGCTCAAGAAAATATCATTCCAATAGTTTATATTTCCTCAGTCCGATATTATTTATCGTAATTTCTATTTTTAGGGTTAAATTATAAAAAAATTGATTAATATTTGAAGATGTATTTTTCCATCATATTAATATACAAAAAATTATAATTTATATTTTTCATATAGTGTTAAAATATCTAACTTTTTTATTTATAATATCAAATTAATATAATTTAATTTACCTTTAAAAATTAATTAAATTAATTTTTAATAAACGTAATATGACAAATATTTTCGAACGAAGGAATATCTCTTTTTGCTATCCAATAAAGAAGATGTATGTATGATTATAAAAAGAAGAAGATAATATATAGGGGTCCATATCTTGATTAGAAGAATGTCCATTTCTTGACTAATAAAAGTTAAAATTGGTGATAATCCTTTACAATATATATATATATATAATATATATATATATATATATATATTATCAGTTATATGCTGATTTTTTTTGTTGACACTATGTGACAAATGACATTCATATGAGCCATATGACATTTTGGGTATTTGCATTTTGGCCTCATGAAGTCATGTTTCACCTTTACTGCCATGTTAAGATACCTTATCACGATACCTTTTATGGAAAAAGGCTTAAAATAAATTTAAGGTGTTATAAACACTATAAAATTATTTGTCATTCGTTTATTGATTTCAAAATATTTCATTTATTTATTTGTCGCCTTCAAAATAAGTTTGTCATTTGGTTTAAAATTAATCATTTATTTAATAATTTTAAATTTAAGCTATTTAAATATTTTTTAAATACGTGATGCTTAACTATTTTTATAATTTAAATTATTAATATAATTTATAAATCAATCCACAACACATCCATTACTAATTAAACACAATTAGTGATGGCAAATCGGTGGGTTAGGTCAAATATGAACGGGTTGAAAATGAATAAACATATATTCAACTCGCTCATATTTGATATGGATAAAAATGGGTTGTGTAATAAATGGTTGGGTAAAATACTAGTTTAACCATATTTTATCCATATATCATGAATAACTAGTTCTTTGTTTAAGAATTCAATATGGAAAAAATAATTTAGTATTTTTTAAAATGAAATCTATTGAAAATGTTTCATTTAGTTTTATTTTATTATAAAAGTAAAAAAAATAACTTTAAAAAATATTTCGGGGTTGGGGAGGGTCGAGGGGGTAGGGGGGACGATGATTGGGGTGGGGTGGGGCGAGTCCAGAGTAGGGTGAAAAATAAATATTTGAAGTTGAAAATATTTTTTAAGAACAAACTTAATTTTTTTTTTTGGTGGGGATGAGGGTGGGGTGATGGGGGGCGACTACAGGAATGAAAAAATAAATTCTTGAAATTTAAAATATTTTTTAAAAATAAACTTAAATTTTTAGTTTTTAGGAGGTGGGGGAGAGGGGGCTGGTATGGGGATGGGTTGGAGGGGGTTCGAGAGTAGGGGTGAAAAAATGAAATTTTGAAGTTCAAAACATTTTTAAAAATAAACTTTAATTATTTTTTTTGGAAGCGTGGGGTGGAGGTGAAGAGTTCAAATATTAATAAGGACCCATATATGAAAGATTTGAAAAATCGCTCCTAAATTTAGTAACAGAAGATTTTTTGAAAATTTGGAGAAAACTTGCAATACCCATAATTGACCCGTAGTTTACCCATGATATATCCATATTTTAATGGATAAAATATGTGTATAGTCCCAAATATTATCCATATTTAAAATCATTCTTTCAACCCATATTTGATGGGCTATTTGGGCGGGTTAGTGAAAAATGAGCTTAAATTGCCAATACTAAACACATTTAATCAATAAATTCGCCTCATTACTAATGCAACAATTAGAAAGCTACTGTTAGAGTGTTTATAAAAATTTGAGGTGAAAATTTCTATAGAAGTATCATACATCCAAGGCCTAAATCAAAATATATTATAATTGAAGTGTCTTAATAAAAGTTATCAATAAACTTAAAATTCTGACTATATTCATCTCAATTATCCTTCTTCTCAATTATGTGATGTTACTTAAAAGATAATATTTTTAAAAAATAATATATTAAAATTTTAATATTTAAAACAAATCATAAATATTTAAAAACTATATTAAGAAAATGCATGAATTATTTCAATATGTACTTCTTTATTTTTAATCATAAATTTCGAATTCAACCTTAATAGAGAATTTTATTGAAAGTGTCCTTCTAAAGCGGCTCAACCTATATTTAATTGGGGTTTTAATTCAGACTCAAATAATTATGGATGTAATTTTCAGAAATCTGTAATTTCGTCGTGTTTTAGTAGTGTTTAGAGCGATTTTAATATTAGAATTGATTTATTAATTGAGTGGATAATGGTTGGTTAATAAATGATACTAATAAATTAAATTATAATCAATAGTTTAGCGCCAATTATTTTTTAAAAAATATTTAAATAGTTTAAATTTAAAATCGTTAAATAAGTTTTTGAATCTAAAGTTGGATGAGAAAAGTACTTTAAAGCCAATAGATGAATGAGAAGGATATTTTGAAGTCAATATGTGAATGGAGGATAATTTCGTACCACGTTCAATACTTTAAGGATATTTGAGGCCCTTTTCCATTATTTTTATTTATTCAATACTTTCTCCGTCTATTTTTACTTTATCCATTTTGTAAAACCTATAAACAAATACAACTTTATACTATATTCAATATCATAAATTCTAATAATCTATAACAGAAAAACTATTTTAGAATTATAAGATTTAAGAATATTTATACATTACATACATTTTCTAATTCCATGTCATGGCAAATATATATAAACAACTAGATCGAACGAGTTATTTTTACTATTTTTCATTTGAATAGGAGTAAGTTATATTATTCTGAATTGTTATTTATACGTGTACCCATTAATTTTTTTAAAAAATGACAAAATATATAAAATTCTTCTTAAAGTTGTTTACAAAATTCACTCTAATACACCAATTTTATGGACGTTTAAATTCCCCCATAAAAAACTTTCAAGTGAATTAAATACCATCTTATTGCTGACGTGGCAAATAAAAAAATTCCAAGCGCAAGAAATTTATAATTAAAAAAAAAAGTGGGTCCCACTTTGTCTTCCTTCAAGACCCGTTTCATCTCCAACCTCTCAAATTGTTTGGCTCTCTCTCTATTTCCATGGCGACCTCCGAAAAACAATCTTGATGACAAACACGGACCATCTATGTTGATCAATCATGAAAGACCTTGATGCCACTCCCTTCATCATTGCTTCTCAAACAGACTAGATGTCGTATAACTATTAGATCTTGCCAAAAAATTTCACTACGCCGGCGAATTATAGACAAATCGCCTCGGGCATACCCTTTGTATTTTTATGTGTTTTCGTTTTTTCCGCAACCATGCTAAAAGGTATGGAAACCTTCAGATCTGTCAATCTTAAGTTTATTACAATAATAATGACTCAGATAATTGTCAGTGAAGCTCCACGATAAAAGGTTTGAAAACCTTCAGATCTGTTAATCTTAAATTTATTTTAATAATAATGACTCCGACAATTGCCATTGAAGCTCTAGCAACTCTAGTTTCTAATATATATTTCTCTGTTTGACACACAATATTCGTTAAATTATTAGAAAATCATGTTATTTGTGTTTGTTTTCTATCTAGGGAACTTTTAATTTTAGCATTGTAATAGAGAAATGGAACGAAGAAGGAGACGAACAACACTGAAAATGGGAACAAGAAATTGTAAGAAAGAACAAAAAAAATGAAAAAGAAAATATGACATTGATAAAGAAAAAAGAAAATAAAACTAAATATTTTCACCATTGACATGTTGTCAACACGTCACCGAGGTGGCGCTGATGTGGTCGCATGTATATCACCTCCCAATCATGAAGTTGGTATTGTATACAATGTTTCTTTTAAAAGACTCTTTTGGGACTCATTCCAGGGCCCGCTCTGGGGCGGGGCTTTAGCAAAACGCCTCGAGATTCATGTTTGGGACTTGGTTCTACAAGACTTACGCCCTAAGAACCCGACTGTACGCCCTTAGCACGCCCAACGCCCAACGTTTGGGGCTGGCCTAACAAATCTTACACAAATAATGTGTGAAAATCTTTAATTGACATTGTTTACCCTTATAATTCTTGAATAAATGAATTATACACAACTTTTTAATCTATAAAGATAACAAGATTGAGAGTAACCTAAACAACAAATGTAGTATCACATATTTACTATTTGGTAACACTATGAAGGTAATCATATATTACGTAACATTTCTCTTAAAATTATGTAGCGAAATTTTACTTGTTCACTTATCATTGGTCTTCATGGTTTTGTCATATGTCTCAAAATTATCATATTTTATTTAATTATTTGAAAGTAATTTTATTTTTATTCAAACAATGATGTTTATACTATAATACTTGTAAGTTTATTGATTATTTCTTTTAGGGCATTTGGGGGGGATAAATTGTATTGTACGATATATATATATATAGAACTAATGATTCTTTTATTATTAGAAAGTTAAGTTATTAGATTATTTATACTTGTATAGTCATGTTTATTGTTATTGGTGTAATGATATTTCTCAAATAGTAATTATGATACTTTTTTTCTTTATTATAAATTATCAATACTTATCGCAATTAAAAATCACAATAATTAATAAAAGATTATATGTAAAATCATAGAAAAAAAATTAATTAGTAATAAAACTATAAAATTGAATATACAT
The DNA here is from genome assembly GCF_036512215.1 of Solanum lycopersicum. NCBI lineage: Eukaryota > Viridiplantae > Streptophyta > Magnoliopsida > Solanales > Solanaceae > Solanum > Solanum lycopersicum. The sequence goes on along the minus strand of NC_090802.1, from coordinate 60,942,140 downwards.
GAAAGTATGCCCTTTAGATCTATGGGACTTACGCCCCGTGTCTCAGGGTTTACGCTTTGCCCCTGCCTTTTAAAACACTGATTATATGTATAAGATTGTATTTAACTCACCTGAAAGTTTTTTAAGGATATACTTAAACATTTGTAAAGTTATAGTGTTAAGGTGAATTTTATAGATAAATTTAAGAAACTTTTTATGTATTTTCCTTTAAAAATCATTATATATGTACAATACATCCATAGAAAACATAAAATATAAAAAATTTCTTGTGTTATTAATAGAAGCTAGAGATATCATCTATTAAGGGCTCGTTTGGATGGGCTTAATAAAAGCAGCTTTAAAAAAATACTTTTAAAAGTGCTGAAATTTATTTTTAAAATAAGCAGTTATGCGTTTGGATAAAAGTGCTGAAGTTGTTACGTCAAACGTGAAAAGGGAAAAATGGAAGAAAGAAATGCTAGGGTTATATAGGTAATTTGGAGATTGTATAAAAATATTAAGGGTAAAAAGATAAAAATGTGGTCAACTTAAAACAGCTTATTTATAAGCTAAAAAAAAAGCATTCATACCCCAGCTTTTAACTTTTGGCTTAAAATAAGTTTTTTTAAACTTAAAATAAGTTATTTTGAATATTGTCAAACAGCTAAATAAGTCAAAAATCAACTTTTAAGTCAATTTGATAAGCTTTTAAACTGAGTCAAACGAGCTCTAAGTCAGGATTCAAATCTTACTAAGGGAGTCAAACATTTGGCACGTGTTGCTTTGAAAGGCTCTTAAATTTGTCTTACACGTGCTGCCGCCCCCAAGAAAAAAATATCACTCTGGACAATTTTATATTTCTTTCGGTTACCCAATAAAGATACTAATAAAATGGGTTCCCATTTCTTGACCTTGTAAAGTTAAAATTAGCGATTATCCATAAATCTAAGCAAAAGCTTTCAGTTATGAATTTACATATTTAGTATAAAATTAATTTATACATGTGTGAATTTCAGTTTCTGATTTTGAAAATAAAAAACACCATTTTGAAATTTAATTCATTATATTAAGATATTATATATAAATATTAATTATATTAGATTTCCATGTAAAATTTATGTGAGAGGCTACAAATGAAATTGCTATGATAATATAAACAATTAAATTGTCATTTGAATTAATCTTAAATCTCCACTTTCCCGGTTGAAAAATATTGAGTATCCGAAGTGATGAAGTATTGACGATTAATGTCCGATCAAACTGACTGACATGTTTATAATACTGTTATAGAATTAGAATTGCATTAGAAAAAGATTAATTATATTTATTAAAAATTATATTTTATTTAGAAATATATTAGGACTAGAAATATTATAACGTACTTAAAGTAATATTAATTAGTAAAAGAAAATCCCCAATTGAAATAAAAAATTTAATAAATATGGATAGCTCAGCTAAACTATTCTTTTAATTACTTTATATTTTAGTTTTAAAAAAATTGTAAAATAAACTATGACAAGTCAAAACAAATGGGAGGGAGTATAAATTGACATTTAAACATTTTGTTAACATTTTCCAAAATATCATAATGATGTTGTATACTGATAATTGAGGGATAATTAACGTGTTGGACTTTCGATCAGTGTGGATATGATATGGTATAATATGATATATTTTTTAAATTTTTTTTAAAAATATTATACTATTATTATATTAATTTAATTTGATACATTAAAGTTCAATTTGGATACTTTTACGGTATGGTAATTGATAATCATAAGTAATTCAATTTCGATTAATATAGTAATATAAATGTTTAATAGAATGTTATGAATTCGACAATTAAAAAAATATTTCAATTATATCATACTAACACATTACAGATGTATATATATATATATACAAAATAAAGCACAAATAACTCTTCTGTTAATTAATTACAATTCGAATACATTTAAATCAAAATAGAGTAGTCAAAATTTTAACTTTCAGACATTTATTTTTTATTAATACTAGATTGCATATTGTTTTGTAACTATAAATTTCAATATGATATTCAATTTTTTGATATATTATACCTAAATATCATATATCATACTAAATACATATTTTTAAATATATATTTTTAAATCTATATTATTTATCACAATAAATATCATAATATAAAAAATTTCGATAATAATATGATATTTCGTCGACCCTTCTTCTTAGACTTTAGCATAACTTAAGACTTTTATTTCATAATAATTAATAATGTGTCGACATTTTCAGGGAAACGAAAGATCTTGTTAATTTAGTTTCCTTGACCAACATATTATATTACCGTTCAATTTCTGAAAGCAGCTGAATTTTGTTTTTTTAGTATGGAGTACTTTTTGTTTGTTTTAATTTTATTATTTGATTTTGATTTAGAGAGTTTATAGCTTTAAATTAAAGATGCATAGAGTATAAAATACTTTTTATTTATGTGGTTTTACATATAATATGTGAAAATTAAAATTAAATAATTGTCCACAAATAAATACGGCATTTTAAAAAAACAAATTAAAAAAATAAAAATAATATTATTTATGTTTTTGTTACTTATGTACCTAATGGACATGGAAAGTTAAAAATTAAAAAGCGAATCATTTCATTCATTAGCGAATAATTGTTTTCTATTTCAAAAACACGTCCATGTATATAATTTTGATTTTTGAGTTGTGAATTAAAAAAAATTCTTTTTAAAAGATAAATATTTTATTAGTTTATTTTTATTTTATCACTTATTCTTAAAATATATTATTATTTGTACTTGTTATTTTTAACATATCAAAAGTGTTATTTTTAACATATCAAAAGAAAAGACAATTACGTTTTTTTATATTTTACCTTCAACTTTAAATAGTAGCACTACTTATTTTTCAAATTATTTTTCAAGACATTATTAATAAGGAATAGTTTGGTAAAATTATATATCAATAATTATTTTTTTAATGGATCTGACAAACAAAAATGAACGGATGGAGTAAAATGTTGAACAATATTAAGTTGGATTTAGAAATATATAAAGCAACATTTGAAAAAAAATATTTCAAAAATTCATAGCAATTTTTATTTATCAAATTTGTTTCAAACTCTTTGATACTTAATTAGAGGTATGAAATTTGAGTCTCTACAAATATAAATTAACCTTGATAGAGGATTCGAGTAAGAGTATTTTAAAGCAATTCAATAAAGGGTCATTTATTTAATAAAATAAAATGATACATAACATACCCAAAAGTGGCCTGCGTTCAACAGAATAAAACAAAATAAAGCAAAACAAAAATGAAAGTGTTCCATTTCACTTGCTTCGATCTCTTTCCCAAGCTGTCGCATCTTCTCCAATGAAAATACATAGTGCAGATCTATATTCATCTCACAACACCTCCACACAAACTAAAATCTACAAGACACACAAATTTAGTTTGAAATCATTTTATCGCCAAAATTCTCACTGACGCTATGATTCGACTATTTTTTCTCTTCCATTTTCTTTTAACTTCTCCTATAATCCTTCTCCAAATCAGTTTTATTTTAATCGATTGGGCCCTACGCATTTCAAAAAATAGAAAAATTATTTTTATAAAAATTCATTCGTATCTTTTCTCTCCAAATTCTCCTAAAATCTCTCCTCAAGTCAATTTTTTTTATAAATACATATATTTTCGTCCTATATACTTATAATTAAACAAATAAAAATCTTCTTCTACTAGTTCTCTTTTGCATTTCTATCTTTCTTATAAAACACACAAATTATGTAAATTACGATGTACAATTTGTATTGATAAAGTTAGAGAAAGATTTGATATATAAATGTTTTTATTTCGGTTCAATTGTATATAAATTTAAATATTAAGCAGATATACAAACACAAACATTGAGACATATATATAATAGTTACATGTACACAATTGAATGAGAGGCTGTCCGCGATTTATACAAATGAGAGACTATCACCGGTTTATACAAAGGAGAGACTGTCAGCGATTTATACACATGAGAGGCTGCTAGTGATTTATACTATGGAGAGACTGCCAACGATTTATACAAATTAGAGGATGCCATCGATTTATACAAAGGAGAGGCTACTTGCAATTTATACAAATGAGAGACTATCAGCAATTTATACAAATGAAAGGTGGCCAACGATTTATACAAATAAGAGGCTACCAACAATTTTATACAAATCTGATGCCCCAACGATTTATACAATTTGATGCTAAATTTGTTATGGAGCGCAATTATGCGAACTATAGCTATAATATACAAATATAATTATGTTTGTTATATGTGAAAGTTGCTCATTAATTAATTGGCATATCTCACAAGTTTGATTGATTTTTCTTCAATAATAATAAGATTTCTCTTTAAAATATTTTTCAACAATATTTATCTCTGTACAATATTGATTGAAACTTTGAATATGTGCATTTTAAATAATTAAATAAAAAATGAAATTAAAGTTTATGTTATTAGATGTTTAACATAGTTTCTCTTTATAAAATTATCTTTTATTCTATTTCGTATTTCGCAAAAGCATTTTTTAAAGAAAATTACTCAAGAACAATTTACTTATCAAAAACATTTTTCAAAAAATTTATCAATTACAAATTATTTTTTTAAAAAGCATTTTTCAAATATGCTATTTTGAAAGAGCGCTTCTATAAGTAAACAATTCTTAACTGGAATGACAAAGAGACTCTAACCTAAAAGGCTAAAAAACACATTTAATATTTTACCACAATACATAAATTATATACCCTTAAATTGAAAACTCAAAACACATTTAGTTTTCTATTGTATTTATTATGGTACTACTATTATAACTATCAAATCTAAATGTATTATTATTCTTAGACTCTTTTTGTTCAATTTTTCTCTCTGTTTTGGAATTGGGCTATTCAATTACTCGAAGTCTCAAGCTTGATTGCTAAGCTAACACACCACTTGATAATCGTAAATCCGTTATCAAATAATTTAATATCATATTGATTGACTAAAAAATAAATATATTTTAATATCAATAACCAATTAATAAGGAATTTGAAAATATTTTGAAATGATATATCATAGAAAATAAAATTGTGTATATAGATATTTTTTCAATATGGTATTTAATAATAATAAAAAAACAAAAAGAAGTAACACAAACAATTAAAATAAACAAAATATTATTTATGTCTTTGTTACTTATATCACCTTATGAACATGGTAAGTTTCTATTTTTCATTAATTATTTTGTTATCTTAAAAGTTAAAAAGCGTGTCATTTCATTCATTAGCATTTAGCGACATTAATTGTCTTCTATATTTCAAAAACATGCTCCATGTATATAATTTTGAATTTTGAGGCGTGAATTAAAAAGTTACTTTTAAAAAAAAAGATTATTTATTTTTACTTGCCATTTATTTCTAAAATAAATTTTTATTTTTAACTATCACTTTTAACATATTAAGAAAAAATAATTACTTTTTCATGTTATACCCGTAATATTAAATATTTATTTTTCAAAACATCATTTAATAGGGGATAGTTTGGAATATCTATATCAATAATTATTTTTTAATAAATGTGACAAGTCAAAGTATGACAAGTAAAAGTGAGCGAATGAAGTAAAATATTGCCCGATATTAAGTTGAATTTAGAATTTAAAGCTGAAGTTGACAAAAATATTTCAAAATTCATAACAACTTTTATTTGTCAAATTTATTTCAAACCCTTTCATATTTAATTGAAGGTATCAAATTCGAGGCTCTTCAAATATAAAATAACCTTTTGGTAGAGAGTTTGAGTAGGACCATTAAGAGAAGGGTTTTTAAAAAAAAATGTGTACTACGATCGGAAAGTTCTCGCAAAGAGAATAAGATGTTGCTCCCCTTTCTTTTTTCTTTTCTGGCTTTGCTAATCTTCCTCTCTAATGCGGCCAGGAGGAAGAAACGTCGCAAAATATGATTGATTAGTTGACGTTTAGGGGGAGGTGAGTCTTGTCTTCATATTTTAATACCCTTCTCAGCTTTTTCTCCCTAGCGATGTCACCTGTACACCAAACTGATTTGATTCAATCTAATAGTAATATTATTCTTAGACCCTTTTTGTTCAATCTTGCTCTCTGTTTTGGAATTAAGCTACTCAATTACTCAAGTCTCAAGCTTGATTGATAATCTCATCCGCAACTTAAATTAATCAGAGTTTTAAAATTGTATACTATTTACGATATTTTTGATCAACGATAATTTAACAAACTATTTTTACCATATGCATATGAAAAAGCTCAAAAGTACATGCTTTACTAATAGGGTATATCTCGTAATAAAAAAGTATATTATTTATGATGTCTTCAATCGACGATAGTTATTTATTTTTATAATATATTTTATATGAACAAGCTCAACAAGTCTTCTAAGAAGTACGTGCTTTACTAATAGAAAATGTCTGATAATTGTTAATCCGTTACAAAATAAATTAATATCAAAATAATTAGCTAAACAAGTAATATATTTTAAAATTTATAACTAATAATCAATCCGTTAAATAAAATTATGCGTCCAATAAGCAGGCTAGGTTCAAGTCCCGGATATAGACATGGGGCGGAGCAAAGAATATTGGGGCACGAACTAGCAAGAAAAGAGCAGTAAAAGCCGCATTAAGCTTTCCAATTCATCATTCGAACAAGTCATGGGGGTTGAGAAGAGAGCTACAGCAACTGTGAGGGTCTCAAATATACCCCAATCTGCTATAGCTAAAGATCTTTCCAACTTCTTCGACTCTTTAATCGGCAAAGGATCAGTCTTTGCCTGTGATATTCACTCTGAGCATAAGAATTGGAAATCGAGAGGCCATGGTAGAGTTCAATTCGAGACGTTGCAAGACAAATTACACTGTTTATCACTAGCGGAGCAAGGGAATCTTCTCTTTAAAGGGCACCAACTCTCACTGGTCTCGTCTTTCGATGATATCATTACAAGGCCCGTGGAACCTAAGTGCAGATTCCAGGCCGGAATCTTGCATACTGGGTTACTGGTCGAGAAAGATGTTATGCAGGTTTTGGAGACTTGGGAAGATGTGAAAACATTGATCATGCCGGAAAGGAAGTGTCTTGAGTTTTGGGTTAGTCATGCAGAGGAGTGTTATAGGTTGGAGGTACAGTTTGGCGATGTTACCGAGGGTACTCTGTGCTCTGTGGAAAACCAAAAATCTGCACTTCTTTTGAAGGTTTGATTTTTCTGCTACCCATCTTTAAATTTTTACTTTTTTTTTTTACATTTAGGGCTTGGAATTTGTTGTGAGTTGAGTGTGTGTGTAAGCGTTTAGACTTCATATAATAGTGATATAATTTCAAGGGTTGAAGAAGAAAATATAAATGGTAGAGTAAAAGCTCAGCTGTAGAAACTAACGGTAAGAGCTGTTTATAGCACTGCAAATGGATTTCAATGATATAAGTAAGAATAAATAGGCAAGTAGCATGATTTCGAAAGCATGCTCAGCTGAATTCACTCAGTTACTAGTTCACAGGGATGGAGTCACAATGGAAAGAGAATCAATTAGATTAATGCTTAGTAGAACTTCTAATGTATAACTACTTTGGAACGAATGTGCTAACTTCTCAGACTTATAATAAACTGAGTTTACTTAATGAACCCCTACATACACTTATGCTAGCTGAACATTAGTCAGAACCTCCTGCTTCCAGTTCCAATTGTAATTTGTATCAAGTAACCCCAAAGCGTATTATATGCTTTAGTAAGGATGCAAGGATAAACTTTACAGAGTGGCCTATAAAGTTGTACCTCATAATCTTTTTTCTTCATCAGTTGCACATTTTCTTTTTGGTAAATCTCCGATTCGAAGGAGAAGGGTTTTCTTGGTTGTCTATGCAATGAAAAGTCATTCATAAGTTAAAAAATGAGCTGCAAAATCCATGCAGATCGTGAACCGCACAATTTTTGGGGAGATGTATTATGTTGTGGTGTGTTTCACTTTAACTATAGAAAGAAGTTGGTAGGACACTTTTGGACTTTTAGTTACATTTAAACGTCAAGGATATTATATGTGCAAGTGAAAAAAAAGGATATTATACAGAAAGTCAGAGGTAAAACTTCGAAGGAGGAATCACTCCTCCTTATCAAAAGAAAAAGGAAGAGGAACCTGTGCTGTTCAGCACTTTCGTGCTGTGTTGAATTGAGGGAATCAGTTTTCTTCTGATCTTTTATGAAACTTGTTTACCGATTATACAGTTTACACAGTTTGCATGATTTCTGAGTTGTTAGATGATCCTGCCAAGTACCAAAAGTCTGCGACAGTTTTGATAATGAGCAGGATGATTCCGAATCTGTAAAAGCCTCTGTTTAAAAATTAAAAAGCTAGGGAAGGATCAATAGAAGTCTTGACAATAACTTTGAGGCTAATAAGGCAATTTCCATGGCAGGTTAAATTAGATGGGATTGTGCATGGTCTAAGAACACTTTTATTGTGCATTGACTAGTCTCTGACTTATAAAGAAGTCTGAGTTTGATTTCTTCCACTACTCATTAGAACAAAGGGATAACTGCTTTTCGTATTGATTTATGTGATACATGCGATAACGAACAATGATAGATAACATTCTTTCACTAGTGATTACTTTATAAAAGATATTCCTATGATATGACCTTGAAAAGAGACAAAAACTCGGAAAGAAGTGAAAATCCTCTGAAGGTAAATGGAGTAACATTATGCTGAAATAAAATTTTGGCATTTGTGAGATTTTACTATCCCTTAACCTTTATTTCTGAGGCAAAAACTGTTTGTGGGGAATTCATACCTTTTTTCTTCTTTTTTTCTCGAAAGATGGACCATTTATGTCCTTCCAGGATGTAATATATCTTGTTTGGTTAGAGTCAAATTTACAATCTTATATAAATATCTATTAGAAAAAAGAAACCAACCAAGGTGTTCTTTTTCATTTGAGTGAGTTTTTTTTGCTTTCAGCTAAAACATGCACCAAAGCTATACCAAAGAGTTTCTGGACCTGCAGTTGCTTCCAAGTTCAGTGCTGACAGGTATCATATCTGCAAGGAAGATTGTGAGTTTCTTTGGATTCGCACGACTGATTTTTCCAACATAAAGTCTATTGGATGTTCATCCTCTCTTTGCTGGGAAACTGAAGACGGATGGTTAAGTTCAGATTTGTTTTCTAGTTTGCCATGTTGCAACCAGGATGTGATAGATCTTGATCTGGATAAAGTAGGAGATATTTATTCTGGTTCTGAATTTGTTCCCCTTGTGAGGATCCCATCAGATCTGAAGCTACCTTACGAGATCCTTTTCCAGCTTAACTCCCTCGTACAGACTCAAAAAATTAGTCTTGGTGCTATTAATCCAAATCTCATCGAAGTTCTCAGCAAATTAGAGTTGGACACTGCAATGATGATCCTTCAGAAAATGCATAAGTTGCAGTCTATCTGTTTCGACCCTTTGTTATTCATCAAGACACGCTTGCATGTTTTGGGTAAAAACAATAAGAACCGGCCTTCATCATCCTACAGCAGGTTAGTGAATCATAGCATGATGAGTGTTCACAGAGTCTTGGTAACACCATCAAAGATTTACTGCCTGGGTCCAGAGCTTGAAACCTCAAATTACATCGTTAAGAACTTTGCATCACATGCTTCTGATTTCTTGAGAGTAACTTTTGTGGAGGAGGATTGGGGTAAACTTTTTCCTAATGCTGTTTCTATGAGTGTTGAACAAGGTATTTTTGCAAAGCCTTATAGAACTAAAATCTATCATCGGATTTTGTCTATTCTTCGAGAAGGAATTGTTATTGGAACTAAAAGATTCTTTTTCCTGGCATTCTCGGCCAGTCAGCTACGCTCAAATTCAGTTTGGATGTTTGCTTCTAATGAATATGTCAAGGCAGAAGATATCAGAGAGTGGATGGGGTGCTTCAACAAGATCCGTAGTATCTCAAAATGTGCTGCAAGGATGGGTCAACTGTTTAGCACCTCTGTTCAAACAATGGAGGTTAAATTGCAGCATGTTGAGATTCTTCCAGATATTGAAGTAACCTCTGATGGTGTTAGTTATTGCTTCTCAGATGGTATTGGAAAGATTTCCCAAGCTTTTGCCCGACAAGTTGCTCAGAAATGTGGATTGAATCATACCCCATCAGCATTTCAAATAAGATATGGTGGTTATAAAGGTGTGATAGCTGTTGACCGCAATTCCTTTCGAAAGCTATCTCTTCGTGGCAGTATGCTCAAATTTGAATCAAAGAACAGGATGCTTAATATTACCAAGTGGAGTGATGCCATGCCTTGCTATCTGAATCGGGAGATTGTTATCCTTTTATCTACTTTGGGAGTTGAAGATAAAGCTTTTGAAGACCTGCTAGATAATCATCTTTGTCTTCTGGGCAAGATGTTGACCACTAATGAGGCAGCTTTAGATGTTTTGGAGAGCATGGGTGGTGGTGAAGTAAAAAAAATCTTAATGAGGATGTTGCTCCAAGGATACGCACCCAATCAGGAGCCTTATCTCTCGATGATGCTTCAATCACATTTTGAGAATCAAATTTCAGACCTAAGAAGTAGGTGTCGTATATTCATTCCAAAAGGTCGAATTCTAGTAGGATGCCTAGATGAAACAGGTATATTGAAGTATGGCCAGGTTTATGTACGAATAACCATGACTAAGGCTGAGCTACAAAATGGTCAGCAAAATTTCTTCCAGAAGGTGGATGAAACAACTGCTGTAGTAAGAGGTAAGGTTGTAGTCACAAAAAATCCTTGTCTTCATCCTGGAGATGTAAGAGTACTTGAGGCTGTGTATGAGGTGACATTAGAGGAGAAGACCTGGGTGGATTGCATTATTTTTCCTCAGAAAGGAGAAAGGTAGATTTGAAATGTTCCCTATATAATATTTGAGCAGAAAGAGAATCAAATGTTCTTTAATGCTCAAAAGTACTGAATTGTCATGTGCAGGCCTCATCCAAATGAATGCTCTGGTGGTGATCTTGATGGTGATCTTTATTTCATATGCTGGGATGAAAGTCTCATTCCTTGTCAAACAGTGACACCCATGGACTACACTGGGAGAAGACCTCGTATAATGGATCATGAAGTCACTCTAGAGGTAGCTTGAGCTATTTCTTCCATGAATCAAGAAATCTTTTTTTTCTGAAAACCTCTTGTTTCTTTCCCTGATTTTTTGCAGGAAATTCAGAGATTTTTTGTTGATTACATGATTAGCGATACTCTAGGTGCAATCTCTACTGCACATTTGGTTCATGCAGATCGTGAACCAGATAAAGCTCTGAATTCAAAATGCCTCCAGTTAGCAACCCTTCATTCAATGGCTGTGGACTTTGCAAAAACTGGAGCTGCAGCTGAGATGCCCAGGTTTTTAAAACCAAGGGAGTTCCCCGATTTCATGGAGAGGTGGGACAAACCCATGTACATTTCTGAAGGGGTATTAGGGAAGCTTTATCGTGGTGTTATGAAGTCTTATATTCGTAGGAACTCAGATGACCTTTCTGCTGATAGAGCTATCCAGGATGCTTATGATCATGATCTTCTGGTCGAAGGTTACGAAGCCTTCACTGAAACTGCTAAAACTCACAAAGCAATGTACTTGGATAGCATGAACAGCTTACTCAACTACTATGGAGCAGAGAAAGAGGTTGAGATACTGACAGGCAATTTGCGCCAGAAGTCAGTGTATCTGCAGAGGGACAACAGGAGGTACTTTGAACTAAAAGATCGAATCTTGGTTTCTGCCAAAAGCTTACACAAGGAGGTCAAAGGGTGGTTCACTAGTTGCTGCCAGGAGGATGATCATCAGAAATTGGCTTCAGCATGGTATCATGTTACTTATCATCCTAGTTACTGCCATGAAAGTGCTAATTGTCTGGGCTTTCCCTGGGTAGTTGGTGACATTTTGCTTAATATGAAGTCTCATAATACCAGAAAAACCATCCCCTAGTGTTCAACCATGAAAGCAAAAGTTTGTTGTTTGATCCTGCCTTATCCAAGAAAATGTGTGTTCCATGTGCGTAATGCAAGACTTGAAAAAGACTCTCTTGTCAGGAATGCTATCTATACAATCTGTTGTCGATCACTGTGAATAAAATCCTCATTCCTTACCTATTGCATAATATCAGTAATGTTCGGACCAGCTTATGTTCTTCTCTAACGGTTGTGTGAAAATAATTGAAGCTAATGTTTTGCATTCATATTTGTCCCAGCCAAGTTGCCACCACTTGCCAGGTTCCAAAAATAATATTTCCTTCGTTTTAAAAAGGATGACCTAGTTTGACTTGGAAGACTTTTTAATCTTGTAGTTTTAAATTAAAGTTATGTCAAATGTATCAAAATATTCTTTAATCTTGTGATCTTAAACATGTCATGTGGAAAGTTTAAAGTTAAAGTGCTGTTAAGAAAGGAAAGAGATCATTCTTTTTAAACAAACTAAAAAAAAAAGTAGAGACATTCTTTATGAAATGAACGAAGGAAGTAGTATCTTATCGGACTCCATATCCTTATTTTCTTTGAATGAATTTGTCAGCATCTGACTACTTTAATCCGATTAAAAAGAATGGTGACCATGACATAATTTAATTTAGAAATCAAAATCTGGGCAATACTAGTTGACAGCTTTAGCAGAGTATAGAAAAAAATAATTAAAAAGGAGCAAAAAGGCAAAGAATTGTCTCCACTTTGTGTTCTTTTTCCTTTGGATAAGGAGGTTTATCTCCACTTTACAAAATTGATAATTCCATGAACGGCGTTCTTTTTCTAATCCATTAAACCTTTATCTCCCAACAAAGCGAAAAGATCCAAATTTATCCAAATCACTTGATATTTCTTTATTTCATTACTCTTTTCATCCATTAAATCTTTATCTACAGACCATAAAGGAATCGCAAAAGCTAAAACATCCAAATATCTCAAATACGTTTAGAACTTACTCAATTTTACTACTTTATATTTTAATCTATTTATTAGTTTTAATCTTAACATCGAAAAATCATCATGCATTTCTTCTTATTCTTTTTTAATCATAATGAGTTCCAATGTAGAATGAGTGGACCTCACATGCCTACATTATTCAGAAGTAAAAGGTCCAAACTCCAAACCTACCCCTGAAATTTGAACTTCCATTGGGATCAAGAATAAAAATTAAAATTGTTCCAACGACTAGGGTAACATAAGACTATGAGGTTGTTTGGACTTCAATCTAATCGTGTACGTGAAATAACTTATTTCATGACTATAGTAAAATAATTCTATATAGTTTATCCTAAAATTGTTATACCTTATGACTTCCACCAATCACCAAACACTCCTAAAAGTTTAATTAAGAACATAATTACTCAAGTGGTAAGGATAAATTTAACCATTTTGCCAACAATAACAAAATAGTTTAGAGAAGTTGATTTGTTCCTCCAATTAACCATTCAATATCTTTATTTATGCACAAATTGACCAACTCATTAGCCAATTGAAATGTATAAACTAATTCTAGAATATATACTAGTATATGTGAAGGAAAAATGACGAGTCCTGATGAGCTGTAGGCTCTAACAAGTGAGAAATCATCTCCATTCTCCAGCACTGAACTCATTCAAACGAAATTAGGGCCATCCCTGCTCAAATCCAAGGACCCTCTAGCCGATGCCGGAATTGAAGCGTAACGCGTCGAGAAATCCCGGAGCCCGTACTCATCCTCCTCTCCATTAATAGTACCTTCGTCGAAGTTTAACGCATAACTGAGAGGATCGTAGTGGAATTTCCCCTGCGTACCATTTTTGTTCCGATTGAAACGCCGGATAAAAGTTTTCCATCTCGGTCCCGCTACAATCTCCGACCATTCTCGTAGCTTCATTAAAGCGTTAATCCCTTTAGCCCAAACAGAACCTTCTTTCACTTCTTCAGTCTGTTCCTTACGCCACCATTTCAAGCCGCCGCCTGACGACAACGGAAAGCAAAAACAACAACGCCGCTCCTCCGATGGCTGGGTGTATGTGTGTGAGAATTCAGGTGCCTCCATAGCTAAATAGGAATATTGTACAGCGGCAGAGAATGGAGGGTTTTATATATAAAACAAATCCACTTGCGAAACTTGTCCTTTGCAGAGCTGTAACTGTTGAGGAGTCACTGGCACCGGGAATTACCGGTTTTAAATACTATAGCCTTACCGCTCACTTTGAGTACAGTTTTGGAGTTATATGACCGGCTCTCTCAGTATTCTTTTTTTTTTTTCAAAAGAGACTTCACTTGAGTATATTGTACAGCTACGCAAAATGGCTGTCACAACTCAGCCATAGCTTTTACTTTAAAAAAATTTATAAATTCAATCTAATTATCACACTCCTCCCTTCGTCTTAATTAGTTTCTATACATATATATACTTGGTAAACTATAGGTTTAAATTTGGTATTATAGTGATTTTATAGGTATATTTATGTTCCACGTTAAGAATATTGAATTCTTTATCATGCCAAGTGGCAGAGCTACGTGTAAGATTATGATTTGTTTTTTGTCTTCGAAGAAGAAAAAAAAATTGGTTGCATTCTTTCCATTGTTAAAATATCAATCCTGGCTTTTAGTACAAATATCCAGGCTTGTAACTGAAGATGGGTTGAGCGCCACAAAATATTCTGCTACGCGTCTCCAACAAATATTTAGGCATCATGCACAAAGAATCAAGGATTTTTGTACTAACTTTTTGAGTGGATAATCAATCGTCTTTTTCTTACACAAGGGACCTATATTCTTGCTCAACGTTTTTTTTTTTTTGTGAATCTTTTGATAGCCTTTATATTGTAATATATTTTTTTTTTAAAAAAAGGTGACATCAATGACCGACCTTTTTATAAATATATATATAATCAGATTCCCGACCAAATGAAGTCAAGGTTTGCTCAAGTTTACGATGACAAACAAATGAGGAGGTGCCTAACTTTAAAGCATCAAAACGTGTTGATAATTTTATGAGATGGCTTTTCATGCTTAGCAAAGACAGAAAACCCAAAGAAAAGTGAGATGGACATGCCTAAAGTATCAGGTGATGTCAAATCCCAATGACATTACTAAGATATCAATCTTTTAAACTTCACCAACTTGCAAATGAGATTTAGTTTGCCAACTCAGGATTGATGCCAAAAGATGGCACCAGCACACACTACCAACTTGTGGGTGCATAAAATTAACCACGAGTGGAGAAGTACTTCGAAGGCAAGAAGGCTTATAATATCACAGAATCTTGCACATTTTGATACAACTTAAAAGTTCTTGGTCCAACCAACAGATGACAAATACCTACAGTAGATGGTAACACCCACGCTGCAAGTGACAACACCCAAATGCTATTACAATTTCTTATATAAACCTAATTGCTATACACATATGAGTTACATGGTGCCCAATAGCCTATTCATAGTGAGAAAACAAAAGTCTAGTCATTTCTACCAGAGATTTAAAAAAAGGGGAACATAAAACTACATCTGCAATAAACGCAAGAATACTCCACAAGAATTACTAAAGATCCGACTTCTGTTTTTTGTCAACAAAAGTGTAAATCTGAATTCTGATTAATCTTTTCTAGCACATAAAGACATGTTTAAGCTGTCGATGATTAAGTCCTGAAACAAGACATTTATATACTTACCCGAGCTAGCAATAGCTCCTATCAGGTCTCAGCACCAAGACATACTTTGCCCGCAAAGATGGTAACTAAGTGCTATCAAACTCAAATGCTATCAGAAAAATGATTGCCCATTGACTCACCATAAACTTCATGTACTGCTTGAACAAAATAGTGCTATCGCAAAACACCTTCGTTTATGAAATGTGTTCAAGAATAATTGTGATTTTTTCATGTTACCTCGGTCTTCTCAATGGATTTTTTTAAAATTAGAAGGCAAGGCAACTCATGTTAGAATAGAGTACTAGAGTAGTGCTAGGACATATTGAAAAACATTTATCAAGTGTAAGTGGCATATGTATAGAGTAGTGCATGTAAACTATTGCTCCATCGCGTTATACACACAGAGCCCAGTCATTTTCAGTGATTCACATAGTAATAGAAGCCTGATCTACGAAATGATCAAAATAATGAAACACATGTACAACACAACACACATATTGATTGACCAGATTAGTAGGAAAAAAACAAAACTAAATATGATAAATTGGAAATTCAACAGGAAAGACATTATTCGTTTACTTAAACAAATCTTGTGATCACATGATAAAATCCATGTCAAACTACTGCTCCTATAACCAAATATGGAACAATGGAATTTGCTTCCAATACATTCTAACTATTAGCACAGAGAAGAGTGTATTTTTTCCACTTGAGAATACCTGCTTTAAAAGCTCAAGTATAACGCCTGCATGATCTTTTTGAGATAAATAACATTTTGTTTGAATAATAGATTGCTAGACAGTGGGCATGCAATCATCCCAGATGACTCATGTCAATCTGTACATTAGTTTTGCAGCTCAAAAGATATTCCAATAGCAGTGGCCATCGGAGATTTGGTATAGTGGTTAGAATGCAACACGAGTTGTGGTGTTAGGCACATATCATGGGTTCAAGTCACAGTATTTTGTATCATGCACCACTAAACCTCGCGAATTTCTCAATTATAAAGAAAAAGATTCCAGTTGCAGTGCACACAAATGATTTAGATACGCAACATAGTTTAAGTCTTACAAAGTCAACTAGTTACACAGCGCATACGAAGCTTAAAACAGAGTGGCTAGTCTTCAACACATACTAATACACAAAGTTCCCTCTAACTAGAAATATATCAACAACCATCAACAATCAGTTGAATACTTACATTGCCATAGCTTTCTCCATGCCTTTCCCATGAATTGTCAAGAATACCTTCCCCGCACTGTCCAAGCTACTCTTGTCAATCGCAATAGCTCCGAACATTGCCCTGAAAGCACCACAAACCACTGCAGGAGCCGACGAATTGGTCTTCCTAGAAACCCTGATTATCTTCTGCAAACCTAAGCGCCCTCCGTCAGCAACGCATGATGTTACCACATTGGAAGACAGATCCATGATGACCCGGTTGAGATCCTTGGGTGATATATCGATATCCTTGCTAAGCAATTGCAGAGAAACCGAACCTTCAATTACCTTCTCCCCCAAAACGCTCAAAGCTCTGTTGTTCTCTCCTGAGTATGATGCATGCGTCAGAGCACGTCGTAGTAACTCCACATCCTGAAATGTGTACCTAAATACAAACGTATTTTGACTCAATTTTCAACCAGGATTTGGTTTACTAAACAGAACAACTAAAATCAGTCGGAGAAATTTACTGGATTTGATTTTGAAGGGTTTCGAGAGCGATCGAGAAAGGGGAAGTGGGTCTCGTTGTTAAGGAGAGATTTTCCTGAGCCTGAACCTCAGCCTGTAAAGAATGGTATCAAATAAGTTAGGGTTTAACATCACAATAAGCAAAAGCAGACTGTATTGTTCACTTCTATATGATGGTTCTACCTGAAGAGAAGTGTAGAGAGCAAAAGCAAGTAAGATGAAGCAAATGAATTGCCGGAGATGGCACATGATTCCGGCGAACTGTATCTCGTCGATGGCGACAAAGTAAAGCTGAGTCGATGGGTGTCGCTAGTGGGGTGACTTGCGGGGTAAAAAACAGGGGTAAATCCACTTTACTAAGGAACTGTTTGCTTATGAAAATTACTTTCTTTTATTCCATATTAATTAAATTTGTGACAATGCACCAATATTAAGAAAATCATTTCAACATATATTTTAAAGGAAAAATTGTATATATTTTAAAGGGAAAATTGTATATAATAGCAAACTAATAACCTAAATTAAATGGAATAGCTAGGGTTTGATTAAATTGTGCTCCATAGCAAACATTAGCTAAAATTTGTCAGCGTCTCTCTCCCAAAAATCTCGCTCGCCACTCTCCATTCTCGCTCGCCTCTCTCGCTTTATACACAAAAGTGTATAATTCTGTTTCTGTTTTGTATAAAGCGAGAGAAAATTATATATACACATGCAAAAATATATATCTTCGTGTTATACACTTAATTATACAATTTACAAACATTTTACTTCAAATATTGCAGAGAAAAATGCCAACGAATTATACAATTGCGAATTATACAATTGCAGTGAAATACAATTTTCTCTAGCCTTATACAACAGAAGTGTATATATTGTGTTTCTGTTTTTGTATAAAGCGAGAAAAACATATATTCTTCTTGCTATACACTTATAATTATGCAATATACATACATTTTAATTCGATTCAACTGTATGAAAAACAAATAATACAATTGCAGCGAAATAGGCCAGCGGATTATACAATTGTATATGTATAGCAAATTATACAGTTTTATGTTTACTATGGAGCACAATTATACAAAGTTTTGCTATAACATACAAATATGAATTTTTTGTTTGCTATATGTGAAAGTTGCACAAAATATTTTAAATCGTAATTTTACTATTATTTTTGTAAAATTAAAATAAAACTTAATAGGATTGTTTTTTTGTTGATTATCTTCTGCAAACCTAAGCGCCCTCCGTTAGTTATGCTGAAATTTATTTTTTATTGGTTGTTAGGTCTATCAAGTATGCATGACAAAATTTCTTAGAATAAATGTGTTTATAAAGATACTCCCTAAGAATGAGTTGTTTGTTTATGAAAGAGGGTTTAAGGGGATAATTTTGTTAGTTTACATTCTCAATATAAGTTACTTTAGGATTAGTCATTGATTCGAGTCGTAATTATTATTCGTGGGATTAGTTATTTCACGCTTTTGTAACCAAACAAAAAAATTGAGGAATATAAAAAAGTTGTCCAAAATTATTTTTTTTATCCATCACACCAAACGATCCCCACGTAAGAAGTGAAATTCATTTTTTAGAATATATAAAAATTAAATTTTCCCATAAATATAAATAGAAATTATGATTTAGGAAAAACTTGAATTTACATCATTTTGTAATTATTGTAAACATTTAGTAATATACTCTAACTAGTGTACTTAGCCGCGTTTCGCGCGGTTATGAAAATGATTAAAATAAAATTACATATTAATATCAATAATTACTTTAATAAAAAGAATTTTTTTAATCACATAATTTTATAGAAGAGAAACTATGAAAAATATTTAGATTAAATATGAAATTTATTAAGAAATCAATATATGTGAACTTCAAAAAGTTAAATATTAAAAATAAATTTTATAGAGAAAAAGGGAAATAATAAGAATTGGGTGATATTACTTAAATGTAAACTTGTGATCATTTTTTTCTTTTTTATTTGAGATTTTCTTAGTATAATTTATATATATTTATGTAAACTTTACATCTAATCGTTCTTTTATGCTTATTTGTGATTTTATAAATTATATTCTTAGTATAATTTTTCGGCAATGTATAACTCGGATTACTATTAATAGTTAGTATTCATGACTATATAGTTAGCCAACACTATTATAAATCATTATCCACAATTACTATTACTTGTCCTCATCATGACCCAATCATCACATGTTTTAATTATTTTTATTGTACAATATTAGATTAATTTAATATTTGTATTAATGACTTTTTAATAATTAAATTTTAAATAAAGAAAAGTTTAAAAATCTTAATTATATAAATTTCATACTTATTATTATTATTATTATTATTATCATTATACTTAGGTTTAGATATCCAATTATTTTTGGGACAACTTATATTGGAAAAAAATATAAAATTTAAAAATAACATAAAAGAGAACAAAAGAGAGAATTAACTACGAAAAAAAGATTCAAAAAAATGACACATACACAATTTCTATTTCTTTTAATTTTATTTGGCTTAAACACAAAATATTAAAAAATATTTTTCACATTTTAAATAAATATTACATTTAACATAATAAATTTCTAAGAATAAAAAGTCACAGTAATTAAGAGGTAATATGACTTTGAACTTTTGTAACATAATAAGAGTAATATTTGTACATTATTACACTAATAAAGAACATTAATTATAGAAAATGAAATATAAACAAATTAGAGTTATTGAGACAAATATTTTATTATAAGTAAATAGATAGGTAGGAAAGCAACTAAATTTTTAAAATTATAAATTAATCATAATTTTGAAATAACTTTAGAACTCCCGAAAAATAACAAACATGAAAATATAAAGACTTATTAATAAACAACTTGAAATATTCTAAGAAAAACAACAAAAATGAAAAATTTAATTTATTTTTGATAAAATCATGTGTATTTTAAAAATAATAAATTAACTTTACATTTTTATGATTTATCATTTTTGTTAATAAAAATTGTTTCACCGGATTATGAAAGTATATGTTCACATATTTTTTTAAGTAGCATATCGATTTCTACTTCTATGTTTTAAAATATTATAAATCACAAACACAATAAACTAATATCATCAATAAAAAAAGTGAGAGATGAATTTACCTAAACAAATAATTATTTTGAAGATTGTTATCATTATATAGTTAAATTATCTATAAATCATATAGAGGTCTAAGGAGAATAAATTAGATGTTTTTTTTTAAAAAAAAACTCAGATTTCTATCTTCATGAACATAAACAAATAATATTAATATATGATTCAACAAAGAAAGAGTTGTAATTATATTAGACATATCAAATTATTTTTCCTTGTAAACTCAAATTATGCAAGAATGTCTAACCATTTTCATTATAGATTTATCTTCTATAATCGGCAAATCTGATTAAATAAGTTAAAAAATTATCTACCAAAATAAATTAAAAAAAAGATAAAGAATAAGGAGAAAATTACATTTAAACACATATAATCATTTTTGACAAAACATAAATAATTCAAAAAGAAATAATATAATAGAAACATTACTTCTTAAGGACCTAAAAAAATAAAGAATAATCACTATATAGCTCAAAATCCATTAATCTCCATCTCTTAACGTTTTCATTTCATCTTATATATAAGAGTCAAGAAAAATAATAACAAATAAATTATTAGTCCTAAAATGAATCTCAAAGATAACAAATTAAAATATTACATCTCATAAAGGATAAGAAAAAATTACATTTAATCATAAATTCTGTTACATAATCATTTTGGACAAATAATCAATATATATAACTCAAAATCCATTAATCTTCATTGCTTGATGTTATCATTTCATCCTATATACAAGAGTCAAGAAAAATAATAACAAATACATTATTAGTCATAAAATAAATCTCAAAGATAACAAAACAAAACAATTTATCTAGAAGAAATAAAAATATGATGACATATTAGCCTTACTTGCTAAATAAAAGTAATATATTAAATAATATTTAAAAAAACAATGCACCTCAAAGCTTACAAATATTGTAACATTCCTTCCACTAATTCTCTACCCAAAGATGACTACAAAATAACACACAATTTAGGTGTAATTTTATAGTGTTAATGTAACATTTCACATTAAATAATTAGAAGTTATGAATATGAAAGGTTTAAGAGGTTATGAATATGAAAGGTTTGAGGATTATGAATATTATTAATACTAATTTAAGAATAGAATTTATATAATTAAATATATATAAATTTATTTAAAAAAAACTAAAAAAACAAATAAAAAATATCAAGTAAAAGAATGAAAAATAAGAAAAAATGAATGGAGCTCATCTCATTTAGATTTATATATAGATTCGATAATGACGTTTCGAACATCAATTATGTTTTGGGAAGAAATTTTGATTTGATAATTGTTGAGGTAATTTGAATGAGGAAAAGTGAAAAACTGAAGGATGGGAAAAATAAGCAAAGCTATATATACGCACCAGCAGTAGTGAATCTGTCGCGCGCAACAAAATGAATCACTCTTCGTTTTGTTCTCTAATCTTTGAGAAACTCAAATCTCCATGGCCATCATTCTTGTGTCCTAGGGTTTCTCTGTTCAAAAATGAATTCTCTCCCAGGCCATCTCAACCGCTTCAAGAATTCCCTGATTTACGACCAGCAAAAGCCCTTTTGGAAGCAGATTCATGATCCAAATGGCGAATTTGTTGGCAGATGGAATCACATTTTCCTCTTCACTTCCTTCGTCGGTCTCTTTGTGGATCCTCTCTTTTTGTTGCTTCCTATTATTATCGATAACTGTATGGGCACCGACAATCTATTGGGTTACGCCATAATAGTATTTCGCCTAATGGTTGATTGCTTCGCCTGCTTTCAAATCTATTTGAAATTCCGTACAGCTTTTGTTTCCAAAAAAACTCGGGTTTTTGGCAAGGGTGAGCTAGTGATGGATCGACGCTTGATCGCTATTCGTTACTTAAAAAACGCCTTTGTCATTGATGTTGCTGCTGCCCTCCCTCTCCCACAAGTCAGTGCATTGTTCATACTTTCTTTGTAATCATAGTAGTAATTTGATCGTAATGTTATATTTCTGGGTTTTTATGTTGGTTAAATAGGCTAGTATATCCATGATTAGCATCCACAGTAACAAGGTTCTGTTGTGCTAAGCCACCCCCTAAAGATATTGTTTTTCCCATTGAAAGCCCCATATTATGAAGATTATTGCTACATCTTATATTGTAGCTTCCACGATCCCTAATATACATCACCTCATGGGCTTATGTAGAGATTCATTGTGTGCCACCTATATCATCCAAGTATTTGTGGCCACCGTAGTCGAGAGGCTAGCTTCTTCTTGTATGTGAGCGTATCCAAGCTACCTTGGCCGGGTGAAGGTACTAAACCAAGTTTTACGCCATCACTTCACCATCTTTATACTCGTCAGGCCTAACCATTAGCCCACACGGTATATTCTCCAAAAAGGCTTCACACCATTAAGATTCTCTCTACACCTTCTAAATAGCTACATTTTCATTTCAGCAACCGACGTGAGACTTTTTATTTGCACACCCAACATTTTCTTTCTGTGAAATATTTTCTCATTGTGTTTGTTTTGAAGGCTGAACTCAATTTTTTAATGATGCCCTCTGTTTTTGTGAACTTCTTATGGGAAAAGAATGTTTAGGGGGTATGATGAATTGTATCTTTCTCATGTTTTTGGTTTTGCAGATTGTTATTTGGTTTATAATGCCATTGAATGGCTCATCACCCTCTCATGCTAATCATTCCATCTCTTTGATCATTATGCTTCAGTATGTGCCGAGATTTTTGGTCATTTTCCCCTTAAATTCAAAGATTATTAAGAATACAGGTGTTGTTGCAAAGACAGCTTGGTCTGGTGCCGGATACAATCTTCTCTTATATTTGCTAGCAAGTCATGTAAGTTCTGCAGTTTCTGATTTTTTTTTTCTTTTATCGGAACCATGCAAAAGGCTCCTCCTTTCCTAAACTCAAATTCTTATTTTGTTCATCATTACCTCTCAGATGGCGATCCTAAAAGGAACATTCTTTTTAGTGAGTAGAGAGTACTAGATATCAACAAGAGTCTAAGCTAAAGTCAGTATATAAATCATATACTGTTACCTCATCTGTAGCTTATTTAGGTACCCATAAACAAGACTTGACTTATTTAGGACAGGTTAAAAGTGACACTACCACATAATGGCATGCAGGGGGAGAATCAGCATATTTTGGTGTATGATAGTGAATGAGAATTGATCGATTAGAATAGGAGACAAGTTCAGAATGGAGAAAGAAAGTACACGTATTAAAGTGATTCAGTGACTGGGCCTCACTTTTCAGGCTCACCGCCAATGCTGTTGGAATATTTACATGAGTTGCGCCTTAAAAAAGGATCCTGCTGATAATTGAAGGATAATGGCACTAGGCTGTCCATACATTAGTCTTTTCAGTCTATCAGGAAGTCAGTTCCATCTGGAGTAGTAAGTGGGTGTTAGGTGGTTACAGATATTGCAATCGTTTTCGTGGTAGTAGCTAAAATTACATTTGGGTTTGCGTGAAATTTGACTGTGATGTGGCCTGTTGTAGTTGCTGATTGTGCTTTAGAAAAGAGAGGAGACAGTGAAGAAACTAATAAGCAGCATAACTTTCCTATGTTTCAAAGATGTGTTTTTTCATTGTTATTGATTTAATAAACGTTGTTATGATCCATGACATAACTATTACCTTATTGAGATTATTGTTTAGTTCTTTGGAGATAAATTAGTTCACAGAGATTAATCTGTTTTTTCAATTGTCAGTGCAGGTTTTAGGAGCTATATGGTATCTGATGTCTATTGAGAGGCACTTTTCATGCTGGACAGATGAGTGCGTGAAGAAGAAAAAGGGTTCTCCCGATTGTAATCATGACTACCTTGATTGCTCATCACTTAATAAACCTGGGCGTCAGGAGTGGTTAGAAACCACTGAGGTATTCAACCGCTGCGATGCTACGCGCAATATAACCTTTGAGTTTGGAATGTTTGGTGATGCAAATACTGAAAGAGTTACATCTGCTAGCTTCTTTGATCGATATTTTTACTGCCTATGGTGGGGTTTAAAGAGCTTAAGGTATTCTCTTCGTGGTCTCTCTCTTGATTTTTCTCAACAAGTTCTGTAGAAGATAGTCTGCATTTCAATTTAAAAACTCTCTTATCTAATGAACTTTGTCTGCACCTCCATAAATTCTTATCAAGTGGTGAAAAAGATACTTAGCAAACGATGTGGGTTATGTTGTAAGTCGGGGCCGAAAAGTTGTTTGTGTTTTCTGTAGACTAGATGAAAGACTCAGGAACTAGTCCTCGTGAGTCAGCTGACAACTTTTTCTCCTCAGAAAGATTTATGTCAATTGTTATCAGTAAACTGTAAAGCAAAATTTTCATCTCCAAAAACTTGTTTTTAAAGTTGGAGCAAACCTAATATCAGAGTTGTGCATTTATCTAAATAAATTTTGCAGAAGAAGAATATTTGTCATACTGTGTACACAATCATACAATTCTTAACCATTAATAAACAATACCCTGAAGAGAAGCCCGACTTAGTCAGCAGGTTAAATATTAGTTTTTTCTCTCTTCAATTTTAAGCATCTTAGTTGCAACTTTAACTCTGGTCATGTCATGAGGTTGAAGTACTGAACCACAGTTTTAACTCCTTTGAGAAAAAAGAAAGGAGTCTTCAATGTGGCATGAAATATTTCGTCTTTTATATTATACGAACTTGAAAAGTATGAGAGATATTTGCTGTAAGAGTATTACCTTTTGCATTTCATTTAGATTTATGCTTAATGGATCCTTCAATCTCTTCATTTGCAGTTCATATGCACAAAGTATTACTACCAGCACTAACATTGTTGAGACGCTCCTTTCTAGTCTTATTTGTCTTCTGGGTTTGGTCTTCTTTGCACTGCTGATAGGCAACATGCAGGTAATTTCTCATGTGAAAGACTAAATTGGAATGTGTATTTTTATAACCTTCATGTCCAGGCATCTCCCACCAGCATAGGTATTGGGTAACTCTGTCCAACAAGGTTTGGACAGATGGAAAGAAATCACATAGGTTTTTACTAGGTGGAAGGATACTGAAATGGTAGACAATGACATAGTTCCAATACACGTTTTTCTTTATTATCTTTTTAAACAACTTATTAAAGCTGAAGTTTCTTGTGGATGACCAGTGTAAAACATTACTCTAATTACTTATTTGAGTTGAGGATGCAACTATATCTACTGACTTAAAATGGTCAGTTATAGGAACTCATTGCTAGTGACTTGTGTACTTATTCATCTAATAAGGATCCAGGTTATGTCCACAGGAAGAGATTTTTTCTTCCTTTTGGGGAGTGGGGGCCAGGGCAAAGGCGGCACTATTTCAGTCGAAATAAATATTTTGTATAATTCGTAAGTGACACTGTTTCTACTATTGTATTTTGTGAAGAGCTATCTACAATCCATGACAGCAAGACTTGAACAATGGAGAATTAAAAGAAGGGACACTGAGGAGTGGATGAGGCACCGTCAGCTACCTGAAGATCTGCAGGATCGTGTTCGTCGATTTGTTCAATATAAATGGTTAGCTACAAGAGGTGTCGAGGAAGAAGAAATTTTACTTTCCTTACCCTTGGATTTAAGGCGTCAGATTCAAAGGCACCTCTGCCTGGCACTTGTTCGTCGTGTAAGTTTTTTGTCTCATTATTGTGAAAACATTTCGATCCATTCGGAGCCGTGCAGTTTGTTAAGGAGCTATCTTGTTTTGTTGACTAAAATTACTTTGTTGAGTAACTTTCTGTAGAAAGATTTTTGAGGTAGGTCCAGCTTTTCTCCCTTCATTGCACCCATTTTTGCACCAGGCGATAAAGTAGCACCAAGGTTAACGAAATCTAGATAGCTAGTTTTAAGAGTCCAAGTTGTGAAAGAGGATAGCAAAAATCATCCTTTCTACTGATTTCAATTGGATCAACCATCTGTTTTGAACTTCAAAAATTTCCATATTATTCTTATATTTTGTAACTTCTCTCTGAATTTTTCAGGTCCCTTTCTTCTCCCAGATGGATGATCAACTTTTGGATGCAATATGTGAATGCCTTGTTTCATCATTGAACACGAAAGACACGTTTATTGTTCGTGAAGGAGATCCAGTAAATGAGATGCTTTTCATAATTAGAGGTCAACTTGAGAGTTCAACAACCAATGGAGGAAGGTCAGGGTTCTTCAACTCCATTGTGCTAAATCCGGGTGATTTTTGTGGTGAAGAATTGCTAACATGGGCCTTGGTGCCCAACCCAAATCTTAATCTTCCATCTTCAACTCGAACAGTGAGATGCCTTACAGAAGTTGAAGCATTTGCACTTAGAGCTGAAAAGCTCAAGTT
Organism: Solanum lycopersicum; assembly: GCF_036512215.1. Classification (NCBI taxonomy): domain Eukaryota; kingdom Viridiplantae; phylum Streptophyta; class Magnoliopsida; order Solanales; family Solanaceae; genus Solanum; species Solanum lycopersicum. The sequence continues at coordinate 60,915,368 of NC_090802.1, read as the reverse complement.
TGTCGCAAACCAGTTCAGACGCCTCCATAGTAAAAAACTACAACATGCATTTCGATACTACTCACACCAATGGAGGACGTGGGGAGCTTGCTATATACAAGCTGCATGGAGACGCCATAGGAGGAAAATACTAGGGGAAGAATTATCAAGAGAAGAGAGCTTGTACTACAGGGGAGGGATGGACCAAGATGACAATTATGGTCGTGAATATCCAGAAGCTGGTGGTAATGCTTCGGATCAGGCAACAGAAAGCAGTACTCAGCAACTTGGAGTATTGGCATCAAGATTTGCTGCTAATACCAGAAGAGGCAAGACGGGGGGACGTGTGGACTCTGGTGAATCCAGCTTAGGTATGCCTAAACTTTTTAAGCCTGACGAGCCTGATTTTTCTCATGATCCTAGTAGTTGAATCGCCAGTTCTGGTTTTTGGGTTGGAGTTGGTAGATAGGTTACTTGTTGCTCTGTTTCTTGTTATACAAAAGAAACCATTCATTCCAACCCATGCGCTACTACATACTAACTACTTCACAAATGTAAATCGACCGCTAGCTTTTTTAAACCCCAGGGACTCTTTTAGTTACACCAAATGGTTTCTTGCAAATCACTGTTACCAATGAAAAATTACAGTTATTTGATTGATAAATCAAATCCAAGAAGTTGTTATAGATAGACTATGAAGCCCTTGAATATCTGTTGAAATGTTACTATAGAGCCTGACTTATTGTACAGTGTTCTATTGCATATCAGACTTGAAAATTATTCCAAGACTTGTCACCGCTATCTTGTGATTTCTCATATAATTAGCTCTGCGCTCAAAATCAGGTTAATATCCGACCAAAACATCATGTTCATTGAGAATAAGTTGTAATTTGGTTTTTTTCTCTAGTTCGTTTTGCATTTTGGTTAACAGGATCTATACCTTCAAATTATACAAAAGTTAGTTAGATAGAACCGCCCATCAGACATTTGTTGGGATTGAATGACACTGAGCCGGCAGTTATCCCTCCCCTCCACAGAGACCCAAATCATCTCATTGAACAATTAAAAGAATAGATCTAACAATTTCCGCAGATGAACTTCAAGTAATTAAGCAAATGCTTCAGACCCTACTACTAATACTTGCATTAGGCTAGGTCGTCAACAATCACATACAATAGAAAGAACAGAGCTCAATAGGAGAAGAAATGATTAAACGGATCTTGGTGGATTTGACTCCATCAAGTATATTTTGAGACCAAAGTAATATAATGAAAGATATATTTAAATAATTTACAGGATATATGCAAAATAATTCAAGATTTGATCCACAGATTGGGAATTTTTCTGGCAATAGTAATCTACAACCCATTGCCCTCTTTAGGATATAAGAATTACATCATACGTTGGCTTCCATCAAGCAAGAAATACAAAGACAAACAGATCCATGGAAAATCCTAGAAATCATCATCACATCTTTATTTATTACATAAAAGCTAAAAAGAAAAGATAAAGAAAAAGACAAACTTTTCAAGTCGACAGATTGATTTGGCAGCAAAAAAAAAAAGGACCAACAAATCCGACCACCTAACTCGCCGGCGATTATGTCACCGACCGGAAACATCCGACGCAAGACGAGACGCGATTGCAGAATGGTACATGATATCATGAAAATTAGAGCTCTGCATCGTCTTTCTCCTTAGCTCTTTCGCCTTATCTTCCGTGAAACCTCCCGGCTGAAACTTAGATCTGCAACGACCCGTTTCTGGATCCGATTTTAAACCCGAAATCTCCCTCACCGGCCCGGTTCTAATAGCGCTACTGCTGGAACCGGAATCGATATAGTCCGGTTCAGAGGACCATCCAAAGAGTGGGGTCCACCAGGATGACCCGGAAGTTGGTTTTTGACGGTTCAAATCGGGGTTAACCCGATTAACAGATGATTGAACTGGAGCAGAACAAAAACAAGAAAATGAAGTTGCCATTGTTGATGGTAAAGAGAGAAAATAGCAATGCTTTTTTTGATGATTTAAAGTGTGTGTTTTGATTGAACCGTTGAAGAAGTATGTAAAGACATTGTGAAAATAAAGATAAGATTTAATACGTGGCTACACCTTTTTTAAGTATTTGTTTGGTTGGTCAAACGTTCAACTTGGGTTTCGCTTTTACACTTTTTTCCCTTTTCATGATAACGATGTTGCATCATAGATAATATTAGGTATTCATGTTTGGGCCAAAACTTTGGGCCAACATTTTAGGAGGTCTTTATTGTTCTAAGCCTTTTCTCTTTAAAAGTCACAATTGTTCTGGCTCCTCGTGAATACGGAATACTTTGTGTACCGCGCATTTAGATATTTTAAGTAGGCCGAAACAAAGTTGATTGATGTCAAACAACGGTAAGAATGAGACACTAGTGGTAACTAAGGATATCGATGATCCTTGGCAACGAACAATTCCGTTGTCTGCTTAAGGAAAGATCAAATTTCGGACGAGTTTCAGAGAACGACAATAATAATAATAACATATCTAGTACTCTCATAAAAAGTGGGGTTTGGCTAGGGGAGGCATTGGTTGGTAGCCATTTTTCAATAATACAAGCAAAGTTTTAATAGAAGGAAAAGGAAGTCACCTCCATGATAAATTTTGGTAAAATTTAAAAATATACATATATATGATTTTTAATAAACTATTAAAATGATTTACAAAATTATTTATGTACAAACTTTCCATTAAAAGCTTTAGTTGTTTTATAGACAAGGCCATGTGCATATATATATCTTTTGGGCTCGTTAGGAAGGCCTGGTTTGATTCCGTCATTTTTTTGGTCCAAAAGTTACTTCAGGGCCGGTGGGCTTCATTCACATTGTAGTGGAAACATTTTGTACATTTTCTATCCAATTTAGGCCATTCAAAGTTATTATTATTTCTATTTATTACTAACTGCCATAAATTTTCATTGTTAGAGTCAAATTTTAAAAAATTTAACTAACATTTTAGGATATATTTTTTTACCATATTGATATGTAAAAATTGTAACGTATAGTACTTTTTGTATAGTTTTTGAATATTTAATATTTTTTGTTTAAATAATCGAATTAACTTAATCTAATTTTAACTTTAAAAATAAGTCAAATTGACTTTCGAAAAGCGCAACATGAACAAATAAAAATAGACGAGTAGAGTTTTTATTAGTAATAGGTCATAAATTTAGTAGTTTTGATAACGATTTTTTTTTTGGTTATTGGATTATCAGTTATTAATGTATTTTCTTAATAGATTAATCATAACTGTATAGTTAATTAAATAATTATATTTATATTATTTTGTATATAAAATCCTTGACTTAAAAAAATTATTTTTGGATGTTTTAAACTCATGGTTATTCTAGAATGTAAATTTTTTTACTTTTGAGCAGGATGCAATTTGCAAATTCATGTTTATGATTTATTTGATTTGTCATTTCTAAGTGACTTTCAAAGTTCTTTTTTATTTGCATCAAATTTTAACTATTAAACCAATAATCAAACCGATAATAATCACTAACCGACATGTTTATATGTTAATAATTCTATAAGAATTTTGCTTATCTATAAATCGATAATCAAGATAAATTTTAAAATTGAACCGAACAGAACCGACTGATATGCAACCCGTAATCCAAACTTCTGTACATGTAACGCTGTGAATGCATATAGCTTTCCAGTTAAACACCCCACCATCACAAAAAAAAAAAGAAAAGGAATAGAGAAGAGTATGTGGGTAGTTGATGTATATCTCAGAACTATGCTAAAAGCAATACAAATTGTTCAATACAAGGTTTACATAAATTGTGCTGTTTTAATCATTGGTATATCAATATTAACAGAAGGTCCATCAATATTTGTTTCTGAAGAATTTGAGAATTTGCCTTTCTTGGACCAAAGCCAAATCTTTGAAACAGAAAAACTCTCACCTTTAGTCCTAGCACTGATTTTTTTCCCTTCTGCGTTAGCCCCAAAATTAGTGTTCTCACACTTGGCTTTTAGAATCTTCACATTAGGCAACGCTATTTGTAACTCTGAATCACCAACCACATATTGAAATGAACCCATGGAGAAACATCTCCTTGCATCTAAATTACAGCTGATGATTTCACCCTGTGTACTTTTGTCTTCGTGGTTTTCGACCCCTTCATTTATACTCTTCAATTTACCTAACCGAACAGAAAATACTCTGATTTCTCCAACATTGTCCGTTTTTTCATCATTTGCAATTCCATCTTCCAAATGGAAACTCCATTGTTCTCTTGATTCTATTGAGCCTAATAAGGAATTTCCCATAGAAACCGCGGAGCTAATAATGCCTCTACATAGAGGACAAGTTGAGTTTGACAGTAACCATGTGTCTATACAATGAATATGAAAAGCATGGCTACAAAAAGGGAGCAATCTGAGCTTATCATGTTCTGAAAATTCACATAAGCAAACAGCGCAATCAAATGGTTCTTTTAAGCCTTTAATATCTTTATAGAGAAACAGAGGCAGAGTATCAATGATAGCTTGGTCTACACCAGAATCATGCTGACGAAATAGCTGTTGAAGTTGCCTTTGAATAACTTGAGAACCAGATGATTCAGGGAATCTATTAGATTGAGAAATAGACGAAAAAGAAGAAATCTTTAAATAAAACCTAAGAAGAAGATGAAGAAGACCAAACACAAAGAACACAACAGCAATAATTACAATTACCCATAGGAGAATTGGACTGATTCTGCTCATGGATAACAATTTAGTAAAATGGAGACAAAGAGCTTAAAAGGGTAAAAACCAAATCTTTTTTTTTTCTTCTTCCAAGAATTTTAAGATTATAAAATGGAGAATTTTAACACTGCCCTTTATCTGACAGGATAAAGAGAATAACAGAAAAATCAAGAAAACTGCAGATGCTCTTTACCTCAAAAAAAGTATATGAGATTCGATAAGTGGTGCAGAAGAATATGTGGCCAAACACAAGTGATTTGATAAGTTACTTGTCAATACTTACTATGCATAGATTGTGGGGAAAAAATGAAAGGCAAAGATGAGAATACTTATGAGAATATGAAGGCAGAGCAGTTTATGACATAAAATGACTTTTTCAAATATTGCCACATAGGTCTTTGTCACTGCGTCCTTTTTGTGTATTTTGTGGATACAATTATCTTGTTCCCTGGACAACAATGTCCCTCGTTGATTACGTAAGACTCAATTTATGTTATATAGTTTGATTTACTTTATAAATAAAAATAAATTATATATATTCATATGAGAATATAATAGATATTTTTTAAAAAAATGAATCGTAATAATTGAGATAGAGGGATTAGTTTAATTGTGAAGTCAATTTGTTTGGTTTGTTAGGAACTAAACTAATTAATGTTTCTACTACTTTCATTTTAGTAGTATATATTTGAAGGTGCATTAATCACGCAACCTTGCAACAAAAACAAGCTTTTCTAGATTAATTAATTAACTAATGGGTAGTTAAAATGATATTAAATCATTGCAATTAATGATTAAGAAATCTCCTATTCATATTGCCTTTTCTCCCATCTTCAAGTTTGACAAATATAAGTCAAGCCCCACAAAGAAAACATGCCATAATAGTTTGGTCCACTACTTTTCGTATAGGTGTATACGTATTATTTTAAGCCAAAATTACATATTTGGTGGGCATAATACATATATTGCATCCTAAATTTTACTTTAAATTTTAACTTTGACCTTCAATTTTCATAATGCACAAACATAAACTTTACCTATCCAACCTTTAAATAAATAAACACATGAGTCCTACCTGATAAAATACATGTAGGACGCCACGTAGGACAAGAAATTACATGTAGAACATGTGAGTCTATTTGTTCAATTTTGTACAAGTTTAAGTGTCTACTTATGCACACCCGAAATTGAAAAACATATATGTAATTTAAAGCCAAGTTAAAGGACATATTTATGTATTATGCCTATTTGGTGAGTTGGTTAAAAATAATTACATTCCATAGTCAAATATATATATATTTTTTTTTGGTTATTATTTGATAGCCGGCTATTTTTGTCCATTTGTCATTATAGAAAATTTGTAGTATTATTTTCTTCTGTATTGCCTCATTGTCAAGCCAGTTTTCTACTCATGGATCCTGGTAGGTCTACTTACCATATTATTTAACTTTGGCCTTAATTATGTATTTTTTTTGTAGCATTTCTCAATGATGGTCCCGTGATAGAGTGGAAGAAAAGAAAAGGACAAATTTGTTCAGTTGGTAAATAATAAAAAATCCTTCTTGAACTTTTGTTTTAGCCATTTGAAACTTAACGAGCCCCATTTATTTAGATTGGTGTCAGATGATTATATATACAATGGAGAAAGAAGCGCATGGGATATTTGTTAAGCAACAGAATCATTAAAGATGTTGATTTTAGCTTATGTATGTGGGGCAACTGCTACTTAATCTATGTGATGTCCATTGGGCATTAGAGCCTCACCGACAAATTTAAAGTTGTTGGAATACTTTGTCTGTTTTTCATGTTTGTTCTACTTGCCCAATAGAAAATATGGTGATGTTTCTTCAACAAGATTTATGATAATTTAATAACCATTTTAAGGTATAGTTGGATATAATTAAGTACACGTTTGGCCGTAGGATTTGTGGTTCAAATTTCACAATTACTTTATTTACGTTAATCTGCACAAATCTTCAATTTCAAATCATGATTTTAAATTTCAAAGACGTGATTTCAATTTTATTAAAAGTTAAAACTTGACCAATAAGTTAAGATTTTGAAAAAAAACTCATTATTTTAAATTTTGCACAAATAAATAGGAGTAAATGAATGTTTGACGTGAAAAGATTGTTCGTACATGAAGAATTATACTAAAGAATAGCTAGTTACTGCTATTATTGACTAGTAGATGTGTCCATTTGAAAGTTTGTAATAACATATAATAAAAGGAATATGTAGAGATATTGTTTATTTTGACGCTTTGAATGTTATGAAGTGTGATTTGCTCATTTGATAAGATTGTATAAGAGTTAGAGAAAGTATTGATAGTTTTTCATAAATTATGAGGCTTTCGTGTTAAACTAGAAGAATATAACTTTAAAAATCTAAATCATATGTCCAAATAAAATTTCAACTTCAAATCAAAATTTGAAATCTATGTCCAAATGGGTGAAATTTTCAAAGGTCATTAGGTTATCTAGAACTAGAAGAAACAGTTAACAAAATAAGGACTTATGAGCTGAGTAGTTGTGGAAATATTTGCTCTCAATCTAGCTAGATTCCATCTCCAGTGAGTGATTCACATTTCACACATATATCTAATGTGTAATTCTACAGGGTAACTGTTAAAAACTGTTAAAATATATTAGTGATGTGTTATAGAAAGCCAAAAAAGGATGTTAGACCTATAACTTAAATAAAATCTTCATTGAAAAAGTATTTTAGTTCTTAACAATTTACCTTATCATCCTGAATAAACACAAGAAAGCAAAAGAATATTTGTACTTAACAATTTACCAGAGTGATTTGTGGAGGAGCTCCGTAGCCAAATCAAATGATAGAGCATTTCTCCAAACAAAAAAAGTATAAATAGGAAATTTTGTATCAAGGCCTTTGGATTGGAGCCCTGTGTTTGATTTGTTAGCTGAACGCGGATACGGATTTCTCTTCGTCTTCCTTAATAGAATTGATGATGAAAGCAACTTCCTTCATGTTAGGCCTTGCATCTGGTGATGTATCAATGCATTTGAGAGCTACATGCAACAGATTGATCATTCTTTCTTCATTTGTACCATCTGTAATAAGGGACTTGTCGAAAACTTCACCAGTCCATTCCGCTCTAACAACTGAATTTATCCACCTAGACAACTCATATCCACTAGCCTGAACAGGCTTCCCTGTGAGCAATTCAAGAAGAATCACTCCAAAACTATAAACATCCATCTTGAAGGTGTTACGCGTAGTAATTGCAACTGAATCGTCTTCTCTGATGCTATGATCACTTTGAGCAACAAATGACTGGTCATGATTGTTGGGCATTAGACCATACTCGCCGATACAGGCTTCCATGTCATCGTTCAGTAGAATGTTGGTGGATTTCATGTTTCCATGAGGAATATCGTCATTCTGAAGGCCTTCATGCATGAATGCTAAGGCCTCTGCGACACTAGCTGCAATTGCTAATCTGCTCGCCCACTCGAAAACTTTACTGCCCTGAGATGCTGAAATGAACAGTTATGCAGTAACTTACCTTTCGTTGTTCATTCTCAAAGAATAATAGACAAACTAGTTACTACTTGATTATTTTTAAGAGTTTTAAGTTCTATTTACTGACTACGTAAAAGATACTGATACAATCAGATAACTTATCTCGCTACCCAAACTAATAATACTAATTAGTATACTTTCTTTCTTACTTCAGCAACCGACAATGTGTTGCTCAGACTTTTCAAAAATGTCAGACACAGGTGCGTGTCAGATCCTCCAAAAGTAATGTTTTACTGGAGGATATGACACAGCTGTGGCAATATTTTGGAGAGTCAGAGCAACGTAGACTGACAAAATACTTAAGATTTTTACTTAGCTAGACCCTGAATCTGGAAAGTGAACTATAGTTATATCTAACATATTCCTTTACTGATATCAATTCTTGATAGTTGTTACACGAAGACCTATTATCATTCTATGGGGAATTCAAGTGAAGAATAATTAAGTTCGCTAATAAACTTACAATGGAGATGCTTGAATAGACTGCCATTCTGTTGGTACTTGTAAACTGTTAGCTTCTCTTGTTTGGAACTGTAGAACGCAACAAGGGGCAACACATGAGGATGCTTCATTCTATGTATTCTCTGCATCCTCTTCTTGAAATCGTCTTTCGAAATATTCCAACCACTGATCCTCTTTACTACCAATGTCACTCCATCAACATTGACCTTGTAAACACTTCCATGTTTTCCTTTCCCAATCAATTCAGCTGGAGCTCGAAGCATATCCTCGAATCTCAATTTATTAGCCAGAGGACTTGAAAGGATTTCAAATGATGCTGAGAGCATAGAGTTTTCGGGACTAGATGTTATTGAATATTCTGACCTATTTTTAGGAGTCTTTGTAACAACAGAAGAGCTTATGATAGTCTTGTTCTGATCCATTGGACTACTATTGCTCTTTTTCTTCCTTATGCACTTAAACAACTTCCATACAAGCAGAAGTATGATAATCAGCCCAAGAATAGCATAGCCAAGATAGATAAAGTATGAAACTTTTCTCTTCTTAGCAACTGGATGGGGAGGTGGCAGTGGCGAGGGTGGACATATGCTTGGCAATGGCACTCCACATAATCCAGGATTACCCGAAAAACTGCTGGAACTAAAGTGGCCCTTGACATCAGGAACCGGACCAGTTAAGTTATTGTATGAAACATTGAATCCTACAAGATTGGAAAAATCAAATTCTGGTATCTGCCCTGTTAGCTGATTTCTTTCAGCCAAAAAAGTTATCAGCCCTGAGATTCTTGACATATCCGGTATCTGCCCTGAGAAGGCATTGTCTGAAATTACAAACCTCTTCAAATTGCTCAACCGCGAAATAGAGCTTGGTAGATTGCTTGATAATTTGTTGCCACGGAGATACAAATGTGTGAGACGTCTGCAGTTTGATATTTCTTGTGGTAATGTTCCAACAATTTCGTTTTCGTTCAAACTCAGTACAGCAAGGGAAGTAGCCTCACAGACAAAAGCAGCATCAAGAGTTCCAGTTAGATTCTTCTGATCAAGAACAATATTTTTCACATGTTGCGTTTTTGAATCACAAGTTATCCCTTCCCATTTGTTTGTACATGGATCAGATGATAAATCCCATCCAAAGTTTACTTCTTTCGATATGTTCCCAAGTGATATCTTGTTCATAAACTTAACTAATGCTTGTCTCACTTCCAGACTCTCTGAACCTGCAAGTACTAGCAACATTTGAAAGATAACACTCATGATTACCCATCTTGTACTCGGAATCATTGCTCGGTTGAAGTTGTTAAAATCTTTGCTTCTTCACCGCGTAATTCATAAAATGATTGGGTAATTGTCTATCTGCAACAAGCAGAATGCTACTAACAAAGTAGTACTATGATTTATGAAATAAGATATAGCTAAAGCTAAAACGGCCAATTGGCTTATTATGCTAAGACAAGGTCAATGTAGTGCAGAACAAAAAAACAGATGATGTAACAAAAATGGTGACTGAAGGAGAAAAAAACCATTAAAATATTGAAGAGGTAGGCCGGCAAAACTGTTAAAGATTTGCATGATTTCTCCTTCTAAGTTAGTTTCTATTTGGGTATACTGCTACAGATACATTAAGACTGTTCCAAATGGTCCTTTTTAATACATCACTCTAAAATTCCAAAACTACATTATTCTACAATCTTCAGAAGAACAATGTATATAAAATTCTAATCTAGATACTACGCCCAGTGCTTAGCATCTGGTGCATGGGCAAATTTGATTTTGGGAACCTCAACATCCGGTGGGCATGGTCAATTTTGGTTTTGACACTCCAAAATCGGATGAGACGGGCCGTGATATCATCTAAAATAGATTTTCGGCCTAACTCACACCCCAAAAGTTAGTTCAAAGGAAAGAGGTTTGTCCAAAACTTATAAGGAGTCCACCCATCTCATAAACCATCGATGTGGAACTTTTGTCATTCTTTAACAAGTTTTGAATCATAACATTCAAACAACCATTGTATATGAAAAAAGAAAAGAACAAATTGGTATTCAGCAAAAGCTAGTTTTGAATTACAATTAAACATAAAAGTGATTAATGCATGTCCTAAAACTACAAAAACAAAATTAATAGGCTTTTAATCTAAGATGTTGGGTTCAGCAATACTTGGCCCCTATAAAAAGTTACATCTGCCTATATTCCAAAAATCCATAAAAGGTTCAATGAAGATGAGAAATTAAAGAATTACAAAATTGGCTTCATGGTGATGTGTTTATGGAGAGAACAAGAGCTTGCAAGGCATGAATTTGCAGCCTTAAATGCATAATGTATTTAGCAGTTTGGAGGAGCAATTGATGTGAAGGCAATTGGCTAGCCCCTGGGATTAGCCTCTGCAGCTTCATCACTTTGTCTTGTTGGTGTTGAAGATCAAAATTATTATTATTATTGAAAACATGATACCCCATCTTCTTCCTCCTTGATCTCTTTGTTGTTTTCATTACTACATTACCACCTAGCCTTTTTTTTGATCCCATCTTGATTTGGAGATATTGCTTTTAATTTTAATAGGTTCATGCAAACTCAATGAACCAGCTATATAGACATAAAAAGTGCTATATAGTATAATGCAGCTGGCACAACATGTGTCAATTCATTGTGCATGTAATAAACTCTTGCATGTGATGCCTTTGGTGTGACACTTCAAGTTGATTCATTTCATATGCCTGGCTCTATACTTTAACAGCTACATCTTTTCATTTCTCCTCTAAATAAATAAATCTTCTTTTATATCATCAAACAAGTTAACTCCACCAACAATGTGTGGTGTAATGGATCAGATTATTCCTCCTTTTACTTTAGAAATATCAAGTTCGAGCTTTGACAATGAAAAATGATGCGTTGGTCAAGCTTCAATGCAAATATCAAAAAAATCAAAATAATTATGATAGTTACAACAAACATGATATTTAATGATTAATACCATGACAATTAGAATTACATTTTGATTACATTATCATGAAGTAGAAGAAGTGGATAATGAATAGTGGACATGTGTAGATAAGGAAAATGTGTGATGAGTGATGTCATGTGAGAAACAGATAGTGGCATTTGTGTGCTATGGCAATTGGCACATGCCTTGACAGATCTCTGAAATCTCATGCCCACCACCACATTTATTTTCACCATCCATAAACTACAACACCTCAACAAAATAAATTAGTAATAACAAAATTTCACTTTTCACACCTGAAGTTTCTAATTAGTTGTGCAAAAGATGAAAGTTGGAATAATTGTAGTTTCTTTTACCACAAAAGAATGTGCAAATTGAGAATTTGTTAATCTGTCTAATATCTTTGTCTGTTCTTGCAAGAATTTTATGAGTACATAAGGGTTATGAGGAAGAAACACATGAACAGCAACAACAATTGGGCTGGACTTGGAAAATTAGGCCCAAAAGATTATTTCATCATAAAATGGCATGTAAAACCTTCTAATGAATTGATTTTTTTTTAATTTGGAAAAAACTACATAAATAGGCTATAAAATCTAAAATAATAACATGGACATACCAATCCAAAGTAATTCAAGAAATATTAATTTTTTTCGAAAAAATAACAGTCCATACTCCATTCATTAAGATTGATAATTCTCATTTAACTGATACTAAATCAGTGTCATATATTGTATTAGTAGTGTCAGTAAGAACGACAATTTTCTTAAGTGATACTAAATCTATATATATATATATATATATATATATATATATATATATATATATATATATATAATGAAAAAATCATTATGTTTTTTTGATATGATAAAATTAATAAATAAAAGAAATAAATATATTTTAAAAATAGTAGACAAATAAGATTAAACGGGATGGATAATAACATAATTTCAACAATAAATGAGAAGAGACTAAAACTTACATAAAGGCATAAAAAAGAGTTCAATGAACGCAATATATGAGTAAGTTTCAATCTCATCGCATTTATCGTTGAAATTACAGTATTACCCCTTTTGTTAAGAAAGGCATAGAACACATTCAACGAATGTGATTTATTTGTAAGTTTCAGACTCTTCCTATTTATTGATGAAATTATGTTTTTACCCCTTCCGTTTAATATTATTTGTCCAATGTTTTTAAAATAGATTAATTTTTTTTATTTAGTACTTCTATTATATCAAAAAAAGATAATTATTTTTCATTTTACACTAAACATTAATTGAGCTGAGAAAGTAAGTCGTAAAACGCATTTAACGAATGTAATTTATGTGTAAGTTTCAATGTTTTCTCACTTATCGTTGAAATTACGTTATTACCCCTTCTGTTAAGAAAGACATAAAACACATTCAACGAATGCGATTTATGAGTAAGATTAAGTCCCTTCCCATTTATTGTTGAAATTACGTTATTACCTCCTCCGTTTAATTTTATTTGTCCGTTATTTTTAAAATATATTTATTACTTTTATCATATCAAGAAAAAACAATTATTTTTTCATTTTATACCCAACATTAATCAAGCTGAAAAAGAAAGGCATAAAGCTCATTCAACGAATGCGATTTTTGTGTAAGTTCAATCTATTCCCATTTATTATTGAAATTACGTTATTACCCCTTCCGTTTAATTTTATTTGTCTACTATTTTTTAAATATATTTATTATATTTATCATATCGAGCAAAGATAATTATTTTTTTATTTTATACTCAACATAATTTGAGTTGAGAAGAAAGACATTAGATATATACGTGTGAGCGCGTGTGCGTGCGTACGCGTGTGTGTGAATTTAATATTAATTAGGCGAAATTATTAGTTGTAGTAATATCAATATAATATATGATACTGATTTAATATCAACTAAACGAAATTAATTGAACATATATAATGTAATTATATAGTCAGGGTGAATGTAAAGAATATATATTTATAACTATTTTATTTTTATGAGGTATTTGCTTAATTTCCCTAAATATGTTTGTTTTTTTACTGATTACTTACACATAGTGGAACATAAATTTTTAAGAAACTCAAGTTATATTCGGATATAACTTGTGAATATTACAATAAATAAAAATATTAACTTATGCCTAAGAAGATTATTGTTACGAAAGATATAAAATAAAAAATCAGCACAAAATAGGCTAAAATTGCAAATGACCTGTACTTGATCGTGTGCCATCGAACAGACTATGCATAGGCATTGGTCCCTGTCGTCTTATTTTCTTTAGTGTTTGGTATTAGCTTTGTAATTTGATTAATTTAAATTGTGTTTAAAAATCTTATTTTGAGGATATAATATTTTTTATTAAAGATGATTCTATTAATTTTAAAATTTGAAATTCGAAACTTTAAGTTAAAGATGAAGGAATAAAAGAAGTATTTATTAGTAATTACTCCATCATAATTTTTATAGCAAATACAATAATATACTATGGTTTAATTATATACACTTCTATTTTATGTGTAAAATAACACACACATATTACTGAGAATTGCATTTAGAACTTTTTTAACGAATATATATATATATGTATACCTTTTATACTTACAATTTTCTAATAAAAATTTTTGCTCCTCCATTGTATGACACCAAAAGAGGGAAGAAAAATACTTTTGTGATTGGCAATCTCTTCAATTCTCTAACAAAAATTGTCTACTCTTCTCCGTCTCAATTTATGTGATATTTTTTATTTTTTCAAGAGTTAAACAATTTAAGTTTAACTGGAAACTCGTTCATGAAATCTTCAATTTTTTAAAATGAAATTTATATATTTATAAACTATATAAAAAGTACTATAAATCACAATAATTGACAATTCAAAATATTAAAAAATACATGAAAACTTTACCGCCAAAAATAAATTTATTTGAATAGCGAAATCTAAAAAATTCTACGTAATTGAAACGGAGAGAGTAGCAATTTAACCTAATCCATGGAAGGTTTGTCTTTACAATAGTCACAAATTGCTAATTAGTTGATCTAGAAGCTAAGAATAATAAGGATCATTATTTAGTTTTAATTTCGTCTACCGAAAGAATCTTATTGCACAAAGTTAATTAACTCACTTTTAGGCTTTTAGCACTTCTTAAATATTTTGGGCATCATTAATGAAGCCAACTTTTTATCATTTTGCTTAATCTTTACTTATGCCACCTCTCACCAACTTTAAAAGTGCTCAATAATTTACCTTTGCCTAGACATCACCTTTTTCTTAACAAATAACTAATGCAATACTTAGTTGGCGTGATTAGGAAAAATTAACCTCAAATCACTAGAAATAGCCACTAACTCTTAAACCAACAATCTTTTTTAATGGGGTCACGTATTAAACAATCAGAAAATTTGATTAGAACTTTAAAAGTTCTATCATATTTTTTTTATTTTAAAATAAATTGATTTTTTTTCAATTTTTTAATCAAAAGGTATTAAAGTTAAAAAGGTAAAAATGTTCACAAAAATAAAATAACATAGTACTTTCTTTGTCCCTATTTAGTTGTTTACCTTAGAAGTGACACACATATTTAGGCATCAATGATTATCATTGGTTAATTATAATTTTACCCTTAATATAAAAGATTATGCAACTCCTCAGATTTTGAATTCAAATATGCAGAATTTATTTTAACCAGGCTATATATTTAAAGTTTTTTCTTATGCTTGATAAAATTATTGAAAGATAAAACAAGAATATGATTTTTTCAGTATGAAATAACGAGAATATGATTTTTGAAAAGAACGCCTTACTAAGAATTCATATTCCATTAATAAAGTACAAATAAATAATATATTCTAAAATCTGACTTTTAAAAAATACACGTTGAAAAGAATCTAATAAAAGAAAATAATCTTTACATAATATGTTGTGTATCAACATTAGTCGCATAACAATTTATACGTTATTTCTCATGGCATAAAAAAATTTAGTTATTATTTTTTGTTGAATAAATAAACTCCATATTATAATCCTACATACCTATACCCTAACGCATTGACCAAATGACCCCTTAATGTGAATAACAACCAATTTAACCCAAAACATAACACAAGAATTAGTTCAATTAAACTAGCCATCACATATCACTAATCTATCATTCATTTCATCACCGGTGGACTCAAGATTTTCGTTTAAGAGGTTAAAAAATAAAAATATAAACATATAAATAAATCAACAAAATAAAATTTTAAGAAAGTAGTAATATATAGTTTATAGATAGAAAAAGTTAAGTGATTACAGTGAAACAAAAAGTTAGCTCTTTACAATATGTCAAAAAGAAAAGAGCTTACCTTGGAGAAAAGACAAATAATTAACACTTTTGATTTTAGCCTCTACTTCGATAATCGGAGATACTACAAGTCTACAATATTACAATATAAAGACCCATTTAATTTCTTGAAAATTGAAAGAAAAGGAGAAGAGAAAATGGTTTTACCTTTAAAGTAATAGGCATGAATTTCGATTTTCCAAAACAAATTTAATAAAGAATTCAAACATGAAGTATCAAATATGAAACAAATAAACTATAGAATATTACAGGGTGATATTCATTAGTTGCTAAAAAAAATTTCGTTAT
Organism: Solanum lycopersicum; assembly: GCF_036512215.1. Taxonomy (NCBI): domain Eukaryota; kingdom Viridiplantae; phylum Streptophyta; class Magnoliopsida; order Solanales; family Solanaceae; genus Solanum; species Solanum lycopersicum. The sequence goes on along the minus strand of NC_090802.1, from coordinate 60,899,069 downwards.
ATTAGTAACTTACAATAGTAAACTTATTAATATAACTAATGAATTTTTTTTGAAGCAAAATTATTTCTTATTTATTATTAAGTTGGTGACAAAAATATACCAAGATTTTATGTGGGAAAGTGGTCCTAAATGGATGACCCAATTTCTCAAAAACTATAAATAAGTTAATAATGGTCCCATAAGAAACTTGTGACACTTGACCGCAATATACATGTGCCCTTCTTTGTTTTTGTGCATGTACGTAGGAAGCATTTTGTGTTTTTAGATATCGATAAATTATTTAGTTTATACACAAAATATAATTTATTTAACTTCTAAATCGATTATTAATTTGCTTATTTAGATGTTCAATGCATTTCAAATTAATTCGTACTTTTATGACATATATTTTAATCCATTTAAGTTCAAGTAATTTTTTAGCTTAATTTTAATTCGATCAAAGCTCAATTCAATCCGTCTATTTAATACATTCGATTTTTAAAGTACTGATTTTTCATTCACATGTTCTTTGTTTTTCGGCTTTCTCTTATATCGCTTTCTTGCTTTTCATCTTTCATTTTCCTTTTTGGGTTTCCTTCAAAGACAAGGATATAGTGGGACTATTGTATATCCTTTTACTAATTTCCACATTTGCCCATAGAAGGGGGTTGAAAATGCAGAATATAGTCTAAGTCAAAAATATGTAACCGTGGTTGAAATCTAAAATTTGAAAATTGTATCACATAAATTTAGATAAATATAGAAATATAAAACTATTAACACAACATACCAATTACCTGCGAAAAGTTTATATTAATTTAAGAACAAGCTTACATATACCAATAAGAAATTAAGTAGGTTAATTATCTAGCATAAAAAGATTCATCTAAACCTCGAAATAACAATTTTTTTTTTTATGTAAAATTACATGAAATGGAAAATAAAATTGTCAGTCTCATTAGTATTTCACATTTAATCTCAACTACAGTAATGATTGCCTACAAGTTTAGGGCGATAAATAAAAAAGCTAAAGGAGTCTAACTACCATAAAAGCAATGAAATAAAGTCTTAACTACCTAACTTGATGCACTTTAAATTACCCATTGAAATCAAAAGCATTCTTCTTCTTTTTTTTTTTTTTAACTTTGGTTGTTGCATGGAAGCTACCACAATCTAATGAATGAATATAGAAAGAAATAAAAAAATATTTATCGTTCTTAGTTAATTGTTATTGAAGTTTATGTTATTGGTTTGATAAACATTAACAAAGAGTGTTGATTATTTTTAAAAATACATTTATAACAATAATTAAGTTATTATTATTATTAATTAATTGTCGCTAAAGATTATTTTTAATTTACTGTACACACTTCATTTATTATTGCTCAAAGGATGTTCAAATTTCATGTGAACAAGTTAAAATAAACGCATAGAGTTATAGTGATATTATAAAATCTCAATCAACTAATACCACATGCATATAATAGTTGCACTCACTACAACTACATGAAATTTGAAACTTGAACATGCACTTCTTAAATCCACTTTCTTAACAACTAAATTATGGTTGCTAATTTAAAATACACTACAAATTAAACAACAAATTTATAAAGCTATGCATATAACTAAATAATATCGTTTAAACAACATTTCTAATTGTATACACCCATTCTGTCCAAATCTATTTGTAAAATTATATTGTTCAATGAGACGTTGTTAATATACATTAATTAATAATGCAAATAAGTTTTTACTAGTTTCAACCTATAATTTGTCATTTTCTTAGGTTACCAACACATACTTGCTATAAAAGCTACGTGTAATTGACCTTTAAGTAGCACGACAGTGTAAAGAGTTTCTTTTAATTCATTGTATCTATAAATGTATATATTATGATTTTAATTTTATAAATGTTAGGTGTGTTCGAAATATAAACGATTTGAACGTTTATTTGGCTTTTGATAGATTGGTTTCGTATATAGTAAATTTTTTTAAGAATAAAAAAGGAAATGGGAAAATCATTAAATCTTAAAGCAGCAACATGATTTGTCAATAGAGCATACGGACAAACCAACGAAATGGGGCCTAATATTGATAATATTTCTAAACTCCGCATAAATTATTGATTTTATTTTAGAATTATTGACAGACTTAAAAAAATATCCATTAATTTGAGTAATTGAAATTGAATACACCCACGATCTTGTTGCGTGAGTGAATATATCCCTTCAAGTTTTGCTAAGTTTAGGGTTTTTACAAATATTTCTCTAGATTTTTTTATGAGAGCTTCCCTTCTACTAGAGTTTGAGATCACTCGTTGTATTATGTATCAGATTGAGAATGCATGTAAGTTTGGTTAGTCAAGTAAAAATATATTTTTAAAAGTGTCAATAATTTGAAGGACAAAAATTAATAATTTATGTCAAGAGCGATTGAAATTAAAAAAAAAAAAGAAGAAAAACAAAGACCCACAACTCATCTGTCACAGCCAAGAAGGACCCATTTTTAACTAATCCACTTGAAGGGTCTCTCCTCTTATTGTGGGAAATGCTATTAATTGCAAACTACTACTCTTCTCAAACAAGAAAAATTAGTAAATGTAACAAACGTATCGCAAGACCCACAAGAATTCAATACAAACACCATATCTGCAGTTTTTAGGTATCCAATTTTAGTAATAATACCAAATATCAAAGTTCCAGTTTTTATAATTTCCAAGAAGATTGAATAAAAAAGGTGACAGCTTTGCTACAGAGAGCCAGTGAATTGAGTAGGAATCATGTGATTTTTGCTATTTCCTTTCACTAGTCATTGAGTAGGTTTTTTTTCTCCTTGGGGTTAATATTCTTTTTTGGTATTTTTGTTCCATTTGGGGTTTGCAGCTTTTCTTGAGGTTTTTTTTCATGTTCGATGGCCTCAAGTGCTTCAAGATTCATCAAATGTGTCACGGTTGGTGATGGGGCTGTTGGCAAGACTTGTATGCTTATTTGCTATACCAGTAACAAGTTTCCCACTGTAAGTAGGGACTATTTTAGTATTTACTTTCTCTTTTCCCAAAAGATCCATGTGGGTTTCTTGATATGTGCCTCATTGCTTGTGTTTGATGTCTAGATACGCAGGATTTTGGTTTTTTATGTGGGTTTACCAGCTTTTTCCTTCTTTTTTCTGTTGTTGGTGTTTCTTCTGATTTTTTACTTTACAATATGCTTTCTTTTTGCCTCTGAGTGTCTTTTTGTAGCTTTATATAACCTAATCTTGAATGGCCTTCTTGGATTGTGTTCTCTTGGTATGCTGCATTCTTGCTTCCACCAGGTCACAAAAGTAAGGAGGTGGGGGTGGGGGAGAAAACTTACCCTAAGGAAAATGAAATGGTCACCTAATCAACTTTGGGGAATGTTAGTAGCTCAGTATGGTTAACTGAACTTTCACATTGTTGGTGAATTGTTGGTGAGGGTTTGATTCCACACCTTGGAATCCCCTCCCCACTTTTCCCTTTTAAAAAAAGACCGAATCAGCTAGAAAGAACAGAATGTTATGGTTAACTCGTGTGATTCAGGAGTATTTGTTGAGTTTCTTTCCTGAGCTTGAACTTCAGTTTTCTGAGTGGTTGTATATGTTCAAACCAGGACTATGTTCCGACGGTGTTTGACAACTTCAGCGCCAATGTGGTTGTTGAAGGGACCACAGTAAATTTAGGTCTTTGGGATACTGCAGGTAAAACATATTTTAATTACAGCTGATTTGTTACAAGATGATTTCTTATTTTGCCTCCTCAAAGTCAAGCAGTTAAATCCTGTAATAATCATTTCCTACCCCTATAAGGAGGCATAGGAATTCTGATTTAAATGTCCTGTGATCATTTTTATAGGACAAGAAGATTATAACAGATTAAGGCCACTGAGCTACCGAGGAGCAGATGTTTTTGTCCTAGCGTTCTCCTTGGTGAGTCGTGCAAGCTATGAAAACATACTTAAGAAGGTATTTCTGTTGAAAACAGTGAACTTTGTGAGTTTGTATCAAATGTATTTAAGATTGCTAAAATCCCATTTTTGGTCAGTGGATTCCCGAACTTCAGCATTATGCTCCTGGAATTCCGGTGGTATTAGCTGGCACCAAACTTGGTAAGTATTTAACATGTTCCCTGAAGCTAAGTTATAACAAATGCTGATTCTTGAATGTAACTGCTTCAGTTTAATGTCACTTTGTTCTATGATGTGCTTGCTAAAATGCTAATATGTCTACTTATAAAAAATAAATATAAAATGTTGATGTGTTGAATGTAGCTGTACTTTGTAGTTTTCAGAGTTTATTGTCGCTAATACTGTATTCAAAAGCGTAAATAACTTAAGGGGATTGCACGATGGAGGTAAAAAGACGTGAATACAGTATAACTTAAGGGGATTGCATGACCGGAGGGAGGTCTAGAGATGGAACTGGGGGCGTAATTCTACAGTAGACATGCTCAGTGCATCAAAATGGTCACTATAACTTGGTACTCTGAAAAAATGCGGCTATAACTTTTCTGCCTCAAGTGTTCTCAGGTACAACAGTAGAGTGGCAACTAGGAGGAAAGTAACCTAATTAATAATTTTCACATTTTGCATTTGTATGACAAACCTTCTTCAAGTTGCACTCACTACATATTTTCTCAATATTGTACTTGCTACTCCAGATAGGGCACCATATGCAATCCGAAAGCAAAATCCAATGACAAGGATGGAATATGTTTTAGTATGTGAGGAAATGAGGAGAGAGAGATGTCTGCCCAAGCTTCTCAAAATTAAAGAATGTGCCTAGCTGCATTTTCATTTACTTTTTGCAGTTGAGCTTAATAATTAAGATGACAAACATTTAAGCACAAGTGCTAAGGTTGCCCTTAGCTTTCTGATGGGGAGCCTTAGCATAATTGATAAAGTTGCTTCCATTTGACCAGGAGGTTATGGGTTCGATCCATGGAAGCAGCCTCTTGCAGAAATGGAGGGTAAGGCTGCATATGATAGACCTTGTGGTCTGGTCGCTTAGTGTACCGGGCTACCTTTTTTTATTAGATGCTGTAATAGATAGCATTCTGGAATCTATGAATGCACCTTGATTTCTTAGGTTTATCCTTGAAGCTTTTGGTTGCTCTTTTTTTTTTTTTAAAGCTCTTTAGCGAACTTGATTATCCTGAGCCACAGATGCATTTTTGTCTGTGCCATAATGAAGCCACTGATGATTATTGTTTGTGCCATAATGAAGCCACAGATAATTATTGTTTGTGCCATAATTAACTTGTCTTATAGAATATGTGCTTCAGATATCCATATGAAATCTTTGAACTTGCAATGTATGTAAAATTATTTCTGATTTAACATGCATACTGCAGTTTGTGAAACTAAAATTTCTATATAAAGCTATCTTCGGATTCTTTTTTTTTTTCCTTTCCTTTTCCCCCATTCTGGTACATAATAAAGTCTTACCAAATCAAAACGTAGCATTCCCAAGCTATATTTTCCATTTCCTGTAGTTACTTGTACCCTTTATCTTTTAGTGTTATTATTGCAGGTGTCAATAAAGTCTTATAATGCCAGATTACATAGCCTTTATGATTGTTATCCTAAGACACGTTTTACTCTGAAAGCCAAATTTACTTAGAGCAACTTCTCCTTCTCTTGCTTCCAAGTTCCTTGCAAATATTATATTTTCTATTATGTTATAAGAGCCTTGAGTAGCACTCCTTATCGCTACCATCAAGTACCCCTCCACTACACTATTTTCTTATTAAAAAATAAAATAGATAGACTATTTCACATTCAAGGACCAAGATTTAAGGGCCATAGGTAAAGGTCATGTGCATAGAGGGTTAGGATGGTTGGCAACTCCTTGATTGTGAAAATGGTGCTTCTGTACTTGGTGATGGATGCTTTTCAATCTTAGCTTAAAAGAAGTGCAATATATATGTTAATCGTACTTCTATTAGATTGATTAGTGAAGTGTTAATATCACACACGAGAAGGAACTTTATGAAGGAGAGCCCTGGCTTAACTGAAAGAGTTGTCATCGTGTGACTAGGAGGTCACGAGTTTAATCCATGGAATCCTGTTGCAGAAATGAAAGATAAAGTTGTCAACAATTAACTGAATGTAGTCCGACCCTTCCCTGACCCCGCCCATAATGGAACCTTATTATACCGGGCTGCGCCACAGGAGAAGGAATTTTATAGGCTAAAGAAAAGGTCGCAGTAGTGCCAGGCTAGTAATCTTAGTACAATGGGAATAATTTAAATACCAAATGTATCTCGTAACCAAGAATTTGTGGTGGTGAAATTTAAAAGACATGTTTGGCTGGTAGGTTTAGCAGGTTGCAGTTCCTATGATGATCTCTAATATTTGCTCTTTTTTTTTAATCTCAGTTGATTGACTCTATATTGCTCCCTTTTACATTTATTTAAGGTGGAATCTCATTCTAGGTTAGAAAGAAAATTGAACATCAATGTTTATCTAAAAGTATGGTACTTGTTAAGTATTTTCCACGTTGTTTGATGGAATGAATTGTTGTTTCCTTATATGGTTTTTAGCAATCCTAATTTCATGAGCTAATTTTTAGGGTAAAGTTAGCGTCAATTTCTATTTTATTCACCTGGAATCAGAGTGAAACACATTCTTTTGGTTACTCAATGTTGACATAGAGTAAGAATGAGGTTCTTATTCAAATCATTCCACAAACCAAAATCAGGATGAAAAGGGCTAGGGCCCCATATGTCAGACCTAATCATAATCTCGCTGAAGCATTATCTTTATATTGAGGATGATATTATGGGGGTGGAGGCCAAGAGTACTTAGTGCGCTGAAAGTATTTTAGTGGTCAAGTCCCTGTAGCATGTGAACTTGCGGCCCTTTGGTGGAGCAGAATTTAAGAATACATAGTAGAATAGATTTAGTTTATTGTGTAGCTATTGTTGTTTGTTTTCATTGAGTATCTTTATGGAACCAATAATCATGGAAGAGCAGTTTGCTGTCAGTAAGTCAGTAGATGACTTTACTATAGTCACAAGCGTCTTATTTGCTGTCTACTTATTAATTTTGGCAAGCTCTGCTTGCAATGTGCAATGTTACTTGATTCTTGGTTATGCATTAAATCTTCTTTCGTCTGAATGATGCTACAGATCTTCGTGAGGATAAGCACTTCTTGGCTGATCATCCTGGATTAGTTCCTGTCACCACTGCGCAGGTCTGGCTCCAATCTGTCAGTTGTATATTGCTCCTTTGCATAATTTTGAATAAATGGAGGGTATACTGATTTTCACATGTTCAGGGAGAGGAGCTGCGGAAACAAATTGGTGCTGCCTATTATATCGAATGTAGCTCTAAAACACAACAGGTGGGTCAAATTAGCATATCATTTCCTAAGAAATTGTTCTGCTGTTAAATTGGTGCTTAAACGGTTCCATGAATTAAAGATCGTCGTTTGTTTTTATAAGGTAAAAAAGATTGAAGAAAATCTAATAAATTTCAAAAGAAAAAGACATTTTTCAGAAACACATGTCACCGTGCTACACGTATTAATTGCTTCATTTTCAAATGCCCATGAATGGGAGGATCTTTTTAGTTCTTTGGGTGAGCTGGGAGGATATGCTAGCCTTGTGTTGATTGTGTTTGCTGCGTTGTGGGTGTCAAGTTTGTGTCAAATATGTCACTCAAATGCCTATTAGTCAACTATCTATTTAAACATAGGATGAACATCAAATATCTCTGTCTTGTTCATACTTACATCCATCAAGAATATTGGGTAGATAACAACCTCGGAAAGGATAGTATTTCCTTCTAGTTTTAGTACTTAAAGCCCCTCAACTTTTAACTATTAGAGGAGAAATTTTCTCGATGCTGTATCAGATCAGTCCTTTACTGGGATAGTTAGAAACATTTCTTTTCTGAACTACTGCAACAATCTAGTCAACTTCTTTAAGTAGTCTACTATTGTAGGTGTATGTACAATATCTTAAAATATTTGTCAAACCTCTTCTATTTTTGGTATCATTTTTAATCAACTGATTGGAAATGTTAGGGTATGCTTTCCCTATCAGAAGTTCTTTTGTCCACTTTCAGCAGACAATATCATCTTGAGGTTGCAAAATAAATTTTTCTAATGTCTATCTGCTCTGAACCATTTGGAGTTTAAAATACTGGCAGTGCATTGTGCATCGAAGTGTAGCCTAGTGGTTAATGAAGTGGGTAGGGCAATGCAATCCTCTGGATGCTGATGAGTGAAAATTACTTTTAGCTAAAAAGATAAATAGTGCTAGAGCAGACAATGTTGTAGTTTGTGACAATCTGAAATAAGCATTTACTTTTGTTCAAGCGTTTTGCTATGCCTATTTATCAAGTAATACTGGAATCTTTATTCAACTCTAGTTAGTTCAAATATTATTCAGGTCTCTGTTATAATATCCTTCGATTGAATACCAACCTGATATCCAATTCAAGTGGAAAAAAAAGAACGATTAGGCTGGATGGATAATGAATCTTTAACGCGCACGTGGTGGAGTTGCTGTTTGCGAATTTCTTGATACAGTAAGGCAACTTCATCGATGAAGCTTACTCATTGAAAGGGCATATTGGCCTCCCTTGTTTTGAAAATTAGGTCAAGATCTCTGAGTTCCGGTTCAAATTTATACCATTTAGGGACCAATTTGAAGTATTTAACATTCCAGATGCTGTTTATTTCTATTCTAACTTGTCTATGTCTAAGCATCCTCTCTTCCCCTGGATCCATACTCAAGTAGTTTTTTCCTCTCACAATTTCTTTTTCTGAAGATACTAAGGCACTGCTGTTAGTTGCTTTATGGTTGGCTACTTCTGTTTTTAATACTACACTATTTTGTAACTGACCACCTTACTTTGCCTATTTGATCTAAAGAATGTGAAAGCTGTATTTGATGCTGCAATCAAGGTCGTCATCAAGCCACCACAAAAGCAAAAGGAGAAGAAAAAACAACGTCGGGGATGTCTCATGTAGTAACTCTCTTAACCTTCTCTTTTAAAATCTGTTTTTTACTTTGGTAGCACATGGGAAGGTGCTATATGCCGTTTGTTGCATTGATGATGCACACACTTCTCCATTGACATTTTAAGTTGGCATACGGAAACAATAGTTGTGCAACTAAAAATTGAAACAATACTATGTTCAAGCCTCTATGCTTTACCAACGTGTCTCCCAGTGACTAAATAGGTCCTTTTTGAACCAAAAAAATAATAATCCCTTGGAACATGTAAATCCAATATACTGGTGCATATAAGAATCTGTTCAAAAAAACACTATTTTCAGTACTCCCTTGTGAAAGCTTGTGACGATTAAAAGAACAATTGCCTTTTGACGTGATCATTACTTTACTTGAAGAAGATATTAGTAGAAAGCATCAATTTTTTTTCTTTCCTTCTGTTCTCTCTTCACTTTTTGGAAGGAACTATGTATTGAGATCACTTGTAGGGATGCATCATGAATTAATGTTACATATGAAGCGTACTGTTTCGTAATAAAATTTAGGTAGGATAGTGTGCTTCCGTGTCACAGATTGGTCAATTCAGTTTTATCATTACAGTTATTGCTGTTGGAGTGTCTGCAGTAGCAACAATATTCGGTTTATATTCTGATTCTGTTAGCTATTTAGGCCACACTACAAAAGCGCTATGTTGCACGCTAACTTAGAAAGCATGGATCCAGTCTTCTCTTCTGAGTTCTGACCAAGGCCTATTCTAAAAAAAAAGAAAAAGAGAAAAGGTTGAAATTTCTGCTTCTGGTGAAGTAATAGACACAATGAACTGTTAAGAGTACCAGGTCCCAGCGAAAGTTTCTGGGTGTCCAAACTAAGCCCCTTTTATGACAAAATATCCATTTGACTGTGAAAGCATGTCTGTTTGATTAATTCCATGACTGACTTCTAGAGTTCGAGAGTTCTGGCCTGGTTTTGAGGGATGATGGCCAGTGTTGGCTACTTGGCTCTACCAAATGGTGAGATATCTGGCTTGTTACAAAATACCAAAAAGACAACATTTTGGCTTCCTATATCGATGCTTATAACTCATTGCGCGACATTGCCATTGTCTTAGTTATCATCTGTGCTTTTGAGCCCTCTCGAGTTTTTGCAGTATTTTCCAGTTTGTCTGTAATGCTTACTTTTCTCGCCTGTTCACTGCAGGAATGTGATGTGCGGAAGGAAGCTCGTTTGTTTAAAGTGACAACTCAATGTACATACTTCCCATCAATTCGGTCTCTAGCATGATCATATCAGTGGCTTGAGTGCACTGCTTACAAAACTTAGGTTTCTATGATAACTTTTATGACGAGACTAATGTATTTGTTTATCTGCAGTCCAACTTGTTGCTGGACGGACTTGATTTGTCATTGTAAAAATTTACATCGGTACTAGGTTAAATGCAAGTAGATGCGACTAATTCTGCTACACCTAATCTGCTGTTTACCAAAAAAGTACACCACAGACGGCATACTAAGTAGACAATAGCGCGGATGCTCATTTTTATTTTCATATTGCAATAGTAGCACTATGATTGTGCAAAATTAACTCGTTGGCGTTACAGTGGGACATCTTTGTTGGTGGTAAGGTTTCATGCCACTTACTACCATGATACCTTTAAAAGACCAACAATGTTGCAGCACAGGCTTGTGTCGTTGGTCACATTCTAAATGTTTTCACCTGAGTACGCCCACATCTATGGAATGCTGGATAAAAGCTTATCAGAGCACAACAAATGAAAGTAACACTCCTGGGCATGTGATAAAGGGAAAAGGGAATGTGAAATAATGATGGCCTACAAATAAAGTGTAACAAAAAACAACTTGCGATTACTGTGATTGATTACCTGCATAAAAGCATGTATCAAGTCTACTCCAACCGAACTGCAATCTGTTCATTGGAGTACTTGGCTATTCACCTGATAATTCGCAAAAGCATAATTCATAAGAAGGCCATTACAAGAAGCTAATGCACTGATCATCCGTTATGTCAATAACAATCATCCAAGTGTGATAAGATCAGCCATAGACTATGCCCAAAGCTCCACCGTTTAATTTGAAGTCAGAAAAAAAGTTTTTTCCTTGTTTTCAAGGACAGTTGTTGGTTCAGAATAATAGCTTGAAAGTAAACAAGCACATCTCACCACCACCAATGAAAACATCATCTTTAACAAGAGTTCTATCATCTGTGAATGAGACTACATCTAAAGTTAGAATCAATTTATAGTACAATGGCAGCCACAACAACTAAAACATGCCTGTTGAAAGCATTAGTACCAAAATTTGGTGCCAACCCCTGTATACATATGTAATGAGCAAAAGGAGGACACGGAAATGCCAAGAACACTGGGATCGACGAAAGATGATTAACAGCAAAGCACAAACAAAGCTTTCCATTTGATTCAGTCTGGAACCCGGACCTCCAATGTCAATAAATTTGGACAAGGATATCACTGATTTCACCCCGTCCTGGGCATCAAAGATTTTCAAGCTTTCCAACAGTTAAATATCTACAGAGGGAAAACTCATCGTCTGCATCCACCCAGAGAATATAGCTGACCAAAGTGCTTGCAAACCATGGAAATCCCTACTAGACTGAAGAGGTGGAGGTCGGAGACTCTGAACACATCAACCTTGCTCACTTACCACCCACCCCTGCAGAAACATACCAGAAGCTGAGAGTCTGGGGAGTTGGGCAAAGTCCATCCACCACTAGCTGAGTGAAAAGGAAAATAATAATAATAAAATGGAATATTAAAACGCAGCAACACCAAAATACAATAAAACATCTCTAAACTCGAAAAATGAACAGAACTTTTTTATCCCCAAAAGAAGGAACATAAGGAGCTTCCACTGTCTAAGGATAGGGAATAGCTCCGAGATATTGGGGAAAAGTTTAGGGCTACTAAAGGAGCTGCTTTCTTTTTCTCAGAGCATTTCCTTTCACATTGGAAGGAGAGAAGTTTAATGACCTACTGGAAATCGATTTTCAGGAGGGAGAGGAAAGCAACAGTAATGTCTTGTTAATTAGGACAGAAGACCCAAACATTTCCTACGTCTAAGATATCTTTGTTCTTGCAGAAGAATTAAATCAAACTAGAAAAAGGGATGCATGCTACAGCAGAAAACCTTTAAAATGATTATGCACAAAGATGGAAGCGAGCAGTGACTTCTATTTTTAAGTAACTATTTTTTCGGATGGTGGGAGGTGACAACCCCTTTTCATCAGGTTGTGTATCATACTTTCTGCACAGAAGTAGCTAAGCAAACATGTCAAAAATCCACAAGCTTACAGTTTGAGGTACGCAATTTAATGCATGATGTCCTGGCGCTTCCCTACATAGAAATGGCACTCAAATGCTTAAACAACGTAGGAGGCACAGGTCACAGACTCAACCGTAACAGCGAAATAGAATCTACAGATTTAAATATAAGACATGTCTCACCTTTCAAAATCACCAGATTGCAGCTTTTCCTGATCTTAGTGCCACGATTGCTTGAACCTGAAGCTCTCACTGTCCCATCCTCCCTCAGGCTCCTTCCTCTTCAGGACACCACCAGATACAGCATACATCCTACCATGCTCCTCTGCTAATGCTTGAGAACCAGCAACAGAGAGTTGCCTTGACGTCAAAGATACAGACTCCTCTCTCCCTTCCATATCCACCACTCCAGGGCCTGCATTAAGATCCAGACCCTGCCTGCCCCATTTTCTGTTGTGGTCCATGGTACCATTGCTATTGCTGTCGGGAAGGCCGACGACATATGGCCTCGGATATTGGGATGACACAGAGCCAACAGGACCCAATAACGGTGAATTTACAGATGGCGTGTAAATCCTTCCACCAGAGGAAGGATCAACGAAAGAAGTTGATCCAACTGAGAATGATGCAGAAGGAAGTGCGAAACTTGTTCCGAAAGGAAATACAGGATACTGGAAAGGGGAGGATTGGAAGGGCACAGCAGGAGAAGATGACAATACCGAGCTCCGGTAAACATCTGGTGTGAAAGGAGAACCAGCAGGACCCAAGATTCGCTGTGCACCAGGTGTGACTATTGGGAATGGCGTCTGCTCCACACGATCAGGCAAAATTGATGGAAGTGTCACAGTTGAATAAGTACTTCCAGGGGTAAACCACGAAGAGAGATTCCCCATTTCCGGATTGTTCAGTCTGAGGTTAGAAGCAGGCAGTTGAGAACGCATGCTCCCCTGATAATTATCATGGAATAGAGACTGTTCCGCGTTGGACTCATCAACACTGGGCCCATTATTTAAATCAAAGTCCCTCCTCACATCCCCAGTTGGCAAGCCAACCGTTGACGCTTTGGAAGGAAAAACAGCACCGTCCAATCTACAACTGCTACTCACAGAGCACTGTCCTGCATCACCAGGTTCATCAAGTCTATTTAAATCAAGATCAAGTCCTCCAGAACAACGAACAGCAGGAGAATCAATCACATCATTCTTCAATGAAGCACGACTAGCACTATGGCCCAAAGGAGAGATCAGCTCTAGAGCAGAATCTTGACCATTTATGTCGTCAAAGGTTCTTTCATCTGGTACATTCAGGTCGATATCTAATTGAGGGCGACTGTGCTTGCCGGTAGAAGCTTCAGCACGAGAGATGGTTGCTGAACTTAACGGCATATCAAGTGATTTTCTGGGCTCAGCTGGGCGAAATGCACTTGTGGCAGCAGAGCCTTTCCACCCAAACTCACCTTTGACCCTCAATAGCTCCTCAGGTGGAACAAACGGACCTTTGGCGGCGGCGGCTACAGTAATGGAGGCAGGCAGACTACAGGAAACTGAGGATACAGCAAAAGGCAATGGGTTCATAATATGGACATTTGATAAACATCCAGGGCCTGTAAGGTTGATTGGATCCCCGTATTTCCCCTCATCAGAAAAAAAACCTTCATTTAAGTCAAACTTCACCTTTGAAGCTGACTCTGGAGCAGCAGTAGAGACAAAAGATATCTTTGCATTGGTAGATCCGCAGTCCTTTTTTTTATCTGCTTCACCAGCAGAAAAGTTCAATTCTCTAGATTCCCCATGTTTCTGCACTTCTGCATTTGAAAATCCAGATCTATCTTTCTGATTGAGTAACAAACCAGAGTTCTGCACAGGAACAACGTTCTTCCTTTCAACACTAGCTTCACCCTTCTGATTTCTTGTAACTATGTCAGTTCCAACACGGGCTTTATCCTCAACTGAAGCTTCAATATTTGCTAAGCGCTCTTCCTTGTCACTTCCCTCCAGCTTTTCAGAATTTACCACTACCGAAGATGGTTTCGTCTCAGCACTAGCAATGTTCAACACCCTGTTCATGCCATTTTTGTTCTCACTTTCAAATTTAGAAGTGCAGACTTCAACTGATGGTTTCTGGTCTTCCAAGCTTGCAACTGTACTAGCGACCTTGTCTCCTAATACTGAAGCACCATCTCCACCTAATTTAGCATCTAAAGGACCTTCAACTTTGACCTCACGGGACACCACAGTTTCCTCATGGAATTGCTTGCTTGCTTCACCATCAATTGCCTTCTCAGATACAGTACGAGGTGAAGAAGCATACTTTTCCACCTCACCTGACTTCTCAGTGATCTCCAACTTTTCTCCAGCCGTCTGTGAATCAAAGCAGGGAGAGTTGAACTGTTTACATCCACCTGCCATTGTCTCTTGAGAAGGTGAAACAGAGGCCTTTCTATCTCCAGGTAACTCAATTGCAGCACCCATGGATGAAAGCAGTTTATCCTCGGACCATGAAGCACTAGCAATAATGAGTTCCTCTCCATTACCATCACCATCATCATTTTTACGGTCACCAGCAGTGATATCACCAGGAGGTGACTTTGACTTAGCGTCGTCGCCTGTGCAAGCCTCTTCAGCAGCAGGGGTGTTCCTATGCGAGGAAACGGAAGGTGATACCATGTTAGACTTGGACATTTCTTCAGCAGCCACACTGGCAAGGAGATTCATACCAATAGCATCACCCAATAACATAGGAACGTTCGATTCGGAATATTTTACACAGCTCTCAATCAAAGCATTCATGGGGCTGTAAGAAGCTTCGTGAAGCTTTCCGGACTTGGCTTCAGTCCCTGATGTACAAGCAGCTCTAACTTCTGCTGATCTCCTGCTGTCATCAACAATCTTGCTTCGCTCCTCCTCTGTAACAGCAGCTGGTGATCCATCTCCATCATCAGAACCAGTTAGTATATCTTTGAAATCATTACTCTGCCATGATTCAGCATTTGCCTCCAAATTTGATCGATCTGCATCAGTCTTCTCCTTTAAAGTTCGGTCAAATTGATCACTCTTCTCAGAAAGCACAGGAGAAGAAGCACGGCTGCTCATGTTCGTAGGGTCCTCATAGGAACCTCCACTGGCACTCTGCGCAGGACTGCGTCCCCTGCTAGACATCTTAACTTTCAATTTGTGACCACTCCCCTCGAGAACTGGCACATCCATAATTTTCTCACCACTCACTGCAGATTGCGGCAATTTTTCTGAAGTAGGATTCCTGTGTGAACTTCTGCCTGCAGGAGTCTCCTTTTGGCTTCCAGATATTGATGATCCAGGATATCCATTATTTGACTTCCGGTGACGAGAACCACCAGTAGAGATCTTGATGCTGTTCATTGACACTGCAGTTGAACTCCTTCCATCCTCTTTCCCCGAGATCGACTGACTGTGGTTGTGAGACTGGCTAGAACTGCTGCTCTTATCTTCTCTAGCTGAAGGGACATCACAAGACCCACCAACCGAGACTCTGTGCTGACCCTCTTTTCCAGATGCAGGTGATGATGCTGGTTTGGTTGAGCCTGGAGACAAGGATGCGGACTTTACAGTAGTCTCCCCTTGTGAAGTCTTTATTGAGGCCATTCTAGATGCAGAAAGTTGTGCAACTGCACTCTTTGTCACATCATTTGAACCACCAGGATTTTTGGAAATACTATGTGAAGCCTCAGGCAACCTAGATTTAGAAGGCCACGTAGCAGCCTGATTTGAACCGGACTTGGCATCAATAATGTTCATCTCTGCTTCGACCCGTTTCTTCCACGTATCGACTAAACTCCGTGCCTTCCTCTGTATTTCTGTGTTTTTATGCTGCCGCAAGTGATTGACAGACCTGCCAATATGACACATCTGCAGTGCTTGAAGATTCACAGGAAGCTTATCAAGTGCACGAAGCAAAACAAAGAGAAATTCTTCAATTGATTTGTCACCATCTTTTGTGTTGCTAGATTCACCAATCCGCCCCTTATGAACATCTTGAAGCCACTCATCTAACACTGGAAGACCCCTTAACTGTACAAACCTAGTAAGACAGTCAAAATTTTCAGTTGCAGCTACAACACTTGCAAGCATTGAACGACTGATCAAATCCATTTTCTTCTCATTTCTATCTGGCTGCATGAGGTGAACTAGCTTCTCAACCCCTTCAGAGTTCACAAGCCCTCCTTTGTCCGTAATCTTAGAAATTTCAGATTTTAATATGCTTTCAGCTTTGATTTGACTAGAATCTATATCTTCTGTTTTGATTGAACGTTCACGTTTAATTGACTCAGGGCCCTGATCTCCCCGCTCCCTTTTCTTTCCCTTAACATGTGTAGGAAAAGAAGTTACACTGCTCTGCACATTATCTGAACCTGGTTTCAATTGCGATGTTGACATGGAACCATTCATTGGTTTCGGAGAACGACCACCCGGTTGCACTGTTGCATGCATTTCTACTCGCGTCTTATTTAATAATTGACCTACTTCTTCTTGTAACTCCTGCAGAGAAGTAGTATTGTATGAGTGAAACGTGACCAAGACGATCAAGAAAATTAAAGCACAAAAAGTCCACAATTTCTCCTTTCTCCTAGCATCTTAGACATCACCCAAAAGAAGAGCCCCAAAATCCTTCTAAGTTTTTTTATGAAATCAGATCCAAAGAATACTATTAAAAAATAAATTATCTCTTTCTGTTCAACCTTCAACCCTATCTCTCTTCTTTGCTTGAGATAAATAATCTTCAACAGTTTAGCATAGGTAATACAGACTATGAAGCAATAATAACATACTTTGATGTAATCTTGATCAGTTAACCACCATAAACACTCGTTTGAAATATCATAAACACGCCGGCAGATAAATGAGGATATCCCTGTTGGAAGTTCAGCTCCTTTAGAAAGGAATGCAACTTTACACGGATGCAGTAGTGATGCAGCAGGTGTCTCATCCCTATGAAAGGAATAAAAGATTTCGTTGGGTGCGGCTTCCGGAAGGATGCCCTTGCAAAGCTTAAGCTCAGCAGGTCGATAAAGCCAATTAACACCTAACTGTAGGTTATTGTCTTCACTCAACTTTAGCCTTCGGATTATTCCAATGAAGGGAGGGGAATCGTGAGATGGTTTGAACAAAGCACAATCACCCACACTAACTTTGCGACCATCCTGCAAAAAAGGAATAATTTTCAACTTCACCAAGTAAAGATGTCTAAATCAATAACGAAACAAAACAATAAAATCACATTAGTAGAAGCAAACAAACAAAGCTAATAAATGAATTCGTGCACATTATAGGAACACAAATAGGAAGATCTCCCAGCAAATCAGCTGGCTCGAGAGGAATGGAGAAAGCCATCATCCACATCTTCCACGTATTAAAATGAAAACTTGCGATTTCCACGTAAGTTATTTTGGCAATTTTCTTCTCACTTTTTTTTTCAAAATGGTAGTACTGTATTTTGGCAATTTCTTTTTGAGATGATAACAATATTTTGGCAGTTTTATTTCACATTACTTCATCGAGTACAACCGATAGTATCAATAATCGGTGCAAATTATGATAAATAGTCGAATTTGAAGTGACTTTACAATTTACTGCTCGCATCATCTAAACACCCAACAACACTCGATAACAGTGACTCCAAGAACGACATACAATCATGTAGCTAACCAAAGATTTTTTTTAAAAAAAAAGAAAATTGTCCCCTACTCAAATATCCGCACCAACGTTGCTTCCAAAGGATCTTTTTCTAGCAACAAAAATTTCTCCAAAAAAAATACATGCTTTGACACGTTAACTATTCTTGCTTCAAAAAATTTATCTGGGAGCTCCTCTTCTCAATTGCTTTTGTTCCTTATGACAACTAGGGAAATGGCAGACTATTTATTGCCAAAAGCTCCACATGGATACAATCTACTCTGTGACTGCACCCATCACTGTTGCAAGAAGTGAGGTGACAGAGTATACTGGACATCTTTTATCATTTCCAACATTTTGCATCAACAAGAATAGCAATAAGTAGTAGACTTCATGTTGGGGCCAAAGTCATCCGGTGCAATGATAAAAATCTTTGGAAGAGAGCTATTTTGCTAGAAAAGGAAACAAGAATTTCTGAAACTCTCCAGTGCCCTCGAACGCGGAACTTGAAACGAGCAACAAAAACTTTACCTTGCTGTAAATGTCAAAATTTAAACAAATGCAGTAGATAGAACATTATCATTTGACATGAGAAAGTAAGAAGCAAATCAAGCTCCACATAATCAAGCCGAGTTCCACACACAAGTACCACATTATGGACCTCACCAAAAAACCAGAACAAGCTACTCATGAATTTGAATTTCGAATGCAAATGACAGATTATACCCAACCATGCAATGCCACATTAAACTTAGCTGGGTAGAATGATGATATCTTAAAACAATTTCCATCCCAAGTTACAAGAATGTCCATTTCCCAAAAGACTTGAGATGGAAAAATATACAAGAAAAACACTGGCACAGGAGAGTCAAGGACACACATCATTGCCAATACTACCGGAGATCAGCCTGCAACTGAACTGGGCTTCCATAAACCATGAAATAAAATAGAATAAATGGAAGTAATTCTCTTCGTGAGAGAAGGAGAAACGGAAGAAATTAATAAAAACGAATAAACAGTGCAGGCGCAATCAAAAAAACGGAAAAGAAAACAATCAGTAAGAGAAGTTGAGGAAAAAATCGGAAAAACCCACCAAGGCAATACCTTGCAGAACGAATCAGCTGTAATAGTAGAAACAACAGAAGAATCACCGACGGCTACAGTCGTCGTGGTCGTAACCGGCATGTGCTGACCACCAATCAAGCGTCGACAAAGTTCACTTCCCCTTTGTCCCTTCCCATGCATAATACAAATCGACTGGCATCTTCTCCAATTATTTCAACCCCTTTTCTAGCCAGTCCAGCCTCAAACATCAATTAACCAATCCAATCCAATCCCCAGCCAATTGATAACAATATCAATCTATTACACCAAAACCCTAGAAAAATCCCCAATTTTCTCCAACCCCCAAACAACCCTAGAAATCCCAAATTCACAAAAAGCAAAGCCCTCGATCGCGTTAAATCGTCAGCTACCCTACCTTCCTTAACTCAATTCCAAAGGCAACACGTCAATTCTCCGATCTGCAACCCATCAAATTAAAGCTCAAAAATTCTAGATCCAATTATTTCAATACATACACGCAGAAATACAAATCAATACATACACAAATATACACACATACACCGAAAACATCATAGACATATCGAAAGAAAGAGAACAAGAACAAACCTTCGTAAATTTTACGACCTAGACGAGTGAGAGAAATGTGGGTTTTTTGTTTTTTTTTAGAGAGAGAAAAAAAAAACTGTGGCCGAAGAGAAAGAGATTATAATGTATAAAAATAATTTAGTTAGTGTAAATAAATAGAGCTGTGTGTGTGTTTTTCTACGTGCGTATGTATGTGAGAGAGAAAAGAAAGAAAAAAATAAAACAAACAACAAAATTAATAAAAGTAAAAGAAAATCAAAAAGCGAAAATGATGTCCCCAGACGGCAAAAAGGAAAGTTGTACTTTACCTACATGGCCCCAATGGAGTCGTATTAATTAAAGGTTTTGATTTCGAATTTTCACGTATCATTTAAATTTTAATATTAATATTAAAACGTTATAATTAAAAGGGGCAGGGCATTGATAACATCACCCACGTAGGAGTTTTTTTTTTTTTTATTCAAAAGGAAAAGTGAGATGTGACTAAACTTAAGGTATTTAGGGTGAGATTTTGACTGATTTAAGGATGTAAATCATTTGACTTTGTTTTTCTGTGGAAATTTTTATTGGTATTGGATACATAAAATACCCAATTGTTTGTTCTGTTTACACATGCATGTGGTTGGGTGATTCAGTAAGGGGCCAATGTGATAATTTGTTATTTGATTGAGGGTTGATTTAGAGTTTTCAAATAAATTGGAGGGTCCTTTTTGTTTTAAAAGTGATGTGCAAGTAAAGGGTAAAAGGGCATATGGCATTAAGGTTGTCTTCTGATGTACCAACACTTCATGAAGTATGTTTTCTGAGCCATTCCTATTTCTCTGCTGCCCAAAATTGGGTCCAGAAAAATTTGCACAAAGAAAAAAAACTATGTTGCTATATTCAATGAGGTTGGACTTTGTTGTTACTATAGTCCTAATATTATTTAAGTTAGCGATGTGTTGTTTGTAATTATTGTGATATTTTTAATACTAAGAAATGAAGTTTAGTAGCAATGGAGATATGTAATTATTTATCATGCGTAATCATCTCGAATTTAGTGCTCAATAATATTAAAACTTGCAAGTTATTAAGTGTAGTATCGATCGTATTTAGATATATGTTATTCAGTAATGTTAAATCTTGCGAGTTATAAGAATTGTGAAACGAATTAAGATAAGGAAAAATTTCAATTTAATCTCGATCTGATATTGATATGGTTTTGCAATGTGTGTTGTAAACTTTTCTATTTTCTCTTCAAGTCAAAATTTTAAACGCCTTTTCTTGTACGAATATTATTATTTTTTTACATATGAATAAACTCTATAACTATATTAATGTTTTACAAATACATTTCTTTTACATTCTCCCCTTGTTTTGTGGTCTATAGTAATATTTTACAATTTTATTATCGATAATTAATAGTACAATTTTATAATCATGATTAATTTAATACTATAAAAGCTCCTTCAATATTTATTATGATAAATTTTGGACGATCTTTAATAAATTTTTAAAGAATTTTTATATCAACAAATACATGATAGACTATTGGTAGCGTCATAAATATTGTCCAAGTACCATAAAATTCTTTTTTTATTTTGTTTATATATATTATATGATATCCATTACACCAACAAAAAGAAATACATTATCAAGGCATTGTGTAATCATCCATTAACCCAACCCACCCAACAATAGAGTCCCACAATGTTAAATTGCCATATTTTGTTGTACAGTTGATAAATTTCCATTATGGTTCCTCCCTTATTAAAAATATCAATACACAATCCCATCATCAAATTTTTTATGTTGCTATCATGTCACATGTGTGGGTATTATCATTGACATTAGGTGAAAAAGGAAAAAAAACTAACCAATTGTTTCAATGGAGATTTGATTTGGATTGTATTCTTTGAAAGGAACTCATAAAATACATTTTTATCCCAAGATTATAATGAAATTTGCCACTTCTACTAATTATATAAATTAAAACTATATATAAAATAGATACTTTGTTTTTTTTCTTAATATGATCATTTTTATATTTATTCACTATAACAAAATAAGACAATAAATCTAACGTGTAATTAGGTTTAAATAGTCATTACATTTTCTATTTTTTTTCTTTAGAAATTCAACTAAAACGAAGATGAACATATCATATAATGACAAACCTATAATACACAAAAATAATTAGTATTATAAACTACAAGGCTATAATCATACGAGTGTCCACCACAAAATATTCCTTTTAAAGTTTGAGCAAATTAATTATATGTTTTGAAGGTTCAAATTTAAGTATTGAATCCATTATCTTCCTCAAAAAATACTATAAATTCTATTTTTAGACACATATATTAATTTCGATTCTCTCCAAATCAAATAATTATATTGAAACAAATGGAATACTAATTAATATGCACGAAGGACAACCATTTTGAAGCAAACCAAATCTCGGTGAGCTATTTTTTTTTTATGTTAATATTGATAACAATTCGTACTATCATTTTTAACTTATGTCAAATCAAGTTTACATAATGGAATAATTATGTCCTTATCAAACTTGTAAACTAGTGTCAACTTTTGAAAACGCGTTTAATAAAAAGAAATTTCACTATTAGCGTCTATTTATCCACCATTAATTCAACTAGTATTAACTAATCTAGAGTTGGATTAATTAAAATAAAGTTTAGCACTACACGACACATGTCACTAGCCAGAATCAAATGAACTTTTAAGTTTACGTTCTTGTTAACTACTAAGTCTTATGATAATAATTAATGAACTTATAACAGACACGACATACATTTCCCCCAATTAATCTTGCTGTCAGTTAAAGTAAAACATGAAAAATATTCAAATTAAAAGTAAATACAATTTGGACTAGCATAAAGAAAGTCACCCACTATTTTCTTTTATATTTAAGAAAACATAAATACTCATAAATTATTTCTTTAGAAAAAATAAATAAATTTGTAATGGTAAACGGTGAATATTAATAGGAGGAAGGATTGTTAGGTTCAATGCAAAAGACTCTCTCAAATTTGGCAGCTTTACCTATCTTCCAACATACTCCTTAAATTCACCGTCATTAATCATCAATAAGTGCTTTAGCTAGTAAATTTAACTACTTCACTAATCTCAGTATTGTTTAGGGAAAAATATTAAAGAGTCGTTAAGTATGAAGTATAAAGTATAATAAAGTGTAATATTGCTTTATCTTCTGTTTGGCTGGAGGTACTAGGTAGTCTTTGAATTATTATTTATCCCACCATTTATAACATAGTGATAAAATAGATTATCCCCAATTCCAACCAAACGATAACTATAAATATTGATGATGGTCTATTAGATAAGACCCAAGCTAGGATAGATTAAGAGGTCCCTAGATCTTGATTATTACTATAGTATACAACTTAGATGATTAGGCACTATAATGACACGTTTAAAGACTTGCTAGATTTGGTTGACATAACTATAATATTGAACAGTGAAAATTTAGATTTATAATGAAGAGTTATTCTAGCACGAAACAACAAATTTTCCTACGGCGCTGCCAACCAAATCGTATTTTTTACTATACAATATGGTTGAAAATTCAAATTAGTACGCTATTTAGTTGACTAATATATGTTGATTTGCTTACTTTATTCATTGATATCTATTCAAATCAGCATATTACGTGCCAAGAGAGAGATTAAACGAATATGAAATAACTTTCTTTTGTCTGTCTTCTTCATATGTCCCATTTGTAGGCGCTTACAATGAAAGCGACGGTAGAAGACTATGTACTGCATATATTTCATACTGATTATTGACAATAAGTGAATACACCAGAGAAAGCTGTGGAGCTGCTGAAGGAGTAAATGCAAAAAAATTCACCACAAGCAACATGGGATGTGCTATTGAATGAAGTGTGTTGCACTGCACACCCTTTAATTACAGCAATAACTTTTTTCACTAGCATCTTACCAAACTAAATAAGCTGCGAACAGCAGCATTTCACAAGCATGCAGTAACAATCGACCAACACGAGTGCATAAACACTGAGTTTGGTTTTTATTTTCAGCATGAGCAAATCTTTTAAACAGAATTGCCATCTCCATTTCATCCTAATAAACTAGTTCATAGAGTTTGTTTGACATCATGGATGTCAGGAATGTTGTGTAGATAGATAAAATTTGCCATTTCATGACCACAACACACAAGAAAAGTAAGTTTCCTACATGTGGAGCTAATAGACGAGGAGGTAAGTTTCCTACATGTGGAGCTAATAGACGAGGAGGTAAATCCAAGTACTCATTATAAGGGCATATAAACACTACTACCGATGAGTGTGAAAATTATAGAGCATTTATCATCCTCTTCATCTCAGTTGACCTCCTTGGATCTGCTTCATCAATGGCTCTCTCAGTAAGAACATGCTTGATTCGGCACATCGACTTCCTTACCTGAATATCAATCATTTGTTAGGAAGATGCTAATGCAAGAGATGCATCATCAGAATTTTTAATGGCTTAGTGCCTCAAGGGTTCACATACCACATGCAGAATTTCTAATAGCCTATTGATGAAATATACATCAACACAACCAAAATTTAAGATCAAATTTTGTTCACTAGTACTAAACAATAAATGCATAATACTCAAATGGGCTTAATTGCTTATCAAATATAGGAGGAAAACATAGTGATTTGATATAATGAATATGACTAGCTGTACTTGGTAGACTTCCATTAGATGGGGATGTGTTTTAAGTATTCCGTTAATTCATGCAGCTTCACCACTTTATTCTTCATAAACTAAACACACACAGTATTGAAAGAAACGATTTGGTGGTTCGGAGCCTCAGACTCTCCAAAAATGTCGATGGGGGTGTGTCGAATTATCCAAAAGTAATGTATTTTTGAAGAATCAGACACAGGTCCAGCATCATTTTTGAAGGTCCGGGCAACATAATCCCCAAGGCTTCAAGTTGCCTATGTTCTATATTATAATTCAAGCATCACCTAAATTTAATGCATGGTGTGGTTGGATTCTTCATGGTTGAAACAACTGAAATTCGAAATGTGAATTATCTAACATTACGGAAATTTTGAATTAAAGATCTACACCATGCTTCCGTACTTCATTAAAGTTAACTATGATTTTTCTCGAACCACCATATTTTTCTGTAATTTCTCTGCAAGATAGAGGTTTGGTATTTCCAAACTCCTTTGATCCATTTTATTTGCCATTTTAAAAATCACGATAAAATTAATTATTTTTTTCCACTTTCACCCTTGTATTCTTGTAAATGTGGAGAGGGATTAATGTAGTGAAAGTATGAGTAGCATTAAAGTGAGATCAAAGAATAAAATAAGGACAATATAGTCAAATTATCCTTTTGGTTAATGTTTTTTAAAGTGGAGTGCAAAAGGCAAACATGAGAAGTAAAATAGACCAGACGGAGTAATATCTTACACCTGTTCCATAGTACATCATGTAGGATAAAATGTATTCCTCCCATTTCTCAAGATTCAAACCACCAAGAAATTTACTGAACAGATTGTCACCAAAAACTTAGGCTTTTCTGAAAAGTGATTTCTGATATGTTTACACTGGATACTTTCTGTATCTACATATGTTTACCGAGCATTGTGGATCAAAGAAAAGTATCACCTAGAATTTCTTTCAAAATTGCATAAGACAAATAACTGTGGGCACTGGGCACATCTTCTGTCTGGAAATCAAGAAAACACCTTCAATCTATGCTGCATAACACAGCCTACTTTTTTTAGTTTTTCGGTGTAAACAGCTTTATATAGAGGATATAGATCGAATTGTAGGTTTAATGGGTTGTTTGTAAGTCTTGCGCTGGATACATTCTGTAGCTAGAGGACTAAATATGTTTACCGAGGATAGTGGATCAAAGAAAAGTGCCATCTAGAATTGCCCCCAAAAGTGCATAACACAAACAACTGCGGGCACTGGGCACATCTTATGTTCTAGAAATCAAGAAAAAACCTTCAATCTATGCTGCATAACACAGTCTACTTTCTTCAGT
Organism: Solanum lycopersicum; assembly: GCF_036512215.1. Classification (NCBI taxonomy): domain Eukaryota; kingdom Viridiplantae; phylum Streptophyta; class Magnoliopsida; order Solanales; family Solanaceae; genus Solanum; species Solanum lycopersicum. Next base: position 60,873,493 of record NC_090802.1, on the reverse strand, counting down.
TTTTCGATGTAAACAGCTTTATATAGAGGATAGAGATCAAATTGTAGTTTTAATAGGTTGTTTGTAAGTCTTGCTTTTCTCTTGGTTACTCATTTTGGGAGATGGGAGGAAAACAACTTAACCAATTAAAAAGAACACATTCTACTACTATGTGGCAATTCGAGTATAATCTTAACAAGAAAATCCATTTTAAGATGACACTAATATTTTTAGGTTAGTTTGGAGTTCTACTTCAGATCCAGGAGGAGAATCTAATTGAAACATGTCAAAATAGAGGTAACTAATTGCTTGATTAGGAGCTTCAAAAGAAACTAACTTTACCTTGGAAATACGCTCTGGATTAGGAAAACGCAGGTTCTGAGCATTGAGCATCTGACGTTGAGTCATCAACATGTTCTTCTCCTTCAGAAGAACATACCATAACTTCTGAAGATCATCCCAGGACTTCAGACGCAATTCAGAAGCCTTCCAACCTCGACCTAGTAATGTTTTTAAAATGTCAGAGTTCATCCAATCAGAGAGATATAAAAAAATGGTACAAGCATACGAAAGAACCAGCCTGCCACTCAAGATAAGAGAACTTCAATCTCTAGTGTGTGTTTAACTAGAAGGCCTTCAAGCATTTGAGCCACGAAGGGCACAGAAACCACAAAGAAGTTAGAGCATAGACCTCTCATCTACAGTGAGGCGGTCCATTTGGCTAGACTTCTTTTTAATCGGAGCAATTTGGCTTATATGTTCCCAACATAGAACACAAACTAAATAATAAGCAGCACACAAATTCATAATAACCAAATACTCTAATCGTGAAAGAGCTTTCAGTGGTAAATGTTAATAAAACAAATTGCAGTGATGATTAAGGCAATGAAACATTCCCAATCTTGATAGAGAATTGAGCTATAGAGGGACATTTTCCTAGAAAAAACAAAAAACAAATAAAAAACAAGATGTGGAAGAAAAGAAGAGAAAAAAGAGCTAGTGATACAATCTGAAAAAAAATATGACAGGATTCACAATAATGTCTTTTCACACGGTATTCATAGGATACTTCCATGTATGTTGCTTAACCAAATAATTCACCTTCATTCAATCATAACATCCTTAATCTCATTGCTTACACGTTTAAAGTGAAAGAATCAGTTTCATACTTATGTAGTAGTTTATGAACTACTGCGCTTCATGTGAAATTGCAAATTAGAACTCGAGAAATTTTATTGAAACATTATAGAAATCAGAAAAGAGAAGAAAATTGAATGGCCATTCTATCTTGAAATACAAAAATAGTAGATATTGTGTACATTATGAGTATCTATCAGTAGATTCAAATTGGTAATCAAGACGAGTCCCAATAGAAGTTTCCTAGCCGAAGTTTCCCTTTGAACTGTTGGGGTCCTACCACTTTGACTATTGCAAACGTGGTTTGAGAGGGTTTTAAAAGACATTTAAACAAAATAAAAGATCCCCAAACTAAGCCAATGCTCAAGGACAACTAAATGTCAGCAATGCCTTGAGAAGGCAGCCTCTCCTGAGGTTCAATGCCAATCCAATTGTATTTGTCTTTGAAGAAAAGATCAATCTTTGAATGTTTGACTCTGCATAATAAATTATCGCAAGGGAATGCTCTTGCCTCTAGGTACTATTCAGTCACATCCAATTTATTTTAAAATTTTCGTTTCTAACAAAGGGGAAGGTGTTTGTTGTCAAGGAATCCAAAAAGTAAAAAGGAATTTGAAAGTTTTATGGCATTTCAATCATGGGTCTACATAATTAGAAAAAAAGTACTCACTGAACCGTGAAATAAGATCACCCCATAACACAACTCTCCCACTTGAGTTATCTTAGCCCCAAGCCAGGCTATTCAATAGTATTGTAGTATATGGTAACAACTAGTATGAAAAGCTCGTCACCTTTGGAATACTTCGTCGATAACCAAAGCATATCATTCCCGCAACAACTTTGGTACTTAGTTTATAGCTTTTTAAAAATTATGCAATAGAAGACTCCCTTTGTTCTATTTTATTGAAGGTGTTTTGACGAGCACGAAATTTAAGAAATTTAAGAAGACTTTTGACATGTAAGCCAAACATATGCCGAAAATAACAAAATTATCCTTTTGATGGTTAGAGTTACACATGTTCTTTACTTTCTATCTCCCAATGAAAGAATGAACTTTTACATTAAGTAGGTCCCAACAACTCGTGTCATTAAAGTCAAATGGAAATGCTAGATTATGAAATTCAAAAAAGAGAGAAAAGTCTTTTTTTTTAAATGAAGTAAGGAGATTTCATTAGAAGGCATCACAGAGAGGCAAAGCAAAAAATTACAGCAACCGAAGGGGTCTGCTTCTGTACAAGAATTTACTAAATCACTAAAGAGCCGACATAATCCAAAAAGAGTTCAACAGTGGTTACAGGGGCCTGTTTAAACCAGCTATATAATAAGATCAAACAGTTGGATTTAAGAGAGAAGAGCCTGTCTCTTGGGACAAACTAAAAAAGGAAGTGTCACATAACATGATAAAGGGGAGTAGTGTTTTTCTCTCCCTAATCATTTTTATATCCTACTTTTGATCTTAGTATTGTTTAAAATATATCACATTTAACATTCCAGGCTTCAACTAAATCAAATATGTAATAGTTTCTGAGCTGCCAAAAGCTCAACAAGGTGAAACTTCACCTAAGGGGTAATTTTTCCTGATAAAAATTGGTGTCCAAACCAACTTGTATGCACCTTGAATCCATGGATACTTGTATCCTTCCCCAGGATGAAGGTGACCCTGCCCAAATCAAACTTTGGTCTAACAGTCTTGATTCTAACTTCATTTACCACTATGTAATACCTAGGGATAGCCAATAGTAATTTTAGTGTTTTACTATCCAACATGAACCAAATATACCAAAGCAGCAGCCAAAGCATTTATAGAAATGAAGAGGCCAACAGATACACTTGAAATAAAAGCCCTAACTACAAGTTGAGAATGATGAAGAACTTATTGAGGCAATAGTAGAGGAATCTAAGGAGCTTGCCATAATGATGTAAAACCACACAACAATAGAATGGAAACTTTTTCAACCCCTTTGAAGGTAGAGTGCTTGTTTGGTGGTCCAAGGAGCATGTATAACTCAAGGAATCTTTCAGGAGGGGTAAATATATGCAGTGGATATTCTCTGTGTGAGAAATAAAGTGAGGATGTGAACTACCTCTTCATATATTACAATTAAACAAAACAGATCTCAGACTTTATTCTAAATATAATGGGGGTTAACTGGAAAGTGCAAAGGATATCTAACGAATTAATGCAATGTTGGCACATACACAGGCTAGGGGAGGCAAAGATGTAGACATGGAACTCACTTCCTACAGCCACATGGTGGATCATTTGGAAGGAAAGAAGTGCAATTTTTTTAAACAGTAAAACAGAAGATGTATTTAACATCAAGGATAAGTAGAAATGTAATTTTTACTGTTTTTGGCGTAACATGGAATTGAAATGACACAGCAGTAATGATAGACTTTTGAGCTGTTACACAACTTAAGCCACCGGGCGAGAACCTTTTATTTAGAGTAAAATGAAACTTCCAATAAGCTATGATCTTAAATATTTGCAACTAGGTTTTCAATTTTCGGTCTAGATTGGATAATTGAACATCTAAGAGTAGTATCCGTGATACCTGGTTTCAATTTACGTAAAATAGTCCATTGGAAGATGTCATTTTTGTGGATTTTAACCAAGAAGTTTGTATTCATTGATTATCTATCAGTGACAAGAACCAAACATTGCAGAATATCTTCCAGTACATTGCATAAGTTTTAGCTTTTAGAACTTGTTGAACAATTACTATATTTTTGCAGCTGCTTGCCCTTGTCCAAGAACTACCTAAACATATGTCACTTATATATGATAATAAAGATCAAATTAGACGGAACTAGGGCTAGTATGTGCGTAGCCAGTTATTTGCTATTCTAAACTTCTTTGCATACCAGCACAATAAGTAACCCTTTAAAGACCAATGAAATGTACTTTGGACATACATGTTATAGAAAACACAAGCAGTAGAGATCATTCTAAAAAGAAGTATAGCCAGTTATGCCAACAATAAACCCCAAAAGCTAGAGGAGTATTGCCCAAGCTTATAAGGAGTTCACCCATCTCAAACCACTGATATGAGACTTTTGTCATTCTTTAACACCCCACCTCTGCTTAGTATCCCCACCTCTGCTTAGCATCTGGTGCGTGGATAATTTTGATTTAGAAGGAGCCAACCCATCTCATTAATCGATGTGAATTTTTGTCATTCTTTAACATTCAACAGAGAATATGAAAGGGACATTACCATAGACGACAGGCTTATCATCCTCCGGGGTTCTATCCACTTCAAAAAACTGCTCAAGTGGATTAAGGGTTCTAGCAGCAGCTGGAGCGGCTGAACTCTCTGATTTGGCCGCCGCCAAGAATGTCCTCCCGAAAAGTCTAGCAGCCAGCATGACTGAGACTAGATTGCTAAAAACATATAGTCATTATATATATATTAGAACAATGCAATAACTAAAGAAAATTGTAAAAAATAAAACGAAGCGATCTCCTCCATAGAGGAATTTCATCGAACAAAGAGGATGCAGGATGGAGATTGTGATGGAGGTATACAATTGCCGACTGTATAAATATGGAGTATAACATCATGAAAGACTTACATGGACAGCTGAGAAAATCACCGGTTTGAACTCCTCCTGAGAAGCCGGTTCCAGTTTAGTACTAAAATGTGAAGCGAGCAACTCGTATTTTCCCTCTTCTCTAACCCTACTATTAACTACTAATTTATTTATTTAAACTTCTTATTTTCTCATTGTTTTTATTTATTTTTATTTTGGCAAGATGGGCTGTTAAAAAGAAAAAATTCAACTCACTACATAAAATCCCCCCAACTTTTTTACAAAAAATTAAAAAATAGACACCTAAATTTGCGGTTCACTCGAAAAAAAATGTTATTTTAATCCATTTTCACACCTATTATAATCTTTATAAAATGAAAGGACATTGTTTTTCCGAGTTAATTCAAACACGTCTATTGATAGCTATTTAAGCTTGTTGGAGTGCCTATGACCGAATTAATATCGCATCATTTTCAAATTCTTTCATCATCACAAGATGAGCATCTTTGGACTTCAGACTTTTTAGAAATCATTTACAAGAAAAGAGAGCATCACATACATGAGATAACTTTTATCTCCTCTTCATTCCCCTCATATACCACTCATAAATTGATGAATATTAAATAAAGATTCAAACACACATACACACAAAATAAAATGAAAAAGTCTGAACTAAAAATGACGAAGGTCATCCACGAAGGATTGACGAACCCTCATTTGAATTACTTTGTGGTTCATGGTCTGTCTAACAGGGTTTCACTAAAATGAGCATAATTTTTTACTTTGAGCTTGAATTTTAGCAAACTCGGTGACGTCGGAAAGATGATTAAATTATTTTTAATTTGATATATCATGGGTCACCTAATTCATTTGGTGCTAAAATATTTGAGCGTCTGAAGTTGACCCAATATCCATTTTTCTCTAATATAAATGTTGACCCTCACCTATGGCCAAACCTACAGTCCATAGGTCCAACCATGGATTGTACTAGTTGACCGTGGGTGGGATCAGAGACCATCAAACTCTGGACTCCAACGACGAAACCAATCTATGGTTCATGGGTCCATCAACGGACCGTGGACCATGGTTGTATGTGTTATCTTTACATCCTAATTTTTTCGTAAGTCTGAAACTGAACCACGAGATCCCACCTACGATCTGGGATCTGACACACGGTTCGTCGATGACTTTCGTTGATTCAAACATCAGATATTAAAGAGCTGTAATTTTTCATCTTCTCAAATTAACAGTGTTACAAATAAAATTTAGGCGGAGTGTATCTATTCTCAAAAAGTTCAACAACCATGTGTACAATTAGTGAATGAATTCATGTTTCTTGTGTTTATCCTTTTTCTTCTTTTCTCTATTTAAAAAAGATCGATTTTGTTTTTCTTTTAATTTGTTTATAAAAAATATCTTTTTCTTCTTTTCTCTATTTAAAAAAGATTGATTTGTTTTTCTTTTAATTTGTTTAAAAAGAATAATTTTTTTCTGTAATATTTTAATTTTAATTTTTTATTTGACAAGTTTAAGAGTACAATAGGGCAATCCACTATCATATCAAAATTATAATTTTCTGTAGAGAAGTCCAGATTTTTCCAATGTAACTTGCTAAAAGAGAAATTTTATAAGTTCAACATAACTTTATTATTATTATTATTTTTTTTATACATATTTGGAATTTGAAAGCAGAAGGCGTCAAAGATTTTTTCTCCCGCTTTGCTATCCATCCCACACCTTCTCCATCGCACTAGCCAGTCTCTTCACTCACGCACACAGTAGTACTACAGCAACAAAATATGTATTTCGCCACTTCTCAACTCCCCCACTCACCACCGTCGCCATCGCTGGAACCACCGTTAACATGCGCACAAGGCCATAGCTCGACTTTGATTATCCCAACTGATGAAGGAGGATCAATTTGTCTGCTCTGCTTGTCTAATCTCATTTCCAATCCGAGATCGCCGACCGTTCACGTGTCCTATGCTCTCTCTCAGTTATCTATCGCGCTTTTCCAACCGAGTTTCCGCCAAACCTTCTTCACATTCCACTCTCATTTCCTAATCTCGCCTCTCGTCGGTGTTCTATCTTCCTTCTATGATGAACCCATAGCCAAGCAAACTATGGATTTGATTATGCAGTTGTGTGAAGCTCCAGACTGCGATGTGCATGCAGAGTTTGTGGCTCGGCTAGCAGATCGCCTTTCCAGCGGCTCTTTAGCTTGGAGTCAGAGACAGCTCCACTCGGTAACTTTTCCCTCTGTACTAACTCTTAAATTTCCAATTTATGGAGGTGTAATTTAGAAGGGAGCTGTAGAAGGTATAGTTACATAGATATAGCCTTACATGATACAACATATACTCCTACAATCAAGTGATTTATTAATTTGCATAGAAGTGTGTCACTCTAAAATGGACTAATAAGGAAATAAAAGTGGAACTGAGTTAAGTATCTGATTTTTCTAATTTCCTCAGTGTCCTTCAGCATTGTGCAACTTTGTTCTGTGGCATACAGCCGACTGTGATCAGTAAAGCTTTCAGCACTGAAAATGATCTTGAAGATCCTATTAAAATTTATACTAAGAACAGGTTTAGCATTATAGCTATATTGCTCACTCTTCAATCCTATAATCAAATATAGCTTTTATAGTAGCTTTTCCACAGTTATTTGGCACTGCTTTCAATTTCAGTGAGTCAATGACATTGACTAACAGCTTAAGTTTAGTCACCGACACTGTTGCAGATTTGATTGGAAAATCACAGTCAGAATGATTCCTGAGAAAATATTAGTTTTATCCAGAGCAGTGAGTAAAGCTTAAACCTGCTTAGGTAGTTATTTCAAGTTTCAATGCCAGTGTTCAAGTCCATAAGAAGACTTGTGGAGGAAAACACTTATACGATGTTACAAAATAAGCAAATAAAAGATGGGAGGAACTGTAAATGATTTTGAATTTGGGAAAAATTTGAGTTGCATTGTAATGACACCAATTATATGTTTCCTCATGATGATTCACAACCTTTTTAGAGTAGCTTCACATTCTATTCGGTTCATGTTTGCTGCTGACGTCTATGAACAAATTGCTCATTTTGGAGATGGTACACTGTATGTAATTGATTTTCTCATTGAGAAGCTATAATGAACAAGAAATAGGAAGAAGTTATACTTAGTGGTTCTGTCTTGGTATCATTGGCCTGATATCTGTCAAATACACATTGGATTTTAATGAGATAACTCAGCCTTCAATTTGCACAGAGAATTTGTAGTTTCTATATTTATTTCTGTATTTGCAGTGACATATGTTTTCCTCTAATACATGTAATCTGACCCTTTTTTTTAAAAAAAAAAGCTTCACTGCTTAGGTCTTCTCTTGGATTACCAAAAAAACCATTCCTATTGTCTCGAAGAAACGGATGCCCTCATTTTCAATCTCGTCAGTGGCCTTCAATTGTCCAGGTGACTCTTGAAACTGAGACAGTGGCTATCTCATTTTGCCTTAAACAAAGCCCTGAAGGTCAATTCCTTCTTGAGTACAGTGAAGATATTCAGGGGGAAATCCTGTTTGTTCTATACAAATTATTCCTACTCAATGGGTCTCAAGATGGTGAAGATCCTCCTAGTTTATTTGGTCATTTCTCGAAGCTCCTACACTTAGCACTGGCAGTTCTGATGAAAGCTCAAAGTGATGATGTTCGCTTAAACTGTATAGGTAAGCTTCTTTCACATTACCGGTTTCTGCTTCTTGAGCATTTGCATCTCTGAATTTGATTTTCCAGCGAATATCTTGACAGTTAACCATTTTATACTTGGATTATTGCAAAATAAGAGGAGTATATGGTGATAATTGACTAATTTATGATATATTTGACAAGTATACCAGGGAAGTATGGTTGCTAAAAAGCGAGAATGCATTATAGGAATAGCCATATATCTCCTTGAGAAATCATTTGAATGTAGAGATTTTGTGGCTCTTGAGCCTAATGTTGTGGTAAACAGGCTCCATAAATCTGTTCACACCTCGGATATACTCTGACTGATAAAAAGTTTTGCGTGTATATTTGCTGCTGACTTGACTAGCAAAGTTCTATGCACTCTTCACCAGAGCTCTGATTATCTCTCTCTTCTCCCCTCCCTTCCCCCACCATTCCCATAAGGAAAAGGAGATAAGATGCTGCTGATGTTGGAGTTTCTGCAAGATAATCTCATCTCTCGCATTTGTCAAATCAGTGATACTCTTTGTTTATGCAGCATTCTTAACAGTAATGATGCAAAGAGGATTCTTTCAAACTACTTCTATAATTGGCACAAGGAGCAGGAGTTGTTATGATGTTGACCACTTGATGGAAACAAATGAGCAGATATCAGATGGGCCTCTAGCTATCTTGTTTGCAGAGGCAGTCAAAGGCCCCCTGCTTTCTTCTGATAATCAAGTTCAAATAGCAGCGCTAGATTTACTTTATCTTTATCTGTCGAGGAAAGATGTCTTAGAAAATGAAATCCAAGTATTTGTTGAAGAGAACATTGCAGACTATGCGTTTGAAGTGCTGAGGTTGTCAGGTAAGAATATCAGCTATACACAGTGTCTGAGCAGTTAGATTTATACGTATTAGTTTTGGTTGAAGAAATGAAAGATGAAAGAGGGCGTTTCAGTCGCACTCTATTCTATTTGTTTTTCCGTTTACAATTAAACTATCTTGAAACGACCACTTCTCTGGCGATTACAGTTTCTACAATAAACAAATTACCATGGGTACAATGTTTGTTGTCCATATGGTTCGACAAGATCTAAGTTCTCTAACGACAATCAGCTAGAGAACATTCTAATTATATTAGGTCAGATTATGCAATTAATGTTGTCTATAATGACTAATGAAGTAACTCATTAGTTTGCAGGATGCAAAGACCCAACAATTAAATCTTGTATTCAGCTTCTTGATATTTTAGCAACTGCTGAGCAAGCATTTAGGCAGAGACTTGCAATTGGGTTCATGGCCCTGATTCCAGTTCTGCATCATGTTGCTGAAATTCCCTTCCACCCTGTACAGACTAAGACACTCAGGCTTATTTGGAACTCTGTGGAGAACTGCCCAGGGGTGGTATCCAAGTCTCAGGTAGAAGAAATAAGCCTTTCATTGACAGGAATGCTCAAGAAAAATCTTGACGGAGAAATAGGCATGCTTCCAGAAACATTAGCTCTGGTCTGTTCAATATTTGTTGCACTTATGAAATGTTCATCTACCTGTGGGATTTCAAGTTTCTCACTATCAATTCAGGATGCATCAAGAAATTGCATCTTAACTTGTTTAATTAATTATGGCAAATACCCGGGTCAACTTTTGAACTCTCTTTACCTACTGAAAGAGGCATATTCATATAGTGTTGGGATGAATTCCTCAAGCTCAATGAACACAGATCTTAGAAGAAGCATTATAGATGTATGCAAAACACATATATTACCGTGGTTTATGAAATCCCTTCATGAGATGGAAGATGAGGATATTCCAGCTGCAATACTTGAAAATTTCTATTCCATATTGCTACAAGATTCAGACACCGAAACCAAAATATTTGCAAATGTTCTGCTCACATCTTCCTGGTTCAGTTTTGCATATGGATGTTTAGGCCTTTTCCCTTCTGAAAAGATGAAAAGGAATGTTTATCTTATCTTTAGTGTGATGACAGATATCATTCTTGGGGTTGATTCTGCGCGATGCATTAGCGATGCTGCTCCACATCTTCCATCTGATCCTATAGATTTGCTTTTCCTTTTGGGCCATAAAAGCTCCCAAAATGTTGAATTGTCTTCTCGGCAACTGGCAGTTCTGTTGTTACTGTACATCAGCTCACTGTATGACGATCGGTAAATAGTTTCTGGGATCTTAATCTTACTCTTTCTGCATTTTCCCTGCTTATGTTATCAGTCCTCAGTTGATCATCTCACCCCTTTTCCAGAATTGCAGATGATAAGCTTGTGTTAGCTTCATTGGAGCAATATATTCTACTAAACAGCAGCGAAAACATGCATGGAGCTTCTGTTTTGGGAATATTTATAAATCTTTATGCACTATACAGAGGTTTAGCCAAGGTGAGCTACCAAATCCCCTACAGCCCAGAGGCTGAAAGGATTGTGTTCCACCTACTTGCGGAAAAGGGCTGGGATTTGCTATCTACGAGAATCCACGTAACATCTTTGAAATGGTTGTTCCAACAAGAGAAAATCTGCAACGTGCTGTCTGCCCAGATTTTGAAATTTTGCAGATGCCATTGCTCCAACATAAACCAGATAAATATCCATGGTGAAGCCAATCAGAAGATAGATGTGTATGTTATGACAGAACTTGTAGCTTTGGGGGATAACTTTGTAGGTACGCTCATGGTGTTTCTATTGGGAGAGGCTGGAGAACAATATTCCGAGTATGACGTTGTTTCACTGGTGAATACCATAAAACGTATAATAGAAATCTCACCAAGTACTTCAGATCAATTCTGCTTGCACGGGATAGCTACTGCAATTAAGAACCTTTACTATAAGTTTGGTCATTCTTTATCCCCAGATACTTTCATGTCAATCTCCGAACTAGTATCCTACATTCTTCAAGCAGTACACTCTGAATCCCTCTCTGATGATGAATCCTGGGTTGCAATTGTGGTGAAAGTATAGTACTGACTCTTCTAAATACTGTTTGCTCACAGTTCCTCTGTAGTAAATAGACTTTTCCTTGATTGCAGATTATCGACTACCTGATCCCCTCAGTAGCTGCAGATGGATGGACACCGGGAACTCTTATATCAATTGGCATTCTTTCTATGGTTTTGCATCACTCAGTGAATCAAGTGATGGTTGAAGCTTCGAAAACCATAATCCTTAGTACTCATATGCTATCATTGGTTAATACCACTATCGCCAATGCCTGTTCCAAAGGACCTTCACTTCTTGAACAAAACGAAGGAGCAAGATCTGTAGAAGCTCTTGTTTTTGTGCTTTCACTTCTTTTCTTCTCTTTGAGAAGGTATCAGTTCCTTTAACATAGGTTCTATGCTTTCTTTTATTTTGTTTTTTATTTTGAATCTAATAGCTTATTTTGCTAGTGCGCATGCCATTTTACCGGGGATTATGGACTTCCAATATCTGCTGGATCCTACCAACATACCGCAACCCTGGTCTTATATTAGTATACAGTGCCACGATTTGTGCAAGTTATTGCATTTTGGATCTATTCCTATTAAGTTACTTAGCTCGCAATACCTTCTGGAGTTATTCAGTGGAATAGAAGACGAGAAAAGTAGAAAATCAGACACATTAGAATTCAGAACTAATTATTTGACGTCTATAATGGCTGTTTTAGAAGGCCAACTATTTTCAAGTGACATGTCTGTAGCAATGAACTGTTCCCTCTGTTTGTCTATGCTCATTGGGTGGCAAGATGTGGAAACAGAAGTATCAGCTATACAAAGGAACAACTGGTGTCGGTTTATAGTAGAAGAATTAGTGATATCCTTGGCAGCTCCATCTTTGGCTTCAAAATCTTTCATGATCCATCACAAGCCTGCAATTCATATTGCAGTTGAACTGCTGAGAAGAAAGAAAGTTCTCCAATGGATGACTTCAATCTTCGATGAATCTTGCATATTTGCCATTACTAGAAACATTACAAATTCTAATTTGAGCGCTGAATTGGTGTTCCTCTTAAGGAAGTTACTTAATTATGGTTTTCTGAATGATGAACAAATTGCTGCTCTAAATCAAGTATTCCAGGTAATAGATACTTTATCTTTGAAAGATCATTGGTTCCTATTGTGATCTGGTGTCATGAAGCTTGCTTTTAGAAAAAAAGAAGAAGAGAACACTGCCAAAATGAAATAATGGAATTCCGTTATTATTGTGTTTGCCTGCAGGAATGCAGAAAATGTATCTACACAGACAAACTTCAACATGCTGGGGCAGAGGAGAAGACATGGAACGTAGCAGCTGCTTCAGATTATGTAGGTAAAGTTTGTCAGTTTCTCATTAGCCTCGTAACGACTCAGCCATCTAGTGGTATGGAGTCTTCAAGATTTCAAAGTGAGAAAAGGGAATTGCTGGAAGAAATAGACTTATTTTCAAAATGTTTAATGAGGGAAGATTGAGCATGCACCACTAAAGTTAGGTTTTGCAGAGTATCATATACGTTCTTTTCGAAGAACAATTCAGATATTTTCCTGTTTTGTCACTCATAAACTAAAAAGAGCAGTGGCATCTGCTAGTATAATCCTATATCTGTCACCAAAATAAAATTAAAAAAGTCTTCCGTTTCATTGGCCACATACAAAGCACTGCCTTAGTAATTCTACTTTTTGTGCATCACCAAGTTCTACATATTTTCTTTACTCTTTGTTTTGTTATTCCAAAAGAGGGACAAAGAAAATGGGAAAAAAGCAGTTGAGCTCCCCAAATTGATTGGTAGAAGAGGTCCTTTCTTCCTTGAGAAACATTTGGGCTGGACTGGGCAGGCCCATCGTTGTGGCAAAGCAAGCCTGAGATCCTAGGGGCTAGGCCCTAGCATTAAGCAAACAAAATAATTCCTTGATACATGTTGTTGGTTTTTCTTGAAGTGTACATAGGAATCGCTAAATAATTGATGGGACATATTACTTTCTAGTTTCTCCCACAGACGTAATAGTTCCTCCCATCTCAGCATTATAAAACTCCCTTGCATGAAAAAGATAGCCCACCATCCAATAATTTAATACACCTTTTACTATATATACTTGTTGTCCTAACTTGTACATTTACGAAGGCTAAAGAAAATGATCAAAGAGATATGGGATGGAGGACCCCCACTCACTCGACCTCAAACTTGGGGACCCTTCCAGTACTTATTGTATAACGAATTTATCAGGGTGCCGTAGAAGTGGATGGACATTGTCTTCTACTTAGAATTATTTGTTATATACAAATGAACAATTATGAGTACAATGACAATCTACATTCATAAAACAAAAAAGAACACAACAAATGAAGTTTCCTCCTTCATAAATCATGCATGAGATGAGAAACATGATAAAAAGGCAGAGGATTTGCAAGAGGGATGTGGTCCCTGTGAGAGGGAGGTTATCTTGTTAAATCATGAAAAGCAACACCCACGTCCCTGTGTCCCCTTTAGTCCTTTTATTCTCATCCTGCCCCTTACTGAACAAATAGATTTAGCTTATCTATACAGCAGTCAGAACTACTGATAAATCATTACCTTATATATGTATTAATTAATAAGCTCATGATTTCAGGGTCTTTTTGGGATGAATCAATTCTTTTATTCCTTTATACATTGTTTTATTAACTATATCACGATATTTAATAAAGAGCCTGATGCTTGATCAAGATTCTCCCAAGTTCTTTCTTGTTTTGTATATGCTGCAACTTGTGCTTCTGGGGATATATGGATGAACTTAATACTAAAACATACGGTCCATATCTTTTCCTTCTTTAGTGTAATATATATCAATTTCATTACTAGAAAGTGGATCCTTGACCCCATTAAATGATATGATCTACACGTGATATGATTATAAATTATAAACACATAATTTTTGTGAAACTAAAAACTATTTGCTAGGTGTCAATACTTCATTAGTATTATACTTATTGTTATATTATATATATAAAGTTCATGAATTAAATATTGCTGTAGGGTGCCATATATTATCATGACTAATTGGATTTGTTTCTTTTAGGTAGCAACTTTTTGCGCTCCCAAAATGATATGTGATCTTGACATATCATAAAAGGTGGGAAAAAAGTTTCAAAAAGAAACCTTTATTAGGAGGACAAAATATAAATAGCCCCATTATGAGTTTGGTTGAAGATTCATAAAGGTTCTAATAGCCAATCTAGAATATACAATTTCTAACTAATTACTCATGTTAGGGACCATTGAAACAGTACTTCTTAGCTATTGAAAAAAAAGGAGCTATAAGGGAGAATTATTTGGTATAGTACTATCTTTCAAGAGATTTTGGAGCTTTCTGAAGAAGTCCTAATCGATTTTCAGTGGAAAACTGGCTGTCATGCTTTTGCTATGTTTTTGATTAATAATAAGAGTGTTATATAGTCAGCAAATACATTGATGGTGACCCTTGACCTTTTAATTAGGACATCACATGCGTCTCAATAATGTTTAGGTGAGTAAATTACCAAAAAAATAGTGCTCAAACAAGCATAGAACAATCAGGGACTATTTGGTATATGGATAAACATATGACTTAGTCGTGGAATAAGAATCATGTACAATCTTATTTCGTATTTGGTTATTGATTATGTAATAAGTTATACCACGATTAATTTGTGAGAATTTGATTCTCTACCTTATAATTACCTTCGTTATTTTTTCATCTCCACTCTCCCTCCCCTCCCCCCTACCCCCCTTTTTTTTTCTTTCCGGAAAAGATTATCAATTAACTATAGTGAAAAAAACTAATAAAGATTGAAAAAAATCTTGTACAATATTTTAGTTCATCGATGATTGATCAATTGCTTGATCTTATTCAAGTACTAATAGTTGTTGGGTAATTATCACCTTGTTGTTTGTATAATCTCAACACTAAATTAAGGTTATAGGTAGGAGTTTGGAGGTTGGGATTACCCTTTAGTACAAAGGGATTTATTCTTCTATTAGGTTCAATTATATATTATCTTACACAAGCTATATGGTATTAAATTACATCGTCGTCCAAACGAGAAAACAACAAGTCACCAATTGACCTGGTTTATCTAATAGGTGAATATTTAGGAAATTTCATGAAGTTATACTAAGAAGTGATTTTGTTAAAATGAATAGTTTAGCAAATGAAATTAACAAAACCCCCATTTATATATATTTTTTTTTGATTTTTTTTTGTAAAAGAAGCAAGTGGATGTGAGAAAAGCAGTACTATCATTCATTAACTTTAGAAATTGACATCTTGGAATTACTACCTAAAAATAACTTATTCGAAAAAATCAATTAAATAAAGCTCCTTTAAATTTTACTGTTTCCTAACTAATTATTCTCAATTCCGCCGAAAGATTCACCTTCTTTTTTTTTTTTTTTACCTTTTTCACAAATCCACTTTCAAACAAAGAAATTAAGTAGGTGATTTAACTTTCATCATGAGAAATTTTTTCACATAAACTAGGATTTTTAAAAAAAGTCAAAGATACACATATAGAAATATCATAAAACAGCAGTAATAGAAAATCAAAAAGATTGAAAATCTCATTTAACCAAACACACACAAGCAAAAGACTTTTTTCATAATTATTCAGGCAAAATAAAAATATTTTCGCTCGTATTCATCTACAAGTTTCTTTCTTATAAAAAATTAGACTACAACAATTACGTACTTCTGAGTTATACAATTTACATATATAATAACTTAATGGTATGTAACATTAAAAATAGTTAATTTTCTTTCATTATATATGTGAATTGTATACTTCAAAAAGTATACCACGCACATACTTGTTCAATATTTTAAAAAGATAATATTTTGTATAATATTTTAAAACGAACATTTTGTGCACTGCTTTTTTTCTACAATTCAAAACCACCCACAACGTATTTCAGTGCACATGAAACAAGTGAGTAATAAAGCAATTATTATAACATGACAGCTATTTAATAGAAATTAATTAATTATATTTTGATGTTTATATTTTGTCGTAGGCACTTGTCAGAATCTTAAAATACCATAACCATTGTGAAATCGAATATAATATAGTAGGAGTATGGTTAGTTGAGAGTAATATTCAAAGTAAAGGTTCTGTTTCGTTCAATGGAACATTAAGAAATTTTTAATTTTAAATTTGCCGCAAATACAGATTATTTTAAATAATTGATTTTTATCAAAAGAACTAAAATACCAAAATGAAACTTATATCTAAATTTGAGAGTATTTACGAAAGATTTGAACTAATCAAGAGTAAAACAAATGTTAGATCGTAATAATAATATAGATAAATGAAATATATATATTTCTAATAAATAATTAGACATTATACACACGTTATTATATATTATCAATATCTATGTTACTAGGAAGCCAAAAAAATAATGCCATATATACCTACTCAGGGAAATGTATTTATAAAATCTCTCACCAAATATTTCTGTTGGATAAATATTAATTACAAGTTCTGTATGCTAATAAATAACAATATATCTAACTAAATTAGAATTTTCTGATGCTTTAAAGAGTCCATGTCACTTGATTATAATTTACATAACCTATGCACATATTTGTCCTTGCACCTTCTTATTCTGACTTTTGAGAAGCACACTACCTTTTTTTTAAATTTATTTTTTATGTTAAAGTGCTTCTTTCTTTTACTCATAATAATGAATAATAACTACACCTAAGTCGCTAATAATAAATTATCCTACCAAATCCAGAAGAATAAATACTGCGCATTATTAATTTTATTAAAATGTCTAGTATCTAGTATTCCGTTAGCTGCACAGCCTCAAATTTAAAATAGTAAGATAAATGAATTTCAAGTACCATATTTTCAAAGGGAAAAAAAAAGTAGTACTTGAACTGGCAGAAATATATTGACTGTCAAAACCAGAATGGAAATTTGGTAATTTGTTGGACTATTTTTGGAGGGTTGTTAGTTACTATTTCTAGTTATAAAACAAGAAATAATTGTAGCACTATTTTATACTTTATGGAAGAGAAATTAAAATTGAATACATAAAATGAGGTATTATGGTAGATAATTCATTAAAATATGAATAAAATTCGGATAGATGATGCAAGTTAGAAAGAAAATAGGGAGAATGTGTCGGTGTCATTTGTTTGCCTTTCTATTTTGTCTCTTCTTTTTGTGCAAACCTAATATTCTTCCAACTTTTCTTTTTTATATATATATAAAAAAAAATACAAGTTCATCAATCATATATTAATCAAAACTTATTTATTTTTCAATAATTCAGTTTGTTGAGCTTAAGCCAGCAGTATATTTAAGGACAATTTCATTATTATTTCTCTCTCTTATTATATTCGAATGAGTTAAAAATTGAACCAAATTACATTTTATACGTCTAGTTCTTACTTCAGTAAAATTATTTTTATAAAAGCAAAAATATCTATTTATTTCTACTCTAATTTAATAATATTTAGTTTTTTTCAAAATAATGAAACTCACTTAATTATTCTTTCTTTTAGATATCGTTGATATTTATCTAAAACTTTAAAAATAAATTTACGATCAATGAAAAAGAAATGAATATGGACATTCTAACAAACCTTTCACATTAGATGTTGAAGGGAAAAAAAGAAGAAGATAATTTACTATTACATATGTATAATCGTAAAAAAACTGAAAAGATAAAACAAGGATAAGATAAATTAAGAGTTATGTTGTATTTACTATATAGTATATAATTTTTGCTGACAGAAAATCAACCGACAAAGAAGGGGGACAGTGGTAAAATGATAATGCTTGTTTAATTAAAAAAATATTAAAATTAGTAAACAAAAATTCCTCTGTCATAAAATTCTTTACTCTGTATTATATAAAAAATATAATTTTAATATTTTTACTCCTGTAATTCTTTATTTGAGGTGTCAATCCCTTGGAGCGCATGTTTGTTGACCAATCAACAAGAAAAAAATAAACAAATACTCCTTGAATTTATTTTTACTTGCCTTAAATATTAAATACCAAATTAATAGAGACGATAAATACTTCAGTTTCTTTTAAAAAGTATATGCCAAATTTGATTGTGGCAAATATTAATAAATGTGTTCTGACTTCTGATTGAGAGATTCTTCGAATTTATTCATTTTTTTCTAATTTTTGAAACAGAGAGATAAAGGAGAAAAACAGAAGTTGGGGTCTATTTTTCTGTCTTTTTATTATATCTTTTACCTTTTTTCTCACACATTCCTATATACTGACTTTCTCTTCTTCCTGTTTTGGACAATCACAAAAGCAACAAATACAAAATCTTCTTAAAGTTGGTCCCTTTTTTCTTCGTTGAAAATGATTAATTGAAGTGGGGTCTGTGATTAATCAAGAACCTTAATGCACGATACCTACTTCAGGTTTGCTTCAAGAACTTGTTATATACAACAAAGGTAGTTCTTTTTTATACTTTCTTGTTTTCTTATACTGTCAAAACATTCTGTTACAGTTTCATTTGCTTTGCATTTTTTTTTTTAAAAAATAAGAGTGAAGGGGTGTTGGGTGTGTGGTACATACATGTGGGTGGGTGTTGTGTTGTTCCAATCTTGTCACTTTTGTGTGTGGGTTCATGTATGAGTGATTGAGCTTCTTGGGTACTCGAAAAATTTAGTCTTTTCTGTAATCTTGCTTTCTAGGTAATCAAAAAGCTTCAGTACTTTTCTTTTTTTGTTTAACTTTATTTATTGGTTTTTGAGAGATTTATGTGTCATTGTGCAGATTTGGGGTTTTGCAGTTTGCACCGCTAATTTAGCGAGGTGTTCAACTTAGAGAGAGAAAGAAAAGTAGTGGAGAGAGAAAGTTATGGCAGCAAAGTCTGATGAACCAGTGCCACATCCACCAAAAGATCAGCTTCCTAATGTTTCTTACTGCATTACTAGTCCTCCTCCATGGCGTAAGTCTCAATTCTGTTTTTCTTTTTTTGTTTTTTTGCTTTCAAAATTCGGGATAGGGGAGGGGATTACAAGGTAGGAAATAGAACACTCAGGTGAAAGTTTCAGGTAGCCAATCAGCTGAGCTACTAAGATTTGTTCTAAATTTTGTTAGATTGCTTCGTTCCATCCCTTTTTTTGGCATTGTAGAATAATCGTATCTCTTCTCTTACTTGGAGCATATGGGGCCTGGTTTTTATGAACTCTGTTCTTTTGTACCACGGGTTTTACTATTTCTCATTGAATTGATTCATAATGTGATGTGTGGTGTTGTCCCACAGGCTTTACTATTTCTCAGTGAATTGCTTCTTTATGTAAAATATGTGTTGCTGTATTGAGCATAAATTACATTAGTTGCTTTTGTTTCAAGTTTTGAATTTTCTCTTTTGAATATTCTGTTTTTTTCCTTGCTGACAAATTCACGGCCCAATTGTTTTACCGTGTCGAATTCGTGAAGTTGAGATGTTATGCTAGCAAATTGGGATCTAGTAGCTGGTTACATAAGCAGCAGCTTCTGTGCACACCTTTTTTAATTCTAGTTGTTAAAAGTATATGATTATTTTTCCCATTTAGCCTCATACTACATTTATATATAATTATGGCATTTCTTTTATATTCCTTATGTTTGAAAGTTCTTCCATTTTTTGTGTGTCATTTGTATTTTTTTATGCTATCCTTTTTTGGTCACACTTGAAATATTAAGCACAAACTATTGTCTAGGTGACTCAGTTAGTAGCAATATCTACTTAGTAAAATAATTCTCTTTTTTTGTGCTGCTGATCTTGAACAAATTCATCTAATACTTCTTTATATCTTTTTCATATGATGTTGATTATTTTCCGTAATGTGGACCTGTGGACTATGCTGAATTTGTCTAATTTTTGAATGCAGCTGAGGCAATCCTTCTTGGATTTCAGCATTATCTGGTTATGCTCGGTACCGCAGTTATCATTACTACAGCTCTCGTTCCCCAGATGGGAGGAGGAAATGTGAGCTCTACTGACACTGGAAGCTGTTATACTGCGTATTATGATCTATTTTTTTTTGTTTAAAAGTGATGCGACAATATTAAACAGAAGATTGTCTTCCCCTATGCAGGAGGAGAAAGCGAAAGTTATTCAGACAGTGCTATTTGTTGCTGGGCTGAACACCTTGTTGCAATCTTACTTCGGAACTAGACTACCAGCTGTGATCGGAGCGTCTTATACCTTTGTTGCACCTACAATTTCGATTATCCTTTCGGGGCGATGGAGTGACCCAGACCCTGAGTCGGTTAGTGTATTCAGATGCCTATTTTGCACTTTGTTGTTTAAATAATGTATTTTAATCAATTGAATGATTAGTATAAATAATTGGCATTTTGGTTTTGTGATGCAGTTCTCTCGTAAGTATCACAGTCAATTCATGGAACAAAAGTTTAGCTGTTTTATTCTCTTTAAGCTAACAACTTGAGTGCCAAAATCACTAATGCACAAAAACCCGCAGTAGCTCTGGAAACTAGTAGTCAATTTTTCCTTGAAATAATTCATATTAGAGCACTCTTTTAATTTCTGTAGTAGATCTTTAGGCATAACTTGGACTCATCCACTTCATCTTGATGATATTCTGTCTGTCCTAATACTATGTTACATTTTCTATTTTTTTTGTCAGCGATTTAAGAAGATAATGAGGGCCACCCAGGGTGCACTTATTGTTGCTTCGACGATTCAGATTGTCTTAGGTTTCAGTGGTCTCTGGCGCAATGTTGTGAGGTTTGTTAGTATGATAAGATTTATATTCTGCCATTTAGTGTCAATGTTTTCCCTGACCCCACTTGCGGGATTACACTGGGTATGTTGTTGCTACTATCAATGTATGACTGGTTAATGTTATTCCCTATGTCTAGACAGACATCTCATCTACTTCCTATTATGTCAATATCTGTCTGGGAGATGTTATTCCCTATGCTAGACTTCCGATCTAGTTCCTACAATTTAATCAAGCACTCTTTTCCAATCCTGTTATATTTCTTTTTTGGGATTGGAGAGCAAGTAGTTGCTCAAAAGGTTACTTTTGGTGGTTCACTGCATCATGTCGATTGTGTCATCATTTTGTGTACTTGCAGTGAAACTATTTCTAATTGGCATTTTATTCTTTTGATTTTTTAGGTTTCTGAGCCCACTTTCAGCTGTTCCTTTAGTTGCTCTTGTCGGCTTTGGGCTCTATGAGTTTGGTTTTCCAGGGGTAAGTAATGATGTAGATGCACCTTTTTTCCTCTTGAACGTCTACTTGTTTGTTGCTATATAATGCCAAAATGCTGATTATATCTTATATATTTTTAGGTTGCCAAATGTGTTGAAATTGGGTTGCCAGAGCTGGTCCTTTTGGTCATTTTCTCTCAAGTGAGATTCTTTATCAAGAAATATATCCCTATTACTTTATGTTGCTTTGAATTGTAGCATATATTAATGTGATTTTTGGTTGTCATTACAGTATTTGGCTCATCTGATACGCCCGGGGAAGCATATATTTGATCGTTTTGCTGTTCTTTTCACCGTTGCAATTGTATGGATTTACGCCCACTTACTTACTGTGGGTGGGGCTTACAATGGAGCTGCACCAATTACCCAAGCAAGCTGCAGAACTGATCGTGCTGGGCTCATTGATGGTGCCCCATGGTGAGTGCTTTTCTCTTCCTCATCCCTCATCACTTGCTTCTGCATTAGGGCCCCATGGTGTATTGGATTCTTCTTGCATAACAAAGGCAGGAATCATATATGGGTTCTGTCGACGAGATCAATAAAGATTTTGTCAATCTCTGTCTATATCGAAGCTGAATCTTAAAATAATGAATGAAAATATCAAAACTTAGATATACGAAGAAGTTGAAATCATCATATTCCTATTGTAGTTCTGAGTGTTTGGGTTCGTGGTGATTATGGCCACTGTATGTAGATAAAAATTGGAAGATATGATTAATGGCTGGCATCTAGGATGGTGAACAACAGATTGGGTAGTGATGGGAAGAACACCACATGTATCCGAGTGTGCTTGCGCAAGACATTATGCTGATGTGAGCATAGGTTTGTAAAGCTTGAGACGGATCTCACACTTCGCTCATTTAATGCATAAACGAGTTCTATGAGCTTTTATTCATGAATTGAAATAGGCATTCCATGTTGGGAGAAGAGGGTAGTTTTGTAAGTAGTTTTGTAACGTATGTGGCGACCAGAAACTTCGGAATAATAACACTTCAATATTGAATACATGAGATAAATTCATAATCAGCTTCTAACTCCTAGGTTTTAATTGGCCTACATACTGATGTTCTGCATTCTTGTTGTGTTGATTCAACGTTAATCACACATATTAGATTCCATCAGCAGTAACACTTGAGAAGATAAAATGTGACTGGTACATCATTACATGATGTGCAAAGTGACACCCTTATGTCACTCTTCACCATGGTAGTCACAACTGGAAAGTGCTTGTGCCCCATTTATTGCTATTTATTTTTACTTTGAGCATAATTGGAAGATACAACATTGAAATTGCAATTTAGGAAACTATGCAGTTAATAAGTACCCTGGTTAGCTTGTGATTAAGCCCTAGTTAATTTTTAATTTGTGTGTAAATAAGGTGGGTGTTTGAAACTCACCTACCTGATTTTCATGCTTAGGAGTGCATACATCGTCTTTTGAAATCAGCTGTTAGTTTTCATTGTTGTACTACTTAAAGCATAAATAGTTTACTGTTTTCTCTACCTGCACTTCTTCAACGGTGGTATTGTTCTTGTAATACATGAGGTGCTATTTTTCTGCTTCAAGCTTTCAATTAACTTATTTACATTTTATTCCAAGTGCTTCTGTAGTTCAGAGAGTACTTGATTGGTGCATTCAAGTGTCGCTCAACTATAAGCAACTTATAATGTGTAAATATTGATGATATCATCTTCTCGTTTTGCTGGGTTTTGTTCGCAGGATTAGAGTTCCATACCCCTTTCAATGGGGTGCACCTTCATTTGATGCTGGTGAAGCATTTGCTATGATGATGGCTGCATTTGTTGCTCTTGTTGAGGTTCTATTTTTTTACCTGCTTGACGTAGAAATTTGTTGAAATTGTGAATGCTTTACGCTATCTTATCGGATGTTTTGCTTGTTAGACAATGTTGCTGACTGCATAGTATAGGCTCAATAAATACTATATATGAGCCCCTTATTTTCGGGGCAGATATCTAAGAGTTGCATCTCAACCTTTGTCTGTTCTTTTCTTTTATGGCTTCCCTGCTATGTTTTTGCCCGTTTTGCTTCTTTTTTAGTTCTGTTGTTTCTTTGAGCACTTCTTTTGATTGATAATTCTTATAAAGAAACAGATACTTGGGTTAGACAAGCCTGAAAGCAACACCCTTCTGATAGTTGCTTTTGTTTTTCAGTCCACTGGTGCCTTTATTGCAACTACGAGATATGCAAGTGCTACTCCATTGCCACCATCTGTACTCAGCAGAGGTGTAGGCTGGCAGGTAAAAAGGCATTCTCCTAGATCATACCCTTCCCTCCCCATTCTTTAGCATAACACAGACAGGAATCATGAATAATCTCATCTAGTTAACATGGGCCTGTACTTGCAATTGGCATTTAACATTATGGGAGGATTGCCCAACCCATCTCATCAAGTTACAAGTCTTCTTTCGTTTGAATCTCAGGGAATTGGCATTTTGCTGTCTGGCTTGTTTGGCACTGGGAATGGATCTTCTGTATCTGTGTATGTCCAGACAAATTCTTCTGTTGAGTGATAAACTCTTGTTAGAATGTTGACTGAAATGAACTTTCTTTACCAACATGCAGTGAAAATGTGGGGCTTTTAGCACTGACGCGTGTTGGTAGCAGAAGAGTAGTTCAGATAGCTGCTGGATTTATGATTTTCTTTTCAATTCTTGGTAAATCACCTGCTTAAACATTCCCTTGAGAACGACGGACCCATTGATAGAGTTGATAATCCACTACCCTCTCCCCTTATTGTTACCCTGTGGTTGTCTTGACTACACGATTGTGTTCAGGAAAATTTGGAGCAGTCTTTGCGTCAATACCAACATCGATTGTAGGTGCTTTGTATTGCATTTTATTCGCTTATGTGGGTAAGTTTATTGAACCAAGGCATCCAACAATCTCTGATCCATGTTATTGGTGAATTTGTAAGTTCTTATGTCCTTTGTCCTTTGCAGGCGTAGGTGGCTTAAGCTTCCTTCAGTTTTGCAATCTGAACAGTTTCCGTAGCAAGTTCATACTAGGCTTCTCCATCTTTCTGGGTTTGTCAATTCCGCAGTACTTCAATGAACACACAGTTATTGAGGGTTATGGACCTGTTCACACGAGTGGACGATGGGTATGGCAAATTGACATTAGCTCCTGAATATGATTATCATCTCCAATTATTTTCTTTTTTTTTCAGTTCTAGTCATGTAAAAGAGCTTGCTGAGAAAAGTTACATGCTTTGTCATTCTTCAGTTCAACGATATGGTTAACGTGCCATTCTCATCGGAAGCTTTTGTTGCGGGTATCCTGGCTTATTTCTTGGACAACACAATGCACAAAAGGGATGGTCAGGTAAGGAAAGACAGAGGCAAGCCATGGTGGGACAAGTTCAAGTCTTTCAAGACGGACACGAGAAGTGAGGAATTCTATTCCCTCCCATTCAATCTCAACAAGTATTTCCCATCCGTGTGATCGCCCCGTCCTTTATCATGGAGATAGAAGGGTCATATACTCACATGCCATATCATCACTAGCCCTTCAAGAGCTGTGTATTGGTGCGCATTAATGCAGTGCCACCAATTTGCTTTTATATTTACTGGCTACTTCCCAAAGGTATAATTAATTAGTCTTGACATTTGTTAATTGTTGTCTTTCTTGTAAATCCAAGGTTATATGTACTATGAATAGTAATAGAATAAGCTTTGCTTCTTTCAAATTGTATGGTGATTTCAGTAGCAATAAGCCTGTTCGATATGAGTAGTATCGAGCTGATTTTGTGATAGTATTACTGATGCGGAAGATTGTGGCTAAACTAGCAGATAATCTCACACAACACAAAGCAAATACAGAAAATTTACACACTCGTCGTCGAATTTTTGGCTTCGCCATTCATTGATTTTGGTTAGTTGATATCATTAGACAATACATTTAGCATATTCTTACGCGCAAACTGGAAGATAGGTTCTGTAATTCATATTGATGTGATTTTTGGAGTTCAAGCTCAAACCTACTCGAAATAATGGGAGTTCGTAATTTTATGGACAAAATGTCAAAGATAGGCCATTGCTCATGACTGAACATAGGATAAAAGTCCAAGCATTACAATTTTCATAGTCAAAAATATATACCCCATTTTCTTATAGAAAAATATACCACGGTCCAGAGTCACGTGGGAGTAAAGGGAATTCGAAGGAAAATCAAACAATATATATAATGATAGAATTTTTTTATTTTATGTATATATGACTAACACTAAATATCCTCGTGTGTTTACTTCTTTCCTATTTGAAGTTTTGAAACCCTAAAAATCCCGGCTCCGCCAACCACTTGACCAAACTAATTAATTATTTTTAGCAAATCCCTTAAGTTTAGGGATGCCATAGATTCAGCCAACGTAGTGATGTTGAACGTTGACCACTTACCACCAACTTAAGGTTATGATATTCACTAATGCTGCCAAGTATATAAAAAATACTAGCCCATTTTGTTAAGTTGGTATGGAACACAACAAAGACTAGAGAGAATTGGTTTCGAATTTTGTGTTTGAAACCACGTAAGATTTTTAGTCAGAACTAATTTGAATCAGAATTAGAGATTGATCATGTTTTGAAAAAACAACGTTGTTGACAATGGCTAACTGCATCTTAAGAAACTTATACACTTACTAATGAATTACTAATGACAATCAGAATCAATTAAGAAAGATGAAAGAACAATTTAATTAAATTTGCTGGAGCTATTGTAGTGCTTCAAGCTGTTTTGATGGGAACGCAGAATTGGTCCTGCCTAGAATGTCAAAAATGCAAAGGTACTAATACTGGGCCCATAAATATTAGTGCTCTTCTTACCCACTACTAGTACTTGAAAAACATATCAAATTATTTGTCATCCACTAGTTTTTTCTTTGTAACGATATTTGATTAGATATTAAATTTAAGAGCGAAAGGTGGACTTTTCAAATTTCTTGTCTTAAACGAAGTATAAATATATGTACAACAATAAGAACATACCTTCCTCCATGTATGACTATAAATTATCTCATTAATCAAGGGTTAATGAAATTTTTGTAAGATAAACTCTTTGTAAAATATAGAAAGGTGACATTTTCTTTCGGATGACTGAAAAAAAAAAGTGTATCAAATAAAAGAAAAAACAGTTCATTTTTTGTTGTTAAAAGGGGCTTCTCTTACAATAAAAATATACCTTTGTATCATCCTATTTAGTTGTTG
Organism: Solanum lycopersicum; assembly: GCF_036512215.1. Lineage (NCBI taxonomy): Eukaryota > Viridiplantae > Streptophyta > Magnoliopsida > Solanales > Solanaceae > Solanum > Solanum lycopersicum. Next base: position 60,846,753 of record NC_090802.1, on the reverse strand, counting down.
TTGTTATAGATTCTGCTTCTCTTAAGAAATTAGATAAGGTTATTATTGTAATTTGAACCCTGTTAAGTGTTCTTTTAAAGACAAGTTTTCGATCAATGTACATGAATTAATTTATTTTGATTAATTCATTTAATCAATAAACATGAATAATTTATTTAGTTTTCTATGTGGTCAAATGCATATATTCATAGCTAATAAATCTTAAAGGTAAAACAGGTAGAATAATGTCATTTATGCATTAGTTTTATGAAATGACAAATATTAAGAAACATTTATTTGTAGTAAGAACAATATATAAATAGGAATTGAAAGAGTAGAATATCACCAAAAGGAGTTTTAATTTTATAGCAAAAAAATCACTCGACTTAATTCACAAAAATTACTAAAAATGTAAATAAAAAGACTCAAGTTTGCCTAAATATCATAGAACTTCATTGAGGAAATAAAGACACATTTTATGTGATACTTAGACAAAGTCGATCGACCTTTTGGTTAATGACTTTCTATGATACTTAATTTGGCAAACTAGACTAATTTTGTAATTACAAAATATTTTAGTAACAATAATTTCGTTGGAAAAAAAATGTAATTTAATAACTTTGTTGTAATAAAGATGTCATTGTATCAAATCTTATACTATTCGATGTGATTTTTTTTTAGTATATATAAAAATCATATAATCTTCGGCCCACAAGATGTTAATTGGGTCAGAACCAATTTTATGTGATTTATGCCTATTTTCAGGTCTGAATTTTCAAAATTTTAATAAATTATGCATTTATTGTAGCAGAGAAAATAAAACCTTTCAAGAGTCAAATATTGAATATTTTCTGCATCTTGGAAGATATGTGTTGCCGTCACAATTAAAGTTTGTAAGGACATTCTCTGTGCTTCAATTGGAGTGTCACACATCAAATAATAGTCTTTGTTTCTTTTGAACTTGTCCACAAATAAATTCGATCATTTTAAATTTCACGAATCTTATGTATCAAAATAAAGTTTTTGTCTCAATTTGTATTAGTTGAGTCGGTGAATAAATAAATAAATAATAGTATTTTATATTTGATGGTTGAATATACAGTAGGCCAAGCCCACTTGTATCAGCCCTAATCATGGTTTGGTCCAAGTCAAGTCAAACCTGATTTTCATACGGACGCTTTTATTTTTAGAGATTTTAATAAAGTTGCTATATGAGTATAAATATACAGTAACTTTATTATTTTCATAAAACCTACGGTATAATAATTGTGGCTTTTACTATGTTTGGTGACCCGGCCAAAAATGTTTGAAGTTGGTAGCTAGATAGATATAGTACATTACTGTATATGTTATATGTATGATATACTAATATACAAAAAAATATATGTTTGTTTTCTAGTACGAGTATTATTTTGGTGGGCTTTTTACAATATAAAAACGGAAAAAGAAACAACTCTAAGTATGTATGTATGTATATACTATGGTGGCATTACTTAGTTACTCGTGTGTGTATATATATATACACGATGGTATCAAGGATGAAGAACCAATGGTTTAGGGAATAGAACAAGTGTCATCTCCACGTAATAATCAGTGGCGTAGCCAGCAATTTCATTAAGGATGTCCAAGTTTGTAATAGTATTTTTAAAAAATAAAACGATAATTTAAACTACCAAAATAAATAATCAAAGTTAAGCAATATTTAGAAAAGTCAATTTTTTTTCGTACTCTATTATAATAATTTCTCATGTCCATTGAAACTTGAAACTAAAATATTATGTTGATATTTTCTTATAAAATAAAAGAACAAAAAGAAGAAAAAAAAGAAAATTATTGAGATTCTATTTTTAATAATATGGTGATATAATTTGGATTATTGCGTCTGGTATTCCATAAGAACTTTATTCCATAAGAATTTTTTAAATTTTTTTTAAGGAAATCTTATTCTACAAAGAAAAGGTATTAAAATTTAAGAAAATAATTTAATTTTAATTGAAAAAAATCCACAGACCTTGGGTCTCTAGAAGGGTTCATGAAACAATCAACCAACACACTACTAAATGTTTATACCAAAATTATACATATTTTTTTAATTAATTAAATTCAAAAAGTCAAAAATAATTAAAGAAAAATGAAACACTCTGCAGGAAATCTAACCCGGGCTAAGTATAGGGATGTGACAGCTATTGCCAACTCCACTACGTCTCACTTAGTCATTTCTGGGGGTCCAACTTTTATATATATCAATATTAAATTAAAATTATACGTGTATATATAACATTTTTTTTCGACGAAAGATGTCTAATCGGACACCCTAAAACCTACGTGGCTCCGCCCCCGGTAATAACGCCAACCAAAAAATGCTTGCCAATCACCAAATATTACAAGTCTGGTGCAAAATCTTGATCGATGCTTGAATGTACATTAGAACTGCCATCCTTGTATTACAGGCAGACTTTTTACATAGAGATGAGCTTTATTCTACAAGGTCAATATGCAGACAAATGCTACCTTGTTAAAAAGCTTTGTTACTTTCTATTGTACCATTTCAATAAATAAATAAAAAATACATCAGAAAAGATCACTTTATTATATTTTTTTCCACTGGATACGTTAGGGGCCGTTTAGATGAGCTTAATAAAATCAGCTTTAAAAAAGTACTTTTGAAAGTGCTGAAACTTATTTTTAAAATAAACAGTTATACGTTTGGATAAAAATGTTGAAGTTAAAAAAAAGTTATTGATGTGTTCGGCAAATAAGTGTTGATAAACAGTTTTTTAAATCAAAATGTCTGAAATACCCTTAGAAGCTGTTAACATAATAAAAGTTAATTAATTTATATTTTACAGCCATAAATAATTATATTTTGCTATCATTCACATATTTCTTTCTCATCACAAATTATTTATAAGAGGAATATAAACTTATTATAGATTTTAAAGATATATAATTTGAATAGATTAAAGAACGATTTAAGATTTTATTTTAGTTTCATCCATAGGTAATAATAATTGTCTATCATTCACATATTTCTTTATTATCACAAATTATTTATAAGAGGAATATAAATTTTTATTTAAGTTATATGTGCAACTTATTTTACATTTTAATAATATATAATTTGAATAGATCACTTGAAAGATTTAAGATTTATTTTATTTTCATTCATTAGTAATAGTAATTGTCTATCATGCATACGTGAAAAGAGAAAAATAAAAGAAAGAGATGTCAGGATTATGTGGGTAATTTGAAGATTGTATAAATATATTAAGGGCAAAAAGGTAAAAATGTGGTCAACTTAAAACAGCTTATAAGCTGGAAACAAAAAAATACCTCTACCTCAGTTTATAACTTTTGGCTTAAAATAATTTTTTTTTAAAACTTAAAATAAGTTATTTTTAGTATTGCCAAACAGCTAAATAAGTCAAAAACCAGTTTTTAAGTCAGTTTGACCAGCTTTTAAGCTGAGCCAAACAGGCTCTAAAAGTGGAAGAACATATATATATATATATATATATATATTTACTAATTAGGAGATTAAATATATAATAAGAGATAGTGTGATCAAATCATGATATATATATTGGAGAGTAAGAAACAAATAAAAGGAGCACCATGAATTGTCATTCGTCTGATGTGAAGACATAGAGAGGATTTGATATTCTTTGTTCTCCCTTTCTTGGGTTATTGACACTTCATATGTACCTTCTTGTTTCTTTCCATTTTCCAACCACCAATCATATACTCTGTCCGTTTTTTAAAAAAAAAGATCTAGTTTGACTTGGAATAAAGTTCAAGAAAAAAGAACACTTTTTAATCTTGTGTTTCTAAACTGAAGTTATGTCACATGTACCAATATGTCCTTTTAATCTTGTGGTTTTAAACATGTCACGTGGAAAGTTAAAGTTAAAGTGTTGCAAAAAAAAAAGGGTCATTCTTTTTTAAACAGACTAAAAACAAAAATAGGTTCAATCTTTTTGAAACGGAGAAAAAACTATTTTACTTTAATTTTTTTTCATCATCACAAATGGAGGGGTTGTTACTTGTTTGTTGTTAGCTTGGTAAAATACCATAATAGACTCCATCACTTTTTACAATCATTCGAGAAATACAGCGACATATATCCACTAGATAGTATAAAGTGTACACAAATCTTATTCCTACCTCGTGTAGGTAGAGCGATTGTTTTAGAAACATCTCAAACACATATAAAAGAACATAAAAAGCTATCACATAGCATACGGTAAAAAAAGTATGCAAAATTGCTAATATTATTTGTCCTATGTGATGGGAAAAAAAAGTATGGAGTGTCAAACTATTACCGAGCCTAACCTGTTTTACGAAGGAAAAAATATATACGGAGTGTTGTCACCAAGCCTAACCTGACGAAAAGTAAGATAACACTTAACTATCTAGATAACTACCTCTATATCCAAATCCTTCAATATGATCTCCTTGGTGAACTGTATCGTATTATCTTATCACCTCTCCCTAATTAATACTTCTTAATTAAACCAACCTCGAACCAACCATCCATAGCCAACCTATCACTGCTTTTCAGCGTGGGGCCTCTCAAATATTTACTCCATATTTTATAAAAAATGGATATATAAAAAGCTAAATTTATCGACTAAAAATTCTGAATTCACTACACACGTATATAATAACTATATGGTCGACTAATTGATTGATCTTTTGTTTCGAATGGGACATTCACAAGGACGATAGATATATGTGGATCGATTGCAGCCATGCATGCATGAATACTCAAAACTTGTTATCATCCTCCTTGTCAATAGTCAAAAGAAAGTCTATTTTATCATTAATAATTTGCAACAAGCAATGAATTAATAAACTCGTTGAATCACAAGCATGAAGAAAACTAGCGCATGAGTGATGATTACAAATTAAAGAAGCCCATGTATTACTATTTCAAGTACTTAGATATAATTCATTTTTGTAAAAAAAAAGAAAGTTGCTCCACTATCATTTAAACAATTGATTGTTTATAACTTTCACAAGCGCCACTTCATATTTGAGATAAGCTCCAATCTGTCTTTCGTTGAATGTCATTGACTAAAACATGATAGAACTGGTTGACCACAGTGTCACTATTTCCTTCGTCTCAATTTATATTTCATATTTTTTGAATTTTGAGATTTAAATAACTCTATCTTTTATAGATATTAAAAATTTGAAAATTCCAAAGATAAATTCTCGATCAAACTTAAATTATATATCATCTGACTCGAAAAGTGTCACATAAATTGAGACAAAATGAGTAACTATTTTGGTCAAAACGTAACCTTTAATCTAGGTGGATCAGGCCAATGAATTCCAATTTCAGCATGCTTTCTTCATTCTCACATTTCCACAAGTCTTAAGGTTCATTTTTTGTTGAATTCTGACGAGTTTTTAGGATGACAGCTAAGAAAATAAAATAAATATTATATCTTAGATGATAAAATGGTTTTCAGAATTTGTCTCCATCGACATCAATTGATGAAATTTATATTATATGATATGGAACCAAGTTGAAGCGACATGATAATTATCTCTATAATTTAAGGTTTATGTTTTCTGTTACGGTATATACAGTTTACATGTAAAATTCTACTTCTTGGTGAAATAAGAATGCACGTTAGCCTAATCCATAAAATATTATTTTTTTTAGAAGAACAAAATTTTGATTGTTGACTCAAAATTGATTGTTAGATATGAAGTCTTGGTTTGTTGGTATGATATCAATTTCATACATTCTTAGATAGAGAAAATGATAGAAGCTGAATTAAACTTATTTGAGAAACCTTTTATTAAAGAAAGACATGAGCAACCAACAAATATATATTCAACGCGGAGGAGTTAGAATCTTTATTAAAAAATTATCGAAATATAAAAAAGAAAAATACGATAAATATCAATTAATTAACAGTATTCATCAATTATATATAGCTTTCATTAATATTTAGTGTCTAACAGTACTCATCAATTATATATAGCTTTCATTAATATTTAGTGTCTTACTTTTATCTCGTAAAAATAGAGATATTATTTTCAATATATCCTCGATATAAATAAGATGGGCAAAAGGAAAAAAAGAGTTTTATATTATTGTATGCTTCTTTTAAGGGAAGCAAAAATGGAATTGGGTCAGAAAAGATAACAAAGGTTGCTGAGTGAAAAAAAAAAAAGTTGATTACGACCAAAAACAGTGTTCATATTTGCACGAGCAAAGATATATATAAAAAAAAAGAGAGATTAGACGAAATTATTTTTTAATTCACTTTACCCTTACTACAAGAAAAAATTATTATTATTTTTTAATAAAAAAATATGTTATGTATAGGATTCACACGCGACAAGCACTTATGAGGGTTGTTTGGATGTGGTGCATGCTTCTTGTGTGGATTGTTGTTATCATGAGATAACTCTTCCTATTATTTTCACTTGAAATTTCACGTTTTTAGTTTTTGTTTTGTTTGGTGAGTCATGCCAAACATCCCCTATCGTCTCCATCAATTTTCTCATTTCTCTTTCTTTATTTACCCACCTTTGTACTTATTGCGTGCACTTCAATCCCCAAGGTCAAATATATATATTCCATTTTTTCTTCTTAAGTATATTTTAATCGCTTTAATTTATAAAACAAATTATATTTTCACTTGATTCATTTTTATACATTAAGAAAGAATATTATTTTAAAAAGAGTGTGAAGAATTAATAAATATAAATAATTATATCATTGATAAGTGTATTTTAAAATATAAATATACCTCGAGTGATATTGTTGAAATCTTTTTCTAAACGCCAAATATACATTAATAAGACGTATAATTAAATCGAAGTCTCAAGCTAATATTTATGAAGTAAGAAATAAAATTTAAATATTTTATTAATTTAATGAATATGCTTATTTTAAAAGCAATACGATATTCATAATCTTTAACTTTTAAATTCACTTTATATTTATAAATTAAATTATGCTATTTATATAATATATAATAAATTATTGATTTTATTAGTTGTTTCAAATAGAATAAAAATTTAAAATATAAAAAACAGTGTCACGTGAAGAGAAGTGTAGGGGAGGAATAGTAGTATCCTGTTGTTACCGGCTATTTTGGATAAGAATATATTTGGTGTTCAATTTGAAGGAAGCAGGTGGAAGTTGGCGCGTCAGCTGAGTTGATAAAATAAAGCAGTAAATCGAAGCATAGTGGTAAAAAACTTTAGCAGTAGAATGACGTAAAGCATTGTGTTTACGTGATAAAATAGCAAAACCTTCATATCCTATCCTTTTTTGTTTATTTTCATCTCTCTATCGTGACTAATTAAAATTGTGATAAACACAGAAAATATTCGTTAAATTTAAATCAACTATCGAATATTATTAAGAGACAGCAAAAGAGCAACACTTTCTCATTATTCACATCACTTCCTTTAATCACAACTCTACTGGGTGCAAAACAGCTGGTCCTTAAAATCTTCGTAAAACGTATCTTTCATTATTAAATTAAGCAGTTCGAAATTAATTAATTAAATTCTTATTAAAATTAAATTAAACGAATTATCAAATTTATTTTTGAACTATCTACTTAGCTTAACTTTGACTCACCGTCTAAAAAGTCGGCCACACACAATACATTCACCGTCACTACTCTTTAGTAAACATGATTTTCATTACTTCACTTATTAAATACGTTTGAATCAGTTACGGGATAAATTCTAATTTATTGATTATTAGTTAAAATTAATTTAATTTTCAAATAAACTTGAAATTACTTTAATTTTATTTACAAGAATATACGTTACATTACATATATGGGAGTGGTGGGTGGGGTCAGTTAGTGGGTGAGTGTGGCTATAAAGAGACCCCTGTTGTGCTTCGTTATCTCCCTTCACTGCTACTTCTTCTTCTCCACAAAAATACTTTTTTAGAGGAAAAAAAAAGGGCTTTCAGTAAATTGAGAGAGAATGGGCAACTGCCAAGCCATTGATAATGCCACTTTGCTTATACAACACCCAAGCGGTAGAGTTGATAAACTCTATTGGCCTGTTACTGCTAATGAAATCATGAAGATGAATCCAGGTCATTATGTTGCTCTTCTTCTTACCACCACCACCTTGTGTCCGCCCACTAATCCTTCTTCCGCCACCGCTTCCACCGCCAAAAAAACGGACAGCGCGACGAGTAATACTAGTGGAACTAATACTATGCCAGTTCGTATAACGCGTATTAAGCTTCTCAAACCGACGGATACGCTTGTTCTGGGTCATGTTTACAGATTAATTACTACTCAAGGTTAGTGCTATATCTTCGAATTTCTGGTTAATTGAGGAGGAACGAACTAATTTAGTGTAGTTAATTACTGAGTTTTATAATTATGCAGAGGTGATGAAAGGATTATGGGCTAAGAAATATTCGAAGATGAAGCAGCAGCAATTAGAATCCGGTGACAGGAGTAGGGAGAAATCAACGAATTCACACTCTAATAATGGAGTTATTAGAAGATCTGATTTTGATAACTCCAAACAGGTGATTATTTTTTTTTCAAACCAAACTTTCAATTTCACCTGATTCTGAAGATGAGAAGAAATGATGAAAGAAGAAGATAAAATAATAATGAAAAGTTCGGCTTTGTTTTTTTTTTTTCTGACTTTCAAAAATACAGAGAACAAAAAAAATTCGAGGAATTATACTATTGTTGCATAGAGAGTGTTGATACAAATTTGTTCATTATTTAATTATGTGAATGTAATTTCTTTTTTTCCAGGTGAAACAAGAAAAGCATAGGAGTTCAACTGGTGCAAAACCAAGAACATGGCATCCCAAACTTCACAGCATATCTGAAGCTACAAGCTGAGATAAATAAATTTGATTCTACTATTTTGATTTGTGTTTTGAGATTGTGGAGTAATTGAAGGACAAAATCACCTCCACCAGGAAAACAAACAACAGATTGGGTAGTTTTTCCTCATCAAATTAGAGTTAATTAATGACATGTACAGCAAATATGAGGAAGTAAAACAAAAAAAAAAGACAAAAAAACTCACATCATCCCTCAACTTTTGTAATCATTTGGGAAGGCCTTCTTTAATTGAAAATCATTGTGGGCTTTGCAAGGATCGGAGCAACAAATTTTGTTTCAATTAAATAATTTGGAGTCTAATGGACTTCCAACGTTAAATGAATTACTCCATATTATCTGCGTTCGACTAAATCAGTCATACAATTTAATCAAATTCGCTTCTTTATTTTTAAAATTTTAGCTGTGTGAATAATAATACTAAAAAGATGGAACTAGTAATTTAAGACGTTTGAAAGTGAATTCAATAGGTAACTAGTTGTACTGTTCCTTTTGAATAGCTATTTTTGTTGTCCTCTCAATTTTGAAGTTTTTGATTTTTATGGAAGTTTCAACCTTTATAGACTATACATGAGTACTTATGATTGTGGATATTATTTAATTGATTTTTTGTACTAGTTGAAATTTGAGCAATCTTATAAGTTAAGCTTTTGATCTCACATAGTAATGTAATTTTTTCACTCATCATAGTCAAAAGTTCCAAAGGTACAGTTGGAGTTATCTTCAAGAATTTGGACACCCATATCATGTTAGCGTTTTCATTCCGTTTTATTTGATTTATCAAAAACAATCCTTCTATTTGTACAGTACAAATAATAAATTGTGTGTATTTTCTATTCATTTTTATATCGTATGTATGAATTACAATTTACACAAGAGTACGTTGTTGTTTGTTGTTAATAGTATAAATGACAAGTTTTACCCATTCTATTTCATACTACACTTGCTAGGAGCATTATAAGGGCTATCTTTTCATTTTGCCTCTCTTCTTTTTTTTTTTGGTTGGGTGAACTACTTTCAACTCAAGTTGAGTACATTTTCTCCTCCTTGCCCCAAATAAAACATAAAAAAAAGGGTAATCCAAAATTTTACCCAACAATCATAGAAGTATAAATAGTTGCTCCTAGGAATTAAAAATCATGAGGAGAGGGAGGGGGTATACTAGTGATATAATTCATGAGTGCGCAATGCTTTTAATAAAATCCAACTTTTGTAGCAAAAAGTGAACACACAAATGAGAGAGAAAGAATAGAGCAAATGGAAAAAGGTAAAGAGTAAAGATATTAAGTAATTGAGAGTGAAGGTATGAAGAAAACACACAAAAGGAAACAAAAAAGACAGCAAGCAAAAAGTATACTATATGATATATGCATGCGTGCATTATTATTTGGTAGGATATGCTGAGCTTCATCTATATAAATCATATATCCTTATGAATGCTTTTTCATTTGCCAAATGAATGGGGCCTTGTTCTAGTCAAACGTCATAGTATATTATTACTATGAATTATTCATCAAAAAACAAACACATTACCCCATAAAATGCTATACCTATCTAATCATTCCTACGTAGGCTAATCAAATTTATAGACCTTGGTGGGTGGGTTCCCTACTAAGAATGCTTCTTATAAGTCTTCATGGGATAAATCATGTAGTAGATTGATAACGAACCTAGGAGTTGAATTATTGTTAAAGAAATAAAACTCGTTAAAAAGGTACGGATGGTTTAAATCATATTATTTATCCTTTCACCGACTCTTCAACATTTGATGCGTTAATAATTTAATATGGAAGTCCAACATTAAAATGAAAATCGGGATGAGTCCTATACTTTTATCTTAGGTCTAATTCAATCTCAAAAGCTGACCGATATGAAATATCTTCGCAATTATCCTATGGGTGGCCTTCAATTGCTAGATTGAATCAGATCTCTCAGTCACCCGATAATATCATGCTTGTAATATTTTAAAAATTTACCTATAACAAAGTTGGGTTAATAATATCAATAACTTCGTGTAAGCTTTCAAATATTTACACTACTAGTAGGGAGTAGAACTTTAATTAAATCAACTATCTTCTTTCAAATTGTGCAACTTTTTTATACTTTCAGATCACTTGATAGGTAATTGCTCGTAATTATTATATCTATGATAAATGAAATTACTAGTAACTTTAAAATTAAGTAAGACAAACGACATTCTAAGAAAGTTAAAATTGCACCGATGGTTTAAATTTTTCATCATATTAATTATCAGTGGATATAAGTTAAAAAAAAATTCTAAAAAATGGAAGGTTATTGCCAAATTTGGGACTTTTTATTTTGTAATTGTAGAAAATTTTTCAATTCTCTATCATATCAAGTTCCTCAATTACTACTTAAATGGTTTCAGAATGGCCTACAAGACGACAATAATAATAATATATGGTATATTCAGTATGATCTCATATGAAAAAATTATTTAAAAAATACAAAAGAATTATTTCATCTCGCAGAGATCTAGGAAGAAATTTCAAAAATTCCTTTAGTTGTTATGATACTTTCACGTATTATTTGGCACATTATACAAAACGATAAGGGCAACCTATTTTCCCATGATGACGCCCTGTTCCACAAACTTAATATACTAATCACTATCTTAACAAATAATAGCAGCAATAATTTCAAAAAAACAACAATTCTTTTACTTAATATTCCACAGGCAGGCATCACTAAGATTATTTTAGGTTCCACTAAGAAAAGAAACCCCATTAGGTAGCATAAAACCATAATCAAATTTGCCACCTTTAATATGGTTTAAACAAGTTAAAAAATACTCTTTAACATAATGTGATATTATCTGTTTTGCATCATCAAAAATATATCAACATCTCATTATATGTAACTTGTCTTTTTGTCGTATGAAACTTTTGTTCGCACGCCCAACTAACATGATATAATGGTCCTGTTTTTATTGAATAAGCTACATTCTATAAACCCCACTGTGCAAAGAAAAAACTATTCTCAGATGCTAATTCAAGTGGGGAAAGTAATTTGCTTAATCATTATATGGCTTACGGCCTGCGGGGTATCTATAAAGTGTATAATAGTATACTAAAGTAGCTAGCATTCTTTGTGACAGGTATAATGAAATGGGACAGCAACTGATGAGCAAATTTTTAAAAAATATATTCTAGTAATAATGCTTTGTTCATTTTTGACTTAAAGCAATCATTTCAGTCTTCTTTTGTTGCACTGGAATAAGCCTACATGTGCATAATGTAATCCCTTTCTTCTAGTTTCCCCACAAAGCCATTTTAGATCCTTCTTTAATTTCTTTAACATTTCCCAGCTATCACCCTATTCCCTACACTACTTATTGGAGAAAACAAAAGATAGCTTTTCAAAATTGGCTCTTGTGAAATGGTAGTCCAAATATATCATCGTTTTGATTCAATATTGGTTCAAACACTTCTCTTTTCCGCTTTTTCTTCAACGTCTTTACTTTCAGCTGTTGTGATAAAGTAAAAAGGTAAGAGTGGTACCATTTGGAGAGAAATTTAGCCAGCTCTGCCACTGGTTCTAGACCACAGGAACTTGGGCAAATCGAATCCAGATAGCGGCATTGATGTACCTGTGGTCCTAACAAAAAAAAAATGTGGAGATCATATCTATTAGTAGGACCTTCATTTCATTTGCAATTTTCTAATCTAAGATATGAAGAGAACTCATAGTAATTACTAAGCAGCAAGTACGACTATTTTGCATCTTCTACGTATGTAACTTTTCCACCTATCATTTCAGTGGTACCAGAGAATGATGGTAATGTTATGAAAGGTGAAGGTCCATTAATTTTGGTAAACCAATGCAAGTCCCTAACAATTATCTGTAATTTTTGTCCAATTGTCCTCTTGAAATCCAATTAAGACATTTACTTTAAAACAAAGGGAGCAATATCTCAATATGTAAGGTAGCAAATGTTGCGACTAGGCAGCCACATGCCCTTGACCCCTAGATACTTTATAGGAAATCATTTACTGGAATTTAGAGACCAGAGACCACAAAAGAAAGAGCTTCAACGTTGTGGTCTCGATATAAACAAGACATTCTAATTTAAAACATCACTCAGAAATTTCTTATATCATGCCTGAAAATTTGTGATGAATACACCTTGAGAACATCTGATCAACGTCATGACAGACCAGAAAATTTATAGTTGGCTTTTGAGATGGTCTAGAATGGGACAAGTACTGCAGATTAAATAAGGTTATTTGAGATGGATGCAGAAAATCAACAAAAATATATCAAGAACTTATGCCACAAATGATTAAAGTGTGATACAAAAGATGAAATGAGTCTGCAAGAAACATCAAGACAGAGAGAGAGAGAGAGAGCATAAAACAAATAAAGTGCACACATTTTCATTGATTACTTACAAGGAGAATGAACTCGATACATCCATGGATTCCTGGAAAGAAGCAAAAGCATATCTGAAGAGGAATGCAGAAAATGACACAGAAGACATGAGATTAAGTTCAACTGTTCAGGGGACTCATAAAACAGTCGGACTGTGAACCATTGTCACTCGTTAGGCTTCCCACTATAATTGATTTGTAGGAGCTCCAGCCCTCTCTACTTCCACTGTTGTGTAGTTCTGTGTATAATTTGAATACCAGAACATCCTTCCATCCCTCGTTCAATCTGATATACCGGTAAACTCATACAATTGAAAAATCCATCATCTCTATAGAGGTTAACTTTCTGCTGCACCTTAAGCATGAGACCTCATATCAAAAGCAAATTCTTCCGTTGGCTGGTATAGTAGATTCCAAATCATTAACAGAAAAACGAAAGGAAGCTGACACTTGAGATTAACAAGATTAGGAACCTCAGACTTTAAATCTATTCTGTAAAGTTAAAACCTAAAAGCAGAACAGCCTTACAGATCACAATCTGCTACAAACAATGCTCAACATTATTTACAGGTTTGAGTGCTATTTCCCGGAACTGACTACTATGAGTAGTCATCATAAAAATTCTTCTTCTAAAAGTATAAAAATCAGAAGCAGCCAATAAAAGATGGACCTCTCAGTCATAAATTTTAGAAATGGACTTCAATTATGATTGACAGTTGCAACAAGGTATGCCAATTTAAGTCTCAGAAACAGATTCATGGAACCAAACGCTAAACTCTAGCTTTTCACCAAGAAAAACTGCTGCTTCCTCATTCTCTCGAATGTATGCATGGTGTTAACTGTTAGCAATAATGCATTCTAGGAAAGCATTATCCAAAATTCTTTAATTTAATTAAGACTTCCAAAATCTGTGGGCGTAGCTTATCAGCAACGCGAAACTCATGAACAACACCACTCACCTCAATCCAACTACATCCAATGTCTGATTGGGTCTTTCTCTGACCCATTGCATTCCTCACCTCAGAAACTTTCTCCCAGTTGCCTAGAGATGCATACATATTAGAAAGAAGTACCTCACTTCCACTGGGTCCATCAGAGTTAAGCTTTTGTATAAAATTTATAATGCTGTTACCAAGGAAAATATTACGATGGATTCTACAGGCACTGAGCAAAGCCCTCCATATGACTATATCAGGTTTTATGTGCATGTTCTTTACAACTCCAAGTGCCTTTTCCATGTATCCAGCACGGCCAAGTAAATCAACATAACAACCATAGTGCTCAATCTGAGGTTTAATGCCCCATAAGTTCTCCATGTTATAGAAGATTGAAGAACCCTCTTCCACCAGACCTGAATGGCTACAGGCATTAAGCATCCCTATAATAGTCACTTCATTTGGATTAACATTTGCATCTAACATCCTGTTAAACACGGTTAAGGCATGATCACCAAGCCCGTGATATGATAACCCTGATATCATACTTGTGAAATTGTGTACATCAGGTCTTGGAATTCTATTGAAAATCAATCTTGCAATGTCTATTCTACCACATTTTGCATACATGTCAATGAGAGCAGTAGACATATTTGAACTGTCACGAATTTCATTCCTCTTAATATAAGCGTGAATCCAATTTCCCTGTTCTAAGGCCCCAAGATTAGCACAAGCAGACAGAGCACAAACAAGAACAGCCTCATTAGGCCTTACCTTATCCTCAACGGAGCCTAACATTTCATTCAAATAGAGAAGTACCTCCATATACCTTCCGTTTCCAGCAAAACCCGATATGATAACAGCCCAAGAAACATCATTTCGCACTGGCATCTTATAAAAGATTTCACAAGCCTGATACATCTCACCATTATTTGCATACCCACATATCAAACTAGTCCAAGAGAACACATCTCTATCGGCTATTCTATCAAACACTTTGTATGCATCATCTGTAATCTTGAAAACCGAATACATATTAATCAACGAATTGCCCACATATAAGTTTGATTCAAGCCCATTTCTCACCACCAACCCATGAACAATTTTTCCATGTACAAATGATTTTTGATGGGCACATGACGTAACAATAAAAGTGAACGTGTACTCGTCCGGTAAAACCCGAATGGGGTGGTCTAAATTCAAGAGTTGGCGAAAAAGACTGAAACTTTCTGAAGAATTTTGGAGTTTGCAGTATACTCTTATCATCAGATTCCATATTAGAATCGGGGGTGAAGACAGAGGATGGTGAAGAAACAGAAATCTTGCTGAGGTAACTTCCTTGATATGCAGATAACAGTGAATCAGAGAATTAACTATAGAAGCAGTTGATGAGAGTTCTTGTGTGAGTATTTGGGCATGTATTTGCTTCAGTTGAGATTTAGGTGGGCGTTGATGTAGCAATTTACACAATTCTTTTCGAGTAATGTGAATTTTGTCTTGAAAGACGGCGGCAAAAGTGGCTGTTGAAGAATAACAGATTCGACATTTGGGCTTAATAACAGTCAAGTGTTTGGCTTTACGCCATGAAAGAAAACGCATTTGAAGTTTCACAAAAGAAACTGGTGATCAATTGGGAGTCTCCGCTCTATATATTCAGATCTCTGCACCAAGTGTTTTCTTTTTTTCTTCAAATTTACAAAATCTCCAAAATTGAGTTATGTATAGGTTTGAGTTACATTTTGACCTAAATGGGGATGAAATATTATTACCAGATAGTTTGATAGGATATTTCAGATTTCAATTTTTGGTCAGGTCGACAAATAAGTTATAATGTATCTTTAAAAATCGAACAGGTTGAGCGAGTTACTAAAATATAGATTGATTTTGCTGTAGGTATACATTACTCTTTTTAAATTTAAACTTTACGAGTCCCCCATCCATGGCTCAACACTTATAGTATCATGGCTAATACAGAGAAGTGTAAAACAGAGTTCAATGGCTATGCCTTTTTTCTCTGTTACCTTTTAATGAGCATAACGTGGATTAGCAACTGAGCACAAGTAGTTGAAAGAAAATGCAATAAAGGGAACTGAAAAAATTGAATTTTCTTATTTTATGAGCCAAGGGAAGTGATAAAAAAATCACTCCAACTTCCAGACAACCACAAGAGCAATCACATTGCACAAACTTTAGGCAAAACTATTTGATTTATCAAGTAAAACACACACCAAGATAAAAAGAAAAATGAAGTAAAACTTTGTTGACTCTCTCATGAAAACATCACATACAGGCATTGAAAATAACCCCTCTTGTATATATATATATATGTTTGACCTCTGCACCTGATTCAGGCCAGAAAGCCGACTCTCGATGTTGTATTGCAAACTCACACGAAAATGAAAGCTTTTATGGAAGGAACTCATGCTTTTCCATTTTCAATCACCCCTTTAATCTTCTCATGATCTTCCATGTGGCTGAAGTTACCTCGTTGCTTGAAGAGTTGCGTATGATGGTGCCTACAATAGAGTTTATGATCATGTGCCACATAATTCGATGGACTGATTACACAACCCCCGTGGCTACATTTGAAACAAGGCCTGTGGTACGAAGTGCCATCAACAGCTACCTGTGAAATAGCAGTAAACCATTTAAGTATCTACGTAGACCTTCATTGTTTTCCACTAATTACTACTACATAGAAAAGAATATGTCACTACCTTTTCCAGGGGGTAGACGGTTTTCTTGCACGCAACACATTTATCTTGAGTTCCACCAAACAAAGCTGAAACTTTGTTGTTTGCTTGTGCCTGGGGAAATTGATAATACAATACAAGTGAGATCAACAGGTAAAAAGAACAGAATGGTATATGCTCAAGGGATCATCGATGATCTTGACATTAGAAATCAATCAAATATGGAGTACCTTATCAAGAGATCTTTCCTTGACTGTTCTTGGACCCCCTGCAAACAATATATCGAACAAGTGAAAACAAGCTTCAAAGGAATAAGTGAAGCAAAAATGACTTATAAGAAATATCCAGCTTGGTAGCTCTAGTAACCTTCAAAACTCTTGTTCAGGCTTCCAGTCATTTTAAATAGTTGATCAAAGTGAGGTCTGCAGTATAAGACTCCTTCATAGGAATTGTAGTTACCTAGCTGCAGAAGTTGAAAAATGACGAGGATTTTAAAATCAACCTATCTGTTTTATGGATGGACAAAAAAAGGCACGGAAATGATGATAAAGATACATGAAAATGTAGCTGACATCGTACAATTAGTCAACCTAAACTACATGACGTTGTAAGTGATATAAATAGGTTATGGTCCAGCCAAACTGGACGAAGATGAGCCTACCAATACCATTCTTCGGGTAGAATGGACCATTACGGATAGGCACAGCTACAAATTTCAACAAAAACCAAGGGTGATTCTGCAACAGCTTGCAAATTAGCTGTTGATTTGAGTGCATGATTTCTAAATTAGAAGATAACAAGCTGAACAGGCTGTTTTAACTGCTCAACCAGAGAGTGAAGGCCAAAGTTTGTACATTAAGTGTCTGAGTTTTCGTTTCAATAGATCCAGAAAAATGCAAGTACTTGGGCAATCGAAGAACTAATCAAAATTCAGAATTGAAGAAATCTTGGTTCACCCTTTATACTATCTTTTCAAAAATAAAATAGATCTTCCTATTCAAGTTTTAACTAATAGAAGAATCAGTATCATTACGCTATCATTGGTGGCCGAATCAAATTTTTCACCAGAGCACTTCAAAATAAATCCATAAATAAAGAAGTCGAGCGTATTCAACATCTACTATTTATACCTAAAAAATTATAATCTTAACCTCATGTAGGTTTCCATATGAATCGTTGTACCCAGTAACCACGTCACTCTGCCCGTGGGTGCATATATATAAGTTAAAACTATGTAAAATGAACCATAGTATATGAACGATTATAAACAAGCATAAACATTCACTTTTTAACAAAACCAAAATAAAATTAAAGTTGATCACAGATGATGTGAATTAGTCCATATAAAAGAGGATTTAGAAATGAAGTATTATGACCTTAAGAGTACCCTTGCAATGATTGCATCTGAAACAAGCCTTGTGATAGACTCTGCTGTCAGCCTTAAGTTGATCCACCAAGTAGACAGTTTTCTCACAGGCCTTACACTTCTGTGTTGTCCCTCCAAAAGTTGCCATTCCTTTTTCTTTTTCTGCAGATAGATCGATCGATCGATTCAATAAAGAATAAACAGATGCAAACAGTCTCTAATTAAGTCTTTGAAGTTGAAAATTTGGGTAATTTAGAGGTCAGAGAAGAAGTGCGGGCGTGTTGAAGTAGTAGCAGCGGACAAGCCTTTTCAAATATTGGCTGTCCACATTGTGGGCTCTAATTAATGCTAATTAAAATTCATGTTTGCTAATTTGTAGGGAATTTGACCAAACACGCGTCTATCGTTTATAGGGGGATTCTGCCTTTCTCACCCCTAACTAAAGTTTACAGTTAACTGTATCGCTGCATTTACTACTCGCTGTCAAAATTTTTATAGTGAGTGAGACATACCACGTCATACTTTATTGATTTATTAGTGTTTGTGTAATCACACGTTTTTTTTTTTTAATTTAAAATTGATTTCATTGCAAAATTTAAAACTGATTTCATCGTCTTTGATATTAAATTGAACACACTTAACCTAGTATAGCTCGATATATATATATGACTCAGCCATTATAAATATTATGCATACGGATGTTTTAATCTTATATAATACAAATAAGCTTATCTCGTGTCTGGTACTGCATGGTTCCACTCTGCAAGAATTCCGAATCAGTCTCTTGAAGTTCATCCTTTTCATCGTAAAGAGGATCCGCTCAAAACTGACCAGTACAAAACCATGTGATCTGTCCTCGTTTACGTACCCATTGGCACTAGCCTAACGCCTTACATGAAAATTTTTCTCCTCCTTTTGTTTAGATTAAAAAGTGTATACATGAATTTGGAAGTAGACATTTTGCCAGCTGCCAATGGAACCGTTGTACCTTAAAGTTTGTCTCTCTTTGAAGGACAAGCCTTTCTGTTAACGTATGATATATTGCAGCGGGTCAAACCGTCCAACTATTTGACACATCATGTGAAAATCAAAATTGTTTAATTACTTTCTATTTATGATTTAAATTCGATTCATAGATCATCTTAATTACGTTACTGCAAATATTTAGAAATAATTCAAAGAGAAAATGGAAGTTTTCATACTAGTTTTATATCTCTTTAATATTTTTTTTCCTGTTAATTTTATTAAATTGGACAAGACAGAAATGCAAGTAGAGAAATACAGCTCATTCTCAATCATATTCTGCAAAAAAAAATAATCCCACTTTTACTTTCTTTTTATTGCATAGACTTTACTTTTTTGTTTTTTGATATTCATATTTTTGTTTCATTCATCACATAAAGCGAGGAGTCGTTGAATTAATGATTGTTTTATGGGATATCCCGGCCAATGAATGAGACTTTCTCTTTATTTATTTTTCTTTTTCTCCTTTCTACATTTTTCTCATTACTTATGTTTAATTATATATATTTTCTTCCTTGTCAATTAAAGAAATAACAAGAAGACACCACATTGGGACAACTAATTATTCTCTGATCTAATACTCCCTTCCCTCAGTTCGGTAATGTTTGTCATGGTTTCTATTTTTAAAGTCAAATTATAAAACTTTGACTAACATTTTAAGGTGCATTTTTTCATCATATTAATATGAAAAATTGTATTTTATAGTACTTTTCATATAATTTTAGAATATCTAATTTTTTTATTTAAAAGTATCGAATTAATGTAATTTAATTTATCTTTAAAAATCAGTCAAATTGACTTTTGATAAGCACAACATGACAAACATTTCTGGACGGAGGGAATACTATTTTGAATTGATTCCACCTTTAAAATAACTATATGAAATATAGAATATTCATCATATTAATATGAAAAAATTGTAATTTATAGTACTTTTCATATAGTTTTAAAATATCTATTTTTTTGGTTAAAAGTATCAAATTAATGTAATTTAATTTACCTTTAAAAATTAGTCAAATTGATTTTCGATAAACGTAACATGACAAACATTTTTTGACGGAAGGAGTATCTATTTTGAATTGATTCCACCTTTAAAATAACTATATGAAATATAGAATAATTATCCTAAGAAGAATGGAGCCATGATAACATAATCTTAAAGTTTGTCAAATGATCAATTTAACTCAACCCAATATGTAACTTTTAGTACATAATTTATGTTTAAGTTAAAAATATATAAAAAGGAATCTTCAAATTGTAGACGGACAATTAAAACAACTATCTAATTAATAGAATCAGATATTGATAAATCAAATAAATAAATAAATAAATAAGGTAAAATGAAAATTATATAGTGATTCACGGAAAGGAATCTAGAACCATAAGCCAAAAAAAATTGTTATAATTGTTTGTATTTAATATAAACTCATAAATTTAAAATTAATTAAAGTTAATATAGGGCATATATACACCAAGTGGGAGTACGTACGATTATGCTTTCATCATTTCAATAATGTAATATACCTAATTAAAGTATCCATCGAGGTTAGGTAATGTGGATTAATCCATTTAAATACTTATGTGTTTAAACGTGGGACACAACACAAGGGTGCATTCTTGTACTATTTTAAATTTTCATCTTAATAAATAAAATATAATTAAAAGAACATTATATCGAGAAAATTTCATAAATAGTGAAGATGTAAAATCTAATAGACCTCTTTAGCTAGATTTACATATTTTGATACAAAATATGAACCCCCTATATAACTATTTTCTTTAACTATAACCATTTTTTATAATTATGTTAAGCTATAACATAATTAACTACTCTATATTAGCTTGTAGTGTACTTTCCCTATATAGAAAATGAACTTATGGAAGTATATCAATAAAATTCAAAAGTCATTTTTTATAAACAAAAATTAACCGAAATAAGTAAGCATAAGAACTCGAAATTGTACATAATAATATACTAAAATCATTCTATGTATACTAGAGGGTAGTTTCAATAAACAATTTATCTATGCAATAATTCATATCAGTTTTGATAATGGGGAATAATTCAAAAGGCACAGATGTGAATGCTACTTTATAAGTGAGATTTTTGGAAAAGTTAAAGCCAATCATAAATGAAAAAAAAAAACATTTCATTTTCAATTATTCTTTTATGAAAAGATTATCGCATCATCTGCATTTAGAGCTGTCAAAACGAATCAGTTCAATCCTTTCCTGCCCAAGCCTTGCAGCCCGAAGTATTTAATGGGCTGAGGCGAACTGAGCCTCTATTTCAAAGGGCTATCAAATGATTAACTCGATCTAAACCTAGAAGGGTCAAGAACTGGAGCAGACCAACCCTTTCTTTTAGTCAAATCAAACAACAATATTATTTTAATAATTCTAAATAAAATCTATCAATGAATATTTAAAAAAATAATAATAGTAATCTCGTAAGTAAATATTAAATAATATCTGAAAAACAAACTAGTAAACTAAAGGACATTTCTCACTAAAGTATTTTGTTGAATGAATCAAGAAACTAATTAGCTGTTCTAGCCATAAAAGAATCTCTCACATATCACATAAAAAGTGTTTACTACTAAGTCTTATATTCAAAATTAAATAATAAAAAAATTCATTAAGTAAGCTCCTTAGAAAAACTCCACAAACACTTATTAAAACAATATCTATAATAATCATATATGTTATTATAAGGGGGAATATTTTAAGTTTAAAGTTAGATTACGAAAATACCCTTCACCAATTTTTTAAATTAAAAAGTTATTTACTAATTTTTAAAATTAAATAAATAATGACAATTAAACTAGACCAAATACATGATTAGATGTTCCAACTTATCATTTTCCATTTCCTAATGAATTTGATTGTTAAAACTTTTTAGCTTCTACCATTAAACACATTCATGTACAAACCTTTCATGTACTTAATTTCTCCTTTTATAAATTGGACAAAAAATATTAATCCACCAAACTTTGTTTTCATCATCTTTAGTTCTTCTGTCACGAGTATTTTTTATTGGTCACTATTGTTCTTATTGATTTGTGCCTTCGTTCATTTTTTATCTTCATGGTTATTGGAGAAACACATAATCTAATAGTTCTTATAATATTCTTTTATTGGTCACTATTTTTCTTATTAGTTTGTGTCCTTCATTCATTTTTTTTTTATTTTTAATGATTGTTGGAGTATTTAATTATATCCCAAGAAATTTCAGTTTGGGGCTTAGTTCTAGCCTTACAAATTACTCATCACTCACCAAAAAAATTGTTGATATTTAAGTTCTAGGCAAAAAGTAAACACCAAAAAAAGTTTATTTTATATGCACAAAAAAATATAAAAGTACGTCAGACAATGTCAAGCAATTTTATATCTTGGACTTATATAAATTATAACAGAAACAGAGGTTAAACGTACAAGGCACATTTTCAGAACTAGTATTAATTAATAAAAGCTAAAAACATTACAGAAAACTCATATTTAAATATTAATTTATATTGAGCAAATAACTAGTTATACATAGATAAATATTAAAAGAGATAATTGTTACATGTAAAAATTGTTCTCTTAGTAGAAAGGAGATAACAATAAAACGTATTCTACTTCTACAGTTGTATAGTGAGAGGCTACATTTAGGTTTTCTAGTTTTTCATTTTTATTTTTTTAATGTTTATTTTAATTAAAATTAAATAATTTGGTCTATGGGACGACTCCAATTCGACCACGATCAGGCCTCAAGGGCTAAGAGCCTATATGGGTTAGGCTTATAACCCCGATTTTAAATGGATTTAAATTTTTTTATCCAAATCCTATTCCAATAATGGATTGAATTGGATCGCCCCCATAGACTAAGCCTTCATATGTGCATTATATAAGTGACATTATATGTGACTAATTCTAAATTTTTTGTTTTGTTTACAGTCGATAACCTACTTATGATTCTTTTACAATTTTGTATGAATTTTTTGTTTTGTTTACACTCAACAACTTAGTCACAGTTTTAACAATAAACGTTTGTATAGCTTGACGATTGTTTGCACTTTGCTTAGTTTATTTACAAAATAAATATCCCTCTATTTATACTACACACTCAGTTGGTACAGTGTAAATAATTTTTCAATGTACAAGTCTCTACATATTTTTACAAATTAGTCTCTCTTCTAGAATTTTCTATAACTCTAAAGCTTTCCAGGAAATGTTATAAAGTTATTTTAAAACTTTCTCCAAGACTCTAGATCATTTCCACTAATTTTTATACAAGTGATGGGTCATAACATCAGTAAAAACACCTTCAAGTTCTAACATATTTTGCCACGTGAACAATAGTTTTTAGTTTTGACCTTATAAGTTTTGCTCAAGTGATGAATCAGAATAAAAAATTCAAGGCCATTTTTTTTTTTCAACATCATTGGCCTTAATTGGAAACCAAGTAAAGTGAGGAGCCATATGTATGTATTGGCCTTTTTCATCGTACCGGATTGAAGCCCTTAATGGATCTGAGCCCAAACATTTTTTCTTTTGAATTTGATTAATCGATGGGCAGAGAGTGAGCGTAATCACTTATATTAACAGAAGATGACCAATCAAACATCATTGATCCTGTATAATATTATTAATTAAGAAATTACATTATACAAAAATACATTAATTAAAAATGTTGATGAAAAACAAAAATGATTTTAGTGAAGATGGAAGTGCCACGTAGGTGTGGCCGTTAACATGAACAAAAACAGACGACAGACTCTGTTCCATTCTCCTCCGTCACTTTTTTCTTCATTGCCAAAATATGCAAATGGCATTCAGAGCAGCATCGTCTCCTGTTTTTAGACGAGCCAATATATCTCTCTTCTCACTTCCTCCTTATATCACTACAAAATCCCCCTATTCTAAATTTCTTCCCAATCCAAACCCTAATCTGCTCAATCAACATGGTAAAAAAGTTTTCATTAGTCGATTTCTCTTTGCTTAATTCTTTACATGATCATTATGGTGAAACTTTGGTTAATTTCAGGACCAAGGTATTCAATTAGGGCAATTAGTGGAACAACTGTGGCACCCAACAAGGATATTAATGAAGAGAAATCTCCTGAAAACTGGAAAATTAAGATGCTTTACGATGGAGAGTGTCCCCTCTGCATGCGTGAGGTATATAGATTCCCTCTCTCTCTCCCTCCTGTGACACTTTTGTTTTTCGAGATTCTAACTATGTAAAGGTTGAGAAAAATTGCAAAGTAAACAAAAATTTTGATTTTAGAATATTGCAAACATATAATCTCATTTAACTTCAACATTAGTCAAATTGACTCTCGAATAGTATATAGAATCATATCAATTTGTCAGTTTTCTCCCTGTTTTTGTTTTGTGTACAGTTTTTCTTTCAAGTAATTATTGTAATGGATGATCAATAGTATTCCACTTACCTCTAGTGTGACTTGAACCCTCAATCTACTTGTTGATGGTGGAGGTGTTCAACCACTTGAACAGTCCTCACTGGTCGATGCTGCTTTATTATGAAGACGATTTTTTTTTTCAGGTTGACATGCTAAGAGAGAGGAATAAAAGTTATGGAACAATTAAATTTCTTGACATAAGTTCAGATGAATACCGCCCAGACGAGAATGAAGGCCTAGATTATGAGACGGTATGATCCTTAATTGCTTTGTATCTAGCGTAAGTTAAATCATTTATTAATTAAATACATCCATTTTAATTATCTAAATAGTACCTAATTTGAATTGCTCGAGCTCGCTTCTATTTTCTCACTTTTCACGAAGCAATAACTCTAGTGTGTATGTCACCATTTTTTTTAGGTTATGGGAAGAATACATGCTATACTATCAGATGGAACTGTGGTTACAGATGTTGAGGTGTGCCATAGTATTTGATACTTGTAATTTTCTCCTTCATATTTGAAATTTCACAATTTTTTTCTTCTCTTTTGTTACTGGTTTAGGCGTTTAGACGGCTGTATGAAGCAGTTGGTTTAGGATGGGTGTATGCAATTACAAAATATGAACCTGTAAGTCCTCTTCAATTCTTGATATGATATATAGTTGTGTCACACTAGTTGACATGTTCTCATGAAAGCTTGTGATTTGCAGATTGCAACTATTGCTGATGCTGTGTATGGAGTTTGGGCAAAATATCGTCTTCAAGTAACAGGTTAAATCCCATCTCATTTTATCTTCCAAATAACCTGTGTAAAAAAGCGTTGGAGACAACGAGCAGATGGATCTAGCTCATGTTGAACTCTTAATTCCCTATCTAGTTCACATGCATACACAAATTATAGACATCTATTTAAGTATATCACAATGTACAGTAGTATTTTGTTTCAGTTTCTTTAAGCAGTTTACATTCCATCTTATCAAGCATGTCATCATGCTGCACTTCAGAAAGCCATCCAATATATCTAATGGCTTATAGCCTTAAAAACAATTTCCTGAAGCTGTATTTCTTGTTACAGGTCGACCATCTTTAGAAGAAGTTCTGAAGGCACGAAGGAAGAAGGTGAGCTCTATAATGTCCCCTTTAAGCTAAGTTTTGTAGCTGTCATTGTTCATACCTTTTTGAAGGGTAGTGTATATGCATAATCATCACGAAAGACCTGTCGTTGTCCCTGCCAGTCAATGTATTTATCACACGAGTACCTTTCTCAGCATTTCAATTGATGTGCAGGCTGTCGTATTTATACTAGCTTCAGATCCGTGAGTAGTATTTGAACCTATTAGATACATTCAGTTTCTTTCACCTGTTAGTGTTGAAGAAAGTTCCAGTAGATTTTTGAATCTCATGCATGACACATGGAAATGTGTAATATAACATTTCCTACTGAGTTTATGTTCTTTTCCATACCTGATATAGATCCTTCAACGCATAAAGCATAACGTGGAGCATTTGTTTTCGTGTTTGATACATAGGATAGTCTACAGACAACTAAAATCTTACCTTTGTTGTTTCTTTGCATAAAGGAGGAAATGTGTAAGGACAGCAAGGCTTGCAAAATGTAGGAGTTCCTGAACCAGCAGGTGTTCATTAATGGAGTCAGATCTACTTCTACGCTCTTGCTGAGGCTGATATGGTGTAAAAATCCGGAAGACCTTACAGTTGCTTTAGTCTTTTTAGCAATTACTATAGAATTATATACAGAGCAGTTGTTTCGGATTGCAAGAATATAGCATATACTTGAGTATACAGAATCAACAGTGTAATAAGATACATTTTGTTTCTCTAAACTGATTCAATAAACGGGATTTAACACAAAAGGATTCTCTCTGTTGTTTTGAAAATCCTGCATACCTTGTCGTGTAATGTCATGTCCTATGTTCTGCTGACAGGTGAATGCCAGATGTAATTCATCTCACCAGTGTTAGTCATGGCATTAAGGGTAAAATCTATCACTAATAATGCGGAGTTCCATGTTTCAGAATCTAAATTTGATCATCAAAAGCTGCTTCTTCATTTAGCTTGGTGTTTTTTTGGTAATGCTCAAACTTAAGACATGTCAAACTGGTTATAAATGGAAGCTCATTAAATAATCAGGCTCGTGAGTTCATCAAATCATTGCTGATGAGAATACTAACCGCGATCAATAACTTTCTACCCTGTCAAGGCCAGAGGTGGCAACATCAGCCCATGAAATCATGACCCGCCCAAACAGGTATGATTTTTTTTAGTCAGTTAATTCAGTCAACAAAAGGAAAAATTAATTAGAGAAGGCAGAGTAGTACTATGTATTAAGAGTGGTAGTACTTGAGGATATCAGAATCGATGAG
Organism: Solanum lycopersicum; assembly: GCF_036512215.1. Lineage (NCBI taxonomy): Eukaryota > Viridiplantae > Streptophyta > Magnoliopsida > Solanales > Solanaceae > Solanum > Solanum lycopersicum. The sequence goes on along the minus strand of NC_090802.1, from coordinate 60,819,706 downwards.
ACAGAAAGAAACTTATATGAAATGAATTCCAAAATACACAGAGTTTAGAACCTGATAACGAAGAAGATATAGGAGGTGTAATATGAACATATAATCTTGCCTCACCAAGTATTATTTCAACCCCCTTTCATATTGGCTACACCTACTTATATACTCAGGAGTTAATATTTCATGAAACAAAGATGCTCCTAACTATTGGGACTCGAAATCATGAGATGATGATCAATGATATTCTAATATTTTAACCAAGATGTAAAATGAATCTAAACACTTCAGAACATATACCTATATTATCGACATTCTAACATATAACTATATTAGACTTTCAAGATGCCTTCTCAAATGTTGAATCCCAGCTACTACAGCACCAGAACTACAAGTAACTAGAATCTGCAGTGGAAGGTTATGCTGCCTTTGTTTGTAATGAGGAACTCTGAGATCTATCCTTTCAAGTTTCAACTGCATAACATAACCAGAGTAGTCAAAACTCATCCTTCAAAGTTAATAATATTTTTGGCAAGCAGCAACATCACTAGGGAACTATGCACCTGCTATTGAACTGATTACTGACAGTAAAAAGCAATAGAATCAAAAGACTCTCTGCTTCTTCAGAGGCTGAATATCCGTTAATGCTGCAGCTCTTCTTCTCATTGAGGACTGTCTAAAGATTTTAAGCAACATTTTCCACCGGTTATGCACATTTACCGTAGAGGCAGAAGCATCATGTGGTTGATGAGTATCAAATCCAAAATATATGTCTTCTAACTGGTAGTTGCATTGATCAATCCAAAAATGTTGGACTAAAGGACTATATATTGGGGAGTTAGAGAACTCCTGGTTACTGATACTGACAGAATCAGGATCGTTCTGACTGATTCCACTTGCAACTCTGGCAGGAATGACGGATGAAACATTGCGCTGAAAAGAGGTAGAACAGTGTCCATCACTTGTTCTAAGATTCTCTACATTATTACTGGTGCTAGGAACCTCTCGGCTAGGAGAATTCGAAGGGTTCATGGTTGGCAATAGTTGAGAAGGATATTGCATAAAAAATGTCTCATTATCAACTGTTACTACATGATCCCAATTTTCACATGCAGATACGAGCAGCCTCTGAGCATTAGTCTGTCAATTTCAAACACAAATAGGACGAAAATAGCAACAAATATGAGAAACAAGCAACGAAAGAAAAGAGAGAACAGCAAAAGTTTTGGTCTAAAAAAAATCATGCCTTTTCACTATCAGATAATAGATGCATAGGTAGATATTGACCCCCTAGAATAAGTCCCTGCACCTCTCCAACAATGTTAAAAACCACCCCTTCTTTTTCTTGTAAATCAATATACGAGTATGTCCGTTCATTAGTTATGCATCTCCGAGCATGGCTAATTGTCTCCTCCAACATCTTTGGCTTTAGATTAAGTACCTGAAAATCAACAAAATATGTCATTAGCTTTAGATTGTAATAAAGGTGAAACATGCACTGTATGATGGTTAATTCAGTTTTACACTATTTGTTTTAATGCTAAGTTCCAATACAAGGTTAAAATTGACAGCATGAATCCATGAGTTAGTAAGTTTTTAGGGTTAAGTTTTAGCATGCAGTTCAAATAAGCATGTTTATACTGGTAGCAAGCACTATGTAGTGAAACTTAAGAAGGTAAAGGGCATAGTGAATTACACATTTGAGTCGCTCACAGTCTTTTAGGAGCAAAATCAGAAAGTCCTCTACAGTGCGGACATTTACATCACAGAGGCGATTCTTACTGCCTCTACCTATGTTTTTTAACCGGTGTACCCCATCGGATAGAGATGGTGGATCATGCTTCTCATGATCTGCACAGATAGAACCAGCAGTAATCAGTAGCTATTCTAAAATGTTAGATCATGTAATGGTTTAATTGCTCAGGTTTATCTTCCTATTGTGCCTCATCAGCACGCATAGTTAGAGAAAAGTAAGTTAAGAAATCGAAAAAGAAGTACCACAAAACAAATATTAGCCCTGCAAGCCTCCTTTATCTGCCCTTATTGTGTAAATAGAAAAGCTACTTACATTGCTGGCGCCCATCCTTGACAGTGAAAGATTCAGTCCTTGCTTCTTTTACTTGAATGCTATTGAAAGTGTCAACAAATCGTGCACCTAACCTGAACATCCCCATCTTCATATAGATTGCAGAATGTGAAAATTTGATTTTGTCTACAGAACCAATGCCTTTATTAAGTCTCACATGTACAGTTTCTGCTAGAAGAGGTTTTTTTCCTTCCCTCTCTCGCACAACATTACTACCGAACTCTTCTACTGTCCAATTACCTCCATCATCATCTCCAAATTCTCCCCTAAGAACAACAATTTCCACTTTAGCTGATGCTTCTGGTCCAGATTCAACAATTTCTCCAGTGTTATCATCAACTAAGACCAATTCAATAGCATTACCTCCTTCTCCTTTAATTTCCTTTCCGGTAAGTACAGGAACAGATACTTCCGACAAGAACATCAACTTCAAGATTCTTAGTTTAGGAGCTTGAATATCTTTTTCAGGGTTTCTGGAGAACAATGATGTCTCAGGTACGAGATTCACGATAATAATTGATTGTGACACTATCACTTACTAAATGGGAATAGGAATACAGTAACACAGAGAACGATCCTTACCCCTTTGTGAACAAAAACTTCTTCTCTGCCAATTCAAGTTCATGTTTTACCTGGACAGAGAAAGTAAACTTAGAAGTTGTTGGAATACAACAACATACCCCCGTGTAGTCCCACAAATGGAGTATGGAGAGAATGGTTAGACAGACTGTTTTCCAAGACCCTCGGCTCAAGAAAATCGTTTTTCAGGACAAAACCATCCTTCTATCTGGCTATAATAAATATTACAAAAAAAGACCTTTGGAATACGAACAACAACGTATTAACTACTAAATCCCCTGCAGTATAAATTTTCTGAAGCAATTAAACCACTGATAGTTAATATTGATCACTAGACTAGTTTCATGTTTTAGGTAGCTTTTTTTTTTTTGAAAATTGAAAAACTAAAGTTTTCCAAAACAACATGCCACCCTATTAATTCGGAATTTCAGCTTTTAAGTCGTGAAAATTCTCATACGACAGATTAGCAGCAGTTCCCCCTGCCTAACATAAGATGAATAATTCACCAGGTTTTCCCAATATTAATTCTCCACTGGATCAAAATCCATTTACATCAAATTAAAACTCAAAGCTGTTATATGGTTAGGGCTCTGTAGTCAGGATTATCACAAATATGAATAAACCTTTTTAGTAAAAGTTAAAATTGGATTTCGACTTAAACTTTTATGTTCGCGAGTCGATTCAAACGCCCGTTAGTAAACACGTAACTAATCAAAAGATTTATATATATATATGTGTGTGTGTGGGGATTCACCCGAAACAAGTAGAAAAGATCCAATACATTTGAATATTGAGTAAAGTAGTATACTTGCAACATTACGAATCAATTTTCCCAAGGTTGGTTTTAGAACACGGTCAAAAGTCTGGATCATCATCACTTCCAACATTTTCTTCATACTAAATACAAGTAAAGAAACATAAATTACTAGTCAAAAAGCAAACATCAAGCTGATCAAAATAAAAAACAGAATCTTTGGTTAAGTGGAGCAAGTATATTCAGTATAAAATCAAGCAATGATTCAGAGTTGACTTACGTAGGTGAAGAGAAAAGCAGCTCATCATCTGAATTACTTTTGTGGGCACCTAAATCCTCAGAATTAGACATTATTATGTCATTCATGAAAACTGAGCTATATTTAGAAAACTGAAAAAAGGAATAAATTGTAAAGAAGATAATTTTTTACGAATGAGAATTAATCCAAAGTGTGCATATATATAGAGAGAGAGTGAGACTTTTCTGGGTAAAGAGTTTCCCAAGGAAAATGGGTCCCAAAAACAGCCGTGTTTTTTTAAAAACAAAAGCCGACCCTTTGTGGAAAATTAAATTAAATTAAATTTGAGAGCAGTAGCACACACACCATCCCACACTAAGCAATGTTGTTCTTCTACATATTGTTTCCGTACAATTCAATATCTCCTTTGGGCTTTTCTCAGTCACGTATTAATAATATTTTTTCGGATCAAATTAGTAAAGATGTTTTTGAATTATAGTATTTTTTTTTACTATTTTTCATTTTATAGATAAATAATTATGTGATTGTATTGAAATACTTCAATTAATGATAAATATTACTTTATCTAGTTCATATTGTTGAATGAGAATAACAAAAACCTTTTTAAAATGATATTAAAAAACAAAAATTAAGATGTTACTTTCCACTATTTTACCTTTTTGAATATTCTCTTAGAAGCTATTTTAAAAATTAGAAATACAATACAATAAATAGATAATTAAACTAAAAGTGGTAATAAGGGAAAAAGCATTATAATTTAGGACGGACCAATTTATCGTTTTGGATTTATAAAAACTTACTTATAAGAAGTTTAGATGTTTATCAAACATGTAGAATAAGCTATCATACTTCACTGATCATTATATTTGTATATGATCGTATGATGAATCCTTCTATTTGACTTATTATTAATTGGAACTTTAAATTCAATAATATTTAATATATTAAATTTTTCTGATTATTGACAATGCTTATATGACATTAAAATAATTGAATTGGCTAACAAGTGAACACCATTTTTTTTCTTTCATTTTCCTTAGACGATCAATAGGACGGACGGAGGCGGCAAGGAGTGTCTCCTGCTGGTTCGACGGAGACAGCGATGATAGGCGGTCCGTGGTGTTTTGCAGGGGATCATTGATGGTGCAGAGAAAGAAAGGCAGTGAAGGGAAGAACGAGGCGGATGAGCGGCGAGGAGCTGGTAACAACGGGTGAAGAGGTTTGGCCGCCGGAGTTGTGGTGCGGCAGCTTAGATTTGTGGAGGTCGGAGAAGAATGGAAGGAAAATGTAGAAGGTGATCGACGGAGAGGGAGAGAGAGAAGTGTAAGAAGAAAGTGTTTGTGGTCTTGCCGGCAAGTGGAACGGTGGTTGTGGCTGCTTTCGGGAGGTTTTTACCAAATTAAGTCATTATATAAAATAATTTATTAAAATAATATATTTTTAAAAAATTTTATAAAATTATTATAAACGTATTTTATAGTAACGTTTTAGGATATATTTTAATTTTTAAAAATTGACGGAGTTAGATTAATATATGTTACTCACACTAACGTTTTAGTCCTAAAACATTAAGTAACGTTTTAGGAATAACGTTTTAAGTGTAAAACATTACTCACAGTAACGTATATCAACCTAACGCTATTTGTTTTTAGAAAATGAAACACATCCTAAAATGTTATTGTGAAATACGTTTATATTAATTTTGTAAAATCTTAAAAAAATATATTATTTTAATAAATTGACTTATATAATAACTTAGTTTAATAAAAATTCCAGCTTTCTCCGACTAATTTTGGTAATTTCACGGCTGAATCGAGCAGAAGACGAGTGGAGACAAAAAATTTACTTAAAAGGAATAATAATTTTTTAAAATAATTAATACATAATTATGACGTATTATTAATTTGAGTAACCTTAATTTGACATGTTTTCTTTTCAATTAAAAAGAAAGTGAGCTACACATACATGGTAAGGGGTTTAAAAATTATTTTTTTTATCGAATTTAAGAATTTAATTAATAAAAAATCAAATACAAATTTTCATAATACAAATATAAACATCCACCGAATCCTTTTGCCTACTTATAAACCACAAGTTTATGATCTTATCTAAATGTCACATAGTTCCCAAGCCAAATAGAAATTATAGATAGAGGTATTGTGCAGGTAATTAAATTCCTTTAAAAAATAAGGCATCCATTTTAGGCCCTTAAATTTGAAAGCTTCGTCATTTAGTAATAGTTAAATTATTATAAGTCATTTTCAATTAAACGAATTGTCTTTCATTTTATTTACTAGTGGAATTTTTTTATTTATCATCAATTTTTAAATTTAACTTTTATATAACATGTTTAAGATTATAAAATTAAAAAATATCTTGATATATATATATATATATATATATATATATATATATACATATATATACATATAAGACCATAGAAAAAATAAAAAAAATTCAATGAAGAAAAAAAATTAAGTTTGCATATCAAAAAGAATACAAATAAATTAAAAGTTAAGCCTCCAATTTATTTTTGATTTTAGATCACTGATTAGGTTGAATCAATACGTTGTCACATTGGTAAAAGCCATACTAATTAGGTTGAATCAATACGTTGTCACATTGGTAAAAGCCATTTTAAAAGGGATTCCCTTTTTCCAAATCCACTTGTAAATTCTATTAGGCTCTTTTTTATGTCTGATATATTGCCATGCTGCCCTTAAATTTGAAAGATTCATCATTTATTAATAGTGGAATTATTATAAATCATTTTCAACAACAAAAAAAAAATTGTATTGTGTCTTTCATTTTATTTAGTGAAAGATTAAGTTTGCATATCAAAAAGAATACAAATAAATTAAAAAGTTAGGACTCCAATTTATTTTTGATTTTGTACCACTAATTAGGTTGAATCAGTATTGGGATTGAGCAATTCACCTTGTCACATTGGTAAAAGATATAACAATATTGAGTCTTGAAAAATGACAAGGAAAATAGAACTAATATCAAAGATTAAACATAGAAAAATAATCTTGATATGATAAAAATGACAAATAAATAATAAAAAATATATTTTAAAAATAAGTGACAAATAAAAGTGATCGGAGACCTTATTATACGTAGCAATGAGCACTGGCATGAGTATAGTATAGTTAGGAGATTCTCAGCAAATTCTTGGTAAGTTGAAACAAGTATTTCTTGAAAAAAGAAAAAGCAGACAAAAGTTAGTTGTGTTCTAAGTCGGCCAATACGACCAAATATTAGAAAAATGTAAAGAACCACACGAGCTGGAAAGCTCAAATTCTAGATGATCCAAATTAAAATAAGGGAAAAGGATCTGATATATCCCTCAACTTTGTCATTTGAAGCTGATATATCCCTTAACTTTGTCATTTGAAGCTGATATATTCCTCGTTATAAAAGTCGCTCATATATGCCTTTATCGTTATATAAACGGCTCACATATACCCCTGTCGTTATAAAATGGCTCACATATACCCTTCATTTAACGGAAGTTAAAAAATTTATTTTAAATTTATATTTATTACTTCTAATTATTTTTTTAAAAATTATTTAGAGATATATATGATTCTTCTATTAAAGTTCAAGGTATATTTTAATTTTTTTCGTATATAAATTATTTTTTGACTTCTTTTATTATAATTATTTGAGTTTCTTATTCTTATTTTGTTTTTTCTTTCATTCCTTAGTTTAAAGAAAAAAAAAATTAAACTATTTTTTTTACTGTGTATTGTAATTTAATTTCGTATTCGAAATTTTTTTTTGTCATCTACAATAAGTTTTACAAGAATATTAGTGAAACATAAATAAATTTGATTATCAAAATAATAATTATAAATTAGTCATTGAAACAAAAAAAAAGTCAAAAAAATATGTTTGACGATGATTAAATTTACTCATATGGGATTATATTTTTTAGAAATAAAATAAAAAAAAATTTAGATTAAAATTATTTTTTTTCATTTCCGTTAGAGAAAAAGGGTATATGTGAGCCATTTGTTTACAAATAGGGGTATATATGAACCACTTTCATAACAAGGGGTATATCAGCTCTAAATGAGAAAGTTAAGGGGTATATCTGACCCTTCTCCCTTAAAATAATGGACTTGTTGTGGCAACTATTTTCAAAAAAAAAAAAATAATACTGTTATAGTGTGTTTGAAAGAAGGAAAATATTTTTGTCGAACATTTTTTTAGAAAAATAAGCGTAGATGTAGATGGTGTCATTAAATAATATTCGGAACGACTTAAAAAGGAAATGGTGTGACATGAATTAAACGTAATGAAAATGTAAAGCGCGTGTCAAATAGTTCATGTTGAAACATGACCACAAGATAATTCATAAACATCACACACATAAACACTAATTTCAGCGATGAGCTGAAATTAGCATCAGACGTTACAGAACTCTGATGACTGTTGATTGGTTTCCACCATAGCTAAATGGGACAGAGCCAGTGGTTGTTGATTTTGCTGTGGCTCATTTGGAAATTGATTTGCGCTTCTTGGTCATACGGACCTTTTTAAGTTTAACAAACCTGTTCAGTGCTAACCATTTCACTATGCTAGTTATTTTGATCCAAATCTTCTTGTACTTGTCTTTGCACGTAGAGGCCTCTGGAACAATCGAAACGTTGTTCATTGGACATTGTTGATTAGTATTTGTGCTGTCTTCATTGTGCACATTTTCTGAAACCATGAATTGGTTTTGTAAAAGATCCATCGCCACACCATGTTGCAGTTGATGAAACTGTGTTGCAATTGTTTCAGCAACAGAGTTGTTGGTTTGACCAAGCTCTCTATATAAGAAATCATCAAATTGAATTGCATCAGAACTGAGATATTGCATAAGTTCCTCCCAATCTCCTGATTCTGAAATTGCAGATATGATATCGTTGGGGGAATTTTGATACCCCCAAGGACCAAAACCTGAATGGCCAGGAGAAGTGATAGCAACAGACATCTCATCTGATACTGATTGCCGGTCAACAAATGCATAAGAAGTAGAACATTCAGCACTCCGGTAAGTTTCAGTTGTTCCCTGAATCAAACGTGGCGAAATAGTTCATTGCAAAATCAGATTAGATTTTCAGGGTAGCACTAGTGTTAGTAAGCAAATAATTTTGGTGAAAGCATAGTACTAACTGAAGTATTTTGAAACTCTAAAGACTGGCATTCGTCAACCGTGACCAAATTTCCTTGGTGACAGCTGCTCATGCCCCCTATCCTCGGAGGGGGTGATACAATAGTAGAAATCTCATTGTCCGATTTTTCAACATTTTCCCAGTTTGCAAATGCAGTTTCCACTAACTTTTGTGCATACGCCTGTTTGTCAAACCAAAATTGAAGCAGGGAACTAGAAATGGGCCAACAGATGAGCAGATACATGAAAATCAGTTGATAGATATATATACCTTTTGATTTTCAGGAAGCATGTTGAAATGAAGTAAACCGCACCCTGAGTCCAACCACATCACCTGACCAGCAACATCAAACGCCACCGTAAATTTTTGTTCCGTCTCTAGATGATGGTACAAGTACTTCCTTCCATCAAGATTGCAAGTCTTAGCATGCTTTGTAACTTTTTTCCAATAATTTTCGGACATGCTTCTGCCAAGGATCTACAGTCACAAAAACTATATTAACTATCTGAAGGCAGAAACCTGGAGAAATACTATCAGTAAATTGACATAAACAGATCCAGATGCAGGAAATTAAGTACGTGTAGGTCCACCACAAAATATCACAAGTTGCACAGAGATAATATTTTAGATGATCACTCAACCATGCACTCTTCTCCCAGAAAGTCACTCAATTTTGAATGTTCTTAAACAGAGAATTAGAAACTACTTACATGGCGTAGCCTCTGAGGATTGTTTTGGAGTTCAATTAGGAAATCCTCCACTGTTTTGATACCGCTTTCAGTCAACCGCTTATGGAAAGCACCGTATTTGCAAATGTGCTCTAGACTCCATACATGATCCGTTGGTGATGGAGGGTACCGCTTCTTGCTTTCTGTGAAAACCATAACTCATTATTTAGTTTATTAAAGGTAATTAAGTAGAAATATAACACTCACTTAAACGTTGATCCTTGACAGTAAAGGGTCCTGTCACGGCCTCTATCACTTCAGTTTCATCGACAACCCTTGCTCCTAGCTTTACGACGTCCAACTTCTTCATATGCTTTGGAGTATGTTTGAATTTAATTTCGTTGACAGAAACAACGCCTCCTTCCAACCTAAGATATGGATTTTGGTCACACCCTCTTGTTTGCACCATAATATGACTATTTAGTTCTTCAATTGTCCAATTTTCATCATTTAGTACACATATTTCAATTTGTGCTGATGAGGCTAGGGGCCCATGTCTCACTTGTTGTCCTGTAGCAGCATCAACCAATTCCAATTTGGTACCATTGGGAAAAATACACTCTCCGGTAAATACCAATGGGGCGACAATCTCGTGTGAGAACTTTAAACATAAACATCTCGATTCACAAGGATCGAGTTTCTTCTGGGAATTGATCCTGTTTTATTTGTTGAATATAGTTTAATCTCAGATACAACATGAAATTACAAGAAGCAATGAAAGTTTTTGAGGGTCTAAGTTACTTAGTACACAGACTTTATCCCTGCCTTCTGAAGATAGAGAGGTTGTTTATGAAAAACGGTTATATCAATTAATACTAAATTACTGTACAAGTGATGTGATTATAATCTTCCTCTCTTCCATCAATGTTTTACTTAAAATTATATTGAGATTAAGTTATATGCATTGACTGTATAACACGTGTGGTTTAGTAACCTAAAATAAATGATACGCAATTTGCTATAACATGGCAGTAAATCACATTAAATTGTATAAAAAAATCACTACATGATTAAAAGCAGTACTGGTAAATGGTAATAGTGATTCTGAAAATCATTCCTAATAGCTCTTTGTTTCTCACCTGTTCTGATCAGTCAAAATTTCTTCCAATTCACTGTGAGATTCATCCTCCACCTGAATCTATAAAATATTGATTGAATAGTCAGCTATTGATATACATGCATTTGTTTTGATGAATTAATGAGCTTTTGTGTATTGAATTGTTATATAATAAAGTAATTAACAAAGGTTTATTCTTTATAATAACTTAACGTTTTTAGACATGATATCATAATAGAACATATTGTTGCGGAAGTCGAATATATAGAAAGTGATGGAATCACAACTACTATATTTAAAGATAGCTAATAAATAGTAAATAAGACTACAACAAAAAGAACACCAGGAATTAACGAGGTTCGGCAAACTTTTGCTTTCTTTTGCCTATTCCTAGGACACAACAAACCAATATTTATTTCACTGCAAAAGAGTACAAGTGAAATAGTACAAGAGAGAAAGAAGAACAAATGCCTTAGGAGATGAGAAGACAAGTGAGAGATGTATTATAAATGAATTAGGAGCTACCTATTTATAGGAGTGAGTTTTTCCTATTGATGTCATAAATGACATCGCAATATGTCAAAATATCAAGATTTACCCTGTGAAACCAATTTATTGTTCACTTAAATATTACCTATAAAAGGTGTTATCTTTGACTTTTTTACCAGTGAAGAATTATCCTCCTAACTATCATATCTTCTCATTAATCCATTTTTGAATCTTGTCAAATTTAACAAATATCCACCTTGGCAAGATTCTTCATTTTCAAGTTTCTCTCAACAACAATTTTGATTGTCTTCAACCCCAATCTTCAATGTTCAACAATGTTGATCAAGTTCAAACAATGTTGAAACTTGACCGCACTCACCACTTTTGTGCACAAACATCAAGCCACACATTAGGGGTGTGTTTAAAGATAATATTATTTAGTAATTAAAATGATACTTTTCTCTAATCACTTTCACTATTAATTCTCTTATCTCCGCCATAAGATTTCTATCTACTTATACTACTAATGATTGCCACCATCGATTACTATTATCTATTATCATGTATTGTTTTTATATGCACATCTGTCATTCTTTGTCACCATGATTCACTATTATCAATTATCATATACTATTTTTATATGCACATCTGTCATTCTTTGTCACCATGATTCACTATTATCAATTATCATATACTATTTTTATATGCACAACTGTCATTCTTAGTCACTAATCTCTGCTATCGTTATTGCTGATGATTATTATATTCATTTGTTAAAAAACCACTAATCATTATTTAAAATCATCATAATCACTACCTAGTCATCATCATTATAACAATCATCAAATCATTATCTACAATCATCTCCATCATCAACGTACTATCAATATATATCGCTAACCTCCATTACATTAACCATTCCTATTAGCGATCATCCACTACAATTATCTATTAATATTGTTGCCGCGGCCGTTTTCCATATCAAACATCACCATTGACCATTATTGTTACCAACTATACTATCCACAACCATCACATCAGCCAAAACCATTTCCAATTGACATCCATAACAATCACTTCGACTAATTTTTCCGAAATATTTTATTAATTATTTATAAAGTTTTTAATAAAGATAATATTTTGTAAATTTAGATTTTGAGGGATTTCAACAATTCACTTATCGTAATTTATCATAAAATAATCGACGAAGGAACATAGGAAACAAAATATTCTTATTATGCATTTTCCTAAGAATGTTTACAACGGGACGACAGCGGCGTCAGTCTATTTCACCTTTTTGCTTTTAGTAGATTTTGCATTCAGTGTTTCATCCTTCTTTTCTTTTTTCCCCTTTTGGTTTTTACCTTCTTTTTTTTTGGAGGTTAATCTACAATTGATTAGATTAATTAATTTCCCTTTTAAGTTTACATAAAATTGATGCCCTTTTCTCCATCAAAAGAAAAATCTACTAGATATCCAAAAATATAGATATTGTGTTCCAGAAAAGATTGATTTCTTTCCAACCATATACCAAAAGAGGCCTTTGAAATAGACATAAATAAAAACCAACCAAAAAATACCATATGCAGTTATATTAATTAAAACCCAACCAGATCTGGGAATTATTCAAGAGTTCATTCATTTTTTTCCAGTCAAAAAAATTATACTCCCATTTTCAATTTACTAGACACCTATTGTTTTCAAAAGTCAAAATATTTAAGTTTTAGTAGAAATTTGGATATAAAATTTTCAATTTTTTTGAAATAATTTTTTTTTTTATGTATTTATACAAAATTTACCGTCATAAACTTATTTAAATCTCAAAATTTAAAATATGTTAAATAAATTGGGAGAGAGTATATCAAAGTATTTTCGTCAAGCAAGCACAGATCGAAAACTTTAGGTGAAAAACATGCCAAGAATTTACAGAAACGTCGAGCTAATTATATTTGTAGCCAATTTAAACCACAAATTTTGAACTCCAAACGAGGAATATTATCCATTTATGCTAATTAAGCAAATGTATATATATGAACCTAACATAATCCCATCAACTTCAATTGGTGAAAGAAAGAAAAAATGGATCTTTGAATTAACTCAATCCCGAAGCTAGTTTGACAAAAAAAAGAGAATAAATCCCTTTTTCGATATGAAAATTCTTAACACAAACTAATTAATAAAAAAAAAAATTGTATCCGTACTAATAAGGAATCGAAAATATTTATAACTCACCGGAGAAGCGGACCACAAAGCTAGCAGAAAGGCGACCAAAATCTGTAGGAGTCTGCAGAAAGAAACAATGGAGATCCAATAAAACACCAGAAATTAAAATGACTTAGTCAACACTATGGTTCAATATTTCTATGCAAACAAATGCATCACATGTACAACTTGTCAGTCATGATATAAATATATAACCACTAATTAAAAAAGTTGTTCTTTTTCCTGACCAAAAAATAAAAAAAAAAGGTCTCTTGCTTTAGTACACATTTTACCATACCAAAAATGAAAATTTTAAAACCAAATCATACAACAACAACAACAACGTATTTGGGATTTGATGAATAACATCAACAAATTATAACCAATGTTTTGATCCGATTATAATGTGGAAAAATAATAATTTGTTACCTGGTAAAAGGAGGAGTGTTAGAATTTGTTGTTTCAGTATGTGAGGTTGAGTTTCCTTCTTCAAACATGTCTACCGCCATCAACTATGATCTTCGGATAAATAGAAAAAAAACAACAAAAAGAATGCTATATGATTCTGTAGGGCAAATGAACTAAAATAGACATACACTTCACTAAGTTATGTTTTTTTAAAGGGAGGTCGGGTACTGTTGTGTGTGTATGTACCTCTCTTTTTCCTATGTATTTACTTAGAAGACGCTCGTGTATCAACGGCTTAAACGCCGTTACTATAGAGTAGGGTGGCCAATTCCACATTTTTCTTTGGAATATAGTGGAATAATCATGTCATAAAAGGCTTATTAATTATTACAATCCTTCTTTTAAGAGCAAATTAAATGAAAAAAAATTGGGTAGGATGGAGTGTGTTTAGTTTAATTTTAACGGTGTAACCGGAATAAAAACTTAGGTAGACAAATCCAAAATAATAGATACGCGTTGTTATAAGTAGTGTGAACATTATGAATAGTCTGTTTTTCTACATAATGGAAGTTGTTTGTTAGCTAGTTAAAGGAATCAATGTCCTTTCATTACCCTCACTCACCCGCTTTCTACAGTACAAGCACATAAATTTCTTTCAATAATTTTTTAAAAATAACATTAACACGTGTGCACGCTCACACACACACATAAAAAAAAATTAAAGGTTTGGAAGCTGGGGAAGGAGCATTATTACGTTTAGTCGGATGGTTAAATTGTTGGCAAATTTTCATGAAGAACATTGTGTTTACACCGACGTCCTAATTAATCATTGGAAAACGAAGTTAGCAAAACTAATTGTAAATGGAAATTAGGGCGAAACTTAAAATAGTATGAGCCAACTTAAAGTCTGATTTAAAATTTTTATCTTTTATCTTCATAATTGTTTTAGGCAATTTCTTTAATGAGACATTATTAATTTTAGTTTATCATGAATCTTAAGTCTCTCACATAAATGTAAATGCCTACCTGTTGAAATTTATGACATGAAATCTAATCATGGTCACACATTCTATTTTCTCTCACCGTTACCTACAGATACCAATTGGTCAGTTATTTTGCGGCTCCACTTTATAATCTAGCCACGTAACAATATTCTCTCATATTATAGTAAATTAATTTTTCAAATTAAAAATGAAGCAATATAGAAAGGGAGAAGAATTGTTTAAGTCTTATAAGGAGTTTACTTATCTCATTAATTATCAATATAGAAATTTTGTCATTCTTTAACAACAGGGATACAACCGCTGTCATTCTTCCCTTCGTTCGAGAATCAACTGCATATGAATAGGCTTTTTCTTAGGCTTTCAAGGAGGAAGCAGTGACTTTTTTCCAAAAATAATTATAATGTAACTTCTTAAACATTTGCCTTGTGATACTTCTTGGGTTTAAAAAAAATATAGAAAGAAAAATGAATAGAGTCCAATTTTTCATAATAATAAAAATATCGTAAATAATATTTTCTTCATTTCAAAAAGGGTGGTCTAGTTTAAATTGAAACGGAATTTAAAAAAAGAAAAAAGATTTTTTAATTTTGTGGTTTTAAATTAAAGTTGTGTCAAGTGTATCAAAATACTCTTAAATCTTGTGGTCTTAAATATGTCACGTGGAAAGTTAAAGTTAAAATATTATCAAAAAAAGGAAAGGGTCATTCTTATTGAGACAGATTAAAAATAAAATAGGGTCTTTTTTTTTTGAAAAAACGAAAGGAGTTGGAAAGTTAAAGTTAAAATATTGTCAAATAAGCAAAGGATCATTATTTTTTAAATATACCAAAAATAAAATAGGATTATTTTTTTTAAAACGGAAGGAGTAGAACGTTAAGACGAAAAGAGATATTGGATGTTTGGCGGGGGTAATTAGATTTTTTTAAAAAAAGTGTTTTCAAACAAAATATAATAGAAATAAATAAAAAAATCATAATATTGCTTCAGTTTGCCTGAGTTCTAACTTCAAATTTAAAAATTTGAGTTATATATTTAAAAATCAACTCTCAAATATACAATAAAATGAAAAATTAAAATTTTATAACGTACGTCTTATGCTTTAAGTGGGAAGTCTTACTTTGCGGCCTGACTTGGACTAGAAAACTGGTTTTTTCAATTACTTGCATTTTGACGATGACCCAATTCAAGATTATGCTTTTTAAATATAATAAGTTGATTTTGAGAACCTACCAAAAATAATAATAAGCTAATTTTGAGAAAATTAATATTGTTCAACGACTTCAATCTAATTAAGATGGTTATTTAAGAAATAAAGAAGAAAAATATAGTAGAATGGATTGAAATTCATATTATTCTCAAAAATTACGTACAAATACTATATGAAAGTATGTTGCAGAAAATAAATGACATTTCAATTTCATTATAAAGCATTAATCTAGTTATGATTGAAAAGAATCATCAATCAAAGTACATGAATCCACATAATTTGATATGATTGTCTTAACGAAACCATTATTAATTGGATTACTTTTTAACATTTAATTACTAAGTGGTGGTATCCTTATGAATATATAGAGGGAGTAAAATAAAGTACTTAGAAAAATGAATACCCTAACTTTTTATCTCTTATTTGCTTTACTTTTATACCAACTCTTTCTTCTTCTTCAAAATGATATAATTAAACACAGAGAATAAATTATCACACTTGTATGCTAGTTTATAAGCTTATCTAAAAGTAACTAAGTTAATTTAATATTTTAATATAGAATTTCACATAAATTTACCACAAAATAAAATTAAAGACGATTTTTTATTCTATTTCCTGGAAGTGACGGGAGAGGTTGGAAGTTAATGCGAAAGCATCATTAACTTTAATCGAATGGTACACTACATAAAAAATGAGTTACAATTAATAGCAATTGTCATAAATATATATTATATATTTATTGATAGTTAACATTTTTTATATACGTTCTTAAAGTTTTTAGCGACATTAAATCTAATGATACTAATTAATTTTAGAAAAAAAATTTAAAATTTTTTTCTAATATATCTATTTATTGCCGTTAAACGTTATTTTTATTATTATTAATATGTCTATTTATTGCCACTAATCATTATTTTTGCCTTCGTGATAAATCGATCCTTTTGTTGCAATTCTGGGAGCTATTTCATCGAACATTATGTTTTAGGTGATTTATTTAATCCACTCTTATTTCACAAGTCATCTTTTATTTATTCATTATCATAATTATCATACGATATTTAAATACCTCTCTTAATTCATGAGTCATTATTTATTTATTCATCATCACAAATACCTATTTAGATTTATGACATGAAATCTAACCAACAAGACATATTCTATTTCTCAGCACCGAAAATGGGGCAGGTACTGAAACGTACCAATAAGTCAATTCATTTTGCCACATAACAATATTCTCTTATACTATATGGTAGAATATTACATTTTGTTTCATTAAGGATTCGACCAATAATTTTTTTAGTTTTTTAGATACGTATCTAATCCCAAAAGCACTTAGCAAACAAAAAGATGAAACAGATAAATACCTAATAGAGACAAACAGGGTTAAGAACCGTATTAACACTCGGAGGAAATTAAATATCCTAAGAATATGTATTTATTGGTGCTATTAGTTAAAATTTTCTTAATAATTTGGAGTTAATCTCTTACTAATTATTATGCATATATGTTTGAAATTTTATCATAGATGTAATTACCATCGAAATGTAGATAATTAAAATTTAATGTTTTATTAAACATTTAAGCTCAAACTAATTAGATTATCTAATAATTAAATTTAAAAAAATATTAGCTTAACTTTAAATGTCATCTAAAGTAACAATCACTATAATGTTATTTTTTGTAATTAACAGTGTTACAAAATATTGGATCGTAAAAATATAATACTCTAACTGACATATTCAATGAAATGAAATTTTTATTTTATTTGAAAATACTTTTAGTATAATTTTGAATTTCGATAGTTGAAGTAATAAATAAATATATTGAAAAAAGTTTCAAAACATAAGAGAGATATAAACATTTGTATTGTTTTATATAACCTAGGGATAATGCCCAAATACCCCCTCAACCTATGCCCGAAATCTCAGAGACACACTTATACTATACTAAGGTCCTATTACCCCCCTGAACTTATTTTATTAATAATTTTTTACTCCTTTTTAGCTTACGTGGCACTATCTTGTGGGCCCAACGATGGTTGACTTTTTTTTTTGAACTAGTGCCACGTAGGCTAAAAGGGGTAGAAAATTACATATAAAATAAGTTCAGGAGGGTAATAGGACCTTACTATAGTATAAGTGTGTCTCTGAAATTTCGGGCATAGATTGAGGGGGTACTTGGGTATTTTCCCTATAACCTATAATAATTTACATGTATTTGTTCTGTTATACAAGAAATGTTATACTATCAATTGTAAAAGAAAACTAATTACTAAATTATAATTAATTACAATATTACTATTTTTAGAATTTAGGTATTCTCTTTTTTTAGATCTCACATGGGGTCAAATCTATCCAGATAAGTATGCAATAAAATTTAATCTCATTTTTAATTTATTTTTTCTTGGAAGATGCCTCGTTTTTTAATGAAACTGTGGTGTAGAAATTGAAGACGTTTAGTCATATAATGATATATCCATAATTGTGTTGTCAAAGTTTCAATCCATTATTAAGTACTACTGTAACTATGATTGAAACGAATCATCAATCAAAATATATGAATCCACGTAATTTGATATGATTGTCGAAACCACTCAATTGGATGAGCTTTTAAAATTTACTCCCTCCGTCCATAATTTTTTTGGGTAAAGTCATGTATATTTTTCTGAAAAAATTTAATATAAAACGTAATTTGATTAATATAAGTTTACTATAGTAAAAACATCAAAAGTCTATAATTTTTAATTAAATAAAATGAAATAATTATTAAGAATAAAATTTAAAAAAAAATTATTTTTTAATTATTTAACTTAACAATTAATCTTTGAGATTTTTTTTACGTGCCAAATATTTGCGAAAGGAGGGAGTAATTACTAAGTGGTGGTCAAAGGTACATGAAAAATGGAGAACCTAACTTTTATCACTTATTTGCTTGACTTTTATATCAAGTTTTTCTCTTCTTTTTTTTCTACCAAAAAAATCCTTTTTTGCTTCCTAATAATAATAATTAAATGAACTCCCAAGTCCCATCTAATCGTTCTTTCCCCAAAATTGTCGCTACAACAAATTAAAGTAAATAAATAATAATATAAATTTTGTCTCATTTAATAAAGTACTTAAAAAGAAAATGAAAGATACTAACTTTAATAATAATTAAATGAACTTCCATCTATGGTCCTTTTTTTTTTTTTCAAAAATATGTTATTATGCCATTATCGGCAACAAATTGAATTCAATCATATATGGAATTTTGTCTCACTATCTATTGGGTTCAAAAGCCCAATAATAAATACGAACAGGTTTGAGAATGAAGGTTTCAATATGGAAATTAGAATGATTGAAAAAAAAAATATAAAAAATGTATGATAAATTTACAGAGATCTTTGAAATCACTTTTATGGTTATAAAGGGTGAAATATTTTAAAGGAATTCTCTTATAATGAATGGATTAATTAAGGTTGAATTTGGTTAAGTATTCTGTACTTCCTAATTACTTTAATTAGTCGAGTAATGAGTACTTTCAATTCTTACAACTAGTACTACTTTTTTTAGCACAAAAATGTTGTATCAAGACATGGATATAATTGTTAGAGATTAACCAACTTTTTCAACTATGAAATTAATTAATTATTTTAGAAAGAAAGCTAGTTTTTGAGAATACAATTAAGGATGCCCTAAAAGTTGAGACACATTATTTGTTAGTCATTAAGCCAATAAATAGTACTCCATCCGTTTCAAAAAAATTAGCCTAGTTTGATTTAGAATGGAGTTTAAGAAAAAAAATAAAACTTTTTAATCTTATGGTTCTAATATAAAGTTATGTCAAATATACCAAAATGATCTTTAATCTTATGGTCTTAAACACGTCATACGTAAAGTTAAAGTTAAATTATTGCTAAAAAAAAGAAAGAGATCATTCTTTTTTAAACAAACTAAAAAGAAAATGGAATCATTCTTTTTTAAATGAAGGGAATACTTAAAAGTCTTGATTTCCTGCGTATTTGACTTGGCAACTGAGAAAGAATAAGAAATGAAAATAAATAAAACACAAAAAAAATAATTGAAAGTGATGGTAAGCTTGCACTGCAAGTAAATATATTTAAGCTCTATTTAGTTGTGTAGCATAATTTTAAAAAAAGTTTAGATTGTTTGATAACTCAACATCTTTTTATCATTGTAATGGAAGGGCAGTGAATAAATTTCTCCATTAATCAGATACAACTAGTTATTATTTTTAAATAACTATAAGAACTGGTACTAAAATTAACAAATTTCAAATATAACTCACCTCATTTCTAAAGAAGTGATATGTTTCAACTTAAAACATTATTAGAAACTACTTATTCACTAAAAGATAAAAAAAAATTACCTAACTAACCCATATATAGTAATTCATAGTTTTTGACTCTGGGGCTGGGGTCACGCGTTTTTTTGTCGTAATAATCTGTTGCTATCACCTTTAACATTTATGTACAGGAAGACAAACATTTAAATTGTGTCAACTCTAGGATGAAAATGTCAAATCATCTTGCACATGACATGTTAGTGAAAAATTACAGAAACATAAGATGAAAAAAATAATAATAAAGAAATAAAAATTTAAGACGCGAATATCTCACTCTCTTTAAGGAGATTAAAACTCACTGCAACAAATATTTTTCACTAGTTTAGCAGTAGTACTTGTTGTCTTGTGCCCTCCGCAATACAAAAATCTTAACACAGAATATAACTCAACAACTCAGTTGAGTCTAAAGCTTCACAAAAAGAACACCTCTCTTTAACTAATAAAAACTCTCTTTTTTAACTAATTTTTGTGCCCTCACTATTTTCTTGTTTCACTTTGCGGCCTGACTTGACTAGAAAGGTGGATTTTACAATTACTTGAATTTCTCCCCTTTCGATTATGGGTGTATAAAATCAAATTAAATTATAAGTCAAGTCAAATCGAGAAAAAAATTGACTAGTGGTTGGTTTGACTTGGTTTGATATGGAAAAAAAACTCGATAATATTTGGATTGGTTTGATTTTAACAAAAAAAGAATAATCCAAGATCAAACCAATCCGATATTATATATATAATTTTAAAATTTTATTATATACATAATAATATTTACTTTGATATAATTTTTAAATTTTTCTTATACTTTTTCATAGTTTTAAATCTTTTAATATATTATTTCAAGTTGAAACTTATAATTTTGAATGTTTCCATAAAGCTTATAATCCACATACGTTGGTAATTATAATAAAAATTAAATCAAAATCAAATTAATATCGATACAAAAAGAAAAAACAATTTAACCCTAAGAATGACGATAATATTGAATATTTGTTCTTTGATTTTATATTGGTTTAGACAATTAAAATACATAATCTAATTTTAATTTTCTTTAATATTTAGTCACGTAACTAATAGTTATAATACTTATTTTAGCATAATTTAGTACTTTTAAATTATAATTATTTTCATTATGACTTATTACTTTGCAAAAAAAAAAAATAACACGAATTGATGTAAAATTTAATGTTAAGTTGAAAATTATGTTATACGTTATTATTTATTTATTCATTATCACAAATATTATACCATAATTAAATACCTCTCTTAATTCATGAGTCATTATTTATTTATCAAGTATCACAAATCTCATGACGTTTAAAATAATTCATGAGTCATTATTTATTTATCAAGTATCACAAATCTCATGACGTTTAAATAACTATGTAGTTCTGTGACATGAAATCCAACCAATAGAGACAGCCAGGGTTAAGAACTGTATTAACACTTGGAAGAAAATAAATATTCTAAAAAGAATATGTATTTATTGTTTCTTTGGCACTTTTTTTATAGATGTAATTATCATTAAAATGTAGATAATTAAATTTACTATTACTTTTTATTTCTTTAACTTATCTAATTCACTTCAATTTGAATTAACTATATTTTGATATTGACTTTGTAAGATTATCTTGAATTTTTCTGAGATATTTTATTAAATATTTAAGTTCAAACTAAATAGATTATCGAATAATTAAATTTCAAAAAATATTATATTAACTTTAAATGTCTTCTAAAATATCAATCTCGATCACTATAATATTCCTTCTTGTATTACAAAATATTATATGGTAAAAATGATACATATTCAAGGTTGGTGAATTAATAATTTGATATGATTGTCTTAATGAAGATATTATTTGGATTACAAATCATATGAGTGGCTTAAAGACCTCGTAAAAAATGCACAAAATTTGCACTAATCATATGATTAGCTTAAAGTAATTATCTCAGATGAGGGAATCTTCTATCCACAACACGAAATTTACACTAAAATAATGTCATTATTACTTTTTTGTATTTTTACTTATACGTTATTTTTAAAAATAAATGATACTTAATCAACTTCAATTTACTATAATAAATTTTACACTAAAAATGTATTTTCCTTATATTTTCTCTTTCATTAATGTTATATTATTTTATTTTTTCTATTTATATCTTCTTATTTCATAAAACGAATTATTTCTTTTATTTTCAAATATCCACCAATAATTTATATTCTTTTCTTTCTTGTATAATAATTTAATATAAAATTATTATTTACTATGATTTTTTTAATAATATACATTGCTAGCTAATATTATGCTTAAATAAATATTAAAAGTAAATTTATTATATTTTTTTGCATAAATAGTCAACTTTCGATATCAATACATTACTTAAATTTATATTTTATTTAAATTATATATGTGAATATACTTATATACATCAACTTTAACATCTAAATTAATATTGTATGAATATTAAAAAAAAATAGATAAATACACTTGAGATTTCACTAGAAAACATACAATCTCTAGTATACTAGATAAGATAATAACCCAATAGAATCACACATTAGTGCTAGTCTTGTATTTATTATTAATAAAAATATATAACCTCCAATTAAGCAATTTTTAATTACTATATTTAAATAAATTTTAACTATATATAAGTTAATATATTATTTTTAAAAGATAAATATAAAAAAGATTTTGCAATCATACGAGTATTACTGACTTACTGTACCAGTCTCAAGTTCATTGTCACTATCAATTTTGTTTATCGAGCGTTATATTACGGTGATTATTGATCATCAATGTAAATATATTTTTCATCACTTTTTTAATAAGCATATGATAATTTCTGATACTTTTTAATAATTTTTAAATATATAAATTATACTTATAAAAGTATTGAATTGATCTAATTAATTCAACATTAGAAAATTATCAAGTAGACTTTCTAGAAGCAAGATATGATAAATAATACTATTTATGTTCATTATTAATTATTATATTTTTTTTTAAAAGTTAAATTATAAAAAAAATTGACTAGCATTTGAAGATGTATTTTTTTATTATATTGATATAAAAATGTAATATTATAATATTTTTCGTATAACTTTTAAATATTTAAATATTGAATTGATATAATCTAATTTAATTTTAAAAATAAATAAAATTCAACTATAAAAAACGTAATATGATAAATAAAATTGAACCGAGAAATTACTATAAAAAAGGAGTCAAATTCTATAGTACCTGGAAAAATTAACACCTACATTCTCAAATTAACACCGACACAGTTGTGACTTGTGAGTTGTCCTCCAAGAAAAAATTAGTAGGTGACAGCTATAGAATTTTTTAATATTAAAGAATCTTTGAAGAGTTTTTAATTTTTTGATAAGAAATTTTTGGAGAAATAAAGAAAGAAGAAGCATATATCTATGTTTTAAAAAGGTTGTTTATATGTGGTCCATATTTTTATTTTGTAAAAATAAAGTGTAATAAAGAGTCTTATATATTATTAATTTTTTCATTTAGAATAAATATATTTTAGCTTATATAACCTTGCCGTTATATAATGATATAATATATCTTTCATTAAATGGGAATGAAAATATTAATTTCTACATTTATTTTCTTAAAGGCAACTTTTACATATATCAAACATAAAACTTATATTTATATGCTATAGCAAAGTTTGCATAATTATCCTTCATAGCAAACATATATGTATAATTCGCTATACATATACAATTGAAACGAATTGTATGAAACGAAGTGTATAAAATGAGAAAGAGAAAGAGACTTGGGCAGAGAATTGTATAAAACGAAGTATATATAAAACGAATTGTATATTTATAAGTGTATAGAACGATTATATACAATTTGAACTTGCATAAACGAGAAAGGGAGAAAGATAAAAGAGACTTGGGCAGAAAATATACAATTGAATCGAATTGTATAAAACGAGAAAGAGAGAAATTATATACAATTTAAATTTGTATAAAACGAGAAAGACAAAAGAGACTTGGGCAGGGAAGTACTTTTATTGTATAATTATAAGTGTATAAGACGGAGATATATATATATTTGCATGTGTATATACAATTTTCTCTCCCTTTATACAATTAGAAACACAATTTATACAATTCTATTATATAATGCGAGAGAGGCGAGCGAAGGAAGCGAACGAGAGATGAAGAGAAGCGAGCGAGAATATAAGGAAGAGTAGAGACTAACAAACAATTTACTATAAAATATAAATAAATTAAACGATAACTACTATATTTCTTTTATATTATCAGTTCTTTTATCTTAACTCTCTCTTTCACTACACTAACTAAATATATACATAATATAATACTTCTCATCCTTTCTTCCAATCTTTTATCTTCTCATCTTTTCTTCCACTCTTTTTCCTTCCTCCCAATACAAAGTAAGGCCACACTATTTTTAAGTGAGAAATTCATCCTTACAATGTATAAAAAGATTATGAGATGGTAAATTGCGTTGACGAATAGCCCAAAAATTACACATGTTCTGGACTAATGAATTTTTGTGTAATCGTATCTTTAGACGTATAATATAATAACGTATTTTAATAATTAAGTATTTTTAAGATAAAAAATCGATAATCACACTTCAAATGCATGATACCATAATAGAATATTGGTACCCTTCCAAAGTCTCGTCGTCAAAAGAATCATTTCCATGTGTTTGGCCTGTGGACAAACATCAAGTTATAAGAGCACTTAAAGACCACTTTCAATTCTTTGCTCTTTCAGTCTTAACTAACACCGAATTTACATCCAAAATAATTTAGTACTTAAGTGCCGTTTTTTTTCGTTTTTAAACAAATTTATACTGTCTAGCGGTCTTTTATTAATAATAAGATAAAAACCTTATTATGAATAAGTACAAACAAGGAGGGCTAGGTCTTACCTTGCCAATCTATTAATTCTTAAGTGCGGATACACGAGCTGGAAAGGAAAGAAAAGTAGTGCTGTGAAATGAACGTACGTAGTCTAACTATGAATCAAGAAATTGCATAATTTTCTCCCAATATTCTGATTCTGAAATCACAGATGTGATATCAAGAGACGTCTCATCTGTCTCGTATATCCGGTCAACAATTGCATAAGATTCAGCACTCTCTAACCACTGGTTACTTTCAGCTGCTCCCTGAATCATCAAATGTGACAAATTATATATAGTTTCATTGCAAAATCAGAGATATATGATTTTCAAAGCTCAAACAGGGTATATTATTACGAACCAAATAAATTTGGTTATTACTCACTGAAGTATTTTCTAACTCTAAAGACTGGCATTCGTCAACCGCGACCAAATTCCCCAAGTGATGGTATTTTCTTCCGTCAAGATTGCAAGTCTTAGCATGCATTGTGACTTTTTTCCAGCAATTTTCATACATGCTTTTGCCAAGGATCTACACGCATACAAAGTAATCGAGATGCAGGAAGTTAACGTATCGTGTTGGTGCACCACAAAATATCACAAGTTGCGCATAAATAATGTCACTCTTCTCTCAACTTTGAACATTTATAGACAGAGAATCAGAGACTAGCTACTTACATGACGTAGCCTCTGAGGATTGTTTTGGAGTTCAACTAGGAAATCCTCCACTGTTTTTATACCGTTTTCATTCATCCTCTTATGGAAGGGACCGTTTTTGTAAATATGGTCTAGTCTCCATACATGATCCGTTGGTGATGGAGGGTACCGTTTCTTGCTTTCTGTGAAAAACAAAACTCAAATCGACTCACTATTTATTAAGTAGAAATATAATATAATACTCACTTGAACGTTTATCCTTGAGAGTAAAGGGTCCTGTCACGGCCTCTATCACTTGAGGTTGATCGACAACCCTTGCTCTTAGCTTTACCCCGGTCGACTTCTTCATATGATTTGTAGAGTATTTGAATATAATTTTGTTAACAGAAACAACACCTCCTTCCAACCTCAGATATGAATTTTGGTCACCTCTTGTTTGAATCTTCATATGACTGTTTAGTTCGTCGTCATTATGTACAAATATTTCAACTTGTGCTGAAGCTAGAGGCCCATGTCTCACTTGTTGTCCAGTAACATAATCTACCATTTCCAATTTGGTTCCTTTGGAAAATATACACTCTCCGGTAAATATCACTGGGGCAACCTCCTGTGAAAACCTTAAACATAAACATCTCCATTCATAAGGATCGAGTTTCTTCTCGGAATTGATCCTGTTTTATATGTGTACAAGGTGGGATATACTTTAGTCTCAGATACAACATGAAATTAATTACAGAAGCAACGAAAGTTCTAAGAGTCTAAGTTGATTTAACAAACTGTTTATACAACATTAATACTAAATGCTTAACACAACGTTTTACTTCAAAATTATTGTACAAAGTGATGTGATTGTAATTTTTTTTCTCCACCATCAATGCATTACTTAAAATTATATTGACATTAAGTTAATAAGTTATCGTCTGTTACTTATTTTCTTTTTTGTTCCGTCATTTTTATATAAAGTAACAATTTAACTATAAATGTTTTTTTTACCCTTGATGAAATTATTTACAGCCACACAAATTTCTATTGTTCATTTTAGTCCACAAGTTTTAAAAGTCTTCGTTTCTTTCTTAAAACTCTGAATCGAATCAAACTACCTCACACAAAAATGGGATGAGGGAGTAAGTAATTCGCAATAACATGTTAAATCACACCAATATTTTAAAAATTTCATTACACATCCTACCGCTAATAATTCAACATATAAAGAAAAGCAGTGGTAACCATGATTCTGAAAAACATTCCAGTTATCACTTTGTTTCTCACCTGTTCTGATCAGTTAGAATTTCTTCCAAGTCAGAGTTAAATTCATCACGCACCTGGATAGATAAAATGTTGATTAAATAGTCCGGTATTGATATACATACATTTGTTCTAATGAACCAATGAGTTTTCGTGTATTTAGACATAATACAACTACGTCATTGAAACTTTATTATCTATAATAACTTTATGCATTTAGATTAAGATAGCCATCGTCCTTTAACATGTAATTGATATATATATCAGACAGAATAGAACATAGATCCCGAATTCAAATCTCGTCGCCAAAAGAATCGTTTACTTGAGGGGAAAAAAATAATTAATATTTTCTTAATTCAACTTTTGAAACGTATATTTTGATTTTAAACATTCAAATTTTGACGTACATCTTAATATCCATTCATCTTAATTTTAATAAAAATAAATAAAATCTAACTTTAATATTCATATTGTCAATTATGCATTGTCCTAGGAATGTTTGGAAAGGTTGGCGTCAGTCTATTTCAGCTTTTAGGTTTTAGTAGATTTTGGCGATTAATTAAGTGGCTTTTAATTTTTTTTCACATAATTAATCCAAAGAAAAAAAATCTAGTACATATCCAAAAATATAGATATTGTTTTCCTGAAAAAGATTAATTTCTTTCCAATCACATACCAAAAAAAGCCCTTGTAATTATTGACAATTAGACATATATGCCTACCAACCTAATTAGATCTTGAATTGTTCAAGAGTTCATTCATTTTGTCCGCTCAAAATTGTATGATATTCTTTTGAGCTCTCAAATGTAATAAATTTTACTCAAATGAAGTAAATAGGAATAGATCCACAACTTTAGGTGAAAACTGGCCAATGATTTACAGAAACGTCAGGTTAATTATTATATTTACACCATCTGCACGAAGCTGAAGTCCAAATCTTTGCCATTTATATATATGCTAATTAAGATTACATCAGATCTAATCGGCGGAAGAAAGAAAAAACAAGCATATGACCAAAGTTAAGCAAGTAAAAATATGTGAAAGACGATATAACAAGTACAACGAACCAAAAAGAAAGCAAATCCAATTATCTTTTAAAACGAATTTATAACTCACCGGAAAAGTCGAACACAAAGCTGGTGGAAAGGTAGTCACGATCTGCCGGGATCTGAAGAAAGAAACAATGGCTCAAAAGGAGATCCAATAAAACACCATAAATTAAAATGACTTTAGTCAACGTCAACCATATATATATATATATTTTGTTCAATATGTCTATGAAAGCAGATGCATCACATGTACAACTTGTCAGTTATGATCCCACATGATATAACGACTAATATATAAGTGTTTCGTTTTCCTGAACGAGACAAAAAAAAAAAAAGGCTGCTAGCTATAGTACATTTTACTATACGAAAAATGAATTTTCGAAACCAAATCATACAACAACGTATTTGGAATTTGATGAATTACAACAAGCAATAAGAATCACCGTTTTGATATGATTAAACGTGGAAAAACAAAGATATACTATGATTTAATTTTCTTACATGGTAAAATGAGGGGTACTAATGGAGTTTGTTGTTTCGATCGAATTTCCTTGTTCAAACATCGTCTAGTCTTTTTTTGTTTATAAATAGAAACAACAAAACAAATGCTATAATAATTTCGTGTAGGGCAAATGAATTGAAATATATATAGTAGGAGACTGGCGTCGTAGTTACTAAAAATGTTTTTTTAGAGGGAGCTAGGTTACTATTGTGCATGTACCTCTTCTTTTCCTATCTATTGCTTAGAAAGCCGCGTGTTGACGGCTTTAATAACTATAGATTGGGGTGGCCAATCCCACATTTTTCTTTGAAAATATATGC
Organism: Solanum lycopersicum; assembly: GCF_036512215.1. Taxonomy (NCBI): domain Eukaryota; kingdom Viridiplantae; phylum Streptophyta; class Magnoliopsida; order Solanales; family Solanaceae; genus Solanum; species Solanum lycopersicum. The sequence continues at coordinate 60,790,768 of NC_090802.1, read as the reverse complement.
ATGCTTAAAGTGGAAATAATCAAGTCATAATTAGAGGCTTATAAATTATTACTGTCCTCCTTTAGGCGCTAATAGGAAAACTTACATAAATTTTATTAGTTCAGGAGATACATTTAGTTTGTTACCTTACTATATTTTAGCATATTTGATTGAAAAAATTCAATCAACGTGACATTGACACGTTCTATTTCTCTTATCAAGGAAAAAGGCAGCTGCAAACTAATTAGAAGGGAAGATGGTAAATTTCCCAGAAAAAGAAGTCGCGTTTTTCGTGACTGAATATATATAAGACAATTCTCCAAAGTGAGGAATAAGACGTACTAAAGTAAGTTGAAACTCATGTTATTCTCCAATATTACGTACGAGAAAATGAAGTGGAATAAGATGTTTATCCATTTTTGGGTTGTCAAAGCTTCAATTCATTATAAGGAGATATGTTCAAAAAGAATTATCAATCAAAGTACATGAATCCACATCATTTGATATGATTTTCAGAACGAAACCATTATTAATTGGATCACTTTTTAAAATTTAATTACTAAGTGGTGGTGTCCTTATGAATAGAGAGAGAAAAAAGTACTTAAAAATTAAATTCTTAGTTTTAGAACTTTCTTTTGGAAAGTTGATACAATGAACACTTATGACCTCCTCTTTCTCTTTTTGAGGGTGTTTAGATTTAATTAAAGATACTTTTGAAAATATTACGCAAATATATAAAAAAAAATTACTTAAAATAAGTTAGTAAGTGTTTGCCGTTTGAAAAGATAAAAAATAACTTAAAATAAATTAAAAATAAAAAATAAGTTATTTTGATTTTTAAATAAAAATCAAAATCATTTCAATTTGACTTTTTATTTTTCAATTTTTCTTAGTCACATGCAAATGGACTCTTAGTGTATTTCAGTAGCATTAATAAATCTGAAATAGCGGTGTAAATGGATTTAAATTTGGTACACGTACAAAGAATATACTCTTAGACACGGTGTTATTCCCATGAACATTAATAAAACCCTACACTTTCGTTGAAATTGTTTGTTTGACAGTCATACGAATCTATGCCCCTTCAATCTTCATTAAATATCACTGTGTTTCTTTTAAATTAAAAAACCATGCGCACGCTAACGCACTTGAAAAAAAAAAGGATTTAGCTACAATTTATCATTGTGTTAATATCCTCGTAGCTATCATAAAATTCATCACTAAATAAAATTAACAATACGAATTTTGTTCTATTTTTTTTGAAGTGACAAAGAGAGGATTCGAAGTTGGGGGAGAACACTATTGAGTTTAATTTACTCTTAATTGTTCCTTTCCTTGTAATTCTTCAAGTTATTTCTTCAAACATTACGTTTTAAGTGCTTTCTTTAATTTACTCGTAATTTATGAGTCATTATTTATTTATTTATTCATCATCACAATTCTCATACGTTGTTTAAATGCATGTTTAGATTATGACATGAAATCTAATTAATAAGACACGTTCTATTTTTTCAGCATGGAAAATGGGGCAGGTACTGACAGGTACCGATAAGTCAATTTATTTTGTAGTTGCACGTTATCCTCCACATAACAAGATATATATATATATATATATATATATATATATATATATATATATATATATATATATATATATAAAGAATGCTACTAAATTTGACCAAAAAATTAAAAGATTTATCTATACAATTGTTAGATTTGTGCAAATTTAAAGTGGTATTTGATGACTAACACATCTCGCAATTGGAACGTAAGAATAAAGATAGGTGATACGTGTCAGTATCATAAAAAACGAATTTTTTATATAATTAAAATTAATTATATGTAACATGATTAAATAATGAATTATTAATTAATTTTAAAAATGATTTTAAATTAGTAACATGTGTCAACAACACAAAATAATTTTTAATTGGTGAAAGAAAGAAAAAACAAGCATAAGACTATAGAAATAATATGTTAAAAGCCAAAAGTAAGAAGTACAACGGATCAAAAAGAAAGCAAATCCACTGAAAGAAATGATTTTTTTTTTATAACGAATTTATAACTCATGGAAAAAATCGACGTGCTTAAAAAACAATGCCTCTAAAAGAGATGAGATATGGAATCCAATAAAACACCAGAAAATAACTAAGTCAACATCAACTATATTTATTAAATATTTCTATAGAAAGAGATGCGATCACATGTATAACTTGTTTGGTTATGATCCCACATGAAAGAGATATATAGCGACTAACAAATAAGTTTTTTCTTTTCTTAAACTATACAAAAATGAGGCTTCTAGATACATTTTACTATACGAAAAATGAATTTTGAAAACAAATTGTATAGGAACAACGTATTTGGGATTTGATAAATTACAATCTGTTTATAATGTGAAAAAAATAAAAAAGAAAAGAAGATGTATGATTTAATTTTATTACCTTGTAAAAGGGGAAGCATTAGAGTTTGTTGCTTCACTCGAATTTTCTTGTGTCGAACATGTATATGTTATGTGCCGCCATCAATTACTCTTTCTATAAATAGATTATAATTCTTTGTAGAGTGCAAATGAACTAAAATTGAGTTTGGAACCTAAAGGGTATAGAATGTTAACAAAAATTTTAAAATGGTATATGAATATTTATTTTAACCAAAAGGGTAAAATCGCTGAAAGGGCAGCGATTTCGCTCGCCGGAAAAAATAAAATCGTTGTCTTAGCAGCGATTTCCAAAAAAAAAATTTGATAATGATTTTTTAATAATTCGTTGCCTAATCAGCGATTTCTTTAATTTTTAAAATTATTTATTTAAAAGAAAAACAAACTAAGAGCAAATCGCTCCAAGGGCAACTATTTGTCTCCAAGTTTTTCATTTATTTTTTACAATTTTTAAAATTAATTAATTTTTTTAAAGAAATTTTAATTTTAAATTTTTCTACTACTTATTCCAAAATAATTTTTTTAATGATTTTTTAAAATAACTATCAATCAAAATTTTTCTAAAAAATTGATTCAAAAACAAAATAAAAATTGGAGACAAATCGCTGCACTTGCAGCGATTTGCTCCTAATTTCTTTTTTTTAATTTTAAATTAAAAATTAAGAAAATCGCTGTTTAGGGAGTGATTTATTAAAAAATATATATTTTAGAAATTGCTGCCAATGCGGCGAATTTTTTTATCAATTTTTTTTCGACGACAGAAATCGCTCCTCTTCTAGCAATTTTGCCCTTTTGGTCAAAATAAAAATTCATATATCATTTTAAAATTTTTATTAATATTTTGTACCTTTAGGCTCCAAATTCAATTAAAATGTATATATGTTAGTAGGGTTTAGGAGTAGTCACCATAATGTTATTTTAGAGGGAGCAAGGGATATAATGTGCATGTTCCTCTCTTTTTCTTATGTATTGCTTAGAAAAAAAGGCGTGTTGACGGCTTAAATAGACCCAAAAAAAAGAGCGTTAAAGGAAGTCTCTTTTAATGGCTTAATTAAGTTTGAATTTGGTTAAGTACTCTCATCTGTACTTTCCAGTTGCGTTAATTAGTCGAGTAATCAGTACATTCAATACTTACAACTAGTACATACTTTTTTTTTAGCACAAAAATGTTGTATCAAGAAATAATTCATCGGCTTTTTTGAATAAAATTTTATTATTATCCAATATTGTTAGAGATAATAACCAACTTTTTCATCTATGAAATTAAGTAATTCTGTTAAGAACGAAAGCTAGTTTTTGAGAATAAATCATGCCTAAAAAGTTGAGACACATTATTTGTTAGTCATTAAGCCAATAAATAGTTCTTGACTTGTGCTCTTATAGTCTTCATTTCCTACATATTTGACTTGGCAACTGAGAAAGAATAAGAAATTAAAAAAAATAAATTGAAAGTGATGGTAAGCTTGCAAGTAAAGATATTTAAGCTCTATTTAGTTTGAAATTAAATTTCTCCATTAGTCGGATCCCACTAGTTATTATATTTAAATAATTATAACGACTTTTACTAAAATTAACAAATTTCAAATATAACTCACCTTATTTCTAAATAAGTAATATTTTTAACTTTAACACTACAAGAAACTACTTATTACTATCACCTTTAACATTTATGTACAAAAAAAGTTGAGACCTACATTCGAATTGTGTCAAATCTGGGATGAAAATGTCAAAGCATATCATCTTGCACATGACATATTTGCTTTACTATAGCATTTTTTAAATACTAAAATTTAAATCTTTCTTTCTACTTAGCTTATCTTTTTATTTTTATTTTTATTAATTGCTCATGAATTGATGTAAAGCCTTTAATAAATTATGTATTTATATGTTTTTTATATGTACTGATCAATAGAATTAAACTTCATAATTAATGGGAATATCTGTATTATATGCATGCGGAAACAACTCTAATATGTGATTTGCACGTATACTAAACTCTAAAGATAGTGTAATACTAGTAATTTGAATATCACAGGAAAAAGGTGAAAATTTTCGTAAAAAAAACATGTTGGACATTACATGAATCAACTAATTATATATATATATATTAAAAGAGAAATGGTGACAGCCACTAATAATTAATTGACTCGAAACTGTAATATGGACTTGTCTAGGCATTAATAATGATGTTAACATGAGCTATCTATTGTTCCAAATTGCCTGATCTATTGGTCATATATATGTTCAAGTTTCAACCATGGCGGCTAAGGCTTTGTTGGACAAATAAACAATGGGGGAGACAAGTACATTAGTAATTTTTGTTTTTAAAGACTGTTACTATAATTTTTCATGTACTTATATATTATATACTATAGTATTTTGTAAAAATGTGTGAGTTAAAATCAAACATTCATTTGTCTATACAATACAAAGAAATAGAGACCGTCAAATCTGTGGAATATATATATACATACTATTGGTATCTCAAAAGACTGATTATTTGACTCTTCGAATGGGAGATGATGCAAGTAGCTTATCTAAATTGTGTATGTGTGAATGTATACATGTCATGTCCCTTGGGTAAATAAATTGTCAAAACTAGCCGTAATTCTATAAATATAAAATGAGGTAGTTACCCTTATAATTATCACTCAATAAATAGACCATAGAAAGAAACAATTATTCCCAGATGCTTGGGTGATGTTGGTAGTTGAAGTTGTAATCATATGGATCAAACGGATGTTGTAATGCAACCGTACTAAAAGTTGCGCAATTGATTTGGCTTATACTTGTGCTTGGTTGGAGCTGCTGTGGATAATTATTGAAGTCATCTGTGCAAAGCATTTTAAAACTATCATCATCCAATAAAACTTTTGAATTCTGATGCTCATCTTCAAAACTTCTTTTCACCATTTCCATGCCGAAAGTCTAAGTCAAAAAACAAGTCAAAAATATTAGTCTACCTTCTTTTTGGAACTCTACATATTTCCATCAGATATGAGGGGTAAAATAGGAAACCTTATCAGTAGGGGTGAGCTGTTGGACAGAAAAGAAGTGATCCCTTTCATTGATTAGTCCAATCAATTCTCCCACATCAGTAAATACCACTCGTAGATTTTCCCGACGATACACATATCTTTTCAACTCAAGTTTACTCTTTGCCTGATTTACTGTGTCATCCAATTTCCTCACCTGTAAACTGCTCCTGCCAAGGATCTTTTACACATAAATGCAAATATGTTTCAGTATTAGTTCATAATATAACAACAAAGAAGAGATTTTTTTCTTCTTTAGTATAAATAACCATGATCACCTTTGGCTTATTATAAAAATTAAGATAATAAAACAGCTAGCAAGAAGTTTCAGTTCATAAAAATATTTATTAACCTACCAGCCAGTAGGTAAAATCATGAAATCATATCCGAACCGGTCTGGACTATTTCAGTAGTCTCCTGCTCAATACAAGCTATAATTTAAATCGCGTTGGAAAGTGAAAGCTTGGGTGGATGGAGTTAACTAAAAAGATATAGACGAAAAATAGAGAGTGCAGCTGAGAGAGACATAAGTTGCCTCCTTAGTCCTTACCAACGCAACTATATATCGGTCCACATTAGATATGATTGACAGATTTAGCAACACAGTATATATCATGAAAAATTTGGATGAACCTTTCATCCAAATTTTTTTAGTAATGATTATGCTGTAAAAGTAATTATACATCCTAGCTCAACGATGTTGAAACGATTTCAATTAAAAAAAAAAAAAACTTACGGTAAGTAGCTTTTCACGGTTCAAAAAGTAGAGAGTTAAAAAATCCTGGACAGTTTTAATGTTTTCGTTGATTAAACAATGATGATAAGGACCGCCTCTGCCAATCGTTGGCAATTTCCAAACTTGATCGTCAAGTTTTATGGGCTTCTTACTCTTGGGCACTGCAAAATTCGATTTGATATTTTAGAATTTAAAGGAACAAATATGTGATTCATTGGAAAGCAAGGTACTTACTGGAACGATAGTCCACAACGAAGAATGGTTCAGTAACTGCTTCAATAATATCAGAATTATCCACAGCTCTTGCACCTAATCTGAACTCGCGCTTTCTCATCGATACATTAGTATGTTTGAATGATATATGACTGACAGAAACTCTACCGTCTTTCAACTTAACATGACGATCTCCTCGAATCAGTGATTTTCCATCCAGCCAATTGGTAACTGGTTTCAGTTGTTCTTTCTCGAAAACAACTATTTCCACCTTACTTGATGCTTCAGGCCCAAATTTAACGATATTATCAGTACCGCAATCAACTAAATCTAGATTTAAGGTATCGCCCACATCTTCACCTATGGGTACCCCAGTATAAACTGGACCTTTTATCATGTTGTTTGAAAACTTTAATTTTAAATGCCGTAATTCATAAGGATTGAAGTTTTCCTCCTCTTTCCTGTTCAATTTATACAAGTTCCACTATCATAAATCTGTGTATCAAACACAGATTAATGAATACAGCAACAATGATAATAAAAATGAAATATATATATAAAGGACGCTTATCTTGCCTTGGGCCGGTTGAAATCTCGCCAGGTTTCAGTTCAACTCCTACAACCTGTATAGTTTCACAAAGAAATTCGATTGAGGTTGAAATAAAACACCAAGGCGTTACCCGGAAAAAAGTTCAATCGAGAATCTCATAATCTATTTGCTGGTCCACCGGACAGATCGAGTTGGGCTATGCATCCATATTGTCACATAACTTCTCTATCGCGAAGAATTACTGATCAAATCTAGGCAGATCTAATATATTGACAAATGAAAAATATTTCTCAAAAAAGAAAAAAATAATAATCTAGAAATGAAGAAGAACAAAAACTAAGACAATAGCTATGGGTAAAAGCAAGAGGAAAGGACTCTCCATCTCTAAAATTAAAGATGTCAAAACTATTTTGGCTCGTACACAAAACAAGTTGCAGCAACAACATAATTACTTTGACTTCCTGTGGTATTTGCTTCAGATTATGTTCTACATCCTCCGTTCCATTTCAAGTTAATCGTCTCCTCCGTTCCAGCCAAAGTAATAGTATATGTTAACACATTTGATTAACACGCTACTAATATTTACTAACTCATTTTAGCTTTTTTCTGGTATTACAAATAAATTAAACAATATGTGAAAGCAATCACAAGCGATAAAATATAGATTTGATGGTGATGCTACTCACATCTGGATGAATGCTTAGCCGCTTCATTGTCTTGAGTAAACGCTTGACTTGGAGCACAATCATAACAGACCTGATCATCAACAACCCCAAAATAAAGTAAAATTAATCAAATAAGTTGAACTCAAGTAATTAAATACACAGTTATAAATCTTTAGAAATATTAAACGCTTTTTCAGAAATCTGAAAAATTAACAAAAACAAAACCTATAAAATGAGGCCCCTTGAGGTGCTGAATGACTAGGAGAAATTTTTTTCAGATCCATAAGGAAATGTTGTTTGTTAATCTGAAATCTAGTGTGTATTTATAGTCATACATTATAATTTGGGAAGGATCCAGGAAACGCCTAAAAGATATTACCGTCACAAGCTTAAAAGATATTTTCATACAATTTGATATAACTTAATTTAGGATTATAATATTAAAATTTTCCTCGTGTCAAGTCAAACTATATATTATTAATAGGTATATATAATGAAAATACAACAAATAGCATAAAGTGACAAGTTCTGACTCTTATGTGTGCGCAGCTTAGATGGATTTGTGAGGTATTCCCACGTCTGAGCGACGTGAGCTCGAATCCCTGTAACCTCACTTCTTTTGGTGCTTAATTATTTTTAATGAGACTATTTTCTAAATGAGAACTTATTACTTTTTGAGAAAAATATAGTTGTGAAGGTGAATTGTGTTTTATATATGTAGTTATATTCTTATCGTAAAGGAAAAATCATATTATTTCCTTACAATTTGTCCTCTTCCTTTTGTTTAACAAAATTATAATTAATATTATTATAGACGCGCGGAAGTAGTTGATACTGTACTTTCCAAGTTTCAGAATAGTTCGAAAGTCGTTTCTCTCCGTCTCAATGAAAAAGTTATTATTTAGACAATTATCTTTTTATATTTTATATTTATATTATCATTTCTGCTCACATTTTTATTTGTTCATTATTTTTAAAATAGAGATTTATTTTTATTTGTTAATTTTAACATATTAACGAAAAATAATTATTTTTTCCTCCAAAGAGGCATGTGTTGTAATTTATAAGCCTATACTTTAGTTAGACTGTAGAAGTCTCTAAAATTCTCTTTATTTATTTAGTTAAAGATGGTGAAACATTTAAGGGAAGTCACTTATAAGGGATTAATTGAGGTTTGAATTTGGTTCAATAATCTGTACGTGTCCTTTTCTAGTTACGTTAATTAGTGAAGTAATGAATACATTCAATACCTAGTACAATTACTATTACTTTCAATCACAAAAATATTGTTTCAAGAAATAGAGAATAATAAGTTGCATATGAGGTGTATTTGGTACAAATGAAAACATTCTCCGTTAATTTTTGACCAAATGAAAAAATTCTCCGTTAATTTTTACTTACATATTTAGTTAATACACTTTTTTAAAAAATATTATAATAAAAATATGACTTATCATCATTGAAGCAAAGTACTCAAACTACAAAATAGATAAGAAATGACTTAACTTTCAGGATCTTCTGATAAATTGCATGTGTAAGAAAAAAAATAAAAATTTATTATTTAGTTGTGCGACATATTTTTTTTTTTTAAGAAAAGAAAAGTTTAATTGTGTAACAACCCAGCATCTGCTTATTATTGTAATGGAAAGGGTATGCTGTGAACAAATTCTACATCAATTGGTTATCACTAAACTAGTTATTTTTTTAGAAATAATACTAGAATTGAAATTTTCCAAATATATATTTCTCCATTCGTTGCTTAATAGATAATGTTTTTAGCTTGAGCACGTTAATTGACTTAGGTATTTTATAAGATAGACTACTTTTACTAACTTACAACATAGTTTTGTTTTTTAACGCGCTTTTTGTCCTAATATCTTATAACCTTCAACATTTAGATGTAAAGCCTTTAATACATTGTGTATTTATAATTTATATGTTTGGTGGAGAATTATAATTATTATAGTTGTAGTACTAATAAGTAGGACCAAAGTTCATTATTAATGGTTTTTTTATATATACAGACAATAATTTGTTTATGTGTATGCCGAAACAGCTCTAATATGTGATTTATACCTAGTATATATTTTAAAGATTTTCTTTTATCTCAAGTTATATGACTCTTTTTTTGTTTAATTTTTTATTTATTTTTAATTAGAGGGGGGCTTTGCATGACCTCGAAACTCTATTTAGTTAGTCACTAAAAAAATAACATATTTCTATTTTAAATTATAATTTATTTTTTTAAAAAAAAAAAAAACTCTTTTTACTCCTTACGTATCGAATCAACAATCACATATATGGCGCAAAAAGAAGGTAATTTTCGTAAAAGTTAACATGCTGGACAATGTTAATATTGGATTTACATGAGTCATGTCATATGTCTATTTTATTAATTAGAGGACAAATAAGAAAGAGAAAAATGTTGACAGTCAGTTAGTCGTCACCAGGGTTTAGAGAAATGGACTTGGATACTACAAGGCAATACCAAGACTGGTCAATTGACCGGAATCGGTTCACCGGATCGGAATAGATCGTTATCGGATCGAATCGAATGGAAATCCGTTGATCGGTATCGGAATGAATCGGACCGGAATTATCGGGATAATTCATCGGTTCCGTCCCGTTCCACTATATATCGGGATGGAATCGGAATGTACCGGAACGGATCGGGATGGAACGGGACGGAATTAACGGGACGATATTTTTTTGGATACGAAAATATAATTTTTTATTATTATTTTTTAAGTATAAATTAATAGTTTTTAAATTTTTACTATAATTTTTACTTAAGTTTATTTCAAAGACATTTTATTAATTTTTTTGTTGTTGTTAAGTTTGCAAGTAAAGTCTAATAAAGTTTTCAAAATTTAAATCTTTTGAAGTTTATACTTTATAAGTTATTAGTTATATTCATTAATATTTATTTTATAAGTTATATTTATAACTTGTATCTTGTAAATATTAAATAAATAAAATTTGTAATTTTTAAAAAATTAAATTAAACATAAATTATAAAATATAAAAAAATTAATATATATTAAATAAACCGGACCGATACCGGACTGGATCGGAATGGAACCGGAATGAACCGGTACCGATACACCGATATGAAATCACGGTTCCGTCCCGTTCCGTGTATCGATTTGGACTATCCCGTCCCGTCCCATAGGCAACTGAAACGGGACGAAACGGAACGATACCGGTATGTCCCGTTCCATTGACCAGTCTTAGGCAATACTATAATATGACCTATCTATTGTTCCAATTTCCAAATTGCTTGGTGTTTTTATATAAAGTGACAAGCCTTAACTTTTATGTGTGCACAGCTTAGATGGATAAGTGAGATATTCCCACGTTTGAGCGACGTGAGGTCGAATCCCAGTCACCTCACTTCTTTTGGTGCTTAATTATTTTTAATGAGACATTTTCAAAACAAAAACTTATCTGGAAAAATCGTTGTATTTATTATTTATACTTTTTTGAATAAAATATATTCTTTTTGTTCGGTATTGTTTATCATGATTTTTATTTTTAGAGTTAAATTAAGAAAAACTTTGGCTAACATTTTGAGATATATATTTTCAACATATTAATATGTAAAAATTTATAATTTATAGTACTTTTTATATAGTTTTTGAATATCTGTATTTTTTGTTTAAAATATCAAATTAATGTGATCTAATTTAACTTTAAAAATTAGCAAATTGACTTTCGAAAAACGTAACGTGACAAATAATACCAGAAAGAGAGAGTAGTAGGATAGGTGAATTGTGTTTTATATATTAAAATTTTTCTTATTGTAAAGGAAAAATCATATTATTTGCTTCCAATTTGTCCTCTTCCTTTTGTTTATCAAAATTATGATTAATATATTATAGGCGCGCGGAAGTAGTTGACACTGCACTTTTCAAGTTCCAGAATAGTTCGAAAGTCGTTTCTCTCCGTCTCAGTGAAAAAGTTATTATTTAGACAGTTATTTTTTTGTTTGTTTATTATTTAAAAAAAAATTATTTATTTTTACTTGTTAGTTTTAACATATTAAAAAAATATATATTTTTTCCTCCAAAGAGGCATGTGTTATAATTTATAAGCCTAAACTTTAGTAATACTGTAGGAGTCTCTAAAATTATCTTTATTTATAGTCGAAGATGGTGAACATTTAAGGGAAGTCGCTTATAAGGGATTAATTAAGGTTAAATTTGGTTCAATAATCTCTACTTGTCCTTTTCTAGTTACGTTAATTAGTGAAGTAATGAATGCATTCAATACCTAGTACAATTACTATTACTTTCGATCACAAAAATATTGTTTCAAGAAATAGAGAATAATAAGTTAGTATTTGGTACGAAGGAAAATATTTTTTCGTTTATTTTTATATATTTAGTTGATAAACTTTAAAAAGCAGTTGATAAAAAATTAAAATAAAAAAATTAATAAAAAAAAATTATAGCCAAATAGTTTGAACGTGATGGTAAGCTTACTTAGTTGCGCTGCAAGTAATTAAAGATATTAAGCTCTATTTAGTTGTGCAGCACAAAAAAAAATTAAGAAAAAAAAAAGTTAAATTCTGTAACAACCCAGCATCTTCTTATCATTGAAATGGATAGGGCAGTGAACAAATTCTACATCAATTGGTTATTACTATACGATTGATTTTTAAGGAATAATACTAGAATTGAAATTTTCCAAATATAAAATACTTCCTTCGTTGCTTAATAAATGATGCTTTTAGCTTGAACACGTTAAGTTAGACTTAGATTTTTCTATAAGATAGAAGATTGCTTTTACTAACTTACAACATATTTTTGACTTTTGACGTTGGGGTCACGCGCTTTCTGTAGTAATATCTGCCTTCAACATTTAGATGTAAAGCCTTTAATACATTGTGTATTTATATGTTTTGGTGGAGAGTTATGTTTATTATTAGTTATAGTACTTGATAGAATGTGATAGAATCGTTAATTCGTTTTGATGATAGACAAAAAGCACAAAGAACAGTAAAAATGTACGCGGCGAAAGAAGTCCAAGATCAAGTAAAATAGAGTTATTTGTCAAAGTCAAAATAATATATTAAAGGTACAAGTCAATACAAATAAGGAAAACCTTAAATATATTATTAAGGAAGGAAGTTGTGTATAATAAGGATTCTAATTTAAAAAAGAATCCTTGTTTAAACATAACTTTCTTACCTTATTAGTAGGGACTGTACAAGGCAAAAACTCAACAAGAAGCACACGAGGCAGAGAAAATATCCACGACTTCACTCAGAGAACAAGACAGAATTAATCATCAAACTGAGGTCTTCAAGATTGATAGGATTGCCACGGACAAAACGTTCTTGAGTTAGAAGGTTTTATCGTGAAGAACTATTTGTCTTGTTTTTGTTCTTAATTGTAGTTTACAGTTTATTGTACAAAGGGTGGGTTTGGCTCTTTGTAGGGTTGAGTGTTAGTAAGAGTTGTAACAAAAGGTCGGTTTGGCCTTTTGGAGAGATCGATTGGAGTCAATCGAGGGAGTAGTAGAGATAAGACTTTTGATTATTGAGTTGTAATCACAAAATCTTATAGTTGAATTAATAAAACGAGGTTTTTCCTTCCTTGAGTGAGGAAGGTTTTTAATTCAATAAGTGTTTGTGTTTCTATTCTGTCTTTACTTAAAAGCAACTTACACGAACCTGGTTCGTGTTCTGGGGTAAGGTTTCTTCAATTGGTATCAGAGCGGGTCTTTTCGTTAAAAGATTCACACCTTGAAAAGATTCAATGGCAGCACCACCTACCCCACAAGAAGGAGCTTCACAAACACGACCACCACTGTTTAATGGCAAATATTATGGATGGTGGAAAAATCGTATGATGGACCATCTTATTGGCGAAAACCCTGATCTGTGGGGAGTAATTCTCGATGGCCCAACCATACCTATGAAAACAGCAACTGATGGAATCACCAAAATCCCAAAGGAAAGAAAGGAATGGAATGTTGAAGACAGGCTTGCAATTCAAAACAATGTCAAAGCCAAGAAAATTCTGATATGTGGCATAGGACCAGACGAATACAATCGAATCTCGTCATGTCAAGATGCCAAAGCCATATGGGAAACACTGCAGACAGCTCATGAGGGAACAACACAAGTCATCTTCCATCATCAATGAAATGTACTCATTAGGAGAGGTAGTGCATAATGGAAAAGCAGTAAGGAAACTCTTGAGTGTCCTTCCTGAAACCTGGGAAAGCAAAGTCGAGGCTATCACTGAAGCCCGCGACCTAGACTCACTGGGAATGGATGAGTTAATTGGTAATCTCATTACTTACGAACTTAAGAAAAACCAAGAAAAGGAAATTGGAGGAAAAAGAAAGGAAAGGAACCTGGTTCTAAAGGCTACTGCATCAGATGATTTTGAAGATGAAAATATTGCCCTCATAACTAAAAGGTTCACCAGAATGCTAAAGAGAGGGCAACCCTTTCAAAAGAAAGCTTTTCAAAAACCATCTGAAAACACTAAAGACCAGGTTTGTCATAAGTGTGGGAGTCCAGATCACTTCATCAAATTCTGTCCACTCTGGGCCGTAGAACAGAAAAAGGTAAACTATGAGAAAGGGAAAGATATCAAAAAGGATAAGTTTGTCCCCTCAAACAGAAGAATGATAATTCAGGAGGCAGACATGTCAATGAAGAGGGCTTTTGCAGCAATGGGGAATTCATCTGATGAAGAGTTTGAGGGTGATGAGATAGAAAACCAGTCTCTTCTTGCACTAGAACAAGAAGATGATTATGACTTTCTTGCCCTTGTAGCAGTGGAAAACAAGGAAGAAAGGAAAACTTGCAGATCACAAGAAACCATACTAGCACTTATGGCTGGATCAGATTCTGAAAAAGAAGAAGAAGAAGAAGACATAAATGAAAAGGTCAGTCTTCATAACTTACAAGACAATCTAGGTTCATACTCAAAAAGAGAGCTAGAATCCTTACTTTACACTCTCATTGATGAATATAAAATCATAGACTCAAAAAGGGAACTAATAATGGAAGACTATGCATCACTAAGAGAAGAAAACAAGAGTCTTGAAAAACAGAATCTTCATCTTTTATCCAAGAATACCAAACTAAGTAAAAATCTAGAACTGGTAATTAAAAGGAATGAAACACTCTCCAAAGAGCTTCTTGTGACTAAAACTGAAGCAGAAAATGGAATGAGATGGACCAGGTCCTTCATACTGCTTGACAACATTCACAAGAATCGCACATTTGAGAAACATGGGATAGGTTTTGATAGAACCAGCTCTCAAGTAAAAAATCCCAACATAGACTGTTTATGCATGCACTGTGGACTGGTAGGACATAAAAGTCATGATTGTCAAAAGAAACAAACTGCTCATAACAAAAACTTGAAATCCTTGAGAAAACCTCATCATGATAAACCCAATGAGCAAAAACATATCTCTATAGACAAGTCTCTTCCTAGATGGGCCAGAAGAAATCTTATTCACCCATTCCCTAAGCTTAAATCAAAGTGGATTTGAGTACCAAAATCTAAAATCCAACAATAAATTGCAGGGATCAGTGAAGAGGAAGCAGCAACAATGGTACTTGGATAGTGCATGCTCAAGACACATGACTGGAGATAAAAGAAGCTTCCTCTCACTCAAGAACATCAAAGGAGGAAATGTTGCCTTTGGAAATGGTAAAAGTGGAGAAATTCAAGGAATTGGAAAGGTTGGAACAATGGATACTCATGCAATTGAGAATGTATATTATGTAAATGGTCTACAACATAATCTTTTGAGCGTATCGCAAATATGTGATAAAGGAAACAACGTTCTCTTTACAGAAAAAGAATGCAGAGTAACAAACTCAGTGACTGGAAACCTGGTTCTACTAGGAAAGAGACACAAGAATGTGTACAAAGTCAAGACTGTTGACTCCAAGGAAGATAATCTTAAATGTCTGAGTGCAGTCTCAGATTGCTCCATGCTATGACACAAAAGAATGGGACACATTAGCATGACAACTATAAACAAACTCATATCTAAAGACCTTGTTAGGGGACTGCCAACCAAAAGTTTCAAGGACAACCAAGTATGTGGAACCTTCATTCAAGGAAAACAGGTTAGGTCATCCTTCAAACCAAAGTTGACAGTAAGTACTACTAAGCCACTTGAATTGCTTTACATGGATTTGTGTGGACCAATGCATGTACAAAGCAGGGGTGGAAAAAGATATGTGTTTGTAATAGTTGACGACTACGCAAGATTCACTTGGACATTGTTTCTTGCAACAAAGGACGAGACATTCACTATGTTTGAAGTTTTTGCAAAGCTGGTTCAGAAGAAATTCAACAAAGAAATAATCAGCATCAGATCTGATCATGGACTGGAGTTTGAGAACTCACAATTCCTACAATTTTGTACTACAAATGGGATTGAGCATAACTTCTCAGCACCTAGAACACCACAACAAAATGGTGTTGTTGAGAGGAAAAATAGAACACTGGAAGATATTGCAAGAACAATGTTAATCTCAAGCAAACTTCCAAAATTCTATTGGGCTGAAGCAGTAAATACAGGATGTTATTTAATAAATAGATGTATGATCAGATCAGTGTTAAACAAAACACCATATGAGCTACTAAAAGGAAGAAAACCAAATCTAGCACATCTTAGGGCCTTTGGATGTGT
The DNA here is from genome assembly GCF_036512215.1 of Solanum lycopersicum. Taxonomy (NCBI): domain Eukaryota; kingdom Viridiplantae; phylum Streptophyta; class Magnoliopsida; order Solanales; family Solanaceae; genus Solanum; species Solanum lycopersicum. Next base: position 60,774,474 of record NC_090802.1, on the reverse strand, counting down.
ATGTTTTATACACAACAATGACAAAGACAATTTGGGAAAATTCGATGCCAAGAGTGATGAAGGAATCTTTCTAGGGTACTCATCACAAAGCAAGGCCTACAAGGTACTGAATAAAAGAACAAACCGTGTAGAAGAAAGTGTCCATGTTGTCTTTAATGAACATACTAGTGAAGTTGAAGGAAATTCAGAGGATGAACAAGATGAGGGAACCTGCTCCAAGCCGTCAGACCCAAAAACACGGGAAAAAGAACCCATACCATCTGACAAAACATCTGAAATAGGAGATAAGTCTGCTAACGAAACTGGTTCATCTGCACCTCAAGAACTAGTAAGTATTCCTACTCATAATTGGAAACATCAAAGCTCTCACTCTCTGCAAAATCTTCTTACTCCTCTTAACTCAGGCATATCTACAAGATCCAAACTACGTAGTATGTGTGCATTCTCTGCCTATGTGTCCCTGATTGAGCCTAAAAATACAAAGGAAGCATTGCTAGACTCTGAATGGATTGGTGCTATGCAAGAAGAACTCAACCAATTTGAAAGAAGCAGAGTGTGGAACCTGGTTCCAAAGCCCCAAAACATAACAGTAATAGGAACTAGGTGGGTGTTTAGAAACAAGCTCGATGAGCAAGGTCAAATAGTGCGCAACAAAGCTAGGCTAGTTGTACAGGGATACAACCAAGAAGAAGGTATAGATTATGATGAAACCTTCGCACCAGTAGCAAGAATTGAGGCAATTAGAATACTGGTTGCATATGCTGCTCACATGGAGTTTAAACTCTACCAAATGGATGTCAAAAGTGCCTTTTTAAATGGTTACCTACAAGAAGAGGTGTATGTAAAATAACCTCCAGGTTTCGAAAACACCAGATATCCTGATCATGTATACAAACTGGACAAAGCACTCTATGGGTTGAAACAAGCACCAAGAGCATGGTATGATCGATTGTCTACCTTCCTTCTCACACATGGATATACAAGAGGAAAGATTGACAATACACTGTTTCTTCGAAAACAAGGTAAAGATCTGTTCATAGTCCAAGTATATGTAGATGACATTATATTTGGAGGAACCAATGACTCACTAGGAGTAGAATTTGCTCAACTAATGAATAGTGAGTTCGAGATGAGTATGATGGGAGAATTGAATTTCTTCTTGGGACTCCAAATTAAGCAAACTCCAGTTGGAACATCAATTCATCAGCAAAAGTACATCAAGGAATTACTGAAGAAGTATGATATGAATGAAGCTAAGACTAATGATACCCCCATTGGGACAACAACAAAGCTCGATAAAAATGAATCAGGTTCACCAGTCAATGACACTAGATATAGAGGTATGATTGGATCACTCCTATATCTCACTGCCTGCAGACCTGATATAGTGTTTAGTGTTAGTCTATGTGCAAGATTTCAGTCGTGTCCAAAGGAATTACATCTAAAAGCTGTCAAGAGAATCCTGCGATATTTGAAAGGTACAATAAACCTGGTTCTATGGTATCCAACTGGTGATTCTTTTGATCTAAAGGGATTTGCTGACGCTAATTATGCAGGACACATGGTTGATAGAAAAAGTACTTCTGGGATGGCACACTTCTTAGGACCATGTTTGATATCCTGGGCAACAAGAAAACAAAATTCAGTAGCTCTATCTACTGCATAGGCTGAGTATGTTGCAGCTGCTTCTTGTTGTGCCCAACTTCTCTGGATAAAACAGCAGCTTAAAGACTTTGGTATAGAAACAGGTTGTATTCCTATTCTATGTGATAACACAAGTGCTATAAACATGGTCAAAAACCCAGTTCAACACAAGCGCACCAATCACATAGATGTTAGACATCACTTTCTTCGTGATAATGTTGAAAAAGGAAACATAATTATGGAGTTCTGTAAAACTGAGAATCAAGTTGCGGACATCTTCACCAAGGCACTAGGAAGAGAGTTATTTCAGAAAAATAGACTTGAGTTAGGGCTCATCTTCTTGGAATGAACCATGCCCAACCAAGTTCTACTGAGGTATAAACCAGGTTCAGTCAAGATGGTTCCACATAATCTTTATTTTAAAAAAAAATTGTTAAATTTTTCTTACAAAAAAAAAACAAAAAAAATATTATATTTAAAAAAAAATCAAAAAAGGGGGGGGGGGGGGAAATCAATTTCATCTTCTCTCTCCCATGCCCCCTGACAAGCAGGTGCAACCGTCACGGTGCACGTCCCCTCGATGTCAATCCCCCATCATTACTCCAATCCCTTGATTACCACACTAAACCCACTCCCAATAAAGCACTCTCTCTAAACTAGCAACCACCCTTCTCTCATCTTCATTCTTCAGAAAACCAAGAAACCACAATCCCTTCCATAACCATGACTAATCCACTTGTTGCTTACTCCGATGACGACAGCTCGTCTGATAGTGCATCTTTTCAGGGGGAAGAAAACCAAGTTGTTGATGGTGTGCCCGATCTTGGGGACGAAACCCAACTCCCAACCACATCTTCATCACCACCACCAAAAACCTCATCACCACCACCACAAACTCCATCACCACCACCAAAAGCTACATTTCCACCACCACAAGTAAACCCTCATCATCACCAGTTAAAGGAGCATCTTCACCTGTCGTTACTGACTCCCCATCACCACCCATCATCGAATCTCCCCCATCACCAGTTCAAGAAACCCCAGCATCACCGGTCCACGAAACCCTACTTTCACCAAACCCAACATCTCCCACAACCACTGTCCCAACCATCCCCCCTTCTTCACCATCTCACTAAACCACTCCTCAAAACCCACCACCCTCTCAAACCCATGATGATATTCTTTTGAGTTCCCTTCACCCTACAAAACCACGGCGGCCAAGAAAGCATATTGCCGTCAAACAGGCTCGTCCACACAGGCCAGTAACAAGGAGTGCGCATGCGGTCAAGCCAGCAGCTGATACAACATCTGGGGTGAAGCGTCGACGTTTGGGTAAGTCTCCTGTCCCCTCATCAGTCTCCCCAATGGATCTTGCTTCTGATACTAATGCCATGTTTGAGGGAAAACATTTTGCAACCCCTTAATCCAAAACAAAATCTGCGAAAAAAAATGCAGATAAATTTCTAAAAGTGGGAAGGAAAAAGTACTTCCAAACCAAATCAGTGCTTAGGGGTAGAACCTTTCATCCTGATATACTGTCAATGGATTTAGTGAAGCAGGTTTGTGAACTCCTAGGGTTTCAAGGGCGGGAGGAGTTATTTCTAGAACCTAGTTTGATTTATGAAAAGGAAGTGGTCGATTTCTATACGAACTTGGTAATCTTAGAAGGAGATGTGGTGTCGTCTAGTGTAAAGGGTGTTGATATTGTGTTTAATGCAACCAAGCTTGGGGAAATATTGCATATACCATCTTTAGGTATAAATGAGTACAATTGGAGTTTTGATGAGTATTCAAGTCTGCCAGCTCGATTCTCGCAAGGTAGAGTCAATTCCAGGGCTCAAACTGTTTTAAAGGGAATAATGCGATCTTTGCATAAGCTTCTTTTTGAGATAGTTCATAAGGTGATACTGCCTCGAGGTCACTAACGTCACATTGCCTCCATAGAGACATGGGACTTATGAGTGCACTTGAGTGCAAAGAGCGCATTGATTGGCCTACATTGATTATTAAACATCTTGCTAGAATTGTGGATCCTCAGTTAGGCTCCCATCAGTTAGCTTTTGGGAACCTATTGACTAGGGTGTTTGATACTTTTGAAGTACAACTGGGTGAAGGCAGGATCTTAACTCGTGCAGACATGTTCACTCAAACTATCCTTGCTGATTGTGGCATTCCTATGGAGTCAGAGCAGGTTGCAACTGCGTCTCCACGTACATCTGGTCCTGTTGCTCAGTTACTTAGGGAGCTTAAAGTAGCTGAAGAGAAGAACGCCTCTCTTGAATCAGACAATCAGAAGCTCCGTGCTGAGCTCGATTCCTCAAATGCTGAAATACACAGGTTGAAGGATCAGTTGGTGCAGCAGCAACTTGCTAACAATGCCAGAGTTGACAGAGTTTTGGATATGCTGGCTTCAGCTTCAACTAAGCCTGGTCAGCCTCCACAGTGATAAAGCATGTTGTCTGAACCTGGTTCTCTTAGTTGGTTTCACTCTGCATTGTTGTTCCTTGTTTTGTTGCCAGAACAATTTACATTGCTCACCTGGCTGGGCGTATTTTGTTGCTATGGATATTGATTAATGTTGATTAGCCGCTGCTTATGTCTTTTTGATTCGTCAAAAGGGGGAAGAGTTATTTGCGCATGCATCACACATTACATGTTTGTCTTCATCAAAAAGGGGGAATATGATAGAATGTGATAGAATCGTTAATTCATTTTGATGATAGACAAAAAGCGCAAAGAACAGTAGAAAATGTACGCGGCGAAAGAAGTCCAAGATCAAGTAAAATAGAGTTATTTGTCAAAGTCAAAATAATATATTAAAGGTACAAGTCAATACAAATAAGGAAAACCTTAAATATATTATTAAGGAAGGAAGTTGTGTATAATAAGGATTCTAATTTAAAAAAGAATCCTTGTTTAAACATAACTTTCTTACCTTATTAGTAGGGACTGTACAAGGCAAAAACTCAATAAGAAGCACACGAGGCAGAGAAAATATCCACGACTTCACTCAGAGAACAAGACAGAATTAATCATCAAACTGAGGTCTTCAAGATTGATAGGATTGCCACGGACAAAACGTTCTTAAGTTAGAAGGTTTTATCGTGAAGAACTATTTGTCTTGTTTTTGTTCTTAATTGTAGTTTACAGCTTATTGTACAAAGGGTGGGTTTGGCTCTTTGTAGGGTTGAGTGTTAGTAAGAGTTGTAACAAAAGGTGGGTTTGGCCTTTTGGAGAGATCGATTGGAGTCAATCGAGGGAGTAGTAGAGATAAGACTTTTGATTATTGAGTTGTAATCACAAAATCTTATAGTTAAATTAATAAAACGAGGTTTTTCCTTCCTTGAGTGAGGAAGATTTTTAATTCAATAAGTGCTTGTGTTTCTATTCTGCCTTTACTTAAAAGCAACTTACACGAACCTGGTACGTGTTCTGGGGTAAGGTTTCTTCAGTACTGATAAATATATCTAAAGTTCATTATTAATGGCTTGTATACATACAGACTATAATTTGTTTATGTGCATGCTGAAACAGATCTAATATGTGATTTATATTTAAATCTAAAAATTCTAAAGATTTTTTTTAATCTCAATTTATATGACTCTCTTTTTTGTTTAATTTTTTAACTTTTTATTTTTAAAGGGGGCCTTTGCATGACCTCGGATAATCTCTAAAAAATATTACATATTTTTATTTTAGATTATAACTTTCAAAAAAAGATTTTTTTATCTTTTAACTCTTTATCAAACCAAACGTCACGTAAATTGCAGAGGAGCATCTTTAAAGTAAAAAGAAGGTAATCTTCGTAAAAGTTAACATGCTGGACAATGTTAATATTGGATATACATGATCGAGTCATGTCATATGCCTATTTTTTATTTTTTTAATTAGAGGACAAATAAGACAGAGAAAATGGTGACAGTCAATTAGTGACCATAGTTTAAAAATGGACTTTATACTATAATATGTCCATATCTATAACACATCAATGTGATCATATTCATATAAATATTTTCAACCCTGGCGGCTAACGTTTTATTGGATAAATAAACAGTGGGGAAGATATTAAATTAAATTAATGCCTTTTCATAGTATAATATTTGTTTTAAAGGAATCTTATAATTTTTGATGAATTTAATTTGGAGGCCAAAACATTTATTTATCATACCATAGTATTTAGGTAAAACGTGCTAGTTTAAAAATAAGCTAAATTACATTTGTCTAGATAATGCAAAGAATTGAGAAAGATGTTTGAGAAATTATCTAATATAAAAAGTAATACAGTTACCCTTACAATCACAGTTTCCATTTGAGACTTTTGATCTTCCAGTCTACTTATAAATATCATTCACTATAATTCACCACCAGGGACAGACCTAGCTAGTAATTAAGTAGGATTCAGGTTTCATCTGAACCTCTTAGGGCGCAAAATAGTATATCACTTTTTCATATGCCTATAATTTCTTCGTACATATACTTGTTCATATTATGAAACCTTTCATCTTCGTATGTATACTGATTCATATTTTGAAACTTTTGATGAAAATCATGACTCCACCACGCCTACAATAGTTAACCAACGAAAATGATCTTGATGTAATAATTAGTCCCAGATGATTGAGGGTAGATATTGGTCGATTAAGTCGTTGTCATCTGGATGAAATTGATGTGGTAATGCACCATTGATTTGACTTATATTGTCATAATTATTCACTTTCAAACTTGTGCTTGACATGTAATTAGCAACATTATTATTAGGCACTGGTTGCCGCTGCTGTGTGTCATTTACATAATTATAAGCCTCCTCAGAAGTGAATCCATTATAAAAACTATCATCATCCAATAAAATCTTGAAATTCTGGCGGCCATTTTGAAATGCGTTTTTTACCATGTCCGTTGCAAAAGCCTATCACCAAATGAAGTTACTCACTGAAAATAGATTCTCGTTGAAATAGTGAAAAAAATATTTTAAAAAATGAGAAAGGGTAAAATTGGAACCTTTAATTCTTGAACGAGCTGTTGGAAAGAGAAAGAATGACCCTCTTTACAGAACTGTACTCCAATCAATTCCCCCACATCAGTAAATACCACTCGTAGATTTTCCTGGCGATACACATATTTTTTCAACTCAAGTTTACTCTTTGCCTGATTTACTGCTGCATCCAATTTCTTCACGTTCATATGCCTGCCAAGGATCTTTATACATACAATTGCTTCAGATATTTAAAAATAAAAAATTAATATATTCTATATTATCACTTTAAACATGCATATTTTACGACAATTGTCTTACTCTGAGTAGGTTTTCACGGTTCAAAAAGTAGTGAGTTAAAAAGTCCTGGACTGTTTCAATGTTTTCCTTCATCAAACGTTTATGGAAAGGACCGTCTTTTCGAATCGTTTGCAGTTTCCAAACTTGATCATCAAGTATTAGGGGCTTCAGGCTCTTTCCCACTGCAGATTAATTAAATTAGTGAAATCAAATCACAAATGAAATAATAGTACACAATTTAAATGAATTAAGTAACGTACTGGAACGACGATCTTTGACGAAGAATGGTTTAGTGATTGCTTCCACGATTCCGTTGATGGGATACACAACTCTTGCACACAGTCTCAATTCACGTTTTTTCAATGAATTTCTAGTATGTTTGAATGAAATATGACTTACAGAAACACTCCCATTTTTCAAGCTGACTTGAGGATTTCCACGAATCAGCGATTTTTCGCCACCAATATACCTAGTAAAATCTTTCTCAAGCACAAGTATTTCCACTTGTGCTGATGCTGCTGCCCCACAATTCATAATATTTTGACTACTGCAGTCAATTAAATGTAGATCTAAGGGATTTCCCTCTTGATCTCCTATGGGGAGCCCAGTATATATTGGACCACGTACGTTGTTCGAAAACTGTAATTTTAAACTCTCTGCATTCAATTTTTCCTGCAGTTTTCTGAAATAACATATAAAGGTCTCAAAACAATTTAGTAATAACTATTTGAGTTAAATTAAAAATGAATAGAGAAGCTTATCATTGCCTTGGAATGGTTGAAATCTCTACAGCCTGTATTTGAACAAGCAAATTAATTAAATAAACATTGTACAATACCTTTTATTCCTTTATATATACAATAGATTAAAAAGCTAATTATTAAATCCTTAATTATATAAAATTTAAAAAGAGATAAGAGTGTCAAATAATATTCTAGGGCACAAATTAAAGAAGTCAAATATTCATGCATAAAAGTAGTCATTACTATATTGACAGAAAGAAAGAATGAATGCAGAACAACTACTAACAAGTTGCATAAAGGGAAACACATAAAACGACATCGTTACTTTGGCTTTGTCCATTATTTATTGGTAAGAGACGTAGGTCTAGACATTAACATAAAAACTAATAATCTCAAACACATATCAATACTAATAAACTCTACAAACACAAAATCTGGATATAATTTGTTCATAGACCGAGTAGAACAAAGCCAATCAATCCATTATGATAGAATCACGTGTTGTGAAGACTTTTGCTCGACACACAAAAAAAAAATTATTACGATTTTTGGAAATAAATAAATTTCGAACCTAATTTACTCTCACATCCTAGCTGGATCGCCTAAACCGTCCATGAGTAGTACCTTTTAGCACATGTTTCTTTAATATAAAAAAAACAAAAGCATTTAAATTAATGAGTTTGGTGCTCACAGCTGGGTTGACGCAAAGCCGCTTCATTAACTTCCGTAAACGCACGATCGGCAGCACAGCATTAAAAAACCTGATCAAAGCCCAAGATAAAATTGTGTTCGATTATATCTTTACAAATATGAGTTTGAGAAATTTTCGTGATCATTCTTGCATTTTGAAAGTTTAGATCTGTGAAATTTATAGTATAAAACCAAGTAAAAGAGAGAGGTGACAAACTTTCTTAGTTTGCGACATGAAGATGAGACAGGAACAGAATTATTAGCAGAATGTTCTCCCAGATCCATATATGCCTTTTTAATTTACTTTAGGAAAAATATGTAAAATAGAATCTTTTTAGTACTGTAACTTTTTAGTTTTTTCACTAATTAAACTGAGAGATATCGTTCTATTTATAAGTGAATTTCAACTACTCCTACGTAGCTGCTAGGAATTTTCCACTGAATCTTCCTTTAGAAGGTATTACAAATTGAATTTTTGCGTTGAGAAATTAATTAAAAGAATTTTGTAAACAGTTCAGTCTTCTTTTTGTTACCCAATTTTTATTTATTTTTCGAGTTGCTATCCCTTTTCGGTTTTCCTGTAAAAAGGTCGTGTGAACTAATAAAATCAATGAAACTGGAGAGCCGGTATAGAGCAGTGACAGAGTTAGAAATTTTTACAAAAAATATTAAAATGTCAAAATGAAATACATGTAAGAGAAAAGAAAAGTCAACGTATAATATATATATGTAAAACTAAAATTTAAATTGAACTTAAAAAGTATATAATTTTTCGATGAAGAAGTGTCAGCTTTGAAGTAGCTCCACCACTTTTCATAAGCTATGTTTCCCAAAAGTTACAATGAAACGTCTGTGAAGCCCCGATGCAATTTACATAAGAGATACTTACATATCTTTCACTCTCCGTGTCATTTGAGAAAAATACTCTCTTACTGTAGCAAACTAATTATTGGAGCCATAAATATCGATATAGTGTGAGAAAAAGCAGAAGATGTGCGTTATATTATAGTTTGGAGGAAAAATCATAGAGATAAAAAGTTATTTTTTCCGTTCTTATTTATATGTTATCGTCTTAGTTTTCATGTCTCTTAATAAAATTAAATAAGTTTACTATTCTATCCTTATTTAATATTTTCTTAAAGTTAAATTTTCAATAAATGAATATATATTAATTTATTTTGATCAATAATTATTTAAACTATATTGGTCAAATTCTTACTTTCAAAATTAATAATTTTAAAGTGTAAAAGAGAGAGGATAATACTTATTTAAGTGTTGACTTTGTGAAATAACAAGTATTAAGGAACAACTATTTTTAGTAAGAACGACATATAAATAAGAATAGAAAGAGCATTTTCTTTTAAGCTGGTAGTGATTTTTGAAGCAATCTTTACTAGGGCTCATAAAGTGTGATTCTCTCTATCTCAATTTTATGCGTGATGTTATTTAACTTGATAGAAAATTTAAGAAAGAAAATCAAATATTTTAAATATGCAATCTAAAGTAAGTCATAAATATTTATATGACCATAAATCACATATCATAAATAGTAAAATAGATATTTTCAAGTTGAATTGTTACGATATATAAAAATATTCAAAATAATTAAAAAATAAAATAAAAGTATAATATAAATTAGAATAGATAGAAGAGAGTGATATTAATTGTACCTCTTTCTGATTTAGAAAGTTTTTCTGCAGTAAAATCCTTAAGTACGTGTCCTTACTACTCTTTTGTTCTAACTGATTATTGTGTGGTTGGCCGTTATTATTGTTATTTCATACCGTGAGTGAATATTAGATTGGTACTTAGGAAAATTTTAATACTATAATTAGATTGGAGTGTTATATTCCAATAATTAAATGCAAGTTAAATTGAGCATACAACACATTGAGGTGCTGGAGTATCTTATAAGAAATTTAAGGTTTTGATCTATTTAACGTGAGAAAAATTGATCGTACACAACCTTAATAGAAAATTGAAGACAAATAACTATACATATTAAGCGAAAAAGGTAAGGTATATGTTTGTATTTAAAAAGATAAATTATTTTATTAGACATATATTATTATTAAATATATTATTCTTACTTTTGCTTTTAAGAATTATCATATACCATATATTATTGAAGATACCATTAGATTCTCATATTTCTTATAATTAGTTATATGCACAATTAAATCATTCACAATTCAAGCTTTTGGGTGTGTTTGGTATGGAGGAAAATGTTTTCCATGGAAAATGTTTTCCTAGAAAATGTTTTCCTCGAAAATAAGTAGATTTTGGACTTATTTTTTCATGTTTGGTTGGTGAGTAGAAAATATTTTCTGGAAATGATTTTTAGTGTTTGATTTATGAATAAAAAATGTTTTTGAGAGATATTTTTTTATTTTTACTAGAGTAAAAAATAATTTATGACATTGAAAATATTTTTCAAAATCAAAATTATTATTTTTTTGGGTGGTGGTGGAGGGTGGGGTGGGGGTGGGGAGAGGGGAAGGGGAGGGGATAGGAGTGAAAAAATAAAAATTTGAAGTTGATAGTATTTTTAAAAAATAAAATTAATTTTTTGGGGGATTGGGGTTGGTGGGGGCTGGTAGGGGGCTGGCCGGGAGGGGGGGGAGGGGTAGGAGTTTAAAAATAAAAATTTGAAGTTGAAAATATTTTTAAAAAGCAAAATTAATTTTTTGGGGAGGGGTTGGGGTTGGGGGGGGCTAGCCGGGGGTAGGGTCAAGGATAAGGTGAAAAAATAAAAATTTGAAATTGAAAATATTTATTTAAATTGATGTTTTTCCCAAAAAAAAGTAATTTGAAATTGGAGGAGAGTTATGGAAAATGTTTTCCTTAATTTTTGAAGGGAAGTTATTTTCCTTAATTTTGAGAAAAATGAGTTGATTTGAAAAATATTTTCCGAAACTTTTGTCCCAACCAAACATGGAAAAATTGGAAAACATTTCCAGAAAATATTTTCCTTCGTACCAAACACACTCTTTATGTTAATCAGTTTTCCATTTTCTCACTATTTTCTTCTTTTCTTTCTTCTCTCCGCCATGAATTTCGCTACTACACTTTAAAAATTGAAATATGAAACAAAAATATAACAATTTGAGATTTTTGTCTATTTAATCATTTTTAAAATCATGTATCTTAGATCTCAATTGTTTTGTCTTCTAGATTTTAAATTTTAAAATAAAACTCCATTGATTTAGATTTTTTCATTTTTCTTTCATGCAAGTGATTCTCCAAATAAAAAACATATTTATTTATTGTTGCACAAAAAAGGGTATGAAAATTACCATTGCAAGTCTTTATATTTTCATCCGCTTAAATTTAGAAATTCAAAAATACAATAACTTTGACGAATAAAAGAGAACGATAGTATATACTTTGTTGCAAATGGAAAGAGAGTTTATGCAGTACTTGTGATAAACTTAAATGAGGAAGAAGATAAGAAAGGACTTTTTGAATCGTATCGAAATTATTAATGTATCTGATACATTATTGAGTTAAAATTATATGTATCTATTTTTTATATCATTGTATTTAATTAAGTGTATATCTATTTGAATTAATTCCTGTATGTATTGAAGATTTACGCGTGTATTTGACGCATTATTAACATATTCGACATATTATTGAGTTAAATTATATGTATTTAATTTTTAATCAAGTTAAATTATATGTATTTAATTTTTAATCAGTGCATCTTATTAAGTGTAAATGTATCTAACAAAATATACACGTGTAACTAAATAATAGTTCGTCAATCTAAATTAAAAAGTTTAAACTTTGTTGAATCGCCAAAAAAGAGAAGAAGGATTTTGTTGTTTTGATTTTTTTAGAAATTGTGATATACCATATCCGTTAAAGTTGTTGCAAACATATTTTCTCTTTAATTAATGACTTTCACTCGTATTTCTTAATTAAGCACACTTCTTAGTTAATGACTTTCAATTATATCTTTAATTAGACACATTAATTGATACGAGATATGTATTTGAAAAAGACATATACATGTATACGTGATCTAAAATATGGTGAAGAGTGTAATCTTACAAATTAGTGTGATATCTAAGTAACTAGATATTAAGGGCATCCTCAACGGAAGCACTAAATTTCACATCAAATTTGATGTCAGCATTGTTTTAGTGTAAATTAACTCCAACCCAATGCATCAAATTTTACATCAAAAAAGAATATTTTTCTCTCTTTATTATTATTATTATTATTATTATTATTATTATTATTATTATTATTATTTATTTCATTTATATTTTCTTATTTCACAGAACAAATTCTTTCTAAAATATTTATATGTTTGCATTTTCAATTTTTGAGAAGGTTAATTGCAGTTATATCCAATTATAATTTATAATGAAATTAACATAATTTTAATCTTTTAAAAGCTTATATATAGAAAAATTAATTTATAAAAATATATTTTTATATTTACAATTAATATTATAAAAATATTACATAAAGATAATTAAATATACTTGAGATTTAATTAAAATATATTATTTTTATATAATATTTTAATTAAGAATTTTATATAATAAATAATTTTAAAATATTCAATAAAGTGAATTAATGAGATTAATAATGTTACACCAAATTTAGTGTAACACTATTCACGTATCAAATGGTGTAAAATTTAATATTGAATATGAGTTTCAACACATCAAATTTTACACCAAATAACATTTGGTATTGTGTTGGAGATTGTCTAAAATAGTGAAATTTATGAAAATTAACCCAAATAAAATGACAAAAGGACTAATGGAAGTTGGCCAATCCATCACAAACCTAATACCAACAAGGGAAAATTACTTGGTTAAGCAAACTTATTTTACTTAATTACTCATCAACTATAATTTATTATAATTATCACTCACGACTAACATTATACATTAATTATGTGGGTTGACAACGAGTTTGTATAATAATTCACATTTGTATATGTATATACAAATACATATGTATAATATACAATTATTTAATCAATATACATATACAATTCACCCCTCTCCCACTCTTTGACCTCGCTCACTCGCGTCTCTCCTTTCTCTCCAAATATCACTTGCTTTTTTAGACAAATGCATATGTATAGTGTACAATTATCTAACCAATATACATATATAATTCACTCTTTGCCCTCTCTGGTTCGCCTCTCTCCTCTCTCCCAATCTCACTCGCCATATATACAAATATATATGTATAATATACAGTTTATCTAACCAATATGCATATACATTTCACCTCTCTCCCATTTTTTGCCCTCTCCTCTTTCTCCCAGTCTCGCTCGCCTTTTTCCTCCCTATAACATGTATCTACGAATTGGAATTATCAAATTATAACTATGAAGAGCAATTAAAATATTTTTTAGTAGCTATATGTGAAAATTTTACTGCCAACAATTCAAATCTTCAATTCAAGCCCAAAAAAAGTCTAGGAAATCGAAGGTATTATCTTCATATTGGGCCTTCGACCCTTGTCCTATAGGTGGAAAAAGGTCGTTCTTATTTATTTGTTTGTTTATTCAAAAATTAGTTTATTTTTTCATTTTATAGATAAAAACTTATGAACCCCTATATTATTTAAATATTGCACATATTTTCCATACCAAATATGGGAAATCAAGCTATTCTGACTAATCATGTGTAGCATGAAAGATGATTGGCAAATGAATATAGGGAGGGGGAGGAGTTCCTCTTACTAAATTAGTTCCACTGATTAAGCTTGTTTTGTTTAAATAGTATTGCTTATAGGTAAATTACAGAAATCACATATTTTAAGATAAAATTACAATTTGTTCCTTATAAATTTATAATTAGTTCTCAAAACGGATACAATAATATGACCATTGATACATTAACCTTATGCGCGAGATACATTAATTTAAAACACAAGATACATTAGTCTGATGCATGAGATACACTAATCTGATACACAAAGTACATTTTATATATGATACACTAATTTGATGCGCGAGATACACTAATATGATGCGTAAGACACACTATTCTGATACGCGAGGTATATTTTATACATGATACGCTAATCTGATGTGCGAGATACATTAATGTGAAACGCGAAAATAAGAAATTTTAGAAATTTGTAAAACGTATATGGAACAATGATAATAAGTAAACTAAAATATGAAATTTCCGTAATTAATCTTATATTATACATGTGTTATCCCAAGAAAAAGAGAACTTCCCTTGAAACCTTATTTTATATAGATAGGGGCGATATGATGATTGATGATCTTCTGGGCTAAATAATAGCGTCTGTTCCACCAGTTGACATATTAGAGAGGCCCATATGAGATATCTGCCAAACAAATATTGGTAATTTGTAGTATTTTTTTAACCAATAAGGAAGACTATTTCAAATTCCTTAGAGCCCGCCCTACGTGGTGGAAGGAAATGCTCCCACAAAAAAAATTCTCATGCCCAAAATTTAAACAATAAGACCATATCATTATCATTTGCATCGAACAGATTGTTTTTTATTTAAAAATAATTTTATCCACTATAACTACATCCTTTTTTAAATATCTTTTCGGATCTTAGTAAGACATGTAAAACAATCTGTTTGTCTAGAGCTTTCACTGTTAATTTCTTCATACTATGAATATAAATTTGTCTAGTTGCATTATTTTTATTGTTAGTAAATTGGATTTATATTCTAATAGTAAAAGAGAAATGAATTTCATTGGCATACAACATTTAGAAAGTAATTAAGTAGATATTAACAAATGATCATACATAGCCTTTAATAAGGTCGCAGCTAATTCACTTAATGCTGTTAGTAATAAATTTTGGACTTTATTTGCAGATTACACAGAAGAAGTCTTTATTCTTAAATAATTTTCATCACAAGGAGATTCATAATACTAATAACCAAAAATCATAAGCTTAGTTACATATTCAACAACTTTATTACACACACACACACACAAAAAAAAAAAGGACAATGAACAAACCAAACTAGAAAATTGTTAAATTTTACATCTCAGCTTTATTAGCTTTAATATCCTCACCACCAACAGCTTCTGCAATACTAATCACCTTACTCTGTTTCTTCTTCTCTTCAGCCAATTTTGGTACAGTAATTTTCAGAACACCATTTTCCAAATGTGCCTTAATGTGTTCCAAATCAGCATTTCCAGGTAATCTAAACTGTCTCCAGAATTTCCCACAAGTTCTTTCAGCTCTGTGCCATTTCTCCCCTTCAATTTCTTCCTCTGTTTTCCTTTCTCCACTGACTCTCAACACTCTGTTTTCTTCCACCTCAATTTTAACGTCTTCCTTCTTCATCCCTGGAATGTCAAGTGTAATTACATGCTCTGTTGCTGTTTCCTTCCAATCTGATCGAGTTAAAGCGATTGATTCAACCCCTTTTGGGATAGTCAATGGGGTTTGTTCAAGAATTCTGAAAGGATCTTCGGGAGGAAATGCTATGTCCCAAAAGGGGCGTGTGTATGGCATTAGTGCCTTAATTTGGGATGGAAATAAAACGACAACCATTGCTAAAACAAGAAAACTCATAAAGCTAACTCTTGTTTTCGCCATTTTTTGTTTGCTTCTATCAGTAATAAATTGCTTTGTTTTTTCTTTGTGGAAATTTTCTTGACTGTATATTTTTTTCTCTGTGGTTGATGATAACAGACGAAAGTTTATATATAGAAAAAGAAGCTGACATGTTCTTTAGAAGTCTACAAGTTTCTGGAGAAAGTTTGCTGAGACTCGAATATTAATTTCTCCTCTGGAATGTTCCACGGATTGTATAAGTATCAATCTGTATATGAAAAAAGAAAAAAACAATAATTCAATTATAACTAATAAGATTTATCAAATAATTAATTTTTAAAAGACATTGTTTTAGTTTTGAATGTGTTTTAAACCGTAAAATTACTGCAATATTAATGATATAGATTATATACGAAATATTATATATTATAAAAATGAAGATTATGCTTTAACTGGCATTAAATCTAAAATACTTTTGATAGTTTATGTTAACATTGAACTTTCATTTGATAATTTGTGAAACAATTGACTCAATTCATGAAGTTTATAAAAACTATAATTAATAATATATTTATCTAAAATATAGACATATGAAGTATTATATAATGTACAATTTATATATTTATATTCTTGTCTTATGAATTGTTCCAAGCAATATTATATTGTCTATTAAATTATTATTTTTAAAAGAAAAATACATCAATACTCCCTTTAGCTCTAACGCTTTATTTAAAATGACAATTGAATTTTATAGAGGTCTTACTATCCCTTAAACAATTTAAAAGTAATAAAAATATTTAATTTTTCATGCTCAAATATAAAAAAGAAAGTGCATACACACAACAATCAATTATTGCCACGTGTCAATTAGATTAATTTAAAATTTTTATTTTCATATATGTTATGTCTCAACAATAGCTAAACAAATGTATAAATAATGAAGGGTAAAATTAGAGAAGAATACTTAAAAAGAAATTTTGAAAGCTAAATAATTAAATTAATTTAAAGATGAAAAAATACATTAAAAATTAAATTAATGTGAAACAGAAAGAAGTATTTTACCTGGACAAGTTTTCTATCACTCAACCTTTCTAAAATTTTAGTAGTGACAATTATATTATATTTAGAAAAGTAACTTATTTGGAAACTTAGTACTATAACCTTCACTGTTTGATATTCAACAAATTTCTTTCTTATAAAAAGATACAAGGAAATAAGAATAGCATATATAAATTAAAGAACCTCAACATAATGTTGTACTTGTTAATAGTAATCATGTCTTCGATTTTCACATTTGATTTCACCAAACTGAAATGAAAGTGGAATTGATCAAATGTTCTGACAGTTTTTAAAGGCTGAATTGTTACGATTTCCTTTAAAGTAATAGATGATATAATTGGAAGCAATTATCTCTAGGAAACGATAAATGGAATACTGAAATGTTGTAGTCATATGCATTTTTTTTTGAGTCAGAAACTTAAACGGTACAAAATATTAACAAAAATTTTAAAACGATATATAAAATTTTATATTAACCAAAAAGATAAAATCGATGCAGATGCAGCGACTTACCTTACATGAATAAGCAAAATCGCTACCTCAGCAGCGATTTTGCAAAAGTTATTTTTTTTAATAAAAAAATGAAATCGCTGCTTATTTCTTAAAAATCGCTATCAAGGCAGTAATTTTAATTTTTTTATATATAAAAATATGGTACATCGCTGCCTTGGCAGCAATATATAACTTTTTTTTAAAATCGCTGCCACACCAGCGATTTAACATTTTGTAAAGTAAAATATTTTTTTTTTATAAATCGCTGCCTTGGCAGCAATTTTATAAAAAAAAAAAATTTAAATGTTAAAGCAGCGATTTTACATATATAAAAAAATTATAATATTTTTTAAAATTTAAATATATAACTTATAAGAAAATATATATTATTTTAAAAAAATTAAAAATAAAGTAGTAAATATATTTTCTTTTTTTAAAAAAGATATTATATTGAATTTAAATTTAAATAATATTTGAATTCAAATAAATTTTAAATTCAAATAATTAATTTTTTTAAATAAAAAGTTAAAGACAGCAATTTTATTGAATTTTTTTTAAAACAAAATGATATATATATATATATATATATATATAAAGATAATCACATGATGGATCAGATGTGAAAAGTAAAGATTTTGTTTTTGTTGTAAATAGTTGAATAAAGAGTTCACATGTAAATAGTATTAATATGTTTACAACGCTATAAATTGGTGAATTATCCTTCATATTCATATTGCATTCTACTTTCAATCTTTCAACAATCTTAAAATTCTTGTTATTTTTCAAATTTTCTAAAGTTTTTAAAAGTCTTTTCTTTATAAGGTGAGTTTAAATTTATTTTATTTTAATTAATTTTATACTTTTATATGATATTGTTGATATATTCAATCGTTTGATACTTAAATTAATGTTAATATTTCTTTTTATTTTTTGTGTATTGATATGCATCCGTCAAATGTATACGTACATCCTGGTCCAGTAGAGCATGATGTATTAAAAATTCAAGTTCATCATTGTTCCGAAGGAATTTGGAATGGTAGCATAAAAGAAGAGAGGTCTTATATATATATCATTTTGTTTTTTAAAAAAATTCAATAAAATCGCTACCTTTAATTTTTTATTTAAAAAACTTAATTATTTGAATTTAAAATTTTATTTGAATTCAAATATTATTTAAATTTAAATTCAATATAATATCTTTTTTTAGAAAGAAAATATATTTATTACTTTACTTATTTTTAATTTTTTTAAAATAATGTATATTTTCTTATAAGTTATATATTTAAATTTTAAAAAATATAATAATTTTTCTTATATAAAATCGCTGTTTTAATATTTTTTTATTTTTTTTTTACAAAATGTTAAATCGCTGGTGTGGTAGCGATGTACCTTATTTAAAAAAAATAATTAAAAATGTAAGAAATAAAATTTTGAAATCTCTGCAAATAACTTTTGCAAAATCGCTGCTGAGGTAGCGATTTTGCTTTTTCGGGTGAGGTAAGTCGCTGCATCTGTAGCGATTTTACCGTTTTGGTTAATATAAAATTTTATATACCATTTTAAAATTTTTATTAAAATTTGTACCCTTTAAATTTCGGACTCTTTTTTTTTTTTTTAATGTAATCATTTGCTATATTTTCTGTTTATGTTTTCAGCTGAATAGCTCGCTCAATGAAAATATACAAGTACTTCATCTTTTTTTAATTGAATAAGTTGCAAGCTTGTTATATCATTTATCGAATAAATACTGTTAGTGAAACTAAATAAATGGTCCAAAGCTCCAACTCAAGCAAATAAGTCCAGCAAATAGCAGTTATTTTCACCGTATCGGACCTCAACTAAGTCCAGAAAACAGATGATTTCTGTCAGCTTGATGATCAGCCATCACTTATATTAGATTACTCACTCGTCAATTCTAACTACAGTTCTTTAGAAACATGTATACCAGAAGAAAAATATGTTGACAGCATACCATAGGCAGTAAACACTAGTTGATTAACTATGATGCTGGATTACATAAGTCAATTGTACAGTGTTTTGTTTTGGTTTACATCGAGGCTCATTATGCAAAGAACTTCCAGTTTCTCACAAGACTAAGTTACTCTTTATTTCACAATAATATTATGAAATCTAAGACACAACTACCTTATTTATCAAGTTCATTAGTGTGTTATAATGATAATTGAACACAAGATTACATTGGAAATATGCACCTGCACAAAATAAATAATGTAGCAAAGGCTGCTGCAGTATCTACACGCATCGACCTAATATGTACAAACGTTTATTGGCACCAAGGACTGTATACCATTCACAAGACTCAAATTTTGATCAAAGATTAAAAAAATGAAAACTGGAAAGCAAGATTTGTGCTAACTGAACAATTTTACATATATCTAAAGAAAATTCTACGACTGCGCACAATATTGCATCGGGCAGCAATTTCCTAAGGAGAACATCTGTCTTCAAGATATGATGGTTCTTTTGTTCACGATCCTCCTTACAGAGAACCATCTGAGAACACTAAATAGCATCTTCCATCTCCTTTGAGCTTTATCCAGAGGAACAATTGAACTGCTATGAGCAAGAAAGCTGTTGACAGCACATTGTAGATCCGGTGATGGAGCAAAGCTTGAACTGGGAAGGGAATAGTCGGTATCAAAGAAAGGCAGATGATCATCATCACAAAATGATGGGGGAGTTATAGAATCAGTATCAGCCATCAAGGAGTTAGTGTCTTGCCCAGGGAAATTTAATGGTTGGTCAAACGTAACATCCATGCTGTCTATACCATGCAAGACATAGTCATCCAAGCTGCTGAAACCGGCAATTGAACAGAAAGATGGCATGATATCAGGCGTTGACGCACTTAGTGACTGATATTCACTTCTGCTAACCTTCTGGGAAGCTAAAACATCATCACTGGTACCCACCATGGGTGAGTTTGAGGGGAACTGAACAGTGGAAATTTGCATAACCCAATCCATAAGAGACGACTCATCCTCAAAAGAGACTACTTCTTCCCAGTGTCTGAAGGCACAAATCACCAAATTACGAGCATCATCCTGCAAGGATAAAGAATTGAAGTCATTGGGCAATCCATAAGGAGCAATGGAAAGTATAAATATCTATAATACTAGCTTTGATATATGAAGAAAAAGAACAAATCAATAAAACAAATTTGTTCGTATTTATTATGAATACATGCCTTTTGAGTTTCGGACAATTTATCAGCAGAAACAAACTGGCAGTCTGGAAAAAGCCCCATCACTTGTCCAACAATGTTAAAAACAACACCGGTTTTTGGACCAGATACAGATGTGTAGTATAAGTACACTTTCTTGTCAAGTAAGCAAGTTCGAGCATGTTCCACTGTGACTTCCCACATTTTGGTAGACATACCCGTCCCAAGAACCTGCAAGATTTCCCAGGAAAAGGAAAACACAAGAGACCTCAATATTTTATCTAGATTAATAAAATTTCTTAATCATGACGCACCTAAGGGAATACAGAGGATGCTCAAAGAGGTTACTAATCGACCAAGTTAATCAAAGAAAAGAAATTTTTAGCAAGCATAGCCGAAGAAAAACAAAGGTGTCAACTAACATCAAAGATTCCAGTGAATGAATTAATCAGGCTCATAAAGAATCACAAACATTTGGAAATATGCCCATTATTATCACAGTTATCTTTGTTGCTATTCAACAAGGCAGAAATAGCTTTATCATTTTAAGCGACATGTCCATTAAGTCCATTTATATATGTAAGAGAATGCAGTGCACTCACATTCCGGAGCCTTGTAGGATCTAGATAGAGTAGAGTCAGAAAATCTTTCACAGTATTGACTCTTTCCTTGCTCAACCGTCGGTGGAAAGCTCCATCTTTGCCAATCTTTTCCAGCCTCCATACCTCATCTGAAAGAGACGGGGGATGGTGCTTCTTGTACACTGCATATAAAGCAATAAGTTAAATAACGTTCTATTGAATATTAGACTTAAGAATTATTCCAAAACTTCTAAGTTTTAACCACAATTTCATTCATTGTATTTTTGCAGAACCAACTACCCATTAGCTCTAACACCCAAGTTATGCACAGATCATTATCAAGTTTATCCTCAAGAAACCAACCAAAGGATTAAGTTCAGTGAAATGAATTCTAATTTGGCTTTTGTTTCCAAATATGTTACAAATTCATTATACATTTCGATTAAAAGTTCTACAATAAGTCCACCTCCAAATAAAAATTTCAATAAGATGCTTAAATCATACAAAGGTGAAAGAGACTTTATTCTCCTTTAAGATGGAACCGTTGATACTTTCAGTGTCTTCTTCTGTCATTTTTCCTATTTTCAGTCTGCCTAAGGTTTAAGAAGTCAAGAACTATTATCTTCCTACTCCTTGATTCTTTCACTACTAAGTTTATATCTTCATACCTACAGTAGTCGCTTACACTCTCCTTAACCAGTGTTTAAAAATATCAACTTTCCTACTCTGGAATGGCTGTTTTTTAAAAATAAAGGCAAAGTAAAAAGCTCATAAGAGATCACCTCCTGTCTCAAGGCTTGTCTTTGACCGACCTTTCTGTCTTTAAAATCACTAATTCTAGGTGAATTACATGAGGAAAAAGATCAAAATCTAGTACTTGAGCAACTCAGGTCTCAGTATCACTTCCGTCTCACCCAACAATAAGGAACGTAAATCTAACAATTTCCAGAGAAAAACTTTAATAAAGGAAAGTATAATTAACTAAATAAGGATTTTGACCAACTGCAGAAGATATTTTAGAAACGCCACAATAATGATGGCTGATGTCAATCAAGGGTAAGAATGCGACATTGATGGTAACACTGGGCACTTCATTTAAGGTACCAAACTTCAAGATGAAGCATAAAGGGAACACAACTCAGAGACTCGGACAAATAGAAAAGAACATCATCATTACCATACCTTGTAAATTAAATAGTTGCCTAAAAGAACTTACTATTATTTTACTTCTTTTTCACTCATATAAACAAAGTGCTTTTTCCCTGTGTCAATATTTCAGCATTGTCTGCCTATATACTATATATCTTATTCTCTGTAAGTATGTTTCTTTGTATTAAGGATTTAAGTCATACACATAACACGATATCATCTACTTCCCCTGTCAAATTTTATATGACCCACTTTTTGTTTTAGGCAACCCAAGACATTAAACACGCTTTCTATAAATATTCCTACCACACTCTTCCCTTCAAGGGATCAAAACAATTTCAATCCTAAACAATGATGGGAAGTTTCACATATTACACTACACAGTTTTGCTTCTATTCAGATTTTTTGAATATGAACAATCACTTTCAACCATGTTTGGTGCCAAGATAATACCCCCTATTGAAAGTCATATTCCAGTGACAGTTTACGATTAAATTAAGTTATGGTGATAGAAGATAGTTTTTGCTATCATTCATCAATAAAAACAATTTTTCAGCATACACATGATTATAAAATATTGAGCAATCAGTTCCACACCAGTAGGCTTGATTATTCAGAAAACAATTGCTTTGAGATTCAAAATCATAATTAGAATCTCAAATGATAAATCCTAAAGATAGACACTACAGATCGATAAATAAAGATAGACACTGTCTAACACCTTTCAAGTCAAGTAGTGTCTGTAATGGAACATAATGATAAGAGTTCACAGCTTCTGGAAAAAAAAATATGTCATTTAATAAAACTAGTAGCATTGTAGAAAAGAAGAGATCAATCGGAACTCACACTCTCCTCGGTGATCCCTGACAATGAAGGATTCCGTCTTCGCCTCTCGTACACTGATCCCTTCAAAGCTATCGACAAGCCTAGCACCCAGCCTGAATTTACGACTTCTTGTCCAGCTTGAGTTATCAGTAAATGAAATATCACTCACCCAGCCAATACCCTCCTTAAGATACAAAAATGCATCCCCAGTAAGGAGAGGTTTCTTTCCTTCCCTTTCTCTCACAATGTTGTTCTTAAATTCATCTGCAGTCCAATTGTCCCCATCATCACCGTCAAAGTCTCCCTCAAGTACTACTATTTCAACTTTTGCACAGGATTCAGGACCACTACAGACAACTTCCCCAGTAAGAACATCAACCAGCGCTACTTTCAAACTAGATTCCTCTCCTTCTATGCGAGTTCCAGTAAATACTGGGGGAGAGATGAGATCTAAAAACTTCAGTTTCAGGCTTCGAAGTTCACAAGCAAACACATCTTTCCCACAATTCCTAAAAAAGGTGCAAATACGAAAAAACTGTAAGACCAAGTCATAACAAGAAACTATAAAGCCGATGTAGCATTTGAATGATGGAGTCCAATTGCCTACCGTTTAATGGTGGTCATGTACTTCCTGAGAGCCAATTCAACTTCCTCTTTTACCTATAAGTTCAAGTTGAAAATGCATTCATCTCCCGATTAGCTTAATTAATCTAAATATTTTAGGAAAACCAAAAAAAGACAATTTAGATCCTAAATAAAGCAAGAATTAATAGTCTTCACTTCATCCCAATAAGCTTCCCTGCTTTTCGTGATGAAAGATTATATATTTCTTATAAAACTGACTTCCTGTTACTTGTTCTTTAGAGTGGTGAGAGGTCAAGTCCTGTGTCACTTTCTAGATGATAAATATAAAATAAAATTTCAGTTTTATAGAGGGTGCCATTATCTTGGAACTAAATTAGCAATCTGGACATTTCTTTTGAGATTAATGAAGTATTGTTAAGTATATTAGGTAACCATTAGAATATGATGCATTCATTATTATACAAAAGCTGAAATCATTAGCATAATTTCTTTCAATCACTAAAATTTCATCCAAAACCCCTTTTGGCAACATGCTTATCACATTTTGCATCTAGAGACTACCAAACTAAGCGATAATTTTACTGAAAAGGTCACTAACTTTTTAACTCAACATATAAAATAATATTTATTAAAGATATGCACACCATAGAACTGCCTAAATTTGATGAGCCTTGGTAATAAATATTGGCAAGAAATTAGAACAAGGATAACAATAAAGTACAACAACAAGCAATTGTCGTCATAGAAACTATCCACTGAATTCTTGCTAATGGTACTAACCGCTTTTCGTTACAAGTAGGAATCAAGAATAGGGAAAGTGGAATGTGAACATCACCAATTTAAAAGGTAACAAAATATTGTGTCGCTCATTGGATTCCCAATTTTCTTTTGAAAAAGCACTTGCTCCTTGTTCGTTTCAAAATTTAAACACACTTTATTTTGGGAAAAGCAGCAAGACCAGGCTTAAATATTACTCCTAGATGACAATTTTTTAATCTAACGATACAAGTTCATACAAAAATTAGCAAAATCACATTCAAGAGGAATGAACATAGCCTTACCACTTTACGAATAAGTGGCTCCAAAACTGGCTCCATAAAATGTTGCACTTTACTCATATTCATTACTTCTGTAATTACACTACATGAAATAATAACAAAAAGTACCGTCAGCAATAAAGAATTGCAGCAGAAGAGAACAAATATTGTTTACCCATTTGGTCGCAATTAAATGCACACATAAATGAGTACTGGACGACGCATTTATTCAGTATTTAAATTATCAGCAACTCAAGTTTACTAAAACTAGCACCATTGATGAACTGAAAGCAACCTTACATCCATTTTTTCTTTCTTCATGACTCACATCACATCTCACAAAATTCAAACCTCCACCGCATTAATAGTAAACGCTACTTTGTAAAACTAAAACTAAACAACCAAACAACAAAATTCATTCTCCCACTGAAGGACCAAAAAAAAAAAAAACCATTACCGATTTCCGAATATTCGTAATAAAAAACTTAAAATAACAAATATTAACCTGCTGAAAGAAGGCAGACTCCGGCGACGTTTATCCTCAGAAGAACCTGCATCGAGTGTAGACTTGGAATCGTCTTGCGATTGCCGTTTCATCGACATTTTTTAGATTGGAATAAAAATTCCAAAAAGGTGATGTTATTATAGTGAAGCAATCGATAGATTGGAATAACAAAAAATCCAAAAAAGGTGATGTTGTGATAGCGGTGGAATCGAAAAATGAGAAGATAACCATGAAATACTGGAATGGTTCAAAAAAAAAACAACATGCATCAACCGATCGAAGAAGATAAAAGAATAAAAATAATAATCTTCAACAGCTAAGACCTCAACAATAAGACCTAAGCTCAGGATAACACCTCCCTATATAAGGAAAGAGAAGAAGGAGTGATTGATACGTATGATTATATAGTAACAAAAAATGAAAAACTTTTAGTAATATGCCAGAAAATTTTTTTGGCATGGGGTGAGAGATTGTGTGGATATACAGCGATTCTGCTACTGTTTGTTACTGAGATTAATGGTGAAAAAGACTTGAGAGTAGAAGAAAGAAAAAGAAAGACGGTAAAATGGAAAAGAAAAAATTGGATAAAACAATTGGGCTCCGGCGATGGAGGCGGAGGAAAGGTTGTTTTGTGGTGTGGGCCCACTAGAAAACGCGTGGGCCCATAGTTTGTACTTAGAAGAATTGTGTGTTTTATATATATTGACGTTATGTGTCACTATTGCATAAAAATATATGGGCTACGTTTGCAATAGTGGGTTAGTATAGCAATATAAGTATGTTTTCCACCTCAATATCCCACTCTTTAATTACTTAATATCCTCAGTTTCAATTTATACAAATAATAAATTAATTGATGATTAAAAAATTTAAAAAAGTCCTATTATGATTTAAAATAAATTGTAACTATTTGTAATGATTATGAATCATTTTATTGAAAGTAATATGAATTTTTAAAAATTAAATTATGTATTAAACATAAAAATATGTCTTTCTTTTTATATTGAAAATTGGAGTCTCACTTTATATGACATAAGCATAAAATTTAAGAACAAGAAGCATATTTTTAAAATTGATAATTACATGGGTAGTGGACTTTTGTGTAATTATACTTTTTATAATTTTAATTTTCAAATTCAAACACAAAAATTAACTTAATTATCTTTTTATATTAAATTAAATTATATGAACTTCACAACTTCAAACTTATATATTACAAAATAATATAAATTACAATTCTTTTTATGTTAGTATGATAAAAAAAAATATTAATTAAAAGTCAAATAATTTGACAAGCAAAAAGCACATCATAACAGATAATATGGGCCGAGAATATTATTTCATCAACAATAAAATAATCATACAATTTATTTAGATAATTATATTTAAAACAAACTAATAAATAAAATATATTATGTAATTGAAACGGAAAAAAATATTTTAATTTTATTTTAAAAGTACACCTAGTGGTTTGTACTAAATATTCGTTCATTGTCGAGTTGGGGTTTGCTTTTCTCCTTTTTCTTATTCTTGAAAAAAAAGTATGTTTATCTAATGACAAATTAGAAGTAGTTAGGTACAGCTTCTAGTCCTAATAAACTTCATTTAAATTAAGTTAGCACCCATTGTTTTTTAATACTTGTAAGGAAAGACTTTATTAAACCTGTACGAATAACGAACGTATTGGTACTATATTTTGATATTAATTGTTAATTGGGTAACTAATTTTTTTTTATTATGTATAGCAACAAAGTGAGTGGAATAGTTATTATTTATTACAAAACTCAAAATTTTTAAAAGGTAATAAAAAGTGAAAATTTCAATGAATTTTTAAGTAGTGTCTGTTTTAGTTTTTTTTTTTTAGGCATAATATATAAATGTGCCCTTTAACTTGGCTTTAAATTACATTTATGCCCTTCGACTTTGAATGTGCACAAATAGACACTTAAACTTATATAAAATTGAACGAATAGACACATATGTCCTACACGTCATTTTTTGTCCTACATGGTGTCCTACGTGTATTGTGTCATGTAGGACTCGTGTGTTTATTTATTTAAAAATTGGATAGCTAAAGTGTCTGTTTGTGCATTATGAAAATTGGAGATCAAAGTTAAAATTTGAAGTCAAGTTTAGGATCCAATATATGTATTATGCCTTTTTTATTAAGCCTATTCATAATAAATTCGAGCGGTATTTACTAAGATTGGGCATTGAACCAGAACAAACCGGTAACTAATCGGAACGAGATGAGTTGATCGGTATCGAAATGAATGGATACTCGGTTCCATCTCATTACACTATATACAGGGATGAAATCGAAACAGACAGGAAATAAACGAGATGAGATAAACGAGATAACACATCTAGTTATTTCAAAAAATAATTTGAAAAAATTATGAAAATATGAATATTTTTTTTATTTTTCTAAGTTTAAATTAATAGTTTTTAAATTAATAATGTAATTTTTTACTTAAGTCATTTTAAAGATATTCTTTTATAAAATTTTACTTATTAAGTTTTCAAGTTAAGTCTAATTAAGTTTTCAAGATTTAAATCTTTTGAAGTTTATAAGTTATTACTTATTATTTATTAATATGTTATAATTTATAAGTAATATTTATAACTTGTAATTTAAATTAATTTAATTTGTAATTTTAAAAAATAAAATAAAATTAAAGATAAAACAATTACAAAAATTAAAAAAATATCAGTTTAATTTATTTAATTTGTATTATAAATTACAATTTCAATCTACAACTATTAGTAGAGTGCATATTTTACGGAACCAGTAGGAAGGGTTCTGTTTCAACTAAATCTCGAATGTAATACTAATAGCGGTAGTTTGTTACTTGGGTAGTATTTATTATTTAATATAAAATATAAATTATAATTTATAAATATATAATATAAATTAATTAATAAATATATAATAATTAATTAATTAATAAATATTAATTAATCAAAATCGGACCAGATCGAATCAAAACCGGAATAAATCGGGATAAAGCGATACCGGTACACCGATACCAAACCTCGATTCCATTTCGTTCTGTATCTCAATTCGAAATGTTCCATTCCGTCCCATAGGCAATCAATCCAGACGACTCGAAACAATACCAAAAGAATACCGATACATCCCGTTTCTTTGCCTAGCCTTAAATCTCTATCTCCTTACTGGTATATATCTATTAGACTTGTATTCATTAGGTATGTGTTAGTCAAATATCTAACTTAGCAATCTTTAGATCGACGATGATTAAAAAAACTCAGTCAAAGTAAAAGCAATCAAATAAAATAATTATTTTTCTCCGTCCATTTTTATTTGTCATGTTGAAATTTTTGAAAATTAATTTGACTAATTTTTAAAATTAAAATTTAATTACATTAATTCGTTATTTTAACAAAAAATTTAGATATTTAAAAATTATTCAAAAAATGCTATACATTATAACTTTTCACATATCATATATGATAAAAATAGAAATCATAAAATATTAGCTAAAATTCTTATAATTTATTTTAAAATTGAAAAGTATAACAATAAATAGAAAAAATATTACAGAATATAACGCAAAATGCAAACGATGGATAGCATGCGTCTCAAAAATATTTCATACGTAGTTAGGACTTAACCAAATAAGGTTCTCATTTTAAATAAGGTGTAGCATATAAAATTAGATTCTATGGGTTAGGTATTGTGTCAGATAGATTTTTATCCAATTTAAATTAAAAGACTGGCATATCTTTCAAATTTTAATTTATGTGTCATTTAAAAAAAAAAGTATTTTAAAAAGAAAAATAATTACAATTTAAGCAATAAATTCTTTTATGAGATATGAAATATTAAGGTTATAGTGTTTTTCAAGCCATAATACTATTAAAATAATACATCTGGACATTAGCCGTAAAAGGCATCGACCGTTCCAACTGACAATTCATTTTCTATTTGAAAGTCTAAAAACAAAAAGAAAGGGGAGGGGGGGTGATATATATATATATATATATATATATATATATTAGTATAAACTTTATTTGTGGTATGAAGAAAGAATATTCTTTTTTTCCTAAAAAAAATTATATATGAATTTTTTTATTTTGTTGTATGTTTAATGCAATCTAGACCACATTATGAAAGATGAGGTGAGAAATAAAAAGGCACCTTATGCTATGAAAAAATTACATTGTTTTAAATAGATCAAATTTAATTATTATTATTATTATTTGTTTTAAATAGATTAAATTTTAATTATTATTATTATATGTCTTTCTCTGTGTGTGTTAATAACTTCCTTTTTTTTAAAGCTGATTCCACTTTAGAATGTGTCATATTAGCTTATTATTTTTTAAAATAATTTAGTTGATTCAACTTTAAAATATATCGTAATTGAACTTATCGAATATATGATCTTACATATATAAGAAGGTATGGAGGTTGTAGCTTAGGATAAAAGTTAGTAGATAGTTGAGTGTTGTATATCTCTTCGACAGGGTTAGAGTCGTGATAGTATGTCTTATTCATATTGTTTCTTGCTTTTGTTATATGATATTACCCGTTGTTTATTATGTTTAGGTGATCATGCAATTTTGCTGATGTTATCATTTCTTGTTCATACACTTTATACTGATTTTCTATTTCTTCATTGTTATTTTTTTCACATTATCATTTTGTTACCAATTTCGCTAGGTAAACGTAATATTTATGTACTCTATGTCCTTTGAGGCATGAAATAATATATTACAAAAACATGAATCTAAGATGTAAAATTAAATTATCTTACCTTTAATTTCTTATTACTATACCATCAAACTTTCAAAATTATAAATAAAAAAAATTATCTTATCTATTCAATACACGATTAAACCTATCGATTGTATACTATATCAGCTAGTACTATTATATTATTAGATTTAATTTGCATATTTGGTTTAAATATATAAACAGATCATAGCGCTTTTTTTATGTATTGAAATTTCAATGCGACAGACTTGGGAAAATTGAAAGTTTAAGGTATAAATAAAAACTAAAAAAGATATTACATATTTGATTTAGATATATAAACTAATCATAGTGTAATCTTTTTCTTTTTGAAATTTCAATGTGACAAAACTTGGGAAAATCTAAAAATCAAAGTATAAATAAAATTTTTAAGAATACTACATTCATTAGAATGTCAAAATTCAAAAGTACTACTAATAACTACACAAAAAGTTATTGCCTGATTTTAGAAGGAAAAAATAAATAAATTTTATTCTCTATATTTAATTAATCTTTTGAAGAAGATATAACAATATTATATATAATAATTTAGAGAAAAACGTAAATTTACGGGAACTTGAAAAATCTCTCCGTATAGACTTTTTCTACCTTTCTCAGTCATTATTTTGTAAAAATCTTAATAAATATGCAACAATTGTTGTCATCTAATATAAGAGAAGTACAAAGTCACGTAAACCTGAAAAATCTCCTTATGAGATACATTAGATATAGACTTTGTCTACCTTCCACAAACTTATGTAGTAAAAATAAATAAATAAATAAATAAATCGCCGTTGTTGTTGTCTATATTTTGATAACTTATGATAAAAAAATAATTTGACCCCCACCTCTGCAAGAGTCAGAATAAGAACAAATATTTGAAAAGGAATGTTTTAAATACAGAAATCGACAATCAGAAACAAACAAAGATACATATATCATAGTATATAACTATATTCGAGGTTGATCGATAAATATTGTTTATTAAAGAACCAGGCCAGCTTCACTCTTTTTTGGAACCTTTCATTCTTGTGAATGTCTCAAGCGTTAGTCATTGTTTTTAAGAAGGTAAGCTGCAAGTGCCACATTATTATCCGGGGTAGGTAGAGATTCGTGGGTTCGGATGATCATATATTTATATTAAAGAATTAAGTATATAACTTGCGAAGCTCTAAAAAAATCAATTGACAGCTCAATGATAAGAAAGGGAAAGGAAACTTAGAACCTCCAAATTTCTAATACTGATATCGCCTTTAATTATTATTACCCAAAAAAAAACCATTAAAATATTAATAGAGATATTTGACATATTTTCTCACCATACGTCTCTTGTACGAGTGTATCATATCATTTAAGCACGGTATTATCATTTTTTCAGAAATGAAGAATGTCTTCGATAGTAAAGTATTTAAGTTTGTAGGGGAATATCTGTCGCATTTAAGAATTTCAATATTAATTGAATTCAAATTATAAGAGCTCAAATTTAAGGAATATTAAGGCTCAAGTTTGCATCCTTTTTTTTTTATCATTTACAAAATTCACATTTGAAACAACTATAAAAAGGAAAAGAGAGTGAACTCTTTGAAAAAGATCATCATTGTGGAAGAATATATAGAATTAGTTAACACCATAATCAAGTATGTTAATTATATCTCTAAAAAATCTCCTAATTGTTTCATAATAATAATGTAATACTAAATAAAGGAATTCGGCTCAAATATAAGAGTTCGAAACTCAAAGGGTAGAAAATATTAACAAAAATTCCAAAACGGTATATAAAATTTTATATAAATTAAAACGGTAAAATCGCTGCCGACGCAGCGATTTACTTCAACTGAAAAAGTAAAATCGCTGCCTCAGCAGCGATTTTGCCAAAATTTTTTTTTTTTAATAAAAAAATGAAATCGCTGCTCAAGCAGCGATTTCAAAATGTTTCTTCTTACAAATCGCTGCCCTAGCAGCGATTTAACATTATTTTTTAATTTTCTTTTTTTTTAAAAAAAAATAAGGTATATCGCTGCCAGTGCAGCGATTTATAAAAAAATATATATATATTTTCCAATATAAATAGCAGCGATTTATATTAAAATTTTTTTGGGCTACAACAATGCAAGGTGAGCATTTTGTTTTAAAAAAAAAATTAAATAATTTTTCTCATTTAATTTTTTATTTAAAAAATTTAATTATTTGAATTCAAATATTATTTAAATTTAAATTCAATATAATATCTTTTTTTAGAAAGAAAATATATTTACTTATTTTTAATTTTTTAAAAATAATGTATATTTTCTTATAAATTATAAACATAAGTTAACATTTTTAAAAAAAAAATTTATTTAAAAAATTGCTCAGCGATTTAATAACAAATTTTTTTTTTATTTTATAAATCGCTGCACTGGCAGTGATTTATATCAAATTTTTTTTTTTATAAATCGCTGCACTCGCAGCGATTTTTTTTTTTAAAAAAAATTTCTTCATAAATCGCTGCTAGAGCAGCGATATACCTTATTTTTTTTTTAAAAAAAAGAAAATTAGAAAATAATGTTAAATCGCTGCCCTGGCAGCGATTTGTAAGAAGAAACATTTTGAAATCGCTGCTTGAGTAGCGATTTCATTTTTTTATTAAAAAAATTTTTTTTTTGGCAAAATCGCTGCCTCAGCAGCGATTTTACTTTTTCAGTTGAAGTAAATCGCTACCGTTTTGGTTTATATAAAATTTTATATACCGTTTTGAAATTTTTGTTAATATTTTCTACGCTTTTAAGTTTCGAACTCTCAAATATAAAGCGTAGAGAAATTTTTCGCAACTCAATCATACAAAATCAAATCATTATTAATCACTCCTTAGATATAGATATATTCATAACTCTACCTCTCACAATCATACAAAGTTAGGTCTTGTTTTCATTTCGTTGGCCTAACTATGGACATTGGATTCTTCTATGGTTTCCATGTTGCATTCTCAAAAGATTATGGCCCCACTTATATTTTGAGATTCAATTTTTTATATAGAAAAAAAAAGAACTGGGGTAGTAACAAAAGCTACCTAATATGGTAAAAGTAACATCAAGGAACACAATTAGTAATAAACAAAAAAATTAATTATGACTCATGAGAATTTCATAGATTCTACTAAGTAATAGTACCAACATAAAAAAAAATAGCACCTACCTTTTTTTCTCTCATTTCCACTTTTTCATTTTTTCAGATATAAGTTTAGATTGTGTTAATACACGTGTGGCTGTTAGCCTGTTGTTAATTAGTGGATTATAAAACTTTAATCTTCTACTCATCATTAATTATTTTCCAACTCAAAATATGCCTTTCTCATCAAACTTTTTATACTATAAGCTTTTCGTGAATTATATATATCACCTAATACATTTAAAGTGTAGAATTCCATATCTTAGAGGGCTCCATTCTAGATTTTAGCACAAGTCACACAATTTAAAATTTTAAAGGTAGAGTTTCTTTTTTTTTTTAAAAAAAAAAAAGTAATTCTTTAAATGTAGAGTGAAACAACACATTCCATATAATTTTTTCGTACTAAATTTCTCTTGTTTGCATACAACTTACGTACTATTTTGAAAGTACAACATGTGGACAAACTTTCAGAGTGTTAAAAAGGAATGTAGTTGGGTCGATTCATCGAATTCGATTTAAAAAATTAATGGTTTAAAATCATATAAAGAAAGATCTTCTCATCTCTAATGGATTATTGTGATACTCAACACACGCAAACTGGCACAACATAATGGGATCAAATTGCTCATGTATGTCTCACGTATATCAATCAAGATCATAAGAATGGTATTCAAAGATACTTTTCATAGATATAGACTATGTGAAACCGCGTATTTAATTTATCTAAGTAATAATTCAATTATTTGATTTGATGTTAACATTCTCTCGTTGAATTATACTAGACTATTAGGTGCCTAATCGAGAACATTATCTTTCGTATATATCAATTCATTGAACAATTTAAATATTTTATTTAAGAATTAATAATATGATATAATGTTCATCAACATCTCATTAAAGTAACGTATTTTCCAAATCTAACAATGCTTTGCAAATTACACTTCAAACTAATCAACAACATACATCAATTAATATAATACCAAATTACAAGTTTAGTTAATTTCCTTCAAAATGGATTCCAAGTCCTCTGGATTTTTATTTTTTTCAACATACATGGATTTTGCTCCTCCTCATTTTTTTAAAATTCTTGCTTAGATTAAAGACAATTATAGCAATATAATATTAAATCTCATATGTTAATATGTCATATGTTCCGTCCAAATAAGAATTTAGGAAAAATGAAAGAAAAAAAATAGAAAGGACCCGGATCGAATCAAATCGGATCGTATATATATCACATTCCCTCTTTAATGAACAATTGAACAAAAGCAACAAATGACGAAGGCCACTGATTTAATTTGACACGTAGCTTGTTGAAGAATAAATCAAAGAAAGAAACCAAAAAACTAGGTTTCTGCGAAACTTCCTTGTATTTAAATGATTTTTGCATATTGATAAAGACAAGACAAAGCCATTATTTACGTAAAGTGTCATAATCATTTTCATAAAACAAAAAAAAATATGGTCCAACAATTTCTTTAAATCCATGAATATCTTTACGGTAGCTAGGGTTAACTGGGCCCAAGGGAGATATTGGGCAAGCATTTTGTTTTAGCTTTGAAAAATAATATTTGAAGAACTAGCTCGAAAATGTATTTTATTTGACAATATATTAAAGTTTTGTTAAGCATTATTCTACGAGATGCCTGTTTATGTTACTCGCAAGTTAGGCTGTTTGATATTTAAGTAATTTGCTATAAGATTTTTCAAACACTTTGTTAGTATTCAAGTGAATATATATAATTTGGGTATGCAGCCATAAAATTAATTTATACTTATTTTATGGATCGTTTTATGCATCTATAATGTAAATTTTAATGTGAAATTTAAAAGAAAATTGTTATAATAAGCTACAAAATTGACTGATGACTCGTAAACATGATTACAGGTTAGCTAATTTAATGTATTTATTTTATTCATCAAGATTGTGAGTATAGATTTATTTATCTCATTTGAGAAAATACGAATTTAATTATTGAATTTATCCACAATCCTTGCTAATCAGTTGCTTAATGGGATTATCATGGAATTTATGTTTTTAGCTACGAAATTTATCCATAGCTAATGTTGTTATTCTTCTCACTTAAGATTTCATTGTGTTTCGAGGATCAGTATTTATGTATTTCTTGAATTAAGACCACGTAGACATATTCTTGAAATTTCTTTAATCTCCGTGAAATGATTTATGGACAATCTTAAAATATTTGATTGTCAGGAAGAGTTAATACCGATAAGTACGTCTTATTAATTTTTGTATAAATATTTCATATTACACTTTATACAAATATTAACTAGAATTTCGGGTGGAATAGTTTTTAAAACCTAAACTGAAACTGAATTATCTTATGTCATTCCACGTAATTTGGGTGAATACACTAACATCGACCCATTTGTCATGTAACAAAAATAAATTGGCCCGTGAGAGATAAAATAAAAATGAAAAGATTCAAAAAAAAAAAAAAGACACGTATATTATGTAAAACGTATATTATGTAAAACATAGGTATCTTGAGTAAGGGAAGGGGCTGTTCAGTTATTGGAATGATGCGCATGTGCGACAGTTTTTGCTTAGTACATCCATCACATGAGCATTTTTATAAAATAAACTCAGTAATATACAATTTAAATTTAATTAAAATTATTATATAAG
The DNA here is from genome assembly GCF_036512215.1 of Solanum lycopersicum. NCBI lineage: Eukaryota > Viridiplantae > Streptophyta > Magnoliopsida > Solanales > Solanaceae > Solanum > Solanum lycopersicum. Next base: position 60,738,620 of record NC_090802.1, on the reverse strand, counting down.
CTTCGAATAAAATAAGAAAAAAAAACAGTACAGACACAGTACAAGCATTACATGCCTCCTAATTATGCAGCACATTTCCACTCCCATTGTTGATGGGTTTTGTGGACTCAAAATTTTTGATATATTAAACAAAAACGGAGATAGGTTTTCCCCCTAAAATAAATATTAAAAATATTGACACATTGCAAAAACAAGTTAGTTTTTTTGTTTTGTTTTGTTTTGTGAGTCATGTTGTTACTCCTAATTTAACTATACGTTATATAATTTTTCTTCCACAAGTGCCCCCTCAACCTATGCCCGAAATTCCCAGAACACGCTTATACTATACTAAGGTCCTATTACCCCTGAACTTACTTGCTACGTGACACTAGCTTGAAAGGAAAAGTCAACCAGCGTTGGTCCCACAAGATAGTGCCACGTAGGCGGAAAAGGGTAGAAAATTATTAATAAAATAAGTTTAGGAGGGTAATGGGACCTTATTATAGTATAAACGTGTTCTTGGAAATTTCGAGCATAGGTTGAGGAGGTACTTGTGCATTATCCCTATAATATATATAAATATATAATATTAGATATCGAATTTCTTAAACATCATTATACACCTAAATTTCATATAGTACTTATTTTATAATATACAAAGTTTTGATGTAATTTTTTTATAATGATGTTTAAAAATTCAAAATACAATGTTATATACCAATATATAATATTTATACAAAATTATAAGAGATATTTATAAAAACAGACGTATATAATATACTTTACAAGATTATATATTATTATAAAAAAATTTGTTTTCGTCTTTAGATCCATCAAAAACATTACAAAATTACATTAAATGACCTAAATTTTATTTTTAGTTTCCTCAATACAATTCGATATTTTATAACAAAAAATCACTTGAAACATAGCTTCTTTGTTTTTAGAAAAAAAAAAACAATTTTAAAATTTTGAAGCTTCAACCTATCTACACTAATGGTTGCCTATAGAGTTTCCTGGGAACAACTATTGACTCCTTTGCATCTGAGATAATAAGCATCATCCACTTCTAACGTTTTTAAGATTATAAATTCGAGTTATCAAAAATTGTATTAACTTAGAAACTGTAAAAATAAATGCTACTATTGATAATCAAAAAGTGTAGAATGATTCCTATCTTTTCATCACGGGGATAATCACTACACACCATAAGGTACTGCTCAAAAGTTGTCAAAACAATTATAATTGACAAACTAGTACTGCTCGTAAATAATTACACTAGTGTGTTTCATCCAACTTCCATTGATCTCTCCTTTTAATTGGTTGTAACTTGTAACTTTAAACCATAGATACTTCTAAAATGGCAAACTGTTCTATTTTAAAGTAGAATAATTAATTGGAATATAGTAACTTAATTGATTGGCTATCTGAATTGTCACTTAGTTGGTGAGAAAAAATTAAAATCATAAATAAATTTATAAGAATATTATGATAAAATATTTATATTGATAATTATTTCTTAATGAAAAGGTAAAATCTAAAATGAACACGTATTTACTTTTTCGTTTTTGATCCAACTCAAGTGATGTTTCTTTCACACATTAAAAAGATATTTCTAATTATTTTCTTCCAAATTTACCTTATTTAAATACGTAAATTTTTACATTTAGTAACCAAAAATAATTAAATAAGTTCTGTTAATTAATGATAAGTATTTAAACATAGTCGCTAACTAATAATACAGTTTCAAATGATTACACATTTAAACACAAATCACTAGTCCCATCAACCTATTTAATAATGATAGCTTTCTTCTTAGCTATAATTTGAAATTCGAGTATTAATACTCCTCCCGTTTCATATTAATTGAATTGTTAAAATATTTTTTAATTTTTTAATTAAATTAATTGTTCAATTTTCAATATTACTATTAGAATGATTTTCCAATTTTACCCTTCATTAATTATTAGTATGAGAATTAGTTGATAATTAATGTTTAGTTATTATAACCATAATTTTGATTATAATTAACAAGGATAAAATTGAAAAGTTAAGCCTAATTTATGTCTTAATCTTCTTTTATTAAATAATGTGAAACACCTCAATAATTCAATTAATATGAAATGGGGAGAGTATTATTTTCATTGCCTCCATTGTTGTTATAGAATCAACTAATAAGGAGAAAGGTATGTTACTAATTATGTTCATTGCGTTTAAGCAAATTTTATAGCTTAACTATACACATCACATATTTACACGCTAAAATGATAAGAGTATCATTTAAACCACAAATTGCAGATTTGATCAAACTCAGTAATTTTAGTTCAAATTAGCTAATATACTTATATCTTCAAAAATATGATTCACTAATGACTAAACATGTATAAATAATTTATTCAGACCCCAATCATAGTCCTTATATATCCTAAATTATGAAATACATAACTTGAACTTCTAACAGTATCAAATATGAATTTATTATTATAATAATTTGTCTTAATATATAGAATATAAAAGTAGAGAAGGTAGATATATAAAGTTAGGGTTTGTGAAGGATGTCGTTACCTAGGAAGGTGAGAGGCATCTTCCTAATGAAAATAATCTTGAAAAAATCGTTGGTCTTCTGGAGCCTACATTACATATTGTCTTCATTGTGCATGTGCTAAGAGGTCCCCATACTTTCATAATTCATTATGGTATACGTCTAATCAGAGTTGAATTCAGGATTTTAAAACGAAACATATGTCATTTTTTTTAAAAAAATAACATATAAATATTTATAGTAATAATAACTTAACGAGCAAAAGATAATTAATTATATATCATCACAAAACATATCAGCAGTGTTTTGATGTGTCCTTAGATAATACTATACTACATATATTTTAAAAATTATACAAATAACATATCGAATTTAATCAGATATTGCTTCACTATTGCATATATTATGCATGGCTTTTGAAAGAGGCCTATCAGGGATATTAACTAGCTGGTACTGTGAGTCTGTGACACTAAATATAAAGAAGTGTCTATCTTTGCATGTGCATGGGCAGAATATTGTATGGAACATGTTCATTGGCTTCTGCTTGTCACTCAATTTTCATATCAAATTAATTATCTGATCCCATCCTAAAAGAATGTTTCAGTGCTACCAATTATTTTACAACTAAACAAAATACAATACCTGAATCTGAATGAATGAATGAATAATTAATTAACAATTTATTACATTGTATTCTGTGTCTTAATAATTCTCTCCCTATCTCTTTCAGAATATCCTGTGGCTGTTATATATTCTTTATTATATGTCTCGATTTAAATATTAGTACGACTGTACGATATATTTCCCACAAATAATTTCATGGAATCGTCCGAGTATTAATCCTTATTAACTTGACAAAACAAACTCATTAAATTTGCATAACAAAGATGAGATAATTAAGAAGTGTTAAAGGATAAAAAATTAGTAGGTGTACATGCGGAAGTTAGCAAAGCAAATCTCGAAAGACCACTAGTAAGAAGACAACGAGAAATATACCAAGAGACACAAAGATTTAACGTGGTTCGGTCAAACAAACTACGTCCACTAAGGAGATGAGCAATCCACTATAAATATGAAAGTACAAAATACAGAGGAAAATAACTTCAACCAATTTACTCGGAATACATGGGAGGTTCACACAAGTGATAACGTATCAAGCTTATGACCCATAAATTCTCCCCCTAACCAAAACTCTCAAAGCCACTAAGACTACATTGTGAATGCTGATTGAGTTAGAAAGAACATGCCTCTATTTATAGAGCCCAAAACCTTTTTCTAAAAGGAAAATCCATTTATAATAAGAAATTTAGGACAAATAAAATCTAACAAGAAAGAAACATTCTTTTTTTTTAGATTTTTCTATCGTAAGTTATCAATGGTCTTTAATCTCCTAGTTGATGTAGCAAATAAAACAGTGACTACACAAGCATGTGGGCATGACATAATTATTTTTTTGAAAAATTAGCTCTCGACTATTTATTATTAGTTGTATATTTTTTTAAAGGACAACTAATAAAAACATGTACAAACCATACAATTTTAGTCAAATAGAACTGTTAAAAATAATGAAAATACGGACTATGAATATGTTTAAGATGCAATGACTATTTATTTTAACGATGTATTCTCTTTTCAAGCCAAAATCAATTTAAAAAGTTGAGTTCCTTCATTTTGAGTCACATAAAAAGATTAAACCAAAATAACGAAATTGCAATTGTGTACTTCTTTCTTTAAATTAAATAATAATTTATTTCAACGGTAACTTTTATCTACTTTTAGGCGAAACCTATAAATATTAAAAAGAAAATGATTAGTGATCATTTATTTTTAGTGAAATAAAAAGTTTTAGCAAAATAATAAATCAAAGTTAGGCTGTTTTTAGGCATCATCACGCTTTTAAGTAAAATTATATATTCCGTAAAATTGATCTAGTATGATTTATTAGCACATGTCACTTGAACTATAAAATGATTGAACATTATACTCGACTGAATGTTAAGTTATTTATATTACTAAAATAAATAGAGGTTGATTCCTTATTAGTACTATAGTATTTTTCTCCTCTTTTCTTGCGTAGAGATGATGCATATGCAATCATGCGATTGGTAAAATATATGTCTAAATATATGTCTACTTCGATGATGTGTGATGTTAAATATATAGTAAGACAATGTGTGGCATGGTTCATGAGGGGGGTTAGAGCCGTGATTCATGAACTATTCTAGTACTGACAAAAATAAAAATGGAGAACAAAACAATGTACTATAGTGTTACGTATCTCCATAAAACAGAAAGTGTCATGATTCTTGACGTACGACTTACTTTTCCTTACATAATCCTTACGTAGTTACGTACAGAGTAGCGACTCTAAGATTTTCATCAAGAGAGTTTGAGAAAGAAGAGCAGTGTTAAAAATTTGATCTTGGAACCTTAAGGTTGTGTTTGGAACCCTCAACAACTAAGCCAACCTCTAAGTTTACGAGGTTCAAAATAAATATATCCTTAAATATACAATATAATTTTTTATCGAAGGGTTAAGGTAAACCCCTTAGCAACCTCTATGTTCACACCTGCTTACATATATATTATGGTTTTATGGTTTTGGTCTGTAGGCAGAGACAGAGCTAGGTGGGGTTTTATGGTTTTGGACGAACCCAATAGCTTTCGTTACACGCTAATTTTTACTAGAAACTTAGTTAAATATTCATATATATATTAATTTGTGAACTCCTAAAAAAATTGATTGACGGTTAATAACGAAATTTAGAATTCTCAAATTTCTAATCCTCGCTGCGCCTCTCTCCATAGGCGTCGCTGGAATTAGGCGCCTCATGCAATAATAGCAAATATAGCACCGGAATTACTTACCAATATCTACTGTTCGGTCATACTTATTTACCGATTACTTAATATGTATATTAAATGTATAGTATATGTATACACTTTTTAATCTATATAACTCTTGCATTTGTGGACTATTTTGTAAAAACTATATCACCACAAGTCATTGAACTATAATAATTCCTGATTTATTGATGTCTAGAACGAATATAATACTTTAAAACAAAAATTGTAGATATGAATTATAATATTAACTGCTAATCACAAGAGTTAAATATTTAACTTGAGAAATAGTGTGGTATAGGTTAATCTTGATAGTTTTACTCAACAAAAAATTTGTTGATATTTTTGGAATTTGATGCATTTCTTTTCATCAATGAAAAGGTTGGATTTGGACAATTTTAAAGGGGTACCAATCACAATCAGCTACAAACAGAACTTGGGCCATTAAACCTTTTGGGCTGAAGAGTCTAGCACAGGCACTACTCTGCCAGAAGCCTTGAAGAAATGGTAAGAATTGCATCCCATAGCCAATTGTTGATATAAGTATGAATTATTTAAGTTATAATCAATTATTTGATAATATTTAACTGGTAGCCAGTATTGACGAACACTATTGCTGCTCCTCTACATTATCTACACTCTCGTGCGACAGACTCTTAGGACCTTATATTATAATGAAAAAAAACGAGTGACTACTTCACAGGAAATAGAGGCGATGTGTCATCATATTTGAAAGTTCTTTCAAGCGTGTTAAATCAAGTCAAATTTTATATATATATATATTCCTATTAGTTTAAACATAATAATAATTTAAGTTAAGATTTTAATTGATTTGTTGTAGAAAGCCTCGGAGAGTTTTTCCCAAATTAGATAATAAAAGATGTTAAGGATACGTTTAAACTCATGTAATATGTTGATACAATAACACAAGGTGTTTAAGTTTCAATTCTAAAATATACGTAGAACAAATCAATAGCGTAGCCACATATATAGTGGGTGTCCAATTGGACACCCGAAAAAATATCATATATACAAGTGAAATGATACATGAATTGAATAAATAACATATTATAGACAACCTTAACATAACAAATTGCTATTTTTGAACACTTTTTGTTAAGTTTTTAACTCCGCCACTTTGAACAAATAGCAACCAAGTGATGACATATATCAACATAAACATGGGTAAAACATAATCATACAATATTTTTCAAACCACCGCAACTTGCACATGGCTTAGCAGCAAGATATATACTGCAATGTAGCCAGACATGATTTGCTATTACTATCTCATAAAGATATGATAAAATTAAATATGCTAAGGTCCACATACACACTCGTAAAATAATTACTAGTAATAAATTAAGGGCACTTGGTCTTGTTGCCATGGGTAGTCATTTCAGTGTAACATTTGCCACACTTCTCTCTGTTCCCAAAGGTCCCTGGTGGCACACATTTGCACCTAACACAACATGTTCCACATGCCCTAAAACACACATTGGGCCTCGAGTGTAAACTGCATCTGTATTTGCACAATCCTCCACAATCCAATGGACTGGGAGGTGGAGCTGGTGCTGGAGCTAGAGCAATATCCCCATTGTTCAAGTATTTTGCAACCTTTAAAACTGCAACGACAATAATAAATATGAATATTTATATTTAACACTCTAAATTAAAGTGGTCAACGAAAAATTACATGCGCAAGATTTAAACGTTATGTCATTATATTGTACCACAACTAACCTTAATTAAAGTTCACACTTAAAAAAGAATTTGAGTATTTTAAGTTAGTATAAAATCAAGGTGTGTATATAAAGAGACATGATCACTAGTAATGACTTGAGTAGTCTCCTTCAGAGTCGTAACTATCTAGCGTAAGTGTACACATGTTAATATAGCACACATCCTAAAAGAAAAAAGAAATTAGAGATCACTTTATTGATTTAATCTTTTGATTATATTTTTAAATTTAAATTTGTATACAAATGAATAATTATTTTTAAAAGTAATTTAGAGATAAAAGATAGAACTGGTTAAAATTAATAGTTTGTATATTGATTTATATAAATAGTTTTAAAATGAATGTCAATTTTGAATATATGAAACATTTTAACTTTAAAATTACTAATTTACCATTAGTAAATTGAATTATAAATACACAAATAGTTAAGAGTACTTCTTTCTTAAACATTCTACCAAATTACACTGTATATATAAATTAAAATAAAATAAATTATTCTGTCTACATTTCTTCACTTCAATATCAAATTTAATATACACTTCTTTGTTCAAATTAAAAAATATGATTTAAAAAATATTTGTCAAAATGAAAAGGGCTGGTAATATAAATAGGATAGTATCTACTTCCTTCGTTCAAAATTATTTTTCATATTTTTTATTTTTTAGAGTTATACTATAAGAAATTTAACTAACATTTTAATATATAATTTTTCATCATAATAATATGCAAAAAAAATTACAATTTATAATACTTTTTATATAATTTTAAAATATTTAATTTTTTTAATAAAAATATCGAATTAATTTAATTTAATTTAACGTCAGAATTTCTGATTTGTAGATTCAATCAATGTGACGGTCAACCAAACCACCAAGAGGTGCATTTATTCAATTAATAATAATTACTGATTACGGCCACTGACTTGAAAAATGTGATAGATGGTGTTTATAGCTCTTAATTAACTGAAAAATAAATTCAAAATCCAGTGATAAATTCATAAATTAAAGTTAAAATATCATAAAAAAAAAAAAAGAAGATATATCTCATGAGTATAAACAATACACAAAACAAAAAAGCATTTTATAACTTACCTATGTCTTGAACTAGCCTTCTATTGGCTCCTCTGGTGAAAACCTGAAAAGGTTAAAAATAAATTCAGGTAACGAGTAAACAGTTCAACTATATTACCATACCGAAATCATCAAAAATAACAAAGTCCAAGTACATTCGATAAATATATCCTTTATCAGTCCATTCCAAAAAAAGAAAAAATTATATCGCACAAATATTATGACATATTTAAATTCAATAGCAACAGAAACATTATATTATTTTAATACGTTAAAAGAAAAAATTAACAGAGACGAACACGAAGTGCCTGGCTGAGACCAACATGTTGTTGTTTGTCTTCTTCAACTTCCTTGAGATCAATAATAGAATCCTGCGCACATACATAGAAATAATAACTACTTTTACATTATCAGATTCAAAATATGAAAAAGAAAACGCATAAGTAAAAAAAATCTAACTAAAAAATCTACTGTTAGTTGAGTAATTATTCGATTGAAATCGACGAAGACTGAAATATTTACCTGTGCCTTAACAGTAAGGAAAAATAAAACTAAAAGAAGCAGTACACGAAGCGCCATCGCCATGTATATTATAACCGCAGCTCCTGCTTAAAACTTAGCTTAAGTCTAGTTAATGAAATTTTGAGGTCCATGTTTAATTTTATAGTTGAAGAAATGTATGGGCGGGGGACCCTGGTTAATAGTAAACTCTGACGATGATCTAGCTGTGTGCATTACTAATATACAGCTGTTTCTTCCTCTGTACCTCTTTTCGAATTTCGAGCTTACTTATAATTCCATATCTCCTAAACTTAGGTCCGTTTGGATGGATTTAATAAAAGGATCTTTACTTTTGAAATGCTGAAATTTATTTTTAAAATAAGTTATGCGTTTGGATAAAAGTGCTGAAGTTGCTATGCCAAATGTGAAAAGGAAAAATGAAAGAAAGAGATGTTAGGATTATGTGGAGTAATTTGGAGATTATATAAAAATATTGAAAGAGATATTAGGATTATGTGAGTAATTCGGAGATTATATAAAAATATTAAGGGTAAAAAGATAAAAATGTGGTCAACTTAAAAAAGCTTATAAGCTTAAAAAAAAAGACCCCTACCCCAGCTTTTAACTTTTGGCTTAAAATAAATTTGTCAAAAACCAGCTTTTAAGCTAAGCCAAACAAGCTCTTAGAACGAAAATTTACGCCCTCCGTTCATTTTTATTTGTTATTTTTTTTTATAAATAGTTAATTTTATAATACTTATCATTTCATAAAATTAATGAATAAATATTTTTTATCCTTGTGAGTTACTCCCTTCGTTCGAAATTATTTGTCATGTTGTGCTTATCGAAAGTCAATTTAATTAATTTTCAAAGATAAATTGAATCACATTAATCAATATTTTAAATAAAAAAATTAGATATTCTAAAACTATATGAAAAATACTATAAATTACAATTTTTTACATATTAATATGATGAAAAAATACATCTTAAAATGTTAGTCAAAGTTTTTATAATTTGACTTTAAAAATAGAAATCATGACAAATAATATCGGACGGAGAAAATTTATATTTTACCAACTTGTAAAAATTAAGTAAATGATTTTATATTCATTAATTAAATTAATATATCAAAATAAATTAATTCAAATTCTTTAATTGAATACTACAATTAAAGGAATAAAATATCATTTTTTATTCTTTGAATAAATAAAAAACCAAAAGTTTGCCCAAAAGAAAAAATTCCGCCTAAAATTAATTTCAATTTCCCACTTACTTAGAGACGGCTCTAGGGACGACAATATTTCTATCACATTAATTAAATTAAATTAAGCTATCTAGTCATGTGACATTTGCTCCTCTTTTTGTGTCACCTCTAAGTACGTACCTTCTCAATTCTCTGTAGAAAGCAAAACATAATTTGCCAAGTACTTTTGAAAAATAATAACAATTGCGATTTATAAGAAATATGAGAAAACATGTGTTCGTTCAGTCACAAACTGTAGTTAAGCATTGCTAATACTAATGTTTGATAATATATGTTTTTCTATGTATACCAAAAAGGCACTATTTGATTTAGATATTATTTTATATTACATAAAAAATTAAATAATTAATGTATAAATAGCTGAATTCTTGGTAACTTAATAAATAATGCTGAATTAATATATGCATATAGCTCTAATTAGCAATGATCCTCTTAATATATTGAATTTTGTAAAAAAATTATCTCCTCCCTTTATCTATTTGGAATAAGAGTGTTTTTTATATATACTATATGATAAAACACGTGTTCTCGTGATTAAAGAAAAAAGTAAAAACGGATTTAGTCGATTATCTATACAAATTCTCCTAAAAACAGGAAAAGTAATAATTGGAACTTTTCGAATGTCATTTCATTTTCATTTTTCTTGTGATGAAATGAAATTTTCGAGATGAGCGTCACTTCACAATCAATATAAGAACATCTTTACATTTCTCATATTATCTATTGCTTTCTTAAAATATAAAACTTATAATCTTTAAAAGTGAAACAAATTATCTACTTTAACATTCAAACATAACATGATTATAATAAAAACATTATCTTATACTACTATAATGACAATGAATATAACTTGAACTCTTGTGAATAGAGAAAGATTAGTATCCCATGCAAGGCAAAAGCTAATTTTCTAATTACATGTCTAGCAAAATTCAGTTTACATTCATTCAAATTAAATATTTACACTAAAACATTGACAATATAAAAATAATATATTTACAAACTAATAAAAAAACTCAAAAAATTAGAGGCAGCAAGCAAGTTGCAGTGAGAGTCGTCATCTTTGGATCCAAAAATATGCGGTCACTTCGTCCTGTTATGGGCCGTACAATTGGGCCTTTACTAGTCTTGATATCACGTAAGGACAACAGAGAGATCAATGAAAACGACAATGGAGCCCAATAAATAGGGAGTAAAGGTGGTTCTTTGTTTTTAAAATGGGGATCTATATGTAGCTTTTCTGTTTTTTTAATTTTCCGCCTAGTGTTCTGTATCCATATTAGAAATTGATTAAATTTAAAATCATATATTTAATTTGGACTTCGTATCCAAAAGAATTCAAATTTAAAATATTTTAAATAAGAGCGAAGAAATACTTAACATTCCATCACAATTCTTTATCGCATGGATACTATTTTTAACCCCAAAAGAGAAACAAAAAAGATACAAATGTCAGATTGGATGAGGTTAGGTAGAGGGTTGTCATTTCACTATCCTATCATACGGTTTATTGGAGTCCAGCTGTATTTACCTGTTACGACACTCTATCGTGCACATACGGCCCACTGCTTACCCGCCTATTCATTTGCTCTAGTTTTTTTTTTACCGCATTTCTTAATAAAAATGAATAGTATTTTGTCTGTTTCATATTATATAACAGTATATTTTAAATAAAATATTATTTATAAAAATAGAGAATATTTTTATTCTTTTCGTGTAGTTAAAAATATTTTTGACTCTCTTTCCTTAGTTTTATCTTTATTGTTTGTATAACGAAAATTTGTAGATTCAAATATGTTTGTACACATGTTTAGAGTCAGGAATTATACTCCTTTTTTTTTACGAGGTATATGTCCTCCATCCCTTTAATAGAAACAAATTTGAGTTTGTGCTTTTCTTTTTGTTTTAGATTATACATTATCACATACAACAATATTTGTTATGCCTTTTATCAAGAGAAAGTCGTATATAATAGCAAATTAATAACCTAAATTAAATGGAATAGTTAGGGTTTGATTTAATTATGCTCTATAGCAAACATTAGCTAAAATTTGCTAGCGTCTCTCTCCCAAAAATCTCGCTCGCCTCTCTCGCTTTATACACAGAAGTGTATAATTCTGTTTCTATTTTGTATAAAGCGAGAGAAAATTGTATATACACATGCAAAAATGTATATCTTCGTGTTATACACTTAATTATACAATTTACAAACATTTTACTTCAAATATTGCAGAGAAAAAGGCCAACGAATTATACAATTGCAGTGAAATACAATTTTCTCTAGCTTTATACAACAGAAGTGTATATATTGTGTTTCTGTTTTTGTATAAAGCGAGAAACACATATATCTTCTTGCTATACACTTATAATTATGCAATATACATACATTTTAATTCGATTCAACTATATGCAAAACAAATTATACAATTGCAGCAAAATAGGCCAGCGAATTATACAATTTAGGCCAGCGAATTATACAATTGTATATGTATAGCAAATTATACAGTTTTATGTTTGCTATGGAGCGCAATTATGCAAAGTTTGCTATACCATACAAATATGAATTTTTTGTTTGCTATATGTGAAAGTTGCCCGTTTGATACTTATCAAACTAGTAGAATATGATAATACGAATATATAGATTTGTTCAATGTCGAAAGGTATTTTACAGATTTTACTCTTTAAAGAAGGGAAAAAGGAAAAATATATTTTGAACTATTATAAATGATATGCAAATAGACTTCATCATACTTTAGCGATATTGATGTTCCTGACGTCCTAAACTAAAAATTATATACGTGTCCTTCAGAAGACTTAAATAGGAACACGTGATACAATCTTGTCCGTTGATCCGATATTTAATAAATATCGAGCCAGTCAATAAGATTATGAGTGTTTTTCCTGATAGAATTGATTATAAAAACATGAATTTAATTAGTCCATTTACGTTGATACATAATTAATGTAATGCTTAGAATATAAAAAGCACCTTGTTGGTATTTTTGGTATAAATAAACATGAATGCGTTGTATCTATTTATCCAGGTGAGCAATATGAAAGTTATCTCATCAATGTATTGCTAATAGAACAAACGCTAGGGGAGATGAGAAAGAAATCACCAGCAAAGTGCTTTGATTAATTTCACTATGGTATGCTCGTAAGCATATGAACAAAAGCTTTTCATGTGTATTTTACATTTCCATCTTGACCTATATCTCATGAGAATGCTCTTAAAATACCTTTTAACACTAAGATATAGTATACAAAAATGTACCATTTACCTAAAACCTGTATATCTGATCTGTTGCAAATGAATTTGAGGATATACATCTTTCTATATCAACGACCAGAGGCCACAATATCCCGCCAGACTGCATGATCTCCGCCTACAGGTGTTGGCATCAACACCACAATCATCATCACTGAAACATCTATGATCAGCACCAGTATCAGGGATGTGGCAAGCACTTTCAAGTCGCCTTGCATTCGGTTCATGGTGAATCATAGAAGCCGGACAAATTTGAAGCGACATGGCACTGCTTCGTTTTCTCTGCTTACCAGTCTACACAAATTGAATAATTCGTCATCCCTTGAACTCATATCTAAGATGATACAGCCTAATAATGTTTAGAAAGTATTGTCTAATATAAAAGGAAAAAAAGAAAGCTTTTTTAATGGCCTTCATTTAAGAAAATGCCAAACTTACGAAATCTTAACCATCGAATTTCATTTTAAAATGATTGGCATAGGATGGACTATCGAGTCTTTACTCTTTCTCCATCTCTAGGTAATATTTAAGAAACTGAAAAAGCAAAATCCAAAGATACAGGTACAGACAGATGTATTAACACTGAAAGGGCAGCATTAATATGTGCAAGTATTTAATCTATACAGCAGATAAAACTACTTCTCTTTATGGAATAACTCAGGATGGACTTACTTGTCGTCGGGAATGAAGAAAAAGCGCATCGAAAGGAAAAGGCATAAGGCCATGAAAGAAGAAACAACTTCACTTAGAACTAGTGAACAAAAACTAATGACAATTGTTAACGGAAAGGGAAATGTACCTTGATAGAACTTCCGTCACTTAGATTATACACCCTGGGAAGCTTCTCATGCCAATTGATTCTCACCGGCAGGGGATGACCCTCAGTTGTAAATATGTAATTTTGATTACGTAGAAATGAGTCATCAAAAAGTAGATACAAATATTTGCACCTGCAGAAATCATACGAAAAATTATATTGCTATAAGTGCATGGATGATCAGTTATATTAGGAGGGAGACTTTATCAAACAGCAGTCAGCTTCCATAAGATGAAGATGCAACGGTCTTACGTTTCTGCAAGGAAGAAACTATGCTGATGGTCTTCTAATTGCATTGTAGTCACATCCCGAATGCTGGCGAAGCCACCTTTAACTCTTGTATGTGCATTCAGAGAGTTCATTATTGATTCACCCACTTCCATATACCATGGATCTGTTAACGAGAAAACTACAATGTTATTCAAGGTACAAGAAAAGGATGGTTTTCAAAAAATTTAAAAGCTAAACAATAGCTGTTTTGAAGGTGCCAGAATTATGACTAGGAAAAATCTAAAAAGAAGAGTCGCACACCTTTGGTTGCTTGATATAGGTAAAATGTGGACTCTGCCAATTCAGGACGTAAAGGATAGTATTTTTCAGTAGGATGCAACACCTGATGATCCAGCAGATACCTAAATTATTGAAAAGGGTCCTATAAGAAAAAGTGAAAAACACCATCACAGGTAAAAACCAATTATGCTAAAGCTAGCTTATTGCATGGAAGCAGAACTTGGAGAACAAAGGAAAGAATGGAGGAAAAACATATTTACCTCTCTGGAAGAACTCCATATTTCTTCCACACCTTGAAAAACTCACGATGCGATGAGTTAGCTGCCTCGATATCACCAACAAGAACCTGACCAAAAGAATCAAGTTGGTTGCCACTTCACAGTTTCCCTTGGGGTTATTCTTTTAGATACGTAGGCAACAGTAGCATGTAAAAGAAAAAGGATATACAGAAGAGGACTAAATGTCCTCATTCTAGAGTAAAAAATTATATCAGTTTCAGGAAGAACTTATAAACTACAGATTTCCTTCTTACCTGCAGACCAGGCCAGAATGCTTGAAGACTAGTCAGCTGCCAGTATGTTGCTGTTCCTGTTCTCATGTCAGCTTCATGATACCTACATCAAATAAGATGTTCTGATCTTGGTCTGATTGCTAAAAACTAGGACAAACTAATGCATCATACATAATTCTCGACAGTAAATTTGGTGAAGCACAGACTAGAATAGAAGAATTAGAGTGAGGAGACAGATGAAAATAAAAGGACGAGATCAAAAGATATGGTTCCATCACTTTACATTCCGGTTCTAGGCAATTGCCAGTTTGCCACAAGCAGAAATGGGATTACCGAGGCCAAGACACCAAGAATCAGTTTAACTGCTAAATATGATGGCTACACATACAAAATAAGGCGTGATTATAGTACCATGGGCCGTGTCTAAAGTATTTCTGCACACCAATGTAAGCAGATTGAAACATCTTCCAAATTTCATCTCTTCCAAAAAGAACGTAGGCTTTCATTAGATATTCATAGAAAGAATCCACACCTGTAAACAGCAAATAAAAAATAAAAAAATATCAAGAGACTGCATGTTGTGAAGAGAAACAAACAATCAAGGAAGGGTAGGGACATTATTCATCTAGGCAAATGAGAACCATGGAATCAGAAGACATCTAGACAAAGTATACGTGACTAAATCGAGAAAATTGTTGTGGAGTTCCTAAATGTCCTCAAACAATAGAAACATACCAGCTCCAATGCCAGAAGAATATTCAATCCAGTCTCCAGTTGCTACATCGAGCGTAGTTCCTAGAAGATTTAGAGAACTCCGCATGCTCCATAACTTACGAAGAGCACGCAAAGCTGCCGTCTCAAATCTTGTATCACCAGTTAAACGTGATAGTGCACCCATTTCAAGGATTAAAGAACCTGATTACATGAAAAAATGATCCAGATAATATTTTATAAGACTTCATTGAAGGCTAGTGGAATCTATTTGATGGCAGCTATCAAAATTCAAGGAAATAGATAAAAAAGGTAAGTTAGGAAAGAAGAAGTTATTTACCGCATCCAGATGTGCTTGTTTCTGTTGTCTCGTCCACAATTACACCATGCTGTCACATTTTGCATTTAATGAGACATAAAATCCCCTTCCAAAGATGTCAATGCAACATATGATACTACCAGAAACGGGTTCTACTTGGTATGCAAAAACTGATGTGGCATACCAGGAGAGCAATTCATGAACCGAGCAGTGGCATGTGAGTTTTGAAAATCTTTACTAAAACTATTCTAAAACAAATAAGGTGCAAGAAAAATTTTCCCACAAATCAATAGAATTTTATCCTCATATTTCTGTCAGTGTAGCAATATATAAATTTCTTATTTCAAATATTGAAGGGATTATGCAGGCAAGACCAACTCAAGTGAATAACATAAATAGTCCCACCAAGCTAATGGATTATTTCATGTTGAATCTAAAAACTCCAACAGTTTATTAACTGGTTCTCAGCCCCACAAAAATTTGGATATCAGGTTAATTCATAGCACATCCAAATTGGATGAGTTGATCTAAAGTTGGAACACAAATTCCAAAATGGGAGTTTTTATCATGAAAATTGTAACTTCATAGCATCACACACAACTGACATCTGGCAGGAACTAAACTGTAGTTAATTAGGACGCCAGAATAATAAAGAACTATGAGTTGCAGGATAAATTAACACATCAAGAAGTTAATGAACTCAATTAAGAAATAACAAAATTAAGTGATTTGATGAAGAACTTGTCCAAACTCCAGTGGCTGACCTATTAGCAACAGTAAATTTACACAAAAGGTTGGTTTTCTTTTTCTAACCAAACGTTGCTTTTTTTGTTTTCCAATAATAGTATGCCTTCATTATGTTCATTGTAGTTAGTTAAGATGCCAAACATTATAATTGAAGGGTACATTTTCGTACTATTATTTCCTTCCTGACAAGACAGCCATCATGATATTAAATATCTTGCTAAAATAGCAATCTACAATATCATTCATTGACTTTTAATTCCAGTAAAAGCATAAACTAATTTGTTAACCCATAGAAGGATCTCTTCAACTGAATGTAGTTCCATCAAACATTTCCTGGCTTTCTATTTCTGTTCTCTAGGATGACCTCCCAGGGTGGAGATTCTCTTGCATACATTGTGACCAAAATCACTTACAAAAGCAGCAAATGATATATTATATGATATATGATACCTTTAAGTTGATCCAAGCATAAGGTAGTCCGGTTGGGGTTTTGAAAGCAGGCAGAAAGCGTCGTCCCAAATCCTCAGCCAAGTCAAGGAGTTGATTCTTATAAATTAGTTGAACCAACCTGTTTGTAGAATCAGTGGCAAGAATATGAGCAGAAACAAGTCCTCCAAGAACTCTTATGTTGCACTACAATCGGTGATCAGGAAAAAAGAAAAATTACATAGTGAATTTGAATAAAATGTGACCCAAAGTAAGAATTCCCTTGATTGAGCGCTGAGAAATCCTACTTAAATGTGGTCATTGAAAGCATTTATTGAGAGAACAATTTGACGATGCACATAGGCAAGCACAATCACCCAATTAGACCACACATAGAAATGTAAACGTGACAACGCATATATTACCTCAAATAGATTTACCCTTGCATCCACATCAAATGATAGATTTTCAGATAGCCAAATAATAGCCTTCTCAAACTCAGTGTAGTTACCCAATATTACAAGGCTGGAAAAAATAAGGTAAAAAGATAAGTAGTGCAAAATAAACATTCGCATTAAATTGGTTCTGAGTTGCAAGAAGAACAACAAATGTAACCAACCTGGACAATGATTCAATTAGCGTAAGAGCTGATCCATTGTACTGCTGTGGCAGATGTTCGAGCTAAAATATGGCAACCGTTATACAAAGATAATAAGACCTGTTTTCTTCAATGATGATTCTTCTAAATTAAGACATAGTTACCTTCAAATTCCCAAGTTCACTTAAAGAATCTGTAAAGGTTTTGGTCAGAGGTTTTAGCTCATCATGCTGCAACAGAGATTAGACATAAAAAAGTGAACACATTGAGTTGGTATTCTCCGGACCTTTATTCAATAGTAGAAGCTAATTCTTACCGGAAAAGCATACATCATGTAGTTATCATAAGCATGATAAAACCTGTCACAACAACAACAAAAAAATATATATTCCCTTAAACCATCTCACTAATCTCATTCAAGTAATTTCCACATGTTATCACCTCTACTTCATAATCCACCAAAACACAAAACATAAACAACACTCCTAGTAATGACAATGGAATACATAAACGATCACAAGATATCTACTCGGCGATTAAATTATTAGAATTTAATCAAAAGGATGAAATCAAAGTTCATGAACAGCATTTTTCAAGTTTTTGCATCGCATTTCGTAAAATAAAAAAGAATGATAGCTTACATCTTGCGAACTCTTTCGCTCATTCGCTTCCTTTTAGCTGCCAAGAGATTGTTGGAGTGGAGGTCCGATAAACAGATGATGAAAATGGTGGGAGAGATAACAAGATATAGCAGAATCCATTTCACAACAGTTGATTGAAACATTTTTTTATGTTTTTTTAATTTTTTTTGAGATATGAAAGAAAATTAATGGAGGGAAAATTGGAGAAGAAGAAGAAGAATTGAGAAACAAGGGGGTTGAAGTTTTATGAAGGTTGGGATTAGGGATCAAATCTGAGCTGTGTTGAATGTCCACGTCAGCATTTATTCGCTGGATGAACCAATCATAAGCCCACATATCACTAATTCATTTTGTTTCCTTTCTTGTCGAATCCAAATTATTTATACAAACGGTCAATGATTTGTCCTCATTCGTTTTTATTACCTTTTTTAAAATATTACTCCCTTTGTCTAAAAAAAGACATAATTCAAAACATTTTCATCCAAATAATTCTATAATTAATTTAATTCATTTTCTAGAAAACATAAACTATATTAAAGGAAACGTTAAATATAGAAAAAATTTCAAATATTTATTTTAAACTTTGATAATTTAATTATTTTTAGAAAAAGCTTAAGAATTCACTTTATGTTAAACTATTTCATTTATAATTTCTAAAGGAGCGTGGAAGAATAAACAACTAATATGAAATAAACCAAATATAAAATTAATCCTTAGTAAAGATTATATAGTCTTTATGAATAATTATTAATAAATAGCATAATAGAACTATAATAATTGATTTTTATCTTAAACTTTTAAAACAATAAATAATATAATATAATTATCTTTAAAGAGGATGGATTATTTGGGGTTCGCCCAAATGGAAGGTGTTATGACTATTACGTCATTATAGATAGAATGTTCATGCGATTAGATCTCTAGTCGCTTGTTTCGTGCATTTCTTTTTAGTTATATTTTTCTTGTGTAGTTTAAAAAATATAATTATTTTATCTTAAATTGTTTGAATTATGCGTCAACGAACATTGTATTAAACTCTTTGATTATGTCTTGTTATGATATACTTTGATAATTCTAATTTTTTGGACTTCATAGTATATTTTTCACGTGCATATATTACTTATTACCTGTAAAATATTTAATAAAATTTCTTAAAACTACGCATCATGCCTTATAACTATCGATTCATGATTAGTAATATATTACTCTAAAATGATTAGTCAGAAGCATCAGTAATGTTTCACGACTAGCTTGACTATGAATAAGATGAGTATAATTGATATATGAGACGAGCTGCTTCTGCTAATCAAGGTGCTTTTATTTCAGACTTCTTAACTACTAAGAAACCATATAGAACAAACTTATTAATTAACCATATAAAGTAAAAAAACATATCAAATATTATCCGACAAAATTTGTGAGGTCAAATATACAATGTGCTCAATTTTATTTCTATTTTATTCGACGTAGAAATTATTTCAAGACATGATTAATGTAAAAGATACACCTTTATCAATTTAACATAAACACAAACAAAAACTAAGCTAATTCACATACATACTTAAGCATCGTAAAAACTTACAACCTAAGTATTATGTCAGCTATTGCGCACTGCTCGTAAAAATTAAATAATTTTTTTTTAAAAAAAAAAGCAAAAGGAAAGCTCGATAGTCGTAAGATATTGTGAGCCTGGATTAACTCATTTTAAGTACTTAACTTTTAACTAAAAGCTCATCCAAATAGAGGATTTTCTGGAAGTGTAACTTTGAAGGTGTGGTCTGAACCATGAGCATGTCTGGATTGACTTGTTTTTGAGCCAAAACAAGTACTTAAAAACACATTCAAAATACATGTTTTAAGCCAAGTCATACTTAGAAATCCTAATTTATGACTTTGACTTATAAGTACATCCAAACATGCTCTAAAAATAATTAAGAACATATTAGATCCAAAACTGGAGATATTCAAATAAGCAGTACTAGTCGAAATAAATGACATATCCTTGTCTGATAAGTGAAATAAATAACTCAATTGGTTTCCAGAGATACTAGCACCTATGTTTAGATGACAGACATTTTCCAGCAAAATAACTACTGCTCATGACAACAGGTCTCTTTCTCTGGACTCACCACCCTGCAACAACGTAGAACAGTTATTCTGCAATTGTAGTTCACCTTGGGGATGAGCATCAACAACAACATATAGGGGATGAGTACCATTCTGACAGTGATATACGGAGCTGAAATTGATGGTTGAACTTCCAGAAACAAAGAGGTTTTGATGACTTAGAGAATAGTAAGGGTAGATAACTCCACCGTTTCTGATTAAAGAGAAAAAATGGAGCATGGAGCTAGCTCTCTTTGCCTCAAGATCCATTCTTTTCTTCTTCAGCCTCTCTTTTCGATGGGCATTCTGATGACCTCCCAGTGCCCGTGAGTTTGCAAACTTCTTTAGACAGAAGCGGCACTCGTATTTAAACTTACTGAAAACTGAGGAGCTCAAGTTTCTGAGGTTTTCATTTGGGTTCGGAAGGACTATGCTAGAGGAACTCATTGAGATGGAAGTTTTTTCCACTAGTCTTTCATCCTCAAATGTTTCAGAGGAGCTAATACTCTCACCACTTTCAGATTTTGAACTAATGATATCATTTGAACAAGGACTTACCTCAAAGCCAAAAATTCTAAGCTTTTTATCTGAAGTAGTAGTTTTGCAACAGACGTTATCTGTTCCATTCAGTCCAGTTGAAAGGAGATTTAAGTTGGTAGATTTTTGGTACAGTGCCTCATCCATTGGAATGAAAAGTTCCTGGCATGCCAAATGGTTTGGAATGCTACATTTTATAGGAGATGCAAAATATATTATAGTAGCACCACCAAAAGAAAATGGCACAGTCATGCATAGCCAACATCATATCCAACTATATCATTATTTAATAAAAAGGTTCACATAAAGCCAGAACAGGGAGCCTAGTGCATTACTGAATTGGGACTTTTTCCACTTTATCTTTAATTTCGAGTACATCTCATTAGTTCCTTCTTTCTGTTTTTTTCCCAAGACATCAGTTAAGCTCGCGAAGAAAATCTGTTTCTTCACTCTGAAATATCACCTCTTTAAGGTAACTTAGCAGCACAAAAACTTGCACCAGAACGTAGCAAACTTGTTAATCGTCGTTACTTATAGGCTCATGCTAGTGTGGACCACATCCTCAAAAAAGAAACCAGCACCACAGCTGCTAAGCAGCTGTAACAGTTTTCATCTGAACTCCCATCCTAACTCAAGATTAGAATAAATTCAAATTTCTACTGTAAAATATGGTTATTAATCCTTGTCAAAAGCAAATGTTACTTGTTGATTACAAGAAAAATAAAATAAAATTAGAAGTGGATAATGAGACGAGCAAATCTTTTAATTAAAGGTCCACCAATTAGATCTGAGCATATCTAGTTTCGGCATAATAAGTTTGTATCCAGCACCTAGGAAGATAACTTTAAGCTAAAACAAATCATTGGCATGTACTAGCATTAACCAGCTAAGGTTCTTTGTTTCCATCTACCCAAGTTGGCTCATTGGACCACATTTTTAAAGCTTTTTTGCCAATTCAGAAGCATAATGGAATGTGTTGTAATACCACATTGTTATTTGGTGCTTATCTCCAATCATCTCAAACCCCATTCATTCTTCTAACTCAATTAACAAAAAGATTTATTCCTCAATAAGGGGGTGAAAAACACAACAAAAGCACAACCAAAAGGAGCCTACACTATGCATAGATGCATTACAAATGACTAGTGAAAATAGATAAGACGTAGCCGGTCTTCTCTAAGAAGTGATCCAAAGACATGAAGTAATTAATTTGTTCTCAATCCACCACATTTTTGTTTCATCTTTGTGTACAAGACCCAAATGCAGCACCAAAAGTGAAGGGATCATGAAAGAGAACAAAAAAAATGCAAAAACTTCATGTACACAAATAGATACGTAGAGTTCACGGATCAATGAAAGAGAACAAAAAGAAAGAAAAGACCTCATGTACATGAAAAGATACAGAGTTCCTAATATGGTTTCATATTGCATCAGAACTTTGGCCCAGTAATGGGCAAAGTTTGTCAAATTGTTCCTTTTTGGGTTTGTTAGAACCTTTTCCAGAGCATTCTCTACAGACCTTACCATGGGTATATATGAGACAATTAAGGTCAAACTTTAGTTCATCTGGAATTCGTCGATTCAGATGAATATATGTCTTTTTCACATCAGCTGCAGCAGGTACCCAATGAAGAGTCTTTGCAATCTGAAAAATCTGTAATAAGTGTTGCATGTTAGCCAAGTACTTCTTTTTGAGGAAGATGTTAGCCAAGTACTTTGAACAGACACTATGCCCTTTAAAGTGAAAACTCACGTGTGTATCCACTGGAAAATCATCTCGCTGAAGTTGGAACATCAAGACACATGCCACCTGCATCCATTGCATATTATTAGAATCATAGAAGCTGGTAAAATGCAAATTATAAAGGTTGTTGGTGATAAGATCTTTCAATCTGCAAGCACCACCATTAGCATAAGCCTTGTTCCTTTTAATGTCATCTTTCAGATAATAGGTTAATTTCTACCCCATCACAGGCAAGCACAATCTACAATTTAAAATTCACGTATGGGAGTCTGGACTTTCTCAGGAAATGTTGGGTAAACCTTTGTCACGCGTCTTAAGCATTTTGTGATCTGCTATTTCCTATGTCTTTCCGCATACACATAATTTTAAAAATAAAAGTAAGGCAATAGCACCCATGTCCTCAATTTAAGGGAAGAACATATCTTCCATGAATAGGTGCATGTGCACTAGAATTGGAAACTAAATAAACACTAAGTTTTGTTATTGCTCTCAGCTGCTTCAGGTTCTCTTCTTATCTTCCTCCCTCGTGCTCTTCTTCTTTACCATGAAAAGAACAGAGCACAAATAGGGTATGTTAAATAGTGTCCGACTAAACGTAATATTTCCTTGTAATACAACAGAATGTCGTAGTAATTTTTTATAGATGAGAGCTAATAACAAAGAGGCATGATATCCTCCTTTTCTGTTTACTGAGATACTTCTGACTGGTTATCAACATGAATAGAACAAATCTGAATATGGTATTTTTAATTTGAATCCAGGCTTTGCTGTTCAATCAATATGCAATAGAAACTCGCAATATCTCTTAGAGACAAGTATATCAAAAAAATCACTAACACTTATTGATATGTGACAAGCACGCATATCAATTATCAATATCCAAATTCCAAACTCAACGCATGTTAGACTTAAACACGGTCCATGATTCCCCAAGCAAACTGAAAACAATTTACCGTTTTGGGACCAATTCCTCTGAAACAAGAGAGCTCCCTTTTGATTTCCTCTATAGATAGCTCTCTCAAATACTCCAAGCACAGGTTTCCTTTTTTCTGTAACAATGAACTTAATATTCCCTTGATACAAGAAGTTTTGGTGGGTGCTAAACCTCCACATCTTATGGTATCTTCAACAAGTTTTGCATCAGCAGCTAGAACCTAAGCATTTGAAGATAAAATTACATGAATAAGTTGGTCGGCAGTGCCAAGTCTATCCATTTCATCAGTCAACAACAAATCGATTACAGAGTAAATTGTGAAAATCCATAGACATTCTTGGTTTTAAACAAGGTTTGCGACCAAAATCCTGCCCAAAAAAAGCCATTGAACTTTGATCACAAGCAAATATCAATATCAGTCCTATTCATCACTTGCAAGAAAACACCACATATAATGAATCAGTCACTACTTGAAAGGTGACACTTGACAGATAAACGCCAACAGCCGAAATAACAGTCTACAATAAACGCTAAAACCCTAAAATAGACGAAAAGCAGTTACTACAATACAATAAACTTAACAAAATAGCTTCTTGAGTTAATTTTAGCCATACTAAAGCAAGCACATATGAAGAAATATAAATAATTTACAAAAAAAACATACACATTCCCAGGTTGGGAAAGAGGATTTGAGGGAAGCAAAAGCCTTCTGAGAGTTAGCTTCGGTGGTGTTCTGGGACAAAATTGTGTTTATCAGACCGTCCAGCACACTCTCTGTACAAGGCTCAGCACCACTAATATCATCTTCTTCGTATTTAATGTGATCGAGTGATCTTTGCTTGCGGTACTTAATGAATTCTTTGGGGAAACCATGGAGAGCCAAAAGATCATCCCGTACGGCTCGGCATTCCTCCGGCGTGGGTTGAGAGTAATCGGGAAATGGCTCAGAGTCATTGGAGGAACCAGCGGTGACATTTGCCTTTCTCGACGATTTGGATGGTGGACATGGAAAAGGAGAACAACGGCCGTCGGGTTTTTTCCTCTTTGGGATTTTTCGCGTCTTTGTCAATTTGGTCATTTTCTTTGATAGTGAAGCCGTGCCAAAGGCCCCAGCGCAATATTATTATGGTTTCAATAAAACGGGGTAGGGCAAGACCAGGGCTGTGTATCGTATTAGTTCGATATTAAAATTTATCTATTTGACTTAATAGTTATCGGTATAAAAGAAATTTTATTGGCTTATTGAATTTTTATTTTTCTTGGTTTGGTTATTAATTTTATCGTTAAATTTGACATAAAAAAGACATTGAAAATAAGGTGACAGACCAAATGATGCATATAAGTTTACAAGTTACATCTTGCTAAAAAATAATCTTTTTTATTTTGTAGAATAATCAAGTGTTTGAGACAACCAGGAAATAGAAGTAGGAAACCAAACTTATAAATCAAGGATTTTATATACAAAATGGTATAAATAAATTATTCAATTTTCTATTGGGTTATCGGTTAACTCGTGAAGAAAAAATCTCAAATCATTAGGAATCGATAACTTAATAAGGAAAAAATTAAAATCGTTATCAAAACTACTAAACCAATAACCTAATACTAATTGACCAGTTACTTTTTTTTCAGTTCGAATTATCAATTTTGAACAACATAGCAAGCGATAAACAAGTGTGGTGATTACCAGATGGAAAAATCAAAAACATCACCAATAAGGTGAAAGTGTAGCTTGAGTTAAGTCTGAATGTCAAATTTTTTTTTTAGAATATCAAAGTCACATTTAGTCTGTTTGAGCTTTTTGATTCATGCTCCAATTGAGGCTGAACATGAAAAGGTTGTTAGCGCGAGTAAAAGTACTATATAAACTATCATTAGCTTATGTGAACTTTGACAATCTTCCTTTCACGAGCCGTATAAAAGTGAATTAGATCCGGATATTACATATTAAGTCTAGCAACTAAACTACTATGAATTGTGGAAAATGTACATTGTTGAAGAAATTGGATTAGAACTATTCATTACTGGGACCTTCTATGTACAATATGAAAAAGGGAGCTATTGAAGCGAAAATATTTCTGTAAAAAGAGAAAAAAAATTAATACTGATGACAAAACATAGTGGAGTGGGGTACGTATGTATTTTTACACTTTGCCCACATTTTAATTTTAGTTCATTGAGTTTGTGTTAAATTTTCTTGCTTAGACATCTTTTCGTGGTTCTTCTTGAAACATCTAAAGCTTCATCATACACCTTAGCTTGCACTGCAGTGACAATTTTGGATCACAATTGTATTTTTTTTATATCTATATTATCATACTACTCATTTCCAATAATGTGTTTCGAAAATTTATTTATATTTCAAATTTTAAAAAACATTATTTCTGAAGTTTTCATAAACTTCTTTTGTTGTGTTTAATTCATTTATCAAGATGAAACTTTTAAGTAAACCACTCTCTACTAAACTTATTCCCCTCGCAACAAAAAGTAAAGTAACAACCACAAGCCAAACAAGTATTTTTTAGAACATATCCATAATGCTTTTAGAAAGAAAAAGAGAGAGAGTAGTCTATCTTTCTAGTGTATTTGCTAGTACCCAAACTAATAACTATATGGTATTTTTTAATAAACTTATTTACATGATTGAATACAGTTTAATTTGCATGATATCGATCAAGAGGACATGAGTCTTAGTTTTTTACTTACATAATTCAATCGTTAAATATTGTGATGTTAAACAAATAAAGTGAACAAGAGAGAGGCCCATGTTAAGCTTTTGGCCTCGATAACATTATCAACACCAAGTCTGCAAATGCTAGCCTTAAATCCAATTATGATTTTCAATAATAAAACTTCTAGGATAAAGACGTATTGAATAATGGAATTTTGGAGGTCAAGAATGTAAATATCGTATTCTTTTAATGTTCAAAATTAGACGTCCTTACGAGGAAACATCATTTAATAAGAAAGTTCTATTCAATATTTAAAGTGACAAAACTAATGAATGTTATTTAAAGGATGACCACTATCTTTTTCAGCAACAATGTAACCAATATTTGATCAATTTAGCACAATCTTGCTTAAGCAAATAAAGAAAACACCATATCTTAATGGCAATTTTCCAAAAATAATCTTGATATTTAATTCCAGAAAAGCGACAAAGACGAGAAAATTTAATGGTCCTAGCAATTTAGCATATTCTGTTTTATACTCCAAAAACAGATCTATCATCCAAATCAACACACTTTTTCTATTTGAATTATGGGTCCACAGAACACAAGATTAAGTGGTAGGCAAATTTATGTCCCACTAAAAAAATTATAATCCAACCTAGTTGAAGCTATAATTAAAAAACATAATAAAAGAAGTTATAATTAAATAGTACCAGAAAAGTTTCATTATAATCCATACAGCTTGGTTTGGCAGAAAAGTAGAGTCAACTTGGTCATTCTTTATGACATTGTCAAACACAAACACCTCTTGATTTCTCCTAACATGGCAACTTGCCAACTAAAGTATAAAACTATATACTAATAAAACAAACCTTCAAACCAAAATTGCATTTTCAGTCCTAATTATATACACAATTGTACTCCAAATTACATTCTTAAATAACTAACAACAACACCTAGAACAAAGAAAAGAAGGTTAGGACCCAAATTAAGCAAAATCAAACGCTAACTATAATCATGAACATGATAAACAGTCCCAGAACCCCAAATAATTATAATTACACTTTTTACTAATCAACCCAGTACCGAGTTCGACTCAATCATCCTTCCAGTATTCCTTCCCAGTTTACCTCCTCTTCTTCATCCTCATACTCCTCCTTTACCCTTGTTTGCATAGCGATCAACATCTTCTTTGCCTTCTCCCTCGCCCGTTCGCTTCCTCGCTCCACCACCACTTGCAATACTTCACCCGCCTTCGCCTCTTTCGCCATACTCTTGAACCTTAAACTCTTCTGACTCAGTGAGTACAAAGCCCCCACGCAATTCTCCCGAGTCGAATCATCCAATTTATTCGAATTTCTCAGTATCCCCAACAGTACATCCACTGCATTGGCGTCCAGTAATGCTGATTTACCCTCTTCACTCACTGCTAAATTGCATAGCACCAGCATTACTTTACCCGCCATATCGCTGGCTTTGAGCAATCCCAGGAGTGTATTTGCAGCTCCGAGTTTGATGAGCTTAACTCGGTTACTCTGCACTAAGGTCAAATGATAAAGGGCTAATGCGGAGTCGTGACGAGTCCGCTCCGTCTCCGACCTCAGAGCATGTAAAAGCGGCTGCAATGCGCCCAACACTCCAATTGCTGTCTTGTTGTCATCTTCCAGAGCTAAGCTGAATATAGCACCGGCTGCGTGCTCTTTGGTCTCCTCGGACCCGCTTTTGAGAAGATCAATTAGCATAGAGGTCATTCCGGCTCGAACAATTTTCACTTTGTTGATATCTGCCAACGAGAGGTTGACCAATGCGGCCACGGCGTTTGGCTGAACTCCGGCGTACCTAGAGAGCAGTAACGGCTTGAGAGCCGATAAAAGCCGCGGCGTGCACAGTGAAACCCTAGCTTCCTCATCGGTTCTGGTACTTTTTCTCAGTGAAATTACAGCTTGTTCCTGTTCATAAACGTCCGATTTCTTAAATTGAACAACGTAATAATCATCTACCGATGACGTGGAAGCAGACGACGGGACTTCACCGGAGACTATCTCCGACGAAGTCGATTGCGACGACGAAGAAGAGTAGCTGGAGAGACGAGTCTTAAAAGGGAGTAGCGGCGAGTTGTTAGCGATAACAGATTCTTCAGAGCTCGAAGAAGAGTAGAAATGACTATCCCTCGATTTCATTTCCGATGCGGCTTGAGAGAGAAGCATAGGTGAATTCTCCGTTCCCCCCTTGAACAAATCCCTCTCAGACACCCGTATACTAGAATCTTCTCTAGAGATCGAAGAAGAAGAAGTCGAAGCCATCGAAGCACGAACAACAGACTCAACAACGTAATAATCCGGCTGCTGCGGCTTCTCCGCCCCTGACTTTTCACACCAGGTAAGAATTGTCGTCCTCAAAGCTAAATTCGGTATCACGTTGGTAAAATCCGGGTTTAAACCGTCTGGAAGTTGGGGTTTAAACCCCAAATCCTTACAAACTTGAACAGAAGTCCTCTCAAAACTCTGGCCAGTAGACACCACAACTGGATCAAACATCAAACATCCATAAATGGGGCAGATTAGTTCTTTTGGAGGATCCCTTTTATCAAATTTAGAAGATGACCTGTAAACAAAGATATTCCAGACGGATTTGCTTCTGCCATGTCTACCTGTATCCCCATTAGCTTTTCTGAAAGGGGAATACATGGTGGCGAAGCGAAAACACAGATAAGTTTTGCTGTAAAATCGATTTTATTCAGGTAAGGATGACGATGATGAAAGAAAAGAGAAAAAGTCGGAGATTCATATTTTTGAAAGAGATTCACAGAGTCAGATTTTAGTAGAACAGAGGATAAACAAACTGAGTCTTGGTATTCTATGGTTTTAGTTTTAAGGGCTTGCTTCTTTGGTTATTTACTTAAGTTACCACTTAAGATTTGGTCTAACATTGACAGCTCACTTGTGCCATTTCAGTCCTTTTACCACCCATCTTTTTGTTTTGGTAGCTTTCCACCACTAGTACTTCTCTTTGATTCATTCTTAATGCTTCTAGATCACAAGTTAAATTCTATATAATTAATTAATGATTATATAACAAACAAAAATATTTTACATATCAATAAATTAAACTATATCCAATATTATTCACATTTTAATATGAAATAAATATCTTCTTGTAGTAAAATGGATTCGAGGAATTAAATAAAATATAATACATAAACATGTTAATGAACTTGATTTCAGCTAACATCTATAAACTTCAATTTAAATGTGCATAAATAAATACTTAAATTTATATAAAATTAAATATAAGTAAAAACGTGTGTTCGATATAATTTTTTATGCGTATCATATCATATAAAATACATGTATTGAATTGTTAATTTTCTTCAGATTTAATTTATTTATGAAAATTTAAAATTTAAAAATATAAACAAAATTAAAAATATTATTATGCCAAAAAAATTATGAAGTCAAAAGAATAGATGGTTTAAGATTGCATATTTAGAAAAGTTGAAGGGCTAAGTGGGAAGTTTTATCCTGTGATCCGATAATTGGTTTTCCCGCAGCTGATGGACGTATGCTTTTCCTTTTTCCCTCCAAATGGATCAACCATATCGCATATCCTTAATTTAAACTTTCTATGGTACTTATCCACTATATAATATAATAACTATATTTCATTATGATAAATAATTTTTTTTGTTATATGTATGTAACAATAAAATTTTACTATAATAATTAAGAAAATTCAAATAAAGGATACAATAGAAATAAATTTAAAGTAATTTCATAAATAAAATTTGCGGGGAAGGAATGTATGTAGATGTGAGGGAAAAATCAGAAAAGAGTTCATAGAAAAGTTTAAAGGTAGTTTGAAGTAATTAAATTGATATATTTAGAGCATGTTTAGAGTGCTAATGATTTCAAAGTCAGATCGAATGATACAACTTTCAAGAAGTGTGTTAGCTTTAAAGCCCGTTTGGATTGGCTTAAAAGTCGGTCAAACCTACTTTTAAGTCAGTTTTTGATTTTTAAGAAGTTTTTGACAAATAGAAAAAATAACTTTAAAAAAAAATTAAAGAATGACTTAAAATAAGTTATGAACAAAGTAAAAAAATGACTTAAAATAAGTTAGAAATCAAAAGTAGATCTCCCGTTCTTTTTATTTTTGACTTAAAAACTATTTTTATTAGTCAATTCAAACGGATTCTAACTCTCAAAGGTCAAAGGGAGCTAAATTCACTACAATGAAAATAACTTTTAGCGGCGATGAATATTGACATTAATAAAGGGTGTTAAAGTCTTTACCGGCATTAGTTAAGTGTTTTTAGAACCCATATCGCTAAAGATTTTAGGAATATATACAAAGAGTATTAATTATCGCTAAAAATATATATTTAGTGACAATTAACTTAGTTACCGCTAATAATATTTTTTTACCAAGTGACCATTATTGTGGGATAACGATTATTGTTTGTTTGGTTTATAATAAAGGTACTCTTGTTCTTATAACTTATTATTAGAAAGGAATTATATTATAATGTAGCATTCTGGACTCACATGTCCTTGTAGTTGTATTCATGTGCCACTCCATGCCCCTACAGGCTATAAGAGATTTACATACAAACAATGTGGACCTTTTTTAACATGCTATCTCCAATTGGTGGGCTTTGTTGGTTAAAAGTTACTGGGCAAGTGCACACATAGCCCAATTTGAAGGGTGCTTAACAAAAATGTAGAAATAGGGTGGTCAAACTTTTTCACCTACTACTTCCTTTATGGACAAATTTTGATTTTTTGACCTTCCTATGGTCATTGGACAAATTTATATTAGCATATTAGAAATTTATATTTTTATAAGATAAGTAATCACTTATTCACTTTCTTCGTACATTATCAAAGTTGAAATTAAATTATTTTTTTTTACAAAAGATAAAGTTAAATAGTTGCTTTCTCCATTTACCTTCGTTACACTGTTCAGACTTCTTAATACGTTACATATAATATCATCTCATCTCCCTTTTATGTTCTTGTATCTCATCTCCTTCTAACTACCTTCTTTTTTTTTTTTTAATTATCCTAAGATTGCTCCATTAGAATTGTTCACGATTCAATTCAATAAGTATAATATATGTTAGTGATGTGTAAAATAAGTTTATCAGCCCATTCATTCGACATCATTTTGACTTTAATTAGGAATATGTCATTCATATTGACCTTTTTACCCTTTAGATTTTTCCATTAGCATTATTCACGATTCAATTTTCAGTGGTAATTCGGATTCAGTAAGTATAATATACGTCAGTGCTGTGTAAGAGCCAAGTTAATTAGCCCATTTTCCATTCAACATCATTTTGACTTTTAATTAAGAACATGTCATTCATATCAACCTTTGATTTTACCCTCTACAATTAACAAAAGTGGAAAGCATGAAGAAGATGAAAAACAAGATTTGGATCCTCTGGTACTTAAAATGTAAAGTAAATATTTTTAAAAATCACTCAATTTTTAAGATATTATGTATTAAAGTCATTCAACTTTGTTTTCTAGCCATTACGACTTTGACTAATGAAAATAGTGAGTTGAAGGGTAAGCGTTTAACACTCACAAAATTCTTATTATTACCTTTGAGCTCGTTATATTATTTTATATCCATAAATGAATATACTAAAATTCTGACAATTTTAAAAATTATAAATTTATAAATTAGTCAATACTAAAATGATAAGAAATGAAATTCAGTAACTTGAGCGTAGACCTGATACAGTGATACCTTTATGTTTTTAATTAAAAAAACTGAGCCAATTTAATCATCAAGACTTTCTCATGAGTTTTGCTCCGGTTTCCGCTTTGGAAGTGTTTGTAAAGTTTGCAAATCTTCGTCTCTATTAGAAGAAAAAAAAAATTCTTCAATTCTATTTTAGTTGAAATCAAATTTTAGATGGGATGGTTGGTCAAGTGAGATTCATGTCTATAGGAGATTAAAAAATACTAATTTATATTGTTACATCAGATTCTTTTCATTATAAATTAGGGTGAGTGATTTTGTAAGACAAAAGTCTTAAGTTGAATGACTTTATTGATATAACGTT
This sequence comes from Solanum lycopersicum, assembly GCF_036512215.1. Taxonomy (NCBI): domain Eukaryota; kingdom Viridiplantae; phylum Streptophyta; class Magnoliopsida; order Solanales; family Solanaceae; genus Solanum; species Solanum lycopersicum. The sequence goes on along the minus strand of NC_090802.1, from coordinate 60,706,062 downwards.
AAATTGAATGACTCTGGACTGCTTTTTTCAAAAGAAATTATCTTTTAAACCTGGTTGTCAGGACTTGTAATAGTTCCACCCCCACTAACGGGAAGAAAGAATATTTTCCATTTTGTTGAGGCGTGATGAGAGAGGGCGACTACCTATTGTTGAACCTGTCGGCTCGATATTTTTGTAAGCATCGACCCTGACTCAATAGGCAATTCAAAGAGAAGAGTCCAGGGAGCGTTGCTTCTTTCTTTGAATACTACGAATGCTCATTTTTTCATATTTCATTTTGTTTGAGAAGCTATAATTGAAACTTATTTCGTTTTAAACTCCAAAAAAATCCCACATATGTACGAATCAATTAAACAAGTCAAACCAAGGCCTTCCTTCTAGAGATTTAGTTGGAAAGAATATATAGAACTTCTGACTCCAAGCATACCCAACTCAATATTTTCAGTTATTGATGTCACATTATTTTCAGGGTTGAGTGACCTTTTGAAATATTTACGCCTTAAATGTACAATAATATTACAAAATATATATATATATATATAAAGAGATGGACTTACGATCGAATTCAAATATAATAATAATATTATAATATATGTCACTACAACTCTGACCTATTTTCAAATTCAAACCACAATAACATGTTCGAATTCATGCATTTAAGCTAGTATAGATTGTATCAGCAACTAGAGATACCGATGGTGTAACGATTCTGATGTTAGGGGTATATGTGATTATATTATATATATATATATATATATATAATATAATAAAGAAAGAACTTGTATTGGCAGGGATATAAGTATATTTGTATAAAAAACAAGATTGGAATCTGCAAAAGAAAAATATGCTTCATCTCTCGTGGTTCAACGAACATGTTTGCCACAAAAATAATCCACTGTAAAGGTAGAAGAAAGTGGAATAAAAGATGGCTGCCTAAAGTAGACCTAACTTTATCACGGTCAAAACACAGGGTTTTTTTTCACCACCCACAAGTCTTATTCTATTGTCTTATCGAGAAGGGAAATTAATTAGAGAACACATAACTATCTACTAATCTTCTATTCTAATTCTTAACTTCGATGACATTTTATGTGATCATGTCCAGTGGATGTGTCAGTTCCTGTCTAATCACTTTTCAATTTGCATTATTTCTTCGGCCTACTTCTACTTGTTATATAAATAATCATGATAGCGAACCTCTTTATTAAGACACTTTTATGCATTTGCTCTTTACATGTATGAATTATCTCAATCTGACCTTTACTCATTTTGTACATTGTACATTACTAGGGCCACTCTCATTGTATTCATGCCCTTCCCTAGTCATTAATTATTGTTCATCCCCAGCTTTTTGTGGTGAAATTTATGTCTTTACCCTTTAATATTTTAATGAATTATTTTGTGCACCTTGAGAAGAAAAAAAACCCTTCACTTAAATTCATTTTAGATCTTGTTTAGAATTTTCATATTTGAAAATTGAGTGAACGCTTCGATACAATTCAAATTGGCAAAGTAATAAGAGTAGTGTAACTATTTTCCCTAATACACTTTGAATAATTTTTTGGGTAAAAATGAAAAAAAAAATGTACGTTCTACTTGTGGAAATGCTTAATCTGTCACAAGTCACAGGCTGAGGCAATTAAATTGATAAATAAATCCATTGATTCTCTTATTTCTGTTATTACGAAGTTCAATGATTCCTTTCTTATTCTTTATTATTCGAAATGCTAAAATCTTTATCAAAACCCAATAAAGTTAGTATTAGAGCATATTCATATACAGTCCAGAAACAGCCTTTTTCTGTGTTGCCTATCATATATTATACATAAAATAATTACTACTATTATCTTTTCAAAAATTGAAATAGCTTTTTGATATATATCCAGTCATGTTCAACACCCAATTATGTTGTTAATTTTTTCTTAAAAAAAACAAGAAAAAACTCGTCTGGTTGTACCTTGTGCTACTTGGCTTTTGCAGCAGTCAAATACGTAGTGTATTGGGCTATATGACGTGTCAAGAAGGATAAAAAGAACAGATACATCCGATATGATCGTATAAATAAAAAATATTAATTGACATTACTAACGATATTTTTACATAAACAACAACTATCAGTCGAATTTGTGGAAATTGTTTATTGGTTAATGTGTTACCTTCACAACGTATAGGCTATAAATAGTTTATGAGAAATCTAACACAAACAAAACATAAATAGCAATATACTTAAATTCGTTAGTCTTAATTAAAATTTTTCCAAGTCTTTACTTTATATAGCATTTACTTATTATAATAATTCCGGATTTAAAGCTAAGATCAGTCGAACATATATTAGCACATATGATTCTCTTTACTTGCTCAAAAATTTTCGTCTTGTTTTAGTTTACATATATTCGCGATCATATTTAGCTACTATGTAATAAAATTAAATCAAAATATGTGTTTTTGATCTCATTACAAATTCAACAGTGCTATTTACCTGGTATATATATAGTGGAAATATTTGCATGAGTAGTTGTCTGATTCCCCTGTGAATAAATGTGTCCTTGTGCTGCAATTTCTAAGGAATAATTGCATAGAGATGTTACATCTCTTGATGGTATAGTGTCTGGCTAGGGTCAAAATACATCTAGTACCATGCATGTGCACTCTGATTATTTTCTATTTTTGAGAAAGAGGGACCTCCACCACTTGGGTTTTGTTTTTATGTTTTTTGCTAAGGTTGGATTTATTTGCATCAACTAAATCTACTCACACCATACTTAATTTCTAAATTTTGAGTTTGAAATTTCTAACTAATTAAGACTACAAAATTTTAACCATTTCTTTTGAATAATATAATGCTCAATGCATGGTGAGAGTTTATAAATGAATGATATCTATACACACTTTGGTTTAAATAACATTACTATATATCTTGATTTTTCATTTATTCTTAATGAGATTTTCTTAGGGTAAAATGTCTGAAATCTGAATTTTGATCGAAATTACGGTAATAATTTCAAGCTTTTGGCAGGACCTATTACTTTTGCACTATTTAATATTGTATTTTAAAGATATACAAGTGTTTAGCTGATCAAGTTACTATTATCATGATGCAATATTTATGATTTTCACATGTGCATCTATATATCTTTAAAATACACTACTTAAATAATGCAGGGGGTAATAAGTCCCTGTCCAAAATTTCATATTGTTACAGCAATTTCCATCAAAGTTCGAATATATTTCGAACTATTTCTTTTATGGCCACACAAATACTATGGCTTATTATTAAAATCACAATAAGATCATAGAAGTGAAATCTCATAAAATAGAGTATATATATACCTTATTATTGTTATGTATATATTTTCATGACTACCCCAAATATTAAGAATTTAAGTTATATGTCATATAAATTGAAGCGAAGGGAGTAGGTTTGAAAGAGAAGGGAGTATATATTATTAATAATGCATTGGAATTCTCTTCATCATGCTTAGAAAGGCAGGCAACAACATAAAGAGCAATCATAATGTCTTATTATTCCAGCTTGCTCTCTCTTCTGACTCTTCCCCACCATCATTGCTACTCTTTCTTTATCATTCACCAACCTCATCACCATGATCATTTCATATCATCAACAACATTACAAGACCAAGACCAAGACGAAGACGAAGATGAAGATGTAGTTGAAGTTGAAACAAGAGTACTACTACTTTCCTAGTTGTGGAAAACCCTAATCAAGTACTCTTAAATCTTCTCCAAAATAGATCTTCCTATTTATGGGGAATCAAGCATCATGGTCCGATTGATAACATATGTGTGTTCCTTCAACTCTTTAATTTTAATTAAGCAATTTATTAGTATTCCTTTTTTTTTTGTTTCCAAAAATTTCTTTTGTTATTCTTATTAATTTTGGATTATTGTTAGATTGAGAGCAAAAACATAATTCATCTTGAGTATCTTGTTATTTCATTAAACCTAGTAATTAATGAAAATCTTATTTTACTTATACTTACCATCTGAGCAACCCACGGATCTAGTTGCCATGTTACTTGTTAGGGTTACCAGTAACATGTAAAAATTAAAGTCCCTTTCTTTTATTAGTATCGATCTGTTTGAGATTTGAGAAACTATGATATTAGTAATTAAAATTAAATATATGACATGTTTTCATATGGTAAAACAAGAAAACGTATTGTTTTGTACTTTATATTTGGCGCCGTTAGCATGGCTTTTATATGTTAACTGTTAATTTCACTGTCTATATTCTCTCATCCCTTCAAAAAAAAATGAGTTTTCCTTTTCATGGACAGAGATTGGTAGAGAATATTTGTTTCTTTTATCTGAATATTCAGTACTATATTACTATAACTTTATATTCTTATTATTCTCTTTTCTCCTAGGCCAGGGTGCAAAACAGTTTTTTTTTTTAAAAAAACTTTAAATATGTCATAGTTTAATTTTTCTGAGACTATACATAAACTAGTTTTTGATCTAAATTTTAAAAAAAAATTATCGTCAAAATATGTGTTTGATCATAGATTTTGACAATCCATCTTCAAATTTTTTATAGAGATTTCACTTTCGGCTTAATTCTTTTTGTTTTTTTTTCCAAATAAAATACTTGTTCATTCAAACAACTTCAAGTTTCAAATATCGTAATTTCAAAGACTTAAATTTCAAATTTCAACTTCAAAATCTATAATTAAATGAAAATCAAGACTTCTGGAATTTTTTTTGTAATTTTTGGACTTTAGAAAATGTGGTATTTTTAAAATTAAATTGCAAAGGTAAATGGTTGAATATTAGTTAAATTGTGTTTGAACATGCATTTAACTTTTTTTTTTGAAAAAAAAAATTGTGAATGCAAAAGATCTCCTGAAAAACTGATCTATCTTTGAAAAAAATAAAAATCAAACCTATGTATATTAAACATTGCTTTGAACCTTTTTTTATTATATTCTTCAGAAACAGCAAGGGATAAGCAGCTCCAAAATATGATCTTCTAATTTTGAGAATCAAACAATTAATTTTTTGTTGATTATTAATCCTGTTTTTTTTTTTTTTGGCTTTTCAAGTTCCTGATGTGCATCCCTGTCCGATCATTTTCTTTTGATCATCTTAATGGTGGGAATTGGCCAATAGGGACCTGATTTGTAGTAATTAACTGGTTTTCGGTCTTATTTTATTTAAAATAATCGATAAGATTTATACGACTTTTATTTACTTTAAATTGTTAATTACTCCTCTTTGTTCCATTTTATGTGGTATTTTTATTTTTCGTTTTCTGAAAGTCAAACAGTTTAACTTTAATAGGAAATTTTCCTACGTAATTTTCAAAAGAATGTATGAAAAAATTACGGTAAAAGATAAACTTGTTTGAATCTCAAAATGCGAAAAGTGTCACACAAAATGGGACGGAAAAAATATATGACTTGTGATATTTGTTATGTAATCTCAAAATGTGAAAAGTGTCACACAAAATGGGACGGAAAAAGTATATGACTTGTGATATTTGTTATGTAATTTCTACATATATAAATTTTATTTCAATTTAACAATTTTATGTCTAAATTTAGTATAATATTAAAAGATTAACTCTAAAAATGCTTACTTTTATTTTTTTTTTTAAAAAAAAAAACTCTGAGGAGGGTATAACATGTATTTGAGTCACGAGAACGAAACTAATGAAACTTTTGTCACGTGATATGGAATAGGAAGTGTAGTTTAAAATTGGTAGTGCATTTGGCATTTAATGGTGATAGAATTCGAATTTTTATCAAGAGATTCAAAAATATGTAAAAATATATATCAAGATATTATAAAAATTTATATTTTATAAATGTGTATCTGATTCCGCCTCAAAATAGAAGTAATTGTTCTCCACCAACATTCCCTTCATAAATTTCTAGATGAGGGCCATCAAAACATAAGTAGATCTTGAAAGTGTAACTTAAAATGGTAACTACCGAAGTCTCTATTTTAAAATTTCTACTGTTTTACTAATATTTTGCACTCCATAGATTTCAACTATTCAAAAGTTGAAACAATGTAATAAAGAAGTAAATCTTATCCTAATTCAAATTCAAAATTTTATCTTTTTGTACGTTTGTTTGATAAAATATTTTGAACATAAATGATATAATATTAGAGCTTAATATCGAGCAAATTAAAAATATAAATAAGTACGTTGATCTCTCATACCATAATAATTAAGAAATGAATTTTTAATTTAATTCACCTCGAATGAATTTCAAATATATTTAGGAGAACTCAGACTTTTGATCTTTTTGATACGATCTTGCATTTTTCCTAATCAAGTGCATTGCTAATTTTAGCTCATTTTTTTTTAATTAATTGTTGTAGTGTCTAACCAAAGTTAACTTTAAGATGCAATAATGCTGAGTTGATTATCCACAAGGTCACTCAATTAATTGCAATTGTGAAAAAAAAAATGTTTTTTTGTTTATTCTTTCTATAACAATAAACAATTAAACCCGATTATCAAGTACTACGAATATTTTAATAATCATATATATATATATATATATATATATATATATATATATATATATATATTAACTGACACAACTTAATCTTTAAATTAAAAAAACAAGGGAGGCCTAACTCTTTTTTGTTATGAATACATGACCAATCATTGAGTTTTAATTTCTCGTGTGCGCTCAAAAACATAATAATTTTGAAAAGTTAAGAGTATAGTATTTATATTTATACAAGTGGTAGACGATTGTATGTTATGGCGCAATACATTGTTGAAACAATGTCGATTAGTGATTTGATGCTTTACAAATTGTTGTTCAAAAAGGTTGGAGAAGATCCCATATGTTTTCGATTGTGCAATTTTTTCGTGAAGACATTGATTATCAACATTGAGATAGATTGAGGAAGGCAAGTTACTGATTTTTCTTTAATTAGATCTAGTTAGGAGAGTCGTAGTTGTCTGTTACTTTTTCCGTTCACTTTTACTTGTTCACTTTGAACTTTATATGTTCTTAAAAAGTAATAATTAGTATAAATATTTTAACCATAATTCCCATGCTATTGATGTATGGTCTTAGATTTTGAGAAATAAATAATTAATTTTTAAAAAAATAAGAAAAAGAATAATTATATTTTCATATATCTTAATTAATGTCATTAACTAATTTATTCATTTTGGACATGAGTAAAAGGAACCTTGACTAAAATACCCTTTATATATATATTTGGATCGATATAGTTATCATTAAATTTGTACATTAAATTAAGTATTAAATATGTACTAAGAAAAAAAGTGAGAAAAAGAGTCAAATAATCTTTCAATTCCTCCAAGCTCGAACTCACACATTAGAGCATGAGTTAGAAGTGAGAAATATTTGTCATCCGAGCGATTTCCTCTCGTAATCAGTTAATCATTTTGAAACAAACATTTTAAAACATCAAGACGGGAAGGGGCACGATAGGAAATTAGTATTGCTAGTGAATATAAGCTTCACTGGCATATAGTCCAAATCTGGCTGAAACGCATAAAATTAGTCGCTTCCTGTCTAGGCCCCTCCAAGTAAGCATTTCGAAAATGTTACTTTGCGGAGGCCGTAGATTCAATTTATTGGCGCCAACAATCTCACTCTCATTTGGGACTTTCATCAAACACCTTGCAGCTTCAAAATCCTCCAGTCTTTCACTGACCGCAAAATCGTTTACCGCCAGCGCAAGCTCAGAAGTCTTCAGTTCCTCCCGTTTTGAAGCGCTAAGTTCGCGTCAGAAAGAACAAGTGCATCTCTACATTGATTCCCTCCTTGAATGGAACCAGGTTCGTCATTATCCTTCGTGTTTTATGTATACTTTTGTGTTACCATATTGTGTTTAGTCAGATTAAGTGTTTTATACCAGAAAATGAATCTGACTGCCGTAAAGGAGGAGAGCGAGGTTATGGAAAGGCACGTTGAAGACTCGCTTTCAATCATTGAACCGATTCGGACTTCGTATCTCTCACATTGTGGACCTTCGTCTGAGAATCTCAATCTCGTTGATGTTGGAAGTGGTGCCGGGCTTCCTGGAGTAATTTTGGCCATTGCTTCCCCAGGTAGCTATTCACTTTTTTTTTTTAATCACAATCTGAAGTATCAACTTCTCAAAAATAAACTAAAAATTGAGTCGGTAGAATATGTTGTATTTATATATATTCACTTATTTGGTACTAAACAAGCAAAGGAAGAAAAGAAAAAGAGATGGATCATCAAATGAAGAAATAAAAAATGTGAGATTTCATTTTGTGGAATGGAACAAGTTGTGCTTTTACTGCTCGAGTAGTTTGTTAAGAAATTGATTTACAGGGTTATAAACGTTAAGGTTTGCCTGATTAAATTCATCTCATTCTATTCTTTCCATACTTCTCTCACTATCTTCCTTAATTTCCCATCGATGTAGAACTTTAGTATGATTCCTTAATGAAGTTGTATCTGCAGGTTGGAAAGTGACCCTTCTGGAGTCTATGAATAAGCGTTGTTCCTTTTTGGAGCATGTGGTTAGTCAGATTGGTTTATCAAATGTTCAAGTTAAAAGAGAAAGAGCTGAGGTTAGTAAAACTCGAATCATCAGTTAACATGTCTTTTTAACTATTCATTTAGTAATTTTGTCAAATTGTCTTCCTCAATTTAGTCGATATGTGTAAGATGTTTTGGTCCATATTGAGTTCAAAGTTTCATTGTTGCAACGTCAGCCGTTTGTATTCCTTGCAAGGTCACATTTATTTTGTTTTCCTGAAACCAGATGGAAGTTAAGTTCCATGGGCTCGGTTTAATCATTACGTTCTTCGACTCCTATCTCTATTTTCTCTTTAATACTAATATGTTTTAAACAAGTACAGAAGGTATACTTTTCATCAAATTTGAGTAGTTTCCTGTTCTCCCTGATCTTTGTTCTTTTCCAACTCATCAGGAGCTATTGATCCTTTAAATCTTACCATTCTCAAAAAAAAAAAAGAAGAGCAACTGATCCCTCATTTAACATCCTTATACTGTAACTTATCTGAGTTGTTAAATTTTAGGGAACTAATGTATGATCTACTCCTGTCAAATATCGATAGATTTACCAAACTGTTTTTTGTATTCTTCTCTAAAGGAGTTGGGTTCTCACATGATTTAATTCTCTCCTCAAATTAGATTGTGCACAGTACAGTAGGCTAAATTCTGGTATAACTGAAGATTATCTTCATGCATCCTTGTGTCAAAATATATACAGCAGAGTCCATTCTTTTATTCAGTCCATATGTTCTGTTGTCTAGTGACAACATCTGATGGGTTTATCTCCTTGTGTACGATACATAACGTATCAATGTCTTGGGAGAAAAGTTCTACATTCTTGCTCTTCCTGGCTCCTGCTAGCTATGCAGTCCCTTACTTTATGTTGTGATTTTGTAATGCATGACAAATTAAAATTTGCTGGAATTTCATGCCTGTTGTTCCTCCTATTATAAACTAGTATCATCTTTAAGATTTTCTTCAGGTAGTACAGTTTTTAAATATTCACTTAACTTGTGGACATGATGCACATTCTGAACATTGGAATAAGACAGAAGCTAGGGCAAGACGTCTGCTTCAGAGAGTCTTTTGATGTTGCAGTTGCCCGAGCAGTTGCAGAAATGAGAGTTTTAGGTAAACGGGTACTATTTTGTTTCTTCCTCTGTGCTATATGTTCTTCAATATTCCTTGAGACGGTTATCTGTTTCTGTTATTTTGCAGCTGAGTATTGTCTACCTCTAGTCCGAACTGGTGGTATCTTTGTAGCTGCGAAAGGTCATGATCCTCAGGTTTGTCTCTCTTATGATTTATAGTAATAGTTTTAGTTACTTTGTCTGAGACAGATGAGCAAAGGCTTAGCTCTAGTAAAATAATGTGTTGCTGGGATTCAAACATGATACCTCATGGTTCTCCTCCCACTTTGTTGACTAGTAGGCCACACCCTTTGGTGCTATTAAGAACGTACGATTGTATCTTTGTTCATCTCCTTCTTTCTATTCTCTCGATATGAAAAATTTCTGCAAGACTTCTATGTGATTTAATGTTGGTTTTTTCTTTTTTTTTTTTAGTAGAGGGTCTTTTGATATCTTCCATGTTTCATTGTATTTAAATACTCTGCATTTTTTTGTAGTCCTTGTTTACTTTGTCTTCCTTGAAAATTGAAACCCAAATAAGGCATGTAACATTTACTGGTTAACAGAAAAAAGAAGCAGGTAAATGTTAATTTTGTGCTAGTTCAGAAATTAATATTCTTGCATTACAAGCTCACGAAGTCAAGATTTTAGGCCTTAAATGAGCCTTTTGCTGCAGCGTTTTCTAACCCAACTATTCGACTTAGGGCTGCTGCTTAATACCAGATACAAGTACTAACACACATTTAAAAATATCTGTTGTTTAGATGGGTTTGCCATCATATTAGAGAATCATATCACAGTCCCATAGCAAAAATGACATTTTTGGCTCCTTGACTGTGACGTGTTCTGCATTTTTGGACATTGAATATTGTGTTCTTTTGGTTCTTTAGCTAAAAGGCATTTTGAAAATTTTGTGAAATATTTTCTAAAAACTCTTGAGCGTACCTCGTTCCTAATATGTCAAACCTATTGTTTCTGGTTAATTTACAAAGTGAATGGATGTCTCTAGCCATCATGTCATGGTACGGGTTTTTGCTGCAATTCGGTAGTGGGATTTTGTTCAATATGAATGATTGTAGTGGTATATCATATCATATGCATTTATAACAAAATTTTCAGGACGCACTATATTTCACTTATCTATATCCAGTTTTTGCCCCATAAAGATTGAAGGATGAAATTTTCCTAATGCCTATAATTTTGGAGACCAAATGATCAAGAATATATGGTTGATGTACCAAAACGCAGAACACTACACTTGAGGGTTCAAAAATGTTATTTTTTCTTCTTAAGACCTAGAGTGGATCTGCGGTGGCAATCTACTGAACTGCAATGTGTATCATTGAAGAAATATAACTCAGTATAAATTTGTAGGATGTATTTGCATTTGAGAAGAGAAACGATTGGCATGTATTTGCGATATTTGCTCTCTGACTTTCCTACTCATTGACAGGAGGAAGTGCAAAGGGCAGAGAGAGCAATACAACTGATGGGAGCATCTCTATTGCAAATTAGTTGTGGTATTGTTCTCTTTCACATTTTAGTTACAAAAGGATGTGACCATGGTTCAGACTGGTTCCTAAGTTTATGAATTTTCATGTAATTATATGTGATAAAATAAGCTTCTTAAAAGATATTATAGAAGAACTAGATAATGGCAGATGAGTTTCTGTTTAAAGAAAGTGAACTATTTCTGACTTCTTGTGATTGTTGAGATTCCAGATCCAAATCTTTCTGTTTCTGAAAATTGATCATTTTCAAAGTTTGAGGTCAATGTGTCGGGCTTTCTCAATTATAAGCAATTTCTCATCTTCTTAATTATAACTTTGAAAGTGAAGACACCTGATATCATGTTGTTATTTCTCAGTATGATTGGTCGTGGTCTTACCCTTGACCTGGGTTAACTTGCTTTGGGTAGTTTTCCAGATGAGCAATTACATTCTAAAATGTCCTCTCATTTCTCACTGTGTTCATTTGTTTGTTTATTTTGTAATACAGTTGATTCCCACAGTAAACATGGACAGAGAACTGCCATAATTTGTTTGAAAGGTAAACCTACCCCCAAGAAATATCCTCGAGATCCAGGAACTCCAGCTAAGATTCCACTTTGAGAGGAATGTTGTCATGGCTCCGTATCTCCCAATTGTACAGTTAATGTATGATAGAGGGAAGTTTGTATTTTAGTATCCTTTCTCTTGAGTTTAGATGCAGATCACTATACTCATGGATGGCTAGACACAGTACTACTAGTTCCTTTGTGAATTGATTACCTCGTTATTTGAGAAGGTACACCACACAGATTTGGCTTAAATTCCATCCATTAAGATGAATGTATATTACAACCACACAACCCTTCTATTATTTTGTAGCCAAATAAAGACATTAACAGTTGCCATGTTCCAGTAGGTGATTCAATGTCATACATTTTGTTGCTTTTTCTTTTGTGATGTAAGCAGAGATAGCTTCAGTCTGACATATTCAGGACTCAAAATATTTCACAGTAGGTTACCTGATCTTGTGGCTGCGGTAATTATGTGAAGAATTGAACAAGTCTCAGCTCATAGGAAATTGTGTTACTGTCGATAATAATTTGTGTACTTTGTTAGAATTTCGTTGCATCACATTGTGGAGCATGTGGACCTGTAGTTGGAATTTGGATATTGTTGGCCTTAAATTAAACTATGTATTTTACCTAACATTCTTCCCCACTTGTATTAAAAAAACCTTTGTATTTAAAATATTATTCGCCCTTTCAATACGAATAGTGTATTTGTTTGTGTCTTTGGAGGAAACTTGTTTAATTTGTTCCTGAATACAGTGCTAGGTTGGTGTAAAAAAAGGGACTGCCGTTATGTAGGTGCAAAGATGTCAATGTCCCATCAATAAGATAATTAAGGTTGAAATTGTGGCAAAGAGGTTTTACCTACCCAGCCGTGTGGATTGAAATGGGAGAGGGTTTCAACTTTCAATCTGAGAAAAAGACATGTTAGTTGCATTTTCTTTTTATTTTCTATGGTTAGTTTTGTATAGTCACGTCAAAGCATGAATATCTTAGTCTATGCCAACATTTGATTAAACCATATTGAAAAGATGGTACATGTACTTTTGGTCTCTCTCGAAATTCTAAAATTCAACTAAAGAAAAACTTAATATTAGGATGACCAGCAGCAGAATTAGGCCAAAAAGAAAAGTTATTAGGCACGGAGGGTTCTTTTTTGAATCTTAAGCTAAAAAATGATCACAAAATATAGGACTTAATGTGGGGTACTTAATAGAGTAGATCAATCAAAGTGGTTTCCAAGTTTAAGAAGCATAATCATTTCATAATGGTAGCCTTTTTCAATAGAATAAACAATCCAACTAAATAAGAAAAAAAGTTGAAATTTTGCAGATATTTTCTTCTCTAGGTCACTTGCCCAACAATCTATAATGCAAAATATAGTATACAGATATGTTAACTGGCAAATCTTGACCATGTTCATCATGCAAATAGCTTTAGAGAAAAGGAACAAAAATCTTCCAACCTTAGTTTCACCATCTAAACTAGCAGTGTATAGGACATATGAAGAATTTGTATCTGATGGAATTTGTTGATCACTAGTCACAGTTAGGCATTTCACTGGTCCACTGTGCCCTGAAATAACACTAAGACAAGAGTAGCATCTCTCAACCCCTCTCCATACTCTTACTGTTTTATCTTCTGAACCACTGCACACCAAATCCGCGACGACAGCCAGACATAGTATGGACTTCTTATGACCCCTGAGTGCACCCACCAGCACCATTTCACCATTTTCGTCCTTCTCCCATACTAATATCGACCTATCACAAGCACCCGAATATAAAACAGAATGAGTACTAGTACTACTTCTCCCCACTGCTAGTGCATTTACACCTGATCTGTGTTTCTCCAGTGTACAAACTAGTAAATGTTTTTTCTCTTCCTTTCTCCACATCTTGATTCTCTTGTCAGCTGATCCGGTGAAAACATCCCCATCTTGTGATATTTCTAGTGCATTGATCGCGTCATCATGTGCATTTGCTATTGATTCCAGGCACTTAAAATCACTGGTTCGCCAGATTTTAAGTGTTCGATCCCACGAAACAGAGTAGAGGAATGACTTGTTGTTCGAAAGGGCTAGTGCTGACACTGTGTCAACATGGTGCACCCATGTAGACTTCTTGTGGCGCCTGATCTGAACATGGTTTTTTGGTAACATAAACTTAAAGGCTCTGTCACTAAGTATTGGTAGAGTGGCCAAATGAACTATTTTAGGAGTATCCGTATCATGGTTTTCGATTCTCCACACTCTGATTTTGTGATCTTGATGAGCACTAAAGACCTTATCAGCCAAAATTACTAGAGACTTCACTGCACCTTCCCCTGCTATAACCGTGTCGATTATACTAGCATCTATTGTGGAAGTTAAAGCTTTTTGCTCCCACATACAAATTTCTTTATCAGAAGAGCCAGTAAAAAGGAATTTCCCACCAAGTACAAGGGAAGATGTATAGGAATTCTGTCCCTTAAGATTAGCTATGCATTGATGTTGAGTTTCAAGATTACGCGAAAAACTCTGATCATGACATAGTGACTTGATTGAAGGAACTGAACGAAAACTTGGCTGTGAATCTAAAGAAGTTGGCTTTTCTTGTTCTGCTTTTGAGCTATTTCTTGAACATGATGTTTGGTAAAAAGGCATCATTCTTCATTCCCCTAAAACTATAGTATATGAGTTTGATTTTATGTAAGCAATAAGGTTTGGTTGATCATAAAATATACATATTTGGTGTATCTTTACTTTGTGAATTGTGAGGAGTGAGGAGTAGAGAAATTAAAATAGGCTTCTTTAATAGAAAATGGAAAGGTACTGTTACTATTTGTTTCTTGAAAAAGTTCTATATATTGTGTAACTTTTGTTGATTGAGAAATGTTTTGTCTACATCAATGACACTTAAAAGAATTGGCCCACAAAAAATAAACTAGACAAAAGTTACTTCTTTAATTGTCTTAACAAAAGTTTTCAACTTGCATGAAGCAAGGTTTGTTGGAACAAGAAAAAGTGTAGTCTCAACAAAAATATATATAGTATGAATTAGGTACAATCAAATAGCTGACTGGCAAATTTTTAAAGCTAAACCATTTAGCCATTTCATTATTATTTTCCCTCTAATTTGGATGATGATTGTTGTCTTTTGTATCTGCCAAAACAAGGTCAAAATGTGGACTTCCAGAAACACGGGCGAATATAGTATTCACTCGAGCTCAATAACTTTGATTCAACTAATAAATTTCGAACCTAGCAAATCAAATGTAATGTGTTAAAATACGTACTTAAACTCATAATGTTCATATCCCGAATTTGACTCTGTCTAGCAGAATTCAAAGGTAATATTAGTGTCTATTCAATGAAAGGGACTTAGCTAGTTGCCTTTCATTTTTAAAAAAAGTGATTGGTAAAAGCAGCAAAGTTAGGTACTCTTATTGATCCACCAATCTTTCTATTCTCTTTTTCATTAATTTTTTTAATCTTTTATAACAAACAAAATATATGGAGAATTTGCTAACTTAGTTGTCATGATAAATTATTATGTGAAAAGTTTTCCATAAGAGTGTTTCTGCTCAGCATCTGATTTTAATCATGGAGGACAGTTCTGCTTATCTGGATGTGCCTAGCTAGGCACTAAAATTTGCCAGCTTCTCAAGTGGCATTTAATTAAATCATAATCCTGGAACATGAACCCACCTACATTATCTTATTTTTCTCATTTTACCTTTTCTGTATTAAAAATATTTTCTTTCGAACATATCACATGATTTACTCAATTCCGAAAAAACATTAGTAGGCGTTTGATCATGTTTCATTGTAAAAGTAAAAAAAAATGATTTTTTCTTTTTAAAATAATAAAAAATTTATTATTTGAAAATTGGAGTTGTGCTTAACTATATAAGAAATGAATTAGAGATTGCTTTTGGATTTTGTGAGTAATTTGCGGAGGAAATAGTTTTTATATTTTTGGAATTTCTGGAAAAATTTTGATCAAGCTTTAGTGTTATTAAAAAAATACTTTCGGCGAGGAGTAGTTTGTGTTCAACGAGTAAATCTTAAAAATACTAAAGAGCAATAATTAGTACGTACTTTTAGAAGTGTTTCTAAGAGTACGTTACTCAAAAATGATTTTCAAACGTTCCCGTTATTCCACATAAACACATATTTTTCCTCAAAAACTTGTTTTTTTTAAAGAATTAAGTATCTTTTTTTTGCCTCTCAAAAGCTTGGCCAGACAGAAGCAAGAAGTCAATGAATAGCTAACTATAGGATAGTAGTAGTATATATAATAATAGAAGGCATGGAATTGAATGTGATTCAAAATATAGGACAATGAAGGAAACCTACCTTCCAAATTAGGTTTTTGCTTTAAAAATACAGGACAATAATTTCTATGGGACTATGTCTCATACCTAAAGGACCTCTTAAGGAAAACTACTACACTACTACTATCAAGTGTGTAAAATTTTCTTGTTTAGATATATTTATCAAACATGACTTGTAATAATTGGAATTATTATGGATCTGTGTTCACTTGTTTGCAGGAATATAGAGAATTGATTGTTTGAATAAGTAACATATATAAATCACCAATTATCATAATAATATTTATTTATAATCTAGATAAGTGCTATGAGAAGTGACAACAAGGTGATGAAGATAAAGATAAGGTGTGTTGAAGGACGAAAAAGATATAATCAATGTGAAATGTTATTTGTGAAACTTGTTTTCCTTATTTCCATTAGGCGAGTTATTTTCCTCGTCCCTTTTAAGAAATAAAAAGTTTTGTTTTTTCCTAACAAAAGAAAAAAATTAAAAAATTTGACTAATAAAACACAAAAAAGTAATAATTAAAAACTCTATATATACTGAACACACTCTAAAAAGTATTTTTGTATTAGGAATACTCACCCCTTCCTTTACTCAGAGATTTCGATTTCGTGTCTTTGTATTAGGAATACTCACCCCTTCCTTTACTCAGAGATTTCGATTTCGTGTCTTTGATATATGTAAAAAAATTTAATAGAGTAGTTCCTATGAATGAGCCTCTACCGTGCAGGTGCTAATCCAAATTATTCGTAATTTAATATGAAAATCGAACAATAATTAATTCATCTTGACTTCACACGTGAGCTTCTTTTTCCAAAGGAAATGGATTAGGATTCTCTGCTTAGGCGACAAACATGAAGATTGACTCATCAAAGAAAAAGTAAACTTTTGCTTAACCGCATGACATTAACAGATTCTCTGAAATAACACATTTATTATTAGTAAGTAGTAAGCATTTAAACGTCGTCGGAACTATTTTAATTTTTTTAGTGAAACCAATAATACAAAAAAGTAACATTGTGGTGTAAGATTTCTTCATTATTAGTTAAAAATTTTCGATTTGAGTCTTGAATATGAAGTAAATTTCAGTTGATCGTGTCATTTCCAAATAATTTTATCGTGCGATACCAATTTTGTTGGAATTTCAATGCGAATGAAATTTTTTTTATAGAATCAATACTAGGGGTGTATTAGGTACAAAAAAATATATTATGTTTTACAAAAATGTAAGTAATTTATATGAGATGACTGGTCAGGATCTAATTTAGCATGATTTATACTTTTATAGAATATAATACTTAACAGATTGGTATTGTATTCCACAAAAATTAGGCAATCTTAGCTGCTAAATATAAAAGTGGGATTAATTTAGTAACATTGTATTGCACAAATTAGACATCTTCAACAGTTATTTGCTTTAACGGTACGAAATTATGCTAATCTCATACAAACGAAAATTAAAAAAAGAAAAACTAATAAAATAAACGTAACAAAATTAGTCCACGAAAACCATAATTGACGAATAAAGAAAAATAGTTTTAATTGATACTAAAAACAATTATAAAAGAATAAACAAAGTAATTTATAAAACTTAATAAGAATTGAAATGAATTCTATCTAGAACAATATATGTTTGTCAATCTGTATTATGAAAATCAGAAATTACTGGTTGTAATAAATCATTCAGAAACACGAAGTAACTGAGATTTATAGAACCAGTAAGTAAGATGAACAGAAATTTATTTGTAAAAAACAATTGAATCCGTAAAAACTTACGAGAATCTGGAATAGTCTTTTTAATTTTGAAAGAAAATCAAGTTCACTGAATTCACAGTGTCCCCTTAAAGAAATTATTCCCCTCTAGTATCCGAGTTTTGATTTGGAATATAACCTCCCAGGTTACAACGATCCTAATCAGTAGAGTGTAGATACCAAAAACCCTACTGTCAGCGAATCAATCCACAGCAGTAAAGTACACGAAGAAATATGTGTTTAGAAGAAGAAGGAAGATCAGAAAATTCGTTGGGAATTATTCTGAATACTGAATGGTATTTATAGGCAAGAAGAATATATTCTGAAAGGTTGCAAAATTTCAAATGGTATTGACTGCTCCTGAAAGTTGCAACCTTTCAGAACAGTCATGGCGGGAATTTTAAATATAACGGAAATTAAAATAAATAAATAATTAAATAAACTAATTAATTGAAAATAATTTTTAGCCATTTAATTAATTAAAATAAATTTGTCCAAAAAAATAATATCTCGATCGATTGCCGAAGCCGAAGCGAGCGACGGCGCGAGGGTGGTCCCTCTTTCCAATCCTTTTAACATTTAATAGAAGTGTTTATTTATTTAAACTCTCCTATTTTCATAGTCATTACCGATAAGGAACAATTACCGTTTTCATTAAAGCATTAGAGAACCTTCCAAGTTCTCAACTTTTCAAATTTCTTTCTTTCCATCTGTTTTCCATCAATTCTTGCTAAATATGGAACAATATATATTTGAAGTACCTTTTGATTCAAATAATAGTTTATAATTCGTTCATGTTCAGCAAAATTCGCTCACTTGATGATGAAACGCACCGGCCTGGCAAGTAGTTGACAAACGGACAAGAAGATATGGATGAATTGATGAGGTCTTGACAAGTAACCTAGCTATCAAGAGATAGGTTGACAAAAAACAAAACTTGCCTCTCAATTTGTTTCTACTTTGTTAGTCTTAGGTTAGGTTTCTTTAATAGTACAAAAAATTATGCCTATATCACCCCAGGCTCATTATTTTCATTCATAGGGTGGATCGATATGATTATTCCATTGGAATTAGCCAAACACCTGGCCTCTATTATTAGGTTTATGTCACACTATTTATAAACATTTCTAGGGCCCTCCTGCAGATCTTGGTACAAAAAGAAATAAAATTTAACAACAAATAATTATTATTTTGAGCCATAAAAAATTGTGCTTTTTTAAAAATTATTTAATTTGCTCACAATTGTATAAATTCCTTCCACGATAGACGGAACACTATTTTTCTACTTATGCTAAACAATTAAAATTGCACAACTTCAGGAAACTCAATAAAATTGAATATTCATACGAAACTTTTTTTTTTCTTTTTTGTCTTTTCAATTATTTAACGAGCTTTGTTCAAGTTTTATATTTTCTCTATATTATTGCTTATACTTATTTTTTTATTTTTTTTTACCGAAAACACAACATTAATTGTTCCAAGTAGATTATACAATTATCGAAGCAATTTCTTTTTCAGTCTCAGTGACTGATCTAGAATTTTCACTGAATTCAAGATATGAAAAATAAATGTAACTTTTTAAATATTTCTAATTGAAAAAATTGAACCCCTTTACCGGTAGGCTAACCTCGCAATCGTGTGAGTGAAATGAAATTAAATATATTACTATATAATTTCAAAAATTGATTGATAACATAAATAAATATATATGTATAATGTTATTTTTCAACAAAATAGATTCATATAAATTAACTTGACCTATATAGGTCTGCCTCGTGGTTTTGTTATCTAACTTAGGTAAAATTAGATAAGTATATTAGTGTTAGATAATGAAGGCATACATAAACCTATTAATTATCATTGTTACGTGGACTAATTATACAGTTATTTCATTGGAAAGAAGAGGATTTCATAATTAGTTTTCAAATAATCCACTCCCAAAATTTGGATGACATTAGGTGTCAATGTTTTCTAGTATGTCTAGATAAATTTTCAAAATTTGTTTTTGTTTGGAATTTTTTTTTAAATTTTTTTTTCTAGAGAATAGCAATTTATGTTTGATTAATCAATTTGAAATACATATTTTTTATTAATATTAGAGGCATTTCTTTATTTGTGCCTGACCAATATTCAAAAGTGGTTTTAAAAAAAAAAATACTTTTTGTAACTTCTAAAATATTGTTTAAATTGTTTCCCTGCTGTTCATAAACACTTTTCTCCCCCTTAAAGCTTGGTCAATCTCAATTTCCTAAATTAAGTGATTTTGAAAAGGCACGTATATATATTTTTGAATGTCCAAAAGTTTTGGTCAAGCAAACTAGAATCATAATTTATATATTATTATGTAATTAAATTAACTATTTATGAGACGAGTAAAAATACACAGAAAAATTATATTACAATTTAAATCAAATGTTCTTATTTTCAACTAAAACATGACTTAATTTCTACGTCTAAAATGAAACATTCCGATAAATTTAAAAAATTCGCAATATATCTAACCATTGATAAATAAATGAAACATGCGTGATAGTGATAATATATTCATATATTTTTTTTATCAACATACATAGAAAATGTGACATGATCGATATTGCCATTTTATGCACTAGGCTGGGTGAGTCATGCTTCCTCTTTGTGGTAGGGGCACAACTTTTTCTTCGTTCATCGTACTCAATTCATTTTATTTTCTTTTTCAAATTAAAGAAGGCTACGTGCGATGGTGCGGAAAAATAATCAGATACAAAAGTTTAAAATTACTCAAACTTAAATCTCAAAGTTATAATATTTTTTTTTCCAGAGATGGTGTGAAGAGCTAAGCTTGCATATACTTCAACTATTTAGATCTGAATGTTATTATTTTCAAAATTTCTTATTAATACTAGTTCGTTGAAAATTTAAAAAATGCTTCTCAGATACTAAAATAGAAAAAGTTGAAAAGAAAAGATAAATATTTATCTTTGAAAAAATGTCACATTGTTGAAAAGTTTGAAAAACACTTTTGAGATACCTAAATACAAATAGCTAAGAAAAGGCATAAAACACGTTCACCGACTGCGATTTATGAGTAAGCTTTTGTCATCTCATCTATTGTCGAAATTACCATATTGTCCCTTCTGTTTAATTTTGTTTGTCCGTTATTCTATAAATATATTTATTTATTTCATTTATTACTTTTGTAAAATGAAGAAAAGATAAATATTTTATCTTTTTAAAAAACGTCATATCATTGAAAACTTGAAAAACGTTTCTCAAATATCTAAGTAGGCATAAATTGCATTTACCAAATGCGAGTTATGAGTAAAATTTTGTGTCACCCTGTTTATTGTTGAAATTATTATATTACCCGTTCCGTTTAATTGTATTTGTCTACTATTTTTAAAATATATTTATTTATTATATTTATTACATTTATAATATGAAGAAAAGATAAATGTTTTATCTTTTTAAAAAATGTCATATCACTGAAAAGTTGAAAAACGCATTTGAGATACCTAAAAACAAAGAGCTGAGAAGATAAGACATAAAACGTGTTCACCAAAAGTGCTTTATGAGTAAACTCTTGTGTCATCTCATTTATTGTTGAAATTACTATATTATCTCTTCTGTTTAATTTTATTTGTCCACCATTTTAAAAATATATTTATTTATTTCATTATTACTTTTGTAAAATGAAAAAAAGATAAGTATTTTATCTTTTTTAAAAATGTCACATTGTTGAAAACTTGAAAAACGCTTATCAGATACCTAAATAGAAAGAATTTAGAAGATAAGGAACTAAATGCAATTTATATTTTATGTCATCTCATTTATTGTTGAAATTACTATATTACCCATTCCGTTTAATTTTTGTCTATAATTTTTAAATATATTTATTTATTTATTTCATTTATAATATGAAGAAAAAACAAATGTTTTATCTTTTAAAAAAAGGTCATATCGTTGAGATTTTGAAAAACATTTCTCAGATACCTAACTAGAAATAGTTGAGATAATAAAACATAAAACACGTTCGCCAAATGTGATTTATGAGTAGATTTTTGTCTCATCTCATTTATTATTAAAATTACTATATTACCCTTTCCTTTTAATTTTATTTGTTTACTATTTTAAGATCTATTTATTTATTTCATTTATTACTTTCACAAAATGAAGAAAAGATAAATATTGAATCTATTAAAAAATTTCATATCGTTAAAATTTTGAAAAACACTTTTGAGATACCTAAATACCTAGAGGTGAGGAGATAGACATAAAATGCATTCATTAATTACTATTTATAAGTAACTTTTGTGTCATCTCAATTATTGTTAAAATTACTATATTACCCCTCCTATTTAATTTTATTTGTCTACTATTTTAAAAATATATTTTTTTATTTCATTTATTACTTTTATAAAATGAAGAAAAAATAAACATTTTATCATACCATATCCACCAAACTTAATAAATGAAAAAAAGCCTGTGTTTTTTTTTTTTTGTGATAACATAAGTACCCTAATTTCTATTTTTCTCATCAACACAAGTATAAACTTTTAAGGTAAAATTATCATTTGTCTCTAATAAGTTTATAATTACAGGAATCCCTTAAACTGATACAATAATATAAATTTTAATACATTAATCATTAAGTAAGATACATTACATTTTATACATGAGCACACTATAATGTACATTTTATATATGGTATACAAATCTGATGTGCGAAATACATTAATTTGATAAGCGAGATACATTATTTTAATGTCATGATACATTAATCTGATGCTTGAAAATGAGAAATTTAGAGATCCGTAAAGCTAATAGAAGATAATGGTAATTAAAAAATTTAAAAACGAAATTTCTATCATTTTTTCTAAAAAATTACTATAACCACTATATTTATTATCTCAAGGGAAATGTTTTGTAAAGCTAATCCCTCATATTCTTCTTCCCACCTTTAACGTGGGCCATCAAGTCTTTTATATTCTAGCCTAAAAGAGTCGAATCGTATAAATACATATTATCTTTTATTTTATTTTATTTTATTTTGAAAGAGTAAGTGAGAGAGATTAATGAATTGAATCCACCATCTTTTTATGTTTAATCTTCGTCGGGGGATGATTCATTTTTTCTAGCTAAGTTTGCAAAAATGAACTAAGTCAAATCATATAGAAAAAAGAAAATTGCCGATTGAGTGTAAGAAAAAACAGGATAGCATTTGTTTTGGTAAGCACGAATTACACTAATTGTAGAAATTAATCTTAATTTCCACATAAAATAAAGATATGGAGACAGATTGAATCTACATTAATAGTGGAATATGTAATTAAGGCAATTGTTCCCTACATTACATCAGAGAAAAGGGATGTTGAGAAGCATGCACTTAACAATCAAATTCAGAATATAATAAAGAAAAATCTAGCACTAAAACAACTTGATTGATAAATTAAAGTAGGTATATTCTAGAAAAAAGCCACCAAAAAAGAAAGATGACGGTACTATTGTTATTGAAATCTTATTTTTTTTCTCGATGTTCTTCATTAATTATGTTGTCCAAACATTATGTTTTTTATCGTATGAAGTGCGAGTAAATTAACTAGTATTTTAATAATCACAGAAAAAATTGAGTAACGGTTACATGAAGTTGCAAAAAGAGAGGCCTACAAACAAATGAACTAGAACAAGTGGTATATGACATATGAAAACTATTTTTCTCCATTTATACCAAATACATATATCCTACGCAAATTCGCATCTTTATGGATTCGACACATAATTGATTTTAATAACGATTTTTAACTATATTTGTAAGATCTCGATGCTTACTGAACTATCTAGAAAATATTTGATGAAAAAATAAAAAAATTAGATATTTATTTTTAAAAAGGAGATGACTTATCTATAGATTTATAAGTAAATGTATGATAAAAATGATTAGAAAGAGATGTATTATCTATAGGTTTATATGTAAATGTATGATAAAAAATGAAAAGAAAGCTAACATCCAATCAAGAAATTCAGAAATTGAAAGAGTATCGACGCATCACTATATTAATTTTTTTTCTTCAAATAACCAAAATAGATAAATGAATTACTGCAAATTTTACGATGAAACTCTCTAAAAACTAATAAATAAATAAATAATAATTCGATGAATGCGTTTTATACTTTGTTTTCTAACACTTTTAGGTAGTTGAAAGCAAAGAAGCCCTCAATCAACTACTCAAATATAAATCTCGGATGTATGTATCAATGTATGAAATGTTGAAAGAAACTGCAAATTCAAAATTCTGAAATAGTTTTTCCATTTTAGTTCACAATGTGAAAATACTGAGTAGAAAAACTTTTAGCTACAGCTTAAGAAAACAATTTCGAATTTTGGGACAAAAAATCAGCGATATGTTTCCTTTTAGGATGATGATATTAGTGATGATAACAACGACAAGCTAAGAGGACAGGTACTAATATGAGTTCCTTTTAAAATTACCCTTATATTATTTAAAAATAACGCATATTTACCTTTTATTTATTTTTTAGATCAAAATTGATGATATATTCATATTTTAGATAACTGTATTTTAAACATTATATTATCGATGAATCTGATATATTGTAATTCACCTGGCTAGTCCAACATAGCAAAAATCTCTTCTCTCTTAATAATGTTGTTCTTTTTTGGTGAGCCCTATCACAAAAAAAAAAATCAATCAAAATAATTTTTTCATTGTTCTTATTTGAGTTGTTGTCTGGATTTCAAAATTCCAATTTTGAAGTGTGTTGAAATTTGTTTAAGGTTGTACCTATCGTGTTGAAGGATCTAGGTCATTATTTGGATTTTAAGGTCATCGATTATGTGGATGAAATTTTTATTTCAAAGTTGAATAATTATAAAAAATTCTTGAGTCATTCTTTGTGTGTTGGTAAGACATTTTTAGCCTTTTGGATTTTTAAAGTGTAAAAATTTGAAGAGATTTAATTAAATATTATTGAAAATTGCTTGAATATTTCTGTTAACATTTGAAGGGTATTTGTACTTCAAAATGTAAACAGCAAGAATAGTTTTGATTTCAAAAATAAATAAAGAATAAATTTGAGCTATTTTGAAAAGTTTAAAAATAATTTTGATCCTTTTTATTAAAAAGAAAAAGGTTATATCAAAAAAACCTTATTTAAGAATATTGAAATTCAAAGGCAAAAATACTAAAATCAATCTTTGTCATAGTTGACTTTTGGCGCTTGATTTTTAAAGAAATGAATTATCATTTGTTATTACACCCTTTTATATTATACAAAAATACATTTAAAGAAAAAAATAGAAAAAAGAATCGTTATTCTATACTCCTTTGGCCTGCAAAATTTGTCTCGACTCCTCCAACTTTCACTCCGTTGATACTCTTTTCATCTCGCTACAAAACGAGAACATGTCTCACATTTCCACTATTATAAACGTCTTCTTCATCCATCACTTCGATTCAACAATTTTCAGTTTCAGCAATGGATTCCATTTCTATGATCTCCTTCTTTATTTTCATCGTCTTGTGCGATTTCATGTTTTCCGTAGCTAATTCGTCGACGCTCGGAGTCAACTACGTTTCGCCGCTTCTAGATATTCAGGAACGTGAACGAGCACCTTCTTCAGTACAATTAACCGCCGCCTATGGCGTTCTTAATCGCCTAATTCCTTCCCACTTTTCGAGCTTTGAGTTCCATATCATTCACAAGGTGCTTTACTAGTTGCTCGCTTAAAATTTTAATACTCCATGATAGCAGCAAATTAAAGAGAATTGTGTACGCTTCATTTGTAGGAACATTGTAGTGGAGAATTTTGCTTTATCATAAGCAATCACCCTGGCTCAGCTCGAGATGGTTCTCCTGAAATTCTGTAAGTTACAGTTTTATTTATTACTGTAGTTTACAATGACAATAACCTTGAAGTACCAAATTTTCTGTTTCATTGTTTGTCTTTGTAAAAAGGAAGTACCAAATATTAGTGATTCTTTCTCTTTTCTGTTGTATAAAGTTTCATGCGCCAGTTCTGTTGTATAGTGATGATAGTTGATTGATTTCACCTCTTAACATAAATGTATTACGCATGAGTCTGGTATGTAGAGAGCTTTATGAGCTCATTTTGTGCTAAACATTTAATATTGCTTTTTAACCATTAAAATTCTGTTATGTCATTTGTAGCAGAACTTATATAATACCATAATTACGAAATAGAATGTTTTTTTTCTCCAATTTTTTCTTAGATTTAACAAGTATTAATCTCTTCTATACGTAACGTATTGCTCACAAGTGGAACTCTATTAGTAAATCTATCCGAATGTTACACAGAATTCGTGGAACCACAGCTGTAGATATATTGTCAGGTGTTCATTGGTACTTGAAATATTGGTGTGGGGCACATATATCATGGAGCAAAACAGGTGGAGCACAATTAGCTTCTGTACCTGATCCTGGCTCTCTCCCTGATGTTCAAGATGCAGGAGTGGTAGTTAAGAGACCTGTTCCTTGGAGCTATTACCAGAATGCTGTCACATCAAGCTGTAAACCAGCTTTTCTTTTACTTTTTAGACAGTCCAACTCAGGAGGTATATTAAACATTTATTGATTTCTTCTTCTAGATACATTTGCTTGGTGGGATTGGAAAAGATGGGAAAAGGAGATTGACTGGATGGCTCTCCAGGGAATCAACTTGCCATTGGCTTTCACTGGGCAAGAAGCTATATGGCAAAAGGTTTTCAAGGTATTCCCCTTTGGCTATAGTTTCATATTGATTGTCTTAGTTGAAGATTCTAGTTCATCGTACTGATGTTATGTTGCATAGGATTGACTCAACTGAGAGTCTTTCATTTCACAAGAGTAATTCATATAGAAAATCTGTTAGTGAGTTAACTGATTTCCTGTTACAATTTCCTGAGAGGATATTTTGACTAAGCCTGTTAGAGACTGTGTAGCTCTATCCAAAAGAACCTGGAAAATTGTTGACTCTTTTAGGAGTATGGAGAAATTATGTAATTGTAGATCTTATAATCAAAAAGGAAAGAGGCTCTAATGGAGTCTGTTCAAAGAGATAGTTTAGGCAGAAAAAGTGTAGATGTCGGGTGAAAGGTTCAAGTCAAAAGTTTTGGTACAGAAACTCAAAAAGCTGCTTAAGTTAACTTAGTAAAGTTATATTTGACCAATGGAATCAGCAATTAACTAGCTTTGACGTAATGGAGCCCTTATCTTTGGCTAGTACATTGACGAAGGACAAATCAAATTCTTCAATCTTTATATGGATGCTACTGTTGATGATATGAAATTGATCATCATCTATACTTTTAGGATACTCTGATTCTGGACACTTAAAAGCCCATTACTATGTGATCTACTGCTCCATTTGAAGATACTTCTTGAACTTCAACTTTTCTGTTAAATTCTTCAGTTTGCTACAGTGGATACATGTTTAATGTAGAACATGTTGAGACGTCTGAACTTAAGTATAATATGAAGACTCTTTGGAGCACCCAAGGATGTGGCCTAGTGATCAATGAAGTGGGTGCAAACATTGGTGCCCAAGGTTCAAATTCCAAGAGAGACAAAGAATATTAGGTGATTTCTTTGCATCTACCTGAGCCTTAATAGGCAGAGTTATCTGGTCTGGTGAAAGATAGCAGGTACCTAGTAAAATATTTGAGATGTGAGCAAGCTGGCTCAAACATCATGGTTTTTCAAAAAACTATTAAGTCCCTTTCGATGTAACATTGGCCTTGCTGTGTCCTTTACTGGCTTGATTTTGCGTACTTATATATTTGATGAATGGTTTTTATTTGTGCAGAACTTCAATATTAGCACTTCAAATCTGGATGATTTCTTTGGTGGTCCAGCATTTCTTGCATGGTCACGTATGGGAAACCTACATAAGTGAGCTTCTAGTCATTGACCTATGGATACAATTTATTGAAGTCCCAAGAGTTGGTGTTCTGTTAACTGAAAAAGTAGAGGATTGGTTTTGCCAGTGTGCAGCTAGCTAATTAGTACAAATGCCTTAAACTCCATTTTAAGCATCTAATATTTTCACTTGTCTAATCACGTGTCATTGTAGTTATGCTTCATCAAAATTGGGGGAATGGTGCTTCTTTTGAAGAAATGAGTTCTTTTTGCATCATGCATTGCAATCAAATTGTTGAAATTTTTGCAATAAATTCATTTGTAGTAATTGAAAATTTGCATTACCTAAATAACTCACAGAAATTGATGGTGTTATTTTTTAATGCTTAGTCATTCAGGAGCTAGTTTGCTTTTCAACATAAACAGATTTTTTTCTGGCATTCAACTTTGTTTCATTGGTTCAATAGTTACTTCTCTCATAAGCAATTTGGCTTGTGTGTTCTTATTTCTACTATAATTCTGTTCTTTTGAATTTTCAAACATAATGCATCTATCATAGATGGGGTGGGCCACTTCCGCAAAGTTGGTTTGATCAGCAACTCATTCTGCAGAAGAAAATTCTTGGTAGAATGTATGAGCTTGGGATGACACCAGGTACAATTATTATTATATAATGTGTTGAAAGCACTCTTAAACTCACCTGCTTATCCTAACGGAGAAAGGCATATTTTCAAAACATATTTTGGCTAGAAAGGAGTTAGAAGTTGATCATGCATCTAAGTTATATACAATTTTGATGAAGTAGAGGCACAGGTTTACTAAAAAAGAGAAATATGAAGATGAAAGTAAGCTATAAGGTTGCTCTTGTATACTAAAGTTTAGCTTTCATGCAATTATTCATTGCTTAATGTGGAATTCCTTATATATTAAATGATCATGGTAATCTGTTCCTTGTTTAATTCCTAACACTTTCTTGATTGGTTAAAACAAATTAAGGAATTGCTTAAAAAAATTAGAATCTGTATAAGCTAAAAGTGTGCCCTTGACCTCTGTGTGCTGTTGTCTCAATAAAGTATTCCTAAGTTGATTTCGTGCATCTTTCAGTTCTTCCAGCCTTTTCTGGAAACGTTCCGGCAGCACTGAAGCGTGTATTTCCATCAGCAAAGATAAGTCGTCTGGGGAACTGGTATATATCTACTTTAACACAAAGTACTTGATTGGTGATTTAAAGAAGCTAACGCCTCTATCTACTATTCTGTTCCCTTAATTTCCTTTGGATTCTTTCAATCTTTCTATTGGATTTATTGTGGAGATAACAAGAGAAGATTAGCTAGTTGGAAAGATTTGCCTTGTTTTCATATTTGATTATGCTGTTTCTCCTTAATCCTATCTTCAACTTATTTTTTCTTGGTCCTATATAATTAAGAAATGCAAAAGAAACAGTGGATGCTAGAGATATTTTTGAATCCAGACTTGCTCATTTTAGAAAGAACGTTGCTCATTTTTATAAATAGACACGTTGCTTTTCTTTATGATCTGCTTGTTCACTGTCTTTTTATATTAGTTCATTCACAATCTTTGACTATAATCACCTTTTCTAATAAGCTGTATTCTTGGGAGATAAGGACATTATTAAAAGTTAAAGTGGTCAATTACAAAGTTCACTTAATTAGCACTTTTGATAATAAATAATTAATAGTATGGCTGA
Organism: Solanum lycopersicum; assembly: GCF_036512215.1. Taxonomy (NCBI): domain Eukaryota; kingdom Viridiplantae; phylum Streptophyta; class Magnoliopsida; order Solanales; family Solanaceae; genus Solanum; species Solanum lycopersicum. The sequence continues at coordinate 60,676,727 of NC_090802.1, read as the reverse complement.
GTCTTTTTTAAAATAGGTAAGTAAGCTTGTTGTGCAATTGTATCTTTTCTTAATGTTATAGGACAAAAAATTAGTTTAAGAAATAAAAAAAGTTTGGACTGATCCTTCTTGATGACATGACTATGATTAGAAGTACTTAATTTGCTGAAAATATTGGACACTATTCAAGTATGATGTCCAGTTAATTCTAACGTTTCTCTATTGATTGATTGCAAAGACAAACATTTCTATTATGAAATGGTGTCTTCTGATGGTTATATCTGTTTTTAATAAGTGACACAATCATGAAAAAAATCACCCAGTTATGGTTTTTATTCGATTAAACAACACGATATACCATGAGATGAGCTATGAAGAAGTTTAAGTAATATTGGCAGACCTGTACTAGAACTGATAACCTAATTATGTACTTGAGTCCTCAACTGCTGATAGAAATGAAGTGCATAATTTCAATAAGCATAATGCCGCAATCTTCTGGTATTTATTCACAATTGATTATCGGTTTCAGGTTTACTGTGAACAGTGATACCAGATGGTGTTGCACATATCTTCTTGATGCAACTGATCCTTTGTTTATTGAAATCGGAAAAGCATTTATTGAACAACAGCTAAAAGGTATTGTAATATAGTAACTTCTATCACCATTGGACCAATCACAATCTTATTTGGATGCTGTCATTGTAAAATTTTGTAGCTCAAATTGTCTTCTTTCTGTTTTATTATTTTCTGTTGGGGCCAACCGTGATGTTCAGAATATGGAAGGAGTAGCCACATATATAACTGGTAAGCTTTTTTTCAATTCCATTATCGTCAGGTGGAAAAATCATTTTACTTCTATAGTTTCATGTATTATTGGATACTAGTTGGCGTAGATTGGTCGGTTTTCATTCATTAGACAGAAGTAATGATTATTGACGCGGTAACTGTGTTATAATAGGATCCAACTGCTTACCTTAAACACCCAATAAATTGTGTGGATGTCAAGCATATCTATACCATAAACAAAAATGCTGGAGCACATTAGAGCAAAAGAAAAATTCAGGCAAGTCATGTAGATTGCTCTCCTTTCCCTCGTATACATGGATCCATACCAGATAATCCCAATGCTAAGTTGAAGCTTCCAAAAGGTTGACAATAAGGCTGGACAGCGAGCAAGGAATGCTTTCCGAAGTTAGATATTCTTCAATAAAGAAGACAGAACAACCAGAGATAATCAACTATTGAATTTTAAAATGTAGGAAATGAAAGAGCTAGCAAATGTCTTGTCATACAAGAAAAGGCTTCAGGAATCAGTGGTAAATTATTTAAGTTCACTCTTCATGAGCCATATCAAACTTCAAAAGAAGATATCTGAACAATGCATAGCATCTTTTGAGTCTTACGGTGGATAAATTTCGAAGAGATATTTGGTAAAAAGGCCAAAAGAAGCACCCAAGGTACAGGCTGCATACATCAATAGTGAGAGCCTCAGCCTCTGCATAGACAGAAGATTTACGATATAAGAAGCGAATTTAATAACATTAATTCAGCAACTTGGAAGAAAATCTACAAGACACTGATCACGTACCACTCTCAATGGTGATGCAAAGTAAAGCCAGAGTAAACTTGCTACAGAAGAAAGGACTGTGAACAGCCCTCCCACTTCCCAGATGATCAAGTGCAAGAAGGATCCAAAAGTAAAGTTCAACATGGCACAGAAGAGATTAAGATACACCTATATTTTCAGCAAACTAATCAATCAGAGGAATAAAGCGGAATCCAAAACTTAGACGCAGAAACTAAAATACATCTTTTCCAGCGAAGCAGGTTTTGCAAAGAAAGAAAAGATCAAAAATAAGACTCTGAAACCTGAAATTGCATGAAACAAATTAACCCTTCTGTCCAAATTTAAATGAAACAAATTCATTTTGGGAAGTTCGAAAGCACATGGCAATCGTTTCATTTTAACTATTTCAAAAAAACAAAAAAACTTTCAGGCCTAAATAGGAGCAAGGTTTCAATACCAAAACTCTACTCGTGTTATCAGTTATCACTAACAGCATAATTAAGTAAAAAAAATATGGCAATACTTGTAAAATATTCAGAAAAATCAAAAATCGTCATGAATCCTGAAGAATTAAGTAAAGCAAGTACAAAAGAAGAGAAAACATTACGGTAATACATGTAAGATGTTTTGAAAAATCAGAATTCATCATAAATCCTGAATAATCAAGTAAAACAATTAGAATGTAACCTTAATTTCTTACTAGAACTACAAGAAACTGTAAAGCAAATCGATTCCAAGTAGATCTCCTGATACAGCTATCAGTAACACGATAACGAAATAGAAAAATCAGAACAACATTTTAATCAGAACAATCCCTCGATTACAAGTTTTTCAAATAACAACATTTTAATCAGAACATAATTCTTACATTTGTGATCAAGTAGAAAGAAAAAAATGAAACAGTAAGAATAAAATATACCGTCGTCAAGCTTGTGTAAGCGTACTCGGAAACTTCTCCAGTATTCACCAGGTCTTCTCTTGTCCAATTCCTGTTGAAGTAAGCTTTCACGGCATTCATCTCTGAGAACTTCAAGTTCTTTTTTTTTGCTTCAGAGAGAAAACGAAATCGGAGATTTGGTGAAGAAGCAGGAAGAACGTGAGCCGTGTTTATAGTTCGTTATATACACAAGAGTTTGTTACAAAAGAATTGCCCATCGCCGTTACTCTGTTTGGGAATATTTACGGCTCTACCTTTCAGTTATTGGCTGAGTTTTGGGGATATCGCAGGGGTAATTTTGTCAAAAGAGAAAAAGGATATTCCATCCTTAAAAAAAGTTTCAATTTATTTTGGATCAGATTTCCTTCCCTCCATTTTCCTCATGCACACATTTAAACACTTACGAGTTATCTAATATATTTTTTAAAGGTCAAGCATTAGATTAATTTAACAAAACATCTTAATTACGATTAAAATATTAAATTTGAAAATCACTTTTTAATTTTAGTATGCAAATCAATCTCCCCATATTTTTTATACTCAATAATTTTAATTTATAAATTTTAAGAATCAAGCATTGAGTTTTAGAATGTTGGTCTGACTTGTAACTAAGATTCATGGATTTAGGGGACTGGAATGGAATTACAGATACCAAATTATGACTCAGAATTATATTCTTTAGAAATCAAAAACAGTTTTAAACTATATTGACGAGAGAGTTGCTCGAATCGTAAACACCCCTTACTTCCAACCCGAAGGTTGCGAGTTAGAATCTTAGCGTCAATGTCTATATGGTTGTTGTTCTCCATCTTCTCAGGTTAAGAAAGCAATTTCGAATTTTGATACACAAAATCAGCGATATGTTTCCTTTTAGGATGATATTAGTGATGATAACAACGACAAGCAAAGAGGACAGGAACTAATATGAGTTCCTTTTAAAATTACCCTCGTATTATTTGAAATAACGCATATTCACCTTTCATTTATTTTTTAGATCAAAACTGGTGATGCATTCATATTTTAGATAACTGTCTTTTAAACGTTATATTATCAATGAACCTGACATTGTAATTCACCTGGCTAGTCCTACATAGCAAAAATCTCTTCTCTCTTAATAATGTTGTTCTTTCTTGGTGAGTCTATCACAAAAAAAACAATCAAAATAGTTCTTTCATTGTTCTTATTTGAGTTGTTGTCTGCATTTCAAAATTCTAATTTTGAAGTGTGCTGAAATTTGTTTGAGATTGTAACTGTCGTGTTGAAGGATCTAGCTTATTGTTTGGATTTTAGGGTAATCGAATTTAAGGAAGAAATTTTTATTTCAAAGTTGAATAATTATAAAAATTTCTTGAGTCATTCTTTGTGTGTTGAAACTCAAAATAGCAAACACATTTGAAAGTTTGTTGGTAAGACATTTTTAGCCTTTTGGATTTTTAAAGTGTAAAATTTGAAGAGATTTAATTAAATGTTATTGAAAATTGCTTGAATATTTTTGTTTAACATTTGAAGGGTATTTGTACTTCAAACCGTAAACAACAAGAATAGTTTTGATTTCAAAAATAAATAAATAATTAAAAAAGACTTACTTAAGAATATTGAAATTCAAACATTGCAGGCAAAAATACTAAAATCAATCTTTCTCATAGTTGACCTTTGGCGCTTGATTTTTAAAAGAAAGGAATTATCATTTGTTATTACACCCCTTTTAATATTATACAAATACATTTAAAGAAAAAATAGAAAAAAGAATCGTTATTCTAATACTCCTTTGGCCTGCAAAATTTGTCTGGACTCCTCCAACTTCCACTCCATTGATACTCTTTCATCTCGCTACAAAACGAGAACATGTCTCACATTTCCACTATTATAAACGTCTTCTTCATCCATCACTTCGATTCAACAATTTTCAATTTCAGCAATGGATTCCATTTCTATGATCTCCTTCTTTATTTTCATCTTCTTCTGCGATTTCATGTTTTCCGTAGCTAATTCGTCGACGCTCGGAGTCAACTACGTTTCGCCGCTTCTAGATATTCAGGAACGTGAACGAGCACCTTCTTCAGTACAATTAACCGCCGCCTATGGCGTTCTTAATCGCCTAATTCCTTCCCACTTTTCGAGCTTTGAGTTCCATATCATTCACAAGGTGCTTTACTAGTTGCTCGCTTAAAATTTTAATACTCCATGATAGCAGCAAATTAAAGAGAATTGTGTACGCTTCATTTGTAGGAACATTGTAGTGGAGAATTTTGCTTTATCATAAGCAATCACCCTGGCTCAGCTCGAGATGGTTCTCCTGAAATTCTGTAAGTTACAGTTTTATTTATTACTGTAGTTTACAATGACAATAACCTTGAAGTACCAAATTTTCTGTTTCATTGTTTGTCTTTGTAAAAAGGAAGTACCAAATATTAGTGATTCTTTCTCTTTTCTGTTGTATAAAGTTTCACGCGCCAGTTCTGTTGTATAGTGATGATAGTTGATTGATTTCACCTCTTAACACAAAAGTATTACGCATGAGTCTGGTATGTAGAGAGCTTTATGAGCTCATTTTGTGCTAAACATATAATATTCTGTTATGTCATTTGTAGCAGAACTTATATAATACCATAATTACAAAATAGAATGTTTTTTCTCCAATTTTTTTTAGATTTAACGAGTATTAATCTCTTCTATACGTAACTTATTGCTCACAAGTGGAACTCTAATAGTAAATCTATCCGAATGTTACACAGAATTCGTGGAACCACAGCAGTAGATATATTGTCAGGTGTTCATTGGTACTTGAAATATTGGTGTGGAGCACATATATCATGGAGCAAAACAGGTGGAGCACAATTAGCTTCTGTACCTGATCCTGGCTCTCTCCCTGCTGTTCAAGATGCAGGAGTGGTAGTTAAGAGACCTGTTCCTTGGAGCTATTACCAGAATGCTGTCACATCAAGCTGTAAACCAGCTTTTCTTTTACTTTTTAGACAGTCCAACTCAGGAGGTATATTAAACATTTATTGATTTCTTCTTCTAGATACATTTGCTTGGTGGGATTGGAAAAGATGGGAAAAGGAGATTGACTGGATGGCTCTCCAGGGAATCAACTTGCCATTGGCTTTCACTGGGCAAGAAGCTATATGGCAAAAGGTTTTCAAGGTATTCCCCTTTGGCTATAGTTTCATATTGATTGTCTTAGTTGAAGATTCTAGTTCATCGTACTGATGTTATGTTGCATAGGATTGACTCAACTGAGAGTCTTTCATTTCACAAGAGTAATTCATATGGAAAATCCGTTAGTGAGTTAACTGATTTCCTGTTACAATTTCCTGAGAGGATGTTTTGACTAAGCCTGTTAGAGACTGTGTAGCTCTATCCAAAAGAACCTGGAAAATTGTTGACTCTTTTAGGAGTATGGAGAAATTATGTAATTGTAGATCTCATAATCAAAAAGGAAAGAGGCTCTAATGGAGTCTGTTCAAAGAGATAGTTTAGGCAGAAAAAGTGTAGATGTCGGGTGAAAGGTTCAAGTCAAAAGTTTTGGTATAGAAACTCAAAAAGCTGCTTAAGTTAACTTAGTAAAGTTATATTTGACCAATGGAATCAGCAATTAACTAGCTTTGACGTAATGGAGCCCTTATCTTTGGCCAGTACATTGACGAAGGACTAATCAAATTCTTCAATCTTTATATGGATGCTACTGTTGATGATATGAAATTGATCATCGTCTATACTTTTAGGATATCTCTGATTCTGGACACTTAAAAGCCCATTACTATGTGATCTACTGCTCCATTTGAAGATACTTCTTGAACTTCAACTTTTCTGTTAAAGTCTTCAGTTTGCTACAGTGGATACATGTTTAATGTAGAACATGTTGAGACGTCTGAACTTAAGTATAATATGAAGATTCTTTGGAGCACCCAAGGATGTGGCCTAGTGATCAATGAAGTGGGTGCAAACATTGGTGCCCAAGGTTCAAATTCCAAGAGAGACAGAATATTAGGTGATTTCTTTGCATCTACCAGAGCCTTAATAGGCAGAGTTATCTGGTCTGGTGAAAGATAGCAGGTACCTAGTAAAATATTTGAGATGTGAGCAAGCTGGCTCAAACATCATGGTTTTTCAAAAAAAACTATTAAGTCCCTTTCGATGTAACATTGGTCTTACTGTGTCCTTTGCTGGCTTTTTTTGCGTGCTTATATATTTGATGAATGGTTTTCATTTGTGCAGAACTTCAATATTAGCACTTCAAATCTGGATGATTTCTTTGGTGGTCCAGTATTTCTTGCATGGTCACGTATGGGAAACCTACATAAGTGAGCTTCTAGTCATTGATCTATCGATACAAATTATTGAAGTCCCAAGAGTTGGTGTTTTGTTAACTGAAAAAGTAGAGGATTGGTATTGCCAGTGTGCAGCTAATTACTAATTAGTACAAATGCCTTAAACTCCATTTTAAGCATCTAATATTTTCACTTGTCTAATCACGTGTCATTATAGTTATGCTTCATCAAAATTGGGGGAATGGTGCTTCTTTTGAAGAAATGAGTTCTTTTTGCATCATGCATTGCAATCAAATTGTTGAAATTTTTGCAATAAATTCATTTGTAGTAATTGATAATTTGCATTAACTCACAGAAATTGATGGTGCTATTTTTTAATGCTTAGTCATTCAGGAGCTAGTTTGCTTTTCAACATAAACAGATTTTTTTCTGGCATTCAACTTTGTTTCATTGGTTCAATAGTTACTTCTCTCATAAGCAAATTGGCTTGTGTGTTCTTATTTCTACTATAATTCTGTTCTTTTGAATTTTCAAACATAATGCATCTATCATAGATGAGGTGGGCCACTTCCGCAAAGTTGGTTTGATCAGCAACTCATTCTGCAGAAGAAAATTCTTGGTAGAATGTATGAGCTTGGGATGACACCAGGTACAATTATTATTATATAGTGTGTTGAAAGCACTCTTAAACTCACCTGCTTATCCTAACGGAGAAAGGCATATTTTCAAAACATATTTTGGCTAGAAAGGAGTTAGAAGTTGATCATGCATCTATGTTATATACAATTTTGATGAAGTAGAGGCACAGGTTTACTAAAAAAGAGAAATATGAAGATGAAAGTAAGCTATAAGGTTGCTCTTGTATACTAAAGTTAAGCTTTAATGCAATTATTCATTGCTTAATGTGGAATTCCTTATATATTAAATGATCATGGTAATCTGATTCTTGTTTAATTCCTAACACTTTTTTGATTGGTTAAAACAAATTAAGGAATTGCTTAAAAAAATTAGAATCTGTATAAGCTAAAAGTGTGCCCTTGACCTCTGGGTGCTGTTGCCTCGGTAAAGTATTCCTAAGTTGATTTCGTGCATCTTTCAGTTCTTCCAGCCTTTTCTGGAAACGTTCCGGCAGCACTGAAGCGTGTATTTCCATCAGCAAAGATAAGTCGTCTGGGGAACTGGTATATATCTACTTTAACACAAAGTACTTGATTGGTGATTTAAAGAAGCTAACGCCTCTATCTACTATTCTGTTCCCTTAATTTCCTTTGGATTCTTTCAATCTTTCTATTGGATTTATTGTGGAGATAACAAGAGAAGATTAGCTAGTTGGAAAGATTTGCCTTGTTTTCATATTTGATTATGCTGTTTCTCCTTAATCCTATCTTCAACTTATTTTTTCTTGGTCCTATATAATTAAGAAATGCAAAAGAAACAGTGGATGCTAGAGATATTTTTGAATCCAGACTTGCTCATTTTAGAAAGAACGTTGCTCATTTTTATAAATAGACACGTTGCTTTTCTTTATGATCTGCTTGTTCACTGTCTTTTTATATTAGTTCATTCACAATCTTTGACTATAATCACCTTTTCTAATAAGCTGTATTCTTGGGAGATAAGGACATTATTAAAAGTTAAAGTGGTCAATTACAAAGTTCACTTAATTAGCACTTTTGATAATAAATAATTAATAGTATGGCTGAGTCTTTTTTAAAATAGGTAAGTAAGCTTGTTGTGCAATTGTATCTTTTCTTAATGTTATAGGACAAAAAATTAGTTTAAGAAATAAAAAAAGTTTGGACTGATCCTTCTTGATGACATGACTATGATTAGAAGTACTTAATTTGCTGAAAATATTGGACACTATTCAAGTATGATGTCCAGTTAATTCTAACGTTTCTCTATTGATTGATTGCAAAGACAAACATTTCTATTATGAAATGGTGTCTTCTGATGGTTATATCTGTTTTTAATAAGTGACACAATCATGAAAAAAATCACCCAGTTATGGTTTTTATTCGATTAAACAACACGATATACCATGAGATGAGCTATGAAGAAGTTTAAGTAATATTGGCAGACCTGTACTAGAACTGATAACCTAATTATGTACTTGAGTCCTCAACTGCTGATAGAAATGAAGTGCATAATTTCAATAAGCATAATGCCGCAATCTTCTGGTATTTATTCACAATTGATTATCGGTTTCAGGTTTACTGTGAACAGTGATACCAGATGGTGTTGCACATATCTTCTTGATGCAACTGATCCTTTGTTTATTGAAATCGGAAAAGCATTTATTGAACAACAGCTAAAAGGTATTGTAATATAGTAACTTCTATCACCATTGGACCAATCACAATCTTATTTGGATGCTGTCATTGTAAAATTTTGTAGCTCAAATTGTCTTCTTTCTGTTTTATTATTTTCTGTTGGGGCCAACCGTGATGTTCAGAATATGGAAGGAGTAGCCACATATATAACTGGTAAGCTTTTTTTCAATTCCATTATCGTCAGGTGGAAAAATCATTTTACTTCTATAGTTTCATGTATTATTGGATACTAGTTGGCGTAGATTGGTCGGTTTTCATGATTTTTTGTTCCTTCGAATAGTTAGAACTTGTTAAACTCTCGACATGCTAGCATAAGTGACTAATTCTTCATCTCCATTTTCAAGAAGTCCTCTTTCCATCAACATGATCTCCAATTTCCTAGCATCTTTTGTTTATGAATCAAGAACTGACATGGTTGCATAGAGCTCTTGTGATGGTCACATGTGGTAATAGCCTATCATTGTAGCCTTGCCCAACTTTGTCTCATCCTAGTTGGAAAATGTCAATCTATTGCAGTGATACCTTTGATGAGAACACACCTCCTGTTGATGATCCAGATTATATCTCTTCTCTGGGGGCCACAATCTTTAAAGGAATGCAAAGTGCCGATTCAGATGCAGTTTGGCTAATGCAGGTAAAAAAGCTTAACTTTTTAGTAGCAGATTTTCCAGTGATTTGAAAATCTCTAAATTTTATGTCTACCGGTGTTTGAAAATTCTATTTAGTTAATCGTGTTTAGTTCTTCATTTGGGCATTAATTTAACATCCTGGCTTTACTTCGCCTCAATCATAGAAGTGTTAGTTTATTTCTCTGGCATGGCGCACACAGTTTGTCTTCGAAGTGATGAAACCAAATGTTTAATCCATGTTTAACTCCTCCTTTCTTATTTTTGACCAATGATTTCCTTTTACTTTTCTAGGGATGGCTTTTCACTTATGATCCTTTCTGGAGACCTACACAGATGAAGGTCGTCTATCTTATCTCTGTTTCTCTCTATAAAAATATCTAATGTTCATGCTGGTTACTTTATCAAGAGAAAAAAGAGTTCATGCTGATTGGCTGAAGCATATTGCATACTCCCATGAGCTGTTTAATATTGAGGGCATGGTACTATGATGTTTTGGATGAATTATAGGATGCTCCAAAATTTGGCCTTGAAGTTTTAATTATCTGCATGCACTATTTTCAGGCACTTCTACATTCTGTTCCTCTTGGCAAGTTGATAGTTCTTGATCTTTATGCTGAAGTTAAACCAATATGGGCTACTTCGAAGCAGTTCTATGGAATCCCATACATATGGAAAGTAACATTGCTATTTTTCTTTTGTGCATCTGATATAGTCTTCCCATAGTTAGCATATTATTTACTCAGTTCATCTGCCCTGTTTCAGTTGGAACTAATCTTAAAGTTGTCTTTTTGACTGGATATGTCATATATTTCATGTAATGACTTGGAATGGTGTTAGTTTGGTTTCAATAAATTATTTTAAATCTGTTTCCTTAAAGAATACATTCTGAACTGTCCTCAGAAAGTAGTTGCATATATTATTTCTATATGCATCACGAATCTAAGTCATGATGTCATGTCGGGCTGCTGACAATAATAAGCATGCCTGACCTTGGTTTTAAGAGCGTTAGACACCATACAGGTTTTGACCATGAAGTCCATAAAAGTTTAACCAGTGAGCACGAATCTCATAATATGGGTTTCTGGTGTAGTTAGCAGTAATTCATATAAGACTTGAAATCAGTTCAGGCCTTATTCATTCTAGAGATGAAATACCGTGAATTTCCTAGTTTTTGGGTTGGAGCTTTCTCACCAGCCTTGGCTCAGCCTTTTTCCAATCAATGGAGCTAGTATATTAGCTATTGCCACCTGAAATTGTCTTTTTAAAATTACTCGGTTTGTATTTACGATTTTTATTTCCAATGTCTCAGGTGTATGCTACACAATTTTGCTGGTAATGTTGAAATGTATGGAGTTCTTGATGCTGTGGGATCAGGACCTGTTGAAGCTCGTACGAGTGAAAACTCAACCATGGTAAGTTTTGTTCTAATCGTATTAGGTTTTCATTCTCCTTATAATTGTGTATCCAATACAGAATTATAAGTAGGTTGCCATTTTTTGGATCTTTGATATCCTGATCTGTTAGGATCTTTGGGCAATGCGGTTGAGTTACTTCCAATGCTCATGCAACTCCATCAATTTCTTCTGAGAATGTTTCTGAAGGGATTTCAAAATGAAACTGTCTACCGCTTCCTTTTTCATTGATTTAGAGATTACAGGATAGCTTAGGTGGTATAGGTAATAGTTATACGAGATTATTTGTTCTGTTAGTTGTGTTGGATTTGGATCTGCAATTCACAAATCTATTAGGATCTTGTTCATGTAATTCGATTTGTCATGTTTCTCAGTCCTTTCTATTCACTGAATTTATTCATGAATCACATAGTCTTAATTTTTTTCCTTGCCTAAAGGTTGGTGTTGGGATGTCAATGGAAGGCATTGAACAGAACCCTGTGGTGTACGATCTTATGTCTGAAATGGCTTTTCAGCATAGCCCAGTTGATGTCAAGGTAATGTAACGGTTTTATGTACAATGCTGGAGTTTATCATTTGATTTCTTCTGTATCTTTTCCTTTTTAGTCAAATTGGATCCTTTGTTTTGTGTATTAGTAATTTCCTTTGACTTATCAGTTCAAGCAAATGTATGTGAAGAACTGTGTTAGCTATAAGAAAGTATCCAAAGTTCTTTGCTTTGTAAATTGTATGTAATACCCTTTATCCTTTTACTTATTCAGTTTTGACTACAGCATGGTCAAGATTCTTCAAGTTTACAAGATTTTGCTATGTTGACAAATTCTATAGTTTGAGAGACAAAGCAGTTCAAACTAGCATGTTTTCATGTCATAGTACTTCTATATGTTATCGGTTAATGATGATTCTGGTTGCGTAGTGGCACTTAATAAGTCAATCAAACACTGTCTGTAGGCTTGGATAGATCTATACTCCAGAAGACGTTATGGGAGATTTGTTCAGCCCATGCAAGATGCCTGGAATATTTTGTATCATACCATCTATAATTGCACTGATGGTGCTTATGTAAGTAAAACCTGCTTATTGCTGCCTTGTTCTTCCATTTGAGGTGTTTATGCAAGTAAATTCTGTATCTTTGACTTGTCCTTACACAAAGAGGTATTTTAAGGATCTTTAGAGACATATGATATAAATTAATGGAAGCACTGTTTGCACTTGACATATGATAATATCATGTTTATAACTGATATAATTAGGTGGGATCTTTCAAATATGCTCCTCTAGAAGTATATACTCTGCATCACCTAGGAACTAAAAATATTTGGAGATCTGAAAGGCTAGGTAGATACATGTGTGGAATTGGTTTTAAGACAGATTATTCAGGACAAATGTGTAAAGAACATTTAGGATGGTGCAAGTTGCTTAGTGGAGAAAAGGAGAAGAAAATGCAAAAAGTAGTGTCATCTCAAAATAAATTGATAGAATCTCCTAAGCTTTATGCTCTCCTCAAATACTAAGGGACTACAACTGGTTGTTCTTGATGGAGATAAGTATAGTCTGATAGTTCCATTGTGTATGCTTGTGCAGTATTGGCAAGTTGACATGGTTATTACTTGCCCTTTTTCATGATTTCTAGTATAGTGCCTCATTTCAAGATTTGAATTCTAACAAAAGTAGTGCTGTAAAGAAATTTGAGATTACCAGCCTAGAAAAGTAATTCACTTGTTTATTCTCCTTCTCCTTTCCTTAACTATTTAGGTACATTATTGGAGTTTTATTCTGTACATAACTTGCGATATGGCTATAACCTTTGGCTATTTTGCTGATATTAGGGATTGGTTATATATTTTGTTGATTTCCGAACTTTGATCTGGTTCCTACATACCGAATGTGCATGCACTCCCTCACTTATGATGCCAATACAAGAACATGCATCAATCTCCAGAAAGTCCTATTTTTATCATCATACTTTCAAAGACTCCTATTTAATATGTTCAAAGTAGTAGTTTTTTTATGTTGAACATTTCCTTTGTGATTCTTGTGAAGGACAAAAATAGAGATGTTATTGTTTCATTTCCAGATGTTGATCCAAATTCCATTTCAACACTGCAAACAGTACTAAACGATGTCCATGAACGATATGGAAAAAGATATTTAAGAAGAGCTATTCTGGAAGAACCAAATGATTCCTATGATAAACCCCATCTTTGGTATTCAACTTCAGAAGTTATACATGCACTAAAACTTTTCCTGGAGAGTGGAAATCAACTATCTGACATCCGTACTTTCAGGTTGGATACGTTAGTTCCTCTTTTAAGTTTCCTTCTTTATTTCCTTTCTTCACTTCGTGAGGGTAGTGGTTGTTGTTCTCCATCTTCTCAGGTATGACCTTATAGACCTGACAAGACAAGTTTTGGCAAAGTACGCAAATGAACTATTCTTAGACGCTATAGAAGCATATAAATTAGATGATCTGCATGCTGTTGCACACCTTAGCCAAAAGTTTCTCGGCCTAGTGGAAGATCTAGATATGCTTTTAGGATGCCATGATGGATTCCTTCTAGGACCTTGGATAGAGAGTGCAAAGGAACTTGCTCAAGATGAAGATCAGGAAAGACAGGTAGAGATGTCTTTTACTTAAAACACCTTTCATGCTTAAAGCAAGAAGATCTTTTAACTTGAATGGACAATTTGCAGTTTGAATGGAACGCAAGAACTCAGATTACTATGTGGTTCGATAACACTGAGCTGGAAGCTAGTTTGCTTCGCGACTATGGTATGCAAAACATCCAAGCTTGTCTTGCTTATATATCCATGCTCTAGACTTCCCAAGCTTAGCCTATTAAGTTTTAGCTTTTGGAGGATAGAACTTCATACAAGGTTTTTGTTGATTCATTTTTCGTCCCCTTCTCTCTAGGTAACAAGTATTGGAGTGGGCTATTGCGAGATTATTATGGCCCTCGTGCCGCAATTTATTTCAAGTATCTGATAGAAAGTTTAGAAGAAGGCAAGGGCTTCAACTTGAAAGCTTGGAGGAGGGAGTGGATCAAACTTACAAATAGTTGGCAAAGTAGCAGAAATGTTTTCCCAATCAAAAGTAGAGGCAATGCCCTTAATGTATCACAATGGCTTTTTCAGAAATACTTGCAAGATTTGGGATCACACGATCATTAAGCTTTATAATGAATATTTGTAATATGGATATCCCCTGCCCGCAATATATATCCCATTACGGTTTCTGCAAGAAAAAATTCATCGTGGCTATGTTGTTAAAGCAATTGTACTTGTGACTTTTGACTAATGAAATGAACGCTCTCTTTAATGAAAAATAAAAAAAGTCAGAATTTACAGAAAAAAAAAAGTTTATTTATAAAAAATGGAAAATGTCACCTGAAAAACTCCTATTGATTAGACTGCAGACTAAAGTTTATTTTTAATTTCTAATTGTTCTTAAACTACAAAGTTGTCACTTCTTTGGAAGCATTGAAAGCCTGCGGTTAACTTATATTCCCTCCATTTCCGTTGGTGAGTTATTGAGGCAATGAGCACACATAAAAACAAAAAATGTTTAGAATATAGATTAAAAACTGTTTTTTATTTTTTCTCTTTTAGTTACTTTAAAGTAAAATTATAAATATAATAATTATATTTATTGGAATTATCACCTAAAAAATGAGAAATCCGTTATAGGCCCCAAATTTGAGGAGCAACTTTTTTTTTTTTTTGGTAATAGTAGAATCAGTATGGGTCCTTTTTAACAAACAACAAAAAATGTCTTACATTTTAACTGTTTTTTTACTTTGTTTCAAAATATTATAGAATATTTCTTTCTTTTTTATCTACCTTTAAATTTAACTTCCACACAACATGTTTAATATTATAAAATTAAAAAAATATTTAATATATATTTAATTTAAAATTATTAAAAAATAAAAAACATTGAACAAACAGAAAAAAAATAACTTTGCATCTCAAAAATAAATAAATAAATAAAAATTAAGCTTCCAAATTATTTTTGGCTTTAGCGGCGGCACAAAAATGAGAGAAAAGCCTCGGAACAGTTACACTTATTTTTAACTTATAAAAAATAATCTAACAATTCGCTTATTTTAAAATAGAGAAAAAATCATATGTATTTCTACTTGATGATAAACTTAATTCTTCATTTTAACCAAATTCCAATTAAGTTGGCTAGATTTGTTGGTAGAATTAATTAAGATTAAAATAAATAGAAAATGGTAAAAAAAAAAAATACTCCCTTTACTTAGAACAAGAACAACAGCGAAATTTCTATTTCCTTTTTAATCCAAATTAAAATCATTCAATTATTTCAAAATCTTTTTTAATTTTTGAAAAAATAATCTTATTTAATACATCATATTTCTTTTAATATTTATTTACATAGTCATTTTATAGAAATGTCAAATAATGGAAAAAACAAAAAGAAAATTTAATAAAAAAGATTCATACGTGCCTGCAAATTGTATACATTCATTCGGCCAAAAAAGCGTGGGTTTTGTAGATAAGTTTGTTACAGTCAATAAAATCACATCGTCAACATACTACATTCTATCTTCTTTGTTGCTGACTAGCTCCATTCTATATCTGTTTACCAAATCATCCTTATATAATACATTATATTTATTCATATCTTAATAATATATACATATATTTATGCACTTTCTCAAGTTGGCAAGGAGAATACTGTACTTTCAAGACTTTATCTAATATATTATTATATTAATTCTCTTTTCTCCCAAATCTTCTCATTACTGGTAAACCTCTTCCTGTTTTTTTTTTCTTCATCAAAAAAGCAATAAAACATGTCAAGAAAAAGTGCATATGAGAATTCATGGGCTGATCAATGGGACTACCATAAAGAATCCTATTCCAAAGAGAACAAAAAAGGTGATTTCTCCGCGGTTGGCGTCGGAGTGGCAAAGAAAGTTGGAGAAAAAACAAAGGCAGTGGCTTCAACTAGCATGAAGAAGATGAAAGAAGGTACTTCATCTGGATTTCAGTGGATCAAAGAAAAGTACCAAAAAACTGCCCAAAAGAATTGATTATTTTTTTCTTTTTAATTATTATTTGCATCATCTGTACATGATTGATGATATATTCATTTTACTGGCATGTATTGGTGGTTTAAATAAATTTGAGATGATTTCATTTATTGTTAAACCAAATTTCTTCATTCTTTTTTTATTAATATCAGTTTGATCATATTGTAGGTAATACGTATGTTAATTATTTTTTTTTATAATAATTCTAGCTTGAAGTGAAAAGTTCTTAATCGATTAGAGAGATGATTCATGAACACGCACGATACTTCGGTTATTTTTGAATAGTTAGCTATGGAGATCACGTTTGATGAAAATGTTCACTGATTAAATACTAACAGGGACTTTCTTGCAATTTAATCAACCATGTTTTCTTAAGTAATCATGTATCATTGTTATACATATATAAAGTTTGTTTTGATTGTTAGTTAAAATATATTATATAAAGTTTGTTTTGATTGTTAGTTAAAATATATTATATAAAGTTTGTTTTGATTGTTAGTTAAAATATATTATATAAAGTTTGTTTTGATTGTTAGTTAAAATATATTATATTGTATTATGTAATAACAAAAACCCATATTTTATGGAACAACCAATTTGGTGTGTTCCGTTAGTAAATTTATAAATTACAATACTATACGATATAATCAAACCAAATAATTACAAATTTACAATGTTACTAAATAATAACAAATAATATAATCGTTCATTATGAAACAATACAATATAGTATTAAAACGATATAATATTATATTTACCATACCATATAGTACAATAGATTACAATACGAAATAATGAATAACAATGACTCAAAATAAAGTGTTAGTCGTTCATTAGGCCCAAATTGAAAAACAGTTTGTCACAATATTGTCAAATGGGCTTTACTCAAACAAAACTGTAATTCGCCCATTTCGTCACTTTTTACTCACTATTTTGAATTTTGAAATTTCAGATTATAAGTGAAATTTTGTCTCTTTCTAAATTTTATTTTTCAGGATTTTAAGTAAATATAAAATAAAACTGAAAATAGCCCTGACCATGAAAAAATTAAATAACATTATAATATATCCATATATTAAATTTATGATGATATGATTTAATTTTTTAAAAAAAATAAATCAAATTATAGATAGATATATTAAAACGATTAATTACCTTTTTTTTTTATAAAAAAGGGTAATATAAAAGTCTTTTTCCATTCACCGTCCAGTCCATGATGTGAAATCTGGAAAATGATGGCAAATTAGCTAGAAGCTTCCGTCACGGTTTTCCTTTATTTGTTGGTCCATTAAAGCTACACTATCTTTCTTTTTTGTCTCTTTATTTAATTTATTTTCTTTGTTTTAGTTTTTTTTTAAAAAATGTGTATACTCTTTATTATAATCTTGGTTCTTTTTTTCATTTCTTGTTTATTCATGCTAAAAAAAAAAAATTGTTTTTGCAAAAAAAAAAAAAAATCACAAACAAATGCCGTTTCAGCATTTACCACAAGGTGTTAATCTCGTGAATATATACTTACCATAAAAAAATCTTATTAAATACTATATGATGAGAGTATTATTCGGAATACCATTAGATGACAGATTTAGCTTCCCCAAATCTATTATTAATTAATTAATTATATATCACTACTCTATTAGCTTGGATATTGATGCTATTCACGTGTGTCGACCTACCAATCAATATATTTAATTCTGTGTCATATAGAGTATAGTATATCACACATAATCACTTGGAATATTTTCTTCACGTGGTAGTTGGCACATAAGTATTTATTATCGTCAAATCAAATCATTTCAAGATACAATTCAATTCAAGCCACGTAAATTGAGTTATTAATAAAAAGACAAGAATAATGGTCAAGCCTAATGTGATTTTATTATTAAGATATGCATGAACATTAAATAATTAAAATTATTTGTTTGTAAATATTAATAAATATATGATTGAATAAAAATAAATTCAATATTAAGATATGATATATTTTCGTTCGCTAGTGATGGTGGAGATGGTTTGTAGTGGTGACATAGTGATAATGGTTAGGCTACTGGCTAATAATAGTGATAATGAAGGTGGTTGGTGTAGTATCAACTGATGGTTGATAGTGATATCAAGAGAATGTAAGGTGTCGGATGATGTATTTGTGATAGTTTTTTTATCGGATGATCCCGAAAGGACATATTTGTGGTAGTTACGTTGATTACAATGTTAGTTGTGATGGTGGAGTTGATTAGTAGTAAAATTAACCACAAAGTGGTATTATGACGTAGTAAAAAGTGCTTGTCAAGGATGATTATGATAATAAAGGTGATTGGTGAGACGACAATAATAAATGACAATTGTTGATTGTGAGATGGTAATAATAGTTGGCAATAATGAAAATTAATGATTGTTAGATGCATCCATGGTGAATAATATCATAAAAAAAATATATCTTTTAATGATATTTAAACATTATTTAAAATTATAATAATAAAAACGTATTCAAATCAGTTAAATACTTAAAATAGCTATTATGGAAACAAATAAATAAGTCTGGAAAGTCAAATCCAAATGATTAAGTATAATTTATGAATAATCTATTACTATTATAGATGTAAAAGATTTTGTTGATTATTCATTAACTTAATAGTCTTTTTAAATTTAAAATTGATAGAAGAAGATATGGAAAGATCAGCCAGAAATATCATTGAAATTATATATGTATTATTAATACAATCACATATGACTAACCCACATGTAAAGTAGGAAAAGGTGATGGAAAGTGGAGAAAGATAAAATTATATAAAAGGGAAATTTTTTCTTTTATGAAGTTAGAATTAGATATATTCTACCTAGGACTTAGGAGATGAAAGATGGTATTTTATTTAAAATTTATGAAGATGAAAAAAAACACGTTTGAAACACTTCTTTAAATTTAAAATTTATGGGCACACTTTTCGGATTAAAAACTAAATAAAATGCATATCTAGCAATGATTTTGAAATATAAGGGTAAATATATATTTTAAAAAATATTCCTGTCTGATAATTATTGTACACTATTGATTTGTGTTTTATAAGAAATAATAAATAATAGATGTAATATTATTATATTATTTTTTGACTTTATTAAATTTATTATTTTGAAAAATGTATTAAATAGAAAATAATAGTATCATTTTGGTTCACACGGGATCCAACTTCCCGATTTGCTTGAGTAGTCTTGAACTTGAGAGTTACAGCTTGAGCCAAACTTAGGAAAGCATACGAGTAGCCACTTTGGCCAAGTATTACTTTTAGTTATTTTCATGAGTTATCTTTTGTGTTTTAGTCTTTCGTATAATAAGTGAGCCAGTAAATTAACTCTTAATTTATTAAATTAGATAATTATTTTTAATATAGTGAACAATTATAATTAGATGGAGAAATAATAAATATTTCTCGTAGCCAAGGGACTTCTAATTCTATCTAAGGGCATCTCCAACACAATCCTCTATTTTACTTTCCAAATATAAAGTTCTCTATTTTTCAGACAACCAACTCCAACCTAATTCTCTATTTTACACTCTAAAAAAATATATTTCTCTCTCCTCAATATTATATTGTTATTTCTATTTTATTCTTATTTTCTTATTTCATAATATAAATTCTTTATTTCTTTTTTCTCAAATAATTACCTTATACATTTTTTACTGTGATATAAATTTATCTTAAAATTTTAAATAACATAAATTGCAAGAAAATATTAATACATAAATTAGGGGAGCAAATTCAAATAAAAACTGACATACAATTACATAAACACTCAATTTCATAGTCATTACATTGCTCCCACAATCTATAATGCATTACGGAGATAAAATGAGCATTTTTGTCCTTAATTTTTTTATGTTTAGCTAAAAATTGTTCAAACCGGAGATTCATCTACCACCACTTCTATAGTTGGAGTTGGAGTCTCTACGACATCTTGAATTGGTGCATTGAGAAACTATTAGTGATTCAAATATTTGTGATTATATGCAACGAGAACAATAACAAATACTTGAAAAAAGAAATCAACAATCACAACCGCAGTCACAACCACAATCGCAACAACTTTCAGAATCATATTCTATTTTTTTTCCAAATAGTGCTATATCTGGAACGACCTACCGGATTATTAAATTATTATTGTGATCAATTACTTATTATGTTATGTATTGTATTGTTGTCTTGTATTTAAATTTATATGTTATGTATTGTATTATTGTCTTGTATTTAAATTATATGTTATGTATTATATTATTGTCTTGTATTTAAATTATCATATCATGTATTATATTTTTTATAAATTTTTCATCTTGCCATTTTGATTTTTTGTATTCTTTGAAAATTAATAATAAAATGAATTTTTATTATTGATGAAAATTAGAAAAAAATTATTAATTTGAAATTGAAGTAGTATATATTAAAAAAATATTTAGAATGTTATATTACATTTAAAAAAGAATTATGAATATTAGATATTTAATTAATGAAATTATATATAAAATAATAAGTTAATTAAAAAGAAATAGAAATAATAATATAATAATAAAAAAAGTAAAATAGAAAGTGTGTAATAATTCTCAAAATATGAAAAACTATTATTTTATCTTTCTATAAATGAAGAATAAAGAATAATTCGAAGGTGAATTAGAGAGAATATTCTTTATTTTACTTTCTAAATATAAAAAATGAAAAGTAAAATAGAGATGATCGAAGATAATTTAAACGCTTCATTTTGCCAGCCAAAGTCAAAATAGTACAAACACACAACACAATAAACTCTTGATTTTCCAGAATTAAAAAAAAAACTATGTAGGCCCTGTTGAGCCACAAATATATTTGGGAAAACTTTATAAATTGGTATTTGGTCATATAATTATTATTACTTTGACAAATATGTACGGCAAACATTTCAAGTTTATAAAAAGAGTTAGAATTTGGCCCCAAATTTTAGCATTAGGATTTTTTTTTAAAATTATCCCAAACTTCTGTATTGATTTTTTAAAATACCCAGCATTTATAGTGTTGAACTAAAATTTATTTCTAAGGTTGTTGCACAAATTTATATTTTTCATGCAATTTTTCCGAGCTTGTTATTCTTAGTGACTTTCAATTATAAGGTAACACTAAATGCTTAGAAAATTTGGTTAGAAATTTAAAAAATTTATAATTTTTTTTATTTTAAAATAATCTTTTTTTATTTTTAAATTAAAAAATATCAAAGTTAAAAGGATAAAGATATCAAAAAGACAAAATACATAGTGTGAAATATGTTCTGATCAAACAGATTTTTCCTAAGTATTAATAGTAGTTTTTAGTATATAAATATCAAATTAATGAAACTTCTTTTTTCAAATTCATATTAATTATGTTTAATGTCATGACTTTTTATAAAATATTTTCATAATTTTTAGACTTACGAATATTTTTAATAATTTTTAAAAATTTATGAATATAAATTAATTTTATTAAAAATAATCAAATTACTTTTATTTACTACTATATAAAAGAGGCTAGAGAAACAGCTGTTCGTCAAAATGCCTACTTCCCCAGCCAGGGGCAATATAATAATTTACGAAATATCATTGTACTTAACTGCTTTGTTGTTGCACTTTCTTATTTATTGGACATAAAAGTCCACCACATTTCCGTTTTTGTTTTACCTCAATAGAAAAACAAGGGGCCCATAATTGTCTTTTTAACACATGTACTCATTTCAACTATTCTCATTTCCTTTCTTTTATTTGTTCCTCACAATTTCTCCTTTTAATTCTTTTCACTTCGTTTCTTTTGTGGCAATTAGCTTTTAAAAATTTGATTACTTTATTTATACAATTTTTTACAAAAATATTTGTTTCTAAAAAATAAATTAATTAACACTTAAAATTTTATTATTGTCACGTGAATTTGAATAGATTTAATTTATATTATTGAAAATTACGTTTGACATATTATAAATCATAATAATTAACAATTGAAAATATTTTTAATTGACTTTTGAAAAAAAAAAGATTAATTGACTGTTGAAATTTTATCATTGTCCAATGAATTTGAATAGGTGTAATAATATGTATTGATAAAATTATGTAAGAAATACTACAAGTCACAATAATTAACAATAAAAAATATTTTTAAATCATATAAAAAATTTGGTTCACTAACTTGAGTAGAAGAAGTAAACTATATTATTTGAAAATAACATTAAAACTTCTAGAATTCATAAATTAACAACTTAAAATACTTATGATTGTATTAATGTGTGTAGACAATAAAATTTTGCATCAAGAAATATAATAATCAAGAACGAAAAAAAATCATAACAATTATATTTATTAATTTAAATGCGAGCGATTCATCAACATGCTTGCTTCCTAAACAAGGGCAAGTTGGTAATTTATTGGGTAATTTTACTTTTACGTCTACTTTATGATTTTTGTTCTCATTTCCACGGTGTCCTATAAATTGATACATGAAAAGTAATTAATTATGTAAAAATTATATAAGAGGTACTACAAATTATAACAAGTAGTAATTTAAAATATTTAAATATGTACTGCATAAATTGAAAAATAAAATAATATATTTTGTTTCAATAAAATTGCATAAAATATATTATAAATTACAGTAATTAATAACTTTAAATTTCAATAATTTCTCAAGTTCTATTTGTATTATTTAAAATTAAATAAAAAATAATATTCTATATTTTTTCAATTTATATGACACATTTTATTTTTGAGAGTTTAAGTTTGACTAAGAATTTTTTTATAAAATCTTTAATTTTTTAAATAAATTTCTAAATTTTTGAACTACATAAAAAAGTACTACAAATTACCATAATTGACAATTTAAATTATTTAAAAAAATTTATGATAAAAAAAACTTATCTAAAATTTTAAAAATTTAAAATATGTCACATAAATTGAGATAAGAAAGTTCCCATAGAGTATATCTAAAAAGTTTTTTTAACCAAACAATAAGACTTTATCTAAAAATAATTTATTAAAAATATATAAAATACTATTGTCAAACACCCTCGATTAAAATTTATACGGTAAAAAAAATAACTCCGCAAAGTTACAATAAAACACATGTTTTACTAATTTTGTAAAGAATATAGTTGTTGGAGGGTTCCAATATAAAAGGGCGACACATTATAACCGAGACCGACTATTATTGCCCAAATACTACTTAGACTTACCATAACACGTTTTCATATGGACAAGTTAAAGATTATCTCACTTGGAAATTATCTGATTAAATATTTATAAGATAACAATTTCAATTTACTAAAAATATAATCTTAGATATAAGCTCAAAAAGAATATATATAAAAATTGTTATAAAATCAAGCTCATGACAATATAAATATAAAGAGACGAAAATAAGAGAAGTAAGATGGAAGAAGACTTTCTTCTTATTCAAGTGTATATAACTTTCATATATTTATATTACAATAGTGAATGAACAATCCTATTTATAGAGCGAGAAATCACTCCAAATGTCACCATATTAAGTATCATAATAAATAGATACATTCTTATCCAAAAAGGTCCATGTAACCTAGTGAATATGAATGGTTGTTCATGTACCAACCTTATGGACTATCAACTCATTCAATGAATTTATAACAAAAATAGAATAATAGTATGTAATAGTTATAATATTGGTTTGATAGTTACCTGTCCTTTAATTTCTATTATTATTCATCGTTTATTATACTTTAATTATCATTTACGTACGTATATGATAATTTTTGTATATGTTACATTTCTTTAGTCGATTTTGAATAGTTTTTTCTCGAGTGTACATGCGCGTGTGGATGCAAGCGAGTGGTCGGATTATATGACGGTGTTATCAAATTCTTTGGCTATAAAGTAGGAATGAGCACTACATTTTTTCGACTGATATCAGTAACACTTTGACAAAATACTGAAAGTGAAGTGATCAAGTGTAGAGCCATGGCGATTCCTAATATACGGATCCCTTGTCGGCAGTTGTTCATCGACGGTGAATGGAGAGAACCCCTCAAGAAGAACCGATTACCCATCATCAATCCGGCCAATGAAGAAATTATCGGTATTTGAAATTTCATAGGTTTAATTTCAAAGATCTCTTGCAATTTAGTGGACAACTTTTGAAATGATGTTAGAAATTGTGAAGATTTGTGTGTGTTTTATGGTTGCAACTGGAATATGTTCTAGAATAACCTTCAAATTATATTTTCCGCAAGATTTGAGCAATTATGTTGCAAATTAATGAGTTCTTGTTTGATCCGGTTGTAAATTTTTTTTATCTTCTTGGATTTTTTCAGGGTATATTCCCGCAGCTACAGAGGAGGATGTAGATATGGCCGTCAAAGCTGCACGGAGTGCGCTTCGTCGAGATGACTGGGGTTCTACTACTGGAGCACAGCGTGCCAAATATCTTCGTGCTATTGCTGCTAAGGTTGGTGTGTTCAGTTTGGTTATTTTTCCATATCGTTATTAGGTGGACCACCTAGGTTTGACTTTCAGGTTTGGTAACTTACGGATGCTTGGGTGGAATTTCTCATCTGAGAATTTTATCGTTTGTTGACTTGCATTTTCTTGATTGCTTATTAACCTAAGGAAGTGTTAATTTCACATCTTCCAAGACTATACTATAGTGTCATCTCATGAGATCGGTTAACATGATTTTTGTAGATAGCCCTACAGTTACATCAAGATTGCTCAAGCTGTACTTGATTCCCCCTCCCCCCCCAAAAAAAAAAGAAAAAAAAAAGAAATCCCTCAAATTGTGTCGTTCAGCTAACATCAGCAATTTACATCTAATTGAGTAGCACCTGCAAAGATTATTCTGTTTGAATAATAATAAATTATTTCTCTTCTATTTACTATACTCAAGAAAAATAATTACACTGCTTCTCTACTAAACTGAACTGCATTATGATAATGCCAGTTTTTCGCTAGCTTTCACCTTTGACTCTGAATATCATGGCTAGATAGCAGATCCAGTTTGATTGGATTATGTTGTAGTGTACTAACAGTTCTGTGTGTATATAGCATTTACCTTGATTCTTGGTGTTTGAGTGTCAGGCCGATAGTGATATTTTTACTATTCATGATTATTTGTTTATGCTTTATTGATTCAGTTGCTGTTGTTTACATTTACTGTAGGTACTGGAGAAAAAGCCTGAACTGGCTACACTTGAGACTATCGATAATGGAAAACCCTGGTTCGAGGCTGCCTCGGATATAGTAAGTTCTTGCTTAATAGGATAAACATAGGATAATTTATTGCAAAGACTTCATTCTACTTATGTGCTCTTTCTTATCTTCCAGGATGATGTCGTAGCGTGTTTTGAGTACTATGCAGATCTAGCTGAAGCTTTGGATTCAAAAAAGCAGACTGAAGTTAAACTTCATTTGGATTCATTCAAGACCCATGTTTTAAGAGAACCTCTTGGTGTTGTGGGGTTGATTACTCCATGGTACACCACTTAATGTTAATGATTTATGCTCTTCTTATCTCTTTCAACCCACTTTGAAATATGGCATTCTTCTCTTTTCAAACCAAGATGATATTATTTTAGGCGACCAACTTCTGCATTACATACATTTACTTTATATGTGGCCGCTCTATCTGGTTATGAGCTATTAAGAAAAATGAAGAGACTGTTCGAATGAGCTAAACTTTGAGCTTTATGATTAATTGAGATAGCCTCCTGAACAACCAAAAATTAGAGAAATGAAAACAGTTTGCACTTGTAGTTCATTAAACTAGTTATCAACTAGTTCAGCGGTGTCTTTAATTACAAAGTTGGATGCCATCCTAACACGAGCATCGGGAATGATAATCAAGTGGACTTGTGAGAATTTTATTTATTGGATAGTGACAACATACACATTTCAAGTTCTGAAAAAGGTGAAATGTCATTGAGATGAATTCTATGAATCTAAGTTCTTTAGAAGCCTTCAAAAAAGTTTAGAGAAATTAGATGAAAAAGTAGGAGAGACTCGAGGGGATGTAGGAAATTGTAGAGTTCTCCTGAATATTTCTTTGTTTGTTGGCCTCAAATGAATTGCATCTTCAAGGCAATCAGGAATACTTGTGGAAGTCAAAAGGGGCGTTGACAAACTGGGGGTGGGGGATAGTTTTCAAGAGATTCTTTTTTTTTCTCTTTCCTTATTTTACCATTCACTCTGATTAGTGGACAAACCGCTGCATTTGCCGTTTCAAAGATCCCTAAAAAGATTAGCTTTTTTTGGTTATGAGTTAGGGAGAGTGGAAATCAATCTATTGGAGCATTGTGAATTTCATTGGATTTTTCGTGTTTCGATTGAGAGAAAAGATTTAGATGATTGACTTATGAGCTTTTGTTTCATAATGAAGGAATTATCCTCTTTTGATGACCACATGGAAAGTCGCTCCTGCCCTAGCAGCTGGTTGTGCAGCAATACTCAAGCCATCAGAACTAGCATCTATGTGAGTTCTTAGACGGTTTTCTTCATTATCCTTATTAGTGGTCCATATTATTTACATCTTTTTTTTTTTTTTGCAACTTCAGTACCTCTTTGGAGTTGGGTGAAATCTGTAGAGAGGTGGGTCTTCCTCCTGGTGCCCTTAGCATACTAACGGGATTAGGACATGAAGCTGGTTCTCCTTTGGTATCACATCCTGATGTTGATAAGGTTTGCTTTGTTTCTTTTAGGTGTATCTGTGCTTGCCTAAATTTAATACTATGTTAAGTTCATGTGATGAATGCATTTTTACTTCTTTGGGGAGAGCAGATTGCATTTACAGGAAGTGGCCCAACAGGGGTCAAGATCATGACCGCTGCAGCTCAACTTGTTAAAGTACGTGCACATCTAAATAATGATTTAGGTTCCTATTGGCAAAACCGATATGCTGGTGGATTCAGCTCACTAAGCCTCTTTATGTCATTTGCAGCCAGTTACTCTTGAGCTTGGTGGAAAAAGTCCAATAGTTGTGTTTGATGACATTCATAACCTTGATACAGGTTTGCTCTTTTAGTCCTATTTGACAACTCCCTTCTAATGTATATTTCTGTACCCGACATATCTGGAATTTCCTATCACATACTTAGCAGAACTGATAATTTTGGAAAAGGAGGAACTTCATCATTTCAACATCCTTCTATTTTGGAGGAGCATTATCAATATAAAAAAGAAGGAAAAGAAAGAACAGGGAAAATCCAGCTATTGAAATTTAACAGGTGACTAGCACATTACAGATCAATGCTCTAACCTCCGAGTTATGAGCAAATGCGTAATAATTGCCTAAACTGTTGGGAATACGAGTCTTAATACTACTTTCTATGCCCTCATACATTTCATAGTCACCTTTGCGCTGCATTTACGAAATTAATATAGCTCTTGAGCTTAAGTGTCCTCATTGTCTACACAGCTGTGGAGTGGACTCTTTTTGGCTGCTTTTGGACAAATGGTCAAATTTGCAGTGCAACTTCACGTCTTATAATACAGGTACTAGCTTAAATATCGGGGAAGGCCCATGTATTTAGTTAGTTTTCAGTTTTATGGTTATCATGGTTCTCTGACACCACTGTTTACCACTATCTAGAAAATACTGTATATACTATTGGCAACTAGCAATTCCTTGAGAATACAAGACGATTGTGGGTGTGTGTGTATCTTAAATAGCAAATAATTAGTTTTTCTCGTAACACTATATCAAGGTCACTCTGTTTTTCTCTGGTTGTTCATAATGAAGTTTCTTCAGGTTTAAGATTATGTGAAACTTGATTGCTCCTTAATTTGGTAGTTCACTGATGGTACCTGAGTCAAACATAATATCAGTTTGTGAAAGTTGAAACAGAAAGGGGCCTAATTTCTAATGGTTGACTCAGCAGAATGTGCATCTAGTACTATACCTTGATAGACCAGACAAACCAGACAATACTTTATCTAATAGTAGGATAAAAGACCCTGCTTCCTTTTTCTTATGCTACAAGATTAGATTGTGAAATTTAGTCCCTATTGGACATCAATTAGTTTGACCTTTGAAAATTTAATTTATCTTAACTGAAAACCAAGGGCTCTGTAACAGATAAATGTAAGAATTCAAAAGTTTCTGAGGAAAAAAATAAAAAAGAAAGTAAACAAAAGGCAAGGTCTTTTCTGCTCAGTTCAATTTCCTTATAAAAAAACAAAAGGCATTGTCTTGCGAGCTATTGCATAGGAGCGGGGTTTTTACCCTGTGTGCACCCAAAGGATAGCGGCTGCGGATTTTCCCCTGTCATAAAAAAAGAAGAAGTAGGACGATCTACTCTCAGAGAGGGTGAGACTCCTAGTTTTTCTTTGTTTTTTAAAATGCCACCTTATTATAATATCCTTCCATATAGTTGTTACTGTTTTGCTATTCGTTGTCATGTTTCTCCCTGCCACCTGTTTTTTCGTTTTATTACTACTTTGATTTGCTTGGGCTATGTTCTTGTTGTTGCCACCTTATATAACACTGAAAACAATACTATTACGGAGTCCCTTTGATGTATTCTTTGATGCTATCTCCCTTTCTAGTATCGTCAAACACTAGAGCTCTTTGTGAAAACAAATTATGAATTTGCAGGAAACAATTGCTCCACAATTTTTGGCCAGGCTTCTTGAGTGGACAAAAAACATCAAAATCTCAGATCCCTTGGAAGAAGACTGCAAGCTTGGTCCTGTCATTAGTCGTGGACAGGTAAAGACATTTTTGCAATAAACTAGTAGAAGATGTTCTGCTTTAACTGTATTATAAAGTGCTTGAAGACAATGTTGTGTGGTGCCTTAAATAGATGCAACTGTAGTGTAAAATTTATGTTGTTCCCTGCTTAAAGTGATTTATGTGCGGAAGTGCCATCTCATTGGATGAGATATAGTCAACAGGATAAGTTTTGGGATATGGAACTTAAAGTCACAACGGTCTGTTTAGACTTTTTGCAGTTTGAAAATTGCCAAAAGCTATCCAATGGTCTTTTTTCTGGTGTAATATCACTAGTTGTGCTGCAGAAGAGAAAAAATAACCAGTCAGCATTGATGATCTTGCAAAAATAGCCGTTCAAATGGGTTGGTTTGTACATAGTTTCACAAGGCCAAGAAATATTTAAGAAACATATCTCTCATGAAAAATAAACAACTTCTTTAAGATTATACTTGTACTGGTGAGACAAATCTTCTGGCTGAAACTTTGATGTTTGCTACTCCTTGATTCAGTGATCATATTTAAATGTTGCGAGAACATAAAGTGTTCTCCTTGTTTAATGTCACCTCTAGTTTGTCTTGTTAACGTCACCTCTAATTTATCAAGATGCAAGGGACTTCTGTCTGAGAAATTACTAATGCTTCCTCTTTGAACTTCTATAGTTAATATTGTTAATTTGAAGTTCTATTCACACCCTTGTAACTTATCCTATTCATACCTAATAAATCTGATTACTTCTGTTCATAATTGCACAACTTTGGGTTAGACATTTAGACGTTTGGTGTTCATCCCATATAAAGTTCATGGTAAAACTTAACATTAGAAAGTAATTGAGTACCGCCTATATTAATGGTGGTCAATGCTGTATAATATTCATCTGCTTACCCTAGTTAGTCAATGTTATTGTTAAAGAACTATTGATGTGAGAAATCATTTCTTTCAGAATTATTAGAACTTAATCTTTGATGGAAGAATGAAAATACAGAGGATTCATGTTTTTTGCTAAAATAAAGAGATATTGATTATGTATTTGAAAGAGTTAATTGGTCTTGTTGTCCAAAATATTGTCAATTAAACATCTGCCAAGAGAAGGGGAGTTTCTTTAACAACACCTTAATGTAAATAGGAGGTTGACTTAAATCTTAAAAGGAAGTTGAGGAGAAATTATAGTACAATCGACATGGAAGGTCTGTGTAGTTGTGAAAAGCTCCAGAATAGAATAAGAAATGATCATAATTCACATCAGTTTAGAATTCTTTGAAGATACTGGAACTTTCTTATCACTGGGCAAAGCAACAACATTTAAAAATGATATGGATATTGGCTTTCAATTTGTGTCTAGTTTGTTTCTTTTCTTGTTATCATGTTCATCTGCTGGGTTCTTTGTCAAAAATAATGTTTATCTGCTGGGTTTCTTTTTTTGTCTAAGCAGACTTATGAAATATTCTTATATGTTGACTTGTTTGTTTTACCTTTCAGTATGAGAAGATCTTGAAGTTCATCTCTACAGCCAAAGATGAAGGTGCAACCATTCTTTATGGTGGTGACCGACCTGAGGTAAGGAACACTTCTGGGTGAAAGTATGCAGGTGCTGTATTTATCAGTATGTTGGAACATGACTCGATTCTTCACTGGATTTCAGCACTTAAAGAAAGGATATTACATTCAACCAACAATCATAACTGATGTTGATACGTCCATGGAGATCTGGAAAGAGGAGGTATTTGGACCTGTTCTTTGTGTCAAAACATTTAAAATTGAAGAGGAAGCCATTGAACTAGCAAATGATACCAAGTGAGTTGGCTAGACTTAAGATACACGATTCTATTATTTCACAAACATTCCTTTTTCTAATTTACGCTTTTTTCTTTGTTAGGTTTGGTTTGGGTGCTGCTATTTTGTCAAAAGATCTTGAAAGATGTGAACGTTTCACAAAGGTGAGAGTAGTTCCTCAATTGCGAAAAACATCTTTTATCCATACCCAAAGGCACTGCTTCTTGCAAAGCCAGGGATGACCTCTTAGTAATTGGACTTTGCAGGCTTTTCAGTCGGGGATTGTCTGGATCAACTGCTCGCAGCCATGCTTTTGGCAACCACCATGGGGGGGTAAGAAGCGTAGTGGTTTTGGACGTGAGCTTGGGGAATGGTAAGCACTCATTGGTTGATTTTAGTTCCATGTTGAATATCATCTTAGTGACTTAGCAATTACCTCACTTTCCCTTCAGCCATCTTGTTTCTTTCTGCTACCAAAAGTTCTCTTTCTTGAATTAGCTATGTTGTGTAAAAGCAACCGAGTATAACGGGAAAACCTGTGGTTGTATTACCACACTTGGAAGAGTATTTAGATGGAGAATCTGGCAAGCTGTACAGCTGATTAGTGATATATTGCTCTTTCTTCTTTCTCGCAGGAGTCTCGAGAACTACCTAAACATTAAACAGGTGACTCAGTATGTGACTCCGGACGAACCATGGGCTTTTTACAAGTCTCCTTCAAAGCTGTGAAACTTTCAAGTGGTCAAGGATTATGTGAATGATGAAGAAGCAGAGATGAAACTTGGATCTGATGTAGAACTGGCCTCGGTTGTTATTATCAAGTCTAATAATCTGTTTGAAGGGACAAAATGTGGACTACATTTTTTTTTCTACTGATATTGCGGTCTTCTGTTTATTTCATCTTTATGAGCAAAGTGTCAATCTTGGATTCATCATATTCACTAATTGCACGTTACATGCAAAATTTCATAAGAGAAAGGTTTAGCAAGCTATATTAACTACATAAATTCATCTTATGCAATTTCCACAAAGGGGAAATAGCATGGGATGGATAAACAAAAGCACCAATGAGAAGTTAGAAAAGTGACTTAATGATATGGACTAATCTTAACATTTGGTGA
The DNA here is from genome assembly GCF_036512215.1 of Solanum lycopersicum. NCBI lineage: Eukaryota > Viridiplantae > Streptophyta > Magnoliopsida > Solanales > Solanaceae > Solanum > Solanum lycopersicum. The sequence continues at coordinate 60,644,932 of NC_090802.1, read as the reverse complement.
GTTGCTATTTTGGGTTAGTAAAATATGAAGAGGGTTAAACCACTAAAAATGATTGAAATTATATGCAAGCTAACTTACATGGTTGCATTTAATATTTACATTTTTCCATTCCTAAGTGATGATTATGAAAGTATTAGTCACTTTTTCCCCCTTTTGCTTTTCATTTTCCAATTCATTATCTTACTATTTTGTCCCATCATTATTTCGGATGATTACTAGTACAGTGCTACATCTCTTTCTTCTTGATCTGGTATTCCCAATGAAACCAAGTTAGGTACGGCACTTTAAAGAGTACGATGACAAAGAAAAAAATAGATATCGAAAGACGAAAATAATTTTATGAGGGTGTAACGGAAAATATAATTTTTTTTCCATAAAAAATATTTTTTGCATTGTGGAAGAGGAAAAAAGAAAATAAGGAGAATTCATGTGGAACTTTACGAACACAAGAAAATCTCTGTGGTTGAAATTTCTTATTGGAAAAAAAAAAATCTTCTTGCTTTAGTAAAAATATTTTCAAGAGAATATTAGAATATGCTTTCCAAGTTCCATTTATCTCAAATATATGAACTTCCTCTGTTCGAAAAATAAAAGATCATAATTCATATACCTTAAATTAGACAACTTTATAATGACAAACATAATAAATACAAATATTTCTGTACTGTAGAGTGATGAAAGCCGATTAAATAAAAACAAAAGAAATGTCGAAATTTGCTACCTAGTATTTATTTATATTTGCCTCATTATAATATCAAAAAAAAATCAACCAATTTTCTTCTGTCCTTTCTTTCTCACTGGATCTTCTGTATTCATCTCAATTTTTATTTACAGTATTCATATCTCTTTCTCCCCCAACATTCTCGTCCACCTCTTTTTCTGCTTCATCTTCTGTCAGCACTGTCACTTTCAGGTTTCTGTATTGTAATTATTGAGTTGCCCCTTTTGAGATTATTTCCCAAATTGTGTTCATTGTAGAGTTAAAAGAATTGGGGCTGTTGATTTGGGCGGAACGTTTTATCCTTTTTTTCTTTTGAGATCTGAGCTCTGCTTTTGATAGAAATGGGAAGTTCTGAGGAGAAAGTTGTGGCTGTGATCATGGTCGGTGGACCAACCAAAGGTATGCATTTTTTGATTCAAGTTTTAGAACTTCACCATCCAAGTTCTTTATCACTGTTTGGAATTTGGGAATAAAAGAAACCCTTGATTAATTTCAATTCAATTTAAATAAAGTTCAAATCTTGTGCCCTGTGTTCTTGATTCCTTGACAGGTACACGTTTCCGCCCATTGTCATTGAATATCCCAAAGCCACTTTTTCCATTAGCAGGACAACCAATGGTTCATCATCCGATCTCTGCCTGTAAAAAGGTAATGCTTTCTTTGTACTAATGCTAAATATGGTTATATAGATTTGATGTTCTAAGTTTTCTTGTACTCGTTGATGGATGGGGTGTTCAAAGTGTGAGTTTTTATGCATTAAACTAATGCCTTTCTGTACATATGGGCTTTCAGATTCCGAACCTAGCGCAGATCTACCTCGTTGGCTTCTATGAGGAGCGTGAATTTGCTATATATGTGTCTTCAATCTCGAATGAACTAAGAATTCCTGTCAGGTTATATTACTATCCTGCTTATCAGTGCAGTGAGTTTTATGAACTTCTTAATATTGGAGCTCATTCATGTGCATATTGAATTTATTGTTAATAGATACCTGAAGGAGGACAAACCACATGGTTCAGCTGGAGGTCTTTACAACTTTAGGGATCTGCTCATGGAAGACAGCCCGGTTGGGATCTTCACTCTTCTTGATTATATTTTTGTGATGATCATGTATAAATTGCTGGGAAATATAACTACAGAGTTAGTTAATGGGAACATAAGAATTGATCAAATATGATCTGAAAAATCTGAAAATATAAGTGGGGCTACTGCCTCATCATACTTAGTGATCTCTATTAACATGGTTGTTTTGTCTCCCCTGGCAGTCACATATATTTTTGCTGAACTGCGACGTTTGCTGCAGTTTTCCTTTGCCTGAGATGCTCGGTAGATAGTTCTTTCTTTCCCTCTTTATACTTCACTCCCACTTCTTAACTTTCTATCGTCTCCTCTCTTGATCAACTTCTCTGAAATAAAGAGCATTGCAGTAGTTTGTATTTTTGACTTTTCCAAGTTTTACCTTCTGTTTGCTCCAAATTTGCAGAGGCTCATAGAAGATATGGTGGAATGGGAACCATTCTTGTCAGCAAGGTAGATGAAAGTACCCTCGAACTGTTTGTCTAAGACACATGCTATTGGCTATTTTATAGTTTATTAGCATCTATTATGTGATTACTTCATGTTGAAAGTCTATTGGAGTTTCCATGTGTAGGTGTCTGCTGAGACAGCCAGTGAATTTGGAGAACTGGTCGCCGACCCCGTTACCAATGAACTGTTGCATTACACTGAGAAACCTGAAACTTTTGTACGTCCAGATATTTACTTGCTCTTGGATTTTACTTGCACAAACTAAGAAATGTGTAGGTTTATACCCATGGATACTTGCCTAAATATGACTGGGATGCAGGTGAGTGACCGCATCAACTGTGGTGTGTACGTATTTACACCAGATATCTTCAATGCTATTCAAGGAGTATCCACTCAGAGGAAAGACAGAGGTTAGTGTGTTTTCATATTAAAAGAAATGAGATTTTTGGTCCATCTCGTCCTTTGATCTCATTGTTCTAGTGTCATTTTCACCTTACAACCATATTGGGCTGATTTGAACACTGATATAGCACAATTGCTGAAATAGAACAGTGTTGTGCTTGACTTGGGACTATATTACGTCTTCCTAATCCAATGTGGTTTTCAAGTTTCTTAAAACCCATGCAATGATTGGTCTCAATTCTCAAACAATAGTATTATATGGGGTGATTTATGAAGTATTTTCTCTTCTTTTGCAGCTAATCTAAGGCGTGTATCCAGCTTTGAAGCTCTTCAGCCAGTAAATAGGTATAACTTCCCTATACAACTACATAATAGACATTTTGGTGCTACCTTCAGAGAGTAATTATCTCATTTGCAGTTGCCCTTTATTATGATATCACTGTTGCAGCTCAACATGGTATCTAGGTGCTTAGTCTGATTTTTCATTCTTCTATTCAATTGCTTACAAGCATGGTTGCTTCTTTCTCCTCGTTGCATGGTTGCTTTTTTCTCCTTGTTGCATGGTTGCTTCTTTCACTATATTAGTAATTTATTTCAGTATTTTGTTTGGTGAATGGTGAAACCGGGTGAAGCTTTATAACTCTAGCAGCTGATAATCACTTTTGAGGACAGAGGTTCTAGGTGCTGACATAATTCGTACCTTTAGTTTCATAGGGCAATAGGCGAATACTTATCTTCTTTAAGTTGTTGAGGAGAACACATAAAGAGCAGATTTTTGGTTGCTAAATCTTTTGAAGGATAATGATTCTAATTTGTTTGTAGTTTGTTTTTCGAGGTTACTCATTTCATTAGGATGATGTTACTACACAATCATATGTTCCCACAAACACCTGTCATTTTGAGCTTTAATGGAATGGATGAGGTTACTGCTCACTGTTTGACCAGTAAATGATATTCAAAGTGCAAAGTGTTCGTCTTGTTGTCTTCACTGTCATTGAGGAGTCCACCAAAACTGAAACCAGTTTTAGATTTTTGAAGCCCACACTTATCCCAAGCTTAATCGATTTAATTTTGGCATCTTCCTGAGGTCTGCTCAACAAGACACTGCCACAAATGTTTGAACTGTGTGGTCGTGCACCTCTGGCTTGAATCATGTTACCTGGTCTTATAATGACCTCCAGAAAGAAGCTTCTTCTGCAGAAGGATCATATGAATAAATCACCTGCTATAGGTGATACACTCTCAGGAAAAGGTAGTCAAGTAGGGGGCTGCAGACTGCAGTTACTAGAGCTGGATTATGGGTCTCCAAGCCACAGCCCTATGTAGAATAAATTAATGAGGTTTATGATGCTTACAGGAGCAGTAAAGTTATTCTTTCTACTGAATAATACTTAGAATTGGAAAAAAGAGTTTAAAGTACTGGTGTACCTGAAAAAAGGATTTCTAGTGCCTTCTTTTCCTTTCCTAATATGAGCTTATTTGGCAGGAGTCTTCCAACAGACTTTGTACGGTTGGATCAAGATATTTTGACCCCTCTTGCTGGGAAGAAGCAGCTATATACCTATGAAACCATGGATTTCTGGGAACAAATTAAAACACCAGGGTAAGCGAATCACATATGAAGTGCTCATCCTCCCATTTCCATTTCAAATGTCAAGATTTGAGGTGATGAGTGGGTTTATTTCTTTTGCAGGATGTCTCTGAAATGCTCCGGTCTCTACCTGACTCAATATAGTTCCACATCACCACATCTTTTGGCAAGTGGGGATGGCTCAAAGACTGCAACCATCAGTGGTGATGTTTATATCCATCCATCTGCTAAAGTTCATCCTACTGCAAAGGTAGGAATATTTGGATACACCTACAAAATAACTTGTTATGATTATTATATTTATGTTATAAATTTCATGGTTGGTTAATTGGGATTGATGGTTATTTATTTTACTGCAATAACTTCTGTGATATGAAAAACAGCTAGGATATGTTTTCTTATTTATTCATGACGATATTTGTTTGTAACAATTAACACCCTCTATGTCGTACACATCTTGGCTCACCAGCCAAGTCTATATTGACTAGCACGTGCTTGCAACACTGTAGCTCGAGGTCTTTTTTTTTGTAATGAATATGATTCCTGGTAAAGATTATGTCATATATTGCAGTGATTTCTATATTGTCAAAGCTGCATCTTTGTAAATATATTTCAGTTAAAAGTAATGAGATCAAATTTGATTTCTGCTTAGCGTTTATGATTCTGAAGAGCTAGCTCTTGATGGTTCTTGCTTCATTCCATTCCATGTCTCAAAAAGTTCTTTTTACGTTGTTTCTCCTTACATCATTAATTGCCACAGACACCTCTGACTGCAGCTTGCCCTGATTATGTGCTCACTTATGACCTCCTTCCTTCACCTATAGATTGATGTGTCTGTTACAATGTTGAACAGATTGGTCCTAATGTTTCAATTTCTGCTAATGCTCGTATTGGAGCTGGGGCCAGGCTCATCAGTTGTATTATCCTTGATGATGTTGAAATCAAGGTACCACTTCACTTTATCACAGCTCATGGAATACTTCAGTGACATATGCTGGCATTTAACACGGGGTTCATTTTCCAGGAAAATGCGGTTGTTATTCATGCAATTGTTGGCTGGAAGTCTTCAATTGGCAGATGGTCAAGAGTCCAGGTAAGTAACGGAGATGGCTAAATTCTTGCTTAATTATATGAAATATATTGCTGAAAAAAGATGTTTTGGTCTCGACTCCCCACAAATATGCCCCAAGAGGACATTCTTAATTTGTCAGTTTGTCTGTCCTGTCGATACCTAGGGCCAGCTGGTTTTCTCCTTTGGAATTTAGGAATATGTAAGAGCCGTCATACTATTTCATCAGTACTGTAGAGTAAAATAATCTGGAGAAAGTGCTTTTTCACATCAAAATTATTCATCACTCATGATATTAAATTAGTACACCAAGTGTGTAATCCATGTATTATGTGAAGATCTTCTATGAGAATTCATAAGATTGGCTGTACTAGTCCTTTCTCTTGAACTCTATAATACATGCTAGCTGAATAGCATTCCTCCATTATTTCATTTGCTTTCTCTAGTCCTAGTCTTGACATCAGATATCTAAACTCTATCAAACTGATTTCAGGGTGTAGGAGACTACAACGCAAAGCTCGGGATCACAATTCTTGGTAATGTATTTGTTATTCTCATATTCCTAGCTGTTACAGCTCTTACCTTAACAAAATTATCAACATTAAACTTCTGTGGTGGATTATCTAAACCAATATATTGAAATCAGGTGAATCCGTGTCGGTCGAGGATGAAGTAGTAGTGATCAACAGCATTGTCCTGCCAAACAAGACTCTTAATGTGAGTGTCCAAGAAGAGATCTTACTTTAAACACAGAGAAATGAATTTGGCAGTGCCCTTTTGCTCATGCTACTAAGCCATCTTCATCCCCTAGGATTGTATTACCATTTTAATTCTATGTATGTATTGTTTGTACATCTGAATACGGAACAATTTTGCTACCTTACTTTGTATTTGTAATTTTACATAGTAAGAACTGCGATAAAACCCTCCTTTTCTTAGTTTTATTGTTGGTCTATCTCCCTAATATTTTTTTGAAAAAAATTCAATTCATTTAGTTTCTCAAAAAGGAATACGTCAATATTTTCAGATATTTCTCAACCCGATTATAAGGTTTGGTGTATACTTTATTCTCATTGGATTCATTTTAGTGAAATTTCACTTGATATTTTGTAAAAAAATAAAGAGATGGAGAGGAAATCTTATGTAAATTGTCATTTTGCATGTATCCCTGTTATATAGGTCCAAATATTTCCATTTCCAATAAAAGCATTCAAAGAAAAATTGTTTGATATATTCTTCAATTTTGTGATTTAAAATTAATATATTCTTCATGAAAAGGATTCAACATATATATATATATATATAAACCGACATAATTATCAAACAACTCAAATATACTCTTCTCAATAGAAAGAAATAAAAATAATTAATTTTAAAATTTATTTTCCTATTTTTATTAAAATAAAGTCCATATAGCCTATATGAATATATCCTTTAATTCCTCCTATTCAATAAAGGTTATCTTGAGGTTTCATGTGTATTAGATCAGGGGAAAAAAAGTGGCTAATCGAAGAGGTGACAATGCCAGAATACTCTATTGTTAATTGTGTATAAAATGCTTCGCAAAGCCAAAAGAATGTCATGTCTTCTCTCCCAAACATTACTTCCTTCTTCAGCTGCTAATTCCGTCTGTAATTTCAAGCCTACTATCGCTCCACATCATCTTCTTCTTCCGGTAAATTCTCTTTCTTTCTTTGTGTGATCTTGATTTCGCTACGTGTAGGGCTGTCAGCTATGGAATTATACTTATTTGCTAAATCTTGTGAATGAAAGAGGTTGTTGGGTTTAAGACCCAAGATTGGATTTTTGGGTTCATTGAGAGGAATGGCAACGAAAATGGATATCATTCAGCAAAACCCTGAGGCCATTTCGTATCTAAACCAGAAAGAAGCTGCTCAAATTGATGAGATACTTATGGGTCCTCTTGGTTTCAGTGTTGATCAACTTATGGTTAGCCTCTTAATTATCACTATAATTGTGATATCTTTTGAGTTTCGACTTTATTAAGGGATAATTTATAGTATGATGGGTGATATTGTGGTTTTGATCGCAGGAACTGGCTGGCTTGAGTGTTGCTGCTGCAATTGCTGAGGTGAGTAGTGGAATTGCTTTGAAAAGACTCTTTGTACTTCGTGTCATCACCTCCTTGACAATTTGACATGGTTGAAGATGCATTCTGACTTAGAGAATTTCAGTTTGTTTCAGTTGTATTGGATTGAGTAATTTGGTTATTTTAAATTTTGATGCAAGTTAACTATACATTTATATAGCATCTACCCTGCTTTGCGTGTCATATTTTTGAATTTTTAAAATTTTGTTTCCCCCTGCATGTTGGACAACAAAATTTTAGTCTCCTTTTCTGCCATTTTAGCAGTTTTTGAGTGGATGTAGGTTCATAGACAATACCATCTGGCTATTGCTTCTTTCTTTTTTTCCATCTTGATCCTTTGTGGGTAGTTCGTTGAGGCTGTACGCCAGTGATTTTTTTCTTCTGACAGGTCTACAGACCAAGTGAGTACAGTCGTGTTCTTACTATTTGCGGTCCTGGTAATAATGGCGGTGATGGTCTTGTAGCTGCTCGTCATCTATATCACTTTGGCTATAAACCATTCATATGTTACCCTAAGCGTACTGCTAAGCCTCTTTATGATGGCTTGGTAACTCAGGTATCAATTTTTGTTTAAACTTTACGAATGACCAATTTATAGTCCATTGTTCGGTTAAAGTTCCATTTATTCAACTTTCTGATTAATCAACATTTTTTCTAGCTTGAGTCGCTGTCAGTTCCTTTCTTGTCATTGGAAGATTTGCCAAAGGACTTGTCTGACAGCTTTGACATTCTAGTGGATGCAATGTTCGGATTCTCGTTCCATGGTATAATTTTTCTTTAGATCTTTTTGTCGTTGAGCTTCAACATGTAACTACTCAAATTTTAGAATCTTTTGGTTGGAACCTTTCATTTATCTTTCTTTTTCTATTGTTCATGACAATAACTTTGTTTATTGATAAGTAACTCTTCATTTACCTTTTATTCCTTTTGATAGAAGATGTACACTCTCAAACATAAAAAGCTATACATCATTTTCTTGTGTTGGAGTGGAATGTTGAGGAGGGATAATGTGGTAAATTTTGTTTCCTGGTGGTAAGATTGTCAAATACTTTAGTTTTGTTTCAAGGCCTGGAAGTGTATAGGATGGTTTGATACCAAAACAGAATCAAAAGCAGGGGGTTTTGTCCATGATTAATAGGAAAGGGAAAAAGTTACGAAAATAATCCTTCCAACATTTCTTTGTTTGGATGAAAATTAGATAAAATTGAAGGGGGCAGGTTGTTGAAGCAGGATAAGGATGGTTCTTTGGTCAAATTTTATCGTGGTTTCCTGGAAGAAAAATCCACTATACTTTTAGTTTGTTTTAAGGTCTAGATGTGTATAGAATTTTTTGATACCCAAAAGGAGATTCTTTCGTCCATAATTTGCAGGAAAGATAATTTTTCTGATAAAATATCCTTCTATATCCCTCATCAGGTGGATAGCATGAAGCCAAAAATAGATAAAAATTAAGAGAAACCTAGTTTCTTCTTCAGGAAAATTTGGAAGTGGTAACAACAAAGTACCTTTGCGAAGGTGTTCTTTTACGGAAGATTAAAAAAAAAAGGTTCTGGTACTGAAGTGTGTGCACCTCAACCTTTCTTTAGCTTTTGTAAGATGTCTGGTAACTTGTCCAGGTAGCCCAAGGCCACCTTTTGATGACTTAATCCAGAGACTGGTGGCACTAAAGCTTAATGGCGATACACATCAGAAATCACCTGCCATCATCTCTATAGATATTCCATCTGGATGGCATGTGGAAGAGGGGGATTTAAGTGGTGAAGGTATTCAACCTGACATGCTGGTATGTGTCTGTTTTTTATTTGTATTTAATATCTGCAACGCCCTACTGTTTTGACTTTTATTGAGCCACCTAACAAGTAAAATTTCTCGAATCTAGGTTTCTCTAACTGCCCCAAAATTGTGTGCCAAAAGGTTTTCTGGCTCGCACCACTTTTTAGGTGGCAGATTTGTTCCACCATCCATCAGAAACAAATTTAATCTTCAATTACCAGCATATCCTGGCACTTCCATGTGTGTCCGTATTGGCAAGCCCCCAAAAATTGACATATCATCTCTGAGGGAGAACTATATTTCTCCTGCGTTGCTTGAGGAAGAGGTCGTCGCTGACCCCTTTGATCAGGTATGAGTTGATGTAATCATGTAAAGCAGAGTGGACGATGACTGATGACTTCATTCTTTTTGTAATTTTATTAAGAGATAGTTGGCCCTATTCCAGGTGTCACTAATTCTAACCCATGTTTCTTGAATTTTCACTGTGATTTTGTGTACCTAATTCCCCTGTTGCTTTATAATTACATCAACCTTGACTTTTTGCAGTTCCAAAAGTGGTTTGATGATGCAATGGTCGCAGGCTTGAAGGAACCAAATGCCATGGCCTTGTCAACTACTGGCAAAGATGGCAAGCCGTGAGTGTCTCACGTTGCTTTTGCTAAAATTAGTTCATTTTATATTTTAACCCACCTGCTGTAATAATATGCAACTCTAAGACTTTACCTATTTCTTTCCCCCTCTCTTGCATTATCAATCACCAAGAAATTGTGATGAGAGCTATATCAACTAGGGAACTTTCATATGACAGTTCTGGTTCACGCTCAATTGTAAAACTGGCAACAGTTCTGCTATGAGAATTAGCAGGATGTTTAAGGAAAATATCTCTCTCTCTCTCTCTCTCTTTTGATAAGGTAGGAGAATTGTCATCTGTGTATAATGGTTCTACTTACTTGTCCTTCAAATGCCCTTTGGTTCCCAAGCAAATAGAATCTTGTCCATTTGCATTGAATGACAAGTGACTCTAATTTTCTCATGTATTCACTATAAACAAACTTTGTGATACTTGTAACCATGATAAAAAAACTAGATCAGTAGGATTTTTTGCAAGATTATTGGTTCATATGAATCTCTGATTAGTGTCTCAAATTGTTTATGTATTGGTTCTTGTTAAGTGCTTAGATATGTTTATCTCTTACTTGGACCATAAACTTATAGCATTTTATGACTTTTTAACTGAAGTTCATCAAGGATCGTATTGCTGAAAGGGTTTGACAAGGATGGTTTTGTCTGGTTAGTTTTGCTCATCTTTATATTAGTGCATCCTAATGCCATTCAGAAGACACTCGTTTTTTCATTCTTATATAGAGTCTTCCCTGTGCAGGTACACCAATTATGAAGGCAGAAAAGGTCAACAAATAGCTGAAAATCCTCATGCCGCACTCCTCTTTTATTGGGATGATTTGAACCGCCAGGTATATTCTGACTAAACTATCTATAGTAGAGAATCTGTCAGTGTATTTATTCTTATTCTTCGAGGAGAAAGATTTATGCAGTCTGTGAGGAGGCTATCAATACCCTGTTTACTATTTTCTAGCATAGACTAAAATTCAAGTGGTTGCGTTTCTCAGCATTTTGGTTGAACATGGAATATGTATATGATATTGTACGATGCTAGACTTAGTTGTCTGCTAGATTAAAAAGGAAGAAACTTTGTAATTTGTAGTGTTTATATTAAGCACTCATTTGGTGCTGTGCTTATAAAATAAAAGTTACCTATTAAAAGAAACTCAAATCCATGTGCAAGCTACATTAATTGTTGAATAATATGTCATGGTTGTATCCCTGCTGCCTATGAATTACTGGTATTGATTATAAGAATTTTTTTTTCTTCTTTTTTTGAATGGATCTTAAAACAACAGTGTGGTCTCTAGGTAAGAATCGAAGGGCCGGTGCAAAAAGTTTCTGATGAGGAATCTGAGCAATATTTCCACAGTCGTCCTCGGGGAAGTCAGATTGGTGCCATAGTTAGCCAGCAGGTCTGCCCGGTTCTTAGTATAATTTTCTAAATTGTTTCTTTAACTTTGTATTTCTGTAACTTCCTTTTATTTGCTCATATAATTTGCAAACATTTGTCTCTTGCTTTTCCTTAGAGCACAGTTATTCCAGGAAGGCATGTCCTCCTTGATGAATACAAACAGTTGGAGGCAAAATACTCTGATGGGTTAGTATCTATTTAACTAATCAATTACTTCGAATACCAAAACCAAATGCTATGATGTTTCTGTATCTGCACCATTCAAAACATGGTTTATCCCGTTCATATACTTTTACTCAACTTTATTTCTTGTAATCCATTACCGTACTTTAGGAAATATATGATAATATATAGTAAATTTCCTTCCCCAATTCACAACCCCTTTGAAAGAAAACTTGAGGAACAATTTTCTTGGAACTGCCTAAATAGGAAATCAGGTACTTTTACATCTAATACCCCATAAAAAATTCATTAAGAGAGAATGGGAATTCATAATTGGGAATGAGAACTACTCCCTCCGTCCCATATTAGTTGTCATGTTTTTCCTCTCAAGAGTCAATCTGACTAATCTTCAGAGCTAAATTGGATTAGATTGATTCCTATTTTAAAATTATAATTTGAATATTCAAAAACTACACGAAAGTACTATAAATTACAATTCTTTTAATATCAATATGATGAAAAATATAGATTAAAAACATCAGTCAAAGTTAATCTAGTTTGACTCTCGAAAAGGAAACATGTTAAGCATTATTGGACGGAGGGAGTAACAAAATCCATCAGTTGATTTCTCATATGAATTCGAATTATGCTGTCTAAACTTCTCAGTTGGGATGACAAGCGCCGCCCCCCCCCCCCCCCCCCCAGGATGAAGTAAAAAGGTTTCCTTGAAAGCATCCAAAAGATGCAAAAGAGGTAGTACATTTGAGCTTACAAGAAAGTTGTGTGAATCCCTTTGCATAAGTGGCTATTACAAGACCCAGGGAGATAATAAACTGCAAAAAAAAAAGAAGTCCTGGGATACTACAGGGGGGACATATTGTCACAGCTACACAAAAACATCAGACACCTACTATTTCTTTCTAACCAAGAGCACCAACAATATCTGGAATCATCCTCCATGTGCTTCTGATGGCTTACCAATTCCCAGCAGCTCCAACATTCATAAGCTTCTTTAAAGTTTTGCGGCATGACCCAACAGAGACCAAAAATAGAGAGAAACAGACTCCACAAATCAGTTGCAACTTTACAATATAACAAAGGTGGTTGTTGGTTTCCAAGCTATTGCACAACATAAAACATCTGTTCACGGTCTGAATGCCCCTTTTGCTGAGATTGTCTTGGGTAGGCCAGGCCTCATGTAGGACTGTCAACTACAAATGAATCTTTTTGTTTGCAATGGTAAGTGGAAATGCATGTGTATACGGTAAGCTTCAATTGATTCTTTTATCTATGCCTGCCTGGCTGAGCAAGTCGAATTAGATTTCATCAGTAGGTTCAACCAAAGCTCAGCCTTGAAAGTGCTAATTTAATATTATTAAATTGTTAAAGATTGTAACAACATTTTATCTGAAAGTTGTAGATCAATAATCGATGTATCAAGAAAAGTATAATGACATTTAATTTGATAATGGTAGATCAATAGATTGTTTGTGAAAGGAGAGGAGAAGAACTAAAGAGCAATATATCTACGAACAACTTGGACCCAGCCTAATAAAGTTCAGACTAGCCTTTTCCTGAGGTTGGATCAAATTTAAAGTTAGCCCTCCCAGATTCAATTTGGGCTCAGCTACAGAAATTGTGCTCAATGAGCTCAGTTTCAATTGTTCAGTTCGTATATGGCGTATGTGCTTTTATGTAGTGCAGTATTTTCATGTTCATATATAACTAAAACCAACTAATTCTGTCTCCTATAAGCTGATTAAAATAATCCATCTCCTGTAATGCAACCGTTATAGTAATTTGTCATTCCTCCTCTCCCACTTCATGTTCGTAAATTTCACCCGCATTTCCCTGTAAGGACTTGATTACCTGTTTTGTCTCATCTGCAGATTCGTGATTCCCAAACCAAAACACTGGGGAGGGTACCGGCTTAAACCTGAAATGTTTGAATTTTGGCAGGGACAGAAATCTCGCTTGCATGACAGGTATTTACTACAGGATGTCTCATCCAAAGACTTCCATACTATGCTAAGAATGTGTCCAACTCAGAGAAGAAATAAAGTGTTAGCAGATTTTTTTAATTTGTAAGAGAAATGTTAGGGTTCTAGGTAGCTCCATCATTTGAGAAGAAGCATGTCATATAGAAATACAAGAATGTAGTGGAAAAGAGATATGGAGTGTTGAATAAAACACTATATATCAATTTAGAAAAATCTGGGACGGGGAACTTCAGCAGTTTTTATGCTGAATGCTCCGTCTGAAACAGATATCCAACTTATCACCGATATAAGCAAGTGGTTTCTTAAAATTCTGACATGTTAAGTATGAATACTGTTTTTAAACTACAAGTATCCAAGGCTGTTTCTCCATATTTGAACTGCACTTTGATGAGATTTCAACATTAACTTCATCTTGTCTTCCTCTTTAGAACTTCAGGTTGCTCTTATTTCCCATATAATCTATGGCTAAATTTAGTTTATGCTGTTGCAGGTTGCGTTACATCCCGGAAACAGCTGATGGAAAAACAGTGTGGAGGATTGAGCGATTGGCTCCATGACTTTTGTTGAGAGCATCCTCTTTATGAGAATGCCAATTTGTTGTACTTCCCTTTTCTCCTCTCACCGCCTTGTTGATCATGAGTGTATATTGTGGAGTCGAGGCAACTTTCCAGGCACCAATAAAATTTGTTACCGTTTTTATCAGACTACTGGTTAATATTTATAATAGAGATTTACATTTAATTACTTTATATTCCATTAGTCTTTTTCACAGTCAGTCATGGACTTACTGCCATTATATTTGTGTATAGTTCTGTTTCTCATTCGACATTTGTAAGATCAAAATGTATAAACGACAAATTGACTGCAGTCACAAGTTTGGCCAAACACCGCAATATTATTACGTTGGAGTATATCAAAAAAAATTAATCAAGTCTTTTGTCGTATAAATTCGTAGATAATTAACTGTTATTTATATAAGATAAAAAGACAGACTTGTATAGAAAATCTAGAAGCATTCTTTTTTTTAGTTTAGTAGATTCTAAATTATGACCATGGTTTACCCATAATTTTGTTTCCAAATAACGCAATAAATGAAATGGCGTGTAAAAATTTGTAAAGTACCGTATAAAAGGTAAGACAGAATATCACAATCTTATGTCTTATTATTTCGTTATTACTCATAAATTAAAGATGAATTTATAACGTAATAGTAGTAATTTTATTTTAATTTCGGAAGCGGGTCTGAAGTACAGTTGTAATTGGAGTAGAGCGTAGAAGGAACTACAAAGTATCCTTTCTTTGTTGTGTGTTTGGAGCTAAGCAGCATGGAGAGCACAGACGATATATCATATGTTAACCAGCAAGAAGCCATAGAAATTGATCAGATGTTGATGGGTCCTCTTGGTTTTACTGTTGATCAGCTCATGGTTTATCCTCTGATTTTTATTTTTATTGATTAATTTCTTCTTAAAGTTTCTCTTATCACTTAATTGGGTTTTTACTTGTTTTGAGATTAGGAATTGGCAGGCTTGAGTGTTGCCTCTGCAATTGGAGAGGTAAGTATAATATTGTTCCACCTGTAGCACCAGACTCCATGCGAAGTCTGCATTGATTTTCGACTATGGCGTCAGAGGGAAAGCAATATTATATATAATCATGGTTGGATGGTGCAGACTATTTGTCAGTTAGAGTTCATGTAGTTATGATTACAACTTTTCGATCAAACTAGACAGACTTAACCGATTTCATTTGTCACCTAGTTGAAATTTAAAGCATATATAATGGATTCAGTACTTGGAGTTCATGGGTTCCTACAATGATCTCAAGTCAAGTTGATATTCGATGATAACTGGGTTCACAATCAAATATTTAATAGATATTTAGTGAATTTCTATCGGGCTTGCCTAAACCTACTGGTTTATGTGAACCCAATGCTTCAAGGCTAGATCTCCCTTTGTTGTTGAATCTAGTCTAATTAAAGATCATTTGTTTGTGAGAGTGTTAGTTGAAGAAGAAATTGACATCAAAACATAGGGAGAACTTGGAATCAGTGATAATGACGTGTTGACAGAAAAGGCAGAACATATGTCAAGTGTATAAACAAGAAATAGCTTGGTTTGTGAAAGTATTACTTCTTTATTCTTTCCTAACCCGACCGTGGGATTAACAAGACTAAATGCATCTTATCTCTCCAGGTCTATAGTTCAAGTGAATATACTCGCGTGCTTGTTATATGTGGTCCTGGTAACAATGGTGGGAATGGTCTTGTAGCTGCTCGACACTTACATCACTTTGGTTATAAGCCCTCCATTTGTTATCCAAAACGGAATACCGAACCTCCCTTTGCTGGTTTAGTTACCCAGGTAGAGAATATGACATGAAATTCTTGAACCTCAATATTTTTAGTTTATTTGAGATGTTAATGGATGTGAGAATTTTGGTAGCTTGAGTCACTGTCAGTTCCATTCTTGCCAGTGGAAGATCTACCCGTGCAGCTTTCAAGTGACTTTGAAATTATAGTGGATGCAATTTTTGGATTCTCATTTCATGGTAATACTTCCTTCCTCAGTTTCTGCTTGGACATCCCCATTAGTTTTTCTCTTTGCTGAGAAGGCCACGACTGCTCTTGACTGCTACAGCTGTATACCAAACTTGTTAGTCTTATTATTAGCAAAAGTTGATTCAAATCATTCATTATCCACCATATAAGTGGGTATGCAGCATTGGAAGTAATTTGCTGTTGGTTCTTCATTTCTTAGAGATCTTGTATCCTTCCTATCTTTTTTTCCTTTTCCTTGGCATTATGTGGAATAACCTTAAGGTCTCCCAATTATATCCAGGTAACCCAAGGCCACCGTTTGATAGTCTCATTAGAAGGCTGGTCTCCATAAAAAACCAGCAGCGCACACATGAAAAAGCAGCTGTGATTATATCTGTAGACGTACCTTCCGGGTGGCACGTGGTAGAGGGAGACATTTGTGGTGAAGGCATTGAACCTGATATGCTGGTATAGAGTTGTTAAGTACTCAAATTCTATTGTTTTCATGCCTTTTTCTCGTTGATAATTCTGTTTTCCTTTGAGAATCAAGGGAAATACCTAAAGAAAACTTTGGACATTCACTCTGTAGGTCTCTTTGACTGCTCCAAAATTGTGTGCCAAAATGTTTTGTGGCCTGCATCATTTTTTGGGTGGAAGATTTGTTCCACGATCTATCATAGACAAATTCAAGTTAAAACTTCCACCATATCCCGGCACTTCCATGTGTGTTCGAATTGGAAATTTTCCAGAAACCAATTCATCAGCACAGAAAGGGATATTTACAGCTTCTGTAAATCTTGAGGTGGAGGAAAATCCTATTGATCAGGTTGAGTTGTATAAAGTATATCTAGAACTTTGACTCTCTTGTGGTAATTTTATCGCAAGTTTGTTAGATTATCTAGAAATGTATGCAAACTTCTTTTCATAAAAGCAATGCAGTATATTTATACTTGTGGCAATAAAGCCCCATTCTGATTGCAGTTTCACAAGTGGCTTGGTGATGCATCGGAAGCTGGTGTCAAAGAACCCCATTATATGGTCCTATCAACAGCTGGTAAAGATGCAAAACCGTAAGTCTTTCGAGATCTGCAAGTTAAATATAACAGTGATGGTTTGCCTGATGTTAACTGTACTATTTCTTCTTCCCAGTTCATCGCGAATGGTATCATTGGAAGGAGTAAACAAAGATGGTTTTGTCTGGTGAACTCCATAACTATTTCTGAATTATATATATTCTATTAATTGACATCCTTCTTGTTTCTGCAGGCACACCAACTATAGGAGTCGAAAGGCTCGTGAAATTTCTGAAAATCCTCATGCATCACTTCTCTTTTACTGGGGTCCTATAAAATGCCAGGTTAAAACAATTCCATCTTTAGCACTTCCTGCAATTTGACAGAGGACTAATATCTAGTGTCTATTAACAATTTAACATACATGAAAATGTCCAGTGATAGCTTTACGCATCCTATCCTTGATATGCATTCAATTACTTGAAAGTGATGTGCAGGATTGTGTTGGGTAGATGAATTGGGATGTATTTATGAACTACTATCTATGCACAATCAGAAATTTGTTGTTACCATTCCCTGGTTAGAATCCAAGGTTCAGTTTCCCTATGATAAAAATAAAATGTTAAGAGAGAAAGAAAGTGGAAGTCATGATTACTGGGCATACTCCCTTAAAACCTCAAATAGACATTTTCTTTATTGTCATTGCATTTATTCTCTGAGATATAATTCACTGACTGCATATAATGCACTTAGCATTAGATAATTGTTCTTGCTGTGCTTCATTACAAATTCATTTGTAGGTAAGAGTGGAGGGATTTGTGGAGCAAGTTTCTGATGAGGAATCTGAACGATACTTCTCTAGTCTTCCTCTAGATATCCAGATTAGGCCAATAGTTAGCAAGCAGGTTCGTGTAGTATTTTCAGCAACATAGTTTCTAGATTCCGATACTTTGATGTTTCTCGATACGTGCATCAACAGCTAGTTTCCAATCTCTTCTGCAAGTTCAGAGCACACTGATTCATGGACGAGAGATTCTCCATCATCAGTACAAAGAATTCAAGGAGAAGTACCATGACAGGTCAGTAATTTCACATATTGCTGGACATTCTTTCTTTGCTTGTCCTAATCTGTAACAAGCTCTGCTTTGGTTTCAGTATTCCATCTGTGCCTAGCAGAAGTATTCTATTGGTTGGGATACAGTTAAGATGCATTTCAGTTATGTGATTGTTGTCCCATGCTTAGAATTAGTGCATATCATTTTAGCATTTATATTTAGATCGAATTCTTCAACAGTTGCTTCTCATTGTTCGAACATGTAAAAGACGTAACTTTTGTGTATGCATTATTGGAAAAATGTCTGACCAAGACTTGTTGATTACAACCTAATCATACTTTGTTTTTCCTTTCTCTAAAGAAAAAATTGTTTTTTAGTCTAGATTCAAGTGAACCTCAAAGCAATCCTTTTCCCCTAACATACAGAACTTCAATAGCAAGACCCAAGCACTGGGGTGGCTACAGGCTTATTCCAGAATTTTTTGAGTTTTGGCAGGGAGAGGAATCTCAAGTTCTCCTCAAGTATGTCCAAACCCATCTTTCTTTTATTATTTCATCACGATAATTCCTACGAATCTATCAAATTGATCACTACTTAAATTCAATTAATCTGGAATCTGTACTAAGAAAGAAAAAAAATGGGTACTAAATGGGAGAACACTTGGACATACCTCTTTTAGGTGTTTCATATATTGTTTGGAATGGTTACTTGTATATTATTTTAAAAACTAGTTATAAAACCTCAGTCCAGAGGGTTGAAAGAACAGATCTCCAGCATCAATAGTATAAAAGGAGAATAGACTTATACGAGTTTTAATGGGACAATCCCTTTACCAGTAAAAGATTCTCTACAATATCTCCTACCAACTTGACTTAGTAGAACTGAAGCTATATTTCAACAGATTTACCGTTATAATTTGAGCTGAAATCCTTGATACTAATTGCTGTCAACTTATGATTTAAGTGTGCTGTTGTTAATAGATTTCGGTACTGTGTGGAGGAGATTGATGGAAGAAGAGTATGGACAATTCATAGATTGGTCCCACAGTTCGCAGAATCAGCATCATCATTATGACTTGCCATCTCTTTGAACTTAGCAAAAATGCACCAGTGCATGCATATGATAGGAAGCTTGCAATTAGATCTTTTGTTTTCCTGTTTTCCCTTCTGATTACCTTCTTTGGATAGGACATTGCACTTGGGAGGTGATATAATATTTCTGAGGGTGTATGGGAGGTATTGCCAGAAATTGTTTACTAACTCCTTATCTCTTTGTAAGTAAGTATCTCTGCGCTGATTTCCATAGTATATCCCTTCTAGTTCTGTTTCAGATGAAGATTGTGTTTTCTTTCCTTTTCCTGTTTTGCTCATTAAAAATGGTTGGAAAATTGGGTCTCTAGGTCAGTCTCAGGTTCAATTCCCAATTGACAAAATAATAGGTGTGATCTCTTACCAGCCTCGACAGACAGAAATACTTGGTACCTATGTTATGGTGGGAGGTAGCAAGTGCCCATGTGGAATTAATCGAGGTGTAGAAGTTGGTTCAAACACCGCAATTATAAAAAGGAATTGGTTCTTCATCAGGGGCACATTTCTTGAGCATCCAAATGGACAGGTTAGGTCTTCACTCCAATAGACAAATAAACTCAAACATTGGCAAATTTGGAGCAACTATGCTCCAAATTGAGCTGAGCAATAAGTTGATCTGATGGCAAAGGAATAGAATGACTGTTCAAAAATTAAGTTAGATAAGGTCATCATGGGGCTGTGGATTAGAGTTTCTAATAAGTTTATATGAATGAGTTGATTAGAGTTTCTAATAAGTTTACCAGATACTGCAAAGGTTGGTAGCCCAAAATTAACCTGCAAATTTGATTTTGAATTCACCGAACGCATCAAAATGGATACATTGGGGGTATGCAAATTAACGAGGCAATAATAGCCCTAATTTATTACCTCTGTTTTGCCATAAAGCATGTCAATCCTTTCAAGAATCACTATTAACCAAAAAGATATCGAAAATGTACATCAAATTACTGTTGAATGCAACGAGAAAGTGCATTCGACCATGTCTAGTTTGTAAAGGCAGTTGACTTCAATGTCCTGTTCTTATCAATAAAGAACATATCAAGAGATCAGCTGAATAGGGTTCTTCCCAGCAACTTCCAAGTACCATGATTTCCATGCTTCCACATAATGTGCAAATAGATCTTTCAGTGCTGAAACATAACAAACGGACAAGACTTGTTTATAAGCTCAAGTACATCGAATAATTTGTCTATACTGCTTTGATAATATGTCAGCATAGATAAGAAGCTGAGTCAAATAAACAGTAAGTGCAACCTACAAAAGTTTGTTTCACATCTTACGTAAAAGATGATTTGGTTAAAAAACATACTAAACGCGTCTATATCATCATATGCATCATATGGAGCAAATAACCAGTCAGCAGAGCGATTTGAGAATAGACCAGATATATATCATGATTGAATTACCTGTTTCAGTGCACTAGAAAAAGAAATTTAAACATAATAACCCATACCCTGGTTGATGATAGGTCACATTAAAAGAAGCTTACTTGCTGTCAAAGTTAAAAGAGTAACTACTTCAGACTCTCAATGTGGCATTCCTAAGAAAAGGGAGGGACACACAACATCCAATTAAAATGACATTTTAAGGGTTGAGTTCAGTAAAATTATAAAAGCTTCTTAATAAGGGTAGATCTGTAGACAATACTTTCTGTTTCTGAATTGATTTGCCTTCTAGTATTTATAATCCTCTGAACATTTATTAATTGAATCATACTAAATTTGAGAGGATGAAATTTCAAGCGAAATGAAACTCATCATACCTTGGTTGTGATATTGAGGACGGTAACTGGAGGCTAGACTTTCCCAGTCATGAACCCGTTTCATTCTGTCAGCCTCAGAAACTTCAGCTTGAGGTACGGTTGGAGGAGCAAATGGACCAAAGTGGTAACTCTTTTTGCTCGCTGTTAAACCAGGCTCCTGTTTAGGAATGTGAAAAGCATTTTCTAGGTTCTCACATTTCACTTCAGTTAGCAATTGTTTTCGAGTTGCTTCATCTGAAATACCATCCATAGGTAGAGCAACTCTGTTCCTCTTGATAGTTGTGTTTGTAAGCTCAGTCCCAAATACCCTCTTCTTGGACTCAATAGCACAAAAGGCATCAACTGATTTATATTCTGATCTTCCTCCAAGCCCCAACCATCTAAATGCAGGTTTCCTCGTCTCTGGATGATGGGTCTACAAGTCATGCGAGCAGCACTATTAGTGACTAGAGTTTCTTATACAAAACTTTACCTAGATAAAGGGTTAAATTTCCAGATTTTGTCTTCCTGATGAATAATTACTTGAGGATAATTACCTTCTCAATATATTTCATCGAAGACAAAACATTTGCGATATCATACAGCCTCCTAACTTTTGCTGCATAGATAAGAAGGAATAGCATTACTTGAAGTAGCATAGATTGGCAGCACAGTTGAATTATAAGAACTAACAGTTTGTGCATTAGTAGTTCAGATTACTCTTAAGCAAGAAAAAAAGGTGTAAACTTTTTACTTCTTGTCATGGCAGGAGGCCTCCCATCTCCTAACAGTATCTTTGCTGCCTCATCAAGGCAAATCATGTCAACCTGAACAGAATCATCACAAAGATTTAGGGTCTGATGAAAGCAAATTGAGAAACAAAGTTGTACACTTGAAAGTTTTTTACTTACATTGGTGCAGAGGAAGAGCTTCACAAAATTCTGTGTAAGCAGTCCCAATGATTTTTCTCTCCTATTTTCTGTCAATACATAGCCCAATATCTCAGAAATTAGTCTCAAAGTATCTCTATTTATCACATCAGAATAATTGAATGGCAATTTACAAATACCACTTGAAAGAGGGGAAAGGGAAGCAAATTTACCAGATTTAACTGGCGCTGCAGAGTTGACACCAGAATTGGAGCTTAGTTTATCAGTCTGACTCGAAGTGATTAGGTTGGAATCTCTATCATCATCATCATCATCATCTGAACCCTGAGATTATGGAGCAAAAAGATGGAAACTCTGTTATCTTGTTAGACATAGGGCTAAACCAAGCAATATTCAAGAACGAGAACCACCAATTACTTACCTTGGCAGAGCTAGATCCATCAAATCCACTGACATTCTCTTTAAGACCCTCTTCCTATCCAATTATAAACACAATTTAGCAAGCCAAAAAAGTGTCACAGATATAAAAGTTTAAACTTGTGTGTTTACCTTCAACTGTTCCAAAGTCCTCGGAATTGCTTCTAACCCTTTCCATGAATACCTGTTCTTAGCCTTCCTAGCAAGAACCTAAATTTACAAAAACCATAAGTTTTAAAAATAAAAATAGAATCTTTTAATTCAAAAACCAAAAATTGTTACGATATTCCAATTAATAGATCTTACACCAATGCTTTCCAGTACATTCACAATATCATAGATCCGCCGTCTTTCAACCCCTACATAGAAATCCAAAACAAACCCATAAATATCAATCCAAATCAGACCCTCAACAAAAAAAAATTCAAAAAAATCAAGGATTATATCAGTACCCAATCTCCGAGCAGCATCATCAAGCCCAATAGTTTCCACACCTTGTCGATCATACAAGCTCAAAAAACTACACCCAATTCACAAAAACACTCAAAAAAATCAGCAGAACTTCAGATTAATTCTCAAAAACATCAAATGCATAAAAGGGCATAGAAAAACACACACTTTGAACATAAGAGACCAAGTGATTTCTGTTTCCGACAATAAGTAGATCTGGATTCTTTCGAAGGATCTGAAGCTAAAGCCATGATTAAAAAAAAAAATCTTTCGACGCAACTCCAAAGAAATTCAAACAATGTGTTTATTACAAAGCTCTTTGCTGGAAGAAAGAGAAGTTAAATGGAGAAGAAGGAGCCGTTAAGAGAGGGTTTGTTGAGTTTGGCGGGGTGAGAATAAGCCATTGGAGGGTTTTTGAAAGTTTGAATTTCAGATTCTACAGCGGGAACTTGGGTTTTCTTCCCTAGATGGCCGCGCCTATGAACACTGAATTGACGATTTTGACCTTGCGTATTGATCCCACGGTCCACGCTTTTGTTGGAGGTTATATTTGGAAATTCACAGGGAACATGAGAAATGAGAAATCTGATGATGACACATGCATAATCACGTGATTAGATTTGTTCTTTAGTGTATTATATAAATATAATATAAGTAGTAATAATTTAAAAAAGCTGCCTTCTATTGAGGAAATAAATATTTTAAAAGGTTGTTTGGGCGCCAAAGTGATGAAATTTTGGTCACAAAATTAGTGCTGCAATTTTTAGATACATTAGGAAAAAAAACGACAATATGATTAACTAGAATAATTTCTTCTTCGAGCTTTGTTCATGTGTGGTCAAACAATTTTTCTAATGATTTTACAAATTTATGTGTTTGCCTGATAACATAAATATTCAGAAAACGAACGCATGAAACAAATTTATTTTTATTTGCATGCATAGTTAGAAGTCTAGAAGTAGTATTGGTTAAAATTAGCTATAAATTTAATGTTTCGTAGCCAAGTATTAAGTAACACTTGCTGCTACGACATATTTTTTGATTTGGCTATGTTGGTTACCTAAAAATTGCAAAGGTAATAAGATTTCAATGATGGCAGGGGGCGGAGCTAAAAGAATTATTCGTATGGTTCTATCTAAACCTGATAGCTTTGATTTAAATCTTGTACGGTTAAAAATGCACTAAATAAGCATAATAATTGATTGCAAACACAGTAAATCGAACGAATATTGGTGGAACTAAAATCTATAAACTTCAAACATACGCGGATTTTGTTTTAATTGGATGTCACTGTCATTATTGTGTTGCAACTTGCGTATATATCAACTAGTTCTCGGAACTTGCATTGCACGTTTGTCCTCTAATTGATATTAGAATAGTTATTTTATATAGCTAAGTTAAAATCTAAAGTCCTTTCATATGTAAGTTTAACATAAGAATATAACTCTGCACAAAATATAATATGAAAATCTTGTGTTAGATGTTGGAGGTTTGATATTTTAAAAATTTCATGAAAAATAAACGTTTTATTATATTAGAGGAATTAATATATTTTAATTGCAAAACATAAGTTTTAATAATCAAAAAAGAAATTGTCTATAAAAAAAGATACATATAAAGAAAAACATTACAACAATGTTTGGGCGGTATATCTTCAAATTTATAGAAAAATGTACAATTTCAAACGAAAAAAGAGAAGTAAATAAAGACATGACATCCATAATAAAAGACATCACATTAAAACATATAGACAAAAATATTTTCATACTAATTGAATTACATTTTGTTAGAAGTCGACATACTGTAGACAAAACATATCATATGTATAAAAAAACTATAATCATAAGATAACAATAAAAAAGATAAACAAAAAAGAAAGCATAAATATGTTAAGAATAAAAATGCGCTATATTTCTTTGAACTATATATTAAAGGATCTTTATTTATTTATACACATATATAAAAAAATATGAATTCTAAAACAATATTTTCAATGTATCATTTAATTATTTTTTTACTATATATATATATATATATATATATATATATATATATATATATATTAATTTTTACTTTTATACTTATTTTGTACCTCTATGTAATAGTTAAATACATGATTTTTTTAAAACATTTGAGATGAGATATAAAAAGGAAAAAGTACAAATATATTATTTTAAAAAGATAAATGATTATCAAAGAATGAAGAAGACATAACGATTGTTTTTTGGGATTTAACATATTTACCCTCAAAATAATTAATAATAAATACAAAATGAGATTAGCTTTACTATATATTCTAAAGATAGAAGAAAGGATGAACACAAAAAAACAGTAATCAATTACGAAGTTATATTTAAAAACTCAAAACGATGGAGATATTAAAAATAAAAATTTACTTACAACTTCATATATATTGTAGTATATTCATCTTGTAACTATCATAATTTACATATTTCTCGGCAAAAAGAAGATGAAAATGCATGATATTTTAAAAAATACGAATAAATAAAATAGTAAGAATTCTTATAATTACAAATTGATAATGAAAATTTTACAACTAATCTAGTACCTACTCTAGAATGCATGATGAGAAGGAATATAAATAATGTGGTGTGAATGTATTTGATAGATTCTTCATTGGCCCCACTTAACTTACAAATTAAAATTGATTGGTTATTAGACTCTTCATTACCTATATTTAATTAGTACATGAATATATGATGCATTAAGATCTTGTTTGATGCATGAATTTAAATATAGAGAAAAGACATAAAGTGACACCTAAAGTTGTCCCGAATTTTTAATAAGACACTTTAACTATATGAGTGTCCTATTACTCCACGAAAGTAGGAGATATTTTTGTAAATACACCACTTTGACCCGTTTTCTCCCTATGTTTGTTTTCACGCAAATAATGCGCGTGAATGATAGATTTTTCTTCCAAAGAACGAATTAACAAGTGACACGCGTCATTTTTTAATCTATTATTTAATTCTTTCCTTTTTAAAGTACTCATCTTCCCCAACTTTCCCCCATTCTTTCAAATGAACCATTTTTGACAATTGTTGCTTTTATTCCATATGGTCTCCTTGTTGCCTCTTGTTATACTAATGAAAAAAAATTCTTTTCTCTTTAATGAAGGTACTGCCGAAGTGAATCTTGCCCAAGCTCGTAGATAAATACTTCGAAGCTGGCAAAAAGGGTAAGGCAAACTAGAGCTTCATTGAATCAAATTTGATGAAAGGTGTGAGGATCTTGGTCCTTCTGTAGAGACTTTCCCTTTTTTTTTCAAATTCTTTTCTTTTTTTAAAATTGGTGATTTTTTTTTGTTTGTCCGAGTCTTTTTAACCCAAGTTGTAATTTTTTCTCAGCTAATTTCCCAAGAAATTGACCAACAAATGGCAAAATTGAAATAGATGTAAACTTCAAAAGAAGTTGTAATTGAATTGCAATTGAGAAAGAAAATAAAACATAAAGAAAGAAAGTGAGAAATTTAGAGAGAAGAAAAGAAAAGAAAGTGTACCATTTATCTTTTTAACGATTTGGATCGGGTTAAACCTGTACTTAATTGATATTTAAATTAAATTAATTAATTAAAAGGAGAGTGTGTCTCACGCGTGTGAGGTTGATGAGAAAATGAGTCAACATGGTCAATTTACAAAAATATTTAATACTTTTGTGGGGTAATAAGACATTTACATAGTTAAGGTGTCTTTTTAAAAATCTGAGACAACTTCAGGTGTCATTTTATGTCTTTTCTCTTAAATATACTATAACTATTACTTAATGTTCAATTGATTAAATAGATACTAATATTAATTTATTTTAGGGATAAAATAAGGACAAAAAGATAATTCAACTTTGAGGTTAGGAGTTTCCCACTTATAATAATATATAAATAAATAAATAATAATAATAATATAATAATATATGATGTATAAATAAGAAGTAGAGAATTATCTGGTGGAACCAAAAAGGGACACTTTTGAGATTGTTGGATGAAATTGTGCACCACAATCTGCACAATTTGCAAGTCAAAGTCTCAAAATTTCTCCTTAGCAAAATCTTGATTACCAGTTAATAGAGGCCATTTAGGAGATTGAAGGTAAATCTTCGAGGACGAAATTCTCTGTCAATAATTTCCCAGCCAGTGGCTTCTTCGTCGTCCTCTTCTTGTCAGCACCAGCTGCACTCTAGTAACTTCTTCCCTGCCATTGGCTTCTTGTCTGCTGATGCTATTTCAGCTTCTTTCTCCTCTGTTGCTGTTGGTTTCTGCTGTGCTAGCTTTTACTCGGTTTTTGGTACCTTTGAAAGTGAAATTTAGAATCAGAAAATGGGTTTTAGAATAAAGAAAATAGAAGATTTCTAGCTTGCAGATTGATGAGTTTGTATTGGTTGTCAAGTGTACACAGTTTTAAGAAAAATAGGGAACCACATCAGCCTATCTCATCACAGCAAGTTTACATTCTACAGACAGGTTGATTAGAAACACTCAGCTAAAACAAAATCGCAAAACAAGTCCAAAAGGTAAACAGATTTAAGAGAACTACTCCAAATAGAACTGAATAAAATTGGATTAAAAATCTATTAATATGCATGAATTCTCTTGTATCATGTTTGAAAGGGCTGTAGTAAATGCAGTGGAAGCTAATATATTAGGAGAACCTGTTGGCTTCGAGTATGAAATCCTGTAGTGTTTCTATTCTTTTATAATGATGCTGAAGCCTGAAGCATTAGTTGAGGTGGGATGGGAAAATAGATCTCATCTATCCTATACACATTGCATAAACATCAGGAGTTTTAAGTGCTTTTCGTGTTTCACAATAAATGTCAAAGATTGGCAATTCAAATGTTCTAATGAGTCGCTATATATCCTACAGCTTTTAGTTGTTGAAAGTAACGATCACAGGAAAAGGGACTGCCTGTCTATGATCCAAGCACAGCAATCCACTGATGCATAAATTGCACTTCATGACAGACTGAAACTAAAAGGCAGCTATCCCGCAGCAATACGGGCCAACAACCTTAGGTAAGACGGAGAACTGGCTTATTAAACACCTTAAGGAAAATTAGAAAGAAATTGTCACTCCAAATAGATGAAATCATAAATGAAACAATTTTGACAATTATAAAGTTGCGGGACTTGAATTGACGCAAGATAGTTAATGATCACAAAAAGATGAACACAAGAATTGCTATCTTTGCATAGAGTTATATGTCCTTGTTGTTTCAATCAAAGACTGCAATCATAGAAAAGGAGTCCAAAAACGCAAAGAATTTAAAATGCCAGCGTGTTCAGCAACTAGTTTCTTTGGGATCAAGCAGGTGAAGAGAGCACATACAAAACTTGACACAGAATTAAATTTTTTATAGAACAGTTTCCCCCCTTTTGGGGGTAAAAACATCATCAAAGAGGTTCATCAACTTAGAAATTACGAACTTATATTGTTAAACTTAAAACAGCAAAGGTTCAATAAAATTTGCGGGGGGGTTGCTAGGACTAGGGGTGATTCAGTAAATGTACAAGCCCACTTTATTTTCTAACCTCCACTTTTCCTTCATCAAGAATTAAGGAGGGAAAAATATACCTGTATACGTGGATGTGATTTTAACTGGATGTTACTGTCCTTTCTCTGTGGCGGATATATCAATACCAAGAAGTAATAAATTATCTAATACAAGTTAAAATGGGAACACTTTGAGATGCACCTCCTTCGAGTCATGGGCCACAGTCAGAGTACCCTGCTAAACAACACAAACCCTTATCAATGCCAAGTCTCTGTGCCCATGAGTTGCTGTATAAGGATAACAGTGTGCTTTTTAAGTTATTTTCATCTATGAAGCTCGGACTCTTTAAAAATGCTGACGGGTGCATGTTAGATCTTTCCAAAGTTGTGCATGTTAGGGTCTACCACGGTACAGCAACATTTTTGGAGTCTGAGCATCACAGATTTTCATCTCAAATTCTTCACATTCATCATACTTATCCACATCTTACCACACTATTGAATTTCACGAGACACGACAAACATGCTCATGAGCTGCTGCATAAAGATAATGGCATGCTTTTAAAGTCATGTTCATCTCAAACTCTTCATGTTCATCATGCCTGTCCATGGCACGTGACAAACCCATCACAGATTTAGAGCTTTACTGTTTCATTAGGCTTCAAAAGGGCAGTAAGTTTGATATCATACCTATGCTGTTGTGCTCACAATTTAAAATGACAGGGGAGGCGGCCAGATTTGCTTACCAACCTCAAAATCTCCTTTGCAAAATCTTGATTACCAGTTAGCAAAAGACCATTTAGGACCCGGTTGAAGGTAAATTTTCGAGGAAGAAACCCTCTGTCAACCATTTCAGTCAATAATTTCCCAGCCACTAATAGATCATCTGATTTCTTCCTCACAAACATTGCACTTATCAAGATATTGTATGTGTCCAAATTAGGTAAACAATGCCCGGTACTCATCCTCTCAAACACCCTCAGGCTCTTCTCAATTTCCCCTTCATCACAATAGTATCGGATGACAACATTATAAGTCTGAACATTTGGTTCACACCCATCCTCGTTCATCTTATCCATATACTCCATAGCATTGTCCATTTTTCCGACATGGCACAATCCCCTTATAATGGCATTATAAGTTGTGGCATTCGGCAAATAACCTTTCCTCAACATCTCATTGAAAACTAAAATAGCATTTTCGGTACTATCTTTCTTACACATAACTTGTATCAGAGCATTATAAGTTGCAATAGAGGGAAGTATACCAGCCCCCACCATCTCATTGAACAACTTTTGAGCCTTCTCAACCTCACCCGCAACACCAAACCCGTGAACTAAAGTAGTGTAAGTCACGACATCAATATCACATTTCCTCTTCTTCATCTGCAAAAAGAATTCCCAAGCTTCCTTAATCTGCCCTGCTCTAAAGAACCCATTAAGCATTATATTATATGTAGTTATGGTCGGATTAAGACCTCTCTCTACCATTTCTTTCAAAATTTCCTGTGCTTTGGGTGTCCTCTTAACTAAACAAAACCCATTCGCAAGTGTATTATAACTAATTGTATCAGCTTTAAACCTGCTCCTAAACATCTTGAACAACTTAAGAGCCATCTCGGCCCGTTTTGATTTGCAAAGCACGTCGAGAAATGCATTGAAAGAACTCAAATCTTGAGGGCAACCATGTTTATGCATAGACAGGAAAACATTCACAGCTTTATCAGCTTTCCCAGCGGAGACATACCTCTCAGTGATGATAGCGAATGTCTTCGGGTTCGGGCCAAGCCGCCGAGACTGCATTCGGGCCACAAGTTTCCACATAGTCTTGTAATCGCGCATCCGAGCAGCGATGTCAATGGCGTGATCGAAGGCTATGGTGGAGTGAGTATACGAACGGTGGTGATCGAGGAGGTTGAAAAATTGGAGGGCTTTCGGGCCGTGGTTCCACAGACGCTTTAGTACAGACTGGACGAGGTCCGGTGTCCATTGCGTGAGGGTGTGAAGGGTATCTGATAATGATTCTGGGCTGGATTGAAGTATGAGGGTGGAGATTACGACGGGGTCCGGTGGTAGCTGTGACGGCGGCAGTGGTTGCGACGGTGGTGGAAGAGTGGCGAAGTGGCTGAGGGTGGTAGAAATGGGATTCAGCGGTACTATGAGGGTTCGGTGCAGATTCAACATTTCACCGTTCTCCGGACTATGGCGCTAAGAAGTTAATAATTACAAAGAAGTGTTACCTAATAATTTGTATTTTACAAGCTTTTAAATTTTGTTAATATAAGTAAAGGATCTTTAAATATTTAGATAGTCATAATTTTCTAAAATATTTTTTAAAATTTGTTAATATGAGAATTGATCTTTCCAAAAAAAAATAAAAAATAATAATAATAATAATAAAATTAAAAAAATTGATCTCTAGTCCTCAAAGTCAATTAACTCAACATTCAATGATATCATATTTGGGAAAATTACAAGTTAAGCAAGTATAACCTTCGTCTAATTTTAATTGGAATAATTTTTATTTTTTGAGTAAGATAATAAGAAATTTAATTAATATTTTATTATATATTTTTTCTATGTAAGAATTTGGATTTGTAATATTTTTTGTAAAGTTTTTTAATATTCATATTTTTTATTTAAAATATTAAATTAATATAATTTAATTTAACTTTAAAAATTAATCATATTGACTTTTAAAAAGCGCAACATGACAATTAAAAGTGAACAGATGGTGTAGTTAATTAGTCATCGTAGCTATAATTTTAGTTAAATGAGGTTTATTTTACTCATTAATCTTATTGATTATGATTTAGAATGTAACGATTCAAAAAAAAAAGAGAGAATTATGTAAATAAGAATAAATAGGTATTTAAGGGCATAATTGTCCTTTCACGTTTTAAATGAATAAATAAATAAATAAATAAATAAATCAGATTTGTATTTATTTATTTTAATGTTATTTGACTAATTCTTGAATTAGTCTCCTAATCCAATTAGCCCTCTCTCTCTCACGCTTCTAAACTCCCTCTCTCACGTTCTCCATCTTCCTCACATTATTTCTGCCAAAATATCAACAATTTTCATGCTTGAAGAACTCACAAAAAAATTTTTAAGCAAAAGAAAAAGTAATCAAAACGTCAAGGCTAAGAGAGGTTTGTTGAGTGAGGTGTACGTTGAAGTGAATTGGGAGTGGTTTGGAGGAGTTTTCCGGGCAGCAACATTTAAAGTCTGAACATCGATTAAGGTATGGGTTTTCTTCTCTCTTGGATCCTTTCCCAAGAGGTCCCTTACGATTCAAACTATTCATCTTGAAACTAAGGTTGTTCCCGTTGCATGTCCCTGTCACTAGCTCCCTATGATCTTAGGTTGGGTATTCTTGTTGATAGAATTTAGGGATACTTGTTTGTGGTGATAATCTCGTTTCGAGTATGTGTTCATGATGATGTGATTATATTTTATGTTTTTCGGAAAATATGAATGTAAATATGTATGTATTTGTGCAAGATTTTGATCATGACTTTGAGTTTTTTTTAGCATGTTAATAGATTTGAGATTACTCGTGTTTTATGTGCAATTAGAGGCTCTTAAAATCGTAATATTCGTAATATTCACATGGTTGAAAGGCTATAAATTCTAGTCACAATAAATGATCAAATCATCCCCCTAAATTTGTCTTAAGAACATTAATGAATGTATAAGAAAAAAATGCTAAATTAACCCGTAAAAAGGATGTGAAAAATTATGGAGTAGTATCCCAGAATCTGGAAATAAGTTTTAGACACATTCTGGAAAATTTGAGCAAAAAACGAATTAAAAAAAAATAGGTGAGGTCTTCAGGGATCGAACCCGAGACCTCACCAACACATGCCTTGATAAAATAATTAAAAAGGAGTGTTGAAGACGGGGCTCGAAATGGGGGCTGGGACCAGCGAATTTCGCCAAGAAAAGGAAATAAAAAGGGGGCTGGGGGGAATCGAACTCGCGACCCCCAGCCACGCGCAAAAAAAAAAAAAGGATTAAAGAGGGAATGCTGGGGGCGGGGATCGAACCCGCGACCCCCAGCTATGCGCGGAACGAATTAAAAGGGAGAAAAGGAACGCGAGGCGTGGGAATCGATCCCACGACCTCAGCGCTGAAGGGAGGGCGCAAATAATAGCGTGAGGCTGTGGGGATTCGATCCCACAACCTCACTGCCACTCCCCTATTAAATAAAAAAAAATAGAGGGGTTGTGGGGGTTCGAACCCACCACCTCACAGCCTCCTCTTCAGCGAAAATGAGAGGAAAAATAAGGGGGCTGTGGGGGTTCGAACCCACAACCTCCCTATTCAAGCGAATTTAATTAAAAATAATAATAATAGTAAATTAAAATTCTAATTAAAGTTGGAAAATAAATTCTCTTATGTAAACATTGAGATTTAATTTAGAATTTTAATTAAAAATAGAATATTAATTCTTTTATGTAAATATTGAGATTTAAATTAGAATTCTAATTAAATTAGAAAATTATTCTTTCTTGTAAATGATTGAAATTTAATTTAGAATTCTAATTAAAATAGAAAATTTATTATGTCACGAAAATGTTGAGATTTAATTTAGAGTTCTAAATTTACGAATATTAGAACTAAAGTCAATGAAAAATATAAATGATATCCAAATAATTCAAGATTTGGGTTCTCGTGTCCAAACCTCCGTATTGATACATAAGTCATACGTGAGTGAAATATTCAAGAGTAATGTCATCTACTTAGATCAAAAATCAAAGACCTTGGCATATATACAAGATACATAAGTCTTGTAATACATAATCTTAGAAAAACAAGAATTCACTTAACGAACTATAAATGAAGCCTCATGGCTTGTATGTATAGATATATAAGTTTAACATACGTTCAGGAATAAGTGAACCTAAGATATACGTAATGAAATGAAGAATATGGTGACAATCATGATGTGAGGATAATGCATATGATGAGAGCAATCTTAAATGAGCTTAAGTAAATGTTACCGATACATACTCACCAATGAGAGTGTAAGATAATGAAGAGACCAGTCTCTATGAATACTCTAATAAAAACATTGAGTTTAAAACACTTAATACTAATGATGAGATGAGAAATCATCTATTGAGCTATGATGTCTTCATACTAGAAGCAAACTTCTATGATGTATGAGTTGCATGTAATGGAACTTTATACCGAGCACCGATAGGCTAGCTATGAGTGGTGATGCCTTCTTTCGGGAAGGGCGGAGGTTCACGTAATTCTCATGAGATGAGACTGTCCGGCTTGCCGGGTATGGGTCTCCATACATCTCCTAGTCTTTGAACCTATATTGCCACTATAGGGATCTGGCGGGGTTAAATTCCCATATACGCTAGCATGTTATTGAATCGCTTTGGCCGGTGATTCCACCTCTTTTCGGTGTGGGGAAGACACTGGATTTCATGATGCTCACATGATCTATGTCGGTTAAAGTTAAAGTTCCCAATGAATGAATGAGGCCAGCCTCAAATGAATCATATAAAGAAATGAATGATACCGAAGGTGTTAGGATAGGATAATCAAGAGGTGAGCTAGATTCAGGTAATGACATTAGGTCATTCCTGATCATTGCACAGCAAACCCGATGAAAGTCTTAAACTACATCCTAGGTATAGCTGGTGTTCGCACTGGCTTATGAATGAATTGAAATGAAATACGAATGAATGAGTGAACCAGACTCTGTGTTTGCTAAAGAAGGCTCCCTAGTTGAGGTCCCATATGTTGAGCCCTCATTTTGGAAAGTCTTAAAGTTAAGTCTATGATAATAAGGTCCCATGCTATACGAATGAATAATATGAGAGGAAGTATGTGTTATATGTTATGTGTTATATGAATATGTTATGTTTTGTGTGCCATATGATAATTATGATGATGCATGTCACTCTCATGGCATAACTTTCCCAATCTCAATTTGGCAAGTCCACTGACTTGACTTCCAAAAATCATGTTGTTAGGAAAGAGCTATTCTTTCTCATGCATGTCCCTGGTGTGTACTTGCATATACCCATACTTAGTACAAGTGTGTACTAATTCCATACGAACATCTACTTTTAGGTGCAGGCACAGGTGGACGCTAGAGCTACAGGTTCGTTGTCGCAGCTATCCGGACATCAGTATTCATCCGGAGTTTGGTAGGTCCTCATGCTTTCGAGGATGCTACTGTTGTACATTCTAGCGTAGTTTTAGAGTTGAGCTAGTGGAGCATGTTCCACTAGCGTTTCTTTCCTGTTTTGGTTCAAACTTTGTATTGGTGCTATTTTGGCCGATATACAACTAATACTTAATGAATTATTTCTTTCAGTTGCTTATCTCTTAAATGTTAGATGGTTGATGATGAACGATTACGAAATGTTAAGAATGTTCAGCAAGTATAATTAAAGAATCAAAAATTTCAAATTTTCCGCTAAATTAATCTATGTAAAGTAAGAATGACGTAAGCAGGCTTGTCTGCGACCTCTGAGAGGTCAACGACGCCGGTCTCGTCTGGGGTCTAGATTCTGGTCGTGACAAAGTTGGTATCAGAGCGCTAGGTTAAATTCCTCGAATAATGAGTTCACATCAACCACACTGAGTAGTTTCTAAGTCATGGTAGTGAAGTGCACCACTATCCTGGATTAGAGACTGCATGATGCGTAGGAAAGACTTCCCTTCTTCTTATCTTATTGTGCTTTTCCTAATGTTTTAATTCTTGGTGTTACGAACGTGTCTAACATCAACCTTGTTGTTTTCAGAGAATGAATACCTGGGGAACTAAGGGTCTGAGGACGGGAGCAGCAGCAGCTAGGGGTAATCAGAATCCACCCCAGGCTCCAGCTGAAGGAGTGGCCATGCCAGTGAACCTAGCTGGGTTGACTGATGCGGAGGTGAGGGCATCTCTAGCCCAGATGGCACAGGCCATCACGATGCAGGCCCAAGCTATGACTGCCCAAGTCAACCGGCAGGATGTTCTGAGGGAAAACCCACCGGTTCGCAGCTCAAAGATGTTGCACAGACTTGGTGCAAAATGTGGCGAGATAGCCGTGTCCTAGGAGGGGTGCCAGTCACCTGGGAGCTGTTCAAGACAGCATTTTTGGAAAGGTTCTTCCCTAGAGAGATGAAAGAGGCCAAGGTTGAGGAGTTCATCAACCTCAAGCAAGGATCCATGACTGTCAGGGAGTATTCCCTGAAGTTTGTGAAGTTATCAAGGTATGCTACTCCCTTGATTTCTACCAGCAGGGAGGAGATGAGCAGATTCCTCACAGGAATCAATGGAGACCTAGAGGAAGATTGTCGGGCTGCGATGCTCCATGATAATATGGACCTTTCTAGATTAATGATGCATGTCCAGCAGGTAGAGGACAGCCGAAAGAGGAGAGGTGTACATGATGTTAGGAGGCCTAGGCCTCAAGATCAGGCAGGTCCCAGCCATGGAGGCCATAGAAACAATTTTGGCGTCCGCGAGCAGCCCAAATTCAAGAAGGGGCAACAGAGTGCTGGAAATTCTGACCCTCAGAGAAATACAACGCCTAGAGGAGGCAGACCCGAACCCAAGAGGGGCAATGGAGGTGAGATGCAGCGTCCAAGGAAGACTTGTACTAAGTGTGGCCGAATGCACCTTGGAGAATGTAGACAGGGCACTAATGCCTGTTTCGGTTGTGGTAAGAGTGGACACATGGTCATAGACTGTCCCCAGAACAGAGGTCAGGCTGGGGGTAATGCTCAGCCTAGGCCTACCCCACATAATGCAGCAGCAGCCGAACCTCCGAAGAGGAACAGATTTTATGCCTTGAAAGGTAGGGAGGAGCAGGAGAAGTCCGCTGATGTGGTCACAGGTATGCTGCAAGTATTCTCAACTTCTGTTTATGCTTTACTTGATCCAGGGTCTACGCTTTCCTTTGTAACTCCTCTGCTTGCCCTTACCTTTGAAATACTACCTGAAGTTCTGCATGATCCTATAGTGGTTAGTACGCCTTTAGGAGAAAATGTGAGAACCGAAAGGGTATACAAGAGTTGCCCAATAGTTGTGAGTGGCAAGGCTATGTGTGCAAACTTGATTGAGTTACCCATGCATGATTTTGATATTATTCTTGGCATGGACTGGCTTCACAGCCATTATGCTTGCTTGGACTGTCGTAGTAGAGTGGTGAGGTTTAGTTTCCCTAATGAAGAAGAGTTAGTCTGGGAGGGGTACAACCCGATTCGTCCTAACCCCTTGATTTCAAATCTTAAGGCCAATAAAATGATGGCCAAAGGGTTATTATGTCATCTAGTGAGTGTTAATGATTTAGATCATGATGTTCCTTCCATAGACTCGGTGCCTGTAGTAAATGAATTCCTAGATGTGTTTCCTGAAGATTTGCCTGGAGTCCCTCCCCTTCGAGAGATTGACTTTGGTATCGACTTAGAACCTGATACTAAACCAATCTCAATTCCTCCTTATAGAATGGCTCCAGCAGAACTCAAGGAGTTGAAGCTGCAGTTAAAAGATCTCACGGATAAGGGTTTCATTCAGCCGAGCATATCCCCTTGGGGCGCTCCAGTGTTGTTTGTAAAGAAAAAGGATGGGACCCTTAGAATGTGTATCGATTATTGGCAGCTCAACAAAGTCACTATAAAGAATAAGTACCCACTTCCCAGAATTGATGATTTGTTCGATCAGCTCCAAGGGTCTAGTTTCTTCTCTAAGATTGATCTTCGTTCGGGGTATCATCAGCTTAGAGTTAGGGATAGGGATGTCCCAAAAACAGCTTTTCGTACCCGTTATGGTCATTATGAGTTCTTGGTTATGTCATTCGGTCTCACGAATGCACCTGCTGCATTTATGGACCTCATGAACAGAGTTTTCCGTGAATACCTTGACTCTTTCGTCATAGTATTCATTGACGACATTCTCATCTACTCTAAGACCAAGGAAGAGCATGAACAGCATTTGAGACTAACCTTGCAGGTACTTAGACAGCATCAGCTGTATGCCAAATTCAGCAAGTGTGAATTCTGGCTGAGATCAGTGACCTTCCTAGGCCATGTTGTGTCCGATCAAGGTGTAGAAGTAGACCCCAGAAAGACTGAAGCAGTTAAGAAATGGCCAAAGCCTCTTACACCCACCGATATCCGTAGCTTTCTGGGATTGGCTGGTTACTACCGCAGGTTCGTGGAGGGATTTTCTTCCATTGCTGCCCCACTTACAACCTTGACAAAGAAGAAATCCAAGTTTGAATGGACGGACACTTGTGAGAAGAGTTTCCAGGA
Organism: Solanum lycopersicum; assembly: GCF_036512215.1. Taxonomy (NCBI): domain Eukaryota; kingdom Viridiplantae; phylum Streptophyta; class Magnoliopsida; order Solanales; family Solanaceae; genus Solanum; species Solanum lycopersicum. The sequence goes on along the minus strand of NC_090802.1, from coordinate 60,607,570 downwards.
GCTCAAGGACAGACTCACTTCAGCCCCGGTGCTTACTCTGCCTAAGAGTGGCGAGAATTACACTGTCTATTGCGATGCATCTAGGGTCGGTTTGGGATGTGTTCTTATGCAGGCTGGTAAGGTGATAGCTTATGCTTCCAGACAGCTCAAGGTTCATGAAAAGAATTATCCCACTCATGACTTGGAGTTGGCAGCTGTGGTGTTTGCGTTGAAGTTATGGAGGCATTATCTATATGGAGTACACGTGGATGTGTTCACGGATCATAAGAGTCTCCAGTACGTGTTCACGCAGAGGGAGCTGAATCTACGGCAACGCAGATGGTTGGAGCTGTTGAAGGATTATGACATGAATGTGCACTATCATCCAGGTAAGGCTAATGTTGTGGCTGATGCTTTGAGCAGGATGAGCATGGGGAGTACAGCCCACGTTGAGGATGAGAAGAAGGAGCTAGTGAAAGAGGTACACAGACTGGCCAGGCTGGGTGTGCGGTTGGTTGACTCTACTAGTGGAGGTGTTTCAGTTCACCCTAGTTCTGAATCATCCCTGATAGTGGAAGTCAAAAAGGGTCAGCATCTCGATCCTGTGTTGATGGAGATGAAGGAATCAGTGTTGTTAAAAATGAATGAGTCTTTTGCTTTGGGAGATGATGGCATACTTAGATACCAGAACCGGTTGTGCGTACCAGATGTAGATGATTTACGGACCAAGATTGTTACAGAGGCCCATGGTTCCAGATATTCCATACATCCAGGTTCCACAAAAATGTATCATGATCTTAAGCAGATTTATTGGTGGGATGGCATGAAGAAGGATATTGCAGACTATGTGGCTAAGTGTCCTAATTGTCAGCAGGTTAAGGCAGAGCATCTTAAGCCTGGTGGTCTGACTCAGATTATTGAGGTTCCGACTTGGAAATGGGAGGCCATTAATATGGACTTCGTAGTTGGTCTTCCGAGGACTAGGAGGCAGCATGACTCTATATGGGTTGTTGTGGACAGATTGACTAAGTCTGCCCACTTTATCCCTGTGAAGTCTACTTACAGGGCCGATGATTACGCGAGACTTTACATTGATGAGATTGTGAGATGGCATGGGATCCCTTTGTCTATTATTTCAGATAGAGGAGCTCAGTTTACTTCGCATTTTTGGAGGTCTTTCAAGAAAAGCTTAGGCACGCAGGTGAAACTTAGCACTGCCTTTCATCCTCAGACAGATGGGCAGGCAGAGCGCACTATTCAGACATTGGAGGACATGTTGAGAGCGTGTGTGATTGACTTTAGAGGTAATTGGGATGACCATCTACCTTTGATAGAGTTCTCGTATAATAATAGCTACCACTCCAGCATTGGGATGGCACCATTTGAGGCATTGTATGGTAGGAGGTGTAGATCTCCAGTTGGGTGGTTCGAGGTTGGAGAGTCATCTATTTTGGGTCCAGAGATCATTCATGAGGCCTTGGAGAAAGTTAGAATGATTAGAGACAGGTTGGCTACCGCTTACAGCCGACAAAAGTCATATGCAGACAACAGAAAGCGACCCTTAGACTTTAACGTTGGTGACCAGGTTTACTTGAAGATATCGCCTATGAAAGGGGTGATGCGATTTGGTAGAAAAGGGAAGCTTAGTCCGAGGTATGTGGGGCCATATGAAATCCTACAGCGCGTGGGTGAGGTGGCCTATGAGTTAGCATTGCCTGCGGAGCTAGCTTCTGTTCATCCAGTCTTTCATGTCTCTATGTTGAAGAAGTGCCTAGGTGATCCAGCATCGATCCTACCTGTAGAAGGTTTGGGGGTTGGTGAAGACTTGTCCTATGAGGAAATACCTGTTGAGATCTTAGACAGACAGGTCAAGCGGCTGAGGAACAAGGAGATTGCCACAGTGAAGGTGTTGTGGAGAAACCATCTTGTTGAGGGTGCTACGTGGGAGGCTGAGGCCGACATGAAATCCCGATATCCACATCTTTTCAACTCTTGAGGTTAGGCTTCCTACTCGTAAGACTATAGTTCCTTATCTCTTCATATTTGTTGCTATTGGCTGATTGTACATAGCAGTTAAGTTATGATCTCATTGGCATTATGAGGTGAAATGGTAGTGTCATTCGGGGACGAATGTTCCTAAGGGGGGGATAATGTAACGATTCAAAAAAAAAAAGAGAATTATGTAAATAAGAATAAATAGGTATTTAAGGGCATAATTGTCCTTTCACGTTTTAAATGAATAAATAAATAAATAAATAAATCAGATTTGTATTTATTTATTTTAATGTTATTTGACTAATTCTTGAATTAGTCTCCTAATCCAATTAGCCCTCTCTCTCTCACGCTTCTAAACTCCCTCTCTCACGTTCTCCATCTTCCTCACATTATTTCTGCCAAAATATCAACAATTTTCATGCTTGAAGAACTCACAAAAAAAATTTTAAGCAAAAGAAAAAGTAATCAAAACGTCAAGGCTAAGAGAGGTTTGTTGAGTGAGGTGTACGTTGAAGTGAATTGGGAGTGGTTTGGAGGAGTTTTCCGGGCAGCAACATTTAAAGTCTGAACATCGATTAAGGTATGGGTTTTCTTCTCTCTTGGATCCTTTCCCAAGAGGTCCCTTACGATTCAAACTATTCATCTTGAAACTAAGGTTGTTCCCGTTGCATGTCCCTGTCACTAGCTCCCTATGATCTTAGGTTGGGTATTCTTGTTGATAGAATTTAGGGATACTTGTTTGTGGTGATAATCTCGTTTCGAGTATGTGTTCATGATGATGTGATTATATTTTATGTTTTTCGGAAAATATGAATGTAAATATGTATGTATTTGTGCAAGATTTTGATCATGACTTTGAGTTTTTTTTAGCATGTTAATAGATTTGAGATTACTCGTGTTTTATGTGCAATTAGAGGCTCTTAAAATCGTAATATTCGTAATATTCACATGGTTGAAAGGCTATAAATTCTAGTCACAATAAATGATCAAATCATCCCCCTAAATTTGTCTTAAGAACATTAATGAATGTATAAGAAAAAAATGCTAAATTAACCCGTAAAAAGGATGTGAAAAATTATGGAGTAGTATCCCAGAATCTGGAAATAAGTTTTAGACACATTCTGGAAAATTTGAGCAAAAAACGAATTAAAAAAAAATAGGTGAGGTCTTCAGGGATCGAACCCGAGACCTCACCAACACATGCCTTGATAAAATAATTAAAAAGGAGTGTTGAAGACGGGGCTCGAAATGGGGGCTGGGACCAGCGAATTTCGCCAAGAAAAGGAAATAAAAAGGGGGCTGGGGGGAATCGAACTCGCGACCCCCAGCCACGCGCAAAAAAAAAAAAAAGGATTAAAGAGGGAATGCTGGGGGCGGGGATCGAACCCGCGACCCCCAGCTATGCGCGGAACGAATTAAAAGGGAGAAAAGGAACGCGAGGCGTGGGAATCGATCCCACGACCTCAGCGCTGAAGGGAGGGCGCAAATAATAGCGTGAGGCTGTGGGGATTCGATCCCACAACCTCACTGCCACTCCCCTATTAAATAAAAAAAAAATAGAGGGGTTGTGGGGGTTCGAACCTACCACCTCACAGCCTCCTCTTCAGCGAAAATGAGAGGAAAAATAAGGGGGCTGTGGGGGTTCGAACCCACAACCTCCCTATTCAAGCGAATTTAATTAAAAATAATAATAATAGTAAATTAAAATTCTAATTAAAGTTGGAAAATAAATTCTCTTATGTAAACATTGAGATTTAATTTAGAATTTTAATTAAAAATAGAATATTAATTCTTTTATGTAAATATTGAGATTTAAATTAGAATTCTAATTAAATTAGAAAATTATTCTTTCTTGTAAATGATTGAAATTTAATTTAGAATTCTAATTAAAATAGAAAATTTATTATGTCACGAAAATGTTGAGATTTAATTTAGAGTTCTAAATTTACGAATATTAGAACTAAAGTCAATGAAAAATATAAATGATATCCAAATAATTCAAGATTTGGGTTCTCGTGTCCAAACCTCCGTATTGATACATAAGTCATACGTGAGTGAAATATTCAAGAGTAATGTCATCTACTTAGATCAAAAATCAAAGACCTTGGCATATATACAAGATACATAAGTCTTGTAATACATAATCTTAGAAAAACAAGAATTCACTTAACGAACTATAAATGAAGCCTCATGGCTTGTATGTATAGATATATAAGTTTAACATACGTTCAGGAATAAGTGAACCTAAGATATACGTAATGAAATGAAGAATATGGTGACAATCATGATGTGAGGATAATGCATATGATGAGAGCAATCTTAAATGAGCTTAAGTAAATGTTACCGATACATACTCACCAATGAGAGTGTAAGATAATGAAGAGACCAGTCTCTATGAATACTCTAATAAAAACATTGAGTTTAAAACACTTAATACTAATGATGAGATGAGAAATCATCTATTGAGCTATGATGTCTTCATACTAGAAGCAAACTTCTATGATGTATGAGTTGCATGTAATGGAACTTTATACCGAGCACCGATAGGCTAGCTATGAGTGGTGATGCCTTCTTTCGGGAAGGGCGGAGGTTCACGTAATTCTCATGAGATGAGACTGTCCGGCTTGCCGGGTATGGGTCTCCATACATCTCCTAGTCTTTGAACCTATATTGCCACTATAGGGATCTGGCGGGGTTAAATTCCCATATACGCTAGCATGTTATTGAATCGCTTTGGCCGGTGATTCCACCTCTTTTCGGTGTGGGGAAGACACTGGATTTCATGATGCTCACATGATCTATGTCGGTTAAAGTTAAAGTTCCCAATGAATGAATGAGGCCAGCCTCAAATGAATCATATAAAGAAATGAATGATACCGAAGGTGTTAGGATAGGATAATCAAGAGGTGAGCTAGATTCAGGTAATGACATTAGGTCATTCCTGATCATTGCACAGCAAACCCGATGAAAGTCTTAAACTACATCCTAGGTATAGCTGGTGTTCGCACTGGCTTATGAATGAATTGAAATGAAATACGAATGAATGAGTGAACCAGACTCTGTGTTTGCTAAAGAAGGCTCCCTAGTTGAGGTCCCATATGTTGAGCCCTCATTTTGGAAAGTCTTAAAGTTAAGTCTATGATAATAAGGTCCCATGCTATACGAATGAATAATATGAGAGGAAGTATGTGTTATATGTTATGTGTTATATGAATATGTTATGTTTTGTGTGCCATATGATAATTATGATGATGCATGTCACTCTCATGGCATAACTTTCCCAATCTCAATTTGGCAAGTCCACTGACTTGACTTCCAAAAATCATGTTGTTAGGAAAGAGCTATTCTTTCTCATGCATGTCCCTGGTGTGTACTTGCATATACCCATACTTAGTACAAGTGTGTACTAATTCCATACGAACATCTACTTTTAGGTGCAGGCACAGGTGGACGCTAGAGCTACAGGTTCGTTGTCGCAGCTATCCGGACATCAGTATTCATCCGGAGTTTGGTAGGTCCTCATGCTTTCGAGGATGCTACTGTTGTACATTCTAGCGTAGTTTTAGAGTTGAGCTAGTGGAGCATGTTCCACTAGCGTTTCTTTCCTGTTTTGGTTCAAACTTTGTATTGGTGCTATTTTGGCCGATATACAACTAATACTTAATGAATTATTTCTTTCAGTTGCTTATCTCTTAAATGTTAGATGGTTGATGATGAACGATTACGAAATGTTAAGAATGTTCAGCAAGTATAATTAAAGAATCAAAAATTTCAAATTTTCCGCTAAATTAATCTATGTAAAGTAAGAATGACGTAAGCAGGCTTGTCTGCGACCTCTGAGAGGTCAACGACGCCGGTCTCGTCTGGGGTCTAGATTCCGGTCGTGACATAGAAATCTAAAATGAATTCCGTGTAGCCATTTAATGATATGCTTCTCTTTTTTATATAAGTTGAACACCTGCAATAGAATAAGTTATACTAAAAAATATATGTTTTAAATTTTTTTGGAAAAAAATTAAATATATTTTTGAATTTCTAAAAATAATAAGTATATGTCTTTCGTATTTTAAGATTGTATATATCCTTATCATTACATTTTTGTGGCATATATTTCCGTAGGCTAAATGAAAGGATATGTAACACCATCACAATAATTTATCTTATTTTATTTAAATTTTTTATTCATGATTTATATTTATTCTCCAAACTATTCATCCCGGCAAGTAATTGGAAAACCCAAATATCATGACGATGATAACGTCTTAGAAAGGTCAACATTTCCACGAAGATCTACTTAATCACAAAATGAATTTATAATTGATAATGTTTTTTGCTAAAATTATTTATATTAAACCTAAATTCCTCCAACAATGATAGCTCGTCTTCAAAAATTGTTGAGCCACTTTCATTGATGATGGTGAACGCGAATTGAAAGCCCTACATCAAAGAACACGAACGGAATTCTAGGATTCCACGGTTGAAATGATGTCATTGGAGTCGCGTTAATCTGGATAGAAATTTCCGCTTGCTAGATAGAAAATCACCCATAAGACGTTAAATTACTTCGTCATTGATAGAAAATCTAAAAATCGTTAATTACAGTAAAATTCTGATCAAATCAACTTTTTTTTTTGAATTGTTTAGTCCCAAAATTGATTGGAGATTTACATACACAACATTTAAAATATTTTTCTTGAAAAAGATACTGAAAATTGATGGAAATCAAGGAGGATACAAGAAATAGCTTTGATTTGTTGAGCCAAGACAACAAATGAATGAATGAATATTTTTTGATTTAAAAATAAAATAAAAAATAATAAATATTTTGTTAGCTCAAAAATACGATGATATAATAAAAATGTATGTTATTTTAAAGTATAACGAATGCTATATTCATACTAATTTTGAAAATTAAAGGTATATTTAATTCTTCTTCATTTTTTTATTAATAATTTTGAATAAAAAACGTTTAATCAAAACAATTTATTATTAAGTCGATGGGTTTAATAGAAATATGAAAATTAGTAAATGTAAAATACAGACATGTTTAATTTATTTCTTAACAAGTTACAAAACTTTGAAATATAATTTGATGCTATCAAGAATGGAGTACAAAACCATATTTCATCCAGCGCAGCAGTAGCTACAAGTACAAAAATTTGAAAAAGCAGCTAACCCGCGCAGTCATCTTGCCGGCGGCGACCTCAATTCGCCCATTTTATCCAAATTTGTGTTCTAACTCCGGCGAGCCCTTCCTATTCTCGCCGTCAATTTAATAGTAGCAGTTTGTATGTAAAAGTTTTACTACTACACAGATCCATCGAATGGGTATTAAAGAAAATTGCAGAAACGAGCTCCGAGCCGCCGTCCGTCAGCTCAGTGACCGCTGTCTCTACTCAGCCTCCAAATGGTATATCTTCTTTCTCCTAAAAAACCCTAAAAATTTCACCTTTTTCTTGAAATCTTAAATTGGGATTTTCCATTGGGCACAGGGCTGCAGAACAGTTAGTGGGAATTGAGCAAGACCCAGCAAAGTACACCCCGTCTCACACAAGATTCCAGCGTGGAAGCTCCAGCATCCGTCGCCGGTTCCGCACAGCCACGGAAGCTGCTTTCACTTCAACTCCTGCTGCGGGAGTATCACATGTGGCTACGCCGACTGTACCGGAGGATGATAACGAAGCCATTGACAGCGATTTTTACCTGCTCGCTAAGTCCTACTTCGATTGTCGGGAGTACCGGCGGGCAACCCATGTGCTCCGTGATCAGACTGGCAAGAAAGCTGTGTTTTTGCGCTGTTATGCCCTTTTCTTGGTTTGTCCTTGTCTTCCTTTTTACGAATTTGTACTTAGATGTTAATTTTCTCCTCTTTCATGCTTATCGTTTTTGAGTGAAAGCATTAGCCTGTTATTTGATTAGCTGTTAATGCGCTGTTGGGGCACATCAATTAATACTGACACCATTGGGGGTGTATCAGTGTTATTAGACCAAAAGGTACGACCTTTATCATTTTGTGATTCTGAATTAGTATAACATCTAGAGAATCAGGTGATCCGGTACATAAATACATGTTTATACGTCCAGGACTGGAACCATATATATGGCCCGTAGATGAATTATTAGCAAAGGAAAACTTCTAGATGGTTTCTCTCAATTACACGTGTTTTAGGGAGTTGAACATCTTATCCTTACGAGTAAGTCGAGCATTGGCATCAATGAAACTAATAACACTATGCATTGGTAGCTGGTTTTATCAAAACGTGTTTTAAGTAGTCACCTTTTAGTTAATACATCTAAAGTAATTCATACCACGTGCATGAGGAGATGGTGTGATTCATCTATGGCATCTTAATTGTGTCTTTCAACATTTAAAGATTCAATTACATTATCAAAAGCACTACAAGCTCAATCACGTTCCATATGTATTAAATGATTTAGCAAACAAGAGAACATCATTTTCATCAATAGGAGAAATCTTATTCCTTGACTGAGTTCTCTAGTTAGTCTGTTCTTGAAGATGCGGCTAAGGTCTCCTATATTTTGTTACTTAAGATGGAAGGTAAAGAAATCAACTCTGCACCCACAATAGATTCAAAATGCATAGCTAATAGCTTTAGGTGTCAGCTCATCATTATATTTCTTTATTAGTGTCACTTGATTTTGCTTTATCATGTCCTTAAATAGCTAGGAATTGGCCACAGCTTTCAGTGAGCAACTTTAAGGGTTATAATGAAGTTGTGCTGAGATAGCAAGAAACTAATATAATTCCCTTTGTATTCTGACAATGTTGTGTTCTTCAAGGTAGCTTTATTATTTATTTAATTGTATTATCTGGTCTATCTCTATTCTGAATTGACCTTCCTTGCGTATCAGCAGAAGGGTTAAAGATGTCGATATGCATGAATGTCAAGACGTGTTGGATCCTGGTTAAGTTTTTGTTTTATGAAACACGAAAGGGAAATAATATTCTCAGAACTGTAAAAATGTAAGAACTTAATATTTATTGTGGTTGAGCTATCTCTCATGGGAATTCAACACTTGAGATAAGACTTCTCATCTTACAATTTTTTTCCCACTTAATACTAAGTAACAATCTCAGTTCATAGCTCACTCAAGCCCTCTATGCATTGAGGTGATTTCTGCTGTTAATATAAAGCAAATAAGTAGATTTATTTCTTAAAATATATGGATAAGGGTCAAATATGCACCTAAATTATACGAAAATGTCTAAATATACACCGTTTGAAGTTTGGCTCACCCGTGCCCTCGCGGTCCAACTTTTCACATATATATGCCCTTGTAGACATTAGTTGCTTTGCTGGAAATAACCAGCTCATTTTCCCTTTCTTCAAATAACAAATGGAAATGACACATCCCCTTTTAATTGCCACACGACATTTATATTTAAAAATAAATACACCTCTTTTAAATAGGATATCCGACCTGTAAATCATATCCGACCCAAGGTGGCCGGAGTTTGAACCGTTCCGGCCAGATCTAATATGAGATAGCATTTGAGATCTGAAACGCAGCTGAACATAGCAACAAGAAGAGCAAAAACAAAGTAAAACAACATCAATTTTAATTAGATTTAGAAGCGAAAACTCAAACCTCACTGGAAATGGAGCTCAGAGCTCACAAGAGAGCTACGGTGGAGGCTGTCTCATGGAGTTTTGATCTGGTTCACCAAACCTTGGAGCTTGGGGTTGTTTGCTGGCTGTTTTCCAGACGAGTGAGGTGCGTGGGTCGGGGTTTTGTCGGATGCGTTGTGGGTGGCTTCTGGATCTCTATTGTTTTCTCATGGTTAGAGCTTGAAGCTCACCTTAATGGTGTTTTTCTTTAAGGAGAAAACGATGGGTTTGGTTGGAGATGTCGTTTCTCCGGCCAAAGGGATTTGGGTCAGATATGATTTGTCGGCTTATGTGGAATATCCACCAAAGGGATTTGTGTCTTCTTGAACAAATGTAAAAGTTGGTTGCTAGATAGTCTTGTTTAATGACATGGTGTTCGGGTCAGCTTATGTTGTACTTTCCGTTTTTTTAGATGATGCAATAAATTTCATTAAAGGCATAGCTCTACTATAATCTTCTCTACAATCCTAATCTTTATATAACCGGCAATACCTTAATTTGAAACTTCTTTTTACTAATCTCTACAGCCTTTTTCCAACCGACTTAGTCTTTTGTATACACAACAGTATTAACTCTCGTTCTCTTTAAGATGCTTATTAATTATAGAGTTTCTCGTCAGCACCTTTATACCGCAACTACCTACTTGAATCTCTCAGGGTAGCTTCTTTATCCATTTGTCAAATAAGATATGTGAACTCTTTTATATCTAGCATCACTTACATGTGTTGATGTGGTGGACTAAATTAAGCACATGCACTCATAATGTGGGAACTCTTGGTTAGATGCTATCACACTTTGGTCACAATATCCCTGGTTTAATCAAATCAAAACTCAGGTACTGATGTAGCATGTTTCCAGGTGGCAATGTCCAAATGAAACTATTTATAAGATTATTAATAATTAGATGGTTCTTATGCTGGCTAGCAACTATTGGTAAACTTCACCCTTTTCTGTGCTGTCTCTCCAAGAAGTGACTGTTAAGCTTTCGTGTGCTATCTTGTTGTATGTTTACCTGGAGTTTACATATGACTTTTCCTTTGTCTTCTTCTCTTATTCCTTTGGCTTATGTTCGAGGATGAAATTGAGGTGCTGGAGCTTTCCTCTTCTTTTTCCCCACCCTATTATGTGGGTGATGGTGGTGTTCCTTTGCTTTACTTCAGTCAGTCCTATCTTTGGAACTGTTAATATCTTCCTTTCGCTTAGTTAGACGTATAATTCACTGTAAATTATTTTGCCATGGACCATATTACTCTCCTTAGAGATTCTCATGTTGCTGAAATATTGGGTTTTCAATGTACAAGAAAGTGTAGAAATGAATCATCAACCAAAAGAAGAGAATACATATCAGAATAGTGTAAGCACTTTAAAGTTACTTTTTTCAGTTATACTAGTATGTCACTCCTTATATGACATTTTATAATCTACATTTTGTTCATTTCCTTAGATGATTGACCTTCTCTTTTTTATTCTTTCTTTTTGATAAAGAAATGAAAGTCATTCTCATCAAGTGTACCATTCAGGATTGAAATTAGTGTAACGTTTTCTTTCAATCAGCTAACATCTGGATGAATTTCCAATTGATCAAACCATGTCATAGGACTCGAAGCAAAAGGGACCAATTTTATAGCACACTTTAACTGATTCAGATCATAAATTAACTTAGGGCTTTAACCTAGAACTCCATCTCTAACCAGACCTGGTCACATGCAAAGGACAAAAGGAGAGCCGTGATTGATTCTTGTTGTCTGCATTAGCGGAGAGATTAGGATATACAGGCATCAAATCTTTTTTCTTTTTGGTTCTCAGTTTGTAGCTTTGCTGATTAGCACCTTCCTTATTTTGGCATTCTCTGTAAAATGTCATTGCAGGAGAATATATGAGAAATTTTAGCTCCTTTTTGTTCTCAAACAAATAAATCTTAAATATACTTCCATAAAAAGCAAATATAAAGTCAACTAGCTTTATGCCATTTGTTAATATTGAAGTGTATCTAATAAGTCTGGTGATAGATACTTACGGTGCTTCTTTATTGTTTCTTAGGCCGGTGAAAAGAGAAAAGAAGAGGAGATGATAGAACTCGAGGGACCCTTAGGCAAGAGCGATGTTGTGAACCTCGAACTGGTTTCTATTGAGCGGGAGTTGTCTGCACTTCGAAAAAATGGAAGCATTGATTCCTTTGGCCTGTACTTGTATGGTCTTGTTCTTAAGCAGAAAGGCAGTGACAATCTTGCTAGGACAGTTCTTGTTGATTCAGTAAATAGCTACCCGTGGAACTGGAGTGCTTGGTCTGAGCTGCAGTTGTTGTGCACCACAGCTGAGACATTGAACAGTTTAAACCTTAATAACCACTGGATGAAAGACTTCTTTCTAGCCAATGCTTACCAAGAGCTTCGTATGCACAGTGAGTCATTGGTGAAGTATGAAAATTTGCAAGGGACTTTCAGTTTTAGCAATTACATCCAGGCCCAGATTGCTAAAGCTCAATACAGTCTTAGAGAATTTGAACAAGTAGAAGTTATATTTGAAGAACTTCTAAGAAATGACCCTTACAGGATTGAAGACATGGATATGTATTCCAATGTGCTATATGCAAAGGAATGTTTTTCAGCCTTAAGTTATCTTGCACATAGGGTATTTTTAACGGATAAATACAGGCCAGAGTCTTGTTGCATTATTGGGAACTATTACAGTTTGAAGGGGCAGCATGAGAAATCTGTAATGTATTTTCGGAGGGCTCTTAAGTTGAATAAAAATTATTTATCAGCTTGGACACTTATGGGTCATGAGTACGTAGAGATGAAAAACACTCCAGCAGCAGTTGATGCCTATAGGCGGGCTGTGGACATAAATCCATGTGATTATCGAGCCTGGTATGGATTAGGACAAGCATATGAGATGATGGGGATGCCATTTTATGCTCTCCATTATTTTAAAAAGTCCGTGTTCTTGCAGCCGAGTGATTCTCGATTATGGATTGCAATGGCCCAGTGTTTTGAAACGGAACAGCTTCATATGCTTGAGGAGGCAATAAAATGTTACAGAAGGGCTGCAAATTGTAATGACAGAGAAGCAATTGCTCTTCACCAGCTAGCAAAACTGCATGCTGAACTTGGTCGTTCCGAAGAAGCTGCATTTTACTACAAGAAAGATTTGGAGATTATGGAAGCTGAAGAACGGGAAGGTCCTAACCTCGTTGAAGCTTTAATGTTTCTTGCAAGATATTATAAAGCTCAAAAGAGATTTGAAGATGCAGAGGTTTATTGCACCCGCCTTCTAGATTATTCTGGCCCAGTAAGTTTTACCTCCTCTTATTACATACTTAAAGAGTCAATTTCTCTTATGTTATCTTAAATCATTCTCGAAAACAACTCTTTGAGCAGTTTCCCTCATATTGTTTGGTCATTAATGCAGGAGAAGGAAACAGCAAAGAGTCTACTTAGAGGAATAAGATATGAAATGGATGTTGAGCATCTTCCACCCTGATAAGTTTCTTTTTCCTTAACAAACCTGTGTATGAATTTTGAGACACCAACTGAACAAACAGCTAAGAAGCTGGACAGTTCAGTCGAACAGCCAAAAAGTTGAGAATCTAAGCTGGCACCTTCGTTAAAAGTTATCTTGTTGATTTCATGATCAAAGAAACGTCTCTGTGGTATGAGATATTTCCCTTGTTTGAAACGCTCAGGAACAAGCTTAGGAGCAAAAGAATGCAGATATAGTTATGTATCTTAGTTTCTCCTATTACATGTGGTTCTGTTTTTCAGATGATTTCATGGACTACCGCCATGTCCGCATTTTATATAATTAATGTGATACATACAGGATAAACTGCATGCTTAGAGTAGTTGGTTGCACCTTGAGTTTCATTCAGAAATACATTTGACATACAAACTGTCACAGAGGAACCTATTTTACAGACACATCGATACATCCAGCACAACAGATTACCGTCATGGTCACATTACATTCCAAATCACACCATTATAATGATGAAGTCTGATAACTTTATTCTAACCAAGTTACAGGTGCTTAATTCTTTTGAGGGTCACTGAAGAACCTATTAAGGTTAGGGAAAATTTCTGGTGGCCTACTACGAGCAAACTTTCTGATGGCATGTTCAGCATATTTCTCTCCCTCCTCAAAATTCTCCAGGATGCCAGCAGCTCTTTTCTCCTTGTTTACCCTGCCCACGAAAAAAGAAAGAGTAAGTAAGTTGTTGCAAAAATTGGAAATATTCAACTACGGGGACTTGAGCGCCTCTGTGTAATTGAACAGATCCATAACCTGCTTCCATCTGCCTGTCCTAAATTGAGTACCTGGAAGTGCCTACTACACTATTAACAAGGAATTGACCAACAGAAATGCAAACTACTCGTATTTCCAGGTAGAAACTAGTGAATCATACTAATACTGAAAGAGAGAATTAAGGATGTATTGAAGGAATATGATAGATCAAACCTGACTTCAGGGTTGATACGCATATTACGAACCAATTGAAGTCCACAGATTCCGATGGCAACTCCAACGGCAGCAAATAGTGGATAAACCTACTCGATCATTCATTTTGCTTAGAAATTCCCCAAAAAGTTGAGAAAACAAATAGTAATAACGTGGAAAGATAGAAAATACCTCGGGCCTGAGCCAGCGATTAGTAGCCATGGAACAAGACGAAGAAGTTTGGTTTGATTACAGAGAGACCGATGAGATAAAGATTGAGGAGGAGTAAGAACAATAATGGGAGCAATAAACAACTTTATCTTGTTTCAGAAAAAAAAAATAAACTAATATTTTTTAAGGAAGATGATGTTGATTGGATGAGAGGGTCTGACATTATCATTGCCCAACTCCCAATCATTGATTGCCACGTTTCAACACTTGACAAACATAATGGGCCAAGCTAACTGTTCATTTCAAAGTCACAGGCCTAAAACATAATGGCCCAATAACAAATACTTAGCCCACATCTCTTAATAAACATGAGAGCCTTTGATGGATCTTGGACCAACGTATGGAGCGAAGAAGCTCGCTCTTGCTTTCCGCATGCCAGTCCGGTCGACGAGAGCCGTCATATAACCGATTGTCCTGTCTGATCAGGCTAAAGAAAGACTTCAGGCCAAATTAGATATGAGGAAAGGTTGAAACGACAAGAAGAGTGCTTAGTGAGGAGACAACACCGGAGGGAGGAAATTCTCGCGAATAAGGAAGCACGTCGACTCCGAAAGGAAGCTCCCGAGAGGGAAAGAGAAGAAAAGAACCAATGACATCATCCCAAGCCGATTGCTTCTCTCGAGATAGTAGTGAGGAAGGAAAATGCTTTGTTGTAACTGTACTCTTTTAACTCTGATTGCTCATTGCAGTACGTAACGATCAAAAATTACAAATATAAATTGGTTTTTTGACGATTAACAAGTTAATTTAACGATTGCTTAAGTGGTGCGTTTTTCCACGACTATTAACCAAAAATAAATAAATTAAATGGCCAAACGATTGTTTATAACCACATTAGATGCACAAATTGGTTCAAAATATTCATTGAATTCGACAGTTGCTTACCATTCCCAAATAGATCATACCACCATATATATATATATATATATATATATATATATATATTATAACATAAAGTATGATTCATTTTCCAGATAATTAAAGATGAAGGACAGTGAAAGAATTTATGTTCAACTATTTCTTGTGCCAAAAAAGATTTTGTTACACGGCCGCACCACATGAGATGGGTGGACATGATAAAATATGGTATTCAAAATTTTGGTTTGTAATTTTTTATTTTTTTATTTTACTTCTTCAATTTTAATTCACCTGACATTCTTTGTTTTTAGATAGTCAAATAATTTAGGTTTGACGAAAAATTTACTCGGATTCTTAAAAAAATTTAAAATGAAATATATGTATAGTTGTAAATAATGTAACAAGTATTATAAGTCACAAGAATTGCCAATACAAAATAATGAAACACACATATAAAAAATTTACTGTAAAAAATTGACTTGCTTGAATTTTAAAATTCAAAAATTACTACATAAATTGTGACTAAAAGGAGTATCAAATTAAATTTATAAGTCTATTTCGATATTTCAAGATACACTAAATCAATAATTATGATCTATTTGATACTGACTTATGTATACTCGAATTATGATCTCGAATTTTTTAAAACGGCTCAATAGTATCATAAAAACGCCATACACATGTTGTATTTTAAAGAAACTAGAAATTATTTGTGTTATATACATATAACATTTCTATCAAAATAGAATAATCAAAATTTGAACAGCTAAATAATTAATTTCTACTAATCTACTGTAAATCTTTGTTAGTATTATAATATTATTTTTAAACACTTGTCAATTATCAAGTATCATAATATTAAAATCACAATATCAAAAGTTCAGTTTGATAATTTGATATTTATCAGACCCTCTCGCTAAGTATAATCAAAAATATTTTTCTCATTCCATAATAAAAGGAAATAGAAAGAACAATTTTTATATCATCCTTGCACTTTTTTTTTGGGGGTTTCCACTTGATATCAGTATTGATGTTAGATTTCGTTTAAAGTTATATTCGCATTAAAAAATTTCAGAATGTTTTCTAACATAATCAACTATATTTATATGTCATCGAACTTTTAGAAAAGACTTCTTTATGTCATCCGTTTGGTGTGTAAAAAATGCTTTTAAAAAGTAAACATTTGATCCAAAAAACACCAATACAAAAGTGTTAAACCTTGTTTGGTGTGTAAAAATAGTTTTGCAAAATCGGAGTTCAAAAAATTACATGAATGAGTCTTTTCTTTAACAATAATGATATAAATGAGCCAAAATTTAAATGAATGACATAAATGAGCCTTTTCTAAAAATTTGATCGCATATTTAAGCTTTTTCCCTATTCAAAATAACTCAAATTCAAAACTTTTAATTAAGAATCAAGAAATATCTATTACTCCATCACAATTAACGACTTTATTTTCAAGTTTTGAAGCCTCACTATCAATTTATATGGAATAAAAGCAAAAAAATTCGTAGTAACAGTAACATTAATGTTGATTGGTCTTTTAACTTGCAATGTCAATCACCCTGCTCACAACAGAACCTAACAATATCGCAGGACTAGGAAAATACTGTTCCTATCCTTTTTTTTTAACCTTTTGTTTTGATTTACGGTACACACTTTTGTAAAATTATTTGAAAGAAATATTACTTTTCTAAGCTGAAAAACGATTTAACTTGTACTGTTATTATATTTTTTTAAAAAAAATAATTTATCATCACATAAAAAAAATATTTTAAATTATAATTCAATTTTTTTGAAATTTTTATTTGTATGATATCAAATTACATAATATAAATTAAAACAAAGAGTAATTTACTTTGAAGTAAAAGGTGATTTCTTTGGTAGTACGGAACGTGCAAAGTAATTTACTTGGGATTCCGCGATTTTCAGGCGAATCTCAACAAATAGAATCCAAAGTTTACTTAATTGGAAAAAGTTCACTTTTTTGTTTAAGAGATTTGATTGAAGATCAAAAAGATTTAGTTTGGCTGTCCACTCAAATCTCTCCCTGCTGCTTGGAGCTTCTTTTTTTTTTTTATTTCATATTTTTCTTTTTTCAAAACTTATCGAACTCGTAATATAGCTGATTAGAGTTATACATATATAAATATCATAAAGTAAATTACTCGCATATAACTTATTCTAACTTTTATTTTGCATAGAATAATACTCCTTTCATCGGATATTATTTGTCATTATTTTCATTTTTAGAGTTAAACTATAAAAACTTTGACTAATATTTTAAGATGTACTTTCCATCATATTAACATGCAAAAAGTTGCAATTCGTAGTATTTTTCATATAATTTTAGAATATCTAATATTTTTTTAAAAATATCGAATTAATGTGATCTAATTTAATTTTGAAAAGTAATCAAATTAACTTTTAAAAAAAATACAATTTCGAACGAAAAGAATATATATATATACACGTCATCATCTTCTTGTAAAAATAAATTATAAATTAAAAAAAATACGAGATAAAGTGAATGTAATATTTATTTGAAACGAGATAAGAAAAGCACAAGTATAAAATAATAGAAACATGTGAAGAGAATTAAAAGGATTACGATGTTGTATTAATTTAGAATCTAAATAAACTAAAACTAAAAAGGATTACGATACTATATTAATTGAAATTTGATCTGTTTGTTGGAAGATAGTAGCAATATTTTAGTACAAATAAGATTTCTTGGGAAAAGAAGAGATTGGAGGTGTGACTGTTGAATCAAATTTTGAAGATTTTGGGTGCATTTATAGACTTTGTCCAAATACTGGAGGCGCCTTTTCTCCTTATGGACGCCGCCTATTTGTCAAACACTTCCACTTTGAATTTTAGTCAACCATTTGTGAATACACACTTTTTTTCATGGGAAAAAAAATAAAAATATACCTCAAGTTAATATATAAATATTTCGTTATATATTTGAGATATTGATTTTTTTTGTCGTTAAAAATTAAAGTATATATACTTTTTATACTAATAGATCTATACGTGTCATAATCTTATTTATCGATTCGATATTTATTAAATATCGGATCGATAGATAAGAATGTGTCACGTATCATTATTTAATCTTCCATAGAATGAAGAAAATATATGATTTAGTTTTTGGACGACAGGATATCAATATACTAAAAGTATGACGAAAGTATCTGCATGCATTAACGATAGTTACGTCCGAGGCTTATTTGTCATTTAGTTCTCTTACAAAGTCTACGAAAATAATGGTATATTATTAAGTGAAATAAATAAAATTTGATTGAATTTAAATTCACGTAAAATAGAGCGGGGATAGTGTTATGAACGTGATCATTTTTCCATGTTGGTATAGTTTAGTTAAGTTTCTGTTTTGCTACATTTTAAATTAAATTAAACTATTTAGGATTTTATCTTCCTGTCCTCAAGAAGAATCGTTGATTCGATTCTGTTTGTCATCTTCCCTTTGGAAATAAAATGCCTGATATTTTTTAATAATTCATTAGAGCACAATGAACACCAAGTGGTAGGTTCAAACTTTGAATTGTTAATAGTTTTCCATAGTACGATTAATATTTTATTAAGTGCATAGGAGCTTTGACAAAATCTGAGTATCTTTTCATTGATTTTGTGGGCTTGTGTTAGTTAAATAATCATTAAATTCATTGTTAAATTTGATCACTGTATGCCGTAAAAATATTCAAAACAATATTTAAGATGCTAATAAAGCCAATTGACCACTGTCCAATAGGAAACATTTAAACAACAAACCACACAAGTGGGAGACAATATAGTCGGCCAAAATGTTGACATGCACATAATATTTACACCAACGTTTCCTCATAAATTTTTTGAAAATTTTTAACTTTAATTTCAAATTTTATCATTACATAAAATAATAAGTTTTAAATTTTAATTTCAAAATTTACGATCAAATAAGAGAAAACTAAATTTGTAAAGATATAATATTAGTCATTTATATGCATATTTATCACTAAATCTAATTCATTAACATAAACAAAAAAAATAATTTTTAGCGGCAATAAAAAAAATTTATTAATAAAGATTGTTGAAATTTTTATCGTCATTAATTTAGTGACAAGTGTTATTAAATTTAACATCGCTAAAGTCAAGACATATGTAAAGAGTGTTAGTTACTGTAAAAAAAAAATATATTTTGCTAATTAATTATCGTTAAAATTTATTTTTAATGTAGTGTGATAATATAATATATATAAATATGAAATAACGTCAATCTACATATATAATTTAATTAATGTCCTTTAATGCAAACGTTAGGTTTTTATATACGTTTTCCCCTTAGTTCACCTTTTCAAATTCCAACCCTTCTTTTCAATTTGCAGAATTAATTAATTAAAATTTAAGGTAATTAATCTCATTTGACTCAACTATTTTTTTCAATAGAAAAATACAGTACTATCATTTAATATTGTATTTGATACTTCTTTCTTATTATATCTGAAGTTTCCAAATAAGAAGTAGAAAAATACAAAATTCATAATTTTATTAACGTTATAGCGTTAGTGGGCTAGTGGCCAGTTATTGTATTATAAAGTCGGAGATTAAAAGATATTTGAATTATCTTGTGCAATAAATTAACATTCATAAAGTAAAATCATATTCTTTGTTTTCCCCCTAAATTTTGAATTTACAACGTGTTCCAATTTAAAATCACAATCTACTTTATCCAACACTATTAATAATGTGAAATCATTATACTTCTTTTCGTTTCTATATTGCTTTTTAATTGATACACAACAAAAATTTAATTTATGGTTAAATACTTTAAATATTTCATATATATATATATACATTTAAAACAAAAAATCCAAGATTTGAGTGGACCATATTTATTATTAGATACTATGGAACACATAATGTCCATCATTAAACAGTTGATCAGAGGTAACTTTAAATTCAGATTAATCAAAGTAAAAAATAAAAAAAAAATATTACCCTGGTTTAAAATTTACTGTATGATTACTTTTTATTGAGAAGAAGAAAATATACAGAGGGTCAAAGGAAGTGACAACACAGGGGTCAAAGTTAGTGACCACAAACAGTGTTCATGGCACCTGGTCCCACTAACAAGCACGACACTACCCACATTGGCTATTACGAATATTTCTATAATTAAACGTCTTCTCTGTTTTAATTTATATGATATTTTAATTTATGATAAAGACAAATTTTTTTGAAATAGCAACATCGTTCTATTCTAAAATTTATATTTCATTAGTATAGAGTGTATTAGGAGAATTTTTTTTTTTTAAAGTATATGACGAAAAATATGTTAGAGAGAGTAAAAAGCAAACCCCCCACCCCTCTGGATCGAATTTAATAATAATAGCGTGAGATACATAGGGGGACAAGTGGGATAATGCGGTGTAGATTTTGTAAGATCTTTCAGTATCTCTTCATCAGTCTCTAAAGTAGATTTCTTCCTTTACTATATATCCTCCCCACATGACCCAACTCAACTAATTGAAATCTCCTTTATTCCCTTCTACTTCTATTCGATTTTCTTGAAACAGAAATACAGAGGACCATTTTTGGAAACAGAGTATTAAAAAGACCCCATTTTTGGTAATATGGAAATGGCACAAGAGTTGCATGTTCTTGCTGTTGATGATAGTCATGTTGATAGGAAAGTTATTGAGAGATTATTAAAGATCTCTTGCTGTAAAGGTTGGTTCTTTTTTCTTGTTTTCTGTCAGTTGAAATGGACTCTGTTTTTTTTTTTTGTGTTTATCAGGTGTTTGTTGAAATGTGTATTGATGGGGTTGTTTTTGCTTTTGCAGTTACAGCAGTGGAAAGTGGAACGAGGGCTTTGCAGTATTTGGGGTTAGATGGAGAGAAGAGTTCTATGGGGATTGATGTATGTATAAACACTTTTCTGTTTAGTAGTTTGTTAAAAATCAGACCTTTTGGTTGCATGTTAAAAGCTGTTAGGGAAAAATTGACAGATTGTGGTTTCTATTTATTGAATGAGATGAAAATGTGTCATCTAATTTTGATTTTCCTTATTTGGTGATTTTACTTTTGTGCGAGTTTGTTGTAAAGGAATTTGGAATTTTTTTTTTTTGGTTTCAGGGTTTGAAGGTAAATCTAATACTGACGGACTATTCTATGCCTGGGATGACTGGCTATGAACTTCTCAAAAAAATCAAGGTTGGTTGATAATGGGATTTGTTTTGGTGTTCAATTCATGTCTCTTTTGGCCTTTATTTTGTTGTTTTCCTGATAATGGTGAATGACAATTTCATTCTTGTTTAACAGGAATCATCGGTGTTGAGCAAGATCCCCGTTGTTATCATGTCATCGGAGAAGATTTTGCCTCGCATTGATAGGTATATCCTCTTTTGACCATCAATTGATAAATATGATGAACAAATTATTACACTTCAATACATTGTAGAATCCTTAGGTCGAATGAGTTCAACTAAGCTCATGGCTTTCGACTCAATCGATATGTACATATGTAGAATATTTTGCATTTGTGTTTTTGTGCAAGTCTAGGAGTATTTGGCAATATTGTACTCTTGTCTCTCTAGAATTGAGGACTATTGATTAAATTGAATTCGGAAAAAGTATTTGCGGAGCATACATCGCTTCATCAATAGTATATAATTGCCTGTTAGTTGAAGAAAACTGTTGATTTTGGTATATATATTTGGTATTTACTGAATTCATAGACGACACAATTGTAAGTTCGGACCAACTAATTGAATAGATGTTTTCTTTGTAATAGATGTTTGGAGGAAGGTGCTGAAGAATTTCTCCTGAAGCCTGTTAAGCTGTCTGATGTTAAACGTCTCCGAGACTTCATTCTGAGGGGCGAGGGGGATGACAACAAAGAAACGGAGAAGAATATCGAACAAGTATGTTCTAGAAAACGAAAACTTCAAGACGATCCAACGACACAATCAATACCATCCCCTGTAGTTACAGCCCATGACATTGAGTCATCACCAGAATCTCAACAGCCTTTGTCAAAGCAATCCAAGATTGGATAGCACAGGGATAGATAGAAGATATGACAGATACCATAAATAGCTGCTGCTGTTGTTACCATTTTGCTAGCATCTTTCTTTTGTGTGTATACCCTTACAGTTGTACATGTTTAGCTCACCATTTTGGATCCTTTTATGAGCTCTGTAGAAATAGATTAGAAATCCAAATGATTTCTTGTTTTCTTTTTTTGTAACCAACGGGGATATTGACATTTTAGCGCTATGACATTGCCTTCTTAGCAACCAAATCTTTTTATGTATGCATTTTGTTTGTTTTGTTACGTTAAAGGCGTTACTAGTTTCAATTTTGGCCACTTAAGTTGAATTCTCACTGCTTATAGTCTCTTTTTCTGTATTCTCCAATGTATAAAATATGTTCATAAAAAGTCTTTTTTTCCAATGACTGACTTTCTTTTAATAGGCAAAAGGTTGGATTGAAGCTTCTTGGTAGGTGGACTCTTAAATATGAAACACGTAACACAAAAATACTAGAACTACATTTGTTTGCTTGGTTCGATCAAATTAAAATGACATTAACACATAAATATGATTTTTAACTTAGCGTTAGTTGACAATTATGATCCTTAATTTTGAATGTGCACAAGTAGACACTTAAACTTGTATAAAATTGAACAAGTCGACATATTTATCCTACTTGTAATAGGACAAATGTGTCTACTTGTTTAATTTTATACAAATTTAGTGTCTACCTGTGCACATATAAAGTTAAGTGTAATAGTTGTCAACTAATGTCATGTTATGTTTATGTATTATGTCAATTAAAATTAAGTTAGAATTAAGCATGGTTAGTGTTTTGAGTTTGCTGGTATGTACATTCGTTATTAAGTAACTGGTATTTCCCTCCTTCCCATAGTACTTTTTGGATAGTATTAAATTTCAAATTGTAACTTTACAATCATGAGTTAACCTAATCCATATAGCTTTAATGATTAGTGATATTGGCTCTCGAGAAGTGAAATATAATACTTGACTAATATGGGACCGAGAGAATAGCGAAGTTAGTTTGTAGTTCAAAAAGCGTCTTATATGGTAAAATCTCACTAAATTAATATAGGTATGACCGTCAAATATTATTACTTTATAAAGATATTATTTAATCAACGATTTAACTGTTATGAATATTAAAGCATGTTTCGACACAACAAAATTCGTTTGAGAAAGAAATCATAGAAAATTTAAATGGAAATCCCACTTGTTAACCTGTTGGACGAGTGAAAATGATACATATTCAGAGGTTCATAACTTAGAAAGAAATTGTGAATAACATTGAAAAAATAATATTGATGATAAAGTAGAAAATGCTACAATACATTTGGAATCAGTTATGGGTAAGAAAATACTTATTACATTTAAACTCTTCACGATTTTAACGTGCAGTTCGAAAAGACCAACAAGATTTAAAGTTTAACAAAAAATAGAACACAATAAAATCATATATCACTAAATTATCTTAAATATGTTTGTACTTGCGAATTATTAATTTATAATATTAATGAGACCATATATTTATATAGGGTCTTTTAAAAATATATTATCTTATCAAAATGGGTGTTTTCATTAACCCAAGTCGAAACCAAAGAAATATCATTTTAGAAAAATTATTAATTAAATGAATATTAAATTTATAAGACTTAACAATACTCGGATAAAATCATTCGGTTATACTCTCGTAATAAAATTAATTCATGTCTATATTGTAGAGGAAGTATAGTACTGTGTTATATTACTTCAAATTCGATACTTCATTTGCAAATATTTTACTATAAATACTGCAGTCATTTTGTTAACAATTAATGAAACAATTAAATAAAAGAAGAAAAAAATTAATAAGAATATAAGAATTTAGCGGTGTTCAGCTGAACAACGGAGCTGCACACCTAACTGCTCTTAATAACATTAATTAAATTTTATTTTTTTTAAATGTGGTCCTATTGATTATTATTATTATTATTATTACGCTCAATCCCCCCTAAAACAGTACAATTATTACCAATTAATAAGAATTATTTTTCTCTCTCCATAGGATCCAATAAATCAGCACCACATATTTAGTGAAAATTCCACATAAATCATCTCATAATTTCATTAAATGGAGCAACATTATTTTAAACGTAAAGGACAATAGGGGTATAATACATGAAAAAAAAAGTATTTTTTTTATATAAAATCTTAATTAAAGCGCAGTTTAAATCTAATAGGTAAGTAAAAAAAGATACATGTAAGTCATTTTCAATGTTAAAGAGACATTTTTTTTTGAATCTTTTCCATTAAAAGATTGGAACTACAACCACCTAAGTTATAACTCTAATCGAAAACCTTAGTCTGTTTAAATTTTTAATATGGATCCTTCAAATTAATTTTAAAATATTTTCAAGATATACGTCTACTTATATTAAATATGTCAAAATATTATTTAATTATGTAATTTCAAATATGCTATGTAATAAATTAAAATTAGAAAGTCGGCAAAAGAAAAAAATAGGACAAATAAATTATATTGGGGTACTTCCTCCATCCCAATCTGTACTATCATCCAGTTTGGATTGACATAAAATTTAAGAAAGTTAGAAAGACACTAAAGATCCGTCTTAATTAAATTATAAACATTAAGACGGATTTTTTTGAAAATAATAAATTGAGTATTTAATGAAGTGTAACGTACCTTTCCTCTTTCATCTACACGATGGTGGAGGAATATTTAGGTCATTTTGGTACTGGTCCAAAATTTTGAAATTGACTAGTGGCTACAAATATGATCTCCTCATGCCAACTTTTATACCAAATTAATAAGCTCCTACATAGAGTAGTTAGAAAAATGTCAAAAAAATAAATAAATACTTAAACTGTCCAAAAATTGAGTAAAATATATTTTACAATGGTACACGAATTCAAATTTAATCGAGATTTGATGAAAAAAAGGAGGTCGAAACATTGTTGTCACTTGCCTGCTGACAAATAATTGGTTTTCCCTCTCGAAGTAAATCTCAATTTGAAATCTGATTAATGTCAAAATTATACAACGATGACAACTAATTGGATAAAACAAAGAAAAAGACGACATTTTCCTTATAAAAAGGGAACAACATCATCATCTTCTATTTGTTTGTTGAAAATGAAGTATCACATTGACACAGATGTCTTCTTTTATAATAAAAGAGTATATGACTAAGTAAAACTTTTCTTATACCAACCGTCCGACTACAACACACAAAATACAAAAAAATTCCAAAGTTGCCAAAACTTACACAGTTCCAAGGGCTAGCTTTCTTGATTTTTGGACTTGTTCAATCCGCCTTAATTTGGCGTTGGAGGGTCAATAACTCGCTCATTTATAACTAATTCACTTCATATAAAAGTTGGGTTGATATATAACTCGACCCATTTCAGCTTTGGATGAGTCAATAACTCGGCCATTCTGACCCATCTCATTTCAGTAGCCCTAGCAACCTTTGGGCAAGTCAATTATTCGTCCATTTAACACCTCTGCAGCTAGACAAAAAACAATAAAGTCATTTCTACCAAAGGACTTACAAGGTTTTTAAGACAGCCAACTAACAGCAACAACCTACTTTGAAACTGTCAAGCAGCCAAAGATGATAACAAAATGAATATGTTATTGAAAATATAAACAAGAAGAAACTCTTTTCCTTCACTTTGATCAGAAAATGGTCCAACCAAGAAATCATTCCAACAGTTCTTTTCTACATCTTTCCTCTGTCAAACTATGCAACAGTAGCTTGATTGATCTTATGTATACCAGTTCTTTCACTGACTAGTTTTATCTACTCACTTTTTGGCTGAAATGGATATACCAGGGCCACCTCCAACAAACTCATCTCAGAAACATGTGGTTCTGAAGGCTGTTATTGCTGCAGTTCTATCTACTTTGGTAGTCGCTGGCATACTATTTTATTTCTTCTACAGATACTATGTAATTCGTCGATGGAAGAAAAACAAGTTGAATTCAAGTTTTCGTAGAGAAGTGCCTCATCAAGAATTCCAGCAAACTGGGGCTTTAAAAGGGTTGATAGTTGATGAAAACGGGCTTGATGTTATATATTTGAGAAGATTCGAAGGAAGCCAACTAGGAAGTTGTTTTTCTAAGATTTGGGTGAATCATATGGACGAGGATGAGGATGGGGAGGAAGAGAAGAGGATTGATAGCAGACGAGAGCAACCAGTTTCAAGTGATCACATTCAAGAAATGCCTTTACTGCAAAATTGTAGCAATGTAGGTAGCTATGAGAATAAAGAGGCAGTTACTGCATCACAACAAAGAACTAACTCGCTCTTTGCAGCAAGCAGATCTTCAAAACAGCCATCAACCTCATTACTGTTTCAACAAAAGGAAATCATTCCGCCTCAGCCAGAAACACCTTCTGAACTAGCAGTTGTCTCGAGTCAAAATCCGCCTCAGCCACCGATACATCCACCAGCTCCACCACCTCCTCCGCCTCAGCCACCAGCACCAGCTCCTCCTCCGCCTCCCCTTCCAATGAAGAGGATTGCCAAAGCACCAACACCACCTAATGCAGGAAAGATAAAATCGTCTCCACCATTCCCCCCACCAAAGGGGGATGGTTTAAGTTCATTGATAAAACCACCTATTGCACCAAGAGGGAATGGGAGCAGGAAAGATAAAGCAGAAGCTCAAAACAAAGAGAAGTCGAAAGAAAACGGTGAAACTAAAGTCAAATTGAGGCCACTGCACTGGGATAAAGTCGTTGCTAATGCTGATCATTCTATGGTCTGGGATGAAATCAACAATGGATCTTTCCGGTAAGTGCACCTTGGCATGCAAAATTGAGTCCCTTTAGTGCAGTTAGTGCCTATTTTGAGTACAACTAATAAATTGCATTTGTATGCACATTTCAGATTTGAAGATGACCTTATGGAAGCTCTGTTTGGATACAATGTCACTTCCAAGAGAACCCCTGAAGGAAATAGGGCGACAACAAGCTCAGGCACTTCTAAGTTGGCTCGACCAACTCAAATGTTTATCCTCGATCCTAGGAAGTCACAGAACACAGCAATTGTGCTAAAGTCTCTTTCAGTCTCTCGCAAAGAAATTCTTGATGCCCTGATGGAGGGCCAAGGACTCAGTGTTGACACTCTAGAAAAACTAACCAAGATTTGCCCAACTGAAGAAGAAACGTCTAAAATCCTTCAATTTGATGGTAACACAAGAAAACTTGCTGACGCAGAGTCTTTCCTCTACCAAATGCTGAAAGCTGTTCCTTCAGCATTTAAACGTTTCAACGCGATGCTTTTCAGATCAAACTATGATCCAGAAATTCTTAACCTCAAGGAGAATCTACAAACAATTGAGCTGGGTTGTAAGGAATTGAGAACAAGTAGAATTTTTATAAGACTTCTGGAAGCGATTCTTAAGGCTGGCAATCGGATGTGTTGTGCGGAATTTGAGATAATACGAGAAAATATAAACGCGAAAAATAAGACAACAGATTTACGTGGTTCACCAACAAATTGGCTACGTCCACGGGAAGAGAGGGAGCAGTTTTATTATGGAGAGGCAAAAACAGAATTACAGAATAGGGTTTCCCATAGCGTCTATATATAGTGCTAAGCTACGCCCTAACAGGCTTGGGCCCAACATACAGAATCAACAGAAAATTAAGGGCCCAATACAACAACATTGTATACCGTCGGCCCGGGGGCGTCTCCGCCCCCCCGGACCCCCAGGCCAGGGGGCGCGTCGCCCCCCTGGACCCCCCGACTCGCTGACCGGGCAGCGAGACCCCCGTCCTTTCTGTTTGTAGCGGGTCCGATTCAAGGCATTCAACAAATCTCCACCTTGACTTGAATTCTCCGAACAGATTCTTCAGACGCACTATGATAGTGCCAAGCCTCCCCCTCTTCCTCAGAGTTGCCCCGCAGGGCAATTAACAGCTTCTGATGTTGAGCAAGTCCAAACAGTGTTGAAACTTGCTCTGTGGAACCGGCTTTGTGAACATATCAGCAGGATTATCAGCAGTTCCTACTTTCTTCACCTTGATTCTCTTCTCACTTCTTAGAAAATGATACCTTACGTCAATATGCTTGGTTCTCTCATGATGGACTTGATCCTTGGCTAGACAAATTGCGCTCAAACTGTCACAATACACCGTAGCCTGATCATGATGCAGACCAAGATCACTAACCAGCCCTTTCAACCAAATCCCTTCTTTTGCAGCCTCTGTCAAGGCCATGTACTCCGCTTCCGTAGTAGACAAAGTCACTGTAGGTTGCAAAGTTGCCTTCCAACTGACGACAGATCCTCCAAGGGTAAACACATAGCCAGTCATCGATCTTCTTGTGTCAACATCTCCAGCATAGTCTGAATCAGAATAGCCAGTAACCAAGCACTGAGTATCACCTCCATAAATGAGACCAACGTCAGATGTACCTCTAAGGTACCGGAAAATTCTCTTCACAGCCTGCCAATGTTCTCTCCCTGGTTGTCCCATGAATCTGCTCACTACACTGACTGCATGTGCTAAATCTGGCCTTGTACAGACCATAGCATACATCAAACTTCCTACGGCACTGGCATAAGGGACTCGTGACATATACTCCTTCTCTTCTTCTGACTGTGGAGCGAACATGGCAGTGAGATGGATATTGGCAGCACTGGGGGTATCAATGGGCTTAGATGAAGACATGCCAAACCTCGCCAAGACCTTCTGAATGTAGCTTCTCTGTGACAAGAAAAGTTTCCTTCTCTCTCTGTCTCTAATGATCTCCATCCCTAAAATCTTCCGAGCGGCTCCCAGATCCTTCATCTCAAACTCAGCACTAAGTAAACCCTTCAGCTTCTGAATGTCATACTTCTTCTTTGCAGCTATCAACATATCATCTACATAAAGCACCAGATAGATGAATGAATCATCATTGAGCCTATTGTAGTAGACACAACAATCATATGAGCTCCGAGTATAGCCCAACTTCACCATATAGCTGTCAAACCTTTTATACCACTGCCTTGGAGACTGCTTAAGTCCATATAAGGACTTCTTCAACTTGCAGACGTGATTTTCCTTCCCTGGAACTTGGAAACCATCCGGCTGAGTCATGTATATCTCTTCCTCCAACTCTCCATGTAGAAACGCTGTCTTCACATCAAGTTGTTCAAGCTCCAGATTCTGATGTGCAACTATCGCTAGTAACACTCGGATGGAAGTATGTCTGACCACTGGTGAGAAGATCTCATTATAGTCCACTCCCTCTCTTTGGTTGAAACCTCTGGCAACAACCCTGGCTTTATACTTGACTCCTTCTGCTGGTGATATCCCTTCCTTCTTCTTGAAAACCCATTTGCAAGTAATAATCTTTCTCCCCGAAGGCTGTATGACCAGATCCCATGTCTGATTCTTGTGTAGGGACTCCATCTCATCTCCCATAGCGGCAAACCATTTTTCAGAATCAGAACTTAAAATGGCTTCTTTGTAAGTAGACGGCTCAGATGTATCTACCTCTTCAGCAACCTGCAGTGCATAACCCACCATGTCCTCAAAACCATACCTCGTAGGTGGCCGAACTCCAACCCTCCTTGGCCGATCTTGAGCTATACTCTGATGGATATCTGATGGCATAGATTCTGGAATATCAGTTTCAGTCTGTGGCTCTTGATCCTCCTCTTCAGGTTCCTTTAAATCGCTCTCGTTCTGAATGACTTGAAACTCCACCTGTTTGTCAAGACTCCCAGTTTCTGACGTAGTTGTAGGCTTCACAATGGTTCTAAGCAGAGGACTTTCATCAAAGACAACGTTCCTGCTCATAATAACCCTCTTTTCTGCTGGAGACCAGATTCTGAAACCTTTCACTCCATCTCCGTAGCCCACAAATACTCCCTTTTTAGCTCTTGGTTCTAACTTACCTTCACTGACGTGATAGTAAGCCGTACAACCAAAAGCTTTCAGATTTGAATAATCAGCAGCTTTTCCAGACCACATCTCCATAGGTGTCTTGCACTGTATACCTGTATGTGGTCCGCGGTTAATCAAGTAGCAAGCTGTACTAACCGCTTCTGCCCAGAATCTTCTATCTAGCCCAGCATTAGAGAGCATGCACCTTGCTCTCTCCAGAAGTGTTTGATTCATCCGCTCAGCTACACCGTTCTGCTGTGGTGTATTTCTGACTGTGCGATGTCGAGCAATCCCTTCATCCTTACAGAATTGATCAAATTCAGACCAACAGAATTCCAGCCCATTATCAGTTCGCAACCTCTTGATCTTCTTCCCTGTTTGATTTTCCATCAAAATTTTCCACTCCTTGAACTTCTGGAAGGCTTCACTTTTATGCTTCATCATGTACACCCAAGTCATCCTTGAGTAGTCATCAATAATGGACACAAAAAATCTGCAGCCTCCCAAAGACTCAACACGGCATGGACCCCAGCAATCAGAATGGATATAATCAAGTGTGCCTTTTGTTCTATGAATGGCCTTTGGAAACTTGTTGCGATGTAGTTTTCCAAAAACACAATGTTCACAAAACTCTAGGCTCTTAACCTTATGACCAGCAAGTAAATCCTCCTTTGACAGAATTTGCATCCCTCTTTCACCCATATGACCAAGTCTTATGTGCCATAACTTAGTCATATCCTTCTGGTGAAATTCTGACGATGCAACATGGGCTGAACCTGTAACCGTGGAACCTTGTAGAAAATACAAAGTACCACGCATGACACCTTTCAGAATCAAATTTGAACCCTTCCAGACCCGCAAGACTCCATCTTTTCCCGACCAGCTGAATCCCTTGCTGTCCAAAAGACTGAGAGATATCAGATTTTTCGTCATCAATGGAACGTGCCTGACCTCGTTCAATGTGCAGAAGCTACCGTCATGTGTCCTTATCTTGATCGAGCCTGTCCCAACCACCTTGCAGACAGAACTGTTGGCCATCGAGATGCTGCCTCCGTCTACCTGCTCATAAGTCGTGAACCACTCTCTCCTAGGACAGATGTGATAGGATGCCCCAGAATCAAGAACCCACACATCTGAATGATGAGTGTGCTCATCCGCAACTAGGGCAATATCTTCTTCAGAATTGGTGTCTTCTTCAGCAACAGCAGCAGACACTGATTGTTTTTCCGATTGCTTCTTCTTCTTCGGACAATCAAATTTCCAATGTCCCTTCTCCTTGCAGTAATTACAAACATCATCCGGCTTTGCACCCTTCGACATCGGCTTATTTTTCTTTCCGCCGTTTTTCCTTCCCTTTCTGCTACTGGTGAACAGACCGGAAGGCTGTATGTCCGTACTTGTGCCGTTAGCCTTATGCCGTAATTCCCTGCTATGAAGGGCTGATCTGACTTCTTCCAGTGACACAGTATCTTTCCCAACAATGAACGATTGAACAAAATTCTCAAACGACATTGGGAGAGATACTAACAGAATCAGGGCAGCATCTTCATCCTCGATCTTCACATCGATATTACGCAATTCTAATAACAAAGTATTCAATTGCTCTAAGTGTTCCCTGAGTTGTGTACCTTCAGCCATTCGTAAACCGAATAGACGTTGTTTCAGAAGCAGCTTGTTGGTTAGAGATTTTGTCATGTACAAACTCTCCAGCTTCAACCACAGACCAGCAGCAGTCTCTTCATCCGAGACCTCCGTGATGACGTCATCCGCGAGACACAGCATGATCGTCGAGTGCGCCTTTTCCTCCAGAATCGCCATCTCAGGAGTAACGACGGCGTTCTTGTCTTTCGACAACGGCGCCCAGAAGCCTTGCTGTTTCAACAAGGCCCGCATCTTGATCTGCCATAAACTGAAACTGTTCCTCCCTGTGAATTTGTCGATTTTCACGTTCAAAGCAGACATCTCGAATTCTCCAAGAACACCGATTAACCGAGAGGCTCTGATACCAATTTGTTGTGCGGAATTTGAGATAATACGAGAAAATATAAACGCGAAAAATAAGACAACAGATTTACGTGGTTCACCAACAAATTGGCTACGTCCACGGGAAGAGAGGGAGCAGTTTTATTATGGAGAGGCAAAAACAGAATTACAGAATAGGGTTTCCCATAGCGTCTATATATAGTGCTAAGCTACGCCCTAACAGGCTTGGGCCCAACATACAGAATCAACAGAAAATTAAGGGCCCAATACAACAACATTGTATACCGTCGGCCCGGGGGCGTCTCCGCCCCCCCGGACCCCCAGGCCAGGGGGCGCGTCGCCCCCCTGGACCCCCCGACTCGCTGACCGGGCAGCGAGACCCCCGTCCTTTCTGTTTGTAGCGGGTCCGATTCAAGGCATTCAACAGGATGAATGCAGGAACGGCTAGAGGAAATGCTCAGGGATTCAACCTTAGTGCTTTACAAAAACTATCATATGTGAAAAGCAATGATGGAAAGACTACTCTGCTTCATTTTGTAGTCGAACAAGTCATCTGTTCTGAAGGTAAACGTTGCCTTATCAATAAAGGTCACAAGGATGATTCCGATAGAAAAACAGAAAAAGTAGAGAAAGATACTGAGCACCTAACACTAGGTTTACCAGTATTGCAAGGATTAAGTTCCGAATTCTCTAATGTAAAGAAAGCAGCTACCATAGACTACGATAGTTTCATCAATACATGTTCCACTCTTACAACACGGGTAAATGACGTTAAGCATCTCATAACGTGTTGTGGAATTGCTGAAAGGGATCAATTTGTAAAAGAGACTAAAGGTTTTCTAGAGGAATGTGAAGAGGAACTCAAGCTGATCAGAGAAGAACAAACAAGAGTTATGGAACTTGTCAAGAGAACGACAGAGTATTACCAAGCAGGAACTTCGAAGGAAAAAAGCACACAGTCACTTCAGTTGTTTGCATTTGTGAAAGACTTTCTCGACATGGTTGACAAGGTGTGTGTTGATATCACAAAGAAAGTACAGAAGAAGAGTGCAGCAACTGTAGAGTCATCACCACCCCGATCACCACGACCAATAACTCCTGTGAGGTCCCATAACTTAATAACATACTTTACACCAGAAATAGCAAGTAGTGAATCTGAGAATGATTTCTGATGGAACTTCATCACTCATATTACTTCACTTTTTAGATGAGTAGATTGTCAAAAAATATTACTACTAAACTTGACATTTTTTCATATTTGAAATGTCACATTAATATACTGGTCTACCCCCTCCTTCCCAGAAAGAGAATAAACTATGATGAGTAGATTGTCAAAAACTATTACTACTAAACTTAACGTTTTTTCATATTTGAAATGTCACATTAATATACTGGTCTACCCCCTACTTCCCAGAAAGAGAAAAAACTATCTTACTTCAGGCAGGTAGAGGCACTTTATACCATATCCTATGATCAGGTAAAGAGCAATGTTCTCTAGATTCTTCTCAACATGAGGAATGACTCTAGAGCTTCAGGGACACTGAAGAAGACCAGGATTTCAGACTTCATCAAGGGTGTGTTTGGTATGAAGGAAAACATTTTCTCGAAATGTTCTCCAATTTTTCCATGTTTGGTTGGTCAAAGATTTTCTCTAAAAAAACAAGCACCTTAAAATAAGTAAAAATGACTTCCCTAGTGAAGGTAAAGAACCCACTTATTTTCCAAGAACAACTTTCCATGAAAACATTTTCCTCCATACCAAACACACCCCAAAAGTCATATGAAGAATGACTGATATCATTAGTCACTTCCAGTAACTTTTCAGTTCCTTCTATCCATTCTTACTTGTTAACTAACCCATCCCAGGCACAACCAGTTCTCCGGCAAAATCTAGAAAAAAAAATTAGTAAAACTTAAAACATAGGAACAGGAGACAATAACATCAAAGTTATGCATACACACTCGAAGCTGGTAGCTGACGACCAACCCCAGCTTGTTTAAAAGTGTTATTTGCAATGATTTTCTTCAACCAAACATCATTAGGGATTTTCTTTTTTTAATTTCTTTTACTAAAATTACAAAAAAAAGAGTTTAGCCTAATTTCAAAGTAAATGTCATTTTAAAGAAGGGAAAACTCACTTCCACCCTTTTCATTTACATGTCACTTTTTATTTATTATATCAATATTTTATTGGAATTCTGCACTTGCTCTTCCGAAATGATTTAGATATGATTAAAATATCATGAGAATAACACCAAGAAATGATTAATAATTGTTTAAAGTCCCATGAGATTAACATCTTGATGGTAAAGACACTAGTAATAAGTTTTGCAAGCTCACATTTCAGGTATAACTCCCGACCTTTCACAAATACCCCTTGAAATTACAAATTTTAATACAAATTATGGCGCTTTGCCAATAAGATATTATATACTTCAGATATAGAACAGGAAAACAAAAACATAAAATCAACTGAAGACATAGATGTTAACAAAAACACTCACCATAAAATATATACAGATGCTAATATATACTTTCCCTTTCAATTTGTTTGCCTGGTTTTGGTTTTGACTTGACATGGAGTTTAAGAAACGAAGATTTTTAATCTTGCGATCTTAAACTACAGTAAGTGTAGAATGTACCTAAATATCCTATAATCTTCTGGTCTTCAACATGTCAAGGCTTCAAGGGAGAAGTTAAAATTAAAGAGTTACTAAAAAAGGAAAGAGGAATTCTATTCTAAAACGGAACCAAAGAAAAGGACAAATACAATAAATTGAAACGATGGTCAGTAAAATGAAGAATATCAGAATAATGTTACACAGATTTCTGTCCTTCCAAGCTTTACACATCTGCCAGAAGATTTGCAAAAATTCCTGAAAGAAACCAAAAGCAGTAAAAAAGTCGCAAAAAACATGTCCTCTTTCAAATAGCAAGAGCAAGAGACATCTAAATGTTGCAAAAATAATCTCCCATTCAATCCCTGCAAAAACACTAAAACACTGAAGTAGCTGCTCTCAAAACTGAAGATAAACTAGCATAAGATCGCAACACCATACAGTTAGTCGAGAGTAGCTGAAAAGCTTTGAATACAAATTGTTTAGATATTTGGTAAACTATATGGAAAACCTTAAAAGCAACATAACTAGTGCTAATATCAAGAGTTAGCTCTCAACTAGTAACACTGTTCACGAACTAGAAAACAGAAATTGCCAACTAGAACGATGAGGTAAGAAGGAAGAAAGGTTCACAGATTTTCTAGATGCCCTTAGCATTAATAGTTTATACATATATCTATGGATAACGTATAGATCATTCTATACAAGAACACAACATAGAATAAAAGACATATGTATTCACAATACTACAATAAGTTTATTCTTGATTTTGCTACTACAATCCCCTTGTAATATTCATCGCGCAACTTTCCGCTATTAGAATATTCAAATAACTAGTCTGTGAACAAAACAACCCCTGAGAGTATGTTGCTTCAAGAACAAAGACAGTAACATAATGAAAATTATACCCTCATACTTGCAGTAAAATCAGTTATACAGTTGTGACGATATTATAACAGAATCAACCTCACACTCGGAGTAAAATCAGGAATACAAAGTGATCAAATTCATCAAAACTTGACCGGAAAGGTAAGGGGCTACTCAACTGATGACTGCTACTTCCAGTTTCTGAGCTGAACGAGAAACACCAAATTGACAACAAATCTCTTTATTTGGGCCAGTTGATTGAGCTCAAACAGGAGGGAGGGAGTTAAAAAGATGCAGTGTTCAGTGCTGCACAAGAACGAATTTAAGAAAAATTTGTTGACTCCCACAGTGAATCTGCAAACAGTTGCAGATATTGAACATTTCACAACTCAATAGAAGACCTTTATCTGGTCTGTTTTTCTTCCCTGAAGCTGGGAGAAAGATACAAGCACAACAACAACACAGCATGTGATGAAAAGACGCAACTAAAATAAACTCACCTGCCAGTTATCAAGAAATTACAGTCCATTAGGTTACCAAAAAGTAGTCTAGCTAACAAAGTTTGGGGGTTAGGGACATAAATAGTCCAGCGAACTTTTGGATCTCTAGAAATGGCAGAAAGAATGCTTTTAGTCCATCCACACTCTATTAACACAAAAAATTTCAAAGAAAATGGATCTTATTTGTACTGTTAGACCTTGAATGTAGACTATGTACTGCACTCTCTTAAATCTTTGATCCAGTTAAAAAATGTAAGTATAGATGACAGTTATCCTGGCAGAAAGATAGAAGTAGCAATCGTAAATTCGTAATCCATAAAATATTAATCATTATTTACAAGAATAGCTCCACAAGTCTGCACTGGAACAATAAGTAGATAGTTCTCAAGGAATATCCACATGGTGAGGCAGTTAACAGACTTGTAACGCAACCAGAGATGGGATATAGAAATAGAGGAAAAGAGTACAGATTCAAAAAAGAAACACAGTTTTCCTTTAGGGCATGATGATCTTTTTAATCACAATAACTTCTACGATGTTCAGAATGTATCTCCACTGCAATTTACCAGATCAAGAATGACACAGACAAAATCATTTATAGAGTGATTATTTTTTCCAAAAGAAAAAATATAAAAAGCTTCTGATAGCATGTCCAAAAAAAGGTAAACTAGAATGACTTATAACTGGCAGAAAGTTGTTCATATAAACAACTGCTATGCCTCAATTCCAATCAAGTTGGGTTCGGCTAAATCCTCACGGACCATGTTGCTCCATTTAAGATTGTCCCAAACCAATATCACTTACACACACAAAAAAAAAAAACTTGCTATAGCAAGTCTAAAGGCAATATTTAGAATCTCAACTGGAAATTTATTCTTTTGGGGCTAGATTTGGCAATTACTCGGATCTGGTACACTTAAAGAATCTTTAGACCTATGAGATGTATTCAGACATCTAGACCCAATTTTGCTTAAAATGTAATGATAAATAAAGATGTAACACATTGAATAAAACTAGCATGACTAAAGAAGTGTTAAAAAGATGCCAAGCAATAAGAAAATACAGTATGAGACAATGACAGGCTGAACAGTTGTGAGAACAACTATGGGAGTAAATGACTGTAGGTAAAAATGTGAATGTTAAGATGAATGATCACTTCCGATAAATGGCAGAGGTAACCTGGTTTGACTGAACCCTTGTAAGGAAATGAGGTAGAACAAAACTTACTCAAAGAGAAGTCTCAAGGTATCTCCAATCTCTTATAAATAATAAAACTATGCAAACTTAACTAACAGCAGAACACAAAGAAAGCAAATGTCATATATAAGCAAAATCAACTAGTTGAAATAAGACTAGTTGTGTTGTCATACTTGCATCAAATCCAGTACTGGTGGAGACTTGCCATAAGCTGTATATTTAAGGATAAGTATAAGAGTAGAGAAACTCAAGATTTAATACCTCTAGTTCATCTTGAGAGACATTTTTTTAGTATGAAATAAATAAGCCCAACAGAGAGTGGATATAAGTAATTCATATAAAATAAATTCATATAAAATCCAATTATTTGGAACTAAGATGCAGTTGATTGATTGATGAGATCCATTATTGATAAGTTTCCTGTCGTTCTCCTTGTAAAAAAACACCATTCTAAGCTAAATAGGTAGTAGTTGTTACATTTCCATTTTCCTCTCGTGAACGAGTAAAAAAAATTGGAAAAGTAGTCCAAAATGAGGATAAGATTGAACATATATTTCTTTGATAATTGTTCATCTAAGACGTGGATAAACGAAAAGTTGGACAGGAGGTTAGACTACCTTCTAGGAGAGAATACACTGTTAATACCAGAAAGAAGATCCTCCAGTTTACAAGACAGCTTATTTGATGCAACTTTAGTTATAACTCATACCTCCGACTACCTTTGAGAATGACTCCAGCCTTAAGGACGTGCTGCCAATGGACATAATGACTACACACTCAAAATATTCC
This sequence comes from Solanum lycopersicum, assembly GCF_036512215.1. NCBI lineage: Eukaryota > Viridiplantae > Streptophyta > Magnoliopsida > Solanales > Solanaceae > Solanum > Solanum lycopersicum. Next base: position 60,569,540 of record NC_090802.1, on the reverse strand, counting down.
TCACAAGCAACCAATGAGCACGAAGTCAAATAAATTAGATTGCGACTCAGAAAATACAAATCGGTGCAGATCAAGAAAGTTAAATGAAATCCAGCCGCATTAAGCATTTTGAAATCCTTGGAAAGATGTTTGAAGTAGCATTGATCTTTTCATCCTATGTCTATCCAAGGAAACTAAATAAAGTTTAGCTATAGGCTTGACTTATTAATGAATCTTTGTTTTCCAGACAAAGATGTCAAATGAATCTTTGTTAATATATAAAAAGGTTAACTTGACAAGATTGACTTAATTACTTTGAATCTTCTTTCCAACGATCTCACATGACGAGAAGCTCAAATTTGACCCAAAAAAAAAAATCGTCAGAAGGTGTCATTTAGCTTAACCCAGTCCTTACATGATCTTATGGCGAGAACAGCACCCATTAAAATAATTAGAACCCCTCTACTTGACTTGTAATGGCTATGTTTAGAAGCAGATGGGAAAGAAACATAATGCTCTGGAAGCCCACAACCCTTGTAAAAATTGAATGTGCAATATCATTATAGAACCGTCAGACAGCCAAATGGACACCACAAATGAGGAAGACAGAGAGGTTAGCAACATTAGAAATACATATAAAATGATCTACGAATAAGTAAGACCACTCCATTTAATGAACCTCAACTTCCAAGATTTCTCCCAAAAGCACAAAAGAAGTCTCGGATTTCCCAAGAGAACCTAAACTAACACAATTCAGACAAAAGATTATCAATCCATAGTTACTATACGAAAAGCCCTAAAATATGCCAAAGATAAATTTGGATGTCACTATAAATTAGGTGAAAAGAAGATTAGTGAAGGCAATAGACCTGCTCAAGAGCCTTGTTAGCAAATGCCAGTTTGTTTCTCATCATTTATTAGTATTCACAGGATAGGGTGGGTGAAAAGAATTTCTAATACAATATAGCTCCAAAATACACACAACATTCCTCTAATTTGTACTAGGAGTTTTCTGCTGCTTCAAAACGCTCTCCTGTTCCTCAAACATCTCATTAGATGATGCTGAATGCCACTCTGATGATTACTAATAGCTTCATACTAGCATCATAGGCAATTTTTGGAAGCTAAATAATAAGAGATATAAGACATGCTGCTTGTTATGTAGTTAATTACATTAAAGGGCTTTTAGACCTGATTCAAAGTTCATAGACAAATAAAAATAAGCAACAACCCACAGCTACACATTTGAAAGCCTAATTATCACTGTTGACTCCAGAAAGTTTCACATCCATCCAGGACTGCTCCATTGACCCAAAAAATTAACTATGTTGCTCAAATAAATCTGAAGAGAAGGATTTGCAATATTTCGGTAAATCCCAACAACATTCTCCTTACCTGTACAATGTATCACCAACACTCTTTAAGATATTAAAAAAAAAACTAAAAAATTCATTTGCTCTCCATTGAAATGTGTACCTTACTGGGATACAATTACAGATCTTAATTTCATCAAAAAAAAAAAAAATACAAATGTTAACAATATTCAGGAAGTACTAAAAGTATCTGATAAGGAAATAAAAGAAGAGAGGTATTCAGTTAAATGTGACAACTTGTCACGTCATCATGCCACATAAGCTGTAAGTGCCACATGACACAAAGTTGCCCATGTGAAGGTCTTACACCGGAAGAAGGACTTCATGGAAGGTTCTTGAGGTATGTCATATGTGGAGAAATCCCTTGAAAAACTTTGGAATTCCATGGATTTACATGGAAGGTCCTTCGAATATTCTAGTAGTGTATATTCTAGAAAGCAAGACTTATTTGTAAATAATATATTAGGACTTGTGTGATAATTATTATTTATATATTAGCTCCCAAGTAGTAGTATATATAGAGGGGCATCCATTTGTAAAATCATCAAGCAAAAATCAATCAAAATTCTCTACACAATGCTTCCAAACAATCTTCTTGTGTACTTTTTTCTATTCTCTTAGCGATTCCTAGAATCTTAGGCTGATTTGGCATAGTTTTTCTGTTCTCTTAGTAATTCCTAGTTTCTTAGGCAGATTAGCAAGATCATGAGCAAATTATCAAATGTCGCACGTGTGCTTAGTAAAAGACTAAGGACGTGACATAAAAGTCTGAAACTAAGGGTTTCAACTACTTCAGAGCAAGCAAATTCCGAAATAAAAAGGGAAAAACGAAAAGAAAAGAACAAAAACTGAAAATTATTTTCTCCCAACAATCCTTAGTTCAAGATTGGCGTTTTTATGGATAGTTGCCATGACAAATAACCATGTAAAGATGCCTATAACCTCTCTCAGTATTTATTCCAATTTATTTACTATGCTTTTCTTGATTATTTATAAATGCAACACATCGGATTTTTGCTAAGAATGGTTCCTTATGAAATGGTAAGTATATCCATTCCACTTTTGTTATGTAATATATTTGATGTTCTAAAAAGTTCAAGCATTTATACTAGAGCACAGGGAAAGGGAAGGTTTGGAATACTAGTAGCAGAATACTTTCTCATTCTTTATCTGCCAATTTCTTAAGAACTTTGGTAATTCAAACTGTTATTTCATTATTCACACATATTAATAATAATCAGATAGAAGGGTGATAGAATTACAAGCACGATATATTTGACTTCAATACCACCTTATTTATTCACATAATGAGTGTTCTACATCAGCACAAGCACCACATCTATAATGCAAAAAATCACAAAGAAACCAGAACATTCCCCTGAGCTTCCAAAATCACATTCTATACCAACATCTATAGCTAATGGGTTATCTTGACTCACAGTCTGCTAAGAACTAGAACACTCACAATGTCATGCAGAGAAAGAAAAGGACCCAACATACACATCCATGGAACAGAATCTTCCTAGGACCTTGATATCATACTACAGGAACGAGCCAATCGAATCGTCAGTCTGCCTCCATCAATGGTTGCCTCTCGCTCAACTGCCTCCTGGTTATACTGTTTCCTGCACCCTGGACAACGCCCATCTTCCTCGAGAATCTTCTTGTGACAAAAGAGGCAAAGCCTAAATCCGCACGAACAAGGGAGAAAACTCGTGTCTGTATAATCCAAATCTTCACAGCATATGGGACACAAAGTGGGTGTGGCTAAAGTTTTACATCCCCATACAGAGTCCCTCCTACAACGCCGTTCAGAATTCATTGGGAAACTATGCTGCTTCGACAAATTTGGCAAACCCGACGGACGGAATGTATCATCTGGCCTCCATGCCCGGCAACTGAGAGGAGGTCTAGGTGTCAATCCTCTGGCATTACACTCCTGCTTTGATCTATCAATCCCTGAACCCTGCCTTTCAGAAACCTCTTGCCTAGAACTCATATGTGTCATGTTCTCATTCCTCTCAAAATGTGAATCCAAACTGGGATTTTGCTGCTCCTGTTTTTCATCAATGGCAGCCAGCGCATCGGCAACAGCCTCCCAATCATCCAAGCAATCATCCTCTACTTCTTCATCTTCTTCACTCACACTCCCTGAACAACATCCACCACTGCTACTGCTGCTACTACTGCCTCTACTGCTTCCTGTGAAATTAGTCCCTGAATCATTTCCTCCCAAAACACTACTGGTGTGGCTTGTAGGTGAATCAAAATCACTGTAGTGGTTTAAGGATCCTTCATTGTCCTCTTCACCTATTGGCTTTATCTGCAATTTCTTAATCAGTCGTTCCCTCTCATTCGCAACATTCTTCGCTGAACCATGAGTTCCTCCAGTGTTTTGTTCCTCCTTCAAAACTTTGTTCTTCACTATATAAAACCCCAATAGCCAAGATTTAAGAAATATAGATATAAGAAATTCAATTTAATAATCACATATACTCAGAGACGCAATCATGCAATTAAAGCAAGAACAAACTTGAAAAGGGGAACAAATTTCACGAAAAGGCAGATTACATATACATGCAAAATCATTAAGAAACTTTAAAAAAAAAAAAAAACGAGTAGATCTTATGCTACCTTGTGAAAGCCACTGCTCACGTCGAGCATCTAGCTTGCACTGCTTCAACTTCGCCAACCGATTAACCTGAATTCGTAGAAAAAAATCTCAGAAATACAACTCAATCGTAAAGAAAACTAGGAATACAGTTTCAATATGCGACAAAATTTACCCTTTTTTTCTTGGCAAAATCTTTGGGGTTAGAGGAAGCAATAGGGATCGAAACATTGGGGATTGAATCGGAAACCATTGTTGCCGAGTGAAATTGGATCAAAAACCCTAAAATTGATGAGATGAATATCTCAAGAATTTAGAGAGAGAAAGCAATTGGGTGATTTAGATATGGAGAGAGAAAACCAACGGTGAGTGAAAGAGAACGGATAACGGAAACTTCTGCTCTGCTTCGCTCGGATCTTTTTTCGACTGAGAAAACCAAACGTTTTGCACTCGATGCCTATATATACTATTTTTTGTTCCGTAATTGCCCCTCAATTCAACCCAAATTTCCGCATACACTCAATCTCTTCGGTATATAAAACGAAAAACTAATACGTAACAACGTTTGATTTTATAAAGTATTTCAAATTATGATAAAATATTTATTTTTAATATAAATTAAAAAATAAAATATGAAATAATTGACTTTTAGTTTACTTATTATCATTATACTTTATAAATTTTACAAATCTCCAAAATCTCTCGTTTTTTCTCTTAAATAAAACATGTTATTAATATATCCGATCCTCTATTAATATATTTCGACCCTCTTTTTAATGTATTAACCCTTTAATTTTTTGGGCATTAATATATCCGATCTTCTTTTTAATATATTAATATTAATATTATTATATTCATTTGAGATATTTTTACAATTATAAATTTTAAAGGAATATATTATGATTTTATTTTTAAAATATGTAATTTCCGTAGTTTATCATAAAATTGAGAGAGAAAATTAGAAGTTAGGAGTGAAAAATTACGGGGATAATCCTTGCCTTAAGGCAGGGAAATGGCCACGACGCCGTTTGGCTAAGTTATAGTCTTAAATTGTTATTCCCATAATTTGTGGGTGAGATTATTTTGGGATCTTTTTCTTTAGCTAAGGTAAAATAACTCAGTTCCAAACATTAAAACTTTATAATTTTTTGGTAACTGGTATTTTGGCAGGTTATTTAAAAGACTACGGATAATATAAAATGTAATTAGTTAATAAAAAAAGCTAAAATTAAATTTTATAGTTAAACATAAAATTCTTAGTTAGTTTTATTTAGGGTTGAATTATTAAGAAATTAGACTTTTAATTTTATTTTTTCGCTGATATAACGTAGGAACAAAAATTAGTAATAATAGTGATAAAAGATCCCAAAAGAGTACTAATTCATCAGTTTTTAGTCTATTTATTTTTTGTTTTTGATTAATACGATCAAAAATAATGTACATTTAAATACTAATTGAGAAAAATTAAACCACGTGATGGATATCAATCTAGGATAAGATTAAATTATATGTTTCCTTTTGTCATAAAGCATAGAAACGTACTTAATTGAAGTGATTCACTAACTATTTCGTAAAAAAATAATAATTAAGATATAGCATATACAAAAACACAATTATTTAAGATATTTCGTAATTAAGATAATATATATATTACTAAAACAAGAATCTTCGTATTTATTCCGATTTACCAAGAGTAACATGGTTTAAATAAAACTCCATTTTTGTTTTTAGTAAATATATTACTTCTTCTAGATAATCTTGTTCTTGCTTTCTTTTGGTACTGCCTTAACTTGTATAGGTGGTTTTTTCCTAGTACTATTAATATAAAATAAATGTAAATAAAAATGTCTAGCTAATTTAGTGATTAATTTATTTTAGAGCACTTCTTAACTTATTTTTATGAATCGAATTTAAAAATTCACTTGTAATGTATGATACGATTAAAATTTATAAGTTTATTAAAAAGACAAATTATCAATCTCTATCAAGACATAGATTTCATCAACTAACTTGTTATTTCACCAATATATATTATTATCATTCAATCTATCAAGCATGTTGACTCATCTCAAAATCTCACAGTTTAATAAATCAAAATAATAATCAATACATATATATCATATAGTTATATTCGGATTAAGAATATAAGTACATTTAATAGTTTAGAGTATATGTTTTTGTCCGTCAGCAACTATCTTTATTCGATTTCGTTCAATACATACAAAAAGCACAAGGATGTTGTTTATACCCTTATTATCATTCCCATAATCAAGATAAATTATTACAATTGTACAGATAACATGTCTAATTTTCATCTTAGATTGTGAATAAAAAAACTTTATACTTAGTCCTCTACATATTATAAGCTAAAAATCTATACTTTAAGAGTCTGTTTGGATTGGTTTAAAAAGTAGACTTTTAAGTCAAAAATAAAAATTTGAACTTAAAATGACTTTTAAGTAAAACATAAAAAATAGGGAAAGAACTACTTTTGATTTTTAACTTATTTTAAGTTATTTTAATCTCGTCAAACACTTTCTAACTTATTTTAAGTCATTTATGATTTATTTTAAATTGTTTTATATATGTCAAACACTTCGAGAAGTGAAGAACTACCTTAAAAGTAGATTTGCCCATTTGAAATCAATCAAAACACCCTCTAAATTATTTATAATATAAATAAAACAGACACCATAAACAATATATGATCTATTAAAATTAAATTAATAATTATTTTATAATAAATACTATATCTAAGCATATAATTTTAATAGTATATATCTCAATAACCTTACCATCCAAAAACTTGGAATATGAATTAATGCGTTGGTTTAGACAATTTAAATCATATTTATTTATAAAATATTGACATTGACACTAATAATAAAGGGTAACGTGCAAAATTAAATAAAGTACATATTTTCCCAACTACCTATTGAACGTAAACAAATATTGTAAGTTTTGTTTGCCCCACGACATTAGCGTACTTAATCTAAGAAATTAAAATATTATATATTTATAATATTTCACTCTCGATGAAAACTCAAATTAATAATAGAAATATCGTAATTTTATTTTCAACATACCTCCTTCAACACGTCTTATTACAAATAATGGATCCAGTTGTTTTCCTCTAAGCCATGTAACAATTATTGTAGTATGTACTATAACCAAAAACGATTAGACCTTTTGGCTTGTATTTGTGCCCTTTTTACGTATAATAAAGCAAATCATGATTTAATATATAAAATTATTTAGCTTATATACACAAGGTTATATCATCAATTTAAATGAGTCATGAAATTTAAATTGTATAGGTCACGCTATTAATATGATTGTAGCATAAATTTAATGTATTTTTTTATTTATTATATAAAGATGATCTGATTCCAATTTGAATGAGGTCAAAATATATTATAAAAAAGATTCTCTAATTCATTGGATATTTTTGTACTCTTAATTTATATACAATTATTATAGTATGAATATTGCTTAATCGATAGATTCTCCATTCATGTGTCGATGCCTAACAAAATTGGGCTACGAGAACAAATATTTTGTTGCGTACTAATAATAAATTAGTTGATAAAGCTTGTTTTAGAGAATATTAGTATTTTTCTACGAAAAATTATAAGATTTCATGTTTAATTAAATTTTGTATTTAAGTCATGAAATAAGTCGAGTAAAGAAGTGAAAGTATTTATTTATTTATTCAATCAATTAAATTGTTAATAATTTAATTTAATCAATTGATTTCTATAATATTAAAATATGGTAGTTATACAATTTTTAATGTTATATTTAATATTTATTGAGCAGTGCAATTACTATAAGTATGTCTATAAAAGGTTAGACAACAAATAGTGCTTTGTTCTCACCATCATTTTCAAAATACATTGAATAATTTAGTTTTCATCTTCTCAAATGTTGAAGTTTCTAATTCATCCGTCTATTTTAGGCGTCTATATTTAATTGACACATCTTTCGTCTAGCCAAAATGAGTATCTAGGTATTATTTGGAATTTAGCTAACTGCAAGGAAAGCTACTAAACAATTATTTAATTTGAAAGCAGTCATAATAATAGGAAACTTTCACGTACAATCACTCAAAAATAACATAATTATTTTTCATATCTATGATTTAGCTACATAAGATGTTATAGGAAGGAGAGAAGCGAGCGAGACTCGGAGAGAGAGGAGAGAGGCGAGAGAGAGGGCAAAAAGTGGGAGAGAGGTGAATTGTATATGTATATCGGTTAGATAATTATACATTATACATATATATTTATATAATGGCGAGCGAGATTGGGCGAGGGAGGAGAGAGGGCAAAGAGGTTAATTGTATATGTATATCGGTTAGATATGCATTTGTATATATGACAAGAGAGACTGGGAGTAAGGAGAGAGACGAGCGAAAGAGGACAGAGAGTGGAGCAAAGTGAATTGTATATGTATATCGACTAATATAGATATGTATATGTATATTCTGGTGAATTATGCATATACAAATGTGACTAATTATACAAACTCGAAGTCAGCCCACATAATTAATGTATAATATTAGTCATGAGTGATAATTATAACAAACGATAGCTATAATGAATTATTAAATAGTATAAGTTTACTTAACCGCGTAATTTTTCCCGTAATTAATTGGGGTCCGAAAGTAGTTTATTGGGTCATTTCTTCCGGTGAGAAATAGGTAGATTAGGCCCAATTATGTATGGATTGGGCTGCTTTGTTCAACCCATTTGTAGTTGTTTACCGTCATGTAAGATCCGGAAAAAAATAACATCATAATTCATCCGTTCTATATTATATGATAGTGTAAATAATTTAAATTCTCGTAAAAAAATGAAAATAGAATGGTATCAAACATTTTTGGAACGTTTCGAAATGATAAAACAGATTATATATTTGAACAAAAACAAAAATAAGGTCCATATAGATTTTAGGCTAATATTACATGACAACTAGATTAACACAAGTGAACTACAAAAGAAACACACATAAAAAGATTTCTCCAATTCCACTCCATTAAGCTAATCTATTGCTATGCTTCTCGGAGTCTTCAAAACTGGCATGCACGCGAAGCTCTTTTTACATAGTACGAGCAACATAGATCTATTGTACGTATTATAAACATGAGATACTCGATCTTTAATCTTCAACAATGTTGTGTTCTTCTGATCTCCAGCATGTTGTAATCTTTCAGATTGTTGTCTTTGACGCTTTTCTTGCAAGAACAATCCAAGAAATCACCCTATAAAACACAAAGAAAGCAAGCATAATTCCAACATTCATCCATCTAGTATCCTTGTCAAGTCCTCTGTTCTTCAATACATCATTTCCTGTAAGCAAACATTCTGAATGATTTTCATCATTCCACGTAAAACATTTGTGTCTCAAGCTCCAATATTCATTTGTCAACAAAGCGTCCAACGGGTACCTATATAATGAAACATAGTACATGAAAATCCAATATTTTGGTATGCATTCTTTTGGAATGAAGTAGCCTGAGAATAGAAAAAATGCCCCAAGAACAGTGCAAATCAGTGAATTCCCTGAAATGAAATCAGGGGAAATTGCACTAAGAAACAGAACCAATGAGCTTGCCATCAGCACTATCACCCAAACCACGAAAGTGAAGAACACGAAGGCTGTAATCGAGGGGTTCAGCCCTACAATCCAGTACACTGGGACAGCGAAAAGAATGGCAACTGCAAAGAGAAATGGGAGAAAGATTATGGTATTCGCGATCATGTAAGAAGAGATTTTATAAGCTCCTCTAGACGCTTCCTTCATGATCACGCGCCTTTCTTGAAGATAAATTGGTAAAGCTTCAACAGTGGATGAAAGAAGAAAACTTAGGCTAAATGCAAAAAGGCCTAATCTTTCTGCAACTGCACCTTCATCATTCCTCATTTTTATATACACACTTCCAAGTCCAAATCCTCCCACAAGAGCTTGCATCGTTCTCGCCAAGAACAGTTGCTTTGTCCTGTAAATAATCTTCCAGAATCTTGAACATAACACTGCTATTTCGAATAAACTTGAGCAGTGTTTATTCGAAACAGCCCCTACTTTTGCCTGATCAATCCCTTCTTTATTCGCGGTGTCTTGAATTATGGCCTCTTCCCATCTCAAATAGGAACATGACTGATACTTGTAATGTGGTTCTTGATTTTCCAATACGGATATAGTTTCCATGGCAAATTCAAGAGGGTTGAGCTGAATAGGTATTTCATATCCCATCCTAGTTATATTTTCCTCGAGCGATTGAAGAGAGCCATAGTGAACCACTGATCCATGAGAAAGGATCAAAAGATTAGAAATGTACTGAAGAATTCTATAACTAGGCTGATGGATAGATAAAACTATACTTCTTTGTTTTGTTTTCGCCATAGACGAAAGCAATTCAATAACTTGAAGTGCTGAACTGCTGTCTAGTCCTGAAGTTGGCTCATCTAAGAGTAATATTGATGGATCATGAATCATGTCAACTCCAATCGACACCCTTTTTCTTTCTCCACCTGAAATTCCTCTCTTCTCTTCGTCTCCAACAAAGTTGTTAGCTACATGATCAAGGTCAAGTTCTTGCATCAAGCTTTCAACTCTTTCTTCGCGCTCCTTTGAACTCATCCCTCTTAGCCTAAACTTTGCGCTAAACATTAAAGTTTCCTTCACTGTTAACAAAGGAAGTAAATTGTCCTCTTGAGCTACGTAACCACATATGTTCCTCAATTGTGCAGGGGTGGTAACAGCATGATCATTGAGATAAATACTCTTTGGATCAAACTCTTTGTCACTCACCCTGCCTGATATCACACGTAACAACGTTGACTTGCCCGTTCCACTTGGTCCAACAATCGCTAGAATCCCCGAACATCCAGCCACAAAAGAAACTGATTTGAGTATGGTGGTTTTTGGCTTAGTACTCTTCTTCATTAATGAAGAAAATATTGAGCCATTTGGGGAAATAGTATAAGAGAGATTTCGAATTCTTAGTTCATAAGTTTTATCTAGAGACGATTGTGGTGGTGATGAAGAATCGAAGGAAGAAGAATTAGAGTTAGTTATTGTGGATTCTTTGGCTGGTGAACATGAAGTTGAAGTTGAGAAAAGTATCATTGAGTCATTTTCAGGGCTACCGGGACTTGGATGGTAAGTTGTACATGGAGAAGCCATTCTTTTTTTTTTGTTTGTTTGGGAGTTAAGAGAATTGGTGAAGCAGAAAATTAAACAAGGTTGTGGAGATGAGAGAATTAAGTGTAGAAATGTTTAGTTTGGATTTTGGGAAAAGGAAGTTGAACAAACTTGGTTGATTAATTGTTGTTTATGGTTTTCCTAAATGCTGGTGAAAATATGTAATGTAATTATTGGCAGTGTTTGGCCATCTACATATTTTGACTAAACATTTGTTACTGTAATATCTTATAATTATCATCCCACCAGTTTTTTCTAACTAAAATTAATAGACTACATACACATATGAGTAGACGATACTCAAAATTATTAAATTATGATGATGTATATAATAACTTGTTACCTATTTCTGAAAGGGCAATCAAGTTGATTGAGCAGGTGATCTCTCACGCTTTATATAAACAGAAATGCAATTTATACATTTCGCTTCTGTTTGTATAAGCGAGAAAAGCGAGGGTGGCGAGTGAGATCTAGAAGAGGGAAACAAAAATATATGTATTTATACAATTTTTTCTGCTTTATACAATTAGAAACAATTTTTATACACTTGTGTTTGTATAAAAAGTGAGGAAGCAATAGATTGGAAGAGAGTGGCGAGCGAGATATTTGGGAAAGAGGCGTCTGACAATTTTTTGCAAAAGTTTGCTATGGAGCACAATTAAATCAAATCCTAACTACTCCATTTATTTTAGGTTATTAGTTTGCTATTATATACAATTTCTCCTTTTTAACTTTTGTGCACCATCGAAAAGTGATTACGAATTTCCTTGTTAATATACGCTGTCTAATGCCAATTATTTTCAAATGTGTCAACTTATTGTCACTGCCACACTGAGTATCAACTTATTGTCACTGCCACCATTCTCATGTTTATTGGATTGGGCTTATTTTAAGTCCGTAGTTCCACCCTTCTTATTTTCTTCTGTCTTTATATTTTTCATCACACCTATAATCATAATTAAGGTGCAAATAGAGTCGGAGTTACGATTTGAAGACAATAGTGCTCCATGTCACGTCCCTGTAGCCATAAATCCTGTAAAGAGTACACAAATACACCCATTTCGATTCGATTTGACATGGTATGAAACTTGAGTCCAACAAGTTGGGTTATGGCATGACCCAACAACATGGCCTTGTTGATTCATGGCTCATTAACTAAATTTAAGAACATGCCAATGTCTTTGGGCCATTTCATAACATATCAATGAGTGTCACTTTAGCCTATGAAAGTGTAATTCCTTCAAAACTTCAATTGGGATAGAATGTAGTCATTAAGTTTGTAAAGTATATATATATATATATATATATATTTATAGAGAGAGAGAGAGAGTATATGACTACACAAATGCTACTATTAACTATTAAGTAATCAATCTACATCATTTTTAGTTTGTTAAGATAAAATGACATTTTTTTTTATATTGTAATAATTTAAATTAAATACTCTATGTTTTTCTTAAACATAAATTTCAGTAATACAAATTACTTAACATGTTTAAGATTATAAGCTTCAAAAAATTATTTTTCCTTTTCAGAATTATCCATTCAATTAAACACATAATAAATATAAATACCTAAAAGTGTGGACTATCGATGAACAAATGGATTGAAAAAAATGAATTCTTGAGTTTAAATTATATCAGAGGAAGTAAAATACTATGGGGTCGTTTGGTACAAAGAGTAATAACGCAGGGATTAGTAATGCATGTATTAGTAGTGCAGAGATTAGCAACACATGGTTTATTTTTATCAAGCGTTTGGTTCATTGTTTCCCGCTTCATCTTGTATATGATTTAAAACTCTATGAAAAGCTTCTTTCCAATTATACTCTTGGTTTATGTAACTTTTTTAATTGTTAAAATACAAATAATTAGAAAACATTGTATTTTGAATAATTTAAAAAGTTACATACATATAAAAGTTGTAATTTTTATATATTTATTTGTATTGAATTTATTTAGTAACAAACACCTCTCTCTAAATAATTTGTAAGCTAATTTATTTGAATCACTTACTAGTATAAATATAAATCACAAAATCAAGAAAATAATTAAAATAATTTGAGAGATATTAGACTTATCTCATGGTATTATATCAATGTATTACTAATACCTCCAAATGAAAGGTATTAGTAATACATCCTATAAGACCATGTAGGAGGTATAACTAATCCATGAATTAGTTACACATACGTCAAAATTTCTACTAGACATGATATTAAATAATACCTTACATAATACATAAATTATTTCTAAGTAAGCATAAAACTATCGTAAACATCACACGAGGCATGTAGTCCAAACACATATAAATATAATGAATCCACAAATAGAATTTAGTGAAGGTAGAAGAAAACTTTTAAAAAAATTCAAACTAATTATGGTAGGGTGCTGTTTTTTGACCTCGACAGCAAGTCTATTTAGTAAGCCCCATATATACAACTTTTACCCATTAATTTCTTCTATGTTTTGTCCATTTGTTTGATAATGAAGTTTCAAGCAAACCATATGTCCCTTTTACTCCCAACAAATTTTTGTGCCAGTCAATGTGATCAATTTTCATCACTATCACAATTTCACTAAATAATAATACAAACCAAAGTCCTTCCAAAATTCATTAACTGATGGTTTGTGAAATTTACCCTCCAGTTGTTCATTGACACGGAAGATACAGAGGCCGAAGATTAGAGTAGAAGGTTAATAGACAGTTGAGTGTTATTTCTCTTTACGCACACAAATAGTATTAACATTAGACTAGTTCGTTGTTTCTTATCATTCGATTTGTATTACACTGTTAGTGCATGTTGTTTCGTTGATCTGGTAGTCACATTACGAATGCTAATTGGTAATGATTTCTATATTATTTGTAATGTTTTGTTTTATTTTTGTATCTTGAACTATGTTATTTTTTTGAGTTGACAATCTTTCGAAAATAATTTTGATTTACCTCCATAAGATAAGGATAAAATCTGCATACACTTACATATTTTAAAACTGCATTGAATATATAGAAAATTGTATATAATAGCAAATTAATAACCTAAAATAAATGGAGTAGTTAGGGTTTGATTTAATTGTGCTCCATAGCAAACGTTTGCAAAAAATTGTCAGGCGCCTCCCTCCCAAATATCTCGCTAGCCACTCTCCTCCAATCACTCGCTCGCTTCCTCACTTTTTATACAAACACAAATGTATAAAAATTATTTCTAATTGTATAAAGCAGAGAAAATTGTATAAATACATATATTTTTATGCCCCTCTCTCCCCTCTTCTAGATCTCGCTGGCCACTCTCCCAAATCTTGCTCGCCACCCTCGCCTTTCTAACTTATACAAACATAAGCGAAATGTATATGCATTTCTGTTTGTATAAAGCGTGAGAAAGTTGTATATATACATGCAAGTACATATATTTTCGTCCTATACACTTATAATTATACAATAAAAATACTCCCCTGCCCAGTTTCTTTTGTCTTTCTCTCTTTCTCGTTTTATACATTTTCAAATTGTATCTAATTTTTCTCTTTCTCGTTTTATACATTCGATTCAATTGTATATTCCTTGTCAAGTCTCTTTTGTCTTTCTCTCTTTCTCATTTAATACAAATTCAAAATGTATATAATCATTCTATACACTTATAATAATACAGTTCGTTTTATAAACTTTGTTTTTATACAGTTCTCTGCCAAGTGTCTTTCTCTTTCTTGTTTTATACACTTCATTTTATACAATTTGCTTCAACTATATATGTATAGCAAATTAACAGTTTCTATGTTTGCTATGGAACGCAATTATGCAAACTTTGATATAACATACAATTACGAATTTTTTATTTGTTATATGTAAAAATTGCCCTCAAATATATTGTTATTATCGTAACTATTCATTGAAAGAGATATACTACCAGCATTGGCTTAGATCATTTTTATAGTCATCGAGAGAGATACACTTGATTAGTGGATGTTACATTTCTAAAGTATTTATTGAGGTCGATAGACATGTTAACAAGAGTTACAAATTTATTTAGTGTCATTGTCATTCGGAGAGAAAAAAGATCTATATGCGAGTCTCCTTAAAATATGAAAATATTAGATTTATATATAACATGTAAAAAATTGTGATACGAGTGACAATATATATTACTTAAAACTCATATTACAAAATTGTGATTTGTGACGTTCTAAAAAAAATTTCCTCTACTAGCAATTCATGTAGAGATCGAAACATATATATACTAGTTACATATATAATCATTTATTTTGACTAATTGTCTATGTTTCACAATTCTTTTTCTTTTGAATAAATTAAATTCTCAGAAACTACTATACTTGTTCTTACAATCGAATTTGTGAAGAAAATTTACAAAATAATTGCCCTTTTGATTAGCATTTAGGTCAATCCATGTGGCTGTAATATAGTTAGAGAGACTAGACCTATATATAACAATTAATTAAGATCATGGCAGTTATTAATTAGCAAAATAAGCCAAAACATAATGTGGAATCAAATCCAAAAGAAAAGAATATGAAGCCAAAAAAACAAGAAATGATTATCACTTGCTTGCATGTGCAATTATGTTGAAAGTTTATGATAAAATTATTTTTACGTATTAGGCAGTGTCACAACTAACATTATTTATGTAACAAATGATAAGGACAAAGAAAAAAGAAAAAAAGAATATATGTATATGAGAACAGAAACAAACAAGCTTTGTTCCCCTTATATGAGCACGAGCCTTGTCTCTAAATTCTGGTCCACCTTACTTGTTCTAGTAGTAATAATTAATATAAAATAGGTTATATGATTTTTCGCTTCTTTTTTTCTCTCTTTAATTCTAAGTTATCCTATCCTAAAATAATCGTCTAAAGGGGATAAAAAAAGAAACTTAAGTCTCGTTGATGCGACAAGAGGGGATTGTTCAGATGATAAACATTATTCACTTTCAATCTTAAGACGGTGAGTTTAAGTCATAAAGGTGAAAACTCAGAGGGTTTAAAAGAAAAGTATTGTTGATGCTTATAATGATATTAACGAATTGTTTAAAAGATATATAGAGTTTCCTGTGAAAAAAAAGAAAATTTTTACTTAATTTGGGAGTCGTGTAAAATGTAAAAGTGGGAAAACATCAATATAAAAAATGTGGGTCAACTGGGCTCATAGTAAGCTGTATAAATATCTTTCTTTTATTTGTCAAAAGAAAAAATCTGCATTTTTAAGTTTCAAAAAGCTAATTATTCAACACACACAACATTTTTCCAATGACAATACCTTATACTCCTTTATTTCAATCGTTTTGATTATAAAATTATTTTTGTTAGAAAGTATTTTACCTTCGAGACTTTCTATTAAACTTAGATCGTATTTTGTTGACGCCTAGCACGTTAGTATTCAAAGTGACAATGCAAGGGCTAGTATAACACCAAATGTAATCACACGATTGTATTGTGAAGGAATATGTTAGCATAACTGGCCTGCAGTCAGATTACTTATCGAAGTAAATTTGAATTTTAATTAGATTTCAAATTGAATAGTAAATAGATTTTATTTGCCTTTTGAGATTATAAAACATTAAAAGTGACGTTTATAATTATGAAAAATAACTACGGTAATATTATTTCATCCTTGATCGAGCAAAAATTTCAATTTTCAAAAATATAACTTGCTTTCCTCAATTATATCAATATTTAATTGTACTTTTTTTGTGATAATCCGTTTAATGTGTACTATTGGAAAAGTGGCCTCTCAAACTGATCTAGAGTAGGCACATGATATCTACTACAGTAATTAATCTGAGAATTAATAAGACGAAATTAATACGTCAATAAAAGTTGAAAATGGTTTTAAAAAAATATTGGTGTTAAGCGTTCATTGGTCATCAATTTGAAAGCGTTAAAATATTGCAACAATTTGTGTTTTCCTTCATCCATCATCTTATTAAAAAATAATTTTCTCATTAAAATTATTCACCTTATTAAATCAAAATATAATTTCTATATTACACTTATAATTAACTTTTTTTGAAAATACTCACACTTTTACGTGAAATTCTCAATAATTTTTCAAAAAACGAAATAATAAAATTATCTTCTTATTTATAATTTGTTAATATACATATAAGAAAATAAAACAATCGATTAATATAAAAATTAAAAAAATAATAAAATGCGATATTACCAAATTAATAAGAATCATGTGAAATAAAAGAAATGGAATAATATTTTAGTTAGTAGATTAGGAGAAGGAACGAGAGACTAGCTAACAGATGCACATGTATTATTAACTAACTAATTATCAAATTGATATCTATAATCTATAGTCTATAGCAACATGTATTATTAACAAACTAATTGTCAAATTGATATGTATAATCTATAGTCTATAGCATGAAAAAGAATAAAATAATTTGAACATGAACTCTCCATTTGATTTATTTATTTTCCTCAATATTTCATTTTTTTGGTATGACAGCAATTAGTGAAATGAAATGGGTTAAAAGAATGTCGGTCTGTGGGGGGAGATATAATGTGGATATGTTTTGTCTTTATATGAACCATTATCCTATTTTATATAGTCTTCTACTACCATGTTATGTGTCTTTTGATTCATGTCTTCATACATGCACACTAATTAAATTCACTGCTACTATATTTATTTATTGACAGGGATAATATATATATATATATATATATATTGGCTTCTAAATTTAGTTTCAGATTTTTAATTTAAATTTAAATTTTAATATATAAATAGATACTTTAATTATTCAACTTTTAAATAAATAAACATATGAGTCCTACATGACACAATACATCTAGGATATCACGTAGGACAAAAAATAACATGTAAGACATGTGTGTCTATATATTCAACTTTATACATGTTTGAGTGTCTATTTGTGCATATTCAAAGTTGAAGGACATAAATATAATTTGAAGCCAAGTTAAAGAGTATATTTATGTATTACGTCTTATTGATATGCTAAATGATTACTATTTTACCCTTTCGTTCTTATTTACTTGTTCATTATATTTTTCATTTTTCATATATTAATAAAAGAGTTAATAAATAAGTACTCCATTTATCCGTAATTATTTCATTGATATTAATTATGTGTCTATTTTTAAATTGGCACATCCTATTGAAGATTAATTATTGACATAGTAAATTTATTATTTCAACGGAAAAATTAAAAAGTAAGGAATTTCAAGAATATTTACTTTTTCCAAAACAATTAATAGAGGATATTATGGGTAAAAAAATTGTTCTTTCTTGCTTTGTTAATATTGACAAATAATTAAGAACTAAAGATATGAACAAGTAATTTTTTTAAAAAAAATTATCCGCACAAGGTGTTTGTACCAAGATAATACAATTTTCATTATAATGTAATCTAATGAAGTAAAACGAACAATAAATTTAAATACATAATATATATATTGATTTGATATAAATATTTGATGCGAATAAATTTTACCTCGTAAATACGAACGAGACCTGAAAAATTAGAAATCAACTAGTTAAATTAAATGGATGGAGTAAAAAATGGAAGGCAGTAGTACCAACTACCGACGACCTAGAAGATGAATGAACTTAAACATATTTTCTCAGTTTTATGTTACATGTCAGGCTTTTTTTTTAAAAAAAATAATAATAGGACCTTTAAAAAAATTTATTTTATTTTAGACCATTTAAAATTAAATAATTAGATCATAAATAAATATTTATAACTTATTTCATACTTAAATATTTTTTCTTCTTCAATCTTTTATACGGCAAGTTAACACCGTTGGGATTGGGAGGGAGTTACAATTTACAAAGTGAAAAATCACTTCCCTCTCTAATAAAATACGCTCTCTGTTTTAAAAATGATAATTTACTTTAACTTGAAATAAAGTTTAAGAAAAGAAAGTAGATTTTTTAATTTTGTGGTTCTAAATTAAAATTATGTCAAATGTATTAAAACATCATTTAATCTTGTGGTCTTAAACATGCCACATGAAAAGTTAAAGTTAAAGTGTTGTCAAAAATAAAAAGGAAACATTATCTTTAAAACAAACTAAAGAGAAAATAGAAACAATCTTTTTAAAACGAAGAGAGTAAAAATTTAAATAGTCAATCAATTAAGTTACTGAAGTTTACACTCCGATACGACGGTACCATTGTAATTTATTTATAAGCAAGAGTAAGCAATGCTTATAAT